>NC_139479.1:113178140-114378140 GCF_008360975.1 Lichenostomus cassidix
AACTCTGTCTCTCACTGACCCAGGTGTTCATCATAATGATCAGCCACAGCCTTCAAGTGGGGATGAAGCTGGAGACTCAAGGGCCGAGGAGTACTTAGGAGATGGCAAGTAGCCGGATTGTGGGGATTTGTGCCACGTGCCACTAAACTCGTGCATTGATTTTGGTTTTCTTTATCACAGGCTAGCAAGAAGCTAACCTGCCATCACAGGGCCTTCCGAGAGAGCCGAGGCAGACTCACTCTATGTCTGACATGGATTCACATTGCCCATCATCCAAAAGATAAGTTGTGGGTCACAACCCAGAGATGGGATGATAGCAGGATAGTGGGTTGGAAATTCCTGGGATGGATCTAGATATTAGCATGGGGCAAGAGATGTCTTCTAATGTACCTCTCAGGACAGCAAGAGGCAGCAGCAGCTTTACTTTGATTGCAACCATAAGGGTGCACAGCGCAGAGCAGTTCCAGTCTGTCTTGTCTTGTCTGGTGTCTTTTGTTGTCTGCCTTGTCTTTGGGATTTTTTGGATCAATTGTCTCTGCCTTTTGCCCTCAAGGGCCTTATTGCAAGCATCCCCTGTCATCTCTAAGTTCTTGAACATTTGTGCTTCTCGGCCTGATGCCGACATCATCTGTTCTCTTACCGGTTGTCTTGGCCGCATCTTGGAATTGCGTCTTATAAGTATGTAGTTAGACATCTTTTGAGGCCTTGTTCCTGGCTGTATTGCCATCCATCCTTTCCAGGTGTGAGTTGTAACATCTTAGGGCTTGTGAGGATACACGGAGCATTCTGAATGTGGCATTATGTCACACCCATCTTGGTCTTTGTGACTGACAGTTCTTGTAACAGGTTGCTCTGTTACAATCTTGTCTTCGGCTCCTTAGAGCCTCCTCTGTCCACCATCGCCGTACCGTTCACTGTCTGTTTTGGTGTCGTCTCGATCCTTGCCATCTTTCCTCTTGCCGAGAGGTTTTTTCTTTTATCATCCTTGCGCCGCACTGTTTGTAGAATAATGTGTTGTTTGTGTCAGTGTTTAGCCTGGAACTGCTCTGCCCTGTGGAATAGACTGGGGGGTAGGTGGAGTAGAGAGAAGGCTTGACAAGTAATCTGTCACTTCACTTAGCCACCTGAGCCACACCTAGGATGGAGCGACCGAGGCTGGTGTATGCACAGGGTTTGGGGGAGATGGCAGGGAGTGGTACAGCAGCATCTTGCAGTTTGTTAGTCATTTGTTTTAATGCACGCTGTTGTTGGATCCCAGGCATTTTGCATTGAGAAATGAGAGCTTTGGAAGGGTTAAGCTTTCCCTGTGCGTCTGGGTGACTTTGACAAATAATTCTTTTGCAGAGGTGGGGGAATAGGATGTAAATCCCACACGAATGGAGGCGAATATTGATTCCTGAGCAGAACTAGGTACTACTGGAGTTGTGTTGGTGATTTTTTTTTGTTACAAGTGATGTTTTTTTGTTTTACAGGTGGTGTGCAGCATTCAAACCTCCGGTCCAATACAACAGAGACCCCTGTGGAAAGTGGTCATGGTCAAGTGATTTCCGATGGAAACAACCACAGAAATGTGATGCTCTTGGACCCTACGTCAGTATGTGCTTTTCCATTTTGTTCTGCCCTTTTTCCCCTAGGAGGGCCTTTTTGTGGGAGGTGTAACTGGTGGCTCTGTTAGAGCATTTTTCTTTGCCTGTATTTTTAGAAATTAATGCTGGATGTCAGCATTCAAGGTCAATGGAGTGAGGTGAGCAGTGACCAGCAGACAGAATGAGTTACTGTGGCTTGGGTCTCAATTTCTGGCACAGCTCCAAGCATCCATTGTCATTTGTGCATTTTTAGGTGGTCTGCTTGCAAGATGTCCTGGCCCAGGATGACAGAGACCAACTGACTGCATAGTGAAGGTATAGATGTGGCATATTTCAACGGGAGTGCATAGGTTGCAGTTTTTCAGTGTCTCAGTGTGTGTATTGGGCTTTGTTTCTTAGCCGGTGCTGCTGCTGCCCTCGGCATGCCAAGGAATAGAGGTGAGTTGGGTGACTGGGTGTTTGGATGGGGTGACTATTAGGTGAGTGCTATGTAATAGTGTGCTAAGCTCTAAGCATCCATTGTTGTTTGTGTGTTTTAGGCAGTACACTTGTATTTCACCTCTCAGAGCTGAAGGCCCTCGCTGACAAGCTGGTGGATCTGGTTTGCCGCCCTCGTGAGCTTTCCGTAAGGATTACAGGACTGTGTGAAGAAGCCGTTACCTTTCCCATTTGAAGGTGCCATCTGGGTAGCTTTTGGCAATGGGCCAGGATTTGCGGCGAGTCAGGGAGGTAGGGAGGAGGAGGGTTGTTCCACTGAAATTCAGCAGTGCCACATCACTTTGTCTCTTCTGAACCCAGGTATACCCCACAATGACAGCATCAGCCTCCGAGTGCCCCTGGAGCCTGCGGCCTGAGGAGCCAGGCGTTCTTAGGAGACAGCAAGTAGCAGGATTGTCGGGTTTTGGCTGATGTGCCACTTAACTCATACATTGATATTTGGTGTTCTTTTTTGTCGCAGACTAAGAGAGAGCAGCCTGGCAACAGCAGGAATTTCCGGGACGGCAAGGAGGTATTCTTTGTCACCGGACACGGATTCACATCCCCGGATGTCCAAGAGATAAGTCAAGCACTTTTACCCACAGAGGGGATGGAAGCCGGGTGCCCGGCTGGGACTCTCCAGGAGGGATTTTTGCATTAGCTTTGGAGATGGGGATGTCCAAAAAGGGGCCCCTTAGGCCACATAAAGGGAGAGCCTGACTTTTGATCACAATGCAGAGGTTTGCAGGGCAGAGCAGTCCAGGTGCATGTTGTGTCACTTGTCTGCTGTGTGTTCCCTGTCTTTTGTGTGTCTTGTGTTGCATCTTTTGCCTTACCCCTTTGAGGGGATTATCAAAAAGACCAGGCCGTCCTTACCATCTCTGATCTCCCTGTTCCTCATCTTGGCGCCGATATCTTTGAACCTTTAACTCCCGAGCTCGGGTGTGCATCGGAGTCTCTGCATCTCTTTGGAAGCATCGAGTCAGATGCCTTTTACGGTCTTGTTCTGAGCTGTATCAACAGCTGTACATGGCAGTGATCCATTATCGCAGGCTAGGACTTGTAAGAACGTGCAGTCAGAATCTTCTCCCTATCTTTGTGATTCCCAGGCTTCCATCTTTGCCATTTTGGTGAGCTTGTCTTAAGGTGATTGTGTTAGCATCTTCTGCCAGGGTTCTTTGGGCCTGGTTGGCTCACCATCAGTCTCACCTGGGTCATCTCATTCCGCATCCCCTTGATCTTTGCGGTCATCTCACTGAGAGTTTTCTCTCATTGTTGCATCTCCTTGATCACTGCGGTCATCTCACTGAGAGTTTTCTCTCACTGTTGTGTCCCCTTGTTGCATGTCCTGTCTCATGTCTCTGTGTGTGTGTGTGTTTGGCCTGGAGCTGCTCTGCCCTGCTGCAGGGTCTGCTATGTAGGTGAAACAGGACTCAGGCTGTACTGTTGATTTGTTGAGAGGCTTAGCCAGTAGAGCCTACAGTTTTGCAACCATCCCACACTCCCCAGTCACTGGCCTTGTGTTTGTGATCTGTGGGAGAGTTGCCACCCGGGGACTTGAAATTTGTGCTGTAGGGTGTAGTTAGAGTGTAGGTGGTATCTCTAGATTGCCCAAAGATGTTAACTTACCATGTAGCACTTTGACTTTTCTAATGAATTTCTTTCAGATGCAGATGGATTGAATCTGTGGCACAGTGCCCCAAACTGCGAGGGTCTCAGTGGGTCCCCACAGGAAGGTCAGTCACTGTTTGTCTCGGCAGGGGAAGGTGAAATGGTGACACTGTTACAGGGTTATTCTTTGCCTTTTGTTTTATTCTTTAGGAAGTAATGCCAACTGTTAGAAGTTAAGGTCCGGTGTGTGAGGTGAGTGGTGACCAGCAGACAGAATGAGTTTTTGTTTGGGTGTGAATTTCTGGTGCAGCTCTTGCAGCCATCATCAATTTTGCATTGTAGGCAGTCCGCTGGCAGGATATCCCAGCCCAGGATGCCAGAGACCAGTGGGCTGCAAACCAAAGGTGTAGATGTGGTGTACTTCAATAGCGGTGAGGAGGTTGTAGTTTCTTGGTGTTTTAATGTGTTTTTTGGCACTGGAGAAACAATTCACTAAAGATCACCATCTGCATCTGTGCTGGGAATGGTGGAACTGTGGTGTTCCCAGTTATAGCATGGGTGGCTGTTGTGGGGACACCAGGTGAAGCATGTTCATGGTTGCGAAGCACAGTAGGAAGCCACCTTTTGCACAGATCTTCAAAACATTTTCTGTCTTGCAGCAAACCTGTTTACTACCTCTGTGAGTGAACCTTTTGTGCCAATGCACAAATAAATATGCAATGCAATATACCTGGCTCCAACTATGACTCATTTCTTTATTTGAGAAATCAAGGGAGAGAGTGGAGGGAGGTTAAAAATACAAGTAAGAAAAGAAGCTAAAAATCCCAAGGCTCTCCAAAATCACAGAAAACAAGGTAAAACCAAATGAAGAGATAACACTGAAAAATATAGTATTTATAATCGCGCAGTGCAGAGAATTAGCCTGTGCCTCGGTGATCATGCCTGTAAAAGAGGGTTGTGCATGAGCAAAGAAATAAGGGGGTGTTGGAAGGAGTTCTAAGCAAGCGGAGTGGACATGGGAATAGACCTGCCTAATGAATTGTAGTAAAATGCATGAAGTTCTCTCTGAAGTGCTAATGGTAAGAAAAAGGGACAGGGTTTTTCTTTTGTGCTTGAAATGAGAAGTGTCTCCATTGGTGAGAGGAAAACAGAGTAGCTGAGTGTTTAAATGGCACATACAGATGTGTCACAGAATGTGAAGTGTGGCACGTTTGTAGCAATGTAGCTGTGCAAACAGATGGACTTAGGGAGCAGCCACAGGTGCAGAGTGAAACAGGAGCCATTGCTGTCCGTTTGCAGCTCCCGCAAGGAGAGCGAGGGGGAGCGGATGCAGCTTGGGGCACAGCGAGCATCCTTTGGTGTAAGGCGCCCCTCGCTGCCCCACCCCTGCTGTCATCCTGCACCCTGCCCCCTGCCTGCCCCGCCCCTGACATCATTCAGGCGACCACAGCCACGCCCCTCGCTGCCCATTTGCTCTGCCCACAGACCTGCCCAGCCCCACCCATCACCACAGCAACACAGAAAGCTTTTTCAGCACATTCTGAGCACTTTATTAGCAGTTTCTCCATCATTTTTACAGCTGTCTTGAGATACAATTTCGGAAGGGCTTTTCAGGGGATTTTTACACCTTTTGAAACCTTTTCTTACCACCACATATCATTTCTTAAAGTGGTTCTTTTCTACTTTTTGCTGATATTTTTTTTGGGTTCTTCACAAGTATCTCACTGGCTTTTTCTCAGCAATGTACAGCTTTCTCTGGCCTGTATGTTACCCTAAAACGTCTATAGCATTACAACTGCTCTTAATACCTGAATGTATCATTTCTCTTTCCTCTGCTCTTTTGCCCCCTGGGCCAGTTTCAACACAACCTGCACTGCACTCTCCAGAGCGCTGCTCCAACCACATGTCACCCCTGCCACCCTCATGGACCAAAGAAGGCACAGGTCTTTCCTTCCCCAAGTCTCTGTTCAACCTGTCCCACCTCTCTTACCTCTGTCCCTTGCACTGCTGTAGCTCAGTCACATGTCCAAGGGCTGCTTTATTATCAGTCAATATACAGGAAAATAGCCCAATCTTTATTCCAGAGGAATGCAAGCAACACTTGGTGTTTGTGCCTCCACTGTATTGAAGTCGTCAGCACCAAGTCAGAGCTCTCAGCCCTTTTGCAGCAGGCAAACTCCACCTGCTACAGAATCATCTCAAACCATACACCAGACATGGCCCTGTACACACTGTCTTCTCCATAAGAACCCTGGGTATTCTAAGTGCACTTGATTTTTCCTTTGGCTCTACACAAAAGCAGTTCTTCCTTAAGACCAGATTCTGTGTTTGATCCCCATAGGGGCCAATCAGTTCTTATCATTAGCTTGACGAGCCTTGTGCGTCTTTCCACGTCAGAAGCTCCTGTGCTCTGGCAATAAAGAGTAAGCAGTTTTCACTGCCTTTCGAAAGCCAGTAGTTTTTCCATTGGAGGGTGCGAGCCACAGAAAAATGGGCGGGGAGAGGAGGGAGAGCATCAGGGTCTCGGGCGGCAGGGGTGTGACGAGCGGCTGGAGCAGAGCGAGCCCCGGCGGGGCGCCAGTCCCGCAGCGAGCCCAGCGGCAGCGGCAGCGCGGAACTCAGCGCCCGGCCCGCAGCGGCTCCTGCCGCCCGCGGCGATGCAGCCCCGCTCGGGCCGCGGGGCTGCGGTGGGCAGGAGCCCCACGGGGGCGCGGCGGGGGAGAGGAGAAGGCGGGCGCTGCTCTGTCCGGGGGCGGGTGGGTCGGGGCGGGAGCGCGCACCGGGGGCGGAGGGGCCGGTCCCCATCGCAGCCCCAGCCCCGCCTCGGTCCTCCGGCCCCGGGACCCGCACCCCGCCCGCCCAGGCAGCACCGGCTCCGCCCGGGATCCCCATCAGCCGTGGGCAGGACCCGAACCCGAATCCCCGGGCACGGATCCCGGTACCGGCCCCGCCTCAACACCTCGGGCTCCCCGCAGCGCCGAGAGCAGCCCCCGATGCGAAGTTACACGCAGCGCACCGAGCGAGGGTCCCGCCGCATCCCGAGATGAGCATCTGCCGCGCGAAACGCAGCAGGCGAGGACGCGCCGGGATCGCTGGGCGCGGCGGGGCGGGGCGGGGCGGCACGGGTGGGAAGGGCAGGGCCAGCCCGGGTGCGGGGAGCGGGGCCGAGGTTATTTACACCCCGGAAATGGCCTCGGCCGCCATTTACGCTTCAGCGCGAGGCGCAGGCGGCGGCACCCTGTCCGCGCTCCCCGGGTGAGGCGCGGGGGCTTCGGCCTCCCCTCCTGTCCCCCTTTCTCCCTCTCCTTCCTCCTCCCCCTATTCCTCTTCCACCTCCACCTTTTCCCCCTCCCCTCTGCCCCCAAACCCGACGTCGCCACACTCGTTCCTCTCCTGTCCCTATCCCGCTATTCCCTTCTATTACCTTTCCCCCTCCTCTGTCAACCCTTCCTCTTCCCCCCACCTGGTCTCCTTTTGTCTCTCGCGCTTTCCTTCACACCCCGAGCCCCCTCCCTACCTCTCCTCATCCTCTGCTCTCCCTCCTCTCTCCCCCCGTCCTGCCCTCTCCCTCTTTCCCCGCAGCCGCGGGGCTCGGTGCGCTGCAGAATGAAGCCCAGAGGGTCGGGGCTGGGTGTTAGGGGGGTCCTCTCCTGAGGAGGGGGTCCCGGTGGGGGGGCGGCTGGGTTGTGGTGAGATAGGTGCCGATTATAGAGTGGTTTGGCTCGGAAGGGACCACAAGGACCCTCTGGACTGTCGTCCCATCCCAAAGGACACCACCAAAACTGGTTCCTCACCCTCATGGAACGGCAGTGGCTGTTGGAAGCTCTGGCAGGAGCACCTGGGGACCAGGTGAGAATTAGTGGGATTGTTTTGGCTGCTGTTGGATGTGGTTTTCTCTTTTCAAGATGTTGCTCTGATTGATGTTTTCACAGTAGTTTTCTAGGCGTTGTTTGAGGGTAATTCCAAGAACTTGGAAAGAGTTGGAAAACAGTGAGGAAAAAAGGTGAACCTGATCCACTTCTAGTAATTCCAGGCTTCTCCCACAACACTGTTCTGGGGGAAGGCTGGTTTAAGGGTAAAACGCAGAGGAACAAGTGTTGTAAACCGTTCTGGCTCTCTGAGAGAGTAAACGTTCCAATAATCCCAGAAGATCTCTCTGAGGAACTGTGGGACCATAACGTTTTCCAGAAAAGGAAAACAAGGACAGAGATGAGGGAATAGGCTTTCAGTTAAGAATTTGGTGGGCGTAGAAATAATTCCTGTATGTTTGACATTCCCCTTTTTATTCCTGGAATAATTTTAAATGATTTCTTTAACCAATCATCTCAGTTTGGGAATTGGAATCTGAGAGGAAGGGATGCAAAATAAATGCAGGGAGAGATCGGGGAATCATCCTGGAATCCCAGAATGGTTTGGGTGGGAAGGGACCTTAAGGATCACCTCATTCCATCCCCTGCCATTCTATCTGCTAGCCCAGGGTGCTCCAAGCCCCATCCAGCCTGGCCTTGGACATTTCCAGGGATGGGGCAGCCACAATTTCTGTGGATTTATGGGCACAGAAGGAGATTTCTAATAGGAATGGAAGCATTTCCTTTGCTCTGTCCAGGCACCCAGCAGGGCTTTGGGAAGCCAAGGGTGTGGGAACAGGAGCTTTGCTGCTGCATCAGGGGAGTCTCTGACATCCCGAAAACCAGCAGAGCAAACGTTTGTGGTTGAACATCCCATTGAAAGGAGATGCCAAGCCAGGAATGGGAATGGACTCCGGAGCAGGGACGGTGCCCAGCAGAGGGGTGACCATCCAGAGGGTCCCAGCAGTCTGTCCCTGCTGCCCAGGATTGGGATGAGCAGGCTGGTGACTGTCCCTGTGTTTGCTCCACAGGTTATGGAAGCCAACCGTGCTGAGAAGGAAGATGAGGAGGTGTGGGAGGATGGAGACAGTGGCCACCAAAGGCTGGGGAAGGCACAGGTCCAGGTAGGAGACATTGCCTTCCAAGCAGAGGAACCTGTCTGTCCTGTTGGAATTCAGGGCATGAGGCCAATGGAACAAAGGCTTTGATTCTATTTTCTTACTCGGGTTCTAATGCGCCTTAAGAGACGTTTGTGAAAAGCTCATTTTCCTCAGAGATTGAATCTCTGAAAAACAGGGAATGAAGCTTTCTGAAGTGGTCCAAACCTGCCTACGTGCATCCAAATGCAGCCTCCAGTCCCTGTTTTTGTGTACAGCTGGGATGAGACCGCAGCTGTTGTTACTTCCTAGCACACAAGTTGTGTAGCTCAGAGTCTGCAGCCATGAAGAGCCAGGCTGTGTTTAAAACAGCCTGAAGTACCAGAGAGCTGGAGTAGTTTCCTAGCAGGGAACTTGGAAGCATTCCGAACTTTTGTCCACATTTATTTTATCTCCCACCTGGAGAGCCCTAAAGAAACAGAGGTGGGGTGTTCCTAACAAAAGAAGGTCCAAATTCATTGGCGGTAGGGGGCTTAAAGCATGAGTGGATGTGCCTCGAATCGGATGCTTCCAATTCCTTAGCGTATGAATGTGTTTTAAATGAAGTATCCAAATCCTGACATGCTTATATGAACTCCAAAGTCTCTGCAAGTGTTTTACAGCCAGGAAAGGGAGACGAGTCTGGAGTCTCTTCCCCAAAAACTGGCTCTGCTGGTTTGTTTGACCAGGCATAGCAATAATTGTGTATTCCCTGGGGCTATTCTTACGGAGAAAGGTTTCTTTATCTGCCCAAGGTTTATTCAGTGTATCTTCAAAATGATGGAAACTGATTTTATTGAAATGCCAGAGGTGCGAAATGCTTTCCCCAGCCAGAGCTCAGAGCCAGCCCTGTGGGAAGGGGTCCAATGCCCATTTTCCCAATCCCTCAAGGCAGCAGCTCCAGAGCACTTGCAGCAAAACGTGCCTGAGGTGCCGAGCACTGTCAGGAGGCAAACCCAGGGATTGGACAGCAGGAGTTTGCAATGCTCCTGTAATCCCAGACCTGGAGCTGTGCTTTAGAAATCCCAGGAGATGCTGCCTCACTCAAACCCTGTTTAAAACTGTGCATCCCTCCTGCTCCCTTGGAATTACTGTTGCTTCCGTTGTTCCTCTTTCCCAATGACATGATGATTATTATTATAAATTCTCACTCCATTTCTGCCATAACCCTTTGCTCCCCAGAGGTGGTGGTTTAGGAACACCCCTCTGGCCTGGGAAGGTGCTTTTGGCTCCGGACGTATTTGCAGTCCCCAGCAGGTGAGGCAGAGCTTGAATTAAACCACTGGAGCTGAGGCTCCAGGGCTTAACAGGTGCCTCAATTGCCAACTGCACGCTTTTTAATCTGTGCCACTTATGGGTGCCCGCCCTCCCTCCCTCCCATGCTTTGGCTTTTTGAAGGTTCTGTGGGGGTCTGACGTGGGGGTCTGTGGTGTCATACCAGGGCAGAATTAGCTCTGGTTCTGCTAAAAGCAGAAGGAATAATTTTATCCTGGTTTTTAGATATGCATTTTGTGTTTTCTCTTTTTTGCTGACCATGTGGTGAAGTAGCAGCTCCCAACTTTATGGTGGTGCTCCCCGGAATAGTTTTGCTTTGGAAAACAATGAATTCCCTGCTGAAATCCCAGTCACAGCCCCCCAGATCAATGTGCAGTTCAAGGTCTTACACCCTGACCAGGACAAGTTCTTTTTTCTAGTTGTAGAAAATAAGGGAAAACTCAGACTGGATTGGAGCCAGAATCCAGAATGGACGAAAGTGAGGCAGCATGCTTGGCACAGGCTGGGGTTGGTACAGGGGGTGTTCCCCTTTGGATGACACCCGTGTGGAACAGATTCTTTTCCTCCTTTGTCCACAGTCTGATGGCAAAGGCATGAATGACTCACAAGTGGGGCCTGGGATGAAAACGGTTCTGTTAAAATCGGGCAAAGAATGCAATAAGAGAAAATGGGCATCCTTTTTATGTATGAAAACAGTAGGAAAAAAACGTTGAAAAGGGACACTTATTTGGTATCATCTTTCATTTTTTGGATCCATAATTTTCATTATGGATAAAACCCCTATAGTGAGCAGCCAGAAGAGAAGTGTGAAAGCCAGGAGCCTTTGTCTTCCACAGGGCACTTAATTTCCATTTTCTCCTCTCTCTAGGGACAGGAAAAAACACTGAACTCATCCTGTTTTTGCCAAAAGCTTTGGTATTTGAGCAGCAAAACCCAGCGTGCTCCAGCCTCGCCGGCCTGCACTGGAGAGCCCCTTGTCCTGCCTGTGGTGTGGGGTAAGTTCCCAGTTGTCCCCAGAGTGTTGCAAATCCAGAGGGGTCTGCCCTGGTTTCGGCTGTCCTTGCCTTGGTGCCTGCAGTTGCCAACGTCTGAGACACAGAGAGAGCCCTGTCCAAAGTGGCCTTCTCCACCTTGTCAGGAGTGTGGTGGCAGCCCCAGGAGCAGGTTGGAGGTGAGAACTGGGGCTGTGTTTGACACTGACCCAGGTCAGGTCAATGTTTCCTTGGGAGAGGGGGGGGTGGGGTGTGGTTTGGCCCCACACGCTGAGTTTGAACAGGATCAGGGTGACAGATGCTGCATTTTGTACACTCTGAGAGTTTATATTCCCCGGGAGATTTCCTGCCAGGATGTGGCATTGCAGGGGGCAGAATTGAACCTGCTCATCCTGTGGGCATTGCTAGCCTTTGTCTCTCTGTTGTGCCATCAGACTGTGGGAATTTGGTGCTGTCACTGGCGCTGCCACCTCTCCTGCGTGCTGCATCCTCTGGCAGCCCTTCCCAGCCCCACACGTGAGCTCCAGTGGTGCCTCTGTGCTGTGTTGGGAGTGCTTGCTGGGAATGTGCCTCGTCCCTGGGAGTATCCTTTTGCTCCCACGTGGCCAGACAGAGATTTTGGGCTTGTGAGATTCAGAGTTAGATGGCAAAAGTCAGTGAAAAGAAGAATTGACAACAAGGTTTGTCCAAGTGGTGCTGTCAGACCCCACTTGACAGTGTCTGCTTTGTGTTGGAAGCGGTTGTGTATTTGCACTGCAGGGAATGAGTGTCACTGTCCCAATTCAGCCCCGAAGGTCCCAAAGGCTCTTACAGGAATACTTCTTTTGGACTTCCCTCTGGGATAACTTACTCTCCACCCTGCCATGAGCAATTCCTTGATTTCTCCTGCAGAAAACCTCATGGCAGAGGCAGTTTGCGAAGGAGCTGAAATGTCTTTGGAGCAGAGAGTGCTGAGAACTGCATCTGCCTGTGCAGCCCCAGCCTGGCAATATCCACGTGGAACAGACTGGCTAAATGGGATTGGATGGAGCGAAATCCCCTCATGGAAGAGGTTTTCTCCTGTGCAGATCAGGCATGGGGCAGGCTGTGAAATTTGGAAATCAGCTGCTCTGCCCCTAGAAATCATCACTGACATCTGCATGAATGGCGTGACCTGTGCCCACCGCTCACCATTCGCCCAACCAAAATCGAGAGCAAAGGTTGGTTTGGGTTTGAGAACTTAAAATAACTTTGAAACAAAAGAAATCACCTTTTTCTTCTTTCTTTCTTTCAGATGCTGGACTTGCCTCTGTGGATGTGTGCTGAGCTCTCACTGCAGGGGACAGCCAGGCCTTAATGACTGTGAGTTTGTGTTTGTCTCACTGGGAAACTGGAAATAATTATTAATTGCAGAAATGTTTTGTGAAACCTTTCCCCTTTCCTGCCACTGCATGTGGGACAAGAGCGGAGAGAGTGAGCAGAGGAGCAGGAGAAAGGCGCTGCAGAGGGGCAAAGGGACCTTGCTGGTGTCACCAGGGCCCCTGTGGGGAGCAGAATGGACACTTTGGGGCAAAATGGAGGGAATTCGTGGCAGAGCTGGGGGAAGATCTCAGTTAATCTACAGGGAATGAGTATGGGGATATTTTTGAGGAAAAGCTGAGGTGATGTTTATGGGGAGATAATGGAATCTGTAGGGGACAGAATGAATATTTTGGAGTGAAAACGAGGTACTCCAAAGTAGACAGGTGGGGGAAATTTTGGAGGCAGAACTTGACCAAATGTCTTAGAGAACGAACATTTTGAGGGAAAAATGAGGTGATGAGTAGTGGGCATGTCAGGAAAATGTTGTGGCTCAATGGGAGATAATCTCTAGGGGAGAACATGAACAGAGTAAGGTAGCGTGAGGGAATCCGTTGTGGGATGGTAGGAAATTTAGGGGGGAAGAAAAGCACAGGAAATAATCTGTAGGGCAGAGAATGAACATTTTGAGGTACAAATGAGATCATGAGTAGTGAGCAGATGGAAAACTTGGGGGGTAAATCTTGAGAAAAGCTACATGGTAGAAAATGTATCGTGAAGTAAAATGAGGGAATCAGTAGTGGACAGGTAGGGGAATTTTGGGAGGGAAAACTTGAAATAATCTAAAGGTTGACAATAGTTTTAGTTAAAAACAAGGTAATAAGTTTGTGTTTGCCCAGAGTGGGACTAGAGGTGAAGGTCAATCCAAAGCCAACCCTGTTCAACCTCTGAATCCCAGGATAAATGCTACAAGCTGCCCATTGAGGGACTGGAAAGACGTAACAATGGAACCAAGAGCATTGAGAAGGTCCCTGGGAATCTCATTGCAGTGTTGTCATAGCATTTCTAACAGATCTTTAAGCTTTGGATGACAACACTGCATCTCTCTGTTGGGATTATTCCGTGCATGGGCTGTGGGGTTTATTTGGGTTTGACCTCCATCCTGGTGGCCATGACACTGCTCAGGAGCTGGTAGCAAAAGCACTGTCAGAGCTCCTGGCGGGAACAGGCTGTTTCCTGCCAGAGTGGATCCAGCTGCTGCCTGCCAGCCTGGCCAGGAGGCATCTGCTTTGGCTCCTGTCTTCTGCTGGGGAAAGAATGTTTGCAGTTGATTCCGATGAGATGCCAGCAGCCTCATCTCCTGGCAATTCCTGGGCAGCTGATCGCCTCTGCCACCCCTCCTGCTCTCAGCTCCCACCCAGCCAGTGCCAGCCGTGTGGAGGAGAATTTGTCCTGCCAGCAGCAGGAAGACACAAGCACTCACACCCTGGCACTTGGATTGTCCCTTTGGGGGATGCTGCTTGCTGGGATTTAGGTAATTCCACACGTTTGGCTGCTGAAATTTCCCAGCCCAGGGGCTTTAACTGACAGCACAGCACAAAGATTGTGCTCTGTGTGGGGCCCAGATTTGGGTTTCAGTATCAGCTTTACTAGTGTAGACGAAATATAGCCATAGCTCTGAATTCCCTGCTGAATTCCTGCTAGAATAACCTCCCAGTGCCCCATGGAGTGTGGATATTTCCATGCAGAGCTGCTGCTTTAACGCCAGCCGTGTCAGGAGCCAGCAGAGGTTCCAAGGAAGCTCTGGGATCGGGACAAGGAGAGGTTTGTATTCCACAGAGTTTACTAGTTATAACCCTCATCCCCCAGCCCCAGCAATGTCCCTGGGGGGCACTTGACAGAGTTGCCTGAAATTCAGCTGATTTCACCCGCCCTGAGGTCGGGCTCCAGTTGACACTTGAAAGCAGGAGAAGGCGGTGGTCGGACACACCCCTAGCCCGTGCTGAGGCAGCCCCTGTGCCCAGGTGAGGATGTCTCTCCCTGCAGAAGCTGATGTCATTTGAGAGCCTCAGGAGTGGCCCTCTGGAAGCTCTTCTCCCTGAGGAAAGGGATGCACATCCGTGCCTTCAGTGCACCTCTGGTGTGACCCACTTGTGAAAGCTTTCCATGGGTTCTGTGCTTCCAGCTGGCTCCCTGAAAAACTTCAAACTTCACCCAAACAGAACTTCATCCAACTCTGTTTAAGGCATCTCCAAGGGCTATTGCTTGGGATTTGATTTCTGTGAGGGAAGATTGCCTTGGCTTTAATGCTGCTGATGTCTGATGTCCCCAGGCTGGAAGGGAAGGGAGTGGGGGTGGGTGGGATGTTGTCTTGCATGGGAGACAGGAGTTTTATGTTTTATTGCAGTTTGGCAGACTTTAAGATAGCTAGTTCCCCAAGACTTAGTCCCGTTCGCAAGATTCTTTGATATCTGGCCGATTTGTCTAAAAATACCATTTATTTGACACAGAACATAACAAACATGCAAACATAGAACAGATTGACACACATAAACACACAATGAATACGTAATTGCAACACTTCAATAGTTAAAAATGCAATTATGGGGTAAAACCTTGCTTGAACTATAAAAATAGTTAAAAGTGCAAGAAATGTTTGCTTGAAATATAATGCAAGTGAAGAAATGCTTGCTTGAGCTAGCTGAAATGCAAGTTAAGAAAGGTACCTATAAGTTTGCCGGAATAATACAATTTAAGAAACTCAATGATCTCACCAAATCCAGTTTTGGAGCTGGGGATACATCAGCGTCCTCACCCAATCCCTCGGGAAGTAACCACAGAGCCTGCGTCCAAGCTCAGGGGAGAAAGCTTTACTTTAGGCTCCAATGTCCATGTAGAAAGCTTCTACCTTTCTGAGATTTCATGAGCTTTTTGTAGGATAAAAGTGTGTATTTGTAGTCACTGAAAATTTCCTCACATTCTCTCTGCATTCCACAGGGGAGTGTCTTTTCAGACTTTCAGTCACCAGCACCAGGTAGCTGTTGAATAGGCTATCAACCTAAGTTGAGCCATCCATTTCCTGGGACCGATCAGGGAGAGAGAGAAGGGGGAGGGGGGTGTCCTGCCACAATCCACCCCTGTGACTCAAAGACACTACTTTCACATCATGAAGTGACAGTGCAGGTGTGTCTTGCCTCCATGCTATAAAAAGCACTCATGTTTTTAATATATGTTAAATTTTTAGTGTATATTGTGTTTCTAAATTGTATTATTCTTTAATGGAACTTTGACTATGTTAATAGGAAGCATTTGCTGTTGCTTTAGTTTATGGGTTTATGTAGTGGATTATGTAACAGAATATATATATATATAAGAAACATTAGTAGTAACAACTAAGAGATCATAAAATAAGACATTAACTTCAGAATGTCCGTAGTAATTGGAGACAATTTAACAAGTTAGTTATGTTGATATAAGTTCATGTAGGGTAGATTATTTTCACCACTTGAATCTTAAGGTCATAGGAGGATGTGATGCAAATCAGGAATGAGGAAGAGTTTGTGAAGACAGTTTTTTGATAGTAGTTACTGCAAGAGTTTAGTCAATGGTTGGTGATTCTTTTACTTCTTTTGTGTTCTTTAGTTCAGTCTTTTTCTTCAGTGTTCCACCTGGTTTTGCTTAACGTGTTAAATGTTAGACAATTTTACAACAGTTTAAAGGAATACACATACACATATTAATTGATTTGATTGTCTCAGGGGAGTTAAAGATGTAATTAAAATTAATTGTTTTAATTATTTGGAATATAATTTCCATTTGGGAATTGATATTTTATTTTGGGAGAATCAAAATTGATTTTGTAATTTGAGTTATATTTTAGGATGAAATTTTTCTCACTGTGACAATCAGAGTCATAGATATACTTAGGTAATATTTGCAGAAATTAGATAAGATATATATATATACACACATAAAATATTATTTGAGATAATAAGATCATTGAATCATTTAGTACTCCAATAGTACTAAATAAGGTTTTCTTTTTTAGGTTTTTCTTTTTAGAGAAGATGGTCATCATTTGATCTATATATTTTTGTTGGTTCTAATTTTTGCAAATTTTTTGGTATACAATTTCTATATCATTAATGAACATTGATATTAGAAAGTTCTTTTAGCTTTATTTTTACAAAGCTAGTAGTGTTTTATATTGTTTGGAATAGGCACACTAGTTTGTGGTTAACATGCTTGTCTTAGCTATGTTTAGATATGAATGACACTTGGAATAGATTTTTACTATAATTTTACAGATACATTTAGGTAACTTCATTTTTTGGTGTGAAGCTACTTTTGGTGTTCTTAGACATCTGTATATACAGAGGCTTTAACAATTATTAGCGTTTTGTTAGAATTTTGTTGAGATGGCTGATTAGCCATAATGCATTACTGTAAATAATAACTTGTAAGCATAAGAAAAATGTAAACAATATTACAATGAATATTTCAGTTACGGTAAATACATTAGTTACTATGCAGTCCAGTATGGTTTCTTTGTCTGGAGTTGGCTTCTTCGCTTGCAGGAGTTTAGGAGGTTTAATTCATTTCTTTAGTTGTGTAGGTAGTGAACGGCTTTTCTCGCTGCTTGAAGAGATTTCTTTTCTTGTTGCTTGAGTAGCTTTTCTTTCTTATTCAGGTACACCTAGCTTTTCTCTGGTGAAAGTATACTTAAACATTTAAGGTTAATAGAGCAATGAAATCAGTACAATTTAAGTAATAGTAGATATGTTTTCTTGAGAATTGTTGTTCTCCCTTTTGGCCTGTAGTTGCAAACACGTCGCTATTTTCACTGCTGTCAGACGGGGGCAGTGCAGGGGTGGTTTGCGAGGAAATAGAGTCTTGCTCTGAGTAAAACTAGATTTGTTATGGGGGAAACACCCGTTGGGAACTGATTTTATGCTTGTGGCTATAAGAATCAGCAGCTACTTAGGCCATGGGCCCTCGAGCATTTGTTAGCATCATTGGTACAATCCCAATTTGGGATAGATTTTCAAAATTATTGTAATGTGTGGTCATTTGGATGCGTTTTAACTCAGTTTATTTGGATTTTTTAGATTTCGAGGTTCAGCTAGTAGCTACTTTCAATCTCTTTTCTGCCAAACTGTTTTTCTCATTTACCTGCTATTTAGTATTTGCTACTGATACAACTACTTTGCAACTCTAGCTCGCCCAGTACAAAAGTCCACACACACTTTCTTTGCTCCTTTCTTTACTGCTAGCACACAGCTTTTAATTCTTTTACTTGTGCACTTTCTAAAGCTTTCTTTTTTCACTTTCTTTCATATTCAATATTCAGAGTCACTGCTCTGTATTTTCATATACAATATTAATATGTTTGGCTGAAGCATTAGTAAACTATACAGTTTTTACCTTAGAATTTGGGGTAAGTCAGGACTATTTGTTTGCAAGGTTTTACTGGATCTGGCCTTGTTTGGAAAAAAACATAATTGTTGGATGTTTTAGAGATTTTACTCTAAATTATTTATTAAGTTTTATTTTGATATATAAGGTGATATAGTTGTGGTTAGTTACATTAATTTAATTCATTTTTTACTCAATTATTTATTAAATTTATTATCTCACAAACTTACAGGGTTTGTTAGGACTGAAGTTTGTAGAAACAACAATTTAGATTTTTAGTAAAACTAAATTCTCTTTTTTTCTTTGCGTGTTAATTTTTGCTCACAATTTTCTATGTGGTACTAATTTAAAATTGCTAATTAATCAATTATATACTTTTTTGGGTTTTCTTCTTTGATTAGATAGCTTTCAATTACTTAGTATATTTTTTAGTTTAAAACAAAACAACTCTGATCTTAAGAGTTTAAAATACATGTTGCAGTGGGTTTTTTTTTTCTTTTGCTTGCCTTTTTTTTGCAATGTAGAGAGAGAGATATCTCTGGTTTTAGTATGTAAATGAAGACAGGACAGGAAAACTGGTTTTGCAGCTTTTCCTCTACTAAGAAGGGGCTTCTAGTTGCCCTTTGTTTGTCTTGTCAATGGCTCATTTGCATTTTAAAACTTAGCCTTGGCTGTTCCCGGAATAGCCCTTGTGGGGGAAACGTTCCAGATTATTTACTTTTAAACCAAACAGGTAAAGCAAAAAGAAATCATGTTTAGCTTTGCAACTGCTAAAATTTAGCACAAAAGGGCACAGGAGTTTTTAAAAGGATTTTAGAGGTATACAGAAAGATGTAGCATTTAAAAGGCGTTTTTTCACACTCATTCTCACTTCACTCTCATCTCACACTTTTTATATCATACGGGCGTCCCCCAGATACGTGTCGACATGATTTAATTTTATACATTTTCACACACACTGCATACACACGCCAGAGATTTTAAAGCACATTGATAATATACGAGAAGAAATAAGAGTAAATTTAGGAATTAGAGGTTTGTGAAAGGTATGTAGGAATGGGTGAGAGAGAGAGAGAGAGAGAAAAAGATGGGGGGAGAGAGGGTTGGAATTTTGCTTAGAGTTCTTTTTCTTTGAAATGGAGGAGTTTGTTTCTCCGCTTCCCCCCCCACACTGTTTGAGCTAAAGAGATTCTTTTCCTTTTTTAGAGATAGGGGTTTTTATGCTTTTGTAAGGATTCAATTCAACATTTGAATCATTAATTTTATCAGAGTCTTTCTGAATTTCATAATTTTATTCCCAGGTGGTGTTATTAACTCTGGAATTTCTTTTATCATTTTTGTTTGCTGATTACATGCAATTCTTAGATATAAAGCGAGTACATGAGAGATTAATTAATTTTTAGCAAGTTTTGTGCTTCATGTAATTTTATCATGGATTTTTCTCACTTTAAGCCAGTTTCTGATTGGCAGAGTGTAACATCTGTGTTTTTGGTAAGTTCTTTACTAGTAATTGTTACACATCTTGCTTATAGACAGAGGGCTGATAGATTTTTTTGCTGATTGCCTAGGCCTTTGGCAATCGGCAGATAATCTATTTAGAGAGAATGACCAGCATTCTCTAAACCCAGTGTCATTTTGCAAGTTAATGATGGTTGATTTAGGTTTCATATAAAGTGGTTTATTAGACGCAAGAGATAACAGAACAAAGAAGCTAGACACTTATATACTGCACAATAGAGAGAGTTACTCATAGCTATGTGAATTTTGTGCCTCTGTAAAATAAGATGTTAGCTCTTTAGCTGTTAATTTCTTAAATCGTTTGCCAGACATCCTGCCGACTACGCCAATTATGTCTTGCATGGGAGACAGGAGTTTTATGTTTTATTGCAGTTTGACAGACTTTAAGATAGCTAGTTCCCCAAGACTTAGTCCCGTTCACAAGATTCTTTGATATCTGGCCGATTTGTCTAAAAATACCATTTATTTGACACAGAACATAACAAACATACACATAGAACAGATTGACACACATAAACACACAATGAATACATAATTGCAACACTTCAATAGTTAAAAATGCAATTATGGGGTAAAACCTTGCTTGAACTATAAAAATAGTTAAAAGTGCAAGAAATGTTTGCTTGAACTATAATGCAAGTGAAGACATGCTTGCTTGAGCTAGCTGAAATGCAAGTTAAGAAAGGTACCTATAAGTTTGCCGGAATAATACAATTTAGGAAACTCGATCTTACCAAATCCAGTTTTGGAGCTGGGGATACATCAATGTCCTCACCCAATCCCTCGGGAAGTAACCACAGAGCTTGCGTCCAAGCTCAGGGGAGAAAGCTTTACTTTAGGCACCAATGTCCATGTAGAAAGCTTCTACTTTCTGAGATTTCGTGAGCTTTTTATAGGATAAAAGTGTGTATTTGTAGTCACTGAAAATTTCCTCACGTTCTCTCTGCATTCCACAGGGGAGTGTCTTTTCAGACTTTCAGTCACCAGCACCAGGTAGCTGTTGAATAGGCTATCAACCTAAGTTGAGCCATCCATTTCCTGGGACTGATCAGGGAGAGAGAGAAGGGGGAGGGGGGTGTCCTGCCACAGACGTACCTGGCAGCTGTGTGGGAGCTCCGGGAGGTTGGCACCAGCAGTTGCTGTCTGAACCTCTCCACAAACACAACATGCTGACATTCCCAAGTGCCAGCTGTTCCTTGGAGTATTTTTGGGGTGTCAGTGGGGTCTGCCTGGGGTGAAGCATCTCTCATCAGAGCAGCCCATGGCCGAGGAGCTGCAGGCAGCCCTTTATCTGTGTCCATCAGAGCGCTGCCCAGGCATCCCAGTGCCCAACCCCGGGACGTGTGTTCTGCATGCTGTGTGCCACAGGCAGGACCCTGCAGGCACAGCTCCTCCCCTGGAAATATGAAGGACAAGAGGTGCTTCTGTGGCTCCCGACCTTCTCCCACCCTGCATTCCCAGCCAGCTAGGACACAAGGACGAAACACCAAGGAACATTCCTGGCAGTGAGCAGGAGTTCCCGAGGGCTCTGTCTAGCTCTGGGTCTGAAAAGCAGCCCCAGCCTCAGCAGCTGCCGTCATTTTGGGCTGGAAACACTCACCGGCAGGAAACTCCCCTCTGCAGGTGGGACCAGCTCTGACACTCTCCGGAAGCACTTCTGCCAATGGACCAAGTGAACGCTCAGGACTCGTCGTGCTTATTTCTCCCTGTAAAGGCACATTGCATGACCACCTTGATAGCTGTTGAGTAAATCCTGGAAAGGGCAGGAAATCAAGGTTATTGGAAAAGTTTTGTGCTGTCATGTCAGGTGCCAGCTATGTCTGCCCTAGAGCTATTTTAGGGGCTGGTGTGTAAAGCACTAGCGTTTGCATAGGAATTACCTTGTTAGCAGCAGCAGCCACTCTCATCCCAGGCAGGACCTTCCTCATGACCCTGAGATTGACTCATGTGCTTGGAGCAGCGTGCTGAGAATGCCAGGATTCTGAGTTCAGATGACCCAGTCACTTCTCCTCATTGGACTTGATCCTTTCCACATCAGAAGCTCCTGTGCTCTGGCAATAAAGAGTGTACAGTTTTCACTGCCTTTTGAAAGCCAGTAGTTTTTCCATTGGAGGGTGCGAGCCACAGAAAAATGGGCGGGGAGAGGAGGGAGAGCATCAGGGTCTCGGGCGGCAGGTGTGTGATGAGCAGCTGGAGCAGAGCGAGCCCCGGCGGGGCGCCAGTCCCGCAGCGAGCCCAGCGGGAGCGGCAGCGCGGAACTCAGCGCCCGGCCCGGAGCGGCTCCTGCCGCCCGCGGCGATGCAGCCCCGCTCGGGCCGCGGGGCTGCGGTGGGCAGGAGCCCCCCGGGGGCGCGGCGGGGGAAAGGAGAAGGCGGGCGCTGCTCTGTCCGGGGGCGGGTGGGTCGGGGTGGCAGCGCGCACCGGGGGCTGCATTGGCCGCGGCGGGAGCGCGCACCGGGGGCTGCATTGGCCGCGGCGGGAGCGCGCACCGGGGGCTGCATTGGCCGCGGCGGGAGCGCGCACCGGGGGCTGCATTGGCCGCGGCGGGAGCGCGCACCGGGGGCTGCATTGGCCGCGGCGGGAGCGCGCACCGGGGGCTGCATTGGCCGCGGCGGGAGCGCGCACCGGGGGCTGCAGGGCCGCCCCTGCCCTGCTGAGTGGGAGACCCCGCGCTCGTGCCGTCGCTGCGTGTCCGCCAGGCGGCGCCCTTCAGGACAGGAGGCGCTGAGGGAGCGGCGGCACCTGGCGGGTTCCGGGCCGGACACGGGCAGTCCCCGCGCCCCGTCCGCTTCCAGCCGCGACCCAGCGCCTGCTCCGGGAAAGAGCCGCCGTCCTGCCGGGATCGACACCGGCATAGCCCCGGCTCCTCGCGGCCGCAGCGGGACAGTGCCCAGAGCCCCGGCGGGACCCCAGCCCGGCGCAAGCTAGAGCCGGAGCAGGAGCGACAGCCGCCGGGCTCGGCCCCAGCGCCCGTCCTGGAGCGGCTCCTCCCGCCCGCGGCGATCCCGGTCCCCATCGCAGCCCCAGCCCCGGTCCTCCGGCCCCGGGACCCGCACCCCGCCCGCCCAGGCAGCACCGGCTCCGCCCGGGATCCCCATCAGACGCCGGCAGGACCCGGACCCGAATTCCCGGGCCCGGATCCCGGTACCGGCCCCACCTCAGCGCCTCGGGCTCCCTGCAGCGCCGAGAACAGCCCCCGATGCGAAATTGCACGCAGCGCACCGAGCCAGGGTCCCACCGCATCCCGAGATGAGCATCTGCCGCGCGAAACGGAGCAGGCGTGAATGCGCCGGGATTTATGGGCGGGGCGGGGCGGGGCGGGGCGGGGCCGGCACAGGTGTGGAAGGTGAGGCCGGCACAGGTGTGGAAGGTGGGGCCGGCACAGGTGCGCGGGGCCCCAGAGCGCCTGCGCGGGGCGGGGCCGAGACGATTTAAACCCCGGGAAGTGGGTCAGTCGCCATTTGCCCCTCGGCGCTCGGCGGGGGAGGTTGCTGCCGGGCCGGGCTCTATATCTCTTTTCTTCTGTGCCTCTTTTCTTCTAATACTTCCCTTCTTCTATACTTCTCTTCTCCTATACCTCTCGTTTCTCCCCCCTTTCCTCCCCTCCCCTACCCCCTACTCCCTCCCCCCCCCAACCCCCCCCCTCCCTCTCCCCCCTAGCCCTCCCCTCCCTCCCCCCGGGCCGTCTCCCCCGGCCCCCCATCCCTATCCCCCTACACAGCCCAGCGCTACCCTACGCTTCCATCCTCCCTCTCCTCCTTCCACCATTCCTTCCCCCCACACCCCGGCTGCCCCCTGTCCCTGCTCCCCTTCCCCCCCTTCCCCTCACCTGCCCGCAATTATCCCTCTCCTACCTCCACCCTTCCTTCCCCCTCCCCGCACTGCGGCTCCCCGTGCCCCTTCTCCATGCCACCTTCCCCCTCCTTCTCCCCCACCTGCCTTCGATCCTCCCCGTCCTTCCTTCTCCCCCCACACCTCCCTCTGCCCACTCCCCCCGCACACTCCGAGCCCCCCACCCACCCCGACAACCCCGCTGCTCCCCTGTTCCCGTCCTCCGTTCCCCTCTCTCTTTCCCCGCAGCCGCGGGGCTGGAGGCGCCGGGGAATAATAAAGCCCAGAGGGCCGGAGCCGGCGCCCCCCTCCCTCCCTGGAACCCCCACACGGGGCCGGGCCCGCTCGGCGGGTCCCCCCATGCAGTTCACAAGCACCGCCCGACACCGCCGGGGCTCCGGCTTCCCCCACATCACACTGGGGCTCCCCGGGAGGGTCGGGGCTGGGGGTTAGGGGGGCCCCCTCCTTAGGAGGGGGTCCCGGGGGGGGCGGGAGAGGGGCCCCTCTCCGGAGGAGGGGTCCTGGGGGGTCGGTGGGCCTCCGAGGGGGGTCCGGGGGAGGGGGCGGAGGGGGCTTCCCCTCCCTCCAGTCCCCACCCTCCCCCGGACCTCCTCCTCCGGAGGGGACCCGCCCCGGCCCCCTCCCCGGGACCCCCTCCTCCGGACCGGGGCCCAGGGGCAGAGGGGGAAGGCCGTTTGTTTGACCGGTGATCTGTGTGTGTGTGTTCACGCTGCAGAGTGACGTGACCCCCCCTGCTTCCCCCAGGGCCCCGGTCCGGGGGAGGGGGTCCCGGGGAGGGGACCGGGGCGGGTCCCCTCCGGAGGAGGGGTCCGGGGAAGGGGCGGGGACTGGAGGGGGCAGTCCCCACCCCTCCCCTCCCCTCCCCGGAGGGGCCCACCCGACCCCCAGGGACCCCCTCCCGGGAGGGCCCTCCCAACCCCCAGGACCCCCTCCTAAAGAGGGGGCCCTTCCTAACCCCAGCCCCCACCCCCAGGGACCCCCTCCTAAGGAGGAGGCCCACCCACCCTCGGACCCCCTCCTGAGGAGGGGGCCCACCCTGACCCCCCCCGGGGAGCCCCCAGTGCGGGCACAGCCCGTGTGGGGGGCTCCAGCGAGGGCGGGGGGCGCCGGGCTCCGGCCCTCTGGGCTTTATTCTCCGGCGCCCCCAGCCCCGCGGCTGTGGGGAAAAGAGGGAGAGAGGGGGATGGAGGAAGGGGATAGGGGGCAGAGAGGGTGGTCAGGGTGGGACAAGGACGAAGGCAGGTGGGGAGAGAAGGAGAGGGGAGGACGGGGAATGAGGAGGAATAGCAGAAGATTAGGATGGGTAGGGAGAGGGGTCAGGGTGCGGAGTGAAACGGGAGGGGACGGGAAAGGTCGGGTCGGGGAAGAAGGGAGGGTGGACAGAGGAGGGAGAGTAAAAGGGGTAGAGGAGTAGGGACAGGAGAGGACGGAGGGGTGGGGGGGTTGTGTTTGGGGAAAGAAGAGAAGGGAAGAGGGGCGAGGGAAGGGAAGAGGGAGGAAGGAGGGGAACAGGTAGAAGAGGACGGAGGAGTGGGGGTGTCGTGTTTGGGGAATGAAGGGAAGGTCTGAGGGGAGAGGGAAGGGGAGGAAGAAGGGGAATAGATAGAAGAGGACAAAGGGTTGGGGCGGTCGTGTTTGGGGAAAGAAGGGAAGACAGGAGAGGGAAGGGAAGAGGGAGGAAGAAGGGGAATAGGTAGAAGAGGAAGGAGGGGTGGGGGTTCGTGTTTGGGCAAAGAAGGGAAGGTTTGAGGAGAGAGGGAAGAGGAAGGAAGAAGGGGAATAGGTAGAAGAGGGAAGGGGGGGGGGCAGAGGGGGAGGCAGAAGCGGGGAGCACGGACAGGGAGCTCCCGCCCGCGCCTTGCTCTCGGAGAGCAAATGGCGGCCGACGTGATTTCCAGGGTTTAAATCACCTCGGCCCCGCCCCGCGCAGCCGCACTGGAGACCCGCACACCTGAGCCAGGTCCGGGCCCCGCCCCGCGCAGCCGCACTGGAGACCCGCACACCTGAGCCAGGTCCGGGCCCCGCCCCTGAAGCCGCGCCTCCCGTGCCGCCCGACCCCGCCTGGCACAGCCCTGGCCCCGCCCCGAGCCCCGGCCCCGCCCTGCCCGGTACGGGACAGCACCATCGCCCGCGGCCCCGCCCCGCTCACCTGGGCCGCATCGGGGCCGCTCCCTGCACCGGCACCGGGGCTGCGGGGTTCGGGTCCTGCCCGTGTTGCGCCGGGGGTCCCGGGGCCGAGGCACCGGGGCGCGACTGGGGCTGGCATGGGGCCCGGGATCGCCGCGGGCAGGAGGAGCCGCTCCGGGACGGGCGCTGGGACCGAGCCCGGCGGCTGCCGCTCCTGCTCCGGCTGCGGCCCCGGGACCCCCCAACCCCTGCCCGTCCCTGCAGCACCGGGGGAGTTCTTAAAATATTTTTCACCTGGCGTAGGCAGATAATTCTCATAGAGAAACCCCAAAATTAAAGGCTATGTTGTCGGGGAAGGAGGAGGCGTGTGGAGGACCCGGGCAGTGTTTTGCTTTAAATTTGAAACACATTGGGAATAGTCAATCTGTGCAACAGCTCCTTTCTGATCCCGGACTGGCTTTTGTGTGATCGCCTGTGATTCCAGCTGCTCCTATGGGATTTTCAGCCTGTGGGACTGTGAAATGCCAAGTGCTGAGCACGAAAGAAAATCATGGGAAAACTCTCCAGATTAGGCAGCATCCCAAAGCTGTGACACCAGCCAGCACTCCTGGCTGGAATCCAGGGGGTCCCAGCACAGCCCCTTTGTTGTGTCCCTGTGCACCTGGCACTGCCCACCATCCCTGACCAGGGTTTGGGGGCTCCAGCACAGCCTCCCCAGCACGTCCTGTTCCTTCCTCAAGGCCCCTTTAACCAGGATCGTTTTTTGGGGTGGAGGCACCCAAACCCAGCAGAATTGGCTTTAACCTGTTTGGGGAGTCTCCCCTCTCCCCACACTGAATTCCCACTGACAGAACCCAGCCTGAGGCTCAGCTCCCCACCCCTCGATCTCTCCAAGGAATTGGCCCTTGGGTTTCCCAATCCAGCAGGGCAGGAATGCTGTTCTCATTGTGTACCTTAATTGCTGTAATTGCTTAAGAAACAATTCAAAGAAATTAAAATAATGAAGAGACAACAACGAAGAGCTGCCAGCTCCAACCGAGGAGTGCTCAACCCCCTTCTCAATGAGTTGCTTTAATTAACCACGGTAAATGGATCCATTAAAACCACATCGATTTGGTTTTATTCTTTTTAATCGAGTTCCAGAGAAATATTGCAGAATATCAAATACATTTTTAACAACAAAACAACTTCTAGGACATACACAGGGCAGGGCTGCACTGCACCCCCAAACCAAGGAGAAGTGGGAGAAAAGACAAATCCAGATCGAGATCCCCAGGAGATTGGCGTATAAAAATTTCATGCACGCACAAATTCACTTATGTACGGTAACTTTTGGTGCGTGCTTAAATTCTGTTATTTACGGTAATTCCCCCCCCCCCCCAATAGTCGGGCACATGCAGCAAACATTTTGAATGCACTTATATTCGGGTAAATATGGTAATTTTTGGGGCGCACATATATTCTGGTAAATACAGTAATTTTTGGATGCACATTATTCTGGACACTACTGTAATTTTTTTTGTATGCGCATGTATTCTAGTAAATGCGGTAATTTTGGGGCAAGTATAGATCCTGGTAAATGATTTTTTTGATGTGCACTTTCATTCGGGTAAATGCGGTAAAATTACTGTATTTGCCAGAATATAAGCACCCCCACAATTGCCGCATTTACCAGAATATATATGAATCCCAAAAAATGTACCGTATTTACCAGAATATATGTGCATACTAAAAAAGCCGTATTTGCCAGAATATATGCGTGCCCCAAAATTTACCGCATTTACCAGTATATGCGCACCTCAAAAAAAATCACTGTATTTGCCAGAATATATGCGTGCCACAAAAAAAAAAACCGTATTTGCCAGAATATATATGTGCGTCTGAAAAAATACCATATTTGCCAGAATATATATGCATCACCAAAAATTGCCGTATTTGCCAGAATATATGCGCGTCTCAAAATTTACCATATTTGCCAGAATATATGCGCATCCCTAAAGATTACCGCATTTACCAGAATATATGCGCATTCTGAAAAATTACCATATTTGCCCGAATATATGCGCATCCCAAAAAATTACCGCATTTACCAGAATATATGCGCATTCTGAAAAATTACCATATTTGCCCGAATATATGCGCATCCCAAAAAATTACCGCATTTACCAGAATATATGCGCATTCTGAAAAATTACCATATTTGCCCGAATATATGCGCATCCCAAAAAATTACCGCATTTACCAGAATATATGCGCATTCTGAAAAATTACCATATTTGCCCGAATATATGCGCATCCCAAAAAATTACCGCATTTACCAGAATATATGCGCATTCTGAAAAATTACCATATTTGCCCGAATATATGCGCATCCCAAAAAATTACCGCATTTACCAGAATATATGCGCATTCTGAAAAATTACCATATTTGCCCGAATATATGCGCATCCCAAAAAATTACCGCATTTACCAGAATATATGCGCATTCTGAAAAAATTACCATATTTGCCAGAATATATACGCATCACCAAAAAATTACCGTATTTGCCAGAATATATATGCGCATCCCTAAAAAATTACCGTACTTGCCAGAATATACGTGCATCCAAAAAAATACCGTATTTGCCCGAATATATGCACATCCCAAAAATTACCGCATTTACCAGAATATATGCGCATTCTGAAAAAATTACCATATTTGCCAGAATATATACGCATCACCAAAAAATTACTGTATTTGCCAGAATATATATGCGCATCCCTAAAAAATTACCGTACTTGCCAGAATATACGTGCATCCAAAAAAAATACCGTATTTGCCAGAATATATGCGCATCTCAAAAAATACCATATTTGCCCGAATATATGCGCATCACAAAAAATTGCCGTATTTGCCAGAATATATGCGCATTCTGAAAAAATTACCATATTTGCCAGAATATATACGCATCACCAAAAAAATACCGTATTTGCCAGAATATATGCGCATCCCAAAAATTACCGCATTTACCAGAATATATGCGCATTCTGAAAAAAATTACCATAGTTGCCAGAATATATGCGCATCACCCAAAAATTACCGTATTTGCCAGAATATATACGCGCGTCTCAAAAAAAATACCATATTTGCCAGAATATATGCGCATCCCTAAAAATTACCGTACTTGCCAGAATATACGTGCATCCAAAAAATTGCCATAGTTGCCAGAATATATGCGCATCTCAAAAAAAATACCATATTTGCCAGAATATATGTGTGCCACAAAAAAAATACCGTATTTGCCAGAATATATGCGCATCCCCCCAAAAAATTACCGTACTTGCCAGAATATATGCGCATCTCAAAAAAAAAAAAAAAAATTGCCAGAATAGATGCGCGTCCCGGGAAAAAAATACCATATTTGCCAGAATATATGTGCGTTTTTTAAAAAAATTACCATATTTGCCAGAATATATGTGCATCTTTTTTTTTTTTAAAAAAAAAATTGCCGTATTTGCCAGAATATATGCACGTCTCAATATATACCGTATTTGCCCTAGTATATGCGCATCACAAAAAAATTACCATATTTGCCAGAATATATGCACATCCCAAAAAATTTGCCATATTTGCCAGAATATATGCATACCCCCAAAAAATTACCGTACTTGCCAGAATATATGCACACCACAAAAAATTACCATATTTGCCAGAATATATGCACATCCTGGAAAATTACTGTATTTGCCAGAATATATGCACATCCCAAATTTTTACTGTATATACACAAATACAAACACATCCCAAATTTTTACCATATTTACCCGAATATATGCGTGCACAAAAAAATTTACCGTATATACCAGGATAGATGCGCCCAACAAAATTTACCATATTTACCAGAATATAAGCGCACCCCAGGCTATTTTAACCATATATACCTGAATATAAGCACCTTGAAATGTTTACCATATTTACCCGAATATAATCACACTTGAAATGTTTACCATATTTACCTGACTATAATCACACTCAAAACTTTTACTGTACTTACCCGACTATAAGTGCATCCCAAAATTTTTACCGTACATATCCGAATATAAGTGTTCCAAATAAAATTACCGTATTTGCCTGCGGAGAACCATGCGTAAAATTTTACCATAGATAGCCATATATATGTGCATTAGAAAAATTTTTACCATGCATAACTGATAAGCGCCTCTAAATTTTACCGTACATAACCAAATAGACATGCATCCCAATTTTTACCGTAAATACCCGAATATGAGTGCACACCAAAAGTTACCGTACTTAACCAAATGCGCGCATGAAAAATTACTGTATATAACTAAATTTACGCGCACCAAAAAAAGTTACCGTATGTAACCGTATATACACGTGCCCAAAAAAAATTACCGTATATCAGCACCCCCCAGAAAAATAACTGTATATAACCGTATATAAGCACCCCCAAAATCTCTTATCTTATAACTGGATATAAGTGACAGAAAATCGTCGGAATTTCCCCCAAATTACCTGGCAGGCCCCTTGAGCCCCCCCACGCCGCCCCGGCGTACACCATCCCTGGCCACGCTGGCCTGGCGAGGTTACAATGCCGCAGGTTGGAGTAAAGGCAGTTGCAGGTGGGAGGCAACAGCAGCGACAGAGGAGCCAACTGGAGGGGAGAGCTGGCAGGGAGGGGACACTGCAGGAGACCCCAGACCTGAATTTAGTGAAATTCCTGCGAAAAAGGGGTGAAAATTGGCGCAAAAATGGCGAAAATCAGCCCAGAAATGCGGAAAATAGACCCGATAAAGGGAGAAACATCTGAAAAATAGGGGGGAAACCACCCAATAATGGGGAAAATCCACTCAAAACTGGGAAGAAACACCCCAAAATGGGGTCAGACCCAAGTTTCCCCAATGTCCCAAAACACCCCAAATGTCCCCAAATCCCCAAAATCCCAAACCCTCACCATTCTCCCCCACATGTCCCCAATGTCCCCAAACATCCCAAAAATCCCCAAACTCCCCCAAAATCTCCAAAACCCCCGAAGTCCCTAATGTCCCCAAAACCCCCCAAAGTCCCGAATCTCACCGTTCTCCCCCACATTTCCCCATCCGGTCACCCAGCAGCTTTGGCTGAGGGGTGGCTGCAGGTGGGGTAGGGGCAGACAAATTGTCCCCAAGCTGTCACCAAGGGTCACCAGTGACATCATCTGCACCAGGGTGAGGTCATGACCTCTGCAGACACCACAGAACCTTGGGTGAGGCAGCAGCTCTGCCAGGGGGCACTCCTGGCCTGAGGAGTGACCAGTGGAGTGACCATTGGGGGGTCCTGAGGGTCTGGAGTGACCATCAGAGTGACCACCAAAGGCTCCTGAGTGACCAGTGGGGTGGCCACAGGGGCCAGAGTGACCATCTGAGGCTCCTGAGTGTGCTGAATGGTCATCGGAGTGACCATCTGAGGGTCCTAAGGGTCCTTCTGGGGGTCCTGAGTGTCCATCGAGGTGTCTGGAGTGACCCTTGCTGTTTCCTGAGTGACCCTCAGAGTGACTGCGGGCTCTCTGCAGCCTCAGTCGCCCCACAACAGCTCACCAGGCAGAGAGAGGAGCACGAGGACCTTCGGGGCTGTGGGGTTAGAGACCAAAATACCCCAAAATCAACCCAAAATTATCCCAAAATAATCAGGAATGACCACAAATGATCCCAAAATGATCCGGAATTACCCCAAATGACCCCAAAATGATCCCAAATCCCCCCAAATCCCAAACGATCCTTGCTCTGAGCACACACCTGGGAATCCCAGGAACCTGGGATGCCATCAGTATCTTCACGGGCCTTCTCATTAAAAGCAGATTTCTGCTGAGACTGAATAAAATACAGAAAACTCAAGGGAAATGTAAAGGAGCAGCTCCCCCAGCCCAGCATGTTGCAGCATCCAAAAGAAAATGAACTGAACGGTTATGGATTGGGAGCATCACCAATCCCAAATCCCTCGTGTGGAATACCACCCTGCTTTGGTTTAGAAATCCCCACCTCTCTTAGCAGGCAAAGCCTTCAACTTTGCTTCCAGTTGACCAACTTCCCAACTGTGGCCACCGCAATTTTCCTTCACCACGCCCACAGCGGGATCCAGGAGAAGACGCAGGGTATGGTCCTCTGGGAATGCTGCCGAGGAACCACACTGCCCTCATCTGTGACTGCAGCCCAGAGGGAGATCTCTTCCCAACAGCTCTGGCTGTGCTCCGTGTCGTCCCGATGGCTCCCAGGCTGACACAGCACGGCTTCCTCTGCCTTGGGGAGCATCCCGAAGGTGCCACCTCAAAAGGAGCCTCTTACGGACACAGAGTCTGCGATTCGGTGGAAGGAAAGGAGTTCTCGGCCTCTGGCATCTCCCGCTCCGTCGGCACTGACAGCAAACACGGCTTCAGCCTCGGCAAGACACGGAGAGTCAGAGATTTTACAGATCCTGGTCTCCCCTCGGCCTTGCCGCAGGCACAGCCTGGCGGGGAGAGGGAAGGAAACAGGTCAGGAGGGACAGGCCGCTCCCAGGAAATCATCCTAATCCACCGAGCATTCCACACAGCTGGACGAACTGCCCGAGACGCTCCTTTCCCTGCCGACTGGGGGCTCAGGAGGGAAGCACAGGCTGAGCTTCTTTCCCTGACGCAGCCGTGTGCCTGAGGCCTGGAACAGCAGCTGTGGTGCTGGTCACTCTTGAAGCCCCGGCAGAAGCCACCTTGTCCAGGGTGTCGCTGTCAGGAGGCCATTCCTGCAAAATCAGGGGGAAAAAAAAGGGATGAACTTCGGAGCTCCTGGAGTTAGCCAAGAGCTTTGCCAAAAGACTGGAAGAAAAACTCACATCCCTGGCAGTGATAAAAACAGACAGAAAAAACACCACATGCGGTGATGAAAAGAGAACGGAACGGTTGGAACGATTTTCAACAGACTAGAGGAAACAGCCTCACGTGATACCAGGGGAGGTTTAAGATGGATACTGGGAAGCCTCCTAGTGGAAAGGCTGTCCAGCCCTGACACAGCTGCCCAGGGCGGTGGGGGAGGTCCCGTCCTGGAGGGATTTAAAACCATCTTCCATTCACAGACCTTTCAGCCACGGCCAGGAGCCGCTCTGGACGGAAGGTCCCCTCCGTGTCCGTGGATGTGGCTTTTCCCTCGCCGCCGCCGCGGTCCATGGGGAGCTAAAGGAGAAGGAAAGGAGTGAACAGGGAATAAAGTATCCATAAATACAGCAGATATTGCCACATGCCCTCACCGAGGTCATGTAACAAATAATACCCCAAGTTATTGTGATTCAAGTCCCATTCAGCTGGGAAAAGCGAGACGAAAGATTCCTGGTCCCCATTTCTGACGCCTTCCTTTTGTAGTATCTGTCACCCTGGAGCGCCAGGACAAGCAGGAGTGGCTTCCCACTGACACAGGGCAGGGACAGATGGGGTTTTAGGAAGAAATTCTTCCCTGTGAGGGTAGTGAGGTCCTGGCACAGGGTGCCCAGAGAAGCTGTGGCTGCCTCTGGATCCCTGGCAGTGCCCAAGGCCAGGCTGGATGGGGCTTGGAGCAGCCTGGGATAGCACAAGGTGTCCCTGCCCGTGAAACTCGATGGGCTTTAAGGTCCCTTCCCACCATTCCAGGATTCCGTGATTCTACACAAGATGACAGGTGCTCAGCTTTGAGCTGTTAAGTTTAGGGAGTCAACTAAATGATCAAATTAGGTCCAAGCCTCTAATATTTTAGGGAGTGGCAACATCTAGACAGTAATAAACACTTAGGAAGTCAAACAAAGTGCCCAAATTAGCAAATATCCCAAGGCTGTGGTGTCTCAATATTGGATTGCAAGGCGGTGAAGCACCCACCTGACAGGCTGTGACACAGCTGCAGCTTCCCAGTAAGGAATTCCCCGAGTAACTCCGTTATGGACCCTGTTTCTATTTCTCTTGAAGGGAAATGACAATAATAATTATTAATAAAAACTCAAAGGTCACATGTTACAAACAGATATCTGTGGCTAGCACAGGTTTTTCCCATGAGAATTTTCTCCTGTGTTTTATAAACAAAGATAAAGCTTGGATGTTATTAAAAACAGTGTCTCGAGATTTGGACAGTTCGGGCCTGGCCAATCAGGCCTAGGGGGAGGTTTCTGACTGACCAACCTGGGTGACCTTTGAAAAGTCTATATAAGTTGGAATCAAAATAATAAAGAAGTTCTCTTTTCTTGCCACGCTGAGAATCCGGGTCTTTTTCTCTGCTAGCGGCTCAACAGCGACAGATATCTACCTATCTATCGAATTCATCCATCCATCCATCCATCCATCCATCCCACATATAATGTATTACATCTATAGAGACTCAGCTGAACAGTGAATTTGGTTGAAAGTTTCAAAACTAAGAGGGAAAACTGCTTGCCATCCTGAGGCTTGTTCACGTTGTGGATAAGAAGTCCAGGTGTGTTTCTGAAGATGCTGAAGAGCTGAAATTCCTTGCTTTCATTTTTGGATTATCAGAGGAATGGGGAGATGATGATATGCGGTTCTGTTTTCCCTAAACATGTCACGGACTTAAATAAACCAGAAACATCAAAAAATGGACAGCTCTGTGTCCTGCACCATGCCTAAAAGGATTAAAAACTATTTCTGCAGCTTTTAAAATAAAGGCAATTATTCAAGAGCAGTCCTAGAGCTCTTTCATCCAACCAGGACCTGCCTTACTTGGTTCTGTGCAAGGCTCACACTCGTGGGAAAATTCCACCTCAATGACTGAGGTCATTGAGAGATAATCAAAGAGAAATAATTAAATGCTGGCCTTGAAGCAGCTCATCCAGCTCTTTGGAGCCAGTGGGGATCTGGATGATCTCTGACTGTCGCTGGTGGAATTCTGAGGCTGTGGTGAAACCCATGGCAATGAGTTTGCCTGCCTCAGCCTGAGGGAAAACCCAAGTGAGCAGTGCCAGAACAGTTCAGGCCATTTGTTAACCTCCCTCCCAGCAATTAATATTTCCTGCCTTGTGAAGAGGTGCCTGTATCATTCCATTCACTTTTCATAGACCTTGCACGAGCTGGTACCTCTGAACAGAACTGAAATTCTGCTCCAAGAAAAAGCTCCAACATCCCTTTTGTGTGTTTTGTGGAAATATCCTCCCCTTCTGTTCAGTCCTGTCCTGGTGCATTTTGCCTTTTCCCATCACAAGTCATGTCACACCTCTAAGCACCTTTACTGCCTTTTGGAGAATTTTGTTCCAAATTCACCACTTTCAGCCAGCAGAAATAAACCTGTAGAGTATCTTGACTTAAAGTTCCACAACATCCTTACCGGGATTTTGTCAGCTGTGGTTTCACTGACGCCTTTAATGTTCAGCAGCTCCTTCTCTGGTGCAGAAGCCACGGCCTCCCACTGTGTGAAATCCAGCTTCTTCCAGCTTCTTTACATCATTGGCATTTACATTGCTGGGAGGGAGGGAGGGAGGGAGGAAAAAGGACAAAAAAGGACATGCGTTAGAATTTTTGGATTGTTTTGCTTCTTTTTTCACAGAACAGAAATAATAATTTAGCAAAGAAATTTGCAGATTCACCTTGTTTTGAAGGAAAAGAGGAGTTTAAGTTGGATATTAGGAGGGAAGAGTGCTCTCTGAGGGTGCTGAGGCCCTGGCACAGGCTGCCCAGAGAAGCAAAAAAGACCCTCACAGCTTTTCTCCGAGGGCTGTCCCTGTTCCCATGCTCTCGCTGGCAGAGCAGACGTGGCACACAGCACAGGAGAAGCCAGCCTCAAGGCTTGGAGCCTGGAGCACGGGAATAAGGCTTTAGAACCCTGCAATGCTTTGGCTTTAAGGAAAGGACATTAAAGCTCATCCCATTCCACCCTCCTGCCATGGACAGGGACACCTTACACAAGCCCAAGATGTTCCAAGTCCTGTCCAGCCTGGCCTTGGACATTTCCAGGGATGGGGAGTCATGACCTCTCTTGGCAACCTAAGGCAGCCCCATTTCCATTCCCATTTCCATTCCCATTTCCATTTCCTCCTCAGTGTAGGTGTCCCCTGCAACCCACGAGCACAGGCCCTGTGACAACTCCCTGTCCGCCTCCTGTCCCCCTGTGCCCCCTCGTTGGACAAGGCTACAACGCCAACACACGTTCCCAGAGTCTGGCTGCTTCCTTAAATCCGTGGACCAGTTAGTGCTGTCTCTGAACAGCTGAAATGAGCTTTCAGTGCCCAGAAATGAGCAGGAGTGACACACAAAGGGATGTGAATCTGGAAATAGGCGAGCTCCAGCTGCCCATCGCTGCTGACGCAGAGGCTGGGGCTCAGGGCAGCTGTGCAGCCCTTCCCTGGAGCACTGATCCGGCCCTGGAATGTTGTGCTGTTGCCAAACCTGGCCTCAAACCAGAACATAAGCCCTGACCATTTGCTCTTGACCCAGGCACACCCACAGCCCTCCCCACGGTGCTGGTCACTCGTCCCCACCTTCACCTTTTCACTACAAAAAGTCAGCTGAAACGATTCCCAAATAGCTAAGACCCCAAAGCACACTGGGAAAGGCAGGCTTAACACAAAATAAATGGCCACAAGACAAAAAAAATGTAATTTAGCACTGGGTGTTGCTCTTGACTTCCTGTTTTCCTTCATAAAGTTATGTGCATTTGTATACAACAATCTGTAAATAGGGGTGAAGAAAATCCCTTTCCTTAGAGGCAGAATTAAGTGATTATGCTTCCAAAATTTACTCACCATTTCCAAATTTAAGCAAGCACTTCCTGTCCACAGCAAGTCTGGCACATTTCATTTCTATTTCAGTGACACTGGCTCCTTTGGCCAGGGCTCTCTGTGTCTCGGGTGCTGGGGACTGCAGTGACCAGGGCACAGCCAGCCTGAAAGCAGAGCAGGTTCCTCTGCATTAGCAACATGCTGGGGACAGCTGGGGACTGGACAGCTCCTGGCTCACCGTCTGAGCACATAGATGCTTGTCCTCCTCAGCACCTGGAAAAAACATGGAAAAGGCAACATTAAAATCATGCTTCCTGTCAGAAATTGAGTGTCTAGCAACATACATTTCTGACGAATTTAATAAGACCATTTTCCTAGAAAATCCTCAAGCCATGGGAAGTCTCTCCAGCACAGGTGATGACAGGCAGGGGAACTACAGCGAGGGCAGGGAGATGCCAATGTCAGCTATTGGCACTTCCTAAGGACCCCTCTGCACTGGGATGCTCTTTGCCCTTGATTTGTAAAGAAGGGGGTGGCAGCTGCCCAAAGAACTGGGGCCTCGGCACACGGAGCGCACTAGGGAAGTTGTGAGGAGAGAGCTGGAGAGAGCAAAGATACAGAGCTGATTTACCTTGTTTGTGTTCCTCAGTTATGGGAACTCTGAAAACACAGGGTGCTGGACAGATCCTGGCTGTGAGCACTGCCCTGGCTTTGATGGATCAGTTCTGCCTTGGCTCAGGGCCCTCAGCTCCAGCCACTCCTGAGAGCAGCAGGGAACTGCCGCGGGAGAAGAGCTGAGCTAGTCACAGTTCAGGATGCAGCCATTCCAGAGGGGGAGCACTGGAGAATAACCGACAGGGACCTCTATCACACACAAGAAACACCGAACTGGACTTCACTGAGCTGCGGCACAAAGCTGCTCACAGCGGCCAAAGGCAAGAGGTGCACACAGCACCACTAAATCAACACCAAGCAGCAGCCCCTGAGCTTGGCAGGGGCCTGGGTCAGCCTGTTCTGGGCTCTTGGCTTCATTGCCCTGCTTCTACTGCAATGAACCTGGCATGGCAACTGGGAAATCACAGACCATACAGTGAGACACTTCCTGAAACAGAAATAAATTCCTGCTGCAGCAAAGCTCACTGCCACATTTAGACACGCTTCAGCAAAACCCTCGGAAAAGCAAAGGTGATGTGTGGTGACCTCGAGGTCCAGGGGACTGAGGCGAAGGTGGGGAATGAGCAGCCAGCAAACAGCTTCCACTGCTTCCCACTGCAGCCACTACAGCACCTGCAGCTTCTCTGGAATTTCACAGCTAGTGTGTTTCCTCTGAGCTCAACAAGCGAACAAAAGGCACTCCAAGATTTACTTCCTTTGTACTTTTCCAGTGCTGCGCTTGCCACGATCCTTCGGGCACAAGGACCCTCCCAGACTGTCCCACAGCTTCACATCCCACTTGCTCCTTTTGGCACAGCTCGACCAGTTCACTGCCCTTTCAGAAAGGATATTTCCGAATTCTCTTTCTGAAGCCAGGACATCCCCGCCTTTGCTTTCCCCTTAGATGTTCTCTTCCCTGCACAGCTAAGGCCCTTCCAGCGCTTGGCAAGGGACAGCTGAGGAATCGAAGCCAAGAGCCTGCCTGGGAGGAAGGAATGTGGCCTTTGTGGATGCATACCTTTCCCTCAGTCTGAGATGAGCGAACAATAGGTTTCCCTTTATCTAATCAGCAGCTTGACTCTCAGTGCAAAGTGCCAGTATTTAGGGAGGCTTCTTTATAAAGTTTTATATCAATGTTTGGGGCATGAACTATTTTCAGTCTCTGAGAGCAACCTGCTGGCACCACCCACTGACCTCTACTGCCCCACTAAATAAAACAGAGTCAGCACCAGCAGTATGTGTTTTTTCATTCGTTCCCTTAGCTCAGCAATGCCTTGGACAGAGAGCATGCCTGCAGGGTGCCCTGTACAGCTGGGTCCCGCACCTGATTCCAGCAGTGGCACAGCACACAATTTACAGTAACGAGCAAAGACATCAGAGCTACCTGCAGCTCTCCGAGTTTATCCGATGTCGGTGACACCACAGCGGAAGATCCTCTGGTGAGGTGGCTGGGAGAGAGTTAGGACAGTTTGGTAATCTCTGCTCTGCCCAGGGGGAGGTGATCTCATTTGGTCAGAACGTCCAGGACGAGAACACCCACCTCTGCAAAAATCAGAAACATCCCCAGGTCAGTCTCATGGTCATGACTCACACTTTTTGGCTACAATGACAGAGATGCCAGAGGTGATCCTTATGTTGCACAAGGAAATGACTATAAAGAGGCAGCAGGTAAAGAAGGGTTATTACAGACATTATTACTGGTAATAAATGATAATAAATAACTACAGGATTACCAGAAAATGAACACTCGGAACCCCCCACGGCAGCCCATTCCCATGGCCGCCCATTCCCACGCCTGACCAGCCTTTCCGAGAAGAAATTCCTCGTGCTGCCCGAGCCGAACCTCCCCTGGCGCAGCTTAAGCCCATCTCCTCCCGTGCTAGCCCAACCCCAATGAACGGCCCGGCTCCCGCCGTGTGCCGGGGCGAAGCGTCCCTACCTGCCAGCTAGGCGGCGAGCTGCCGGGGCCAAGCGGGCGCCGGTTCTCCCCGCGGGCTGCCCGGCGCGGGACGCGGGCTGGAGCACCGTGCCGCCGGAGCTCTCCCCCCAGCAGCGCAGGCGGAGCACGGCGGGCGGCTGCGGGGTCGCCCGCGGCAGGCGGGACACGGTGCAGCGCAGGAAGCAGCGCGGCTGGCCCCGGACGAGCGGCGGGAGGCCGCTGGCGGCGGGGGAGTCGCCGGGACCTGCGGGGACGGGCGGCGTCAGCGACCCCGTACATCACCCCGAGCGCCAGCGCCGCTTCCCGTCCCGTCCCGCCCCGGCGCTCTTCTCTCCCCGCCGTCTCCCCCCGAGCCCCGCTCCGCCGCCCCGTCCCTCTCCGCACCTCCTTTCCGCCGCATCCCGCCCGCGCCTCGCGCCCGGCAACCGCCGCGGCGGGGAACTACAGCTCCCGGCGTGCCCCGCGCCCCGCAGGGCGCAGCGGAGGCGCGAACTACGTTTCCCTTGGTGCCGTGCGCGCGGGTGCGCTGGTGCCGCGTGGCGGCGCTGTCGGGGGAGGCCGCTTCCGGCGGGGCGGGGCGGGGCGGCTGGGGGTCCCGGTGTTCCCGGTGCTCCCGGTGCTCCCGGTGCTCCCGGCGTGTCCCTCGCTGGCATGTCGGCCCTGGAGAAGCAGCTGCATCTGGGCCGCCTCCCGCCGCGGCCCCCGTTGCCCGGCGGCGGCGGCCAGTCCGGATCCAAGATGCGCATGGGGTAGGCGGGGGAAGGGCAGGGGCGGATGCGGAGATCGGGGAGGGGGGCTTTGGGGGAGAGGTGACAACGGAGCGCAGGCTCTGCCGGGAGGGGAGCTCGTATCGGGGGTCTGGAGGGACGGGTGGTCTTTACCGGGGCGATCTACAAGGAAGGGAGGCGCGGTATGCCGGGATCTGGACGGAGGGAATGGTCATCAGGGGTCTGGAGAGAGGGGGGCTTGAAGAGAGGGAGTGGCCGTGACTGGAGGGGTCTGCAGGGAAGGGGGGGCTCGTTATCGGGGGATCTGAATGGAGGGAATGGTCTTTACCTGAAGGGTGTGGAGGGAGGGTTGGTCCTGCTTCGCAGTGTTCCAGAAGAGTGACAGCTGGATCAGGCTTTCCCAGCCGCGACGGCAAAGGCATCACTGCCCAGAGCAGCCCCAGGGGGAAGGTGGCAGGTGCTGGGATCAGCTCTCCGGCCCTTTTCTCCCAGTCCTTTCACCATCAGTGTTTGGAGGAAGGGTCGAGCACCATGTCCGGGTGGTACCTCAGAGTGTGGCTGAGGGAGAGCTGCATGGAAATTCTCAGGACTTGAATTCCCAAGCTGAAGTTGGACTTTTATCATCCTTGTGAATCTGGGATACTCCTAAGTCTTTTAAGCAGGGGTTGAGAGCACATTTTGGGAGCTGTGGGAGAAGTTTCACCAGAGTCTAAGAGTGTAAGGTATTAATTGATACAATTCTTCCTCTCTTACGGTGCATTGGAGGGGTTCTGAATGCTGTTTGGGAAATGATGATGAAGGAAAGTTTATTTTCTGTTGTTCTATAAGCCTCTTTTTTCTTTTTCACGTGATTTCAGAGAGCAGAGATACAAAATCCAGTGCTGCGGATAAGGATCGAGAATTCCCCTGGAATTCTTCAGACCTTGGAAACAGCGGGAGTGGCTCACAGTTCGACACTGTGGCTGCACAGCACAGCTGTATTTTTGATTTACCACTCTGCCACCCAGTAAATCCCTTTACAGGTGTTGTGGGAGGCGCTGCACATCCAACATGGAGTGGCCTCATCCAGAGGGCTGCGGGGCTTGTGTGAAAAGCAAACAAGAGGAAGTGGGATAGGATGTTTAGGCTAAGCTGAGTTTGTCCTCATCAAGGTTCAGTTCAGTGCAAACAAGTGCAAGATTCCACCTGAAGAGAATTCCACCAAAAGAGAATGGGATTAGTTGTACAGGGAGAATCCAGTGTGATTTACAGAGCTGGCAGATGTGCAGGGCTGCGGCTGCACTGAAACAGTCCTTTAAAATTCCAACTTTTACAAGGAACAAAAATAATTAAACTTACAAAAACATTTATTTGCTGCATTAAGCATCTCCCATTTATGAATGCATTTTATTTCTGTGCTCTCAATGTCTTGAATTGGAAGCCAGGCTGCTAAAATGGGTTTAAACTTAACATCCAAGAGTGCCAGCAACTTGATTTTTCCGTGGCTAAATCCTCTGACTGGTGTGTTGGGCACTTTCTTTTTATTCCCTTTTTTTTTTTTTTCCACCATGCAGGTCATCTTAATGTGACTGTGGTGTGGCTGAAAGGAGATCATGAGAAGCAGAGGGTCAAGCATGTGAGATTGCTACAGAAAAATAGAATTTATTGAGGACTTCTTAACCAAAATAAAGTCTTACCTTTTTTGTAATAAAATGGCACCTGTTGCTGCATTTAAATATGTGAAAATAGACTTGTTTCTAGCTTATTCTCTACAGTTTTGGGGTTTTTTTGCTATTTTTGAGAACAATAACTTCCTTATGTCTCTTTAAGTGAGAGTCTTATTTGAGAAGCCAAAGTGGCTGAAGCAAATTGAATCATGGAAATGTTGAGGCTGGAAAAGCCTTCTGAGATCATGGAGTCCAACCTTTCCCCTGCCAAGGCCACCACTGCCCCCTGTCCCCAAGTGCCACATCCACATGGCCTTAAATCCCTCCAGGGATGGGACTCACCACTGCGCTGGGCAGCTGTGCCAGGGCTGGACAACCCTTTTAGGGAAGGAATTTTCCCTGATAACCAGCATGGTTCCTGCAACATAGTTTGGACTGGGTTTTGCAGGAGCATGGGATGTGTGCTTAGAATGTCATTGTATTTCATAGCCCGTGCCATCGATTCCTGCTTTGCTAGCACAGTCCTCTCCCCCCCTGGATTTAAGTGCTCTCCACCAGAATTGTCCAACGAAATGATGGTTCCAAAAGGCCCTTTCCAAAGGAAGCTGGTGCATCTCTGCAGCTCGAGCAATACATGAAACTCAGCCACTGAAAGGAATTCAGTGTCCATTCCTTTAAGGAGCGTTCATGGCTAAGGCTGTGTTGGGAATTGCCTGCGTGTTGCAAGTGATTCCTTTGAACTGCTTGACTGAAATGGAAACAAAATCAGGCTTTATGGCCTGATTCTGTGCTCTGTGGGGAAATCAAATAATAGTTTGCAAAGTCACTGGTGGAGCAAAAGGCCCCAGACCCACAGCAGCAGAATCCAATACCTGTAGGTAGCAGCTGCTGTGTTTCCTGCCGTGTTTTCTGTCTTTCATTTTTCGCTGGTAGCTCATTCAGAGTTAACCACCTGGATGGGATTTAAAAATGAAAGTCAGTTTGCTGTTCCTTTCCAATGTGTGAGTAAAATCACGCACAATCTCTGAAGATCTTTTAGTTATCTAGAAGGGCTTGATTGGATCAGATCTGTGTAATTTGATCATGGCAATCCAACTAATTTTTCCCCTTTTAGTCAGTTTTTTCCCCTTGGAATCCTTTTAATAAAGAAACATTATGTATTCAGCATCTCTAAGGCAGAACTTAAGATACTGTCCTTGTCAATTTTTAGAATTTCTAAATACAACTTGTCAGCCGTGGCAGTTCTTACTTGTAGATGATGTTTGATTTGGTTGGGTTCAGATACGATGCGAGAATGAAATCTCTTGATTCATGCACTTGTTCTATATTTACTTTAGTAGTTTTAAATAGGGGCTCTCAGCAGAAAAAGGACTTTCTGAAAATGGTTCCTTCTGCTTGGTGCAACCTTTTTTTTTTTTTTCATTTTAGGAAAATACCTGAAAGAAAACCCCTTCAAAAATTGGGGAGTGATTTCCTGAGCCATGCAGGCATCATAGGGATTGAGGATGTGATAAAGAGGACAAACTGCACAATAGGATAAAACAGCTGCAGAGGGTGCCCAGAATTTGTTTTGTAATTCTAGTTTAATATGCTGGCTGGCTGGCTTGGAGTTTAAGGATCATTCTAGAAAAGTTATTATGTCAGATCCATTTCTGTTTTAGTTTGCTGCATACTTTAAAAAGCTGTAATTAGTTCTGTCAGCTTAAATATTTGGTCAGCAAAATACAGCTTCAGCATAGGAAGGTGCAAAACCACAGCTGCTGTTCATTGGGCACACTTCTAATTTTGAATGTGTGTTGATGTTTCGCTAAAAAAAGCAGTGCTAGAAAAACTCAAAATCAAAGATCTTCTTTCTCTGGAGAAATGTTTTTGCCCAGCCCTCTGCACTCACCTGCAATTTTGTGGAAAGCTACACGTTTATTCTGCCCTTTTGGGGGTCCAGTGTTAAACCTGAGGTCACTCACGTTTCCTCAGCGTTGCTTGGAGGCGAGTATTTTGGTTTAAATTATGACCTTTTTGCATCAGAGGTGACAGTAGTTTTTAATTCCCAGCTCCTCTTCACTTTCTGCTCCAATTCCCTTGCAAACATAGGAGTTCTGGTATATGTTTTTCCCAGATACTTCACGTGTGACACAACTACTAATGTTTTCTCTGGAGATGTTAACTCTTGTTAAGCTGAATTTGAAGCACTGACCTATGCTGCTAAATGCATCAGTGTGGCAAGCTCCTAGGGAAGGGCTCAGCCTTGATTTCATAGATTCCTCTTGCAATTCATGAGATGCTCTCCATGGATCTGCCTTGGTATTAGCATCTGCCTGCATCTTGCATGAAGATTTTAGCATTGGATCTCTGCTGTCAGAAATGGCATTTGAAGAAGACACAAAAATACTTATCCTTGGAAGTGTCCAAGGCCAGCTTGGATGGGGCTTGGAGCAGCCTTGTCTGCTGAAAGGTGATTTCTTTGCACCAGCCAGGAGGCTGCCATGCTCCCCTGTGTAACAGTGCTGTCCATCCTGAAGCCCTGCTTCCACAAAAATGGCTTCATTTGGCAAAGAGGCAAAGCTCTTCATCCTGCATGACACAATCAATCAGTCACTTCCCCATGCTCTGCCTCCCTGTAGGTAGGGGAATTCCCTTACAGATTTCTGGTGTCACGGTAGCACAGGGGGTGGCTTACCAGAGAGTTCCTGCTGTTCACCAGATTTATAGATTATGTTGGAAGGGGTGTAGCTGGGCAGATATCCTGGAATTGCTCTGGACAACAGAGCCTCAAACCAGCTGTAACATGCTGTGCAAAAGTCTGACTGCAGTTGAAATGCTGCATTTTGAAAGGGTGATGGAATTTATTTTCGCTAACTGCACATCCTACCTATCCAAAAACTGGAGAAAGGAAATCATCCAAGCTGTGGGCAGTTCTCTCCATCTCCAGAAAGAACCAGAACTGGTATGGAGAGAATGTGTGATCAGGGCTGGGATGGTTTCCAGGGAAAAATTAAGCTTTGAATGTGATATTTTTTATCTTGATCAGAGAATGAGATTAAGCTGAGGCAGTAAAAGAGATTAATATTTTCTGGATTTATGTAGGTGTGTGACATCTCATTTTATTTAATTGAAATTTGACAAGAAGTCTGGAAACCCATGGGAGGGAATTTGGTCCATTCAGGGGGTGGCTGGTTTAGGCTTCATATTCTAGAAATACCAGGGGAAGTAGAAGTTTTGTTTCTACAAAATTGAAAAGCTGCTTTGACTGTTCTTTTCTATTTCTTTAGGAAGAAAGAATTTAGGAGAAACTTCTTGAACAGGGATTTTTCTGCTGTGAAGGTCTTCCACCCCTCACGCCCATGCTTGATTTTAATATTCTGTGCTGCCTGCCTTCCTCCCCCAGAAGAGTTGAAGTGCAAAAACATGGTTAAAATGGTGCACTGTTACTCATCCTGTATCCTGGGCTCGAACTGAGCCTAATGATGCTGCTTCCAAAATTAAGCACTACTCTTTTAGCCTTACTGAGTAAATACCAGCCTGAGAATCAGATTCTTCATCAACTGAGTCATCAGGAAAATTCTGATTGCGGAGCCTTTTGTTAGGGTACAATGGGGGTACAAGGAGAGGGCACAGCTGCACCTTTTGAAGGAAGCAAAAAATAAATTGGTTTGTCAGCTGGGCATCTTTGAGTCTTGTTTTATAGGATGTCTGCAGCAGAGGTCTTCTGCAATATCCTGATAATTTAGGGGGGTTGTATTCTCTAAGGTGCTGGATACAACATGACATTATTACTACAGGAGCAGCTAATTTAAGGAGTAATTTGTTGCAATGCTCTGTGATGTATTCACCAACAAACTGCAGCAGAAATTAGCCTTATAAAGGAGATGGGGAATATTGGCTGTGATTCACATTTTGGAAATGTGTTCCTGGGAAGACCAGGGGGTGTTTTGCTGCCTCTGCTCAGGTATTTTTCCCTGGCCATGGCAGGAAGATGCCATTCTTAGCAAAAGCAGGAAAGCTCTCCAGAGAGAGGTGGTTCCTAGACATGAGTCCATGAGCATTAAAACTGATGTCTTATTCTTTTGTCACACCAAGTCCACCATCCTGGGGTGGAAGTGTTCCACCAGCACTGGGTTATGCAGTCTTGTTGTTATGAGCCTTAATTTAAAATAGATTTAAATATTCAACCTTTTGAAATCTATTTCTTTTTAATAACTTTAGCATTTTGGACTTGCTACCGCTTACTCACATTGCTGGACTTCAGAGCATCCTTCCTAACAAAGGATTTCTATGATAGGATATTTTCAGATTCCTAGGCAGCTTGAGGAATGTTTGTTGTTTTTTTAAACAATGCTGTTCTTGTGGTCCTTCTACTTAACTGCAGTAGGATACACATGGAAGCATAGAATGAATTAATTTGGTCTTGTTCTCTCCCTTCCCTTCGCAGTCCTGATGTTGCCCTACCTCTGGTGTTTAAATACTAGATCTCTTTACAAATATGTCAGTTTTTAAACTGGAACAATAAATTCCAGGAAGTTTGAGCTGTAATTAAAACTTGCTTGTGCTAAGTTATACCTGGTGGGTTTTATTTGTTCTGGTCCCCACAGTGTTTGCAGTTACACCACACTGTTCAGTTCTCTCTGTAGTTTTTCTGCCAGCCACACAGGAACAGGCTGACTTTCTATTTGAATGGTACTTCTTTGAAAAATTAGAGGAGGTTTCTAGGAAAGTTGTAATCTCATGCCAAGTAGTAGGTGGTAAATTAGTAACCTTCAATAAACTGCTGACACTCAGCTTTTCAATACTGTGGGTCAAGGTGACTTCTGAGAGCAACATAATTTTTTCTTCTTAAATTATAATTCATGGGCTGAGTCATAAATTTAGGATGGCTTCCTGTGTTCCAGGCCCTAAGTGCTTCCAGCCATGTGAGCATCAGGTTTGCTTCAAGGCCAGGGCAAAACCATTAAATACAATAGTATGTAATGACTTCTGACTCTGACATTTGCAGCACCTGGTCGGTGGGTCATTGCAAACTTGGAGGTTGTACTAGGACGGTATCACTGTTTGGTTTATTTCCCCTTGGCTTGGGTCTGTGTAGTCTAAGTCACCATTGTTCAGTCTTCCTTGGAACTATTTGATGAGGAAAATGCTCTTTTCTCTGTTTCCACTACATTTCCTCAATAGGAGCAACAATGAGGGAGGGGGGAAAAGGGAGCATTTCCTCACTGACAGTAAAATTCTGATTTTATGGGAATTTCACTGATGCATTGTTTGCTTCCGGTCCTAAACTGTTGCGTAACACCAGCATATTCTCTTCAGCGAAAGAAGACCTGGATGCCAATTTCAGTGGAAGATTTTAAAAATGACTCTTATGGATTTTTTTTGTGTCTTGCAGCCCTGGAAGAAAGCGTGATTTTTCACCAGTCCTTTGGAGCCAGTACTTTGAGTCTATGGAGGACGTTGTGGTAGAAAATGACACTGGCAAGGATATATCCTTTTTTTCATCTTGAACTTGTCATAATCTCAGAGACTGGGGAAGTATCACATTTTGTTTAGTTTACTGGGGGTTTTCAGCTTTTTCAGGTATTTCTTCTCATCTTCCATTATGTCTCTTGCAGGGTTCAGTGTCAGTAACTAGAGGTATCACTTCTAAGCTGACAGTTCAACTGTACCTAGCAAGGCCAATTCCTGACATTGCTTCTTTAGTAATCATTAATTTCAATAAAGTGTTTCCAGCAGTTCAATGGCATATTTTGCAGGGAAACACTCATCAAGTTCCCATAATTCAAACCATGTCAGGACCAAAGCTGTTTATTGATTTTTATTGACTACAGTTAGTTAACTGGCAATCAGTGAACTGTCTGCTCAGGATGAACAGCAGGAGTACAACAGATTAACCTCGACAGAAACATGAAATTGTGAATAAATACTTAAAAAATCTGGCCAAGGCAGAGGTTGTAATGCCATCAGTGTCTTCTGGTGGTGTAAGCCAGAGATTTTTCTGCAGCTGCTTCCTCTCCAAGATCAGGAATGCCATGAGGAAGACCAAACTTTCAAGTTCTTTCTCTTGAAACACACTGGGAGATCTCTGTTCAGAGCCTGAAACTGTGACCAACACATAAGACAAGTCGCTTCATCAGCTGGGGTTTGTACACTGAGGGAGTTCTTACAGGTCCCTGGGGCAGAGCAGTGGGCACCAAGTCAGTCATTCATTCAGCTGCTTCCACAGTTCAAACCGTCCACAAGCTTTCATATGGGAGCTCAAGCTTCTGCTAAAGGGAGCAGAATAAATCCTAGACAATTAAGATTTGCTGAAATTTGGGATGCTTGTATACACAACCTATCCAAATCTCCCCTCTTCTAGTTTTAAACCATTCCCTTCTCCTCTCATTATCTGCCTATGTAAAAAATAACTCTCTATCTATTTTACAAATTAATTTCTGGTTTTCTCTTAGTTCACTTCACTGTTGTGCCAAGAGGGAAAAGGGCGGGAGGTGTGTGAATTACAGGGAGGGAGAAAACCTGGAGAGCAGGAAAACAACTCTTGAGGCTTAAATGGAGTTTCATCTTTGTCCAGGTAATGCTTGAACATACCTGTTGTTCAGAGAAATGAGGCCTTTGGTACAGAAGGGTAGAAATAAAACACTGTTGGGCATTGCAAGCTCCAAAACTCATTGAACTGCCCTGAAGTAACTCCGTGAAATGTCCTTAACTGTTCATACACTTTTCGAATTTACAAAAGTGGGTTGGAGGGGCCTGTCTTGCTGCTCCTGCATGGTGGAGGCCACTCTGCTCTGTCCTGGGCTGTGTTTACTGTAAGTACAGCTGCTGCTCTGTAGAAATAAATGTGTGGAAAAGGAGCTGTCTGAGTGTGGAAGGCAGTTACCCATTCACCTCAGGGAAACACGGGAAAACAGTATCATAAAAGATAGCAATATTCTCTTTGTGTGGTTGGGGTTATTGCTTAGGTGCATAGGCGCCCTGCAGCTGGAGGGTTTGGGCTGTCTTTAGGGGCTGGAAAATACTAATATATTAATTCAGTGGGTTTGGGGAGAGCAACTGCTCCAGTCATTTAAGAGCTGAATATCTGAAAAACCAAAACAAGAGGACTGGGTAGCTTTGAGGTCTGGGTAACTTTTGCCAGTTGTGTAGGTGGTTCTATTAAGAATCCCTCAGCAAATCCCCCCACTCCTGCAGGGCTGTTATTTAAATAATTAATGATTTCTTAACACAGAAGTCTTCCCGTCAACAAAACATGCCACTTCGTCTCTGTGATGCCTGAAATAACTGAGTTAAATTGATCTGTCAGGGACAAACAGAGCCAAAATTGTGTTGCAATTATTATGCCCTGCCTTACCTTAAAAAGATTCCTCACTTGTCCCCCGACCTCTCTGGACTAACCAATTTTTATGCATTTCAGCCTGTAAAATTCGATTCTTTGAGAGCAAACTGAACATGTACTGCAAAGCAGCTGCCTCACCTCCATGTCAGCCGTGGAGCCAAGAGCAATTCTGTACCATGTGGGTCTTGGAGAGCAGGGGAATCCCTTGGGTGTCTGTAACCCCAGTGCTGTTGCAGTTTGCAGAGGTGCTGCAGGGCTTGAATTCATGGTCCCAGGAACCCCACGTCGTGTCTTTTGCACAGTGATAGAAATGTCCTGGTTAACAGTGGTAACAAGGATGAGCTTTGGCTCATTAAGGGTAGTCTTATGGAATATTTTTGCTTGCACTCTGTAACACCCTGTCCAATCCAGGTTCAGCCACTGTGGTGGCTGTGAAGGGTTTTTAGGGAGTGCTTGTTGTTGCTAATCCCACTTTGCAAACAGTATTCTCTCTGTCCCTCCTTGCAGTCTGCAATCATTAACAGGATCCAGTGTAGGATTGTGGCTTTAGACCTCCGAGGCCATGGTAAGTCAAAGAAATAAATCTGGAGTTACATCAGCGTGCTACAGGCTCCCATTTTATAAAGGAGATGCAGTGAATTCCTCACAATATAACTAGGAAAACATCCTTAAGGCATCCCAATGTGGATTCAAAAGCAGGGATGGAAGAATGGCTTCTGTTAGAGGATGAGACCCTCTGAACTTCTGACACAGGGGTGGATTTGTTTCTTCCACCAAGCCCTCTTTGATATTTCCATAACCTATAGCTGGTCTTTGCCACGAGAAATAAGGGCTGTTATTTCATTTTAAGTTCCATAAAGAGCAGTTATGGGCAGTATTTCCTACCCATAGTACCAAGTGTTCCTGTTAATTCTGTGTTTCTTAATTATTCATGTCCACTGCAGTAGGCTTGCTCTTCATATCTGTGCCTAAAAGCTTTGTACAGTCACTGCTCTAAGTCCTGAGGGGACCTGAAGTTTTTCAACTTAAGTGAACTTAACTTGGGTTGGGTTTTTTTCAGGAGAAACAAAAGTAAGGAATCCTGAAGATCTGTCTGCAGAGACTATGTCGAAGTAAGGAAACTTATGCTCATTTCCCTTTTCACAAACCTCCATTTTCTTTCCTTGGCTGAGCATTAAATCACTCGAGGGCACACAGCCTTCATTCAGAGGAGCTGGAAGATAGTTTGATTTCAGGTGATTCTGGTAGTTATCCCTTCTGTTCCTTCCATTGTGGGATGGTTTGAAGTCATGTCTCTCTCAGCTGAGTCAGATTCCAAACTGGAGTTTTTCTCTGGGTACCCTGAGTTTTTAAACACTGAGCACTGTAAACCTGCAACGTGCTGCATCACTTGCCAAAGAGTTCCTAATGGAGGTGGAATGCTTTCCTTGGACATTCCTGGGGTATTTTAACCTGAAATCACCAGTTTGGCTCTTCCTCAGCTCTTGGAGCCACAGTTCAGAGCAGGCCCCCACTGGCCTGGTGATACCCCCAAAATCTGGGTCACAGACACAGAATTTTCAAGTATAGAGTTGCTTTATCAAACTGTCATGACCCGCTTTGGCAGGCAAATCCATCCCCCTCTTGACAAAACTGTAAGAAAAGCAAATACCCACTGCTAAGCACATTATGTTCTGCCCATATTTAGTACAAAGAGACTCTTTGCTGTGAGTACAACTAAATGATGAAGGATTTTGTAACCTTCCCATGGACAAATCCACTTGGTTTATTGAGGGGAGGCCATGTGTGAAATGTATTCTGACTTCCATTGTATACCTTATTCCTCTTGCTTATGCCTTGTCAGATCCTGATGTGTAACTGTCCTGAGGAGATGCCAGATTAAATAATTAGAATATTTTAGATCTGGAGCAGCACTGCTGTGGGGGGAAAACAAGTTCCTTTTGTTTTGAAACCTTCCCCTCTTCTTAGCAATGAGCTTGAAACTTAGTCCCTAATATCTTTTAAATAGGAGTCTTAAATTATAGGTGGATTTCATGTTTGGTTTTTTAAATCAAATCCTCAAGCAATTTTCTCTGGCAGAGCAAACAAGCTGGTCAATCTATTCATTTTTTCACTTGCTTTCCACTAATAACACTGTGCAGTTCTCAGGTTCGTCTGAATGGTTGTCAGGAAAGCCAGTTGGGGTGTCTTCAAACTGCTCTTGGTCATTAGCTCTGCTGCTGTTTTGGGGTTTAAGAATCATACCAGCCAGCTTTCCCATCCTGGGAAAAGTGACAAGAAGTGGCAGCTTCAGTTTAAAGCAGGTGCCTTGTGGAAAGGATGGGGAAATTGCCCCTTGCCTTGTGGCACCTGTGCTCACAGAGAGTCTGAATCTTTTTGCTCATGCTCAGTGTTGTTCATCTTTGCCATGCTCAGTAGGACTCAGAGTTATTTCTCTCTAATTCCAGTTTCTGCTTTTAAGAATGATGCATTTCTTGGTTTGTGCTTCCATGCAAATGGTTTGACAGCTTTTTCTCACCTTTTATTTGACATTCCCACCAGCAAGTGTCAATCTAAAATGTTTCCTTCAAGGAATCACAGAATTTGGGACCATAAAGGGACCTTAAAGTTCATCTAGTTACATGGGCAGGGACACCTTCCACTAGACCAGATTGCCTGAATTTCTTTTAAATTTGTATCTTTTAAATTAGGATTTTCCATTAATGAAAAGAGAAATCACACAGCCGTTCAGGAAAGCATTGGCTTGCAGGATTTCCTGCGTTGGTACTAAGATGACCAACGTGACAGGAGAATAAACTTGTCTGTTGCCTGCGGGTTAAAAGAGGCTTTGGAGCTGCACGCCCATCTCGGGTGTGTCCCTTGTCCTCCCTGGAGGTGGAGGTGCCATGCCTGGTTTGCTGTCGTTTGGCAGAGATGTGGGGAACGTGGTGGAGGCGCTGTACGGGGATCTGCCGCCGCCCATCATGCTGATCGGGCACAGCATGGGCGGAGCCATCGCCGTGCACACGGCCGTCGCCAACCTGGTGCCCAGTCTGCTGGGGCTCTGCATGATCGACGTCGTGGAAGGTGAGTGGGGCTGCCCTCGGAGGCTTCCACCTCTTCTCTTTGCCCCAAATCCCTGAATACAGAAAGTTTTGCCTCATTTTTGAGCCAATTCCATCCTCCTAACAGATCCTACCCACACAAAAATCCCAGTTGGACTCTCTGTGTCCTTTTTCCCTGCTAATTTCACAGAATCAGCTGGGTTGGAAAAGACCTTTGAGATCATCGAGTCCAATCTATGACCTAACACCACCTTGACAACTAGACCATGACACTAATTTGTTTGGAATACTTTCTTGGTGGGGAAGAAGGTGGCTTTTGCACTAGTGCTTGGTGCTGATAAATGTTTGCTTCTTGCTCTTACTAGCTGAACATCCTACCTATTCAAACAGAAATTTTCCAACATGACTGTTGGCTTAGAAATCCTAATCAGTACTTTCCTTAGCGGCATGAAATTGCCAGGGAGCTCCAGCTCTCTCTGAGGGTGTTGCAGCCTCAGAGGGCTGTATAGAGGGATGTGGCAATCATTTCATCAGAGGCCATGGAGCTGATGAAGATGTCATTTGCTTTTAGGTACAGCCATGGATGCCTTGAATAGCATGCAGAACTTCCTGAGGAGTCGTCCCAAAACATTCAAGTCACTTGAGAATGCCATTGAGTGGAGGTAAGTCTTGGGCTCAGTCTCTCAAATCACTTCCCTTAGTAAGCCTGACTGGAGAAGGAAACAAAGTTTATATAATTTGGCTGTTTACAGGCCTTCTCCCAGTCCCCTGCCCTGGGTTTAACCCTGTTTCACTGTTTCCCCCTTTCTCTCAGTTACAGTGACAATGGGAGGTTCACAGAAGTTGGGTGTGAGCCGCTCCATTTTCAGTCTCAGAGCAGGAGCTTTGGGAATGGTTTGGGGAAATTGTGAGCTGTACAGGAGTTTTATACCTGTTTCTGGACCTGGTTTTTCAATCTCTTCAGTAAATATTTCTGTCTGATTTCTGATTCTTTTTTCCTAGTGTAAAAAGTGGACAGATAAGAAATCTCGAATCTGCCAGAGTTTCTATGGTCGGTCAAGTCAAACAGTAGGTGGCTTTTGGTTTATTTTACTTATTATTTTAAAATATTTTTTTTTCTGTTTTACAATACCATTGCTACATAAGTGCACTTGAATGTGAAAATTTCTTCAAGCAAAATTGCTGGACACCTTAGGTTTAATCCTGCATGGGTTTTTTGGTTTGGAGCTTTTTCCTTTGTCAGGGTATCAGTTTCTGGTTTTATTTTCACAGGTGCGAAGGGGCTGCCAGTCCTGAATGCCCTAAAGCCATAGTAGAGGGAATTATTGAGGAAGAGGAGGAGGATGAAGATGAGGATGGGGAAGGGGGAGGCTCTGTCAACAAAAGGAAGAAAGAGGATGACACAGAGGTAGGGAGTTTGTTGCTGTGTTTTCAGCTTCCCCTGCAAGAGCAGTCACCTGTAATTATCCAAATCATTCTGGTGTAAAAGGGAGCCACTCCAAGGAAAGAGAACTAAATAAGAGCCAAGTCCAAATGTTTAGACAATTTGTGAGCTCTTTGTGTCAGTAAAAAATAGCAAATTGATTGCCCTGAATCCTGCAGCCTTCTCCTGAAGGCTCTTCTCTTGGTGTAGCTCCTGCTGACTTCCACATTCCCTACTCACATACTTTGACTGTGATTTTGAGAGATTTGGAAGCAAGGAGGAGGGTCATCCCTGGAAGTGTGTAATCCACCAGAGGGAGCCAGTATTTTCTTACTTTTCATATCTGTATATTTATGCATTTCCAAATGGCTCCCTGAGTTGGTTTTCTTTCTGCTGTTTTACTGATCACTAATGCAGAGCTCTCTCTCCTCCCTGCAGACAAAGAAGGAGCATTTATACACGTGGCGAATCGAACTGGCCAAAACAGAAAAGTACTGGGATGGCTGGTTCAGGGGTTTATCCAACCTCTTCCTAAGCTGTCCAACTCCAAAGCTTTTGCTTTTAGCTGGTACGTGTCTCTTCCAGTCGTGGTGTGCACTTCAGTGATGTCCCACCTGTATTTTAGAGAGCAGGGTCAGCATTGGGCTTCCTGGGAACAGCAGTCCTGCCTCTTCCACCTGGGCTTCTCTGAGTCTCTTAAAAAAGCATGGTGTGATTTGAACCTCTCAAGTGAAAGTCAAATACAGCTGTAAGCCCTTTCTGTACCTTAATAGGAAATATCGTAGGTAAATATCCTTTTAAGTTGTAGGAAGGGCTATGCTCTTGCATTTTTTGGCTGGGTTTCTTTCCTATCACTTCACACTCTTGAGGTGCAGCGGTGACATGTCCTTGTCATGGTTGTCAGAGGTGTTTATTTTCTGTTTTTCAAGCTAATGTCTCTTTTAAAATATGGACTAAAGCCTGGCTCAGAGAATTGTGTTGTCTCTGGCTTTTCTCAGTACCTTTGTTTATTTGATTGTAGGTGTTGACAGGCTGGATAAAGATCTGACCATTGGACAGATGCAAGGTAAGAATTTAATATTTTTACTCCAGCCTTACTGTAATGCTCTTTTTGCATGACAGCTTGTTGCTATGGGTACAGTCAATATCCAAACAAATGGGCATCAAAGAATAGTCCATCCCAAAGTGTTCTCTAACTGTGGTCAGGAAAGGTGGGGAAGGTGAGGAGGGAAAGGTTCAATTCAAAGGGCTGTTGCCATGGGTTTTGTTCAATCTGGTGTTCAATGCTCCCCACACTTGGATCAGAATGATTGTTTGTAAGGGTTTCATTCTAATCCATTTTCCCCCTTTCAAGCTACATTCCTGATGTTCCTAGCTGGAAAACCTGGGACCATCCAAAATTGTCCCATCTCCCAGTGTTTCTGGCAGACAGCAGACCAAGATTAAGCATCTTCATTCATGTTTTGGGATTTGGGTTGGGTTTTTTTCCCCATCCTGGCTTTCCAGAGCAACCAGTACTGGAAGGTAGTACTGGATAGCAGGATAAATGTTACCTTAAGGTAAATCTGATAACAGTTCCAACTCTGACACAGGGAAGTTCCAGATGCAGGTCCTCCCACAGTGTGGCCATGCAGTCCATGAAGATGCTCCAGACAAGGTGAGCCTCACTGTGGGGTTGAAGCTACATAAGCCATGGACTGAATTACAAAAATGGATCTGTTCCTTACCATGCAGCGTGGATCATACTTCAGGGGCATTTTCTGGCACGACAGCTGGCTTTCACAAGGAGCTTAGGTTTTTTAGCTGTCTGGAAAGCCCTGGCTAAGATGTTATGTGCCACAGGGCTGGGTTGGGGATTTAACTCCCAGGCTTGTGGTGGTGTACCTAATTCTACCCATGTGGAGTGTGGATTACTTCTCCATTCCTTAACTCATGCAGTTCCCCACTATTCCTTGCACTGAACTGCAGCTTTAGGGGTTGGTCTGTATTTTGTTGAGCTGGGTGGCTCACATTTTCCAAATAGAAACCAAATGTTGCTGAAGCAGCTTTGACAGAGCAGTGCTGCTTCTGGGCACTGCTGGAGTTTATGTCCAGATGGAAGCAGGAATGTGGTGCAGCCATGGAGCTTGTGGCTGGGAGCACATCTGGTTTTAAAGCTCATTCTGCACTGACAGCTGTGTTAAAACTCAGCCTTTCTGTGCTTCACTTTACCAGTCTGAAATAGGTATCTTTATCTAAACATACTGAGTTCTTAAGTTGTTACTCTTTTTTTGTGCACTCTAAGCAGTATTGACCAGGTTGGATGGGGCTTGGAGCAGTCTGGGATAGTGGAAGTTGTCCCTGCCCATGACAGGGGTTGAAACTAGACGAGCTTTAATGTCCCTCCCAACCCAAATCATTCCCAGTAGCTAACTAGTCTTGCATCCTGAATTTACGTTTTTTCCCTGCTAAATTTAGACATTGTTTTAAGAACTACTGAAATGGGTGGAGAAAAAGTTTGATCACTTCTTAATGGCAGGCTCAGTGTCAGAGTAAATCTGGAAGTGTGTTACACAGAGCTCTTGTTTAAAGGATTAAACCCAATTCAGCAAGAGAATCCCGAGGACGTGAACTGTTGTTGGAAATGCTGCAGGCTTTGAAAACTGACTGGATTTCCTATTCTCTTTGTGTCCCTTTAAATTCTGAGCAGTTTTTTCCCCTTCTCTCAGGTTGCTGAAGCTGTTGCAACGTTCCTGATCCGTCACAGGTTTACAGAGCCCATCGGTGGATTCCAGTGGTAAGGCTCCTTGGAGCTCTGTCCCTGACCAGAGCTCCTGCTCTCACTGCCTGTTTGGCTCTCAAGGTGGGAGGTTGGAATTTTAGCATGATGCTAAAAACCACATGTAAACAAATAGCTCTGGATCACAGCCAGTATTACAGTTGGTGTTTGTGTTCCCTTTAAATTTCTCATGTGCTGATGAAACCTCCTTCCTTGGAAGGGAGGAACAAAACTGATTTCTTTCTTTATAGCCTGCCAGAAAGTAAAATGACAAATTTTATGGCATTTAGCTTAAGTAATATTTTACTTAAGTATCCAAGGCCCTGTGTTGTGGAAACAACTCGTATCATGCACCCTTGGCCAAGAAATACTGGTGATAGGAGGCAGGTAAAGCTGTGTGCTTCACTTTGCAGACTCTCCATACTTAACTCATGTGTTTTCCTATCAAAATGGCCTGTGGAAGCCAGGCCTCTGTGATCAGCCAGCCAGTGAGAGAAGGGTGGGATTGGTAAGGTCGGTAAGAAAATCTCCCAAAGTCTTAGTTACAGCACCATGAAGTGTAGACCTCACAGAAGGTGCTCATCTCTTTCAGGATCATATTTCATGTGAGTGGTCTCACGTGAAATAAGCCTGTTTCTTAAGCAGTCCTGCAAAGTCTTCCTGCTTTTGGCTAAGAATTCCTCCACAAAAGCTGGAAGCTCCAGAAAGTGTGACACTAGAGTGGCAATGCTAAAGAGGTATTGCTGCACAACTTCTTTTTTTTTTTTTCCCCTTTATCTCATCCCTTGGGGATGAAACACCTAGGAATGCAGGAATGTGGACTGCATATTTTAAATCCAATGAAAGGATATAGTGTAGGTTGATGTGTAAATAGGAAGAGAGGGAGAAGACCAAAGGACTTTACAGCTAAATTTAGGTTGTCACAGAGTTTGCAGCAAATGCCTTGATTCTAACATGGGGTCTTTCTTCCACTCTCTTTTTTGCCTCCTAGTGTGTTTCCTGCTTGTTAATATCCTGGTGTTCTCCAGCACTGATTCCCATTGTAAATAAACTGCACCAGAGGCCACTGTGATGTATCCATATCCTCTCATCTCCAAGTCCAGCAGCAGTGAGAAGTTGGTGTGAGATTCATCCCCTAAAACTAGTTCACCAGAATATCTAAATTCTTAGGGACTTCCTTCCTGGGAAGCAGCTTCTACTGAAGACCATGAAAAGCTCTTCAGGCCCTTGGAAGTGGGATCCTCTTCTCCACTGCCACAAGAAAAGACCTCCTGGAATCCCATGTCGTCGGTCCTACCGATCTCCATCAATTCTCAGGCTTTCTTGGACCCAGCTGCAGAAGGGCTGTTGGCAGTCCAGATCTCGTGAAGGCATTGCAGCATGGCCAAAGGCTTCAGGATCTCCATGGAATTGTAGAATCATCTTGGAAGTGTCCCTTAGGTTTGAGTTTTATATATATATGTGTTTTTTTTCCCCTAAAGCAGATGAAGAATCGGCTTCATTGGGAGCTCAGGTTTCATCTCACCAGCGGCAGCCTTAGGGGTTAAGCTGTGGGAAGAGCCTGGAGGCCATTTTCCTGGGCAAAGTTGGATGGGATTGTAAATCACAAAGGCAAGGAGGGGACTGTGAGCTCCATTCCAGAGTCTTGCAGCTTTTCTAATTCTCGTTTCAAGTCCTCTCTGGAAAGAAGAGCATGGATAACTCCATCTACTGCAGACACATCCCAGGCCAGAGAACTCTAAACCTGCATTTATGGGGAAGACCCAAGAGCAGCAGGGACAACGTGGTTAACAGGCAGTTTGGCTGTTTTCTGCGCCTGGAATGTGCTTGTGGCTTCCCTTCTTGTAGCTGCCACACACAGCTGAGCAGACATCAGCACCTTTGGGATGGAAAAACATGGAATGGGCTGTAGGAAAAACGTTAGGAGAGCTTGGAGTCAATCCTGCTGATGTTGATGCAGAGGTGTAGGAAGCTGTTCTCCCCAGTATTGGAGGAAGGACCTTGTTTCAACTGTCGCTTCCTGGATAATTTCACTGCCTGCCTTCCGGAATTCCTTGTGCACAGAGAGCTTTTCTTCAGGGTTCAGTTATCCACAGACAGTTCGTGGGCTTGTTTTCACCTAGGAGTCACTCTTGAGTGTAAGAGCAGACACGTTTTGGAGTAGTTTTTGTCAATATTTTGCTGGCAGATGTCTGAAATCCCTTTTTTTTGCCTGGTGTCCATAAGCCCTGGCTGCTGTCCGATGATTTTAACGCTGCTTTGCCAAGGCAAAGTTCTGTGGTGACTTGGGAGCTGCCCTGTGCGTCCCATGACAAGAGCCATCAGGAATTACTGGCATTTGAGAGGTGCAGGTGGGGCAAAGGTTTTAACTTTGGCCTTGGGCCTGGTGGAGATCCACTTAATTCACTGGGCACAGCAGCCGTGGCCTTGCGCTGTGTCCCTTCCCTGACAGTCAGGATAGGAAGTGCCTGGATTAGAGACAGGAAAGCCTCATTGCAGAGAGGAATGCCCTCCTGGCACATTGGCACTCAGGTGTTTCAAGAGCAATCGCTGGCTCTCTGCGCTTCCCTCTGTGAGTCAGCATGTTAATTATTGTGTTCATTTTGTGTAGCATCCACCCTGGTTTAGTTCCTGATGGATTCAATGGATCTTCAGTAGTCGAGATGCAAAACAGCTCTTTCCCCAGCTATGTCCCCAAAATGGGCAAAATTCTTTTTTCCAGGCGAGTTCTTTGTTCAGATTGTTAGGGATTAAATAATCCAGTGTGTATATCCACAGTCTCACTTCCCGGGATCATGAATGATCGTGGTGAAGTCACATTCCTCCGTGGTGAAGTAACTTGGAGAGTCTGACTTGGAGTGATTCCTCGCGTTATCCCTTTGATTTGTGAGGTCGTAAAAAAGCCCAACCAAACAGAACCTTTGGTGGAAAACAAATCAGTTTTGTATTCTGTAGAAGCACTGCTGGAAAAGGAATGATTCCTGGAATCCTGTGGGCTCCCCGGGATTCTGTTTTGTTGTTAACATTGAGTGAGTGAAAAGAAAATAAATATTTCAAGAACCTATTTAATTGAATGGTGCGTCACTCCGTGCCAGCTCCCAGCCCTGCCTTGCCCAGGATAGGTGGCTGTTCAGGGACTCATGTTGTACTGTTGTACTTAAAAAAAAAAAAAGGATTCCAAGGACAGCAGCAGCACTGTGGGGGTGGGTGGAAGGGAAATTCCTTTCGGCTCCGTCGAGCCATGTACATTTTTGTATTGCACAGTCTCAGACCGTACTTTTGTCTGAGAAATATTAATGCTCCTGCTGCAGTTTCCAGGGAGCTGCAGGCTGGGATAAATGGCATTCGGTGAAGGATACACAGGCGGTGGTAACAGTAACTGCAGAGACAAGGAATGTTCATTTTGGCTCCCGAGGAACAGGGACACAGAGAAATTCCCCCCCAATACTCCCAGCTTTTCACTGCATTTTTCCTGCAGCTTTTGGATTACTTAGAAACTTCTCCTAGCTTTGTTTCACTTGCTGGATTGCGGATCAGTGGTAACTTTCCTAATGGAAGATCCCAAGGCTTGGCAGGAACTGGAGAAGCACTTTGGGGTGCTGGTTTGTTGCAGGCTTCATTTTAGTTTAATCAATTAAATAAATAAATGTCTAAGTCAGACCTAGGATGGGTTTTGCCAGATCATGTGCAGTGGACAAAATCATCAGGGATTTGTAGATGACTGGAGCATTGGGATTGTTGGAAAAAGATTATGTCCTGTATTGCCAAAGCATGTACTCCTGCTTTGAATAAATCAGCCCCCAAGTAAGGAAATGGACTTGGGCCTGGGGCTGTCCAGCTGGAATTTTCCCTCAGAATGTGATGAGAGGTCTTGCAGAGGTGATGCAGCAATAGGTAAAGTTGGTATTTTTCCGCTTTTGGGAAGGTAAAGGCCTGAACGACTTGGGGAAGCCCATTCCAGCCCTGTTTTCCACATACTTGGGATTTGCAAGCAGCGTTGGGATAACCTGCAAAAGGTGGAGCTGGCTGACACAGACCTTGGAAAATTCCCCCAGGAGGGTTCACTGGGTATTAGGAAGAAGTTTTTTTACAGTTAGGCCCTGGCATGGCGTGCCCGGAGCAGTGGCTGCCCCTGGATCCCTGGAAGTGTCCCAGGCCAGGTTGGACAGGGCTTGGAGCAGCCTGGGATAGTGGAAGGTGTCCCTGCCCATGGCACGGGGTGGTACTGGATGGGCTTCAGTGTTGCTCCCTACCCAAATTATTCTGATTCTGTGACTTTAGCACTGACATATATCCTCCCCTCTACTATTGCCTTTTCTCTTGGGAGCAGGAGGGCCTGGGAGAAGGGCTGTGTGGAGGTGCCTGGCAACCAGCCATTCACTGGTTTGAACTGGTGCTCAACACCAATCTAGACCTGGATCTTTAGGCAAGGTCAAAAACTTGAGTATATGGCTTGTCACTTCCAAAAAACCTTGGCCCTAGTGCATTCTACCACCCATCCCTGAGCCTGGCGTTCTGCTCACAGCCTGGAAGTGCCCTTTGTGTTGCCCAAACTGCACCCTCAGCACTGTGTCCATGGAATGGGGTTTTGTGTTTGCTCCAAGTTTTGCTGTTGGATGCTTGGCCAGTTGTGGCTGAGCTTTCCCAGTGTGGAGGGGTGAACTCTTGCTACGTGCTGCTGTTTCCAGAAGGAAAATGTGCGTGTGTGTGTGTGTGTGTGTGTGTGTGTGTGTGTGTGTGTGTCAGTTCTTGGAGACCCCATGCTGTGTCCCGTGTCAGCCTCATCCTGGTCTTGTCATGTTCTGTGTCTGTTTCCCTCCCCTACAAATAAAGCATTTGTGAAAAACCTGGAGTAGGGATTCCTGCTTTCCCTTTAGCTGTGCTACTTGGGCTCCTCGGAGCAGCCTGTGGAGGAAGGGGGTTGATCCAGCTGTTCCTGCGCCAGACTCAACCCTTGGGTTTTTCTGGTGACTCATGGAAGCCTCTTGTCATTCAAAATGCTCCTTTATCCCTTCCCTGCACCTCAGTGTGGGAAGGAGGGGGGAATTTAGCCACAGCTTTTGCTTTTCCCCCTCCTTTTTGTGACCGATGACTCCGTGTGTACAGAAACATCTGGAAGTAATAAACCCCAGCACTGGGGCTGGTGACTAACCTGTGCGCTGTTCAACCATCTCTGAGTCCCGCTTTGGTTGCTCCTGGCTGAAAAGCAGGAATTGGGAGAAGTTGGAAATCTGCCAGGCCGTTTTGTTTTACATTCAGGCAGGTTTCACAGCTCCAAAGGGCTGCTGGAGTCTCTTCCCAGTGCTCCAGCTCCTGCTGCCCAAATGCTTCTTGCAGCTCACCCTCCATCCCTGCGAGCCTACGGAAGAGTTAATCCATGGTTGGATGAACACAGCCAAGGAGTGACAAACGCACATTTTTGAGCCCAAAGCAAGCAGGAGAGCCTTGGGAGAGGTCTGCCTGCTGTTTCTATCGCCCTCCCCGATTTTTGTCCATTTCCTTCCAACTGGGTGTTGGAGGTTAGGATCTTTCCTTTGTTTTCTTCCTCTTAGGGGATTTTGTCCTGTCCGTTGCTCAAAAACGCTAACGGACCGGTACTGAATAGAGACAAAAGATGTACCCATGGCGGGGCGGGGAGGAGAGCACCTGGCTGCACTTCTCTTACCTGAGGCGTTTTCTCTTGGGAAGGCCAGAGATACCGAAAGATTTTGGGCTGGGGTGAAGGGGCTTAGCTTCTAGCTCTTTCTCACTCTCGGTATCGGAGGGGACAGTCGAGCTGTTGCATAATATGGGGAGAATTCACTGCTACAGTAAATTCACTGCTGGGCCGGAGCTCAACCCTGCACTGCTCCTTCCTCACTGTGGGTGAGCCTGTACCCGTTAGGAGCAGCAGTTCAACTGGGACCTTATTAACACTTATTTGACTGGGAGGGGCCTCCACCATCCACCGGGTGCCTCGGGAAAACCTGGGACCCCGACCTCCTCCCCACTCCCGCAGGGGGTGTCTGCCCGGCTGCGTGCGGCAGCTGCTACGGAGAAACCGGACTGTCGCTGCCTCACGTTTCTTTCCATTACACCGTAATGCCGCGCCTGCCGGGACACACAGCGGCTCTTGCCACAGCTGCGGAGTTTCCGCCACCTCTTGCTCGCTACCTTGGGCGAGCCAGCCCCTGCCATTCCAGCCGCCGCTCCGAGGCTCTCTCCGCAGCGCCGCTCCGCCATCCAGCCCGCCCGCCATCGCCCCGTGAGGGAGAGACGCGGCTGCCCCCGCGCCACAGCGCCCCCTGCCGGCGGGAGCCTCCCTGCCCTGCCCGGCCGGGAGCCACCAGCGCCCCTGCCGGCCGTGACCGCAACTGCACCCACTGGAGGGCGTGTGACAGACAGAGAAAGTTGTCACCGAGTTTCTGCTTTGTTTGGTGTTGCTTGTTTGCCTTGTTATAAATACTAGTAAAGAACTGATATTCCTTTTCCCTTGTCTTTGCCTGAAAGCCCCATCATTTCAAAGTTATGATGGAGGGGTGTCATATTCTCCATCCCGAGAGAGATTCCCGCCTTCCTGAGCAGACACCTGTCTTTCAAACCGAGACACTGGGAAAGAGGCCAGGAAGTGACATGGTGACCTGGACCTCCCTGAGGAGCTGGGTTTCCATCCTAGAGCATTTGAATCTCATCCAAATGTTGCCTAGGTGACGCTGGATGGAGCTGGGGAGTTTCTGTGCCAGTGGTGTCCTCCAGCCTGACCCTCACTTCATCCAGGCTGTCACCCATGGGAAGTGCTGGGGATCAGCGTGGGCTCCTGCCCGATCTCCATGTGCTGCTGGAGATCCTGGCTGCCTTCTCTTTGCCTTCCAGGCACGTAGGGGCTGTGGTCACAGTGGAGAAAGGGAACTTGTCTGTGGGCAGGCAGGAGGCCAGGCCAGCTGGAAGGAACTGCTTTCTCCCCGAGACTGGATTTTGGCATTCCAAAACAGATGGAAGCCCCAGGGATAGGGTTTGGCACCTCAGAGCAGACTCCAGTTTAGTGTCTTTTGACTTTATTTCCACCCAATTTGGCCGTGGTTGAGCAAGTGCCCCTCCCAATCACCCCCTGCTCTGCTGCCATCCCTTTCCCTCCCTCCCTCCCTTGCTCCACACTTATGGACATGCTGTGCTGGGGTGGCTTTGCCACCTACAGATGTCATATCTGTGATCCCACGGCGGCTCAGTCCTGTGGGTCAGCACTGCATGGCCGCCGAAACTCCTGCCCGTGCTCATGGATCCACTTATTTGCCACTGGAATGGATAAGGACATGGACCCCTATCTGCTCCCATCACTCTGCACCCTTCTCTAACCCTGCACTGCTACTGGTGAACTTTTTCCCTGTTAGCCAGGATATTTGTGCATTCCCAGTCCCTCTCGCCTCCCTGCCAGTGGAGCTGTTCCTCCAACCCTGTGTCACCCCAGGTGATGCTTGGTGGCATCTCTCACCCCACTTGTCCCCAGCCAGGACGGGGCATCCAGCATGGAGGGTGTCCCCATCACCATTCCCGTTCCTCCGCAGGTTCCACCAGAAAAGAGCTGCATTCTGCAGAGCAGAGATGGGTTTGGCACCCTAAAACACAGCTGGGATCCTCAAGACTGAATTTTGGCAACCCAAAACAGATCAGGGAGCCCTGGGGCTGGGGTTTGGAACAGGAGAGACTGGACCACGACTCCCTGCAAGAGCTGAGATGCAGAGAACAGCATCCTCCCTTCCCTGCTCCCAGCAATTCCACATGTCCCTCTCACCTTGACCACAGGCACACTGAAGTTGGCATGGATGAAAGCAGTGGAGCCTCCAGCCTCCACTGCACTCAGCTGGAAAAAGAGCAAAAATTGGAGCCATGGATCCCCCGCTCTCTGTGATGCTCCTTTGCACAGGGAAACTGAGGCACAAAACCTCCCAAGGGCCCCAACCCAGTTCCCCTTGCTTTGGCACGGCACAAGCTCCTGAATCCTCAGCAGGAGTCAGCACCTCCCACCCACGCAGTGTTTTAGAGCTGCCCTCGCCCATCCCATACCACGAGGACCAAGCCAATGCCATCTCTCCAGGCCTGGGAATGAGGGAGGACTCACGTAGATCATGACTGTGGCGATCCTGTTGCCCGACTTCATTCTGTACAGGGGGCTCTTCATGGACTGCTCCAAACGTGGGGAGGTGGGGACAGTCAGTCCCGTGGGGACAGCCAGTCCCCAGGAATCACCATCCTGGGACCACCCCTCCTACTCTTTCCAGGGGCCATCCCAGGGTCCATCACTAGGAACATCTCGGGGAACAACCCAGGGATCACCATCAGGACACCCCCAGGGACCATTCAGGGACTTCTCTTGGGCACCATCACAGGAGCATCATGAGGACCATCCCAGGGTCCATCTCCAGGAATATCTGAGAGATTACCCAAGAGTTCTCCTGCAGGAGCATCTGAGGAATCACCCCAAAAGCCAACCCAGGGCCCATCTCCAGGAACACCCCGGGAACCACCCTGGGCAATACCCCATGGTCCCCCCAGGCCCACCCCGGCAGCTCCCTGACCGTGGCATGGTCGAAGTGCGGCTCGTAGTGACCTCCCAAGCCGTAGTTGACCACCTGCAGGTACTCGGCGTAGGGTGGCCGCAGGTCCAGGCCGGTGACGGCGGCGATGCGCCGATCCAATGCCTGCACCACTGGGTCAGCTGTGTCCTTCAGCCAGGCGCTGCGGGACCACCCCACGTTCAGCCCCCGAATTCACACATGACTGGGCTTTACCCTCAGGGAGCTGCTGGAGGAGCCAGGCCTCCCAGCATGGCTTCACTGCCACCTCAGAGGTGGCCATGGAGCCACGGTGGTCCTGCTGGCTGGAGGACAGGGCTACTACCTCTTGCTGATGCGGTACTCGGCTTTCTGCTGCTTCTCCCCAGAGGCAACCACGGATCTCTGCAGCTGAAGGACATATGGATGTGTGTTGCTGCACATGGGGACCCTCATGCCAAGCAGGGGCCACAGTCAGGGTCGAAGCTGGTGGGTTTGTACCAGCTGGTTGCCAAACATGCCACCCCAAGGTGTCCCACTGGGACAAGGGAAGAAGCGACAGGAGGTGGAGCCAAATGCAGTTAGGTGTCACCAAGTCAAGCCTGGCTGGGAAGCGATTCAGGTGCATCTGTGGACCTGGTTTCTTCCAAAAAATCTTTTGGGGGGGGCTCAGATGGAGATGGGGTCATCATCCCCGGGGTCTCATAGACCTAGAGTGGCTTGGGTTGAAAGGGACCTTCAAGATCATCCAGTTCCACTCCCTGCCATAGGCAGGGACACCTTTCAGTAGACCAGGTTGCTCCAAGCCCCATCCCATCTGTACTCTCTGGAGGAGGCTTTGGGCTAAAAATCCTTCCTATCTCTGCATTCACCCTGGATCACAATCTCCTGGGACACCCTGCTGCAGGAAAGGGACATCCTGGGAGAGAGGGACGGCTCACCCAGGGCCCTGCCAACTCCTTGATGGTCTCAGCCTCAGCATCACTGATGAAATCATGGTACAGAGCCACATAGGGCTGAATCTGGATCATCTCCTTCTTGGCAGGCTGGAGGAGGAGGTAGGGGCTGCCGTTGGTTTCGTAGGAGCAGCCGAGGTGCAGCAGCCGCTCTGGGGCTGGCTGGGGAGAAAGACAACTGAGGATGGTGTGAGAGGGGGACAGTGGTGGGGGGGACAATGGCACTGCTGCCAGCCCCACCTGCCCCCTGGGGCGCTGGCATAGCTCCTCGTAGGCGTCACGGCTCTGCAGGCGGGTGCTGTTGGGGCGCTGCAGGGGGCTGGCACTCGCCCCCGTCCCCATCTCCAACAGCTTCTTGTACTTGGCGACATTCCTCGACACCCTGTGGTTGCTGGGATCTGCCAGAGAGATGGTGTCACCCAGAATACCACATCCCCATCAACCCCCTTCCCTAGCATTGCTCTCTGGAGAATTACCCCACGCAGGGGCAAGAAATGGGGTGAGGGAGGCTGTTGCCATGCAGAGGTGATGGGGACATCCCAAAATCTCTCCCCTCTTCCTGCTGCATCCAGGGTTGTCCCACATACCGTAGTGGAGAAACTCCCTGGAGAGGCTCAAGGCATGGGAGATGTTTCCAGCCTGGATGGGGGAGTGGAGACCCCATAAGCATCCATCCCCCACCCATGGTTTGGCTCTTCTGGATACTCGGGAAGGGGAGGTGACTCGTGGCTGTACCATGAAGTAGGAGAAGGCCAGATGGTCCAGAGCATCCTCCAGGCTGCTCCGGTCCTCCAGGTTCCAGCTGCCGTAGGAGAGGCGGAAGAGGCTGACAGCCTCCTCCAGCCAGGTGATGGAGTGGTAGTGGTCACCCATGTCATAGGCCACCTGCAAGGCAACGCATCCCCTGGGCCGGACAGCTGGGCCAGCCTGGCCTGCATCCCCATCCCATCCCATCCCATCCCATCCCATCCCATCCCATCCCATCCCACTGCAATTCCCACCCATCCCGCACGATTACATCCTATTGCCATCTCCATCCCCATTCCCTCCCACATCATCCCCATCCTATCCCATCCCTTCCTTTCCTGTTCCACCCCCATCTCAATGTCCATCCCCATCTGCACCTGCACCTCCAGCTCATCCCACATGAAGAAACCACAGTGTCCAATCCTACAGAAGCAACATCCTGGGCTGGGGAAGCTTTGTGGAGGCTTATGGGGTTTGCCCTCACCTTTCCCACATGGAAGCAGTCGTCAGCGGAGAGGGAGACGCGCCGGCCAGGGCTGTAGAGGGGCGGGTGCCCGGCTCTCTGGAAGACACCGCTGGCCAAGCCCTTGACGCTGAGTGCATAGACGTCCTGCAGCCTCATCAGCGCCCTGGCTGCCCCATCCAGGTCCTCAGCTCCAGGCAGCTCCTGCTCCACCTCCCTGAGGCCAGCATGGAGTGCTGCAGGGTGGGAAAAATGTGCAGGGTGGGGGGAGATAAACGAAACTTTGATGTGCAATTGCCCTTATCAGTTTTTCTCTGTGGAGATCCCACATCTGTTCCATTGTTCCTCCATCCATTCTGTTTCTCCAACAATTTTCTTGCTTCTCCACCCGTTCCCCAGCCCCTCCATCTATTCCCTGGCTCCTCCATCCATTCTCCTCCTCCTCTACCCACTGACCCTACCCCTCCATCTTTTCTCCTGTTCTTTCACATGTTCTGCTCATCCATCTATTCCCCTGCTCCTCCATCCTCTGCCCACCACCTCCTGGCTCTGCCCAGGTGACAGAGGGGACACATGGCCAAGCATCCTGCCCGTACCCTGGGTGTTGCTGGTGGCCTCGTCGCTGTAGATGACATTGGGCCAGTCGGAGTGGAGGCGCTTGATGAGGCTGAAGGCCAGCAAGGGGTTGTCCACCGAGGCCTTGGGGTCCTGGTGCAGCACCTGGACCTTCTCATAGAACCTACAAGGCACCCACTGGGGGACACTTTGATGCTTCTCAGTGTCGGCACCGCCGGGGTGGGGGCTGAGTCCCTCTGTTCTTGGGCAGCTTTGCCTCAGTGTCCACTCTCTGGCCAAGCCAGGGCTGAGGGATTGTCCAACCCCATCCCAGGTGGGTGTGTGGGGCTGGCCCATGCCTTGAGAGTGGTGCGACCCAGATCCCCATGGGTGGGGGGACAACATCCCCTCCTGGGGCATGGGTGGATGCGGGGCGTGAGCCGTGTCCTGTCTGAGCTTCCCGTCCTCCCACCACCCTCTTATTTAGGAGGAAGACGGGAGCCTCAGACCGGACATGGCTCACCCAAAATTTGGGTGCTGCGGAGAAGGCGGGGATGGGGTAACCCCTCCTGGTGGCCAGGGAATCACCCACCCCCGGGGCTGGGCGGCGGGATGGGCGGCTGGAGGGGAGCGGATGCTGCGGGTGTCCCCAGGCGTGGCCGCGGCGCGCTCGGGGGTTCCCGGTACCTGCGGAGGCGGCGCAGGCGGGAGCTCTCGTCCCGCAGGTAGGAGCGGAGCCGGCGGAGCAGGCGGCGCTCGGCGCCCAGAGCTCCCCGCACGCTCAGCATGGCAGAGAAGGTCTCGGCCGGGGCGGGGGGCGGCAGCAGCGCCAGCAGCGCCCCCAGCACCCCCAGCGCCCCCAGTGCCCCCAGCGCCCCCAGGGCTCCAATATCCCCAGTTCCTCCGGTACCCCCAGCGCCCGCGGTTCCAGCAGCGTCCCCAGAACACCCTGTGTCCCAAGCGTTCGCGCTGTCTTCAGTCCCAGCAGCGCCACCAGCACCCTCCGTGCTCCCGGCAGCCCCAGCCCCTCCAGCGCCCCTGTCCCAGCAATGCCCCGAGTACCTGCAGTATCCCCAGTGTTCCAAGAATCCCCGACACCCCCGGTATCCCCAGTGCCAGCAGCGCCCCCAGAGCCCCCAAAACCACCAGTACCCCAAGCACTCCCAGTGTCAGCAACGCCCCAACCCCAGCGCCCGCATCCGGCCGCCGCCGCCGGGAGAAGCCGGGGGAAAAGGCGGGGGGAAAGGGGCGGAGAGGCTCCGCCTTTTGGGGGGAAAAGGGGTGGGGGGTGCCCCAGATCCGCCACGCTGGCTGGGAGAGGCGGCGTGGTGCTGGTCCCCGTCCTGCTTGTCCCCGTCCCCCATTCCAACCCGCCTGTCTGTCCCTATCCTGCTTGTCCCCCTCATGTCTGTCCCCGTCCTGCCCCAGCCTCATCCTGCCTGTCCCTACCCCTTTCCCTTTTCTGTCCTGGCCCCTTCCTCCTCTGTCCTCAGCTTCATCCTGCCTGTCCCGCTCCTGTCTGTCCACATTTTGTCCTCTGTCCCACTCTTGTCTGGCCCCACCCTGCCTGTCCCCATTCAGGTCCCCATTCCATCTTGCCCCCATCCTGCCTATCCCTGTCCACATCCTGCCTGTGTCAATTTCGATTTGATCTTCTGCCCATCCTGCCTTGCATTCATCCTGTCTGCCCCCACCCCATCCCAATCCTGCCTCTCCACACCCAAAACACAGCACCAGGATGGAGCAGGAGGTGCCCACGCTGTGAGCCATTCCCTGGCAGGGTCAGCTCCCTTGGGGTCTTCCCAGTATTGACCTGATTGCACGGTTTTTGGGAGGATTTTATTTGACAGCAGCATGGGGATGTGAGGTCACTGTCACTGTTGGGATGCTACAACTTGTTTCCTATGAAGCAGAATGGACCTCCTGCCCCCCCATTCCCCCTATTTCAAGATTGGAGTGCTTTTTCCTATGAGGATACAGGGAAAGACTCAGTCTGAAGCAGGCAAGAGACGAAAACAGGATAAAAAATGGTAAAAACTGGGAATTCTCTGTGTCACCTGCAGGAACACAGGAACTGGAATGTTTCTAACTAACCCAAAATTTTTGGGCACTTTTTCCTCAGCGGACCAGCTGCTCTTGGTGGCACCTTCTGCTCTCCTGCTGCTACCGGGTGAAAAACGTCGATTTTTGGAGAAGCAGTGGCATCTTGGATGCTGTGCCAGCATCCCCCTGGGCCAACCCAGAGCAGATCCTCCACCGCTGCAGGTCACTGACAATATCTGACGGGTCATTAAAAATGAATTAAATAAGTAAATAAATAGGTACATGACGCTGAGCCTCTGGTGAACATGAAATATCCTGGTGAGGTCTCAGCACCACTGTGCTCACTGGATCCGGCTGCTAATGTCCAGGAGTGACCACACTGCCTAAAACAGGTCTGTTTTAAGAAGCCTTGAGGTTCTGATCGCCAGCGGGGTCCAGGGTGAAGAGGCAGAAGGCGATTTCCTCGCAGGCGCTGCTGGTGCCGCACTCAAACAAGCACCCGAAAACGCCGCCGGGGCAGACGGCCAGGTCGGAATAGCCGGCCGGCCCCGAGTGGAGCACCCACGGGCGCCGCCAGCCCGCCCCGTCCAGCGGCGAGGGGTTGACGTAGATGCCCAAATCGTGCCGGCGGTGCCGGTCGGTGGGGTGGGAGTAGAGCAGCCAGGTGGGCGCCTCGGCGGTGGAGGCAGGCGCGGAGAAGCTGACCACGCTGCCCTGGCAGCCCTGCGGCGGCTCGCCCAGCGCCTCGCAGCACACCGGCCGCTGGAAGCGCAGCCCCCCGTCGGTGCTGAGCGCCACGGCCCGGCAGCCCCGCGGCGCACGGGCGCTGCAGTACAGCAGGGGCTGCGGGGCGCCGCGGATTTCGGCCACTTGGCACTCGCCCGTCCGCTCTCCGCCCAGCAGGGCGCCCTTGTGCCAGCGGCGCCCGCCGTCGTCGCTGTAGAAGATGAGGGAGTGCTGGCGGGTGAAGCACGGCAGCCGCACGGCCCCGCACAGGGATCCGTGCGCGTAGTAGGTGTAGGCCGGCACCACCAGCCGCCCCGAGTCCAGCTGCACCCCGTGGCCAGGCCCCACGGCGAAGGTGGCCCAGCGGGACAGGTCGGCTCCGATGGCCTCGTCCGTCACGTCCCGCAGCGCCGTCCAGCCGCGGCCGCCGTCGGCGCTGGTGGCGAAGCAGAGGCGCGCGGCGCTGCACCCGCTCCAGATTTGGTATCGCTCCGTCTTCCCCTGCTCCACGCAGATGCAGAAGAGGAAGACGGTGCCGCTCCTGGCGTCGTAGAGAGGGCAGGGGTTCATGGTGCGGCGGCCGGGCAGCGCCAACGCCGACAGCTCCTCCGCGGGACCCCACTGCCGGCAAGGAGGACAGCGGGGCTCAGCCACGGGATGCACCGGTGCCGCTGCACCCGGGAACCACCCGGCGTCGTGCCCAACTCTTGTTCCTACAGCCCGGGGGGGATTTTACCTTGACCGAGGAGCCGTGCCGGCGGCCCCGACGCAGCACCAGGTACTTGGCATCCTCGTCCCGGGCCGAGGAGCGCTTCTCGGCGAAGGCCAGGAAGGAATCATCCGGGGGGACGTAGAGCAGAGCCGGGATGCGGTAGGTGACCCCTCCTGCCTGTCGGAACAGCGTCTCTGGAGGGAAGATGTGCGGGGATCCAGGCGGTGGTGGCAGCGGCGGGGGGCTCTCCCCACCATCCCCCTGCTCCTGGAAACGTGGGAAAGTCAGATGCCAAGGGTTAAATCGTGGCAAAAGGGGAGGGTGGCCTGTACAGAGGGGATAGGGATGAAGGCTCACCTTGAGGCAGGTGGTGGCATGGGACATGGTGGCTTCCCTGAGGTTCCCGCTGGGCCCTGAGCAGGGTGGGAGATGGGGGTGAGAGCGGAGCCCCTCGGTGGGGTCACACCCGCTTTGCTGCCTGTCTGTGCTGTCCCCATGTCCGTCTGTTCCACTGCACTGCACAGGTTCCCCCGCTTCGCCCACAGTGCCCACCCTCCAGGCCGTTTCCAAGTGCTCTGCACCTCCTGCCCCGCAACACAACTCCCAAGCCCCCACTCCCTCCAGTGTCGCTAGCCCAGAGTCTCTGTTCCCACGCACCCCTCCATTCCCCCTGCACCCCTCCCGCCTGGATCCCATCCCGCAAGCCCCATGTCCCTACGCTCCCCCGCAGCACAAACCCCCGACACCCACCGAGCTCCCATCCCCACCGTGCCGCGACCCCCCGCATTCCCCCTCCCCGCATTCCCGCATCCCCGCGGACCCCGCTCCTCCCGCCGCCGCCGCGCCGGTGCTGCCCCGCTCCGCCTCTTCCTGCGGCTCCCGGAGCCGGCGGGGGGCGGATCAGGCGGGCGGCGGGGCCAAGGAGGCGGGCGGGGACAGCGGAGCCTGGCGCCGGTACCGGGAGCAGCAGCGGCAGGAGCTGTGCAGTGTGAGCCGGTGATGCGCTCAGCGTACGGCGCTCCTGCGGGGGAGGTGGAAAGCGGAGGTGTCAGGAAGAGATTGGCTGGTGGAGCAGCTCCCCAGAGGTCCCGAGCCTCTCCCCAGCAGGCAAGGAGGGAGCCAAGAGAGGGATGGAGGCAGGACACTGCTTGGGGTGCCAGGAGAATCCCCTCCCGGCCGCACTCACCTTCTCAGGTGCTCCTGTGGAAGAGGTGTGGAGAGGAAGGGCCAGGAAAACCGTGAAGGTTCATCACGGGGTTCCCTGAGGTGAGCCAGCCTAGCCCAACCAGCTCTACAAGATAAAAAGAAGGGGTGTCATCTTCGTCCACTCCCTTCTGAGGGGAGTGGAGGTCATGATAAGCCGACCAGACCCATCCCACAGGGAAGTCTGTTCCGTCCCTGGGGCCCAGGGAAGGGAGACCAACAGGAAACTCCCTGATCTGTACGGCCCTCTGACTATTACCTGCTGTTGTTGTCTGGCTTGGCAGGGATGAGATGAAGGAAAAAGACCCAGGACAATCCAAAGGGACTTCAGGGCACGGCAACAGTTGGACAAAGGAGCAGGTGCACAGGTCATGTCCTCAACTCCTTCAGTACCAGGCGGGAATACTGAAAGGAACAGGAAAACCACCCTGATTAACACAGGGCCTAGAGGCTGGTGCTAACAGTGGAATTTTGGGGTTTTTGACTATGGAGTTGACTATGACAAAGGAGTCAGTCCTGAAGGGTGAAGGAGTCCAGGAAGGCTGGATATACTTGAAGAAGGAAATTCTAAAGCTCCAGGAGAAGGCTGCGTTCATGTGGCATAGGAAAAAACCTGTCCTGGTTAAACAGGGAACTTGGGATAGAGCTAAGGGGAAAAAAGAGAGTGTATCAGCTCTGGAAGGAAGGGCAGGAAATCTGGAGGGACCACGAGGATGCTGTGAGGTTACATAGGGAGAAAATGAGAAGGGCCACAGCCAAACTGGAGCTTAATTTGGCAACTGAGGTTAAAGACAACGAAGAAGGTGTCTCTAAATCCACTGAGAGTGAACAGAGAGCTCAGAAGTGTCTCCATGTTTTGCTGGATACAGAGGGCAGCACAGTGTCCAGGGTGGAGGAAAGGCTGAGGTACTCAGTGCCTTCTTCCCTCAGTCTTTAATAGCAAAACCTCAGGATACCCAGCTCCCGTGGCTGGAAGTCAGCTATGGGGAGATGAATGAAGCACCCCATATCCTGGAGGAAATGGTCACCCACGAGTTCCTGGGCCCAGGTGGGTGCACCGCTGGCTGGGGGAAAAGCTGGTGCCTGGTGTGACACCTGGGGATGTGACTTAGGTGACAAGATTGTGGTGGTGCCAGGGGAATGGTTGGACTCTCCCAGCCTCGAGGATTCTGTGAACCAGGATTCCCTCCCAGCCACCAAACACCCCAGAGATGCTCCAGGACACGTTTGATGTCTGTTCTTCCCTTTTATTGAAAAAACAACCCCAAAAATCACTCTTTTAAAAAATGCCAGTTCATAGAAGGGACGCGTGGAACAGGAGATGCCACAAGGGAACCGTTGGACACAGACAGACAGACAGAGCTTGGAAAATCTTTTACACTTTCTGAGAAACTTCGTGGCTGAGCACACAGAAGTAGCACATCTGATTCTTCCCCCCAACACATAAAAGGTCTTTATATAAAACAATCCTCTACCCCCAGTTAGATACATACAAAAATAAAGCAAACTCGTTTGCGAGGGGACGGTTGTTTCACATAAGAGTTTTGTCCTGAACTCCTAACACAAAACAGAAAGGTGGGATTGGTAAAACCCCCTGGACATGGAGCCATGAGATAAAGCACTGCCATGTAAAGCAGAGGAAGCTGGGGCAGCATTGGTGATGTTTCCCCTCCCAGGGGTCCCCAAAATCCAACCTGGGGGTCCACCTCAGAGCCAGGAAGGCAGGCACACACACCAAGCTTAGCCGTGAGCTTCAACAAATCTTGGGTCCGAGATTAAAATTCCTGCTTATCCAAAATGGAATAGGACTTCAGGACAAAAACAGAGGCCATGATTCACTTTCTTTGCCATTTGACTTTATTGGTGTTAATTTAGCACGTTCCCGGGAGGCGGGCGGGCTCCGAAATCACTTTGTTTTCTTCTCCAGGGCCAGACTGTCGTGCAGCTTGGACACCTCTGGCTCGTAGGCCTCCATGACTAACGTGCCATTGTTGTCGAAGAACTTGGCGATGGATTTGGTGAACTCGGCTTCCCTCTGCTGTTTGGTTTTCCCGCTGATGAACGTCAGCTTCAGGGTGTACTTGTCATCGAACCTGCAGCAAGGGCAGACACACCTCAGAGCAGGATCCCAGTCGGGACAGAAATCCCCCTCTTGTCTAAGGGGAAAACCCTCCTGGACTGGAGGTCTCCCCAGTGGGCACTACAATGAACACAATTAAATGCTTTTATACTCTGCATTAAAGAGAAGCGAAACGTGAACATTTGTGTCAGAATACCACTTGGAGCCGCTCCCACTCCTAGATTGGGCCGTGGATTTGGATGGAGCAGAATGGATTTGCAGGTTTGAAAAGGAAAGGCAGTATTTAGGGTGACCCTCAGGTGTGGGAGGGATGGAAGCTCTGCCTGCTGGCTAAGCACGGGCTGCCGGAGCAAACGGTACCGTTTGAGGCTGGAGGAGAGCTGCCAGACGTCGTCGGGATCCATCCCCGCCGGGTCCTTCCTGTGGGCCACCAGGAAAATACTCTTCTCTTTATATGAGGTATAAATGGTCAGGATGCCCATCATCACAAAATACATGCAGAGAAAGTCAAGGAAATTAAGGAGGTGCAGGGCAAAGCAGAAATTAGGCAGAGAAGTCACTTGGATCCCCTCAGACATTGTTGTTTAACCACCTCTCGTGACATTTTAAATCCAAAGATGATGTTAGGCTGATGCTTCATTAGCATGAGAAATTAAGTAATAAATTTTAACTCTGATAATTTATTATTAACTCCCTGGAAATGTCCAAGGCCAGGTCGGACAGGGCTTGGAGCAACCTGGCCTAGTGGAAGTGTCCCTGCCTGGCAGGGGGTGGAACCTGATGAGCTTTAAGGCCCCTTCCCACCCAAACCAGTCTGGGATTCTCTTAACATTTGCTGGGAGATAGTGGGAAAAGCTGAGACTGAACAAGCCACAGAAGGAGTCGCTGGGCATTCCTCCTAAGCACAGACCAAGCAATTCCTCCTTCTCATTTTTGGCATGAAGTAATTTCAAGTGCTGCAAGATAAATCACCCATTTGTTCTGAAAACCACCCAGAACAGCCTGGAGCAACAAAATTCCTTAGGATCACAGAATTGTTTAGGTTGGAAAAGGTCCTCGAGACCAGTGAGTCCAACCATTCCCCAAATCCACCATTCCTCCAGCCTGTCCAGATCACTCTGCACAGAGCTGCTGGCAAGAATTTCCTCTTTCCCCTCTCACCATCTGACCTGTGGTTATTAGGGAAAAGCAAATATATCTGTAACCAGACTATGGATAGAAAAAAAAAGTATCTGTCCTCAGATCACCCAAATTTGGGGGCATCACACCCAGACACGCAGGAATTTTCCTATCACATGAAACTGTCTGATTATCAGCTGATCTCCACACGACAGGAAGTCCAATTCCCACAGGCCCGAAAATGGGAATATCCACAAGGGTTTTGTTCATGTGGAAAATCAAACCCTTTTGGTATAACCAAAACAAGATCTGTAAAGGATATGAGACAACACAAAAGGCAAGAACAGGTTTGGATTCAGGAAAAGGGTGCAGGTAATCCCAAATCAAAGCCACAATCGCGAAGAGACAAGAGATTGTGCAGATGATGAGGCGGCCGTCGATCAAACGGAAATTTTCCACGTATTTGTACTTCTCCAGGAGGACCTGTGGGAGAAACAGGCAGCTGAGTCTCTTGCGTACTTTTCAGGAACACTGTGGGGTTTTGACACACTGTTTCTGGGAAGGGTTTGAAGGAAACAATCCCAGTGGGACAGGTAAACCGAGCAGAAAGTTTATGGGGAATTAATGTCTGTGTCAGACACATCCTGTTAGTGGATCCTGATCAAGCACAAGCACATGGGAATCACAAGAGATGCCACAGACCCGGCATGGGATATGGGCACAAAAAGCCCCCAAAATGTAGAAAAGAAAATCAGAGAGTTTCCCAAGAGGGGCAGCTCAGCAGAGAGAGAATGTACCTTTTTGGCGGAGTCATCCAAGGAATTTTTCACAGCTGACCCATCCCATTTGTCAATTTTTACTGGCTTGTCATCGATCTTCCACTGCAATGAAACCAAAGGGAGTGAGGGGAATTTCATCCCAGTGTGCCTGTTCCTGCTGTGAGCACCAAGATAGGGGGCAAACCAGAAAGCTGCTGCCTGTTTGGGAAAACCTGGCCAGACACAGAGGGAACTGGGACCCAAAAGTCGCCTGAGCAGCACCATACCCGTTCCCTGGGCAGGTTTCAGCTCATACAACTTGTCACAGGTTTGAAGTGGTTTCTGACATCAGGCTTACTCTAATTTTGCTTCCACATTTGCTGCTGCTGCTGCCATCCCCAGGAGGTGACAGTTGGGCTGACTTCCTGCCTTTGGATGTATTCCTGCTCTCCAGCCACACTGCTACACATGGACTCTGGGGGGATGGAGAAAAATTTCGAGAACCCCCAACTATCTGTGTGCAAGGGGAGAATTAAAAGGCACAAACAAGAGATTTCAGTCAAAACAAAAGCAAAGGACTCTGTCACTCTTCCATATTCTACTTTCCTCCAGGAATGGGTCCCTCCCCAGTAACAATTCCCAGACACAACAGCTCAGCTTTTCCAAGGGGTCCACATTCTACATTATTTGTTGGTGACACATCAAGTCCAAGCCCTGAGTATCCTAAGTCATCCCTTATTTCAAACAGTTGAGTGACTAGAGCTGGAATTTTAGCTGTCAGTAAAGGAATCATCAATTTCATTCACATTATTTTCCTGCTCTGGAAGCTCCCAAGCTGGGCTGATTAATTACCAGTCCAAAGAGCTCCTCTCTCTCCTCTGGAAGGAACACAACCACTTTAAAATATGATGTAAAACTCGATCTGCTTTCTCTGCAGCCGCACAGGGAAAAGCCCAATTATCCCCCAGGCTCGGCATGTGGGAATTACGAGGTACACAGTGAATGTCACTGCATGTCCACCAGGTTTATGAGGCACAAAAGCAGCGGCCAGAAGGATATAAAAATCATGGAGAACTGGGACAGAGCTCTCACATCAGTGCACGGTACCAAATATTTTAGGTGGCTGCTTTTTGAAGCGTTTTCTTCCAGGGTTTATTAGCACACGTGGTAATTGGAAGCCAAACCCTTTGCCGTAAGAGAACAGGGCAAAATTCTTTCCGCTATTTATTTTTCCTCATGAAAGCATCTACAGCAGTTGGAAGGGGATGCTCAGGGCTGAGTGGGATGCTCAGGGCTGAGGATACTCAGGGATGAGGATGACCGGGGCTAGGGGGAGGATGCCCTGGGGTGAAGGATGGATGCCCGGGGCTGAGGCGGGGATGCCCGGCGCTCTGAGGGGGATGCCCAGCAGCCAAGGATGGATGCCCGGGGCTGGCGGGGGAATGCCCGGGGCTGGCAGGGCGCTGCCCGGGGCCCGGCGGGGGCGGGGGAGGCTCGGGGCGCGCTCGGGAGCCCCCCGCGCGGTACCTTGTCCAGGAGCCCGTTCCGGCCGCTTTTGGCCGCCATCTTCTCGCCGCCTCCGCCCCCGCCCCGCCCGCGACACCTGGGCGCCCCTGATTGGCCGCGCGGGCGGAAGTCCCGCCCCCCCGGCGCCGCGCGGCACGCTGGGAAATGCAGTCCGCCCTCCCGCGATGCCGGTAACGTGGAGAGGGTGTCCGTGTCATGGAATCGCAGGATTTGGGCTGGGAGCCACCCCAAAACCCATCCAGTGCCACCCCCTGCCACAGGCAGGGACACCTTCCACTAGACCAGGCTGCTCCAAGCCCGAAAAGGTTGTCCAGCCCTGGCACAGCTGCCCAGGGCAGTGGTGGAGTGCCCATCCCTGGAGGGATTTAAAGCCGTGTGGATGTGGCACTTGGGGACACGGGTTAGTGGTGGCCTTGGCAGTGCTGGGGGGTTCGATGACCTTGGTTCTATAATCTCCAACAGGATGCAGCAGCCCTGGTGTGTGGCTGAGCTGTGGTTTCAGTGTGGGCAGGGAGAGGCTGATGCTGCCCGCCCATCCTGTCTGAACCCCTGGCATCTGCAGCAGGATGTAGTCAAGCTGTCCTTTCTCCACTTCCAGCTCCGCTGGCACCGCCGTGTGGCCGGGAATGCTGCCAGAGGCTGCTCAAGGACTTGTTCCTGAACCTCTCTCGCTCCCTCTGCTCTCACAAACACTGAGGACAATATGTAGTTTCCTCCAGGACAAGATTGATCTCAGGTTTTCAGACAGCAACTTCCAACTTGGAAGCACTGAAAGAGCCACAATGCTGCACGAACAGCACATAAAAACCATGGCTATTTGCTGCCAGGCTCTGCAGCTCCTGAAAAATAAGGTGTGTGCTCATCTGTCCCCACCCAATATCTGTCCTGGAAGCAGAGGGGTTGGACAAGTGGTGGGGAGAAGTGGAGGATCTTCCCTGCCTACTACTGCCTGCTTCCCTACGTGGAAAAGGTGTCTTTGTACTCACCTTCACCTTTTCTTTCTTTCCCTGCAAAACCCCAAAAGGGTTGTCCAGCCCTGGCACAGCTGCCCCAGGGCAGTGCTGAGTCCCCACCCCTGGAGGGATTTAAAAGCCGTGTGGATGTGGCACTTGGGGACATGGGGCAGTGGTGGCCTTGGCAGTGCTGGGGGAATGGCTGGACTCAATGATCTTCGAGGCTTTTCCAACCAAATGATTCTGTGGTTCTACAATTACTCCACAACCTCCTTCAGCCAGAGGCAAGCCTCACCTGTCTGGGACAAGCAGCAGTAGGATCCTGCTTGTTTCCAAGCACAGCAAGAGACGGGGAGTTTCACTGTCAGAACCTGGTTTTATTCTGTTTGAACCTCGGCCTTTGCCCTGCAGTTCAAGTCCTGGTTGCTGTTAAAACGTACACTGTTATTTGTACACATTTGTTGGCATATTTCTGGTTTGTGACAATTGTTTCACAAGCAGGGTTTACTCTGTTTCAAACAACAGAAGCCACAACATGACAGACGCCTGCATGTCATTCCACTCACACATTTCACACATGCAAGTCAAGGGTCCTTCAGTGCCTTCCATCGCTTTGTAACACATTCAGGTGAAGCCACGGGGGTTCAGCTGAGACCAGAACGACCGCGAGAGTCTGTAGCCAGCCGGTGCTCTGCTGGCGAGCGGAGAACACGAAAGCACGACGATTTAAAGCGTTATTGGAGAAAAAGTGTAGCGACATCTAGGTTGGATTTGAACAGTTTGACAGCAAATCCCAAGGAAACCACCCATCCGTGCCCAGCCGAAGGTTTTCCCGTTTGCATAGTGAAGGGCTAACTCTAGAGCGGATGCGTCGCGGTGTTTTGCAGCCACGGGGAGGGGACAGGGCTGTGTCAGGCACGTGCGACACGCGGGGATCATCCCAGCCTCCGTGCTGTGCTTCCACCCCTGGACATCCCGCGGGGCTCCGTCGTGGACGGTGGGTAGTTCTCCTCTCATGTCCCCTGCCGGGTGAGAGGGCTCAGGGTTCTCCTGAAACACTTCCCCTCACGCGTTGGACAAGCTCTTTGCCAACCTTCTGCTGAACACCTGGGAGACAGAACAGGGCTGTCGGAGGGCCCAGGCAGAGCCCTGCCCTCAGAGCATTGCTAAAGGCTTGTTTTCTAAAATCAGTGAGAGTCTTTAAGGCTTCGATCTCCCCCTCTGCTTTCACTGAGAAAATACAAAGAAGCGCTTGTTCAAGCTACACTTCATGACTACTGTGCACTGCATGTACAATAGCATTGGAAGAGAAATACTGACAATATAGAACAACATCATACAATCACCTGGCATGATCCCTTTTGGCACTTTTCCTTCATTTATCTGATCTCGCTGACTCCAAACATGGACCTTTCTGTACGGCTTTTCCCGGCAGAGAGCCCCAGGGGGTCAGAGAGCAACTTTCTAGGAGTCGGTGGCATCTTTGGCAGACACAGTCCTTCTGTCACAGAACCACCCCCAGCCCCTCCAGATTAGACAGCTTCACATTTTGGGAGGACACTCCTCTCCCACGCCCGTGCTGTCCCACAGCCAGCAAGGGAAGCCTTCATCCTGGAGGGAAGGCGGCTGAGAGTTACAAAGGACTTTCAGAGAAGTGTGAATAAGTACTTGGTTTAATCTCGTGCTGCAATCCACCGTTCAGCAGGAGGTATTTTCCTTCTCAGCTGGCATGATTTCTGGCAAAGGTAGCGTCATTCCTGACCTTTACAGGGGAGAGGCTGGGAATTCCTGCTCTTTTGAGTGTAATTATTTACAATATTTGTTGTTTTGTGCAAGCTTATACAAACTTTGAGAGTGTTAAATCAATAAAACATTCATCCTGGCTTTGCATCGCCGCAACCCTTCCATGACACAACTGTGATTCCGCATCCAAAGGTCTCCTCGGACGCAGATGCCATGGCCTGTGTGCGATGCCTGGGGACTTGGGATCTCTGTTTTGGGGACAGCCAGGAGCACAAGGGGTCCCATGCAGCTTTTTCTGGCTGGGGACAAGCTCCAGCCCAGGCATTGCCTCCTGCACTTCTGTCTAGCTTGGATTTGGAATCAGGAAATTAACGCACAACCCCCTAAATATTTATAAAATCTTTTCAAAAGAAGATATTTAAGACACTGGCCTGGTGCACTGGGCTGTGAAATCTGGTTTAAGAGGGGAAAGAAAAGATACATTCAGTGTGTTAATCTATTGTTTTGTGGCGTAAGCAGCCCAGGCCCAGCTGAACCCCCACAAACACCACGAGAAAAAAGGAAACTCTTTAGGGAAGTCTGTTTGGGGCTCCAGGGATGAACTGCAGAGAAGAGGGCCTGTAAAAATAATCTTAAATCTACATGCACCTGGGAAGCGCATATTTTAGCTCAAAATGTTGGGAAAAACAGCACGGATTCCAAGTTAAAGCTGTGGCTTTCCCTCCTGAGCTTCAAGGTCAGATCCAGGCCATCACTACTTCTCTCTGCGCTGTTCTTCTAGGTCCAGTCAAGGCCATAATTCCTTAATTTCCTCCTAATTCACAGCTGGAAAGAGGAGCAGGATTCGGTTTGGGTCTAAAGTGCCTGCTTCAAGCAGCACCTGCTGAGGCTGCAGCGCAGGAGAGAGCCCGGAATGCCGGGAAGGCAGAGCAGGCCAGGTCTCACCAGCCCCAGGTACAATTTTAACCATCCAGTAGTTTGTGTGGCAAGGAGATACAGAGATAGAGATATATATTATGGAATCATTGCTATAAGATTTCTCAAAACAAAAGTGTCAATCTGTTGAAATATAGTATTTAAAATATATAAATTTTACCCAATAAAATATAAGATTTCTTTTTTTTTTCTTTTCTTTTCTTTTTTTTTTTTTTTTAAATCCAGTTCAATTAGGGAAAAAAAAAACCTGCCAGGGTCCTTGCAGTGAAAACCAGTTCCTGTTTTCTTTTGGACCATTTAAGATGGAGGGAGAAAACGCAACAACGTTCAGATAGAGGAAGTTGGGCAATGCTGTTGTCTTAGGTCAGATCTGCCTATTTATGCGAAAAATAAATTCCCACCATCCATGGGGATGTTTGCCCCAGCGCTGTGCTCATCCCAAAAACACCCCTGTTGCCTGGTGGGGCAGGATGGGTAATGCCACAGCCCCCGCCCTGGACAAAGGTCCCGTGGGCTCCAAGAGTCCCAGTGAATACTCTGCAAGGCAGCTGCCATGGATAGAGTTGGAACAGTGCTTTTTGAGCTACGTTAGTGGAAATAATCCATGAAATTGATCTGTGGATGAGTGTCAGAAACACTCAGAGGGTGGCCTGCCACGTCTGGGCAGAGAACACGTGCTCCACCAAGCCCAGGCTGTGAGCCAGCTCTGCTCCAGGCCCAACTTCATGCCTGGAAGTGGAAGTTTTTAGTGCATTGCTCACCTGAGCTTTCTTAGTGGTTTGAAGCTGAAGGCAGGAAGCTGGAGCAGGGGCAGGGCAGCCCTCCAGGACATCTGGGCTCCTGTCCCACAGGGTGCCTGGAGAGCACAGCAATGCCTGAACTTTTGGGTGCCTCCTCTGGGACATGCAAGGACAGGCCTTAGGTGTGCTGAGAGAGCTCTTCACTGAGCAAGGTACATTACATTCCTGAAACTCCCTGGCTGGCATTTCCCTTTCTTCAGTATTAGAGGGAAGAACAGGAAACCTGCTAGGTTAGGAAAGGACTGGGAGAAAAGCTCCCTGGGTCCCAGGGCTCAGCGTGTGGCTCCAGCTGCTCCACCTGAGCTCTCTGTCCTGTCACTAACATGATATTACAAGTCCCTGACAGGTTTTTCAGTAAAATCCTTATTTTAGGTCTTTCTTTTCACTACATTTGGCTTTCTGCTTCAAGAAAGTGACAAATTATCTTGTCTGCTAGTGCAGACAGTCGGATACATTCATTTGGAAGTATTACTGGGGGGCTCTGTTTACAACTTCCCAGGAGAAATACAGAGCATGGATAACAGCCTGACCCCACAACCAGATGCAGCCTGGGGGAGAAAATGGGGCAGGCAGAGAGGAGAACACTCTCAGACAATTTCCATGAGCAGAGCTCAGACTTCCCTTGGCAAGGGACGGTCCTCATACCCCACATTCCCAACCCTCCTAGCTGGGAATCCCAGGTGTTCCTGACTGCGTGTGGAGGCCTTGCAGTGTATTCACGGGGATGACAGACAATTCCTTCAGACCAATGGACCAGAGAGGACCGGAGGATCTGTTTTGTCATTATCTCTTTTTTTTTTTTTAAGTCTGAAAGGACTCTGGCTTCTCCCAGAACTGGACCTAGAAATGTCTTACCACCGAAACGAGAAAACAATTGTGTGGGTGGAAGTAGGGCAAAAAATAGTTTTCCTATAAGATAATCTGATAAACCTCATCGTCCTCTAGAAAGGCAACATCGTCCAGCAGCACTACTTGGCACCCAGAGTGCTCTTGGACCGCAGCAGATACCGATCCACACGGACTTTCCGCCTGTCTACTGTCCTGTTCTCGCTGTCGAAAATCCGCTGCAGGTGCAGGGCCAACCTCCTGTCCTCCTCCTCTTGCTGGAGCTTCTGCTCCACGTCCCGAACCTCCGGAGGCAGGCCCACCTCCCCTGCCGCGTGCCTCAGTCTTTTGACGGAGCCGTTGTGCTCCAAGTGCTTCGTTTTGCAGCGTCTCTTGCGGCCCCGGCGCAGCAGCGGCGGCTGCTCCCCGATGATGTTCTCCACGGAATTGCACGTGCTGTTCTGCACGTTGATCAACTCGCTGTTGTTCAGGTATTTCAGCTGCTTTTTCCCCGATGGCTTGACGGGGACTGCGAGCGCGCTGTTGTCAGGCAGGGATGCGCTGACACCCATAAGTCTTCTGCTCAGTATTTTCGGGCCAAGACTAAGGCAGGATTTGTCCGTGAATGTATTCGCTTTTAGGTCAGGGACTTCAGCCACTCGTGTGTTTAGGGAGGTTACGCTCGGTCTCACGTCTGGTTCAGCAGCACCGTCATCTGAGGTTAAGGCCTGTGAACCTCTGTTCTTCTCACTGCTTCTTCCCAGCTTCATTTCACTGACAGAAGGGAAGAAATCCAGCTCAGGGCGAGGCTCTCCCGTTGTGTCAGGCAGAAGGTGATCATCCTGCACTTGTGGCTGCTCTTTAGTGCAACTGCCGGAGTTGGTGATGTCAGGAACCACGATGTCTTCTGTGGGCTCCGAAGCCAAGGACGTAAGGGTCGCTTTCGAGAGAGTCTTTTTGATCTGACGCTCCTGAAATATCTGCTCCCATTTTTTCAGTATTCTAGGACTGGCCTCGTAGGTGGTTGGCTTCTGCAGGCTCCGGTTCAGGTTTCTGGGGGTGGATTTGATGATGAGGGGGCTCAGGACTCTGCCATCAGGAAGCCTCTTTGGGGGAGTGCACGGGGAGCAGACGATGGGCTTGAAGTGGTTGAGCTCCTCCGAGATGCTGTCGTTGCTCTCGGGGCTGATGGATCGCTCGGGCCTGTGCAGGGCTGACAGGGAGGACACGGCGTTGAGCAGCAGGCGCTTCTCGGCCGTCAGGTCCGGGGCTGACAGGCAGCGGTGGTTCTGCGTGGATGACAGGACCCCGAGCAGCGGCGTGGATGCACCAGTGACAGGCAGCACCTGCAAGGCAAGGCAGCACAGCTGGGACAGCTGCTCACGGGGGAGCAAACAGACAAGCACGAGAGGAGAACAGGAGAACGGATGGCTGCCGTGCACTGCTGCCCCTGACAGCCCCTGCTGGGCACAGCACCTTCCATGGCTGATGTGGGACATGAGCAGGAGACTCTGGAATCCTGCATGACCTGGGTGTCAAATTTATTTCAGTCTAAGAGCTGCTCTTGCCATGAGTAACAAGCACTCCGATGGCAAAATCATACCATTGCAGGATGGTTTGGGTGAGGAGGGACTTTAAAGACCTTCTCATTCCACCCTCTGCATGGGCAGGCACACCTTCCACTAGACCAGATTCCTACAAGCTCTGTCCAACCTGGCCTTGAAATGTGTTTCCTCTTTACCTGGATAAATGAGCCCATTTACTGGTGGTAGGTTGATGGTTGGACTTGCAACCTGGATGCTTCTGTGATTAAGAGCAACATTTCTTGTCATCTCTAAGACAGTCCATTAATGCTGCTACACTTGGGCACAATACAGGCACAACTATGTCAGAGAGAAAAGAACACACACAACTGCAAATGGTCTTATTCTTAGCACTGAGATGGAACATTTTTATCCAGCAGCTAGTTTGTACAATGACAGTCTTTCCCTGCTTAGTCGGAAAGAAAGTTTTTTCTACTCACTTATTCTGAGGTCAAACTAAGTTTTTGGAATACCCTGTACTGCAACTGTAATTGGTCACGTCTATAGGCCATCCACTTAAAAAAAAAAAAGGAAGTCTTGGGAGGGAAGGTAAGTTATGGATCCTAATTTTGGGCTCAGTCCAGCTCCTATCAGCTCAGATGGCAGATTGCACAGGTTTCTGTTCCTCATGGGATCTCCTGAACTGAACCCTCTCCTCCATCAGGGATGAAACCGAGCTCAGGAAGGAGGGGTGTCAGTGTGAGAAGGTGGAACATCCTAGCAAGAGCAGCTGGATGGCTACCCCATCCTTGGAAGTGTTCAAGGCTAGGCTGGATGGGGTTGGAAAAGCCTTGTCTAGTCGAAGGTGTCCCTGCCCAGGGCAGGGGGTTGGATGAGCTTTAAGTTCCCTTCCAACCCAAACCATTCTATGATCCTATAAAGACCAGGCTTTTGGCTCTTCCTTTAGTATGAATGTGCCAATGTACCCTGATGTCAGGAAAGCAGTGAGTTTTGCTCTGTTTAAACAGCTTTGGAGGGAAAGGGTAAGGAAGAGAGGATTATCTTCCTAAACTTTAATTGGCTGGGGATTCAGCCTCAAAAAGAAAATGAATCACAAACCAAAAGCCTGATGAGAACCCTTTCAACTTCCAATTAGCCTCCAATGCTACACAAGAATTCTGACACCTGTCTGCTTTTCTGCTTACTAATTCCTAACCCAGCAGGTTTTATTGGGAGCCACAGGGAAGTGATTGGCCCTGTGATGATAACACAGTGCCACAAAGGCTATATTTTATATCTACAGATTACTGGTGCTGTGTAACCTCAGATAAGAACATTTACACACAGGAACCCGTTTCCAGATGCCACCTGTACCTTTGTTTTGTTGGCTGGGGCTGACCTCTGCCTGCTCTTGGATCTCTCCTGAATGGTGTCATTGCAGCTCCGACTCCTCTCCACCTTGGTGGTTAAATTCCTGAAAAGCAGAAGGGTGAGGAGAGTGTTTGTGACCTTAGGAACAGCCAGCTCAACAGCCCTGGCAGCAGCCACCTGTGGGAGAGGCCTCAGCCTTGGCAGCACCTGGCTGGCAGAGGTACTTCCTATGCCCTCGGGGGAAAAGGATCCAGGAATCTCGGATTTGTGGCAGAGTCCTGGTCTGTGTTCATGGACTCCACACTGAACACATGGATACCTCTGCCCACAGCTCATAATTAATCAAGGTCAATGCTAATGAGGAAGCTGTGGAAACCCCTTTCCTTCTCATGTGGAAACACACCTTGTTACTCAGCTGCTTCCACTGTGCCAAACAACAGCTTTCCAGGGAAAAAGCTCTTTGGGGCTGATGCTATCCCTTCAGATCTGTGCTGGAGAAGGAACCAGCACTCTTGAGTTCATCCTACAGACTTTTGATTTCTGACTAATGGTTTAAATCTACAGGCAATGATTTTTCTCCTTTGTGGGATGAATGTTAACTTCCTTAACTCCCAGGCAGGAAGCAATCAGACAGACGCCAGGTTCTACCAATGAGTCTGCTCCAGAAGTCCAGAAAAAAACCCACTTATTTCAGATTGGAACAACCATTTGAATCAGAGCATCTCAAGTGTGTTTAAAATAAATCAGAAGACCACCTTTAAAGAACATTGAACAAAGTCTCAGCATCTTACCCTGAAAGGAAAGCAAAGGAGTAGGCACTGGTCTTGGAAACAAAAGCTGACCGATGTGTTTGCTTGCCCTGGAATGGTTCCTCATTCTCGGAATCCGACAGACGTTCAGGAAACTGAAGTCAATCAAGGAAGAGTTAGCTGATGTGTAACAAAAAGAATCACTTGGAAAATAAAGCTTGTTCTTGCAAAGGTGTTAAAGATGCCAAAAGCCCCCATTTCTGATTATATTGAGAGGGCATGAGGCATAAATAATACAAAAATAAGCACATAGCTCCTATATATAGCTGTCAGTCATCAAATAAAGTCAATTTATTGATCAAGAAAATGTGGGAAAAATTCTGTAACAAAGGTACTACAGGGTGTTGGTTACTCAGCTCCCATGGGTCAGCCTATCAAATGGAAACTTTAAGAGCATTTCCTGCAGAGTCTCCCAAATGACATGGGAAATAGGCAAAAGTCAGCATGAAGAATGTGTTCAACTCCAGTTGTACAACCTCACTGCAGAAGATTCATGGAAATGCATGCAAGCCTGAACACCAATGATATCCCCAAAGCTGAGGGGATCTGCTGTGTTTGGAAGAGTCATGTAGCAGAGGGCAAAAGGAGGGACAGAAACCTCTGCAAGAACATCTGCAGTCATAACAAACCTTAGAAGACAGTTCTCATTAACATGGATCTTCATAATCTGCCAGCTCATAGCCTTCATAAACTATAAAAACTCATCCAAGGAATCCTGGAAAGCCAAAGAATGAAAATTCTGGATGTGTGGACAGGAAGGAGAAGCATGAGCTTACTTACACACTCTTGATTCCCTTTCAGCAATGCAGATTCATCTTTTTTCTGCTGTTCCTCCATTTTTCTTTTCCCTACATCCATGTCATCTAGAATGAACTTGTGCACCAGATCCTCTGATGTCTTTTCTTCTTGTAGTTTCTCTTCTCTCAGCTGGAATAATGACAGAAGAGGTAGAGTAGTTATAATTCAAAGTCCTACACTTACAGACTGGCAAGACCAAAAGTCTGGTTACATAATTTAATTTTGTGCCTTCATTTCTCTACTTCAGGGTAGAGGCACTGTCCCCCTCACAAAATGTGAAGATTGGTTTGCTTCTACACCATATTTGTGCTTTTTACTCAAATATAATGGATTTTATCTTCTTTGCATAACAACAAAGGCACCCATGAGGCCCAGGGCTGGACAAAGCCTTCTTTGCCATTGCATTTTCTAAAATAGAGAGACAAAAGCTTTTCTCTGCTTGTAGAAGATCATACTACATATAAAAATGTGCAAACTAGTTTTGTGCAATGCGTGATATTTCAATTTTAGCTTTCCAATGGCCTGACACACAGCACACACAATTTCCAGACACATAAGCAGCATTACCTAAAATAAAAGGTGAGATACAGCAATTCCTATGTTGAAAGTTACATGAGAGATGAAATCCCATTGTTTCACCAACATGTTGGGATGGAGAAGATCCAGGGAGGCCACCTTACCCCTGACAGTTGACTCCAGGCTCAAAGCTTGAATTAATTTTCAAACATGGATGAGAAATGCAAGGGAATGCCAGGATCTGGGACACAAGGTACATGGACCCTGATGGGCTGCCTGTCCTGCTGCACTATTTTGCTCCTCACCTAAGGAATCAAACTCCCCTTTTCTGTCAGGACTCTCTTTTTTTTTTTTTTTTTTTTTCCTTTCTTTTTCAGACCTGCTATCAAAACCAACAACATCCCTTTTCTCCTCCTTTCCACCACGTTCACCTGATGAACAGGCTCGGCAGAACATACTTCAGATAACACCATCTGATTGTCCCTGCCCAGGATAAAACCATCCAGCTCCCTTCTCCCTCTATCACCCAGCCATGTTCCCAGCTTGTGTCTTGTCTCTTCCTCAACTTAGACACAGCCCAGGAATAGTCTGCATATATCTGTATATAGAACAGATCCTCCCTCCTTCCTCCATCCACCCTCTGTTCAGAAGTTATCCAGACGTCTGATTGACACATCTTCATCCTGCTCACCAACCACAGCACCAGGAATTCAAATCCTTGTGTTTTTCCTCATATTTGGGCATAGGCATCTCAGGTGCTCAAGAAGCTGCAGTGTTACATGGCTCCCTAACTCATAAAGGCAGTGGGGGATGTTGCAACAACTCCTCATTCTTCCAAAAATATTTAGCGTTCTTCTCCCCTGATGGAGGAGGGGGAAAGCCCAAAAGCATGGACATATGGATGACAAAGAAAACAGAGCTCACTAGGCATTACATGAAAAGCACATTGTGATTTTCAAATTGGGAAGACCTGAATCCAAACTCCCAGAGATGAGGAAGAGGGAAACAAGGAGGAAAACAAAGTAGGAAAAACTCTCCTCTTCGGCTGATTGTGGGTATTCAGCAAATATTTTCAAAGACCGGTTTGACTCCTTGCTTAGAGTTGTTTTAAGATGTATCTTTAAATTCCTCATCTATTAATAATCTCAAGCAATAACTACAACAGTGTCTGACTAACATAGATTGTGGCCACATGATGCAGACATGATGAATAGTCTGCTCTATGTCAACAGTGTTTCTGCCTTTTCTGAAGCATCTGAAAAACAAATTCACATCAAGATTGAGCATAAAGATTTTTTTTTTTGGCTGGCTGAAATACTACCCAACACTCATGTCCCTCCTGTATTTCTCATGTGGAAGGAAGTTACATGGAAATATTCACTTTTCTGGCTAAATTATAAAATTATACTCAATTCCCAGATCTAAAGACACAAGAATATGTAACAACACACAGGAATATTTAAGGATTTTCGGCAAACCCATGGCACAACTAGTGTGAGGTGACAACCCGAGCTTTGCTGACAGTGAAGTCAAAAAGGCAACAACAGGATCCCAATCCTAATTAATAGGATACAAAAAAGAATTTAGGTCCAGAATTTTATCTAATGATAAAATCTGTACTAATTGAACAAAATAATAATTTGAAGTAACCTTAATGTAAAATGTCTCCCAGAAAATTTCCTTCCAGACATGGCAATGCTGTGCTGGGACAGGAGGACAAGAAACTGAAACAACGTAGTGTGAAACATGCACCTTGGGAGAAGGACCTCATGTTATCTGAGTAACATCTCTGAAACACTGGCTGCAGGATCAACAGCTGCTATTAACAGCAGAGTTATCAGAAAACACATTTTAGCCTTTTTGGACACTGCAACTGCAGGGAGAAAAAAACGCTGTACAAGCAATCGGTAATTTTTCACTCAAGAAATGCCCATTTCAGGACCATCATTCCTGACACTAACATTTATTTCCGAAAGTTTGGCAAACTCACGTTTGGTATCTTCTCTTCCCTCCACAAACTGTCCAGGTTTGCTCCCTCCTGGAGCCTGCTCCGTCTGCCCTGGCTCTGCAAAGCTGCATGTCAGCACATGCCTCAGGTAGGAGTTTCCCTCCCACTGTGTGTGATTACAAGCAACAGACTTGCTTGTGATAGAAAGACAGCTGGACAGGATGAGTTGGGGTTTTAGTACACAGAAATTACAGCCTCCCCTGGAAAAACATTAAATGCAAGAGCACCAAGGGCACAAAAGAGGAAAAAACAATCTTGCTGTCCTGCACAGACAGCAAATATTCAGCTCATTCTGAAAGCCAGTTGAGAAAAATTAAATTGTGAGATTATTCACATCAAATAAAATTTATTTGGTACATAATTATGGTACCACTTTGTTTTCAACTGCAAAAGGCTGCAAAGCAGGTCAGGAGTACAGACTGATAAAACAACTCACATCTGGGAGATGTAAAACCGTTTGGAGGAAAGCCTGGGTTATCCCCACTCCACAGGCAGGGAAGCTGGGATGAAACCCCGTGTCTTGAGACAAGGATGGAAACCCAATCAGACACATGCTCAGATTCCCAAACCTGAGGTCCTGTCTCCTCCTGCCTAATTCAGAAGCTCTGAGACATGAAGAAACTCTCGATAAGCAGCAACAGTCACAGTTTTGCTTCCATACAACTTCCTGACAGGAGGGCAGAGCCAGATGGGAGTCAGTCTCTCATTCCAGGTAACAAGTGACAGGACAAGAGGAAACAGGCTCAAGTTGCACCAGGGGAAGTTTAGGTTGGATATCAAGGAAAATTTCTTTTCTGAAAGGGTGGCCAGTGGAGCCCCCACTCCTGGAGGGATTTAAAAGCCATGTGGATGTGGCCCTGGGGGACATGGGACAGCAGTGTCCTTGGCAGTGCTGGGGAAATGGTTGGACTCCATCTCAGAGGGCTTTTCCCATCTAAATGATTCTGTGATTCTATTCTGATTCTACAAATAAGGAAACAGTGTAGCTGCATCATCAGTTGTCATTTTACCAGCAAAATTTCACTGCCATTTCCTCTTAGATGACGATTCACAGAATCTCCTCCCACACAGCTCTTTCAGCTGAGCTTCACAAAAAGCCAGTTTAAGCTGGCAGAGAGAAGAAGCCTATCTCCCATCTGGCAGGGAGCAAAAGGGGAAGGCAGCAGGCTGAACAAGAACAAAACAAAACCAGGCCAAGAATGCCAGGAACATGGTAAAATATTTCCTTCTGACTGGTGGGGAAGGGAGAAGTGTTGGCACTGGATTGCACATGGTATCATTTTGCTAAAGTCAAGCTATAGGTGTAAAAACCTCTTCAGCTGCAGCCTAACCGTGCTTCAAATGTGATTCCTTAAACTTCATAGAGAATCCTCGCTGAAAATGCTTCAAGTCCCACGACTTTGCACACCAAGTGTCCTTGCCTCCCTGGCAAGGCACCTGAATTGCAGAAGAGTTTGCAATTCCTATGATCAGTTAATGAAACAGGCAGCCAAAGTTATCTTAGTAACCTGCAGTGACACTGCCCATGAGTGTCACTGCTAATTCCACACAAAGAGAAGCAGCAGGGAAGACCCTTCCACGCTTTTTGACTGTCTCCTCACACACACACGTTTCCAAGACTAGTTATTTACCTGAACTATCACCTAAGCAGTATTTTCCTACTCAGAAAACACTGTTTTTCTAAATCAATCAGCTTTCCCGCCCTTTTTATACTTGTTGAGATCTACAAGTGAAAACCCAATGAAAATTTTTCAATGGTGAAAAACCTCTCAGGTTCCTTTTCACCAGCAGGTAAAATAATCAGCAAGGGGTTGGACCCATCTCAAGGGAAAACAAGATCACAAAGATCAAAAATCTAGAAAATATTTTCATGGACTTTAATTCCAATCCAGCTGAAAAGCCTTTATTCTCTTTTTTTTTTTCCTGGTCTTTAAATGACTTTTTTTCTTGGCTAAAAATAAATAGAAAGCTCTAGTTTGGAATAGTTTGTTTCTGAGGAGAAGGATGTTATTGCAGGAGATGCCTTATGCTGCAAAAGTCTTTATGGAATTATATCCAAAATCAAAAAGTCACTCCAAAGAAGGTGCATTTCTATGTTCTGGAAGGTAGACTAAGACAGCAAAATTTGACTTCTACATGCTCAATTACAGCCATTTCCTGAACTGGCTGAACAGTATAAAGAGAATAAATGACCTTTGTTACAGAACAGGAAAAAAAGAGCCCTTCAGGTTTCCCTACAGGTAGGATGGCATTCCTGCAGGAAATCCAAGTTATGTTGGAAGAAAAAACACAAATGCCCAGAATACTGACCTTCCTTAGTTGGCTTTCATATTCTTCTCGGAGTTCCCCGGGTTTGCTTAATTTAATGGGTGCTCTGAATATAAAGTCTGGAAAGAGAAGGGGAAAAAAGGAAATACTTTTTAGTGCAGGCAGGATAACTGGTGATGGCCATTATTCCCCAAAAAGAGTGAGATCTCCACAGGCTGCACCAGAGGTTCTGCAGCACTTTTTTCAACCCCAGATGTTTATATTCGAGCACTGCTATCACAGCTCTGTTTAACATACAGAAACATCGGGAGGAGGATGGCCAAGTAATCCCACTTTGCACTTCCCGAGTTTCCTTTGAGATTCTCGAGAGAGTCCTTGACAAGCAGTTAAGCAATCAGGGAGCACTGGGAGGATGTAAACACAGGGGTGAAGTAACAGCCCGGAGATGTCACAGGGAATCTGAGTCCCAGGAATAAACCCAGGCCTTAAGGACAGGGAATTCGAGTGCCAGCAATAAACCTGGGATTTAGGTGCTGCTGCAGCCACACACCCCAGGCACACAGCGAATTTACACCCCTGCCCTTCTGCCATCGACACCAATGCATCGAGAACACTCCCTATTTTCTGGAGAATCTCCCCTCCACATCCCCTTCCAGCCGTTCGCAGTGCTGTCCCACCGATCCGGAGCAAGCACAGCCCTTTTTCCACTTGCTCTGCACTCCCCAGATCAGTGTTTTGAAGCTGGGCGGGCAGGATGCTGTCTGGCAGAAATTCCCTGTCCTGCTCCCACTTCCTCCCTCTCCCCTCGGGAATTCAGAAACCAAAAGCACACTGGCACGGGGTTACAGTTTAACCTCCATCCCTTAAGCCTGTTATTCCCAAAGGACTCCCTTGCTTGTATCAGCCTCAAAGCTTCCTCCCACTTCTGTGCAGTGCAAGTCTGGGCAAGTCACACTTCAGTAGGAGGAGCTTGGAGGGAAAAGGTTCCCCCGAGCCTTCTTTTCTCCTTTTCCCCCCTATCTCTGTCAGCCACGCCTCATAGGACTTTCCTTATTTAGGAAGCATTTTTATTTGGCTCAAAATGAAAGGCTCACGGCAGGGTGGGCGAATCAAACACCCAATGACCAGCTGCCGACTGTTCTGGGCATCCTCTGGCTCACAGCCACATTTCCCTCCTCCATGGGGACAGTCACAGCCCCAGTGCCCAAACATGCCATTTACAGACTGATGAAATCCCCTTTCCACCTGTGCTGCTTTCGCCTGGTTTCCCCTTTGAAAGTTCTTAGAGAGCCCTGTAACTTCAGTCCCTCCTGCTGGTGAGGGTGAGTGAGAACTCCATAGCCTCTGGAGCTCTAAAAAGGGAATGCTGCCAGCGCCAGAGCTGGACAAATCACAAAGCATTTCTTTAATATTTGCTTCAAAGGCAGAAAAATAATCTCATGTAAGCAAACATTAAGCATATAGATTGCAAGGCCTTTTCTTTCATTTAAAAAGCTGCTATTCCCTCTTACTCACATGCCTGTGCGAACCAGGCTTGTTTTTAAAGGAAAACATCCCAAATGTCCCTACATATGTGATAAAAATCCAAATCCCAAGCGATGTTGCTGCTGGGGAGGCCAGGCTGCATTCCTCACTCCTGCTTCTGCGCCTGCAACCGGCCATGCTGGAAACCTTCCACTGGCTTCCCAAAATGTTTTTTCAATTGTGTCCTTGAGCAGTTCCAGCTCTTTGTGAACTTTATCAAGCTGAATTTCCACCAAGAGCAGTCCCAAGAGCAGCAGCAATCTGTAACTCGCCTGAAGCGAACTTCAATTACTTCTCAATGTTTAAGGCTTGTCTCCAGAGCTAAAAAGGTGGAGTTTTTCCCTCTGGGGTGCGAGCTAACCTGAGGGAAACATGCACCATGAAAGACGAGCCACGCCAACTCTCACTGCTCACTTGGGTTCAGCAAGCTGGAAGAAATTTTAACTAGTGGAATTAGTGGAATAACATTTATGTGTCAAGTTGTGGTGGTTTAGCTAAAGGGGTCCAACACCAGGTGGAGGCAACTTTATCAATAGTATGTTTATGTACCAACTTGTATATTTTGCAGATGGGTTAAAAAGAGATAAGACCCCACATTTCCAACTGTTCCAACAATTTGTGTAAAAGAGATGAAAACAAAAATGTATGTGCAGCTGTCTATCTGCATTTCACAGAACTCCAGAATGGGTCAGGCTGGAAAGGACCACTGTGGGTCACCTGGTACCACCTCTCTGCTCCAGCAGGGCCATCCCAGAGTACAGGGCACAGCATTGTGCCCATGTGGCTCTGGAATATCCCAGTGAGGAGACTCCACACCCTCTGTGGGCAGCCTGTTCAGTGCTTGGTCACCACACAGGAAAGAAGTTCTTCCTCATGTTCAGCTGGAGCTCCCTGGGCTCATTCCCTGCCTTTCCTCTGGTGCCATTGCTGAGCAGAGCCTGGCCCTGCTCTGACCTCCCTGCACACAGGGACACCCAGGGACACCCAGGGCTGAGGCTCCTCTCAGCTGGGCTCCTCTGGAGGCTGAGCAGCCCCAGCTCCCTCAGCCTTTCCTGGGCACCGAGATGCTCCAGGCCCTTCCTCATCTCCACAGCCTCTGCTGGATCTGCTGCAGGAGCTCCGTGTCCCTGCTGGGCTGAGGGGCCCAGAACTGGACACAGCACTCCAGGTGTGCCTCCCCAGGGCTGAGCAGAGGGGCAGGATCCCTTCCACTGACAGAGGAGAACCATGCTGCACCCAAGGATGTTTCTGTCAGCACAGAACCACTCCAAGTGGAACCAGACCAGTCCTCACACTGGGATGCAGCCAGGTAGGAAGAGACCAGGTGTCCAGAGCATCACACCTCCCCATGCCAATTCTGGATGTTCAGGTGCAGGACAAGGCTGCTCAGCTGGTTTGATGTGTGCCACAGTCCAGGACAACCACAAAGCAGGCAAAATCATGGGAGAAAAGGCTTTTTACTTGATTTTGTGGCAAATCTCCTGCTTGCCCTTCCTCTCAAGTGATCCGTGGGTGAACAGCGCTGGTTTCTAAATGAAGCTGACTCTGAAGGGCTGCTGGGAGGGCTGCCACCAGGATGCTCCTTCCAGGCCCAGTGAGAGCACCAAAACAATTGCAGTGGCAGGATCAAACCTGGCATCTTGCTTTTTTATACTGGCAGACAAGAGTTGCATCCTATTGTGCTCGGTCTTGGAAAAAACAACTGATTTCTGCACTATTTGAGAGGACAAAAGATTTTTTAATTATTTAACACTGGTTTTCTTTATAAGAGGCATCTGACTTGCAGCCTCAATCCCCCTGAAGGACTCCATCCTTTCCATGCCAGCTCGGAAGCATCTTACACACCATCTCCGTGGAGCCACACTCCTGACCAGCACATTTTATATTTACTGGCAAAAGATTCAGAAACCTCCATCTGGCAAATTCAGCAGCAGGGGCTGAGCAGAAGTAAAGCTGAATGGGATTCAGAACCCTTCGGTTCCCTGTCTGTTGTTCAGAGGCTCCTGCGTTTTGCCAAACCTATGCCATCTGGCAGATCTCAGCTCTGCCACAGGCAGCAGTGAATCCCCCTTGCCCCCAGCTGCCACAGAAACTTTCAGCAGACTTTGCAGCTTCCTTGAGGCTTTCACTACTTTTCCTTTTAACTCCTGGCAGTTAACACTTGCAGCTGCTCAAGATGAAATCTTAAATGTTTTCAAAACACAAAACAAGAAGTTGGGAATTTTCTGACCCTAGCACAGGTATAACCACTATTCAGCTGGAAAACTGTTTTCCGAGAGTTAATGATCCACTGCCATGCCTCTCACACTGACCACTGGGGCTAGCTCTGGGTCTGGTCCAAATCACGTTTTTCACAAATGGCTTGAGTGGCAGATTAAAAATACTTTAAGTATTGTGGAGGGCTGGAGAGAGGACAAGGAGGAAAGGGATGGGGGTGCAAGCCGTCTGACAGCCTCACAGCATCCCAAGGAGGCACCCTATCCTATCTTCCTAGGAAATCTTAAATTTAACCCATCCCAACAGCAACACAACATTGTGACAAGGAGGAAAAAGGAGATGGTGTCAGCTTTAATCAGTTTGATGTGGGGAGCAAATCACTCCTTTTCCCGAGGCAGGGAAAGGCTTCTGCAGGATTGCCGTTTCCAAACTCATAGTACTGTGGTCTCGAGACAAAAAAACAACTAGTGACAGGGTACAGAACACCAGAAATGACAGGAAATTAAGGAATCACCAGGAAATGCTCAAGAACTAGACTGGTCTGGTCCAGCGGGGAAAGAGGAAAACCACTGCCAAAAAAAGACTGGGAGGAAGGAGGGGGAAGTCAAGTTACAAGTCTGGCAAAAACACCCCACCCCTCTCACACAAGCATCGGTTATTGATTGCTGTGCATCGCAACTGGGCAGAGGAGAAACAAAAGAAATCTGATTCTCTGAAATGTGAATGCACTTATTTTCTCACAAATCAGGCTGAGCACCTCGCTGCAAACATGTTCTGCTCCTTCTCCTCGGCCAACTGAATCCTCAAACACACACCCGCAGTCTCCAAGCCTCCCATCTGCTGCTCCTCTCTGCCGTCCAAGACTTTCACCAAGCAACTGTTTTAATATAAGAAACCTCCCTTAGCAAAGCACTGCAGCCAGCACTGCATCTTTAGCTCAAAGTCTGGCCTCACACCAGCATCTAGGGTGCCTTCCCAGGTGCTCTGTGGAACTTGGAGATGTCCACAGAGAGGATGTGGGACCCGTGGGCCACCTGCATCCTTCTGGAGCAGCAGCTGGGGCCAGGCTGGAGGCAGGAGGGCAGCTCCAAGGGCATCAGATGCCCAGGAGCTGTCAGGCAAACCCAGCCCACGCCAAGATACAGTGCAGGCGGTGAGTGTGTGCCTCTGCTGATTTCTATCCAGTGTTGTTTGGCAAGTGTCATGACAAAGACTTTGACTTTATACCTATTTGGACAGCACCTAGTGCAGAATCCTCAGCCTCGGCCAAGGTCCAAGAGCTCCTTAAGCCCACTATCATGGAAGAATAGGACAGGGGGCTTTGAGCAGGGCTTGAGTCTCCCTACCAGCTTCAGCCATGCTGGCATCCTCCAATAAGGCTCACTAATGTCAGGAGAAACCACATCTAGTGCTCTCTCTCTCCATGTAGTAGGTCCCTGTCTGTCATGGATCATCTGCCTTTGATTCCCACAGTATGAGCCCAACTTGCATCACAAGTGGGAGTTTGGGCAGGCAGAAAATGACAGCCAACACAATGACTATGTGTCTTACTGCCAAACAGAGTCATGAAATCATAGAATGGTTTGGGTTGGAAGGGACTGCACAGACCATCTCATTCCACCCCTTGCCATGAGCCCTCCTCTAGACCAGGTTGCTCCAAGGTCCGTCCAGCCTGGCCTTGGACACTTCCAGAGATCCAGGGGCAGCCACAGCTTCTCTGGCCACCCTGTGCCAGGGCCTCACCACCCTCACAGCCAAGAATTTCACCCCAATATCCCATCTAAACCTGCACTCTGGCAGTGGGAAGCCATTCCCCTTCGTCCCACACACATCTCAGAAGAAGCAGAGAATTAAAACTCACTCTTCTTCAACTAAGACACTGCCCAAGCATTCCTGCAGCATGGCTGGACGCTCTCATCCCAGCTTGCCTGGACCATGCCGAGTCCATTTAAGCATGACTGACCCCACTGCCTTGGAGCACAGATTGACTCGGGGAGTTCCCGCTGTCCCTCCTCCGGAGGAACCACTCCCAGCCCTCTGGCGCGGCTCCCTCTGGACAGCCCGTCTGTTCATTGATTCTGCAAATCCTTCTGCGTGAAGGCTTCCTCAACCTCTTCCAGGTTAGCGGGGTTAGTTCAAACCACCAATTTAAGCTGTGCAAGCTCATCCTGCCAATTCTTCCCGCAGCCAATTAGAGGGTGCTGACACAAGCATGAACCGGGAGACCAGAAACATGCTCGGAAAGGAACGGGTTGGGCTAAAAGGATGTTTATCTGTAGCTTAAATCCTTGTCTGCTCTGCAGGGTTCCCTGTCGGTAAAGTGGGCACTGCTGCAACACCTCTCCAACCAACAGATCCCGGTGCATCCCGAGTTCTGACAGCGGCAAGGTGGGCATCTCCAGCAGCTCCCATCAGGGAAGGGCAATGCCGCCGTCTCAGACGAGGATTTATTTTGAAGGAAACACAGGGAGCGGTTTTCTAGGAGTTGAGGAGAGAGTCTAGCTTTGGAGGCAGGGAGGAAACGTGCGACAAGAAGCCACGAACTCAGGGACGATGGACCTTTTTTATGTCAACAAGGGACTAGGACTTCCCACGGTGCAAAACCCTTCCTGTCTGGATGCAGCACAAACCCGCCCGACTCCTGGCAGCACTGTCGGAACCGTTCACTTTTGGGGCAAACCTATCACAAAAACATCTGAGCAAGTGGGGAAACATTCCTCCCAGCCGGGCATCGCCTCCAGGGGATGATGCTATCCCCCGTGCCGCAGAGCAGGGTGGGCTCAGCCCCACCGGCCCGCAGCACTCGGGGCAGCTGAGCCCCGAAAACTCATCGCACCTCCCGCGCTGGCCACGCCCCCGCGCTGGCCACGCCCCCTCGGCTGAGCCCCCGCGCGCTCACCGCGACTACCACTGGCCACGCCCCTTCCCGAGGCCACGCCCCCGCCCCGCGCCCCCCTCAGCCCCTCCCGCTCCAGCGCGGGGGGGGCGCAGGTGCCGCCGCCGCCGCCGCAGCCGCACCTTGGTCCGGCGGCCGCTGCTCCCCGCCTACTGCTCCGGAGGCCGTGGTGGCTGCGGGCTCGGCCTGCTGCCGCCGGGCCCGTGTGGAGAGGCGGCTGCGGCACAGCGGGCAGCAGAGGCCCGGGCCCTGCAGGCAGCGCTGGAAGCAGGCGAGGCAGAGCGAGTGGCGGCAGGGCGGCGTCACCGCCTCCACCAGCGCCTGCCGGCACACCGGGCACTCCGCCACCGCCAGCACCACCGCGTCCTGCTCCTCCTCGGCCGCGGGCCGGCCCCGCCGCCGCCGCCCCCGCACCGCGGCCCGGCCGCCGGCGCCCGCCGCCGCCGCCGCCATCTTCCCACACTTTGAAGGGCCCCGGCGGCCACGCCCACTCCACATAATTCATGAGGGACACGCCCCCTCTGTGCATATTAATGAGCAGGCGCGCGAGCCCCGCCTCCGCACAGGCCACGCCCCCTTATGAATATGCATTAGTGTGCACAAGGAGGAGCCGCCGGATCGCTTCCCGCGCTTTGTGGGGACTGGGATGGCGTGCGTCCGGATAGGAAAGGCAAATCATGGAATCACAGATGGTTTGGGTTGGAAAGACCCTACAGCTCGTGCAGTCCCACCAGGGACAGGGACACCTTCCACTGTCCCAGGCTGCTCCCAGCCCTGTCCAACCCGGCCTTGGACACTTCCAGGGATCCAGGGGCAGCCACAGCTTCTCTGGGCAACCTGTGCCAGGGCGTCAGCATCCTCTCCGAGAGGAATTCCTTCCCAATATCCCAACTAACCCTGCCCTCTGGCAGTAGGAAGCCATTCCCTGTGTCCTGTCCATCCATGCTTTGTCCCCAGTCCCTCCTCAGCTCTCCTGGAGCCCCTTTAGGCTCTGGAAGGAGCTCTCAGGTCTCCCTGGATCCTTCCCTTCTCCTGGTGAGCACCACCAGCTCTCACAGCCCGTGATTGCAGTGGGTGGCTGATGTCTCTCCGTCCTTATCCAGACCAACAGCCTTTTTTTCAGTCTTCCCTCGGCTGTCCAGCTGAGGAGGGGAGTGATGGAGCGGCTTTGGTGGGCACTCGGCATCCAGCCAGAGTTAAACCACCGCGGACAGTGACTCAGAGCAAACCAGAGGAGGCAGAGCCTCTGCACCAGTTGCTATGGAAATCTCTTGCGCTTCTCTTCTGCTTTTCATCTCTTTACTGGGGCGCTAAACCAATCTGTCTTTTCATCATATTTTAGCACCCTCTCTCTCTGATGAAGCGTCTCAGCTACACTGGGTTGCCAGAAAAGAAAATGTGGCTGCAGAGACAGAGGTGAAGCCCTACACCTCTGAGCCTTCCTGAGGAGGCTCCTCTCTCCATGGCTGGAGAGACGAAGGGATGATCCGTGCCCAAGAGAAACAGCCTCTGCACATGTGCCAGGAACTTGCTGGGGGATATCATTAACTTTCCATCTCACCCACACTTCTATCTTTAGTTGTCTTTGGCTGTTGAACGACTAAAAGGATACCAGTATGTGGATCCCTGCTGTTGTGGGCTCCGTGAAATGCCAGCTGACAAAAAAGTTCCTTCTCATGAAACAAAACACTCGTACTGACTCTAATAAGATGAATTATGGCAGTGGTTTGGTGCTGGGACTGGACTTGGTCCAGCAATTTGTGTGTCTGTCCTGTAGATGCTGCTGCTGGCCTGAGTCAGACAGTGTGTTATTCCCTAGCTCCCCACAAAGCTGCTGCTCCCCGGGATCAGCCTGACTTGAGAGTTTGGCCCTGGGGAGCCCTCGGGGAGGGACAGAGAATGTGGAAACAGGAAACACTTCCACACCAAAGCCACTTGTAGGACAAAGAGCTGTGCAGAGCTTTGGCTCTCTATGGAGTCCTAGGGACATCGGATTTGGAAAAGGATCTCTGCCAGCTGTTCTCCCAAGTTACTTCTGCACATCCAGCCTGCCCTGGACAGAACTTGGTTTGTGTGTCTCCAGCTTGTCTTCCAACCCAAACCCCCAAAAGGGGCAGTGGTTTTACACTGCCAGAGAGCAGGGTTAGATGGAATATTGGGAAGAAACATTTTACAATACGGGTCATAAAAAAACGGCACAGGTTGCTCAGAGAAGCTGCGGCTGCCCCATCCCTGGAACTGTTCAAGATCAGGTTGAATGGGACTTGGAGCAACCTGGGATGGTGGAAGGTGTCCCTGCACATGGTAGGGGTGGCACTGGATGATCTTTAAGGTCCCTTCCACTCCGAAGCCCTCTGTGGTTCTACAGTTTGGGATGTGCGGAGCTCAGCGCTGGCCTGCAGAGGGAATCCTAAGCCCGTGTAAGCTCCAGCCTCAAATCCTGCCATCCCCAGCCAAAAGCTCAGCCTTGCCCAGCCTCTCCGGGAATGTTTCTCTGCTTCTCACCTCTCTGGAGGAGCTGGCAGGGTTTTGCCACCACCGTTTCTCTTCATGGTCCTCCCAGCGCTGATGTGAGCCCTATCCAGACAGATCCTTTCCATGGAGTACAGGTGGGATGTGTCATGGTAGATGCAGGGGATACAGACAGGCCCATGGCACTGTGCTCTCCCATTTTTCCTCTCTGTCTTTTCCCCATGCTTTATCCAGCCTTTCTTCACCCCTCACACTTACTTGGTTGCTGATCTCCATCCCTGGAGGAGAATCTCTTACCCACTGTGCTCTCTGTATCACTGGTTTGTACTGATTATAGACTATGTATTTATGATAGTGCTTGGTGACATGCTCAGAGTCTTAAAAAATGACCAGATTTCCCATTCCAGGTTGGACTAAGGGCTTCCACGGGTAAATTATCTTTTTCATTCTCACCAGTCACTGACTGCCTTAAACCAAAATCAAAAAGCTGTGGCTTTACAGCTCTTTAAAGCCCACCAGCTCCCGAGAGAGGTGGAGTTTCACACACTGGGAAGAGCTCCATGGGAAACACTAATGAACATTCCCCAGATACAGCCACCTTTAGGAGACCTCCCTGAAGAGCTGTTGCCAGTGTTAATCACCCACCAGGATGGGAGCAGGAAATCATGGACTTGTTTGTGTTGGGAGGGGCATTAAAGCTCATCTCATTCTAACCCCCTTGACATGAGCAGGGACACCTTCCACTATCCCAGGTTGCTCCAAGCCCTGTCCAGCCTGGCCTTGGACACTTCCAGGGATCCAGGGGCAGCCACAGCTTCTCTGGGCACCCTGTGCCAGGGCCTCCCCACCCTCACGGGGAGGAATTCCTTCCCAATATCCCATCTAACCCTGCCCTCTAGCTTTCAAATACCCAGGTGAGAAGAAGAAACCCATGAGGCTTTAGGCTTTGGATGGGACTTGTGTGAAGGTATGGCACGAAGAAAATAGGGATTTTGTGTGATTTAGCTCTACCCTGTGGAATATGGCAGAGAGGCCTCATTCCATTTAATGCCCATCTCCAACTCCACTGATGTAGCTTGGACCTCTGGCAACCTGATGTGGGATGCAGTGACTCCTCCTCAGATGCAGGCCAAAGATAAAGGACAAGCAGGGCAGCAGCTCCTCTGCTCCTGCGACAGGACTTACTCCTGCAGTCAGATTTCTTTAGACCAGCTTGCAGCAATTCACAGTCCTGCAGGTTTCCAGCTCCAGTGCCTACAGCAGGCAGCCTTCTCGTGTGCATTTCTGCTCACCCACCCTGGATCAAATGTCAGGGACACAGGGCTACAAACTTCCAAGGAAATGTGCAATGTGCAGCCAGCTCCTCCAGCTTACAGCCTGGCCAGCTCATGCTCCTGCCACAAGGCTTGCAAGGTGGGGGATGTTGTTGGAGCCCATGCTGTTTACTCAGTAGTTTGTCGGAGATTCTGTTTTCATTCTCAAAATAAAAAAAATTTCAAAAAAGGAAAAGAATTGTCTTGTCTTCTCAACTGTCCAGAAAACATGAAATTAGTTTGACCTATAGACTCAGGAACGAGAAGACAAGTAAAAACCCCACATTTTATTATTTGCAGGCCAATGCCATGGTGTTTGGAGCCTGATTCATGATCACAGATGGATTGATGTTGGCAGTATTGAACTGTCAGACAGATTCCTTCACAGATGAAGATAAAGAGCCACGGTTTTGCCAAAGAGTGAATGTATTCTTTATGAGACCCAACAGAGATGTAACACAGCACCTTACTCCTGACAAGGCCTGCCTTTATTTCCTGGGTCTGCACTTAGGACATGCCTGAACTTTCCCATAAGTTTTAGCCCTGATGTGGGGCCAGGATCTACAGTCCTGAATTCAGCTGTTGCTGTTGCAGCACAGGCACAAAATAACTTCATTGACTTGGACTTTGTGCCCCCATTTTTCTAAGCACTTTCATAACTTGCCCACAGACCTGTGCTACAAATGGGCTTTTCAAGTCTGCCCTGTGCAAGGGAAGAGCTGGGAGAGGAGGTACCAGCTTTTCCTGGTGGGAGCTGGAAGGAGCCTGGTGTTTACCCAAACCCCTTCAAATATCTTTATCCAGGCATGAGGGAAAAATAGAGGGGCATTGCTGGAAAAACTTGCAGGGAGCTGGAAAGGAGTGGAGCAGTGAAAAAAGGGAAGCGGCATTAGGTGGTGAGAACTTTCAGCTCTGGGTCCAACAGCAGAAGGACCTGGAGCTGCTGGAGAGTCCAGAGGAGCCATGGAGCTGCTCCAGGGCTGGAGCCAGGCTGGGAGAGCTGGAGGTGTTCATCTGGAGAGGAGAAGAATCCAGGGAGACCTCAGAGCTCCTGCCAGTGCCTAAAGGGGCTGCAGGAGAGCTGGAGAGGGCCTTGGGACAAGGGTTGGAGGGACAGGATACAGGGAAAGGTTTCCCACTGCCAAAGGGCAGGGTTAGGTGGAACACAGGGAAGAAATTCTCCTTTGTGGTTGTGGTTGGCCCTGGAATGCGACAGCACCGCTTGTGCTTTCTGTAGAGGCTCAGTGCCAGATGATGTTCAGAGCATCCCTGGATTCTGGGCTCCTACATCCCCTGGAGTTCCTGGGTCGTTCAGCAGAATTGTACTCACAATTCCCAGGGGAGGATACCGAGTGGTAAAATTGTTGTTGGAGCTGGTAAACAACAGATTGTGACCATCCCTGCAGATGTCTCAGCTCTGTCTTCTGCCCTGCACACCAGGCTGTGCTCCTGGGGGATCACAGATATTCCCTGGGGGGAGAGTCAAGGTGGGGTGAAGACTCACCTGCATTTCAGCACCAGGATTCAGTGTTTCCCACTTTCTTCCCAGAATATATGTCCAGCACATGAGGGCACAGAAATGCATCTAGATTTCTTTTCCTCACAGCTTAAAGAGAAAATACAAAAGCTGGTGATTTAAAGTGATATTAAAAGCAATATTAAAAGCTTCCTTATTACAAAGATTTCCCTCATATCCAGCTCCAGGAACAGGCACCTGCAAACATGTTTGCTCATGGCTCTTGCTGGTGTGACCAGGTAAGGGGTTTGGGGACACCTTGGCAGACAAGTGCTTGGGGTGGCATGGGGCAGCATGGGGCACAAAGATCTCACACCCTGGAAAGCCCACTGCTGAGCTTGAATTAAGAGAAAAAAAAAGAACAGCTTGGCTGATGGAGGAGATCTCCAGTGACCAAAGGGATCACATGTGATGGCAGTCTTACCCTGCCCAGGTGTGAGGAAGATGAAGGAGATGGGGGAAAGAGAGAGACCTTGTGTTGTAGACATGAAGGCATTTGCAAAGAAGCCTAGGGCTCCTGCAAGGTCTGGGACCTCCATGCAAACCTTCCCAATGATGAAACATGGGCATGAAGGTGTTCATTCTGCATTAAAGCCTGTATTTCATGTGCTAAGAGTGTCTTGCTCTGAGCACCCTGGTGAGTTGTGACAGTGGAACAGGAAGAATGGGTAAAACACCACAGAAAATCTGGTCTAAAGAGGCTGCAGGAATTCACCTCCATAATGAACTGGCAACCCTGGCTTACTCTGGCCCTGCTGAGGGGACACAGCCACTGAGGGAGGATCCAGTGCTGCCCAACCTCTCCATGTGGATCTTGGAGAGTAGAAAGCTGAGCCCCCCAGACAGGCAGAGAAGGGCTGGCAGCCAGAGCTGGACCACTTCATGCAGGATCTGGGGAGCAGCAGAAGCAGGAGCAGCGTCGTGTGGAGGCCAGGTGGCTTCTCCAGGGCTGACTGCATGACCAGTGGCTTTGCAAGCGATGGCATTTCATGTCCATCGTGCAGAGCCGGACGGCAGCTGGGTGGGAGCACTGCTCTCTCCACGCTGCTGGGGCGGCAGGAGGAGCGTTTGGGATTGCGGACTGGGGCCGGGGGGGTCCTGAAGGCAGGGGCTGCACTGGCCATTTAAATGGCTTTGTGCAGCCGAGGGAATGCCAAGCAGCTGGTGGGGAGAGCCGGACGTCCAAGCAGCGTTTGACAGAGAGAAGGGGCGCGGCCGGCCTCGTTTGTGGAGGTGATACAGCTTATTAGTGTCACCTCTTGGTTCGTCGCCCCCAGGACGAGGTCCAGCCCGGCAGAACTCCGGCCGGGCTGCAGGGCTGCAGGGGTTAACCCTGCGGTCCCGCACCACCTCCCCGCCCGCCCTCCCTCCGCCCTCCCGCCGCCGAGGAATTTCCTAAAACACCCCCCCAAAAAAGTGGGAATATAATCATAATAAAAAGAAAATAAAATACCCACCCTCCGGATCCCCCCTCCCGCTCCCATCTCCGCCTTTAATACCAACAAACAACTCCTCGGCTCTCCCTAAAGGAGGCGCCTTTGATCGGAGCGATACGAGCCCCGCCGGGCACCGGCACCGGCACCCCCGGGCACCGCCGGCACGGCAGCACCCCCGGCAGCGGCAGCCCCGGGCACCGGCACCGCCGGCATCGGCACCGCGGCACCTCGGGCACCGCCAGCCCCGGGCACGGGCACCTCGGGCACCGCCAGCCCTGCCACCGGCACCGGAGCGCAGCCGGCACCGACAGCCCCGGCACCGACAGCCCCGGCACCGGCACCTCCGGGCATCGCTCCGTCCTCCGACACCGCTATCGAGAGCGCAGCCCCGCCGGGCACCAGCGAAGCCGCCGGCACAGACTCCGAGACATCGCCGCGACGTCGGGCAGCGCAGCCCGGGCACCGGGACCGAAGCCCCAGGGCGCCGAGCACCGGGCTGCCATGCTTCCCGGGTCGGGTCCCCTCGCCTTCCTCCTCCGGTGCCTCCTGCTCCTCTTCGCCTCCGAGAGCCGAGCCCGGGCTCGTAAGTGTCCCCCGCTCCTGTCACGGCTGCGCCGCTCCCCTCCGTGCCTCAGTTTCCCCGCCGCCGCGGCCCCCGGGAATTGGCGGTGGTGCTTTGCGGGCATGGCTGGGGGCACGGGGAGGCTCCTGGCCGCGGCAGGTGTTGGACCTTCGCGGCTGAGATGTCCCGGGCCATGCGACCAGCCAGGCATCCCATCCTGCGCCGTTGGGAACGCGGCTGTGTCCCCTTCTACCTGCTGCTGTCCCCGACTGCCCTGCAGGGTTGGACAGCACTGAGCACGGCACTGCGCGATGCTGAAGGGGCTGGGGGGCTCCGGGGTCTGCCAGGGGTGTCAGGAAGCTCTGGAACCCCCTTTCATGGGCTAGAAATGTCCCAGGGCAGGAGGTTGCCTTACAGACCTTCCTCTGCACAGATCCCACCCTGCACGGGCGCATCTCCCCTCCGAGGGTGGAAAGGGACAGGGACAGTGCCTCCTCCACCCCAAACAAAGCTGGGGGCTTTCCTCCCTGTCCATCCCTTGTCCATCTCCGAGTTCATCCCTCAGTGTCTCCCACTTTTACTCCCAGCGGGCTGACTGAGGCAGAGAGGGTTTGGAATAGGGAAGAGAGATTTGGCACTTCCCACAAAAAGGCTTGAAGGACTTGGCCAGAGCTGTTCAGGAGCTTGGAGGGTGCTGGAGGTGTTAGTTTCAGCCAGGAGGTGAGTTTGGCTTGGGCAAAGCTCTGGGACCCCAGTGGGTGCTGAGCACTTCTGCGGCTCCGCAGAGCCGCCAGATCTCTGAGCAAACTGCAGCGGGACCTATTGTGTCCCCGCATTTATTCTTCCCTTTAATCTCCTGGAATCCCAGCGGAGTCTGCCGGTGGCTGCGTCAGGGTGATTTACAACTCGCTCGCTGCCAGCAGTGCATTAGGCACTCAAATAATCATCCTCCTGGAGTGTGGACCCAAAACATGAGCACTGGATTGCTCATCCCGACGGAGGGGTGTGCTGGGGGGAAAAGGCAGGCGGATGGATGGGGCTGTGCAAAGCCCTGAAGAGCAAAATCTGAGTGAATTCAGCTACTTTTCCTTCCCTGGGCTCATCCAAAGCCACCAAACCCAGGCCACAGCATCCGTTTCTTGAGCAAGGGATGTGGGTCTGACTCCCTGCCTCTACCCGGGCTGCCGTGGTACCCAGGTTAGGAGCAGGACAAGGACATCTCCAGAAAGTGAAACAGGTGTTAGATGAGGTGTTTCTCTGCAAAGGTGGCAACAGAGCCCCTAAATTGGGCAGAAACTAAGATGAATGGGGGGCAGTAAGGATTTGTCTGATTTGGGAGGGTGTTGTGGCCCATTTGAAGTACTTGCAATGCTGATAAAGAGCTGGTGGCTCTGGGACAGAGGCAGGATTGGAGCAGGGAGGTCTGGGATCATCCTCCAGCTCTGCAGCACTTCAGCTTTGCCACAGGGCACATCTCACCGTGTGGAGGGCTTGGCCAGCTCTTGCTCCACAGTTGAGGGCAGGGTGGTTTTGGTGACAGGGTCACCATCAAATTGTGGACTTCTCTCCACCATCCACCTCTGCAGCCTCACACTTTTCTCAGGGCTGAGTGCTCAGGGAGAGTGAAGACAGGAATAAATTAGTTACGAGCAGGCTCATCAGCCAAGGGACCTACAGTGTCGTGGCTAAAAATAGGTGAGAAGCAGAAATGCTTGGGCTTGAAGGCAAGTCAGAAAAGAAGAATTTGCCCACAGAAACAGGCTATTTTAGGGGATTTGCACTCCCAGCTGAAAAAAATATCAGAGGCACAGGTTACTGGGACAAATGTGCAGCATTCTGAGTAATTCAGGGGCAATGGTTGAATGCAATGATGTTTTGGCTGAGGCATTTAAACACCAGCATCTCTGGAGAGTGTGGGGCAGTGGTTTTCCCCAGGAGCTTGGAGGTGGCTGTTTCATTATTGTCTCACATAGTTGCTGTAGGAAAGGGGGTTCCTGGGACCCCTCTGTCCTACAAATTTGGATCTAGCAAGGATGAAGGGACTGGGTGCTCGAAGATGGGAAGGACCACGATGAAAAACAGCTGCTACCACATCCATGGTAAGGGAGAGGTGAGGGCTGCACATCCCACTCTAGGTACTGGAGCATTCCCTTGGGAAGGAGTGGGGGAAGCAGGACCCTGTCTGCTGCTCGCAGATGTTCTGAGTGTGGGAGCTTGCCTGGCTTCCCCACCCTGAGGAACTCAGAGATGCTTCATGAGGCTGCATTTTGAGAACTACAGAATTTTCCAGGCTCCCAAAGTCCCAAGAAGATATTCCCAGCCCAGAAGTGAGCCAGGCAAGTGTAGGGATCGCTCTGGATGTGAGTGGAGTCTTTAGGATGCCGCATGTCAAGGGCCCCGTGTGTTTTAACCAGTCCCTTCAAAGTCAGCTAAGTTGCATTTTAAGCCCTTCATAAATACAGAGCTGTCACAGGAGCGCCTGGACTCTGTGTACCAGACAGTGCTCTTTACACTTTATTTATGGCTGCTCTTAAAAGTCACAAACTGGTTTGCATGAGCTCCCTCCCGCATGCCCGGCTGGCAGGTGTGTGACCTCCAGAGGAGCTGCTGGGGCTGGCAGCCCAGCTCAGACCTGCCCTGCTCTGAGGAGAGCTCCAGGGCTGCCATCTGGGGATGCAGGACCACCCTTCCCCCCTCAGCCTTGGGATGAAATGGGAGGAGTGAGGGGAGATGAGCAAGATCCCACAACCTCTTGTTGAGCCATCGAATTGCTCCAAACACTCCCAGAGACAGAATCAGAGACTGTCACATGGCTTGGGTTGGAAAGGACATTAGAGATTTTGGATAGGTATTGTGGGAAGCTGTCCAGCTACCAGGGAATTGAAACCTCACAAGAGGCTGTCACAGAAGCTCTGAGCAGCATCTTCACAAGGTGGTTTAGACACCAGTCCATGAGGACAAACAATGATGTGGAGAAACCCATCCTGGGATGCATCTCTCTCTCCATGAGCAGAGGATGTCTCCTTAGGATGTATCTCAGCAGCTTCAGACATCAGCCACCCATGAGATGCACCCCCACATCTTCTTGACCTGCCCTAGATCCAGTGAGAAGTAAATCCACACAACTTTTCTGAGTGTGCTGCTGCCAAAGGTGCAGTAAATAAGGTGACTGATCGGCACAGGAGAAATTCACTGCCACAAGTGGCTTTTCAGTCCGAGTGAATTGGGAAGATATCCAAAGTTTGACCTCTGAAAATGAAATTATTAGCCTGCCATGGGAAAAAATGGTCTAGAGCCTCCAGCTTTTAAGCCTCTTCCATCCATCCATCCATCCATCCATCCATCCATCCATCCATCCATCCATCCATCTCCAGCTTGCTTTTGCCCAAACATGCCAGCAAACATGCCAAAAGCACGGCGTAGCACTACTGAGATGCTGACAAGCATCTCCTGCTGCCCAGCGCTGCCAGTCAGCTTTAATTTTACCAGCAGGCCCTTTGCAGACATGAATCAGGCTGCTTTCGAGGGCTGGACCCAAACCAGGGCTCCACTTGTGATTAAATGCTTGAAGGAAGCAGCCAACTGGCATGGGAGCCTGCAGGCTGAGCGGGGCTGCGTCACACCGAGGCAACTCGATTTCTTCACCCTCAGCATAATTCATGAGGATGCTGCAAGCAGGGAAAGATGAAGTAATTTTCTCACCCTTTTGCAAAACTGTGATTTTTTTTAATTTTTTTTTTTTTTAGTTTTGTGGGTTTTCTCTCTCCTCTGGGTTTCTGCATTTTCCAGCCACACGCTCACCAGCTTTGTGTGGTTTGCTGTAAGCTCCTGACCTGCATGGCCAGGAATAGGGAGTTGCTGACCTGTCAGGAGCTGTGGGGACAATGCAAAGTTCTAATGAGGGAAAAGGAAGGAAAATGCCTCAGTCTGTCCCTCTGGTGGCATCCATGCCAAAGCTATTGCAAGCCTCCACCTCTGCAGTTTCAGCAGTGGCCTCACACCACTGTGCCTGGGCCAGGCAGTCTGCACAGCTGGTGGCCACCACTTGTGAAGGTACAGCTTGGAGAATCAAGTGCTTAAAGCCATCAGAGAGAGGCTCAAGTCTGCTGGCAGGGCTTGAGTTAGAAGAGACCCATAAAGATCTTCGTAGACCCACAGGGCTGCCTGTTCTGCTGGCCAGAGGGTCTGGCCATGGTAGAGCATCACCTGGGTTCATCCTGAGGATGGTCATGAGCTAGAGGAGGGTCTGCAGCCCACTCTAGCAGAAATTTGGATGCTAGCAGGGTCAGCACCTGCTGGCTCACCTGAGTTCATGCAGTGGGAGGTGGGCACCATGCCTTGAAAAACAGCTCTCCCCCTCTCCTGCATCCCCAGGCTGCTGCAAGGTTTTAAAAGACCCATAAATGCTTCAGGGACTGTAAATATCTCCACTGCCTTCGGGCAATGCAATCACCCAAACTACCTCAAACTCCCTCGATGACATAACCTTTTAAATCGCCTTCAGTTTTCAGTGGGGCTGTGAGCATGTAAAATGCAAAAATCACACACAGACAGGTGTGTGCTCAGACAGAACTTGGGTGCTGGGGTGACTTTCTGCTGGGTCAGGGCTTCAGGACACGTCATGGGAAAGTGGGAGCAGCACCATGGCTGTCACAGGGTCTGGGTTCCTGCAGGTCCAGCCAGGTTTGGAGCTCAGTCCTGCAGAACTACGTGGTGCTTGTGGATGTGAACATTAAGGGTGACTGAACTGGGTTTTGGGCCAAAGTCCTGAGGGGTTTGATGGTGATCCTGGCCAAGCCTTTTCCCACAGGCTCTTGTTGCAGGCTGGCCTTGTCCTGCTAGAGTATTGGTTTGTAACTATGGACTTGGGGATGAAGGAGATTGATAAGAAGCTGCTGAAATATGGGGAAGGCAGACGTGTCCAAAGAGGATCTCCTTCACTGCTCGTGCTGGGCACCATCTCATCCCTGTGCCACGGTGAGGTTAAACCCATGCCTGGATCATTTCTGGGACACAATAACAGGATCAAGAAGGAAGAAAAGACGCACATGTTTGTGCTTTTAGGGATGAAAAGTGGATGAGGTAGATTTGCTGTCTCCCTGAACAGCCCCAAAAATGAAAAAGCAGTCACTCAGTCAGACCAGTGCTGCATAAAGCCAGGTAAAGACAAAGGGCTGAGACAGGTGGGATGGCACAAGCAGTCCAGTCCATTCTTGTCCATGGATCCTTGAGAGAATGAGCTGAAGCTTTTAGCGGGAGCAAAAGGTTTTTTTGCCAGAATGGCAAAAAGCAAAAGGCCAGAAAGTTCTTCTACGCATAATTGTTTGGTTTTGGTTTTGGGTTTTTTCCCCCCTTTCTTCTTTTAGGTTTTTTTTTTGTTTTTCAGTTTTGGGGTTTTTTTGGGTCACAGTGAAAATGTCTCCCAAAGTCAGGGTCTCCCATCTCTGTCACCATTCCCAACCATTCTGGTCTCACTGGGGGAAATTCCATCCTGTAGCATCATCCTGAAATCACCTGACTGCCCCTTTCCTCACATAGCTTCTCCTGTTGACTTTCAGGGCCAGACACGTTCTGTGACTTCAACGGCAAGAGGTACAGCCCGGGGGAGAGCTGGCACCCCTACCTGGAGCCCCAGGGGCTGATGTACTGCATCCGCTGCAGCTGCTCCGAGGCACGTCCAGGCGTCCACAGGGTCCCTGGGGGGATTTAGATTAAATGATCCCAAGAAATTGTTCCCTGGGAGGGTGGGCAGGCCCTGGCACAGGCTGAAGTTGTGGCTGCTCCGTCCCTGGATGTGTTTGAGGCCAGGTTGGAGCAGCCTGGTCTAGTGGAAGGTGTCCCCACCCATAGCAGGATGTGGAACAAGATCTTTAGATATTCCTTCATCCCTAAATCATTCTGTGATTCCCTGATTCTGCCTCTGGTGGGTTGGTGGGCTGTGGGTGGAGGTGGCTAGATGTCAGGTGGTCTTTGCTGATGAGAGACCATGAGCTGGCTGGGTTGGAGACATCCTCGGGGAGTTACAGCAGCACCATTTGTTGTGATAATGTTGTGGTGAGGACATCTTCCTCCTCCTGCAGGGCTGAACTGTGACCTGAATGCACTCTGGGGACTAAACACACCTCTGTCTCTCCCCAGAACACCAACATCAGGTGCTACCGGATCCAGTGCCCAGCTGTGCCATGTGCCAGCCCTGTCACAGACCCTCAGCAGTGCTGCCCGCGCTGTCCTGGTAGGTGGACATTCCTCAGGGATGGGGTGACAAGGTGGCCATGGTCCTACAGGGCAGCAGCTCCACCATTGCTGCTTGTGGCAATGCAGTGATGCTGGGTCTGGCCCTGGTTGCAGAGCTCAGGTGGTTTTTCCCTCCAAAAATGTAATTTTGATGGAAAAGGACTCTCTGCCAGACCACTTTGTCCCCCTCATCCCAAGAGCTTTGTAGGGACAAAATGTCAGTTCACACTTCAAGGGCAAAACAGGAGCTGGCACTTTAATCTGGTCGTTTGCCAGCAAAATGTCTTGTATAAAAAAAAAAAATAGAAGCTTTTTAACAACTTCATTCTCTGCCCTGGAGACTATCTCAAGTTTTGGCCCCAGAACCTTTTCTACCTTACCACTACTAATTGCCTCATTTTACCTCCATAAGTTCATTGTCTCTGCTACAGATTACTAAGATTTTACCACCATAATTTTCACTATTTTCCCACTTCTCATTACCTCATTTTTACCTCAAAATCTTTGTTCTCTCCCCCACAGAAAAACTCAGATATTTTTGACCAAAATATTCTTTCCGTGTGCTGTGGATTACCTTAGATTTTTCCTCCAAAATGTACACTTTACCTCAAGTTTTGACCCACAAGTTTTCTTTAACTCTCCACTACCGCTTACCTCAATATACTCATTTGCCTCTGATCCCTCTCCTTTCCCGTCCTCTTTTCCAGAGCCACATTCCCCGTCTGGCCTCCGTGCTCCTGTCAAGTCGTGCCACTACAACGGGACGACCTACCAGCAGGGCGAGATGTTCAGCAGCACTGAGCTCTTCCCCGGCCGCCAGCCCAACCAGTGTGTGCAGTGCAGCTGCTCCGTAAGCACTGGGGCTGCGGGGCTTGGGAGATGGGAGGTGTGCAGAGTGCCAGGAGCCAAGGGTCGGGAGATAAACTCGATAAACTTCTGCTCCTCCTCGAGATGGAGTGAGGAAGGGGCATTGAAAGTGCTGACGCTGGACTTAGACTCAGCAGGGAGCTGTTCGTTCCCACTGATGCCTCTGCCGTGGAAAAGGAGATGTGGCTTTCACCCCCATGGCTCACAGCCCTTGGATGGGCCAGGCTCTGTAGCTCTGGGTTTTGCTGGCAGCAAACAGTTGGACCTAGTTTGGCCAGGAAATAAAAAAAAGGGCCAAAAGAGCCCAAACCACCTCCCTCTGTCATGCCGAGAGCACACAGACAGGAGTTGCACCAGGTGATGCTGGACAGGGCATATGTGATATCAATGTCTGGGATAGTGGAATAGCTGCTCCGAGCCTCTGGGGCTTGCACACCTCAGAGCTGGGTGGCACGAGGAACAACTGACATGTAGAAATTCCCCAGCTTTGGAGGCTGATTCCTCTCCCAGGGACTCCAGCTGGATGGTGCCCTCAGATCCGACTGTGTGTGCTCATTGCCACTGTCCCCAGGAGCCCAGGGAGCTCTGTGTCCCTCTCAGCTCTGTTTATTTGTCAGGGGAATGCCTTGGATACGAAGGGGAAAAGAAAGGGCTGGCTGTGGAGCCCTCGATGGGGGGATCTCCCTGGGCTGTGTCTGATGTTGTCAGCTGCTAGAACAGCTGCGTGAACAGCTGGTCTAAACCTCTTTGAAAACAGCCCCAAGACCAGAGGCTCTGGGATGAATCCTGCTTTTTATGGCCCTGGCTCTTTCTGCCCGGGGCAGGTCGTTGCAGTGAGCTGCTGGTCAGGAGGAGAAGGAAGAAAGAGGCAGGTCTGGCCTCCCCGAGGTGGAGAGCAGGACTTGGTTTGCAGTGATCTGCGCCAGATCCTGTCCCTCACCAAACTTCCTCCATCCTCTTCATGCTCCTTGCACAGTGCTTTGGCTTCCTGGCGGGAGAAGAAGCAGCTGTGGTTTGGTTTTCTAAGGATATCCTCAGTTGACCTCTTGGTTTTGGTTGACTGGGAGCTTGTGGGTACCCCAGAGAAACTTGCCGCATGGAGAAGAGGACTTTGCTGTCAAGGTCTGACTGCTGAGCATCCTTTTTACCCTTCAGCAAAGTAGCAAAAACTCATTGCTGCAACAAACCAGTGCGAATTCATTGATTGAAGTGGGACTGAGGTCAAGGGACCTTAGAGCTCATCCATTGCCACCTGGCCATGGACACCTTCCACTATCCCAGGCTGCTCCAAGCCCTGTCCAGCCTGGCCTTGGACACTGCCAGGGATCCAGGGACAGCCACAACTTCTCTGGGCACCCTGTGCCAGGGCCTCCCCACCGTCACAAGGAAGAATTCCTTCCCAATAATTAATGATTAATCTGCAGTTTGAAGTGCTGACAGCCCAACGTGGGGGACATGCAGCTCCTTATAACACTGACAATGTTTTTTCCTTCCTGCCCTCCCAGGAAGGCCAGATTTACTGTGGCTTGGTGACCTGCCCTGAGCTGCTGTGCTCCTCTCCCTTAACCGTGCCAGAGTCCTGCTGCCAGGTCTGCAAAGGTAATGGGGCTGCAACTGAGGGCTGGGACACTCCAGCTGGTTGTCATCTAACAGCAGGAGCCATTTAAATCCTTTAGCAGGATTTTGGAAGCCTGAGCTGTAAATCAGGCTGCTTGTTACCTCTTGGTTGCACCAGGAAGTGAAAACTGAGGGCTTGGGTTTTTCCGTGGATCATATGAATTGCATGTGCAAAGCTCCTGTCTCTCCAGACTCCCAGGGAATCCAGCACCTGGAGGAGAGCTGCTTTCAGCAAATCTCCATTCAGCCCCACAGCATCTCTCAGGACAATGTTTTTCCCTTGCAGATGGCTCCTACGAGAAGTCCACAGAAGAGGAACCGCTGCAGTTAAACAGAGGTGTTGTACGTGACATTTGCATTTTCAAACTCCGATTCTTGCTTGTAGCACAGCCCCCTGAGCAGCTCACAGAATGCCCTTGCACATTGTCCTCTGCAAAGAAACCACCCCAGCAGTTGTAGGAGGAAACTCAGATCCTTGCACAGCACATGGACACCTTATTTGCAGGTGAATCACGCCAGGGAATTGAATCCAGCTGAGGGATGTCAGCCTAGGTGAGACCTCAGGCCACCAGGGAAAGGCTCTTCTACTCCCTCTGAAGCATCTTAGGGACATGGTTTAGTGGTGGACCCGGCACTGTCAGGTAAAGCGTTGGACTCGATGACCTTAGAGAACTTTTCCAACCTAAATGATTCCAATTCTGTGATTCTATGACATCTGTGGAAGAGCAAAAGACCTGCAGGGACTGGAAATCTGGGACACTTCTCCCCCTTGTTGGCCAGTGTCAGCCAGGTTAAACAGCCGAGGGACATTGTCAGAGCAGACCCAGAGGTGACCAACAGCCAGGTCTGACCCTTGTTTCTACAGTCAGATGCCCAAATCTCTCTTGGGAGGGTTTTTTCCTTCAGGAGAAGGTGTCTCCTCTCCCCTTGGGCTTGAAGGTGTCCTGCCTCCCCCTAGGAGGGCAGTGCTGGAGCTGGCCACCACTCTGCCTTCCCCAGGCTGTTTGTATCAGCAGCCCCAGCAAGGAAAAAGTGACTCCCTGGCTGCCAAGGGTTCCTTCATGGCGACATTTCAGAGCTGGGCAGCCATGCCAGCTCTGCGGGATTAGGTCACTGAGCTCCTGGCTCTGCCCTTTTCCATACTGCTCCACCACCTATAAAACCTCCAAAATAGACACAAGGGGACCCTTTGTGCTGCGTGTCTTGTCCCAGCACTCTGCTCTTGGAAGCCTGGGATGTTCCTGGGATGTTCCTGGGATTTCAGTCCTGCTGGCTAGCCGCCCCATGCCAGCTGTCCTGGTGCCTCCCAGGTGGGAGAGCAGAATGTGGCCCATTCTCACCTTTCTGATCCTGTTTGGGTCTCACAGGTGCCAGTCCTCATTTTGCCATCTGGGAAAGAGCAGCGCATTTCCCTGTGTGTGTTGGGGAACAGGAGAGGGAACAGCCTCAGGCTGAGCCAGGGGAGGCTTGGATTGGATGTCACAGAAAATTTCTTCCCCCCAAGTGCTGTCCACCCCTGGCACAGCTGCCCAGGGCAGTGGTGAGTCCCCATCCCTGGATGGATTTAAAGCTGCGTGGAGTGGCACTTGAGGACATGGGGCAGTGGTGACCATGGCAGTGCTGAGGGAGTGATTGGGATCCATGATCTCAGAGGAATGTTCCAGCCTAAAGATTCCTGTGTTTCTATGGCTTGTGGATCATTGCTTATCCCTGTGGTCTCTGCCCTTCCCACTCCTGATGAAAGGTGTGCAGGACACTGCATGGCTTTTTCCAGCATGCTCTGGAGTGAGAACATCTTAACTACCTGGGTCTGAACCCCCTCTTTACTCCGGCTGCTCACAGAGACACTCACAGGACCAGTGCTTGGGAGAGGTGATGGGCAGGAACCCACCTGGAGCCACTGTGTCCACTGTTCTCAGCTCTTCCCTGGAGTTAATTCCCAGAAACTTCAAACCCAAGGGAGCAGGTGGCACCACCGTGAAGATCGTCTTGAAAGAGAAGCACAAGAAAGGTAAGGGGCAGAGAGGCCAGGAGGTCTGTATGTGGCTTGACGTGGTTTCTCCAAAATTTGGAATTCTTCAGGGCATCTCATTCAGCAGCAGGTTTCCACCAGCAAGTCCTGCTTCCCACTCTTCCACAGCCAGCCTCACCCACATATTTCAGTCCTTGTGCCCACAAACTCCTGACTGCAGCAATCTATTTCTTTCCAAAGCGGGGTGGAAGAAGATTGGTCCCTGGAATGTTTTGGAGATCTGGGACTTGGGAAGGAAGTAGCTCAGCTGGAAGACTGCACATGGACCTTCCAGGACAGCTCCAGGACAGTTACAAGGATAATTCTCCTTGTAGCTGTGTGCAAGTGCTGGGGCTGTCCCAGTGCTGTCCCAGGTGTTCCTCCTGGAGGAGAGACTAGGGAAGTGAGATGAGGAGGCAAGGCCCTTGATCCAAAGTGGGGAATAACAGGTGCTTTCTCCTCTTGGTGGCTCTCCCACCATCGTGCCTCCAGAAGGGCTCTTGCCGGTCCTTGGAGATGAAGCCCTGGAGGAAATTTTGGACCTCCAGAAATTTCCATGGAGGAGTCAGCAGGTGGCACTCTTCACTGTGCTTCATTCCTGCGACAGCCTCGGAGGGGCCCTGGGCTTCCAGAGGTTGGGAGGCAGGTGAGGTCCTGCCCACCCTCGTCCCTGTCCCCACCAGGGTGGTCAAACCCAGCAGATCCATCTCCTGCTCCCTCTGTCCCATGGCACCTCTGGGGGTGGTGGCTGTGACATCCCAGTGCCCACTGCTGCTGGATCCGCTGCTTGGGCACCTCGTTCCTCACAGCAGGACCACCCATGGCTGAGGTGCTGAAATGCAGTGACTCTGCCGAGCCTTGGGTTTACTAAGAGGACTTATTTCCTCCAGCAGCTCTTGTCTCTCTCTCCTCCAGCTTGTGTTTACAACGGGAAGACCTATTCCCACGGGGAAGTGTGGCACCCTGTGTTCCGGCTCTATGGCCTCCTGCCCTGCATCCTCTGCACGTGCAGGGACGGCGTCCAGGACTGCCAGAAGATCACGTGCCCCAAGGAGTATCCGTGTGAATATCCAGAAAAAGTAGATGGGAAATGCTGTAAAGTATGTCCAGGTAGGTGGGATCCCACCTGCTCCTGTAGCTGCCTTCCAGTTCCTTCCTTCAGCTTGGTTTCAAGCCTCAGGCTGACAGACGTGTAGGGATTCACACCAGGCAAGTTCAGCAGGGCAAGCACTGATGGAAGCATTGGCTTGTCATGGAGGGCAGCAGGACTTTCCCAAGGTAAGGAAGATGCAGTGACCTCCAAAAGGTTCCCTCTGTTGGGAGGATGAAGTCTGGAGAAAGATGCTCGAGGCAGGATGGTGGAGAAGACCTCTTTTCCTTTCCCATTCAGTGTGTTTTGAGGGTCTCTCAGCTGCTGCTTGGAAAGCTGTTTGCCTTAAACCACAGACCTGGCAAAGATGTGGCAGGGCGTGACGTCTCCTCCCGCTCCCACTGGAGAATGTTTTGTGGGTTATACCTCTCTGTACTGACATTTATCAGGAGATGTTCAGCTGATGGACCACCCACTGCTTCCCTAGGGAGATGAAGGGTACCTGAGTGTGTTTGAGCCTGGCTGCAGGTGCAGCAGGTTCTGCGGGATCTCCTCTGATCAGCATCTTCAAGGGGTTTTTGTGGAGGGGTCTCACCCAGGAGAACAAGCAAAGGGCACTGCCATATTTTGGAATGACTGCAAAGTCATTTGAGTGGAGATTTGCAAGGCTTTCCAGCCCCTGAGCAAGGAGATTCTCGGATGGCCTCCCTGGGGGAGCGAAGGGCAGAAGCTCAGCTTGTTTTAATAAGGTTTTTGATATGTTTATGGGCAGGATTTATGATGTGGTGCCTGGTGGGAATGGGATGTGATGACTGAGCAGAGCCCTTTCAGTCTTGCATTCCCACTATAGTGGGTCTCTCTGGTTTAAAGCCGACAACTTTCCCTGCTTGGATCTCTCGTCTGCCGTTTAGAATTCATTTTATTTCCAATTAAACACCCTGATGCAGCCAGAATGATTTTGTTCTTGCTTTCCAGTTCTCACAGATAGCAATCACACACACACACATTGCCCAGCCAAGTTACATCCTTGCCCTTCACTGCATGGAGGCTTTGCCCAGCTTACTTTTCCAGGTGTTTTCTGTGACTGTCCTCATCTTCCTCTTTTGTACCCCATAACTTAGATGGGAACACTAGGTGATTTTGCTAAAGGGATCCTGATCCTGGGAATTGCATTGTTTGGATGGGGAAACACTGCAGCTGCTGTGGGCAGAGCTGGTGGCCACAACCTCTGTGTTGCTACTCCTCCTCCCCAGTGCTGTGGGCAATTGAGTGGCTCTGGTGTGAATCTCCCAGGTTGTTAAATTCCTGTTGAATTCCTGGGGTTCCTTTCCTGCTGTGAAGGTGAGGCTTTAATCAAGGACTCCATGATCTTAAAAGGCTTTTCCAGCTTTAACAACTCCATGCTTCTGTGAATGCCCTGGAGCAGGGGACGTTGAAGGCTGTGGGACAGAGGTTTCCTTGCTCCCTGACCCCAAAGGGATGGATGAGGCTGCTGGGCTGTGCTCAGCCCCCTCTGCCTCACGCTGAGCCTGCAGCGCTGAGCACCTTTCCTCTGCTTGCTGAAAAGCTTTGCTTCCCTTTAAATTGGCACTTCCAGCCCTTCTCAGAGAAGAGCTCAGGACCACCCCAGAAAGCCTGGGGGAGAGCAGAATCAGGCCTAAAATAACTGTCTTACTAAAATAAACCCCAGGCATCTATTTATAGCCAAACTTTCTTTCGAGTAGCGTAAAAAGCTTCAGCATCCAAACTGACTGGGAGAACAAGGCTAAATTCAGCAGAGCTGGGCTCCTCTGCGTTCCAAGGACCACGACCAAAGGCAATAAATCTCCTTCCAAAACCACGGGGGATTCTTAATTACTCCAGATACATTAAAAAAAAAAAAAAAAAAAAGAGGTAAAAATTAGCAGCTCTCCTCTACCAAGAATGCTGAAAAAGTCACGTAGGGCCCAGTGGGGATGTCCTTGTGGTGGCAACCCGAGTGGGTAGGGTGCTGGGGCTGGTGCTGAGCCCACCTGTGGGGCTGAGCCGGGCACTGTGCCCAGGCTCTTCTGCTGTGGGCTCATCCCTTTGGTCCCCCGATGTTCCTGCTCCAGTGGGAGCAAGGTGGGAAGTGGGGAATCCAGCCTGTGCTTGGTGGCGATGGTGGCATCAAGGTCACTGTGGAGAGTGCGGGCAATCCAGAGGGACAAAATCCCCCTTCCCCATCCCTGCTGGTGTAGAGGCTGACAGGGTCAGGGGAATGGAAAACATGGGAATGAGGAGGTGCACAGGTCCTGTATTAACCTCTCCTTTGCTGCTGGGGATTGGATCATGGGACAGGTGTGACTGCGCCACGTGGCACCAAAGCCACATCATGCCTTTTCCATGACCTGGGTGCTGAGATTATCCTTCCTGCCCCTGTTTAATGACCTCTGTCCTTGTTTTTGCTCAGAAACCAGAGTCAAACCCACGGATGAAATCGTCACTCCCCGGTGTGGCAAGAGCCCCAGCCGTGTCCTGGTGTACATGTTTGTGCCACCGCGCTCGGAGGCCTCCAAGGAGGTCCTCAGGACCATGGCCATCGAGAAGGAGCTGGCAGAAGAGGTGGAAATCTACAACTGGAAGCTGATTAAAGGTAAGCACCAATATGTACGCAGCCAGCAGAGCAAGAGGTGTGTGTGGAAACCTGATGCTTTCCAAGCTTTGTTCGATTTTTCTGGCTTTTCTAGAGGTGCTCCACCCCTCGCGTGGTGAATCAAAACGCGCTGACAGCAGGCTGGCTTCTCTGACTCCCCCATTTCACACACTTTTCCTGCATTCCATGCAGACCAGGGGCTGGAAACCACTTCTGGCCCCGCCATGCCTCACCACGAGCTGCAGCACCATCTGGAGGCACAGCACATGGGCAAGGAAGACAAGGGCTTGCGGCCGCTCCTCCAAACCTCTCTGCTCTCATGCCAAATGCACATAGAAAACAAACAAAAAAAATGTTCTGGTCATTCTGTGGTTTTGCTTTTGCTCTTTTTTTATACCCCAGTCCACCTACAGCTTGAAAAACTGCTGCAAAGGCAGCAAGGGGGATGAATTGTCCCCAGCCCACTTTTGGGATGGGTGGATTTGGATGCTCCTGTTGGTGTGTCCTCCAGGGGTCAAAGCAAGGCAAACCTGCTGTCAAATGGCACCAATCTCTTGCTCTCTCCCCACGCCTTCAGCTTCGCTCCTGTGGCCCAGAGGAGTCCAGGGACACCTGGTCCAGTGGATATTTGTGCTGTGTTTCTCTTGGGCCCAGGGAAGCATCCCAGTGCCCCAGTCCTGAGTTTCTACTGGACACGCTCTATCCAAACCAACTTGAGCGCTCGAGGTTGGTTGGACCTTTCCTGTGGGTGCAGTGACCCTCAGCCTGGGTCTGCTGGACACGTAGCCAGGTGTTCTGGTACATCCATGTTTCATATCACTCCCTGGGGAGACCTCAGCCAGCTGCTGACACTGGGCACACACAGACAGCAGCCCGAGGAATTAACTCCAGAGACAGAGCCCTGGTTGCCACCATGTTTCCATCGTGGCCCTGCCATCCTCCGTGCCCCACAGTGCCCCCCTGGCCCTGCTCTCCACCTCAGTGGGGCTCCTCACAATGGCACCTTGTGGCTGAGGACAGCTCCGAGCCCACGCTGTCTGGGCCCCGCCGCTTCCTCCCCGAGCTCCTTGGCACGGCGCAGCACCCAAACCTCCTCAGCACCTTCCCAGGCCAAAAGCTTCACGTCTGCATGGAGCTCCTGAGCCCTGCCAGCCAGGGACAGGGGAGGCCCTTGTCCCTGAGGCCAACACAGCTCTTTTGCTTGGCAGAGTGAAGTGTTATTATTGGGAAAGAGCATGAGCTCACTCACATATGGATTCCACCTCTCCATGGTCCATCACTCCACCGACAGAGCAGCGTGTGTGGACTGAAGAGGCTGCAAGTCACACCTGGACCTCGTCCATCTGCCTTTGTATGGACTCACAATACCTACGTGGGCTCATCTGTTTCTGGGCTGGGATGGTTTCCTCCACAAAGCAGGAGTTGGGAGGAGAAACCAACACCAACTGCCAGCCAAAACACCAGCTGGCTGGTGGCACATGACCAGCCTCCAGAAGAGTTGCAGTGTGGGCAACCCCTGTCTTTTTAGGGGTCTGGACATCACCATGAGTTTTGAAAAGTGACTTTCTGATGTTTTTGACAAGCAGCCATCCTGAGGGCTGAAGGTCTCAGCCAGCTCTCTGAGAGCTCTTGAGGGAGCATTATCTGGGTCCATTGGTTAAACGATGTTTATCTCTTGTAGCTCTTGTTTAAAATATCCTCTTGGTTACTAATGTGCTGGAAAGTGCTTCACCAGCCCTGGGGACTGTAAGCACACCCTCCTGCTCCTTGCTAAGTATAGACCAGAAGGATTTATTGAACACTTGTGCCTTTCTTGCGTCAATAACTGTTTTATTATCTCCATCCAGTATCTTCTTTCGTTACTGGTAGGACCTCTTTACCCAAGCCACTGAAAGGACTAATTAATAGTCCCCAAATATCCATCTGTTTCTTTCTATGCCTTTGACTTCCTGTACTGATTTTCCACAGTTGATAACATCTCATTTATATGGATTGTGAGGCGTTTCCCCCTCATTACATACTCCTTTTATGTGTAATTGCTGCTGGCAATCACAGAAAGCCTCTTAACCAAATAAGGGGGACCACATTGCCCCTCACATCTGCTGGCAGCAAGAGGCTGGATGCTCCCGGAGCCTGAGAGGTGGGGAAGGATATTCCAGGCATACCTGCCTGCTTTGTCATGCCTTGCAGGCGAGCGGGAATACTGTAACCCCTAATCCCACAGGAAGGTCATTTCCATTGCTAAATGCAGGTTCTGGTTTGCCTGGGTCAAATGTCTGAGTCAGGCACCTCCACTAAGGGGACAATGCTGGCAGGGGCAGAAATATCAACCTCTGCTGAGCTCACTTGTGTTTTTTCCTGTCCTGGAGGAGTTTCAGTGCTGTTGATGAAGAGATAGAAAACTTTGGTCCCCAGCTGCTTCCAGGAAAGGAAATCATGTGAGCACGGAGGGGTCTCTGCAATCAGGGAACAGAGGTAGTCCAGAGTGAGCAGAGGGGATAAGGATCACAGCATCCCCTTGCTCTCACCTTTGTTTCTTTTATTATTTTAAGGGACACTGGAACTCCTCTGGGGCAAGATGCTTTCTGGAGCAACAAAATCCTATTGCTTTCACCTGCTTTGTGGTGCAACATCCTGATTTAACCAGCAGTGGCTGTTTCCATAGAACCATAGAATCTTGGAAATGTTTGGGTTGGAAGTGACTGTAAAGCTCATCCCATTCCACACCCCTGCTGGGGACAAGGCACCTTCCACTAGACCAGGTTGCTTCAACCTGGCCTTGGACATTTCCAGGAATCCAGGGGCAGCCACAGCTTCTCTGGGCACCCTGTGCCAGGGCCTCACCACCTCACAGGGAAGAATTTCCTCCTAATACCTAATCTCCTACCTCCTAATCTGATACTCAAATGAGATGTCTCCTGGCCTTGGCCAGCCCTGGATTCATTCCCAGCTCCCACCAGGCTTTGGCAGCAGGTCCTGCATCAAACCAGGACCCCAGGCAGACAGTGTCAGGAGGGGACAGAGAGTCCAAACCCTTGTGAGCCTTGAACTGGGCATCGCAGAGTCTGATTCCCTGTGTACCCCTCTGCAGGAATATTCCATCTGATCCAGACCAAGAAGATCAGCAAACAAGAATTCAAGCAGGAAGCACAGAACTTCAGGCTGATCACTAGGACAAATGAAGGTAGGGAGAGAAAAATCCCATTTCCTCACTCCTCCAGCACTCCCTGCCCCAAACAACCTCTTGATTTCCTGCTCTGCTCTGGCCATTCCAAAAAGGCTGAGTAAATCCCGGCACAGTGTGGCGAGCTGAACCATAGGGAAAATGCTTGTGCAAGGATAGCTGGGTTGTGGCTGACCTGTCTTCACACCCATATGCAGCACTCCTGCTTAACACCCACATTTTCACTTTATCATATCGGAAAGGGCAGCCAGCTTTCTAAAAGTGGATGCACTCTTGTGAAATCCAGAGGTTTTGTCTCTCCAGAGCCCGTAAAACTGTTTAATTTTTATATATAATCCATCTGGTGTTACTGGGGGCGTGGGGGGAGAAAAAAAAATGATGCAAGGGATTAGCAAAAAAATAAACCATTGAAATATTTCACAGGATCATTCTGTATGCTCTGGGATGTGCGTAAACACTACAAAGAGCAGGAATGCCGGCGCACATGCCGGGAGTGCCTGCGTGGAGCAAAACTGCCACGCTGTTTCCTGCTGGCTGCCTGCTCACAGGGCTGGGCTGGAGTTTGAGGGGATAGGTTGGGATCAGAGCTGTGCCCACACTGTCCAGCACCCCTCAGTTATGGGGTCAGTCAGGAACAGTGTCGCTGCCTGGTGCACACCAGGACTCCCAGTGCCCCTTGTTTTCACCCCCAGTCCGTTTGAGACAGTATCTTTTGTCCAAACCCTGGGGAATTTTCCAGTCCCTGTTCCCAGGCTGGGCTTCAAACCCTGGTGGAGTCTCTGGCATGTGTCTCCTTCTTCTTGCCTCAGTTTCCCCTTACGAATAACCCTGTTGTGAAACCATCCCATTGCTGTGGATGCAAGTTCTAGGAAAGCTCTGACCAGTGATTTCTTCACAGCAGGAGATTAATACAGATAGAAAATATTCCTTCCACCCCCAGGGTGATGACATTGGGGCTGCAGAATCCAAGAGTGCTACACATGGGGGAATTGTGCTTTCCTGCTCCAAGGCTCTCGCTAATGTGTGTTTGTCTTTGCTCATCCAGGTCACTGGAACATCTTTCGAGCCCAGACATCGGAGCTGAGGATGACAGAAAGCCCAGAGAAGGAAACATAGAACTTGTAAAGCAAAGAACTTTCCTGTAACTATTGATTATCTACACACAGACACACATACACATATATACGAACCCCAGAGCTGCCTTATTAAATAGAGTGGCACTGCAATACAGGTTACACTAGTGGAAATTCCAGGAGCTCCAGAGACCGATCCCAATCCATCCTCATCAAAGCAGCAGCCACGTTGGTGCCTCTCTCCAGTGGGAGAGCACAGGAGGTTGGCTGTCATCTCCTGCTATCCCAAAGGTGTCGGAGGAGCAGAGGGAGGAGGGAGAGACGGCGGAGGGGCGAGACCTGGTGCGACACGAGGAGGTGGGATCCATCACGGACACCCCAGCATTCCTCAGGAGTCAGGAGCGAGCAGCAAAGCAGGACATGACCGTGCTTCTTACCAGCTGCCGGTGCAAAGGTGACCTGCAAAGAAAGAAAAATCATCCATCTTTCTTTCCTCGGAGCCCCTGGAATCTGCAAAGGGGTTTCTTGGCTGAATGCCCTTCAAAGGGTGTTTCTTGAAAAATTCCCTCTCTTCCAGCTGGGACGATTCTTTTCCCTTCTTTGCAGGTCGCTTGAAAATGTAGGTTTTGGGAGGACCCACCTGCTGGCAGGGTCTGAGACCCTGAGCACTGCACTAAGGTCGCTACTAAGCATTTATCATGCCATATATTTATATCTATCCTATATAATATCTACTGGGCTGTACTCACAGGAGGGGCATCTCCCAAAGGGTGAACAGGATCATTTCTGCAGCAAGGGGAGGAGGGCATGCAGCAGCATCACCTTCCCCCTGTTTGGAAATAGCTTTGGGGGATTTTCAGGTTGTTTTGGTACATGTATTTATCCTTGGATTCTTGTTTGATTCTGTTTTGATAAATCTATTTATTTGGAGATCCAACTATGTCTGACAAATCTGATTAAAATATCTTCTTGATTCAGCTTCCTGTTGTGGTTCTCCTTTCCCTGTAGGGTGTGTAAAAGCTCGGGGGGCCCTGGGAGGGTCTGGCAATAGGGGATCACCTCTTCCCATTTGCTTATGGTCTGCTCATGGCTTTGGGCTGGAAACAGAGCTCAGGACTCGAGCCCTGAGCTGGCACTGCTCACCAGGGCCACACAGCAGGGCTGAGCTGGCTAAGTTTACCCAGGAAAACATCCCAGTGGTGCTTTGGGCATTAGGGATGCTCCCCATGGCGTGAGGTGAAGGGAGAGGGGCAGAGCCACCTCCTTGTCCCACGGCTGCCTGCGTGGCTGTAGCTGCGTGCGGGCAGGGGGGATGCTGCCAGTCCTGGGGCACAGCCTGACCCCTCACTTGCCAGCCTAATTAACTGGCCCTTGCGTGATCTCATTGGAGCTGAGCCGAGGGCCAATTTGTGCTCATTTACCAGGAGTGGCAGGCGTTTGGAATGCAGCTGCTCCGGTGGGTTCGTGGAGAAGGCTGGGAGAAACCAGCACAAATTCTGCACTGCCCAGGCCAGGTGAGGTTTCCTGAAGGGATCTGCTGAGCCCATACAGGCTGAGACCAGAAAGGTTGTACTGAGCCCAGACACAGACAGACCTCTTGGGTGTAACTGAGCTGAGGGCTTTACACACAGAACTCCTCTGCCGTGGCTAGGAGGGTGGTGGATGCTGCCGGATGCTCCGTGGCCAGGGGAAACCCTCTAAGTCCCCCAGGACTGCAAAGGACCATCCGGGGAGCACTGGGGACACACAAGGGCCACATGGGCTGTGACTGAGCTCTGTCCCAGCGCTGCTGGTGACACGTGGCTGCGACGGGGCAGAGGGACAGGCTGTGGGCAGTGAGCAATCCCTGCAGTGGTGTCAGTGACACCCCAAGCCCAGGCTGGCCAGGAGCCTGCCCTCCTTCCCCTCCGAGAGGCCGCTCTCCCGGCGGGGCACTGCTGGGATTAACCCTTTTAATTGGATCAGCAGCCCCCGAGCAGAAGCCAACACTTCGCGGTCGGTGGCATCGCCCTGGCTGCCCTGCTCCTCCTCCGTGCGTCCGTTCCCTGCGCAGGAATCGCCCCGGTTCCACCCCGAGCTGTGAACACGGGGTTGATTCGGGGGCACAGCTGACACACTGCCAGGCCACCTTTAATCTCTTGTAGCACTGGCTGTGCTTGCACATCTGTGAGGAAGGAGCAGCCTCAGCTTGTGGCTGCAGAGATGGTCACGGAAGCGTGGGATTGTTAGGGTTGGAAAAGGCCTTTTCACTCTCTCCAGCTCCCTGACAGGAGGGTGCAGCTGGGGAGCAGAAAGTCTGCACCCACTGCTGGCACCACCAAGCTGGGGGAGCATCAAGGCTCTTGAAGGCGTCCCCTGGAGGCAGCCCCATGTCCTGAGAGGAAAAAGCCCACAGCAAATGTTCGCCTGGACACAGCCCTGAGCAACCTGATGTAATTTCAAAGTTATCCCTGCTTGGAGACAGAGGTTGGACCAGGGACCTCCAGGGGTGCCATCCAACCAGAATTACCCCTGGCTGTGTGCTCTGGGAAGGATGGCAAGTCACCATCAAAAATCTTGGCCCTACCTCCAGGGTCTTAGGCCTTTTTTATGTCAGAGCCGTGCTATTTTGTGCTCTATTATCAGGTTAGTCAAAACACTTCTCCAAACTATATATCTATATAATTGCCAGCTACACTCACTTCCTTGGCTCCTGCTGCTTTCCATTGCATGGGGTTTTCAGTCACGCAAAACATCTACTTTCACCCTAATCTGCACAAAGTCCCTCTTCCCTGTGAGGGAGCCGAGACCTCTTGGTTGTGTTCCCTGGAGTCTTGTTCCCCATGGGAAAAGCTGGGAGAACTGGCGCTCGTGACGTGTGCTGCTCAGCCTGGGGCATCATTGCATCATCAGGGCTCTGCCACGGGGGAATGAAGTCACAGAAAACAGGGTTTGGTGCTGCTCCAAACGTCCTGCGTGAAGCCCACAGCTCTGGAGATGGTTTGAATTTTTCGGCATCTCCCAATGAATTGGGATGTATGGTCTCATACTGCTTTCCCCCAGTCAAAAGGAGGGATTTCTCCCCAAAAGGATAGGATTTCCCTTCAAATCTCTCTGTAGAGACCCACACACCGTGCTGGGAGAATGTTTCCCCTGCATCCGCTCTTGTCTGCACATCCTTTTCTTTTTTTGGGATGAGAAATGGAGAAACCAGAGGACTGTCGATGCTGCAGGGCTCACAGGCTGTTCTCGTGCCACCACGGACCTGTCTCCTCTCCAGACTAAACAGTCCTAATATTTCCTGTCTCTTCTCACATAGTAATGTGTCTGTAATCACCCTTTTCTCCTGTTCCTTCACCTTTTTGGATGCAGGAGCAGCTCAGGATGTGCCTAATCTGGCGGGTTGGCCAAGCTCTGCTGGGGAAATGGGATCACATTTCCCTGTCTCCAGCTTTGTCAAAGCTTGGCATCCCCAAAACCAGGAAACAAAGAAATCCCTGCAGAGAAAAGCTTTGCCAGCAAGCCAGGACTATCCGGACACTGGAAAAAGCCCCTGGCTTCCTGGAAGACGGGTGCTGAGAAAGGGGTGATGAGAAAAGCAGGGAAATCCTTGGAGATGGCAGCTGGAGCCAAAGGAGGGCTGGAGGAAATGTGACCACCAAAGGAAACCAGTTACAAGTCCTTCTCACCGGCATTGCCAAAAGACCATGATTCAGTGCTATTTTTTTGGGTAGAAATTAATTAGTTCAGGCCCATCACAATTATCTAATTCAACAAGCACGACAATAAGCCACTGTCTAATGGCTGTTCATGGCCATTTAGCACCATCTGGGTCGTCTGATCAGGGGCTTTGCAAACAGTTGAAAATGAAGTAAGAAGGATTGCTTGGCCCAGACACCCCTTTTTGCCTCCCAGCTGCGCAGACAATTCAAATAATCCCGACGGACACATTAGACACAGGGAGAGGAGCTGCAGAGAAAACATCAGCCCACAGCTCGCCCAGCACCTCTGGGGTTGATGTCCCCAAGTGGAAGGTGGTGGCCTTTGAAGGAGCAGGGAAAAAGAGCTTGGTCACATGTGGCACCCTGGCCATGCTCCTCTTCCAGCTAGAATGGCTGAGGACTGACAACTTCTCCAGCCCCTAACTGTGACCTGTGGCACCAGAGCCCCAAGCACACACACACCTGTGGAACTCCAGGATAACCCCAGAAATCCATCCTTCAGCTGCCAGGCAAGGGGAACCGCAAAATATTAAACCCACAGGTCCAAACAGGGATGGACAGACAGGTATCCAAAAAAGCTTTCTAGGTGGGAAACAGGAAAGTGTCCCCCCAGCACCACCTGCAATGCCAGTGTCCATCCAAACAGGCCAAATTTAGGGGGTTTTATTGGTTTTTTTACCCCTGCCTATCTCTACATCTGTTTTTAGCTTGGTGCTGAGTGCTACGTGCTGCAGGCTGCAGTTTTCCCAGGAAAACCAGGGAAAGGGGAGTTTTGCTCACTGGGGGCTGCCTGAGGCAGAAGTTTGCAAGCAGGATTTGGCAGGGGGCTGCAGAGGGACCCACGGCAGCTCCTCCAGACCCTGTTAGGCTTCCGGCTCCTGTTCTGTGGCAGGAAGATCGGCACTGAAAAATGAATGGAAATATTGATCCCCTTCCAAGCGGCTTTTAGCACGTCTCAAGAAGTTACGCAGACACCACTGTGGGCTCCTGCTCCTCCCTAGTGGAGCGAGGGAATCAGGAATCGGGAACAGCCTGGACGTGACACAGAGGAGAGCTGCACATTGTCCTTCCCTCCATGACCTTCCTTGGGAGTCAGGGAGACCCAGTGCCACGAGGGGTGGAGATTTCAATACGTGCCCACGGCCGCATCGATCCGTGGCATGGCTCTCAGCTGTCACCACCTGGGCCAAGAGGTTTCCAGGGAAAACTGCAAATTGCTTTGCTGCCTTCCCAGGATGGATTACTGGTCCTCAGAGTTGAATGTGAATCACCAAAAGGAACAAAAGAAGGTCCATTAGGGGTGAATATAATTTGGCCCTTAATCTAAACAACCCCCTGTTGGTGATAGACACCCAAAATTCACAGGACAAACTCTCCAGACAGTGTTGACCTGCTAATAAGTAAGAGATCATGGGACTGGTGCTGGATTTCTGGATCAGCCTTGCCAAATTCTGGCCCAAGCTGACCATGATCCCCGAGAAGGCGTTTGGTACCTCTGGGAACCTCTTGTCCTGCAGATCTGAGCAGCTCTGGTGCAAACTGGGACATGCCAGTGTCTGAGGGAGTTTTGTCCTTCAGATTGGTAAGACCAAAGTTAACCCTAAAGCACCCAAAAGGATTTTGAGGAAGATTTTACCTTTTAAAAGGCAATTTAACCCTTTTCTAACTGTTCATTATCTCTGTGACCCAAAAGCAGAGTTTTCCCTCTCTTCCTTGGCCACGCAGCACATGTGCAGGTTGGGATGGGGATGTCTGGGCTGGCTTGGCTGCTGGCTTGCTCCTTAGGGATTTGGGGTCTCCTGGGACAGGACAGATGATGGCTGCATGTGGAGAAGTGGTGAGAGCTGGGACTGTCAGTCACAGCTCGGCTCTGGGCCCCTGCTCTTCGCTTTGGAGATTCCAGCAGCAGAGCAGCCTGATCCCTACACGGGGCTCCAAGACAAGCTTTGGGCAATGCTCTTCCCAAGGCTGGGGCTCCCTGGGCCTGGTGGGGATTGTCCCTCATCCCCCCTGGAGTTCTGCACCCCCAGGCAGCCGTGCTCCCCACACCTGGTCTGGGGAAGAGGGATAACGTCATCTGCAGCTCCTTGGCACAGAAGTGGCTGCAAATTCCCAGCCAGCAGGCCAGAGGAGAGGCCAGCTGGGGGAAAAGTCCTGGGGGAGCCCATAGCCAACTCACCCAGCTGGGAATTGGTGGGGAGGGCCTCAGGCTCCGCTCCTCACAGGGCCTGCAGCTTTATTCCCTTTAACAAAGGTAAGGGGAGGGAGGAGGAATCTCTTGCAAGCAAAAATCCCTGGGATTTTGTTCTTTAAACATCTTTGTTAGGGAGGATGCAGAGGGGGATGTCCGTGGAGGAACTTGTGGGAAATGACATCCCAGTGACCTATGGGATGGACTCTGTTCATGCTCCTCTCCCATGTCCTCCTCTTTTCCCCCTCTCCTCTGTTTGTTTAGGCTTTTAAACATCCTGGAGCTTTTTGAGTGGCTCAGCAGAATGTTGTGGGTCACAAAGCTCTCCAGGCTTTGCCCTGGACTCCAGTCTTTGCTTTGATGCTCCCCTTTCCAGCCCGTGGCTCCTGCTGGGAGAGGTGGGATCTTGGGAAGCAGGTGATTCCTGTGTGGTTTTTTAACCTGTAGTGAGTTTTGAAGCTGAGGGTTGTTTTTCCAGGGGAACTACAGTGACATCCCAGCGGGACAATCCCTGTCACCTCAGGCCTTGGCACTGAGCCAGACCCTCTGCAGTTCCTCAGGGACATCCTGTGCACCACAAGGGACCCACGAAGGGCAGGGATGTCCCTGGGGTGGCTGGGACCTCACAGCCAGTCTCTGTACTCCCCCCGCAGCCACAGGGCTCCAAACTGCAGGAATCAGTCCCCAGGAATGTCCCTGTCACTGGGAATGACATGATGGTCCATCAGCTGAGATCTGCCACCCCCCAGACTCGAGCATCCCCTTCAGCTGCAGGGCAGGGTGACACCCCAGTGGCCACCTCCAAATTCCCCCGGCCATGGGGCTGACCAGTCGCCTGCACCCCTCACAGAGGGGCCAGTAGCTGGGAACCTGCGCCAGCACCAGAAGCCCGTTCCATGCAGTCAGGGAATATAATAAAATTAAAGCTCATTAAGCACTTAGAAAAGGGTTTGCATTGAGGGGGAGTGGGCGGGGGGGCCGGGGGGGCAGTGCATCTCAATACTGGGCTATTTAGAAGGGAGAATTTAATAACGGGGGGTTGGTTTTTATGGCAATAGATTTATTCCACCTGGGCTAAGAAATGCATTCCACATCTGCCGAGCCGTGTAACCAGACTCTAATTAAAATCGTGTGCCAAGCGAGAGCCTGGCTGTAAAACACAAAGCTGGCTTTTAGAGCGGCTGGGAAGGGCGGCCAGGCGGCCCCGGGGTGGCGGTGGCACGGGGCTGGCGGCAGGGCCGTGACACCCCTCACTGTCCCCACACCAGGCTAGGAGGGCTGGCACAGGGGGGATTCCATGTGTCTGCAGGGACCCTGGGACACGGTGACATCCATGGAGTGGCCATGGGGACAGAGTGCCACCCTGGGCGTGTTGTGACCCTCAGGACAAGGTGGTGGCTGCACACAGTGGTGACACCCATGCCTGGGATGGAGCACGGGGTGGCCGATGTCCCCACAGAGGTGGTGCCGCGGGGATCGGTGACATCCACACGTGCAGGGACAGTGTAACATCCCTGTCTGCAGGGATGACAGAGAGGGTGACATCCACCTGCCCACGGTGGTCGTGAAGAAAGGGTGACATCGACTCACTTCACGGAGTCGGGGTGACATCCACGCACCTGTAAGGAGCCGGGGATGGGGCAGCACCCCTGCTCGGTGACACGGGACAGGGGGATGTCCTCACACCACGGCAGCAGGCAGGGGCAGGGTGACACCGGTGCCTGCCGTGTCCCCGCAGCAGGGACGGGGCTGAAAGGGCGGCCTGTGGGCCCCGGCTGGGGTTTTACAGCCCCGCAGGTCGGCCGAAAAGGCCCCGAACAAACAGCGGCTGTGTCTCGGTTTAACAGCCCGGCCCTCAGACAGCGGCAGCAGCGCCAGTTCTGACGGAGAAACTAATGAAACCTTCGAAATAGTTTGTACGGGAGTAGTGAAGTGAGGAAAAAACCCCAGAGCGCTTGCTGCCAAGGAAAATACACTTACCTAGTAAAGCATGAGTAATAAGTGGCGTTTTTTACAGTGTGAAGATATAACTTTTCATGAAAATACCAAATAAGGCTCCGTGCGAAAAGTGGCCGGCTTTTCTAGTTGCTTTTTTTCTTTCCTTCTCTTTCTTCCCTTTCTTTTCTCTCTCAAGGCACACGTGTGTTTTCCCCAGTGCCCCTTTTGCAGGAGCCTGTTTACGGGGCAGCCTTCCCGCCACCCCTGGCACGGCCCAGCTCGGGTTCCGTCGCCCTGAGATGAAATGAGAAGGGAATGGAAAAACAGGAGCTGCTGTTCTGCAAGACTTTCTATTTTTAAAAGGTTAAAAATATCTATTTTCAGACACCAGCCCAGGAAGCGCTGGGGTGAAGCGACGCGGCGGGACGAGAGGAGTAAACAACGCCGGGACGTGCCGGGCGGCTCGGGAGCTGCGGCTCTGGGATGCTCCTGGTGACAGGGACAGCGAGGGACACCACGAGCCGGGATATGGCCACAGGGACATGAGGGATTGCATAGAGCTGCAGGGGGGTGCTCAGCCCTGAGAGAGGATGTTCAGCATCAAGGTGGGATGATTAGGCTGGACAGCAGCAGGAATTTCTCCATGGAAAGGGTGCTCAGGCCTTGGCAGGAGCTGCCCAGGGAGGTTTGCAGTCCCCATCCCTGCAGGTGTCCGAGAAAGGCCTGGATGTCACACCCAGTGCTCTGGGCTGGGAACAAGGTGGGATCAGGCACACCTTGGACTCGATGGGCTCAGAGGTCTTTCCCAAGGCCCTGGACTCTGTGATTCCGTGATCCCGGCGCTGAGGCTAAGCCCTGGCAGGTCCCACTGTCCCTCAGCCGGCGCTGGGAATCGCTAGGCCGCGTTTTGCTTCCTTATAAGGCCCTGCTGTTCTCCGCTCCGGTGTCTGCGGCCGAGCTGGCATCGCCTCTTGGGAGAGCAAAACAATTCCCAGCAGGCTGCCGGGACACCCTCCTGCCCAGCCCAGTCATCCTCCCTCAGCACCCGGCGGCGCTTCCTCGCATCCCTCCGGCTGTTATCTCCAACCTGCCTGACGCCAAGTGGGAAGAGCGGCAGAGTTCTTTCCGAGCAGGTCCTGCCCCGTGGGAAGGAGGGCTATAAATCAGCTCAGCTGTCTCCTCAACAAGGGATGGGGCTTTTCATGCCTCGGAGCAGCACTTCCAGCCCCTTCCCAGGGACTGCTGGTTCAGAAGCACCTTGTCCACCCAGAGCCTAGGGCAGCAATCCTTTTAGCCTGCAGTGTCTGACAGTGCAACTCCTCAGCCCACCTGGAAAACAAGGATGAAGATTCCTCTGCCTGAAATAAGGCTATCAGGGAAGAAAACACTATAAACACTTCATTAAATGAACAGACATGCTCTCCCACTGCCTCTTCTGAGGGTGTAAACGTGGTGGGAAGGGACACACAGGGGGATGAGGAGAGATCCCTCTGGGACTTGGATCTCCAGCTATGAATGACACATGCACAGGTATAAAGACCCCGAGCCCCACCAGCACCATGTCCCGAGGCAGATGCTCCAAGAGCCAGAGCCTGGCTCCCAGACGTTTTGCCCCCATCCAGCCCCTGGGTGCCAAATGAGTGACCCCCACCCACAAGGCAGCCTTCTCCCTCTATCCAGCCCCAATTCCTTGCTTCCAGGCATCGCCTGGGGACACTCCAGCCCTGGCCAAGGGGGCATCCAGGGACCTGAGGCCCCCTTGGGGCTGGCAGCCCATGGAGAGCAGGAGCGGGGAGTATGAGATCATGATTTTTGGAAGTCTGAAGTTCTCCCGGGTCCTGCTCCTGCAGACATTAAGTCATTTTCCTGAGGAAGTGCCGTATGACGTCGATCTGGTTACAGAGGAGTCGAGGCAGAGCCCAGAGCTCCAGCAAGACCACGGCAGAGGTGAGGAGTGGGAGTACCAGGACACCCTGTCCTGGCCACAGCAATGACACTCCAGGGGTCCAAACTCAATACAAATCCTGGTATTTTGAGGTTTCAGATGCCCTAAAACAGTGAGTTGAAAGCTTCCAACCCTGGTTTTGATGGAAGAAATCTTGACCCACTTCACAGGAAAATGTCTTTGACTTCCACGCAGTCAAATATCACAATGACCTTGGAAATCAGGATTTGACACATTATTTAATGAATAAGGACAAATGAAAAAAAATCTGTGTGTAATGGGATTTGTTACTTATTGTTGCCTTTAAAAATACACCCTCAACTCTACCAAGAACAACAGAACCACTACAGCAGGGTAGGTTTTTCTCTCAACAGCTAAACTTTCTTCATTAAACCAGAACAAGGTTGTGGTTTAGCACCAGCAAAGCAGGAGGCCCAGAGCAAGAGCTCCTTTCTGGTTAACAGCACTGCTGTGCTTTATTCCTCTCCACTAACCGGTTCCTCAGGATCATGTGCCGTGACACACTCCCTTCAGCAGGCAGATGACACGATGTCCAAGGAAAAACTCTTCTCATGTCTGCTTCAGGCCTGTAAAGAAACCCTTCAGGCAACCCAAAACCTACCAACCCCAGAAGGCAGTGTGTGACTGTTCCCTGTGGCTCCTGCCTGGTGTTATCAGCAGTGCCCTCTCATCACCCTTCCCTCTGACTCTTTGGCCTCCAAGGTTAAAGACCCAGTTGCTTTCCCAGGAACAGCAAAGCTTTCCCCCAATTACTCTGGAGTCAATTGGGTGGGAAGCCTCAAGGATGTTTTTGTGAAGACAGAACACCAACAGCGTCCCTGTCTATAATTAGGCATCTGAGCCAGTTACAGAGCATACGTTCAAGGAAGAAAAGGGTAAGAGAATTTTATGTGCACTGCTTTGTCCAAAAAAAGATTATGAAAGGCAGAGCAAAAACCATTTACCAGTCTTAGGGGGAAAATTAGGTACATTTCATTCAGTTAAAGTTGAAGCAGATGTTCAATATTTGTGTCTGTGCCTGAAGACCTGCTACATTACAGCTTCTACTCAACGTGGATGTTTGGATCAATCTGGAGAGCTGAGGGTGCACAAAGAGGGGAGGAAAATGCCACAACTCCACTCCTAATTTAGCACCAAAGAGGTGATTAAAAAAATACAATTTCATGTGAACAGATTTAACAGCCTTTCAAGAGTTCCTCTCTAGATGTTGCTTCTAGCTGGCAGTTCCCACACTGCTTAGTGAAGATGACTGAAATTGTTGCAGTAACAAATAAAAACTTTTCTCTGATACAAAATCCAGTCCAGAGGGTTTCCTTACACGGTAAGCAGGACACCTCGTGAAACCAGGGATTGCATGTTGGCCTCTACAAGCAGCAGCAGCTTGCAGAGAGCCACACAAAAACAGTGAGCAACACTCCCAAGCTGCTGAGAGGATCGGGAGAAAGACCCAGTTCATTTCTTATGGAAAAAGCCCATGATGGAGACCTGTTTGTTGGCTCTGTTGGCAGGAGCTGCCCCTTTCTTCAGGTTTTTCCTTTCTTCCTTTGGTTCTCTCTTTGTGGGCAGCACAGGCTCTTTGTGTGGAGCTGGTGCCTTGGGCTTGGGGAATTCGTCCTCGCTGTCTGTGCAGGATTCGCTCTCGTAAACCTTCTCGGTCACTGGTGGAAAGAAGAGGGAAGACAAGAGAGGATGATGATGGTTAAGCCATCTTTATACCTCCCCACCACAGCCTTCCCATTGCACTCCTGGACAGGAACATTTAGGGTTCAAGGAGCACATGTCAGACACAGGAATTAACTCCACTGCTCAAGGTTAAGCGGTAGGAAATGGCCTCAAGTTGTCCCAAGGGAAGTTTAGGTTGGATATTAGGGAAAAGTCCTTCCCTAAAATGGCTGTGCACCCCTGGCACAGCTGCCCAGGGCAGTGGTGAGTCCCCATCCCTGGAGGGATTTAAAAGCCATGTGGATGTGGCACTTGGGGACATAGGGCAGTGGTGGCCTTGGCAGTGCTGGGGCAACAGTTGCAGTCAATGGCCTTAGAGGGCTTTTCCAACCTCAGTGATCCTGAGGTTCTAATTCATATGGCAGAGGCTGAGAAGCAGCCATCATAAAGTGATAAATCTGAAGGGGATCAGAATCAGTAGTTTCACATTAGGCAATGGAAAATCTCCTATACAGCTAAACCCCACTGTACTGACTCGGTCCGATCTCCACAGGGGCCAAAGCACTCAGCTTGTCCTGAAATCCAGGCTAGAGACAACCTTGAGACAGCCCCATCCTGCTCACCCCAGCACGCTGGGCAGGGAAGAGCAAAGCAGACATCTCTCATCTCAAGAAGCACAAAACCTTTGGGGCAGCTTCTTTCCATAGAGGTGGCCAAACAGGGCAAATACAAAGAAATCCTTTTAAAAAAAATCAACCCAAAGCTGTGTGTGCAATCAGGGACTCTGCCTGAAGGGGACTGCCAGCTCACTGCTGTCGGCGTCCGGCCATGGAAAGCCCAGGGATATAAAACAATGCTCACGGAAATTAAACTGCAGTCAGCTCCACGATGAAAGCCACCGTCAGATCCCAGTAAATGTTGTTATATCAGCTTTCCCAGCAGTGCTCTGGGATTCTTCTAGTAAGCCATTTTTCTTTAGCAACTGTGTTCTTTTAAACAGATGTCTTAACTTCCCTTCTTCTGGGAAATTGGCTTTCACTTGTATTAATGCATCAAATTAAATAAGGTTTCCTACGTAACCAGAGACCGGGAAGAGGAATGCTATGAAATCCTGCTGGGCAGCACTAGCAGAACCTTAAACAGGGACTGCAAACCAAGCAATCTCCCTTCAGAGGCAACAGGCTTTTCAGGGAGCAGCTTCCACAGACCACTGGGAGAGCTTAAGAAACTTATCCTGTTGACAGCCCTGTCAGGAATCACTGGGAATTCCCAAAGCATGCAGTTAACCCCCTCCAATGGCAATAACACAGCTTAGATCAACTTTTTTTGGCTGTAATCTCAGCTGAACTTTGAAAGTCTGTATTTGCAGCAGCTCTGGGTACACAGTTACTGATGCCCCACTCACAGCCACACTCCTGAAATCACAGTGGCTCAAATTATGGGAGCTCTAAAATGCTGTAACACGGATTTCCCTCCAGTGCACGTGTCCACATTCCAATCTCCAAGCTCACATGTGTCCTTTCAAGCTTTAGGAAGTGCAAGGTAGAATCACACAAGCTTAAACCTGAGTAATTCCCCTTTACAAGAGATTAAGAAAAGGCACTCAAACCATAGATGCCTGTTGATGCATGGCAATGTGTCTTGTGCTTAACTCCACACACACTTTAATTGCTCAATTTCCCTCAGGGCTAATCCCTAAATTACTTTTGCTTTTTGACACCAATTCCTTGCTATTGCAGCTATTGTGAAAACCATCACTTAAAATCGTGGAGAAATAAAAAGCACAGCCTCATTTTAATGTTGGGATTTAACACCGCTTGAAACCTAGCCTTGGCTTGAACAACAACAACAAAAAAATCCCCCCCCCCCCCCCAAAAGAAAGACAGCAGGGAGAGGGGAAAAACCCTTTCAATGGAAGGGAGGACAGGAACTGGACAATAACCAGACAGCAAATTCTGGACAAAAGGCTGGAGGGTTTTTAGTAGAGAAAGCAGCATCTCCTTCCTACCCACTTCCTCAGTATCCCAGTTCCATCCCTTTCTCTGTCCCAGAGGATCTGTCTCCCAAGGGCACAACAGGGGCTTGCATTCCCTTTTCATAGAACGGGTATGAACTGTAAAACCAGAAATCTGGGTTTTCCAAGGGACTCTGAAACCCCGTGGGGGTGAAGAGCAGAGAAAGAAAGGCAAAATTCCCAGCTCTGGTCTGTTTGGAAAGGCTGAACAGAGGGAGAGGAGCACCACTAGCTGGAAGCTGAAGCCAGAAGAGTCATTCCTGTGAGCTCTGGATGCAGAGTTTGTACAGCTCAACTCCTCATCTAATGCTATTTTGTTCAGTTTTCCTTCCAAGTGTTTTAATGGTTCTATCTGGGATGGGAGAGCAAAACCCTCTGGAAGGAGCCAAAGCCGTCAATAACTCTGTGCAAGTCCAATTGTTGGCCAGGAATGCAGTCCCTGGGGACATCAGCCCCTAGCACAGCTGCTGGGTGCTACAGCTCTGTGTGGCTGTAGAGGAATCACAGCAAGTTGATGGGAACCAGAGGATGCAGCTCTACAGACAGGTGCAAGCAGACTCAGCCTGAGCCTGGGCCAGGCAGCTCCGGAGCTGGGCCAGGAACACAGTGCCTGAGTCTGTCTAAAAACCCAAAGTACACCAAAACCCAAACTAACATATTCTAAGTGTTTGCATCTCTACTTCAACGTCAGGACACAGAGGAAACAAAAGCAGTGGTGTTACACAGCTTTCTCCAGATCCCAGGAGGAAGCAGAATCCAGTCAGGCTGGAATTCACAGCCTCTGGCTCTCAGGGCTTCTGCAGGGAATCTCTTCCCTTCTGAAAGCAGAGCCACCCTTATCAGAAACAGAAACCCTCTGAAGTATTTAAGCCCTGACTTAGTCCTTGTTTATCTGGGACTAAAACTGAAAGTTTCTTTAACATATAATCAAGTTCTGCTGCACAGCTCTGGATTTATACCCTAAGTTAAAAAAGACCAACAAAGTTATCTCAGCCAGAATGTATCCCAAACTGTAAACCTCTTTCTGTACCATCTTTAAAAGGTTGCAGCTTTGGAGATGAAAGTAAATGAAGGTGGTGCTCATGCTGGCAGGAGGAAAGGGAAAAGAACTGAAGGGAAATCTGTGAATAATCAAAATAGGGTAAGGATTCAGCTACAGCTCTGACTCCCTACCCAGGCCTTCACCAGAGGGGCAGTTACCTCAGTCCAGGAGCAGGAGTTCCAAAGGGGATAACAAAGTGACTTTGTGAACCTCTTTGTAAGTCAATAAAGTAAGCTCTGGTGAGTGTAGGCCACAGCCAGTCTTACCCATGCAGCCTTCCTCTTCATCAATAAACATCTTGGATTTCAGCACACGCTTCCGCTTCCTCTTCCTCCCTCCAGCTGGAACCTGGAGGACATTGCAGCATAGTGAGAAACCAGGAGCTCACTTCTGGCAGTTAATCACTCTGATCTATCAGCTCTCACCTCCATGCATGCAGGCTCCAGTTCAGTTTTCAGGGCAGGTACAGCTGGTGGAGACGGAGCTCTCTCTTCCTCAGGTGTGGGAGATGGTGGCACATCTGCTAAGAGGAGGAACACCCTGATAGCACACGGGTCTAATGCTACACGCTGCAGCTCCCAAAGGAAGGAGAGTGGCGCAGGATGGGAGAAGTGCTCTTGGGATTTTTGGTAAGCCAAAAACATCAGTTCCACCAAGGGGAACTTTAAAAACAGGCACAGAAACCGGCATGTTTTAGCTATACATTTTACTTGTTAGAAAGAATAACTGTAATTTGTTTAGAAATTAAAAGAGAGGGGGTGTGGTAAAACAGTTGTTGCATCACTGGCGGTGCTATACATCTCAAACAATCCATGCTACCAGCTTAACCCAAAAATTAAGAATTAAGTGCAGTATACTATCACACATCCTAAATTATTGTTAAGGGACATCTCAAGCTTTTATTTGAAAAAAAAAAATTAACTCCACAAAACCCCAAACCACTACAAAAAATGAAGCTGATTCTCTGACCGTTTCACCTCCTTGCTCTCCTCTGGGTTCAAGGGTAGAGACACTGGAATGCATTCAATGCACTGAAAACCAGCCTGGTGAAAAGCCTCTGCCCTGCTCAAGCAGAGGCTGCTGAAGGCATTGTCAGTGTGCCAGCTCCACTCGATTCCTTGGGGGAAATCTGGGCATTTTTCAGCTTCCTTCAAACAATCTGCCCCAGCTTTTGGCAGGCAGAAGGCACCTTCTCCCCACGTCAGAGCGTTTAGGACTACTATCAAGCTCTTTATTACTTTATTATCCTCTTCTAGCCAACACAGTCCTCTGACATGTGATAACTCCTGAGTCAACCTCTAGCTGCTGCCCACAGTTTACTCAACAGCAACAGCTGCATGAAATGGATACAAGTTGGGCAACTGGATGGCCCAAAGATGTAAATCCTGGCTTTGTTCGGTTTGCTCTGACCCTGCCTGGAAAAACTGTGAGAAGCTTTAGTGCTTCTGCTGTGGCTCTCTGAAACCCACGGAGTTTGTAGGTCACAGTGCCACTGCAATCACCCTCCAAAGTGGCTGTAAAACACTTGTCAACACTGCGAAACGCTGCCTGTGTTGGTACAGCTGAAGCTGCCAAACCTCCTGTCCTCTGTGGGCGCATTTGCGGAGTTTATTCTGGCACTGGAAGCAAAACAACCCGCAGTGACTAAGGAACCATCATACCAATATAACTTTTTAATGAAAAATCATTTAAATGGAGAGGATTGTGCCTTATGCCCTCGCTGTATTTTCAACATGGTACAATGTGCTGACTCTGGTGTAAGGAGAGCTTATTCAGGGCTACTTTTAGTACATCAAGAGCAGACTAATACAGAACTAGCAGAAGAGCTGCCCTGACACAGAAGTGCCCATACAGCGCTTTACATCAGCCATACAGACCAAGTTTCACACCCACAAAACCTTGCTAAGTGTGCCTGTCACTCCAGGTCCTGCTCTGCTCACTGATGCTGTTGATTCAAGTTGCCCCTGCTCTCTGGAGAAACCTGTTCCCAAACTTTCCAAGGTAAAATGTTCTCTAAGTCCAGCTGCTGTATATATTTTTTTTAAAATTATTTGTTTCATCCAACTCACGGTCTTCTACTTGAATACTGAATATAATATTATCAGTTTGGACCCATTAGGAATATTCCAAACAATTCAAATCTATCTTCTTTCATCTGGTTGGATTTAGAAGGGCAAGCAGCAGGACCAAAGGGCTGAGCTCTCTCCCTTCTCATTTTCCCTTGTGGAAGGGCAAACTGAGTGTTATCCAAATTTCTATCCGTGTGGTGTAATTCGCATAAATTTACAATTCTAATACACAACACAAAGAAATAAAGAACAAAGAGGGTTCTGATGCAGGTGCAGCAACAGCAGTGATGAAAAACTTCCCCAGTGCCTCACTACCCCCTGGGGGAAGAACTTTTCCCTAATATCTAACCTAAACCTGCCCTGACACAGCTCTAGCCCTTCCCTCAGGTTCCATCCCTGGTCACTAGAGAGAATATAAACCTTGCAATAAATGAAACCAGGAGGCATCCCATTCAAAAGTATTAATTGCTCAGCACATGCCAAGGTCATGCAGGTGTCCCCCAGGAGATCAGAGAGTTCTAATATTCCAAACTCCTGCCTGTCCCGCTCACAGAGTGTGGATGAGCTGAGAGATTCCAGCCCAGCAAGGACAGGCTGATTTCAAAATTCCCTCCTCAGAGCTCAACAACCCAGCTTGCCAGTAGGTGAGTGAAGAAGAAATGGAAAGACAAACATTTAAAGAAATAAAAACCAAAGAGTGAGAGCATATATATGTACAATAGCCAAACAAGGAGCTTCATGCAGGAATGTGATGGAATTAAGGCTGATCATGAAGAAGAGCTTCCTGAGAGATTTATCATCCTGTGGAATAGTCTAAGGAGAAGTGATACATGCCTGATAACAAAGATCACTTGAAATTATGTGGGCAGAAGGGAAACTACGAAAACAGACCTAGAAGTGGCACAGAGCCTGAAAACATCCCAACAGCAGCCACCCCTCTCCCTGGCACTGCAGATTTTCCTGATGTCCTGGTGGTTGCCCATGTGCCAGCCACACTAAGTGAGGGATCAGCTATCGCTCTCCAGAGGGACTCCACCTCCTCACCAATACACCCCATCTGCAGTTTCACCTTCTTTTCCTGGAGCTCCACGCCAAACTGGTGGTTTCAATTACTCGTCCGTAATGATCCCCAAGTTCTTTTCCCGAGCAGCTTGCTGGATGACTATTCCATTTAGCATGTACTCCCAAGCTCAATCCCAACTTATTTTCCAGTTATCTATATTGAACGGCATTTGTCACCTCGATTATCCAAATTCTTTGGAATCCTGCCCTGCTGTTCCTCATTCTAAGCCCAAATCTTGCAATGTTCTGGGCACCCCACTCCTGTCACAGCCGCCGAGGAGACGCAGAGTCGCATCGGATATGGCTCAACTGCTTTGCCTCCAGTTTCCCTATTATCTCTAATTTTTTTTTTGGAAGTCTTGCTTCCAACACTGCCTTCCAAACCCTTTCTATAAACAGACAGAATAAAGATGCTAAAAATGACCCCATGAGGAGAGGGAGGTCTCTTGTGAGTGTTGACTCCCCACATGAACTGGTTATGACCAGCCCTACGTTTCTGGAAGGCGTTCTATCTTTCACAAGAGATTTGGGAACCTCCTTCCTGCACGTCAGTGGCACTGGCAGCACACTTGGTGAGGAGACAGCCAGGTCTGAGCTAAGCCAAAACAGAGACTGAACCACCGAGACATCTCAACTCCATGCCCAAGTGCTTGCAGCAGGAAGATAAACAAAAAGCTCAAGCTACAGCCATGTCTACAGTCTTTGGTCCTTTAAACTATTCCCTCAATCGTTGACCAACAGATTTGGAGAGTAATGTTTTGGAAATCAGGCCCCTGATCTACATGCCTAGTTGTTTACAGATCTTTTTACCTTCCTCATCACTGCTGTCAGACTGAAGTTGTTTGATTCGCTTCCTCTTTTTCTTTACATGTTCGGCATCTCTTTCTTCCTCATCATCTGACCTATCGACCCTCTTCGTTTTACTGCCACAAAAAGAAAAGGGGAAAAAAAGGGAATGAACACCCATTATCTCTCATGTGTGCACGAAAACAGCATGAAAGCATCAAGTGTGTTTGGATGAGCACATTCCTGATGGAAGGCAATCAAATGCCTCTTAAAAACACAAGCATTGCACACACTGAACTGTGCAATCACTGTAGAACCAGGCAGAGGTGCACAAGCATTTCCAGGCCTCTCATCCTTACCCATACCCAGCTCTCCAAAACAAGGAGGATTTCTTTAGCCCCTCTGCAGTTCAGTCCAGTACCTCACCTCGCTTGGCCACGGCAGCCTGGCAAGAGCACATTTCTGATCTTGTCTCTTTAGCGCAGGCTCCCAATGTCCCCAAAAGCATCACTCAGAAACTCTTTTGACAGACTGCTTGCCACTGACTGACTATGAGGTAGTGTCTCAGAATCCTGGAGCCATTTTTAAAGACTACTGGAAAAATAAAATAGCTTCTTTCTTTTTAATGTTGGCGAGACATGTCAGACGAACAAGCCTGGAGGCTAAAGGCCCACGTATCCTCAAAGAGCTGGGACAGCCCGAGTGGCCTTCCCAATTCCACGCTGCCAACACCTCCAGGCCCTTGGCTTTCTGGACAAGACTATCAATAAGACAAGCAGTTAGTGCTAACTGCGATGGTGGGCTGGGTGGTGTGCTTACCTATTTAGTTAGAAATGGATTGAGACCACCAATTAATTACTCATAGGCCACCAGAGAGCCATCAGACTGTAGTGATTCTTTGTCTCTGTCAGTTTGGGTTGGACTAAACACAAAGGGCTGAACTTAAAATTAACTTGGAGCCTCAGCCCAAAGTAAACCAGTGGCATTGAAAGCAGCCGTACATAAGCTATGGAGATCAACAAGCAGAACTTTGTGCTGGAAGTTGTGTACATATAAGCTTGGGAATATCCCACCTTCCCTGCAGGACAGGTGCTCCTGCCAGCCCTCCCCACGCTGCCTGCAGGGTCTCTCCTACGTCTGCTCACAGTGGGAGGTTGGCTCATGGAAAGCCATCCCCTCCCACTGCAGACAACCTGGGCCATGGCCCTTCACATATGCAATGGCACTGATGGCCCCGAGGCAGCAAATGGAAAAGAAACACCAGGAAAAAAATCCTGAGAGATAATTTTAGTCAGGTTTAACACAATTTAGCAGATGGAAACAGGAGGTGAGCCAGCATTGTATGACCAGCCAGCTCCATGCAGGCCATCCACAAGCAGGTTCACAGAGACCCTGAAAGGCACAACTCACCTTTTCATGTCCTTTTGCTGAATTCTTGCAGACTCTGTTCTCTTCCCAGGTTTCTCTACTACACTATTAGGAGATGACTCTGGTTCTGCTACAGCAACTGAAGGCTTCACTACTTCCTTCTCCTCCTTTGGCTGCTCAGGCATGGAGCTGACTTTGAGTTTATCTGTGAATAAACCATTAGAAAAGAACAAACACCAGGCGTTCAGTTTGAATGACAACTTACAAAGCAGCTGGCTAGCTTTGTGCACCAGTAACATGGAAAACACTGCCCATCACATATTTAGGGATCTAGATTGCATTAGGGATCTAGACTGGCCAAGCTGTATCACACATGGGGAAAAAGAAGGGCATGCTTAAATTTCTAGGCGATTTCCCATGGCTGTGCTGTTCCTCATGTCAAGCCACGTGTACTGCAGCAGTTAAAACTCAGTGGAAGAGGACTGGGAGGCAGTGGCAGGAGATCAACTGCATCATCAGTAGGGTCAGAGGCTGCCAGGAGGGCCACAACGTCGTGCCAATGCCTTTCTGAGAGTGCTGGGAAAACAGGCTGGCTGCTTCCTTGAGCAAGGGCAAACTTCATTGGAACGACAGCTCTCTTATTTATGATCAACAGCAGAAAGCCCAAGGACCCCACTGTTGTTAACTCAGGACTTTCTGGCACTGGTGGAACCTTTGAAGCCAGGAGAGACAAGCATGTAGGGAATAAATCTTACTCCTGGAATCCCACCCTCTCTTCCATCCACATAATCATTTCCAGTTCTGCTCAGTTTGCTCCTTCCCTGCAGCCACCTCATAAGTCTCCTTGCTGTGCTCCCTAACAGGACTCAGCAGAGAAGGGAACCCCTTCGGAAATGATGGCAATGCATCCACAAAGCCTTCTCCATCACCACTGGGTCACCTTTGCCATGCCATTTTGGGATTTCAGCACATGAACTTTGGTCTAGGGCTCTTCTCAGACCTTCAGAACTTACTCTAGTTAACTGTAGTGACTGTCCTTAGGCTGAGAGTGTCCTGAGACTGAGCTCCCTCAGTCTCACCAAAACAGGGACTCAAAGAGTCCCAGCAGGGCTGTGCCTTGTGTGCTCAGTGCTGGAACTGTCCCCTGCAAACTCTGACAGATGTCTGTTAGAAAGTGAACTTTGCTGTTTACTCTCTCCCAAAATTCCTCTTTGGAGCCTCTTGTACTCCCTGTTATAAGGGAATCTTTGAAGAAGGCCCCACAGTCCTTTTCCAACATCTATTTAATAGCTTCGGCATATTTTCTTTAGACTTGGATAATTCAGAAGAGACCTGCAGAGGCCACCTAGTCCAAACCTGTGCTCAAAGAGAAAGGCCACCCCTCATTTTTATTCTCTATTTATTAGTCCTTCAGTTTTTAGGAAAGAAATTAACCCTATAACTAACGATGGGCTCCTCAGTGCTGCGTGATGAAAAGCAAGCACCATTAACATGCTGTGCAAAACAGGTTCTGGCAAACATCTCACCAATAGCTGATCTCCCAGCCAGGAGACCTCACTTTAAATCAGATTTCTTCTGCACTAAAAATCCTTCCTGGGTTAGCTTGCTCAAATATGTCATTTTAATTGATCTCCCTCCAGCAAGTTTTTTGTCAGAAAAATTCCACTGAAAACTCTTAATTTTCGCCTTAAGAGCTGCATGCAAAAACATTAACCCCTTTGAGTGCAAAAGAGCAGAAATATAGTATGGAAAGCTATTTGGAAAGAGGGGATATAAAGAAAATCCAATGAGTTTGGCAGTGTGGCAATGGGCAGGAAGAGTCCTGCTCCTTTCTGTATGCCTCCCATCATGGCTCTACTACAAAACACTTGATTCCACTGAATATTTTTTAATTTCTACCCATCTTAAATAAAATATAATTAAAAAAAAAACCCAGAAACTTCAAATAACCCTCAGATTTAGAGGTTTTTTGTTTGGTTTTTTTTTTTTAACTACAACAGGCTGTCCCCTGACCACGATGGCCTCTGGAAACAGAAAAGCACTTACTCATAGCAGCTTTTCCAAAGAAGTTGTTCATGATGCTGTTCTTTGTTGGTGCTTTGCTGCTTGCTGCAGACACCTGGAAGCAAAGAGAGGAATAACCACAGGAATTGTTCCCAGCCCTCAAGATGCACAGCACTGCTTCTGGACAAGCAAAACAATAGATACCATTTGCTCCCATTGCCTTAGATCTTAGAAGCTGTTTTGGAGAACTTGAAGATTCTCACTAGACACTACATGCATCCAAGGGGCCAGAGTGAGTTCCTGAGGACTCCTTAGCCTTCAAACCTAGCTTGGGGCACATTCCCATCTGATGGCTGACAGTTACTGAAATAAGAGCTGGGACTTGGGTCAGTTCCCAGGAAAGAACTGTTCTTTTTGCAAGCTATCAGTGCCTCAATCCACAGCAGCCACAGAGGGAAGAACAGGGATGGGCCAAAGCAGCAAGGCTTTATCCAGCTCCTCTGGCACGTAGCCTGTTTGCAAAGAACTAGCACTGCTCTATTGCACCAATGCAGCCACCAAAGTGAGAAATCACAAACACTTACAGCTCACCTAAGGAAGTGCAGCCTCCTAACCTGACTGATTTTCATGCAAATAAAAGGCAACCAGACTAAACCAAAGTTCCCAAAACACGCACGCGTCACCGGTTCTAAATTCCCTATAAAAGTCAGAAAAAGGAGCCAAAACGTGCTCAGCTGTTACAAAAGAGCCAAACCATCCACAGGGAATGTGACCATTTTAACACTCGTTTTTCTGGCCACATTGCTTTCAAAACAATTATACTAATTAAAATGAAAACATAATCCTATCCTGGAGAAACAGCAGTCAAGAAGATAAACAATTTAGTCTTGCACAGGTCAAACTCTGAAACTTCCCTCACAGATCAAGTTTAAACACCTTGATACTTTTAAGACCTGGGCTTCTCACGTTTCACTTACTGCTCAAAACAAATCCTTTTAAGCACAATGGAGAGAGCAAGATCCTCAACTGGTGTATATATTGGGATAGCTGGAGACAACGGAACAACTGTCTCCATGAGGCAGCTATGCTGGTTACACTTGCTGGAGATCTGGCTTATCAGGGAATGTCCAAGCTATGGCAAATACGCTTTTGTGGAGAGATCAAGAGTGTGGCACGAGGCGTTTTTGCCCCAGGTGGCTGCACACAGTTAAACACTTACAAAGGATCACCGAGCATTCCCAGCAGGACGTGGGTTTAGCACGAGGAGCAGCCAGGGGTGGCTGAGGTCACCGAGGTGGTGTGAGAGCAGATCATTAAAGCCAGAACCCAGGGGGGTCTGAGCTAACTTACACCTGGGGCCTCCCTGGCCTCTGCTTTGGCCTCCTTAGGTGTGTCCTGGGGTTTGGAAGCCGCTTTGGCCGCAAACATGCCCATGATGCCTCTCTGCTGCTGCGGGGGCGCTTTGGCGGCTGGCGGCCCGTGGCCATTGACCGTGCTGGTGGCATCCGTGTCCCTGTCCCTCCGGGAGCTCGGCGCGGCCGGCTGCGCTCGGGGAGGCTCGGGCGGCAGCCTGGGCACGGCGGCGGCGCAGCGGATGGCGCTGAACCTGCGTGACGGAGCGAAAAATTCCATTAGCCTTTTCAACTCGGCGCCTTTCACCTCGCCTTCCCCCCTCCTGCTCCTCTGGGCCTGCCTTCTCCTGTTATGGAAAAAGGAGCAATTTAATCTGTGCGTGGGACAAGAAAGAAAGGCTGGCACAGGGCAAGAGAGCTCTGATGAAAAGATCAGCTGAACCTGTCAGCGAGAGCCACAGCACTCGCATGTCAAACAAGCTGCGCAGCTTTCCTGGGGGGAAAAGGGCCTTCTCCACAGCCAGGCTGGACAGGGAGTTGGCTGCATTTCATTCCTAAACTGGTTATGCTCCCTAAAGCCTGTGGCAGAAGCTGCATGGCTGCACGAAGATGTGAAACATTTACAGCTTTCTGATGCTCTGACAAAGCCCACAACTGCTGCAACGAGCAGCTACACTCAGCTAGGTAAGTAAATACCAGCTGAAACTGAACAACTGAAATGGCTCAGAAGTTATCCATGACATTCCAATTAAACTATACAAAGTCATTTCCACATAATCCCTATACACAGAGAAGCAGCTCAGTTTATGATAGTCTGAAACTTGATTGTTTATGGGTGTGGAGATAGAAGAGCTAAATGATGTGCTCGCAGTTACAGCACAATTCACTGACAGTCAGGAATAGCAGCTCCCAAAAATAGCTGAACTCTGCTCCCCACTGTGCAAATCACAGGCGACGCTTTCCAGATTTCCCACAGAAATGCCACAAAAGAGCCCAGACTCACGCCTCCCAGCCCACTGAATTACACAGCATATTTTTATTTGCCTAAGAAATAAAGCAGCCTTTTGCCAGTTCATTTCTGTGCCTCAGCATCAGCTGCTCACGTGCACAGTCCACTTCTACTCCCATCAGGATCTGTATTAACGTAACAACACCATCTCCACCACATTCCCAGGCTGCAGCAGCAACCTCTTGACATTCAAACCTTTAAAGGAAGGAAGAAAAATAACCCTACTCTCCTTTATACTTTCAATCTGTTTTTAACATGCTTAATACAGCTCCCAGGGCAGCTTGTGCTCCTACTCCAAACACCACCAATCCTCCAAGTCACAAATTATATTGTCAGTAGTTATACTGACCGTGCAGCAGAGCTCAGCTAAACTTCCCACATTCCAAGTCAGCTTGCCTTGATGCTGCTGTGTGACTATAGCTTTAGGGACTTGACCCAAAATTCACTAAATAATCACTGAAAAAAATAAGCAATACTTGGACTATGCTCAGCAAACAAGGAGCTGCTTCTGTGTGGAAAGCTGGCAATGGCAACAGGCATTAAGCCCAGTTATTGGTGTTAACTGGTACATCTAACCACCTCACTGTCTTCACAGCAGAGCAGGTTCCACAGAAACACAGAAGAGAATGGAGATCCTTGTCCCAGAGCTGTGAAATATCTGGACTGACAAGGAGGTTCTGTTTATTGCAAACATCACACAGTTAAACCTCTGGCTTTTGCAGGTCCTGCAGGAATCTTTCCCCCAGTGTGAAAGACAATCCATGCAGCTGACAAGCGAGGAGGAATGTGATCAATTTGTATTTACTTCAGCCAGGTCAAAAATGACGAAGCTGCAATTTTTCTTAGTTTGCTTGCGAAATCCTGCTTCAAAGCTGGATTTACACACTGGCTTCAGAGAGCTGTTTCAGAACCTGGATTAACTAAATGACCTTTGGGATGTTTAAATCCCAAAGGATACAAGTACCCCTAAGCCACAAGTATCACCACGCTGTGGTGCCTGAGAGGAAACAGAGTGGAACAAGGCAGCTGCAGGCACACCCAGGGCAGGAGGCTCCACTGATGTGGGGTTTTCCTGCACCTTCCAGGGCAGGGACACTCATGCCCCAAACACAGTTTGTATTTTCTCAGCCACTCTCTTGTCAACACTGTGGACATAACTACGTTTCTCCTTTCAGATTCTATACTCTTCCTATGACACAACCTTCAGGCATCCCCCTTTAAACTAGATTGGTCATGGCACTGTGCATCCCCATGACTTCAAGCTGAAGCTGTCGTGGTGGGAACAACACACAAATGAAAAGCTCCAGCTGCCAGGCACTGTTCAGGAGGGAGACAGTAACTCCTGGAAACTGCAGTCCCTCCCAATCCTTCTCCAGTTCCACCACGAAGGACACTTGTGTTGCCTGGGCTGTTATATGTGCTTCTCCTATGCCTCAGAGATCACACAATATCCTGAGCAGGAACAAACCCACAGGGATCAAAATCCAGCTCCTGAAGTTCTCCAGTTCCTATGAGACATCTTCAGAGAAGTGGATGAGTCCAGAAGACGAAAACACACTCTCACAAAACAGAAAGCAAACTCCTGTTAATGTTTTGCTGAGCACGTCACTCATGGTTTTATCAGCCTGTTTCGATTTGCTCTTCCTGTTGACTGACAACTGGATTAAAATGGTCATGATTAAGTGTGGCCTGGAAATGAGAGGAAAGTTTCCAGCCATCAGACAAGCAAGGTACTGGAACAGTCTCCCCGTCGGAGTAAGGACCAAGTGAGCCAACTGTGAGCCCAGTTTACAAAACAATCTCCCAATGTGCTCTTTGGGCACTGCTCTGGCAGGGCTTTGAGGATATCTTTCCCTAGCTTTCTGAAAATCCAGGCCTATCTGCTAAGCACTGAAGTGCAAGAGCAGTCTGGAAGTGCTTCAGAGGGAACAGGGAGACAGGACTCACTTGCTGCAGTGCTGCAGGTTTGTTTTGACGATGTCGTAGTCGGTGTTGTAGAGGGGGGAGCTGTCCTTGAGCAGAGCCTTCTGAACGCTGTACACATGCACACTGGCAATTGTGGACAGCTTGGACTTCATTGCTGGGGGGGAAAGAAAAAAAGCTCTCTGTTAGCACAACCTTCAGCATGCAGAAAGACTGACAGACTGCTTGACAAGAAGACTTGAATGTAAAGAGGTCCAACCACACTTTCTGCCAAGGCTCACTAATGAAGAATTCCAGGTAACAGACTCCACAAGCCTGTCACGTTTTTCACTACACACTCTTGGTTCTCAAACAGCTGAATTAAGAGTGATCTCTCTGTGTTTACCCTCAAAGCATCCAGTGTTTGGGATCCAGAATATGTGTGAGTACCTCAAGCTAAGGCAGAAAGTAGCTGGGCATAGCTCTTGGCTGCTGGAAATGCTCTGTGCCACTGGGGCTGTGTCCAGCACCAGTGTCACCCCCAGCAGCCTGCTGGAATCAAAACTTTATCTCTTTTACACTACTTAGACTGCAATCCCCTTGAGACAAGGCTTGGTTTTTAGGAATTCTTTGTTCATTGCTTATATTGTTCTTTCCAGAGTCCTGGTCTGAGGCTGAGCTTCTAGGCGCTGCAAAAATACACACAGTAATCATTTCTTGGGGCCAGTCCTAGACTATGCAGCCCTACTCCCATCAAAAATCTCAGCCTCTTCCAAATATCAGTCATACCTTTGGCCTGCCTTCCAATACAAAAACCATGAGCAACCCTTTCCTCCACAGCAAAACAAAGTGTTACGCAGCACACATAACTCAACAAATATGACACAGAGTAGTTGCACTGCCTGACAATCTCCTACTCCGTGGAAAACAGCCTGAGCTAGAAATCCACTTCAGATTTCCAAAGGGGAAACAACGTAAGTCTTTCAAACAAAGTGAGATCATTAGCACAGATCCTTAAGGTCACAAATGCCACAGTGTGCTCTCAAATGCCAAAGATGTTATTTGAAAGTGATGAAGAGCCTGAAGTTGTGTTTCAAGTGCTGTGGGTAAGATTTCATCAGCAGGACCAGAGCTGGAAAGATGGTGAGACAACGGACAGTGCAAGGAGCAGTGTTACAATAGGGGTTTTTTCACCTTTTACTTACAAAAGTGAGCTGAATGTCCCATGAGAATGTTTTTAACACCCACAGGACTTGGGGCAAAGATTGCAATTGCATTGAACCAATAACCAGAATTACCAGTTTCAGCATTCTTGGGGGCCTGAAGGCTCACAATTCCTCTGAGACACTACTGGGGTATTGCTGCCTTCCTGCTGCCAGTGGCAGAGAGGTGGAAAAGAATCACTGACAAAACATTCAGAATTAAAAATAATAAAAAAAAATTAGACTCAAATCACAAGCCTGAAGTTATTCAGCTATTGGCTCAGATACTCCAAATTCTGAGAAAAAGCTGGTACAAAAAGTACCCACCTGACCCCAAGAGCCTGGCTGGGCATTTACATGCAGATGGCAAGTTCTGAGCTTTGCTCATTTTGCTGTTCCTTCAAATAAAAAGTTAAAGCCACACGATCTTCCTGGTCTGCTTACCTTCGAGTTTATCCTCCCTCACTACTGCAACCTTGTGGCACTGGAAAAAACAAACACATGGCAACTTTAAAAGTGGAAAAGAAGTTGTATGCAAGACTAGTGTTTTCAGTTATTGAACAAGAAAGTGTAATGATTATTATAGCATAGAACACTGCCAATGCCTTTAAACACTCATCAGCCACTAGTTGTAAAAGCTCTGTCATCCCACTTTCCAGTTGCACAGATATCCCTAAAGAAAGCCTATGACTCTGGGAAATGAGACAGAGATGAAACAAAGCCTTAACAACTGTGCAGCAGAAGAAAAGCAAATGAGCAGCTGCTAGAAACCTGCCCCAGGAGCCCACAGCACCCCTTGGATCACCAGGCACTCAAACACAGCAGTCTGTAGTCCAGACATGGCACCAGAGAAGCAAAACACCATGACAAATCAAGCATTAATTTAAAAGCCAGGAATGATTGTTTCTGGAAATGTGCTCTCTGGCCAGTCTTCAAGGTCTATACCTGCTCCAGGACATTTAAAAGGCTGTGGTTAACACAGGGAGGATCCAGAGAGACAGACTAAAAACCCCACCACTAATTCTGTGTTTAACAGATACCATGGACTTGTCTGAATCAGGGAAAAAAACCTGTTAGATTCAGGCTATAAACATGACACTACCAGTGCAGCTTTAATTAAATATAGCCCATTATACAGGACTAATGCAATAAATAATCACCCTCTATATCAGGCAGATTTGGAGACTGAAAGACAATATTCCATGCATGTGAACCAGTTCATTATTTAGGAGAACAAAATAAAGGGTTCTTTTTTTTGTTTTCCAATCTACAAGTAAAAGCCAGGACACTCTGAGATTTATTATTCCTAAAAGAAGACTGTGGATCCCAGTGTGTATAAATATTTGTGTATTTAAAACCACTTGGTGGGATGTCAGAGGCATCTAGTGTTTGGCTCTTAAATTTGTGAGCAAAGGGGAACAGACACTGAATTTTCTCATCTTCTTTTAAAAACCTCTGGGGTATCTGCCTGAAGTTTTAGCTGATATTCCTGAAAACCTGACAAGCAGCAAGGGGGAAAAATAAATGCATTAAGCAGCAATTCCTTTGCTTAATGAGCTGAAGCACTTTAAACATAAAATACTGTTACTAAATTCATATTTCTGTTGTCTACCAGGATTAAAGAGTTGCTTTAATTAGGCAACAAAAGAGTACGTGGCAAGGAAACACAGGCAAGTGAGAGGGTAAATAAAGATTGGGAGTCTTGGCCCCTCACTGTAAAAAGCAGCAAGGAAAAAGTATGCAATGCTCCAGGAGGATTCTTTGAGAGGCATTTCTATCCCCCTCTCTCTTCAGGAAGGCTGCAGCTGAATCCACAGCATTCCGGCTACACCTACTGCCAGCAGGCAGCAGTGCAGGGCTCCCAGCAAGGCAGGGCTGCTCCAGCATTCCAAAAGAAGAGACAGAAACATCAGGGGGGGACAAAAAGTCACCTTTATGTGTTTCCCTTGGTAGACCTGGTGGAAGATTCAATGCCCATGGCAGGGGGGTGGAATGAGAAGAGCTTTAAAGTCCTTCCCAATCCAAACCACCCAGTGATCTTATTTTAAAAATACACAAGCTGCTAAAACAAAGTTAAAAAATAAAAAATAGTAAAACAGACGCTGAATTTTCTCATCTTCTTTTGAAATCTCCAGGGTACCTGCCTGAAGTTTTAGCTGAGATTCCTGAAAACCCAACAAGCAGCAATAGGGAAAAATAAATGCATTAAGCAGAAATTATTTTGCTTAGTAAGTCGAAGCATTTAACATACAATGAATTTCTCTGCTGGAGAAAGAGCCAGGCCAGCTTTTGACCCCAAGATCACCAAAAAAAGCATGAGACACCACAACAAAGGGCTCACAGACACCTCTGAGAAGTGAAACACTCACAACATGTCCGTTCTGGGGGAGGTTTCCTGCTACTAAGTAGGTGACATGAAGCTGAACTCCTGAGTTCTCCTTCCGTTTCCTCTCCACATAATCATAGAGCATTCTGCACAAAAGAAACCAGTGTTAACCACCAGAGGAGAAAGAGCCTGAAGCCACCCTTCCATGGGGCTGACATGAAAAACAAAGAGGAAAGTCATCCTGACATGCAAACTTGTCACATAAGCACAGTTATTTTCCCCAAGATTATTTTAATCTTCCTGAGACTTTCTCCTCTGCCACTGTGGAGAATGTGGAGAATCCCAGTCCAACAGCTACAGAAACCAAAGGGAAAACACATTTAACAGCTGATCTCACAGCCTCTGGGCAGCTTGTTCTAAAGTCTCCCCTCCAGAAGAGCATTTCTGAAACCCCTGAGAGAGGAACTGGTGACTTTTTGGTACACCATCAGGTGTAAATGTACCATCCCATCACATCCATGGGTGGGGTGATCCAGAACAGGAGAAAAGAGCATGACTGGGATTGAGCTGAGCCTCAAGCTCTCAGCTCCCACTCACACCACTGCTCTATGATGAGGTTACACTGATTTTTATTCTTCAATTTTAATTCTACACAGTGAGGAGGCTATAAATTTGGGGAATTGATTTCCCATCTGTCACACACTGCCCAGCAAGCCTGGCAGACAGTCAGGCACACGGAGTAACACAACTGACTGTGCCTGAGAAGACACAGCCTGAGTGCCTGAGTTTTTAAATATTTCCAGAGGAATCACTTTAATATGCTCACCACGATGATGGAAACAGGAGTTAACAAGGAATTAACAGGAATTAACGAGGCTCTGGGGGATGCAGTGACACCTACTGTTTAGCCTGGTTGACGTGGACTCCCAGGGTGTAGCTCAGCCATTTGTACGTCACCTGGAACAAGGAAAAACCCAACAAACCCCTTTAATACAAACCCCTCAACCTCTCAGTTTGTTAAATCTCCCATCTTTGGCCTGTTGGTCAATCAAGTTCTTTAGACACCCCCTCCCTTCCAAGAAGCCCAGGGCAAAAGTGAGAGCACATGGACACCTGTGCCTCAGTGAGAACACTGAATTCCTGAGAACTGTCCCGATGGTGTGGTGGGGAATTTCTGCCTCTCTCTCCTGTCCCTGGGACAGAGGGATCTCCAGCTGCACCAGTGTGCCAAACATCAGGATCTCAGGGCTGGAATCCCAGCTCTGCTGTGCCTTGCTGTGTCATTTTGACCAGGTACACCTTTTACATCTGTTTCTCCTCCTGCTCTGCCCTTTTAAACCAAGCCCCAGGCTCTGGGCTGACAACACAACAATTAGATTGCTGTTTGTCTAGATTTTTCTTGGAATAAGCTACAAAGCCAAAGGCAGCTCATGTTCACACAACCACTGTCAGACAAGCTGCACCAACTTTGCTGCACCATTTTCTAGGCAAAACCCATTTATTTTATTTTATTTTATTTTATCTTATTTTATTTATTTTTCTTTCCGAATAATTTTTTGAAATAAAATTTGGAAGGAACACACCCACGCAGAAACCCATCAACTTTCTGAACTGCCTTCAAAGGAGTTAAGGAATGGGGGGAGAGAGGAGGAAGAACGGGGGGAGAGCAGGAAGAGAGGGGAGAAGGAAGAGGGAGAGGGAGAGGAAGAAGGAAGAGAAAAGGAGGAGGGAAAGGGGGAAAAAGAAGAGAAGGGATAAGGACGGTAAAGAGGGGAGAAGGAGGAGGAAAGGGGAGATGAAAGAGGAAGGAGGGGAGCAGGAAAAAGAGGGAGGGAAGGAAAGGGGAAGCGGAGAGAAGGAAAGGGGAAGGAGAGACAAAGAAAGGGGAAGGAGAGAGAAGAGAAGGAAAGAGGAGGAAAGGAAAGGAGGCAGTGGAAGGAAGAAGGAGGAAGGGGTGGAAGGAGGAGGAAGAGGGGCAGAGAAGGAAGGGGGGAGCAGGAAGAGGGAGGAGAAGGACGGGCGAGAGGAGGGTCAGGGCGGGAGGCGGAGGAGCCCCCGCAGGGCCCGGGCACTCACGACGCGGTTCTGGTCGGTGACGAACTCGTCGATGTTCTCCAGGTAGAGCTCGTCCGCCATGGCGGGGCCGGGCCCGCGCTTCCCGCGCGACACCGCGCCGCTGCCATGGCAACCGCGCCAACCGCGACGGCGGCCGCGAGGGGACACGGGGCGGAGCGCGAACGCAGCGGGGACAACGCGGGCTGCGCTCCGCAGCTCTTGTCCCACCTAATTCATCCCGTCAGAATGCATTCATTCGGGAACGTCTCTTCCACACGCTCCGGGCACCTCCCGAAGCCGCTCTGCCCCGCTGGACTGCACTCCCAGCACGAGTCTGACGGGTGAAATCCCCCCGGGAATAAGGACTGGGCGCGGTGGGGCTTCTCGGGTGGCCCGTGCTGCTGGGTGGGCGCTGTGCCCCCGGCTCCCGCCTGATACCTGCCCTGTCAGCCTTCCCCTGATCCTTAGCCACCAGCTCCCCATCCTTCCATCGCCCCCTGGACTCCATGAAAATAAATGGAATGGAATGGGGTGGAGTGGAGTGGAGTGGAGTGGAGTGGAGTGGAGTGGAGTGGAGTGGAGTGGAATGGAATGGAATGGAATGGAATAGAATAGAATAGAATAGAATAGAATAGAATAGAATAGAATAGAGTAGAATAGAATAGAATAGAATAGAATAGAATAGAATAGAATAGAATAGAATAACAGGATGATTAGTAGATCTGGGGAAAACCAACCCGTAACAGAGCTGATAACTGGCAGCAAGGAGCAGCAATTCCAAAGCAGACCCGCTCCAGTCAGGAGGGGTGTCAGCGGCTCCACAGAGGCTGGGAGCAGCCGAACAGCAGCGACAGCTCAAATGCCTGCGAATGCATCGGCCTCGTGTCCGGCATGGGCGGCGCGTTTCCGAGCGGATCATCGCTCCGTGTGCAATTCCCGGCCCGAGTCGGCAGGTGACAGCGGGACACCACACTTGCCTGGCAGCCCCTGCTGGGAACACCGAGGGAGCTGTGTCCCTGCCCGGCTGTGCGGAGCAGAGCTCCCGCTGCTGCTCCCTGCCCGCTTCCAGCGCCAGCAGGAGCGGCACGACACAGCCACGGCTGTGGGACAGCGCCGCGGGCTTGTGCCGGGAAAAGGACCCATGGAGTGCTGGAAGGAATCCCAGAGTCACAGGGATGGGAGAGCCCTTCAAGATCATCGAGCCCAATCATTCCTCCAGCGCTGCCAAGGCCACTACTGTCCCCAAGTGCCGCATCCACACGGCTTTAAATCCCTCCCGGGATGAGGACTCACCTGGACAGCCCTTTCCATGAAGGAATTTTCCCTAATATCCAACCTAAACCTCCTCTGGCACAACCTGAGGCCATTTCCTCTCGTCCTGTCTTAGGAAGAGAGATGGTCCCACTCCCCTTCATGCCCCCTGCTCAGTCTGCACCTCTGAAAAGAGGTGCCAGCAGGAGCTGAGCAAGCTGAAAAACATCCAGTTATCAGCAAGTATCTGTGGTTTCACTGAGCAGGGTTGCATGATCCCAGGAGAAGCTGTGCCCTTGATCCAGCAGGCACAGAGCACCCAGGAAGAATCTCTGGCTGGGAAGGGCAGCAGTGATGCCACCCCAGGGCAGCCACGTTGACAAGGCGTGTTCCTTGCCCTGGGCAAAGTCACCCACACCATGAGAACTCCAGGCGGATGCAGATCCTCACTTGAACACAACCGTTTTTTACCTGGCAAAGGTCAGGGAAGGAAATTGGACACGTTTAATAAGTGTTAAAATAAACTCACAGTGGCCCCGTGCTGCAGTGTTTCTCCAGTGCTCACAATGGCATTACTCAGCTGGCATCGGGTTTGTTTTGCTGGTAACAGAATGATCCACATCCTCTTCCTCCTGTGTCCCAGGCACCTTCTCTCACACTCTTCTTGTCTCTTTTTCTTCATTTCACTGTGGTCATTCTTGTGCTGTGACATTCCTGGCTTGACATTTCGGTCTGGTTTTTGGAAGGAGTGTGCATGTCTTAAATGCATTGCTCATCTTTTTTAAAATTTTATTTTATTTTATTTTATTTTCTCTTTTCATCTTTTGTTTTTTCTTCCTTGAATTTCCTGCTTTGAGCTTTCTGGATGATTTCCTGACCTGGGCTAACATGTCTGATAACTGTAAAATTACACTGTTCACCCTCAGGGCACACTGTGTTGGTACTGCAGGCTTAAGGGTATGAATGAGTTTAAGAGGTAAGAATTCTCTAGCTGAGGATTTCTTTCCTCTTTGTTAAAGTGCCATGGGGTCTGCATCTGGTCTCACTCACACCTCCTTTATACTCTGAGGGAGCTACATGGGCTAAGTTGAAACAAGAGAGGTTCAAACTGGACAGAAGAAGAAGTTATTGGAATCACAGCAAGGTTTGGGTTGGAAGGAGCCTTAAAGATCACCTTGTTCCACTTCCCTGCCATGGGCAGGGACACCTTCCCCTAGACCAGGTTGCTCCTGATCTCCCAGGTAAAATATTTTGAGATTTCTTGATGTGCACTTGCTTCGTTCTCTGTCTTCCTCTGTTGTGCCAACTCTGAAGTCTCAATGCCAGCTCCTCTGAGGTGTGGAAAGCAGAGTCAACAAAGCACAGTTACTTCAGAAGAGCCAATTTTCTGAAGGACACACCGACAAGCAGGGCTGGCTCCTTGCTGTCGGAGCTGTGAACAACCTTCTGAGCAACCTCTGCCCTCAGCAGAGGCCGTGTGAAAGTGCTCTGGGGATTTGAAATCCCGGCACAGTTTGGGGTTGGGCTCTACATGTGATTTGTGCTAAGGCATTTGAGTCACTTGGAGCCCCTTTAGGCTCTGAGCTCTCCCTGGATCCTTCCCTTCTCCAGTGAACACCCCCAGCTCTCCCAGCCTGGTTCCAGCCCTGGAGCAGCTCCATGGCTCCTCTGGACTCTCCAGCAGCTCCAGGTCCTCGTGCTGTTGTCCCCAGGGCTGGGGCAGCTCTGCAGGTGGGAGCACACCTGGACATTTCTCCGGTGTTCCCAAAGAACTGCCATCCCTCCCATAAATGACGTTTTCAGGGGGATCCTTCTGAAAAAGGATTCTGAAAAACAGTGCTGTGAAGAGTGTTTAACCCAATTAGGGTGATTTTGGCTGGCCTGTGAAGTCGTGCTGGCTGTCCAGAGGGCAGGGTGACCTCTGGCAGGGTCTGGTCAGCAGCTGGGGACAAACTGGAGATGAGAGCATCTTCAGCAGTGTTGAGAGGGACAAACAATACATCTGAGCTTTGTGAGTGAAGATGTCAGCTCCTGGTGGCACAGGGAGCTCAGAGGAGCGTGGAGCTTGTCTCGTTGGCCCCAAGATGGGCTGAAAAGTGACGGCTGCCCAGAGAAGTGCAATCAGCTCAGAAACCCTGGCTCTGACCTGCCTGCCCAGGCCAGCAAGGATCTTCCTTAAGTACTTCCTTAATGCACCCGCGGGGCACAGCCCGTGCCACAGCCCGACACGTGTTATTTCCTTGTTTTTCTTCCCCTTTGGCAGAGCCTTGGGAACGTGCTTCTTGGAGTCAATGGACACACTGGGGTGGGGGCACAGCAGTTGTGCCCGTGGGACACATCCCCGAGATCCTGCCCAAAGGAGGATCTCAGGGGTCTCAGCCCGAGCCATTCCCTCCCCACATCCCCAGGGAAAGGTGCATTCCGGGATAAAAAGTTTGTCCTTCCTAATAACTGTGGGGCTGGTGGCTGGTGCCATGCTGAACTCCTGCACGTTGCAAATAATTAATATTAGTACATGCAAACAGCCCTCAAGTACAATTTCCTTGGGGGAAAAAAAAAGGGATTTTGCTGAAAGGCCTGTGGCAGTGTGGGGAGGGGGATGCTGTACTTGGCACCCCACTGCCCATGATGCCAGCACAGCTCTGTCACCTCTCAGTGACATCCCAGCCTTGCCAAACTCAACAGAAATTTTGTCCTGGCCTTCACTGGAGCCAAGAAGTTGCCCTTTGCCTCTGCCTGTAGCTCTTGGTGAGCTGTGACAGTCCCTCTTGCCAGGCACCTGTTTCACAGCCACCACCTCTGTCCTCCCCTCCTCTTCCTGCAATTAAGCCCCGACTTGCATTAGCCCTAAAGTTCCCCGAGGGAGGCTCTGGTGCCAGAAAAAAATCGGGCTCTGCAATCCAAGGAATTGGTGAGCATTGCAGAGGCTTGGCTAATGTTTAAGGTGCTCAGAGAAGGTACAACAGGGACAGCAAACGACTGTATTGTGGAGAAAAAAAATAAACCAGAACTCACTTTAAAAACATCCCAGCCCTGACAGAAGCATAAAACGCAAGCCATCCGTGGCACCCTTCCATACGAACTTCCTCCCTTGTTGAAAAGCAGGATATGGACAGTAAATAGGGCAGTGACGCCACCAGGCCGCTCTGGCGTGTTGTTTCCGAGGGTCCCAGCCCTGTGACACACAACTCGCCTCGTCCTACGCAGGCAGCGCCGCTGCCAGCCAGAAAGGAAGAGCCCTTGGCTTTGATCTCCAGGCAAGAAGTGGAGGCTTGGTCATAAAAAAAAGGAAATCACTCGCTGCATACACAACGTTGGTGCAAAATATGAGTCTCTCCTGCCAAGGCAGACCCAGAGCAGGTCTCCTGGAGCTGGTCGAGGCGATGATCCCATGCCAGGTGGGATCCTCAGGCTGGGCACTGCTCAGTTCCTGGTAAGGTTTATAGTGGGTTTTTCCCCTTTTTTTTCTCTTTTTCATTGAGAAAGTGGCCTAACAAAGGGAAGCACCTTCCCTTCCTTACCAATAACACAAAGTTGACCTTGTCAGCCGACAGCTGAATTACCTGCGGCGACAAGGGGCAAATTACCGGCGAGGTGTGTTTCTGATAAAAGCAAGAGCTCAGTAACACAGCGATTGCTCTATAAAAGCAGCACATACTTTCACACGCTTAATCCGGTCGATAAGCTGGAAGGGATGCAGTCTGGGAACAGTTTGTGCAGCTTTTAATGGTTGACTCATAAGCTGTTTGACCAGATTTGTCTATTTTCTACATTTGGAATAAAAAGCTGCGGTGGGAACGTTTTCTCTCCGTTCCCAGTCCCAGGGTGATGAACAGCAACTCTCACCAGTGCCTCAGCAATAAAAGAACTTTATTTACAGTCCATGACCTTGAGGTGCCAGCCCAGAATCATACAAAGTTATGGAGCTGGAAGGGAACTTAAAGCTTATCCAGTTCCACCCCCTGCCACAGGCAGGGACAAGGGACACCTTCCACTAGACCAGGTTGCTCAAGGTCTTATCCAACCTGGCCTGGGACACTTCCAGGGTTGGAGCATCCATGACTGTCCTAATTTTACCCCAAAATCCTAATTTAACTTGCTCTGAGAAGGCCTGTGATTGCCCAGCTGGACTGGGATGTCATATGCCCATTCCCTGCCTGTTCCTCCCACCACTGCACTGTCACCCCCTCACCCTGTCCCCCACTCCATGGTGACAGAGGCCCTGTCTCTCCTCCCTGTGCCACTCCTGCAGCCCTGGCCCTATCAGCCACCCCCAGGCCCCCAACCTCCTCCCTGTGCCTTATCCCCTGTCCCCTATCTCTAACCCCTGTCCCCACTCTCCTATCCCCTGTCTCCAATCCCCCACAGCAGGCTCCATTCCTGGTACCCTCTCTTGGGCCATGTCCCATATTCCCAGCTCCTGCTCCCCACTCTCCAACCCCAAAACCACCATCCCCTATCCTGCTGTTCCCTCTCCCCTGTCTTCCATGTCCCCATCCACCACGTCTGTCCCCTGTCTCCCATCCTCTGCCCCATCCTTGCACCCCTGTTCTCCATCCTGTCCCCCATGCCCTACCCGTGTCCCTCATCCATTTCTGTCCTCTCTGCCCTGTTCTCCCATCGCTGTCCCCCAGCCCCCGTCTCCATCCTCACTGCTTCTCCCTGTCGCCAGGGTCCTGTTCCCATCTCCACGCTCCTGTTCCCGTCCCCATCCCCATCCCCGATTCTTGTTCCCGTCCCCATACCCCTGTCCCCTTCCCAAGCCCGATTCCTGTTCCCCTCCCCACGCCCCGTCCCCATCTCCGCTTCCTGTCCCCATCCCCGCCTCCTGTTTCCGTCCCCGCCTCTTGCTCCTATTCCCGCCCCCTGTCCCCGTTCCCACCCCGTGTCACAGTGCCCGCTGCTTGTCCCCGTCCCCATCCCGGTTCCCCGTCCCTGTCCCCCAGCCGTGCCCCTGTCCCCGTCCCCGTCCCCATCGCTGTCCCCTGCCGCCGTCCCGGCGCTGCCGGTTCGCTGCTCGGGGCTCGCCCCGCCCGGCGCTCCCGGCGGCCCCGGCGCTGTCGGTCCCGGTCCCGTTGTGTCGGTGTCATGTCGCGGGCGGCGGTGCGGGTGCTGCGGCTGGGCGCGGTGCCGTACGCCGAGGCGCTGCGGGTGCAGGAGCGCTGCGTGGCGGCGGCGCGGGCGGCGCGGGGCCCGGCGGGGCTGGCGGGGCCGGGCGGGGCGGGGGGCGGCCCGGCGGCCGTGCCGGGGCCCGCGGAGAGCGTGGTGCTGAGCGAGCCGGCGCGGCCCGTGTACACCTGGGGGCTGCGGGGCGCGCCGGGCGCGGCGGCGGCGGCGGCGCTGCGGGCGCGGGGCGCGGCGCTGGTGGCGGCGCGGCGCGGCGGACACATCACGTTCCACGGCCCCGGGCAGCTGCTCGCCTTCCCCGTGCTCGACCTGCGCCGCCGCCGCCTCCCGCTCCGCGCCTACGTGGCCGGGCTGGAGGCGCTGGTGCTGCGGCTGTGCCGCCGCCTCGGGCTGGGCGCCGCCCGCGCTCTCCCGCCGCCCTTCACCGGGGTCTGGATGGGCGACAGCAAGCTCTGTGCCATCGGTGAGCGGGGACGTGTGTCTGCAGCCGGGCTGGGAGAGCTGGGAAGTGTTCACTGGAGAAGGGAAGGGTTCAGGGAGACCTTAGAGCCCCTGCCAGTGCCTGAAGGGGCTCCAGGAGAGCTGCAGAGGGAGTGCCAGGACAAGGGGGAATGAATAACTTCCCACTGCCGGAGGACGGGGTCAGATGGGATATTGGAAGAAATTCTTCCCTCTGAGGGTGGGCAGGCCCTGGCACAGAGTGCCCAGAGAAGCTGTGGCTGCCCCTGGATCCCCGGAAGTGTCCAAGGCCAGGTTGGACGGGGCTTGGAGCAGCCTGGGACAGTGGAAGGTGTGCCCGTGGAACACCTCCCAACCCAGCCCATCCTGTGATTCCATGTGCACCCTGGCAGGGCATTGCAGGGATATGCTGTGGAGCTGTAGGCACCGGGGAGGGTGGGTGTGCACAGGGGAGTGTGAACAGGTGGGATATGTATCCAGGAGGAGGGGGCAGCACAATTTTGGGTCCCTGCAGCCCACCCAGGGCCCAGCACTTTGCACCCCTGCGCCTATTACACTCTTGCACCCGGGGCTGGGTGCCTGCAGCCTGGTCCCCAGCCTTGCCTCCTTACTCTGTCCTCCCTGCATGTCCTGTACCTCTTCCTGGGGCCCTGCAGCCTGGATTTGGGGTCCTGCAGCTCTCCCTGTGTCCAACCCCATTGGAAACTCCAGTGGTGCTGGGGGATGCAGGGCTGGGATGGAGGGACCTGGACATGCTGCACCCTGTCTGCCCCAAATTTGTGGAGCCTGCCTGTGGGTTTTCCCTGGCAGAAGTGAGGGGCATAGCACAGTGAGGGAATGATGTTTATAGTGGTCTGGGTCAATGAATATGTCGCACTGGGGCACCTCTGGTGACAGTGCTGACAGGTGGGTGTCTCGGCCCCTGCAGGTGTGCACTGTGGGAACTACATCACCTCACACGGGCTGGCGCTGAACTGCTGCACAGACCTCACCTGGTTCGACCACATCGTCCCCTGCGGGCTGGAGGGGAAGGGAGTCACCTCGCTGAGCCACGAGCTGGGGCAGCATGTCGCTGTCAACCACGTCCTCGAGCCCTTCCTCGACTCCTTCCAGGAGGTGTTTGACTGCACTTTGGTCTCTTCAGAAGACCCCGGCCACTAGGATTGTTGCAGTGCCTTGGCTGGGTGTTTGGCAAAGCCACAGCACAGCCAGTGAGTGTCAGGGCAGCCCAGGGGGCTGTGTTGTGAGACAGGAGCTCTCGTGCCTTTGCCTGTAGACTGTGAGTGGACAGTGGCACAGAGATTCACGCTGCTGCCTGAACATCCAAACCTCCACTGGGGCTGTTCTCTCCAGCCCTGTACGTCTGAGGTGGGCTGAGACCTACCACAGGTCCCCATGTCACTTTCTGGGGAAATACCCAAACAGGTGCTTTTGTGGGGTTTTTTCTGCTTTTTACCCCGCAAAAATTAAAAATTTGGGTGAATGCTTGTGAACCCTTTGGACAAGAGGAAGAGGGACTGGTGGGTCGAGCATCCTTCCCTCGCTGATGGGTAAAAATATTTTATATATAAAAAGAGTTGCTAGAAACTTTGCCTGCTGATCCTTTTCTCATTTATTTACCCCGAGACTTTATCAATGACAACCTTTTTCTCTCCCTGACCCCAGGGAAATCCTCATGTGGCAAAGCTCTATTCCCTGGTGTCAAGGAGGTTGGAAAATGGCTGTAAACGCTGGTTAAAAGGCCATTTCTGTGGGTGCAGTGGAAAAGCGGGAGGAGGGAAAGGGGTTGGGGTTCACAAGGATAGAAGCCTCAGCTGTGATGGATCCTGTGGGACCAGACAGCATCCCGGTTAGGTGACAGGGACCTGCTCCCACTGGGCCTGTGGTGCTGGAGGAGGTGTTGCTGTCAGCGTTTCCAAAATTGCTGTCCCAGCTGTGGCATCATAAGGTGATATAATGGATGGATTTATTCAGGGGTGAGAAGTCAGCCTGAGGCTGAAGTGATCAGAGCAAGACCTGCCCCCAGCCACAGCCCCTCACTGCTGCTCTGGGCTTTCTCCCTGCCCCACAAGCTTTGGGGTTTCTCTGCCGCCGCACAGCACCGGCAGTTCCCCATGTGGGGCTGGAAGCGGGGGAAATCCCATTTCAGGGAGCAGGCTCGTCTCCAGGAGGGAATGGTGAGCAGGGAGGAACATGCCCAGGCAGGCTCTGTGCCGGTGTGAGGCTCAGGGACAGCGGCTAGGGACGAGGAGGGACAGGAAAGTGTGCCGGCAGCGTGTGCTGGGGGGAAGTGCCGAGCCCCGCTCTCCCGGCCCCATAAAGCCCCCGGGATCCGGCTGGGGTCCCCGGGCCGTGGCGGGACCCTTGGGGCTGGGGACAGGCGGGTGGCCCGTGGCGGGGCTGGGTGGCTGTGGCAGGTGGCTCTGCCCCGGGAAGGGGAGGAGGCTGGCGGCACTCCCAGCCCGGCCGGCATCCCTCCCCGCCGGCAGCGATGCTCAGTCCCGGCTCAGCCTGGCAGCAGCGCAGGCAGGGAGGGCACACGAGGTGAGTGCGAGCCCTTGTCCCGCTCCCTGTCCCCCACTCCTCTCCCTGTCCCTACACCCTCCCTAAGCTGAGTCCCCCCAAGTCGTACCCATCTGTGGGTGCCCTCTCGGGATAAACCCAGATCTTGCCCTAAACCTCCCAAATTCAGCCTCCTCTTAAGTCAGGAAGGCAGCCAAATCCGACCTCATCTCCATGGGCTCGTGGCTGCTTAGCTTCTTCCTCCTCCTCCTCACTGCTGGGGTCTCATCCTGGGATGTGCACCCCGAGTTTCGGTGACCCGTTTGGGAGGCGGATCACTGCCTGTGCTCGGGGTAGAGCTGCTGTGGCAGCAGGCACGGGGTGCTCGGGAACCAGGCGGGGGCGCAGGGTGAATACCCGGGGGGACTCTGGTGGCTTGTGGGGCTGGCATGTCCCAAAGGATGGCACTCGTGGGGGACTGTGTCCTGGTGTTCCTTCCTGGCCACGCCTGCTCCGGGGCCCCAGCAAGGTGAGAAGGTGCATGTGGGCACAGAGGGCACATGAGAGCCCAGGGGCGGCTGGCAGAAGGGCACCATGTCCAAAGGGGAGGTGGCAGGTCACAGGGGGTCTGGCACCCAACGGGAAGGGAAATCCCCAGGGGGGTTTAGGGCAGCAACCCCTCAAGATGGGTGCACAGTGATTTGTGGGGGGCTGTGCCAGCTCTGCACCGTGCAGGGGTGCAGGATATGTGCCCACCATCCCCACACATCCCAGGGGAAAGCAGACTTTGAACCCAACCATTCTGGTCCCTCGGGATGGCTGTGTCCCCACCCTGTCCCCAGCCCTGAGGAGGAGAGAGGGGCAGGCAGCTGCCCTGGTGCCCTGAGAGCTTTATCCCCTCTGTGGAAGGACTGAAATTTAGGGAGCGGGCTGCTGGCAATGCAAAGGGTTTGGCCACCCTGCTTTGTGGAGGTGCAGGAGGACCAGTCTGGGGTCACTGTTGGGTCCTGGGAGCACCTCCACCATGAGGACAGCCTCTTCTGTCCTTCTCTGCAGCCTGAGGAGGACATGGATGAGAACAACCGCACGGAGACTTGGCACCAAAGCCTGCAGGCGGTGCTGAACACCTTGAACCAGACGCTGCACGGGGTCATCCCCTGCCTGGGCGAGCGGCCGGCCGGCACGGCGAGTACCACGCGCAGCGTCCACGCCAGCCACGCCAGCCGCAACGACAACGCCTACATGTACATCCTGTTCGTCATGACGCTCTTCGCCGTCACCGTGGGCAGCCTCATCCTGGGCTACACTCGCTCCCGCAAGGTGGACAAGCGCAGCGACCCCTACCACGTCTACATCAAGAACAGGGTCTCCATGATCTGAGCCCAGCCCGATGCTGTGTCCCTGGGGAGCTGCTGGGATTGGGGTCACCTTGCTGTGCATATCCCACTCGCTGTGGGATGTGACAGTGCTGCTGGCCCCAAAGCTGCTGGGAACCCCCAAAGCTGCTGGGAACCTCCTAAAGCTGCTGAGAACTCCCTCAAAGCTGCTGAGAACCCCCCAAAGCTGCTGGGAACCTCCACCATGGAAGACTTCAGGTCCTGCAAGCAGGTCCCGGTCCCACAGACCCACCTTGGCTCCACTGTGGGGATGGGGATGGCAGAGGCAGCTCCTTTCCCACTGTGGCCTGTGGGGATCTGGCCGGAGTATTCAAGGAGAATATTTCCCCATTTCCCTACTCAGATCAGCCAGTGTTGACCTCCATGGGCTCCCAGCAGCTGTGACAGGGGTTAGTGGGTTTTCCTGGTGCTGAAACCCCATAATGTTTGAGCTGGGCTGGGCCCTGCTTTTCCAGCAGGGAATTAAAGGAGGTGGAGGGTTCCAGGGGACTTGTGTTTGCTTCTTCTCTGAGCAAAGCTGGTGTTTGGGACAATCTGTGGGGCACCACTCCATGCCAGTGATGCCTTAAATCGCTGGTAAAAATTTTGAGATGCAGACACACAGTATAGGAAAAGGGTATTACCTTGGTTTAATAGGATCCTAGATGCACACCGATGACCCAGCCCCAACGATATCTCTTGTATACAATTTATGGACAGCCCAGATTAGCATACTTATCTAAAAGTCTCCAATAAGAAGTCTAACAAATGAATTAATTGCCCCCTTATTGAAATTACATCTCCCCCAAAAGGTTACAACTTAGTTTACAAAAACATGTCTCAGTGATGGGGCTCTGTTTAAGGTTGGTGCCTCATGCTCTTGATGTTGTGGGGTTTGTTTTGTGTTTTCCAAAGAATTCTGAGCAGGGCAAGGGTATTAGGGTTATAAACATGTAGGGTTAAGATACAGGGAGTAAAAAGTAGAGGAATGGGGAAGGGTAAAAGGATATATATAAAGAGATTATAAATGTATAATGAAAAAGGACAAAAACCCATCAGGCATCATTTCTCCCCTTTTTGGAGACGAACAAGCTTTTACTTTGTCAGCCCAGGGGGCTGAAAGGGCTAAACCTGCTCCCTGTGTGCTGCCAAGGTGGATTCAAGGGCATCCCCTCGGGGGCATCACAGTCCCTACGATGGGACAAATCCCCCAGGACAGAGGAAGCCCCTCTGTTGGCATCACGGCCGCATTCCCGGGTGGATGCTTTGCCCCTGTTGCTGTCCGGGCAGCGCTGCTGGAGCTGTGGGCACGCTGTGAGCCTGGCCCAGCCTGGCCGGAGGTGTGTGGCTCCAAGCATCTCCCAAGGTCTCTCCAGGCTCCGGATGGCGATGCCGGAGTCTTTCCTGCTTCCTTCCTGCTGTCAGCTGTAGCTTTGGCCTTTTGTACCGCAGGTCCCAAATGTGTTTTCCATGGGGTGAGGGCGCAGCGGTGGACGGGAAGGGGATGTTCTTGGGTCCTGCTGGGCTCCTTGGCTTTGGCTCCACTGTTAAGCTGGCTGGGTTTGGACCTGGCCCGTGGAGTGGCGGGTGTCCAGGACAGTAAATGTCCCTGTCCTTCAAATACAGGCTGTGGGGCAGCGCCAGTTACCCGGCGTCTCTCACGTCTTGACCTGTTCATAATGGCATAATGAATATCTTTAATTGCAGCTAGATTAGCTGGCCCACAGGGGCCTTTCCGCCTGCATTCCAAGGTTAAACAAGGTGACGCCAAGCCCTAATCCAAAAAATAATAGTGGATGTGAGTGTGTTTGGGGTAGGGCTGGAAGCCTTGGCACCAGAGACACCAGGACAGCAGCAATTCCTGATTTGCCATGCCCTTGGCTTGGTCACAAAACCTGGAGAGAGGGGTTCTGCAGAGATTTTGGGGCTGATTCCGCTGGGATTCCTGAGCCAGGCAGGGCTTTCTGGGGCACAGGTGTCCTCCGGCACCTGGCCCAAGCGGGAAGTAGCTTGAGAGGCTTCGCTGTGTTTATCTTGCAGCTGCAGCGCTGGGAAAGGAAAATAAACCCTTTATCTGCAAATAAATCAGGGGAATTGGGCCAGGTGGGGACAGAGACACACCGTGCTGATCCTTTTTCCTCCACCTCCGCGGGGTTTGTCCCCCTCTAGCAGCAGCCCCTACAGTGGGATGAGCCATGGAGCAGCCAGGATTGTGGGAGCCTGCAATGGGATGGGGGCTGGATGGTGAGACTGGTACCCCTAATCCCACCCAGTGATGTGGAATTCTTGCTTTTCCCGCTTCTGAGAGAGAGGAATGAATCTGGTGACCTCAGAACCTCTTCTGATGCTGTGACCAAAGGGGGAAACTCCTGTTAAAGGGTAGCACGTCATAAAAATATGGAAAAAAAACCCAAAAAACGCCGCTCTTCCCTAATCCAAAAGACTCCGAGGGGGAAAATCGTCCTGCAAGACACAGCTTCTGCAGCGCTGGTTACCCACCCTATTTGCGATCCATTGGCAGGTCCACTGTCCATCCCCGCCGGAAAATTCGGACTCGAGCCTGCGGCAGAGCAGGGCAGCGCTGGGGGGAGTCACCGGCTGGATGCCACCAGGCTGGATGCCAGTGCCACCTTGTGGCAGCTGCCTCAGGGTCCCGATGTCACATGCCCGGGACACCCCGGCACCCCTGGGGCAAGAGCAGGGACTTGTATCCGCTGGACCTCTGGCTCCTGTCTGGCTCTCCTTGTCCCCATGGCACGCACGGCTCCAATCTGCCTGTGTCCCCATGGGCTCCCTGGCTCCGGGCTGTTTGGGTGTCCCCATGGCACCCACGGCTCCAGCCTGGCTGTGTCCCCATGGGTTCCACGGTCTGGGGCAGCTTGACAAACATCCTCAGCAGTGGCTTGTGCTGGGCTGCTCGGAGGGGTCGGAAACAGGGATGCATGAGGGAAGAACAGATTTGGGAGCCTCCTGAAATGGGTTTGCTGCAGCTGCCAGGGGAAGGATTTTGCAATTATATAGATGCTCATCCCAGAGCTCAGAGATTTTTCCTTGGAGTCGATGGGGTCTGGCCTCACTTGCTGGACTGCAGCCCCAGGAGTAGATGATTCCTGGGTCACACAGTTTTTGTTAACAGCAAGGAGATGCTCTAGTAAACAGAGAGATGAGCTGGGAGTGTGCTGGTCTTGGCACAGAATCTTTTGGTCTGGAATCCCTAAATCCAACCAAGCAAATTGTAGCTGACTATATTTGGGGTTTGAGCAATGCAACTAGGAAAAAACAGGGCTCCTGGGAGGCCAATTTATTTAGGATTTTTTCCTTGGCACACAGCAATGGATCACGGGTGAGACGGTGCCTGGTACTTGGAAAGGATCCTGAAACGTGTGGGAAGTTGGGGCTGACCTTGGCTTGGCGGATCAATGGTCAGATTGTTGGAGCAGCAGGAATCACTGCAGCCTGTTCCTGGGACTGCTTTGATGCTGGGCATTTCGATAAGGAATGCGTGAGGTGAAACGATAGCGGCTCAGGGTGAGAGAGTGACGGGATCAGGGAATGCTGGGCTGGCAGCATGAGGTGCCTCAGGTCACACTGGTTTGGAATGGGAAGCACAGCATGGCTGAGCTGTGGGAAGCTGTGGTTGAGGGGAGCTGCTGCTTCAGGAGAGCTGGCAGTACTCCATGGAAATCCTGGGCTCTGAGGAGGAGCAGGTTGTTGGCCAGGGAAGAGCTGCTCTCCCATCAAGAATGATGAGCCAGTCTGACATCAGGAATGCTGGTTTGCAGCCTGAGGACAGAGGGGTCATGATGAGAAAAGTTAATTCCCACCTAGGGTCAGTTGCTTGAAGTCCTCTGGGGCCCTTTTCCTCTGTTTTCTGTCATCTATCTGAGTCCCCTCTCTCACCCCAGGCTTCTACCAACTGCTTTAGATAAATATGTGGGGAACTAAATTAATTATGTTCAGGCATGAAAAACATTTATTCTGCCCCTTTTGATTTTCTGTCAGCCAGCCCTCCAGCCCTTGTGGGAAGATGAATACATCCCTGCAGTGGCAGAGGAAGCATCAGGTCCTGACAGCTTTACTCCAGAGGATGCTCAGCACAAGCCCCATCTCTGACACATCCCTCTTCCCTGAGGCAGGAATGATTATTGCTGCTGCAGTGTTTCTCAATTTGCTGGGCAGTGCTGGACACAGCTCCTGCTATTGCCTTACCCACAGAAGTAATTTTACAAGGGTTTTGTTGTTGTTGTCGTTGCTGTTGTCGTTGTTGTTTTTTAATGGAAAAAATGCCGGGCACCTTTTCAGTACAATCTTTTTCAGTTTTCCACACAACTTTCCCCATACATTGGGATTAATTGGGGTGAAAAGCCTGATCTGAACTCCTTGCTCATCCTCTCCCCCGAGTACAGGGGTCCATCCCATTCCATCCACATTACAAACTGCTTTTAAAGCACATTTAGAGCATTGTGCTCCTGAGGAAGCTAAGGAGTGTGTTGCCAGTGCTAGAGGCTGTGGGATCAGGCTTCCCAAAGCTGACATCGTGAAGCACCGAGCCAGGGGCAGCTGCAGAGCTTCAGAAGCCATTTCCTAATGCCAGTGGTCCCTGCTGCACCTTCCCACCTGTGCCCCGTGCTCGTACTCTGCCTGCAGAGCGCCTGCACCCCTTCAGAACAAAGCCCTTCTCCTGCTGTGCCCCCAGATCTGCTTAAATCCCGGCATTCCAGCCCAAAAAGCCACCTGCTCCTGCCCTGCGGTGACAGCGCGGCAGGGATGTCCTCACCGCCTGCCTGGAGCATTCCACTGCCTTCCCGACAGTCCGCAGCTCGGGAAGGGAAAGGATGGGAGTTGCTGTGTCATTCATTGCCAGGTAACCCAAGAGGTCCGGGAGAACAAACAGGGTGTACAGGAGACGTAAACAATAAACCAAAAATGGTGCCCCGGAGCCAGGGAGTGCACAGTGCTGAGAGGCTCAGCCACCAGCTGCAGGGATGTGCTGGGTTCATCCCACATTACCTCGGCTCTCTGCAGAAACCGGGAGCGGAAAAGAGACCGGGAATGTCGCGGGAGCTCCGGGCTGTTTGTACACGAGGTGGAATAAACTGTGTGAATTGCCATGGAAACCCTGCTCCGCGCCAGGTTCCCCGGCAGCTGAGGGATCACGGGGCTGATCCCGTTTGCTGTGCGCGAGGATTTGGGCTGTGGAACCACATCCCTGAGGATGCTAAGGGAATGGGACAGATGTTTTGAATTCTGATGTCTGCCTTAGTCCTTCTTGCGGGCTGATCCCCCAGCGTGGGCAGCAGGGAAGGGGGAATTCTGCCCCCCTGCTCAGGTGAGACCCCACCTGCAGAGCTGCCCCAGCCCTGGGGCCAACAGCACAGGGAGGAGCTGGAGCTGCTGGAGAGAGCCCAGAGGAGGCACCAGAATGAGCAGAGGATGGAGCAGCTCTGCTGGGAGGAAAGGCTGGGAGAATTGGGATTGTTCAGCCTGGAGAGGAGAAGCTCTGGGGTAATCAAATTGTGGCCTTCCAAAACCTGAAGAGAACTTACAAGAAAGATGGAGAGAGACTTTTTACAAGGGCTTGGAGTGCCAGAGCAAGTCTGTCTCAAACTGACAGAGAATTGGTTTAGATTGGAGATTAGAAGGAAGTACTTTGCCCAGAGAAGCTGTGGCTGCCCCTGGATCCCTGGAAGTGTCCAAGGCCAGGCTGGATGGGGCCCTGAGCAGCCTGGGACAGTGGAAGGTGTCCCTGCCCATGGCAGGGGTGGCACTGGAACTGGAATTGGTGATCTGGTTTTGATCCTGGCAGGCAGAGTGCAGGGCCTGGTGCAGGAGCACAGCCTGCACGGTGACACACGGTGACACACAGTCCGTGGGTGCTCGCGCTCCTTTTGGCTCGGGAGCAGCCATTGCCTCCGGCCCAGCCCTGCCACGGCGCCCGCTGGCCCTGGCGGCTCCCAGCACGTGAGCTGGCGGCTGCCAGCAGCCTGGCAGCCCTTCTCCTCCCTGCCTGGCTCGTGTCCATGACTGGCAGCGTGGCCTCTGCCATGGCTTTTGGTCCCTGGGCTGTTTGCTGCTGCTCGCTTTGCTCCGCGCGTGCTGGGCCTCAATCAGGTGCAGCGACGCGTGAGGGGGAAAACAGAGAAGCCTTGGCTTTCCTTCACTTGCACATTAATTGCCTTTTTTCTGGCTTTTTTTTCCATGACCGGTGAGGACTGGAAATTTTGTTGCTAGCAGGAGATGAAAAGAGATGTTTGTGCTGACAGCCAGAGCGTGTGGGGAGCCCTAAAATCCCCCCAAGTGCCCGGGAAAGCCATGCTGTGCTGGGGCTCCGCACACTCAGCCATGCCAGCAGATGGGACTTGGTTTAACTTTCCTGGGGCAAGATAATCAGCTTTAAAAATTATTCTGGAGGCTGGTTAACCCTCGAATACACTGGCCTTAGTTGTCATCTCCCACAAGGTCAGTGTTTTCTTAAGGCCTACCCAGCAAATCTCCATCAGCACAATCTAAAACCTGTGGCTAGCACAGACCTTTCCCATGAGAATTCTTTTCTCTCTTCTTCCTGTGTTTTATAAACAAAGAGTTTATAAAGTTTGGATGTTATTAAAAACAGTGTCTCGAGATTTGGACAGTTCAGGTTTATGTTCCCACACCCAGCCAGACCTCTGGACCAGAGGGTTTGTTTGTGTGTGAGCCCAGCTTACTTATGATGGATCATTCCCTTGTTCATGTACAGTTTTCAACACTTTGCTGTCCTGTTGGGTGCCCCTGAACACCTCTTGGGGAGCAGTCCCACAGCCCTCTGCCCATCTTCCCAAAGCCTCCCAAAGCATCCCTACCAGCAGAGATGCCTCCAGCCCTGCGGTTCCAGCACAGGAAAGACATGGAGCTGCTGTAGCCCCCGAGCTGCTCCAGGGCTGGAACCCCTCTGCCCTGGAGCCAGGCTGGGGGAGCTGGGGATGTTCACTGGAGAGGAGAAAGATCCAGGGAGAGCTCAGAGCTCCTGCCAGGGCCTAAAGGGGCTCCTGGAGAGCTGGAGAGGGACTGGGGACAAGGGCTGGAGGGATAGGACAAGGGGAATGGCTTCCCACTGCTAGAGGGCAGGGTTAGATGGGATATTGGAAGAAATTCTTCCCTGTGAGGGTGGGGAGGTCCTGGCACAGGGTGCCCAGAGAGGCTGTGGCTGCCCCTGGATCCCTGGCAGTGTCCAAGGCCAGGCTGGACAGGGCTTGGGGCAGCCTGGGATAGTGGAAGGTGTCCCTGCCCATGGCAGGGAGTCGCACTAGATGGGCTTTAAGTTTCCCTACAACCCGAACTGATTTTATCCCTGATTGTATCCCTCTGCAGTGCCTGCTGTCACCATGGCAACCTGTGTGTGCTGTGGGGTGGGGATGCTCTCTGAATGAGGATGCTGTGTGGGATTGGGATACTGTATGGGATTGGGATGCTGTGTGGGGTGAGGATGCTGTATGGGATTGGGATGCTGTGTGGGGTGAGGGTGCTGTGCGGGGTGAGGATGCTCAGCAGAATGAGGATGCTCAGCAGGATGTGGTCACGCCGAGCTTGCTGCTCAGGGTCAGGCAATCCAATTAGAGCTGATGCAGCCAGGGAAGGGTTCTGATTCTCCTCCTAATGGCTATGGAATTGGCATCTGGAAACGCTTCTGAGCAAGGAGCTCATCGCGCAGGGCAGCGCCTTATCCATTACTCTCTCGGAGGGAACAGATGATACTATGGGCAGTCCGAGGGGCACAGCCGGGGAGGGTGTTAGCTTTCCCTCGGATCCGTCACGCAGGACGCGGACAGTTCCCGTTAGTGGAGCACCAAGGGACATTGTTTTTCACATCGGGGACGAGGCGGGACGCGAACCTGCGGCCCTCAGACCCTGCCCGCTCCCTTAGGCGACCGCGCGCAGCGACGGCAGCTGGGAGGTGTAGTTTCTCCCTACCCTCCATCTCCTCCCCCTTCTCAGCACCGCTGCGCCAAGCGGACTACATTTCCCATCGTGCCGCACGGAGGGGCGCGGGCGGGGCGGCGGCCCGGGGCGGGCCCGGGCTGGAGGAGGTGGCGGCGGCGGGGGCGGTCGCTCCCCGTTAATCGCCGCTGGCAGCGCCGGGCGGATATAAAAGCCGGCCCCGCGGGGATCCCCCAGGCGCCCCGGCCCTTCTCCGCTTCTTCTCGTCCCTCTGGGCGATGCGCGGTGCCGCGGCGAAGTGAAGAAGCGGCACTTTCTCCGTGTTCATCCTCTTCCTCCTCCCCGCGACCATGGGCGACTGCGGAGCCGCCGGGGACGTGAACTCCAACGTGCTGGTGGCCCGCAGCACTGGCGACGCGCAGCTGGACAAGGCGGTGTGGCAGTGGCTGAGCTGGGACAAGGTGGGCGAGCGCCGGCAATTCCCCCCGACCCCTCTGGGGCCGTGGGGTGACATGGGTGCGACACCTCCGTCCCCTCCCTGCTCCCTCCCTGCCGGTGGGAAAGCAGACCCTGGATCCCGCAGGTCCTCCGGGTGATGTTCCCGAGGAATCCTCACCCGTGCGGGGATGGGGATGATGCCACCCTGCACATGGAGCATCGCACCTGCCCCTCCTTAGCACAGGATGGAGCAGTGGCTCATTAAAATGCAGCATGGGTGTTTTCCTGCTCTGCCTGAATTTAACCCTTCCCCGGGGAAGAAACAGCCGGGCTCCAGCATTCCCCTTTTTTCAGCTCACCACGGTGTCAAGAGCACTGTAGGCTTAATTAATTCGGATTAAGCCACCCAAAGGTGTGATAACAGTGTGGTATTGGGGGGATATTTTGCTTATCCTGTTGTTGAAAGGGTTACTTCGGGTTTTTAGAGGTTTTTTTGCAGCTGGTTTGTCCAACCATCATGGCCTGTGCTTTAAAAAAATACCTTGATGATGGGGGAGGGTGAATTGCCAGTACACCGGTGGTTTAGGCTTCTGGTTTAGGCTTTCCTTCATTTTTTAGGCTTTTATCTCCTGAACTTCTTTTGCCTTTATTTTTATTAATTAGGACCGCCAGCGTGTTGGTACTGTTTCCTTTTTAATTTCATCCTGTCAGGATCAAAGCAGGAGGGCTGCAAGCAAATGCCACCTGATGGCTCTTAGAGGAGCTTTCTCCTGCTTGGAAATATGGTCTCTCCTCCCAGCTTTGCAGAAATTAACAGGTGCCATCTGCACATTCTGCACTCAGAGCTGCTGCTGTGAAAATATCCGGGAATAGTGGTAAGGGGGAGGGAAGGAGTGGAGAAAGGAAATGGCATTCCTGATAACTCATGTGATAACTCAGGTTGAACTCCAGTAAATATTTCTTTTTGATAACTTCTTGTTGGCTTATTGAAAGGCCTTTTTTTTTAAACAGGTTGTTTTGTCTTTCCTAGAAATGTATAAAGTCAGAGAACTTCCACTGCAGGAAAAATATTCAGATTAAAACTGGCAATAGGGAAATATCCCCATTTCTAGAGCTCCTCCCAGGGCCATACTTAACCAGTAAAATACAAACTGCAGGGTCAGGGTGAGTGTACCTGTTTGCCCTTGCTTCCCTAGGTGACAAACATAACCTTTCCTATAAAGCTGCTTGAACTTGGAGCTCCTGGGCAATTTGACAACTCAAAGTCACCTGGAGGAAGCTGAGGACTGAGGACTGCTTGCTGGGGCCAGGGGTCATTCAGGGGAGGTGTTAACAAACCAGGTGAAGGTGCTGTGGGAGGGGAAGGCAAGGCAAAACCAGGAAATATGGCATGAGCAGGGGTTATGCCCTTGTCCAATGGTCCACTTGTATTTCACCACAAACTGAGGAAATGGGGCCTTTGCTGCTTATCAAATTTAACCCCCCTTCCCACCCCCAGCTTTCTGAGCTGCAGGGATTTTTATTGCCTCTGATCAAGGAAAAATCTATGCACTCCATTCCCAGCTGTGGGAGGCTTTTGTGCTCTAACTTAATTGAAAACTGCTTGCTGTAATTAATTACCAGAGTTGTGCTCGCTGTCCTTTGTGGTTTGGGTGTTCATGCTCACCTTGCCTCAAACCCCGGGAGGGTGGAGGAAACCTGGCTGTGGGATGAGCATCCTGCTTTCCTCCCCTTCTCCCCAGCATCCTGCATCCTCGTCAGTGCTCCTGGCATTCCTTCCCTTCCTATCATCTCTGCTTAGCTGCAGCTTTGGTCTTTGAGCCTTGGAGGCACAAAGCCTTTGAGCCTTTGGTCTTTGGTCTTGGAGGCACAAGGCACTGCCCTTTGTTTGCTCCTCTTTGGGAAAGTATGTGAACAATTAGTCATTGTTCTCCACTTTCTCTCTTTAATTCCCTTTCATTCCACTTCCTAATTTTCCTATTGCATTTCCACATCTGCCTCGAGTCTCTCCAAGGAGTCTGGTTTGTGTGACAAGCTGATCAGAGCAGCTTTGTACACACATTGCTCCTGGCTGGGGGTACCTGGGAGAACCTTTGGCTCTTAAAGGCACTGGTAGAACTTCACATGGGGGGGAAAGCTGGAATTAATTATCCAGGAGCTGTTTGTGCAGGCCCCATTCACTGCACTCATTTGATTTTACTAATTCATGGACTCAGTATCATTGTCTCAGCTGGAGCATGGATAGTTCTTCCTTGCTGATAAGGTGGTTTGGCTGGTTTTGGGGTGCTTTTGAAGTGTCCCTTGGTGTTCTTCTAAATTTTGTGGCTTTTGAGATGCTTCTCAAGAGGAAATGGACTTGATAGTTTGAGACAATTAACTTGCATGTGACTTGCAATATTTTTTGCTTATTATGACTTTTAAGTGAATTTTTATGAATAACAAGGGAAAATGAAGGCCACAGAAAATTCATTCAAACTCAAGCCAACTTGAGATTTTTCTCCCCTTCTTCCAGTCACACATGCAAAGAGTGTGCAAAACAAAAAAAAGATTCCTGTGAGAGTAGTAAATTACCAGTTATTTTGACAGCTTTGAAACCTAACTCTGGTGGTAAGTATACATGATTAACATGATTGGGTGTGAAAGAACTGTAAGAAAGACTAGGTTAATGCCCTTGTCTTTAATTCTTCATTTGTTCCAAATGTTGAATCCTGGTGAGCCTCAAAAAAGTGTGATTCTACCTCAGCAGGCAACTCCACAGTACTTGGAAAACTGAAAATTTGGCAGAGAATCTTTTTTTAAAAATTCGTTTAATAAAACTTCAAGCCTTTCTGAAATGTGTTGCAGAGTTACCTGCAGGTTGTGACCCCGGAGTTCTGATTCTGGCAGTGACTTCTTATAAATATTTGTGTGTAATAATTTTGGAGGAAAAATTGCAGAACTTTTTTTTTTTCTGGTGTTTATGTGAGTGCAGAACAATGTTCAGTCCCTCACCCACGCAGCAGCCTGTCTGTCTCTGTCCCAAATGTTCCTGATTTCCATTTCTTTGTGACAGGGAATGTGAAGTACTGAAGGGAAGGTTCTGACAGCCTCATTCTCTCTCCTCCCAGCTTGGCAGTAATGCCCTCTGAGAATGGGAGCACTGTTGGGATGAACTGGGGACAGTCTGCTTCAAATGGGATGGGAAGGCATTGCCTGGGCTCTGCTTCCTCCCCACTTCCCATGGATCCATGGCGAGCCTCAAAGCTACTGAAAAATTAGGGATGCCTCACAAATTTACATCTTGAAATGGCAGGTTAAGGTGCCTGAGGGCTCTCACAGGGTGTTGGTGGGTGCTGCAGGGTTGGGAATTAGGTGAGGGCAGAGCTGCTCCTCAGGGACAATCCAGGCCAGGGGATTGGAGCAGCAGGGACATGCAGTGAGGGTGGGCTGTGCTGGAGCAGCAGGGACATTGCAGGGATGTCTGATGAGGGTTGGCTGTGCTGGAGGAGCAGGGACATGCAGTGAGGGTGGGGTGGGCTGTGCTGGAGGAGCAGGGACTCCCTGTGGCAGTACCAGCTGACCCATCCCTGGCCCAAGCACCAGCCAGAGCCCCTGCTGTGCTCCCCTGTCCCTTTTGTGCCCCAGCAGTGTGTGTTCAGGCAGCAGGAGCCTCTCCCAGGGCCACTGTCACCTTATCTGCCCCCTCCTTGTGCTGCTGGCCCTGGGCAGCACCCTTTTCCCAGCAGGAGCTGGGGAGATGGTGGCTGTTGCCTCTTGATTGTGGCTTCCACTGGCCTTTATAGATGAATGCTAAGTTGGGACTAAGTCATTGGAATGTATAGTTGAAGTATTCCTAGTGTTTCAGGAGGGTGATCAGATAAACAAATGCATGGAATTTTCTATAGAAATTTTGGTGCTGATGGTATGGTTTGAAGGTGTGGGGTTTTTTTTGGGTTTTTTTGTTGTTTTGGCAAAGTGAAAATATAAGAAAAGTGATGGGATTTTTTTGGTTGGAAGCTTCTGGTGTTATTAAGAAAGTTAGAGGAAAGGTAGTAATAAATATTTACATCCAGCAAACATTTGTCAAATAATAATAATAGTTAGGAGTCAGTGGATATTCCATAACCAAATGTGAGGCATTGTCCACCAGTAAGCAATCCTTGGAAAACCAGTGGCAGTGTGGGGCTTTGAAGAGTCTCTCTTCCCTGTTTGGGAAGAGTTGGTGCTGCTTGTGCTGGGATATTCCCTGCTCAGCCTTAAGTTCCCTGCCCACCCAGACCATTCCAGGACCCCAGGAAGGCTGGCTGGCCAGCATGCAGAGATTTGGCACATTTGGGCATTGAAATAAGTGCTGCTTTCATGTCATCATCATCCATGTACTGCTTGACTTCAGATGAAGCACTACAATCTCTGAGCTCTCCTCTCATGGGAATTTGAATTGCTTTGTTAGAGCCATTGGGATGCAGGGATGTCTTAAAGCATTGCTTTTTTAAAGGACTGACTATTTTTGTATCAAGCAGCCTGGTTTATTTCTGCTGAAGGCAGGCAGCTTTAGGCAGCTCGATGTCAGGGGTTTTTTTTTTTTTTAATGCTATTAAAAAAATCTTTCAAACACTGTAGTCTAAAGTCTCTAAGGAACTTTTCTTTTTTGCACTTGGAAAAATGAACCATGCCTAAAGCCCCTGCGGGACTTTCAGATATGAGATCAATTAATACAACTGCCAAGCATGCCAGAAAAACCCCTGGTTTTTTGGTGGTTTTTTTCCCCCAGGATTTGCAATGGGGTTAAGTGTGAGCAGTGAAAGCTGTTCTGGAATTCCCAGGGCAGGGTGGCAGATGGTGCTCAGAGCCAGGCTGTGTGTTGCAAGAAGCTGAGCTGGGCCATGGGGTGTGAAGCTCCAGCTTGGAGGGAAAGGACAAGCTGGAATGCAGGAAAAGCAGGCAGGATGTGCCAGGCTGGGATAAGGGAAAGCTGGAAAGCAGGAAGGATGTGCCAGGCTGGGATAAGGGCTGTCTGGAGGTCAGCCATACGTTGAACAGCATTAGAGCCCAGAGTGTGAGACAGATCATTGGCACTTCTGAATTTATACCCACTCCTGTAGAATTCCCTCTTCCTGCTTGCCCAGGGGTTTCAGGTCATCTGTGGAAAGCTTGGAGATTTTTACTTAACTTTTTTCTCCTCCTTTTTTCTTTCCTGCAACTTCAGCTTAACTGAGTGTGACCTGAGCAAATGAAAATGTTATTTGCGTGCTATTTTGGCCAACTCATTTTTATTCCTTAAGAAATGAATTAAGTAGCTTCAGTCAGAAGTGCTTGTTAATCTGTTTGTAAAATAAGTATCTGTGCTATTGCTTCAGTCTTGCTTGAGTTTTGCGAAGCTCCATAAACTGTGGAATGTGCAATTTCTATTCTATTTTTGCAGGGAGGCAATGCAGTGTGTCCTAAAAAGCTATCAAGGATGCTGTGTGATTTAATAACCTTATTTTAAACCAAACCCATGCACTATGGTAGTGTGAAATGAGGTTTTCAATACTCTTGCCTTGGATTCTTTTCACATCAGTCATTTGTTTTCTGGTTGGCTGCCCATGAACAGCTGAAAGAAAAACTTTCACTTTTGCAGTTTGATATTTGTTGTGCTCCATTGTTTTGGTTTCTTTTTAGGCCTGTGTTTATCTGTTTAGTGAGCAATGTCTTGCTTTGGTTGCCAAGCCATCCAGGAGCCTGGAAAATAGTGGCTTGCCTTTTATTTTAGAGCACACAGAAATAAAATTTATTTTAAATTAACATGTCTAGTGCTCAGGGTCTGTTACCAAGCTGCAGAAATAATTTCAGGTTTTTCAATGCATTTTATTGATTATTTTTTCTCCCAGAGAATGTGCACAGCTCATGTCTTTGTGCTTTTCCCAGCATTTTTCCAGCCCTCTGAAGAGCCTCCCCCTGTCTGTGTGGAGCATATTTCCCAGTGCTGCTGGAGCTGGCTGACCTCTATTTTAAATGTCAGGGGTGCTTCACCCCTGCCTGCAGATTCCATTTGCCTTTTTTAACCCTTCCTTGGGACCCTGCTTGAAGCAACACCACTTTGGAGAAGCACTTGTGCCACCAGAGTGGTTTACACCTCTGGAGTCATTGGTTTCTTCCAGCTGTAGGGTCTGGGAGGTGCCTTGTCCAAATTAGATGTCAGCAGACAGGCTGAGTTTCTTGGTGGCCAAATTAATTCAGCATTAGCTGGATAATTGTGGGGAACAAATAGTGGTGATGTGCAATGTGCAGTTTGTGCACTTGCAAGTTCTTAGCTGCAATGGTGGCACAGATTAAGGAAAACACTGAATGAACAGAGGGATCACTGTGGATCAGAATCCAGCCTGCTGCAAAACACCCTGCCCACTGCTGGAGGAGGCTTGCAGCAGCCTGGTCCTCTGCAAGGTGTCCCTGCCCATGGCAGAGGTGGAATGGGATGATCCCCAGTGTCCCTTCCACCCCAAACCATCCTGGGATTTCCATGATTTTGCTGTGCCTGTTTCTTGTGGGTGGGGAGGAAGGAAATGCTGCTTTGAAGTTTGGATTTTTGTCTGTCTTCCAGCAGCACAGATCAAGAATTGTGTTGTCTGCCTTGGAAAAACTTATTCTAAAGTCTGTGCTCCACACTTGGAATAGCTGGAAGGTGTCTTAATGACCAGACAAACACATCAGCATATCAGTGGCAGCAAGAGCTCTTGAATCTTTTGGTGATAAGGATGATGTGGGAAGAATGTGATAGAAGTGAGTTCTGGTGAAGGCTGGTGCACAGGTGTTTTATAGGATAGGAGGGATTTGCCCCGGGAATTACTTAAAACCACTGAGCATGCACAGTTCAGCTCCTGATTTCAAGCACTAAGCGAAGGCCTTGGTGTTTTGCAGAACCAGAAAACCAAGGAGCAGATTGAGAGCTTGCTGCAGAACGGGAAGCACAAGGAGCTGCGGGATCGCCTGTGCTGCCGGCTGACCTTCGGCACGGCCGGGCTGCGCTCGGCCATGGGAGCTGGCTTCTGCTACATCAACGACCTCACGGTCATCCAGTCCACTCAGGTGAGCTGACCACAGGTGGGGAGAGGCTCTGCCCCACGGGGAGTGGGTGGGAGCAGCGTCCTGCTGAAATCCCAGAGCTGGGGCACGGCAGCAGGGTGGAAGCGTGAAAAGTTTGGTGCTCAGAGGAAATGAAGGAGCTTGGAGAGGTTTAACTGGGCTGGAATTTAGCCAGTGTGTTACACAGCCCTGGAGCTGGAAATTATTAGCTGCCATAAAAACTTGTATATTAGTCAAAACCAACTCAACAAAAAAACCAAACCAAAAAAGCAAAGCTCCAACTAAACAAGCCTTTCATTTTCAGCACAAGCGTGAATAACTAAACAAAAATTAGCAGGATTTTCTAAGTAAATGAAGTAAGATGAAAAAGCAAATGTCAGCTGGCTGTGAGGATCTGTATTGGAAATTGTTTAGCTTTTGGGGAACCTTTCCAGTATCACTGGCTGTGATTGGTGGTTAAGTGGCTTGGTGTTCCTGTAGCACTGGGCACTTTTTGAAGTAGACAAGAAAGGAATTGGAGATACGAATTTAAACCTCTCAAACTGCAAATCTCATGTTAAGTATTGGATCAGAGGTGTTGGTGATTCCTGATTCATCTATGGTTCAATATTTGTGTATTTGGGTTACTGATACCATCCTGGAATTATTTGCTAGGAGAAGACTGATCTGATCTTTTTGAGGACCAGGTCTGTGAAGTTTGGAGTAGAGTATTTTGGGATAGTTGATTTATCCTTAAATTACTTATTGTGCAGTACCAGGGTGCTTTTCAGCAGAGGTGTTTCTCTATCAATTTTTCCCCAAGAACAAGTGGATTACATAACTGCTCTTCATAATGAAAGTTCTTAAAAATTAATTCAGATACATTTGAAATCAATCTGATATCATCTTCCCTTTGAGCATGTAAAAGAAGAGTTTGAATCTGAGTATTATCTAGGGTTGTAGTCCTGATAAACTGTTGTTCAGATTTAAGTACCTGTTCATGAACACACTTTATTATGCAAAAAGCAGTTGGATTCTTAATTTGAAAAACACAGCTTTCTCTCACCAGAGTGAAGGTAGTGGGCAAGGAAGGAGGAGTATTGAATCCTTTGGAAAAAAAATAGCATGAGTCAAAAAATGGGTGTTCTGTATTTCCTTACCACATGGACTGAGTATATTAAATATACTTAGTTTATCTGTTTATCTACTGTTAGCCTTGACTGTTAAAAATAGAATGAGCTGATATATTTGGAACCTGTGTCCTTGGAAAAATCAATAAAATGTTATGACAGAGCTACCAAATTTTACCTACTTTGACAGGTACTTTTTTTTAAATGGAGCTTCAGACATGATCAAAGGTGTTTTGTTACATGGTTTACAAAGGGTTGGTAAAACCTCTCATTTCATACTTTTTAGCTGGTTGCTCTCTGCAGGATGATGCTCTGACCTCCCTCAGGAGATGTGACCGAAAGAATGCTTTCTGTTGGCCTAGGATGGAGGGATGTGCTTAAAACTTGGAACAGCTGGGAGTCTGCTGAGCTTTTTGTACAACTGGAGGACAACAATTAGGGGAAAGCCAAATTCCAGTATGGTTTATACAGGTTTAGTGTTGAAGTGTTGGTTTGAAACCCAACCTTCTCTCTGACCATTTTTCTCTTCAGGATCTTCTTGGGTTGAACAGAAAGCTTTAAGTGTCTGACCTGTAAACTGGACACATCTTAGAATGATGCTTCCTTTAATTCTGCCCTTCCTGACCTGGATGTGGCAGAAATGCTGTATTGACATGAACAGCTCCAGGAGGACTCTGTGGATGCACTGGGAGCAGACTGAGGAGGCTAAGAACAGGGTTTAAAAGTCAGTATTTTGCTGCCAGTGGTGGAATGGTTAACAGCAGCTGAGTTGCTTTGACCAAGTCCCCTTTTCTTTGCAGCAGAGGAGGTTTCCAGGAGTCGTTTCCCTGCTGTTGGGTTTGGAGCTGCCAGTGCTCCCTTTGTGCTCCAGGCTGGCGGAGCGTGGCTGAGCGTGGGTCTGCTGGCTCAGCCACATTCCTGGGAGAGAGGGACAACTTCCCTCGTGCTTGGCAGGGAATGTGTTGGCAGGCTCAGTTTCATGGGCATTGCTGGTTTTTCAGAGAAACAAACTGGGGATGTGTTGTCTGCTCCCTCTGCAGAGCTGCTATTTTTAGTTGTTTATTAAAGCCGTGTATCAAGCTGGGAAAAGCAGCCTGTGGGAAGTGGATTAGAACTTGTTTCTGAAGTAAACTGCAGCAGATTTGAGCTTGCTTTGAGCACTCTTGTTCCACAAGCTGAGGACAGGGACAGTTCTGCTGGACCTGCTCTGAGCACAGACAGCCCTGGCTCTCTGGATTTGTCCTTACCTGGGACACTAATAAATATCCAGTCACATAGCAGCCTTGAGTGTAATTAACACTTCCTTCAATTAAAATTACCTGTGGTGTAGTCATATGTGTGCTGTGTCCTTCATTTGATCTTCATTTGATTTAATTATGTTGATATTATGAAAAGCCAGATCCAGGAAGGTCCAGAATATCCTGCAGCTTCCATGAAGGTGTTTGGATAGCAAGCAAGTCCAGTAGGACTGAGTTAACTTCAGAGGTCTGTCGCTAAGCTCAAGGGATTAATTTTTAGCAAACTGTTCCACATCAGCAAGTAAAGACATTGCTGTTTTTCTTCATAGAGAATATTAGCCTAAACCAGGAGTCTGTTATAAGAAATCTGTTCAAGTCAAATTTGAATGGGATTTTCCCATTCCTCTCTCTCTTCTCTCTTTGCAGCTGTGAATGAAAGTTCTTGGCACACTGTCAGGGCAGGGTGAACATTTTGTGTGTTTTGGGTTTGGCATGAAGGTGAATTTAGCGGGTGCTCCTGCCACAGCATGGCTTCCAGACCTGCCACTATTCAAAGGGTTATATTTATTTTAAAGATTTTTCTGTCCCTCTCTGTCTCTGTAAATCCCTCAATGTCTGCAGCTGAGAGAATTCTCCAAAAAGGTGCCAGTATCCTCTGGGTCATGCTTTGGAGCACACCCTGTGAGTGAGCACAAGCCTGCTTAGACTTGATCTCAGTGACCTTTTCTGACCTTTTCTGACCTTAACAACTCTGTGATTCTAAAGGGCCAAAGCCAGTAAAAAAATGGATCTCAGCTGAGTTTCAGGGTAGGAGTTAGGCTGGCTTTCCAGATACCCAGTCAGATCCAGATAAAAACATCCCAAAGAATTGTACTAAATACTGGTGGGGGAGAAAAAAAATCTGTTTAATTCTGGTACAAAACACCCCAACTCCCATCAAGAGGCAACTTGTACCTCTTTGAGATGTGAAATTTATGGGATCAGTGCGGCTGTGTTAAGTTCACTGTGCTGTGTCGTGTGGTTGTGGAGAGCTGCAGCCTCTGGAAACTTCCATTGACAATAGTGTTTCCATCTTTTTATCTAAAACTGCTGATCCATCGTGGGCTGTTTCCGTGATGGAGCTCTGGAAAGACTCTGACTGGGAAGTGAATGGATGGGAAGGCTGCAGGGGAGGTGAAACTGCAGCAAAAGATGATCTTCCCACCCAAGCCATTCCCTGATTTTAAGGCAAATTCAGGACTAACACTTTGGAAAGAATGTTGAAAATGTCTGACTTGTACTGTGGGCTGAGAGATAAAGACTAGGCTGGCACATCTTATATTGTCTGAGTGGATGGACTTCCAAAATACAGATTTTTTTTTTTTTTGCTTCAGTCTTTAAGATGATTTAACTAAATGAAAGCACAGTATGAATTGAAAATGGATGTTTGCTTCTTGAGGGTTTATTGCTGTCCCACTCACTTTTATTCCCTACACCTCTTTTGCTTTCTTTCAGTGAACACTGAGGAAAAAACACTGCTGCTTTTGTGAATAGCATTATTCATGTGTTTGAGCTGTATTTTGCCTACTGACATTATCCATCCTTTGTGAAAGATCACCTTTAATCTTTGTGTGTGCTACACTGCAGCTAATTCTCTTTTCCCTCCTTTTTTTTTCTTTTTTTTCCCCAGGGGATCTACAAGTATCTTGAGAGGAACTTTTCAGACTTTAAGCAGAGAGGCTTTGTTGTTGGATATGACACACGAGGTCAGGTCACCAGCAACTGCAGCAGTAAGAAGTATGAGTATTAACTACATTTGCAAGACTAGAAATGAAATTGTGGCTTTAAATGCATTCTGTCCTATCAGCGTTTTTTCTTTCTTTTTGAACTGGGCACACTTTCCTCTCCCTTAGTCCATTTAAATAGCAATGAAGAGGGGCTGGGCCTAAATCCTTTGTGGTACCAGTTTGCCAGCAAACGTGGAGTGTAAGGCTGGTTACTCCACCAGAGAATTTACAGATTAAATGCCTGAGAACATGAGGCTTGATATGCCTGGAGACAAATTTGAATGTGGAGGTAAATTCAGAATATGAACATCCAGCTGGAAATTCCTAAGTATGAATGCACTTTTAACACTGGTATTACCACTTTTAACAATGATATTCTCTGGTATTTCACACCTGATTTAAGCTTGCTTGGGGGAGAAGAATTCTGCCTGCAGCTTGCTGTAACCCAGTGTATTTTCACTTTGAGGGGATTTTATCTGAAATGCTTAAAATGTAGACTTCCAGCAATGGCAAAGTGTGCTATTTGCAAGGAAGGGGGAGAAAACTGCTTCCTGAATTCTCTAAGGGATCTTAATCCTTTGTCATTTGAGGAGCAAAACACAAGTGGAAAAGGCATGCCTTGCAAGAAAGCCAGCCCAATAGCTAATTAGTATTTAGGTAATGGGAAGTTAATTACTGTAGTTATTGTTGTAAATAACACAGTTCTTTCTTTTTAAAAATTTGTGATATTGATGTTTTAGGGATGAAGAAGTCCATGGTGTAACAGAGCACAAAGCAGTGACTGTTGCAGGAGTTTCTGCTTTCCCCTGAATGCCTCTCTGCTGGGCCTTGGGATGTGTAGCTCATCATCCCCCAGGCCTTGGCATGAGGGGTTAAACTCCCTGTGACACTGTGTTTGCAAGGCTCTTGGCACACCCAGCTCTGTGGGTTAGGCACAGTCAAAAACTGGGGAAGTGTAAGAATGGTGTTCCTTTTCAGCCACACAAAGCTTGGAATTCAGGCTTGATGGTCACACAGCTGTTTCACATGTCCAAGAAGCACCTCAGTTCTCAACTCCATGTTTTTCTTGTCCCCTTGGGATAATGCAGCCTTGCAGCAGTGCTAAAATCAAACACCAAAAGAGTGTTTCCAGTGGGAGCAGCATGCTTTTCCAGCACTGTGTGGGCAGCTGAGCTCCTGTCCTTGCCTCAGCTCCAGGGGGGTGGCAGATCACCCAGCTGTGTCCTGTAGTTGTTAGTGTAAACCAAGCAGAATTTTAGTAGCTTCAGCTGCAAGCTGAGCTCTCAAACTCTTCCAGGTGGTTTCAGGTGACATTTAACAGGTGCTATAGTGAAATTCTGAGTCAGTGGAACTCAGACTGCTGGTGATGGGAGAGAAGGAAGTCAGTATTAAGACTTGTCTGTAAGAACAAGGCAGCAAAGTGAGCTTACACTATTTTATCTCTCATCTGCTTTGACTCTGAGACTTCCCATTACCTCCTGAGCTGTGAGTACCTGAGTGCAAAAGAAGTTTCATATCAGTTACCTGGAAGAGTGTGAACTTCCCTGTTGCTTGAAAGGGCAAGTGTATTATAAAAGCAAGATTTAGGGCCATGGGCACTGTTCCTGTTTCTAAGGGTGTGCTGCTTTGCAGAAGTGTATTTCAGAATAGATCTGCTTCCTGGACATTGTGTGAAGCTGCTGAGCAGGGCTGGCAAACAAGCTTTGTGTGGAATACCAAATCCTTTTCCAAACCTGTTGTTGCACACATCTGGTACTTCAGACTTTGTGGGAAGTTGGTTCTGTCCTTGAGCAAAGGAGGAGTGTTCAGCCAGCAAGTTCTGTATCTCTGTGTGGGACATCACTGCTTGGCTGGGGTGAGGGACTGAAGTGCCTTGGACTGTCCAGGCAGCAGCTGAAAGTGCTGTCTCAGATTCTACAGCCTGAAAATTCTTACCCTGACTGTGCAGTTTGTAGGGTACCACTCTTAGCATGAGCCAAAAAGCAGCAGAGGGCTTTGAGAAACAAATGCCTGAAGGTGACAGGAGTCCCATATGGTTGTTGGGCTGCCCTGGGGAGTTGGAGTGACTGAATATTTTCTTTTCCCTGTTGCTAGGCTTGCAAAGCTCACTGCAGCAGTCCTGCTGGCAAAAGATGTCCCTGTGTACTTCTTCTCCACCTATGTCCCTACCCCCTTTGTGGTGAGTCACCTTCTCGTCTGTATTGTTGAACCACACAGTTAAGGGAGTGTTTGAATTTACTAAAAATGAGAACTAGCAATTTTCTTAAATTCTGTTATTCAGCAGAAAAAGAGGCTGCTTGGTATGCTTGGCTCTTCAAGGAGGCTGTAACAAGGATGTTGCTGAACTCCTCAGTGCCTCTGCTTTTAATATGTCAAATATAGACTCTTCTAGTCACAGCAGCTTTGCCTTGCAGGGTTTTGAATTCCTGTGTGTATTCCATAAGCTCTTCTAGTGTGCTGTGTGTTCTGTGGATCTTGGTTTGAGGGGAGGAGTGAAATGCCTGGAGTACCTGTAATTTGTTTTTCAACAAGCCTTTTTATGAATTCCTTTGTTCTGTTTCAGCTTGTTTCTAAGTGCTCCTGTAATCTGAGCATAGACTTGCTTTAGCTGACCAGTTAATGATTGCATTTTTGTAACTGATACAAAGAATGTTTTTATGGAGAATTAGAACCAACTTTCTGCTACTGCTGCAGGAGACAGTGCAGAGTGTTCATGCCTGCAGTTTTCAGGTCACCTGGTGTGGTGTTAAAATCCCCTTCTGTAGGATGCTATGGCAGAACTGCCCTGCCAATCTGATGTTTTGTGGCAGAACCCTGTGCTAAGGGCTGTCTCTGGGTTCCTTTGCAGCCCTACGCCGTGCAGCAGCTCGGAGCTGTGGCTGGGGTGATGATCACAGCGTCCCACAACCGCAAGGAGGACAATGGCTACAAGGTAAAGCCTCACGCTCACAGCGTGTCACTGCCTTTCCAGCTGCTCTCCAGCATTCCCTGGGTGCACTTGGCCTGTCGTGGGACCACAGAGTGCTTTGGGTTGGAAAAGACCTTAAAACTCATCCAGTCCACCTCCTGCCATTGGCAGGGACACCTTCCACTATCCCAGGTTCCTCCAAGCCCTGTCCAGCTTGGCCTTGGACACTTCCAGGGATCCAGGAGCCTCACCCACCCTCACAATGAAAAAGCTTTTTCTGTGTGCATCCATTAGAAGGTTAAATTATTTAAAGTAATTCATGCTTTTATAATCTGACACACTCTTCTGTGATGAGAACATAAGACCACACAGTTAGTGTATCTTGAGCCTAAATCTATTGTGACATTCCATAGTGTCTAACCAGCAGCTGAGGAAATGCTGCGGCAATTTGCGTGTTCACTTCTTAGGCTTAAAAATCAGTTTAAAACTAAGCCAGAACTGAGGTGAATTAATGCACACAGTAGGTGACTGTGCTGAGGGTGGGAATGATTTAAGAGTGGATTAATAAAACTCAGTAGGAGTGTGGTGTTCCCTGGTTTTCTGGTGTGGCTTCACTTTGAAAGCTTGGGGTGATAAAACCATGCACAATAGCAAATGCAATGTTTTAACTGAGTATTTCCTTCCTCACTTTATAAGAACCTGAACTAAACTCTCAACTTCAACTGAGCTGAGCATTCTAGAAGCTCTGTGGCAGGTCAGTGAGTGATGGGAATGTGAGGAAAGCCATTCCTACTGTGCAGAGAGAGAACTCTTAGGGGTGATTGAACTGCTCTTGTCTTCCCTGGAACAAGTTGTAAAGTTCTTCACCAGCCTTTGCTCCTGCTTAGCTGAGCAATCAGTAAGGAAAGAAGCCACAGCTGTGTTCCAGGTGCCTCACTTGCCAAGAAGCAATTTCATGTCTGTGTCTCCTGATACTCAGCAGTTTATATTTGTCAGGGTATTGGTTTGTTTCTTAGTTTATGTTTTCCAGGATATTGATTGTTTCCTAGTTTGTCAGGATACCAATTTATTTCCTAGTCTTTCCCAAGAGCTGTTGCATCTTTCCCAACTTCCTGTGTGCATTTCAGCAGCTTATGAAAGTTTTGGACAATTTTAACTGAAGGTGACAAACCCAGAGGACACTGATGAGGAAACAGAGGCAGATTATCTGAGCAGAAAGTCTGCACTGTGAGCTCAGCCCTGCTATTGGCAACAGACTGTGGGAAAACTGGCCTCTAAGTAATTCTTTAACAAAGACTTTCTTATAGTTCAGGTTTGATATGGTGTTTCCACTCTAGATAGTGTTTCCAGCTGAGAGATTACAGTTGTTCAGCTGTGGAAAAACACGGACCTTGGCATGCTGCTTATCTGTCTTGCTTTGGGTTCAGAAACAAGTCGTGCTTCCTTTTCAAAAGGAATGCCAGCCTTGGAGAGGGTGATATTTTTCTGCTGTTACAGTTTGCACGACACTCCCAGATATAAGTGCCTGGTTTTGGTTTCTCACATTCTGATATTTCAGCTGTAGTCATTAAATACCAGATCTTGTGAAAATGGGTTGTGTTGCTCTGTAAGCTCCATTTATCACACAACTGCAATCATGAACTCAGAGTTTCATGTTGAAGGATTCCAAATGTCTTGAGAATCAAGCCAGTCAGATGCTGACTTCTCTGTATGAATTAAGCAGAAAGTAGGTGGAATCCTATAGCTGAAAGAATTTATCAAGTAAATTTATCAAGTAAATAAACTTTTAAATAAATCTTTGTAAATAAACTGTCTTGTTTTTCTTCAACTTATACCAGGTTTATTGGGAAAATGGAGCTCAGATCACTTCTCCTCACGATAAAGAAATTATAAAATGTATAGAAGAGTGTGTTGAACCATGGAATGGCTCTTGGAATGAAAATCTGGTAGACACCAGTCCCCTCAGACAGGATCCTCTGAAGAAAATCTGTGACAGCTACATGGAGGATCTGACAAAGATCTGTTATCATAGGTATTGTATAAAGCAAAATATATCTAAGTTATGTTTATAAGCTCTGTGCTGAATGTGGTAAAACTGACTGCAGACAGTCACTGTGTTCTGTGTCATTAGATTCAAGGGTCACCATCCTTAGGATTAAATCATTTGGTTGAGAATAAAGCAGCTGCTTTTGGGAATTAAGCTATAGTGAAGCTCCCCAGTGGAAATCATTTAATGCAAATAAGTATGCTGTCGCTGTTGAGCTGCTAGCAGAGAAGTAGAAACCCAGGTTCTCAGGCAAGAAAAGAGAGCGTTTATTATTTTGATTTCCATATATATAGACTTCTCACAGGTCACCCAGATTGGTCAGTCAAAAACCTCCCCCTAGGCCTAATTGGCCAGGCCTGAACTGCCCAAGTCTTAAGACCCTGTTTGCAAAAACATTCAAACTTTTTGTTTATAAAGCACAGCAAAATGTTCTCACGAGAAAGACCTGTGCTGGTCACAGTATGCTGCAAGAGTTCTGAATAAAATGCAGAAATTCAGAGTAAAAGGCAGGTGCACATACATAAAACAGAGGTGAGAAGATTCAGTCTAAAGGTTAGGTGGGGCAGAAGATGAGAATAAAAGGAGGAGGGTGAATGCCATGGAGCAGAGCCAGAAAACATTAAGTTGTGGAAGAGCTTGAGATTGATGTAGAAATCAGCAGTTTATTTTTGGGAGACTTTGATCAGTTTCAGCAGACGGTAAATATTTCATTTTCCAGGAGAAGCAGCTTTAACCCAGCAATTTGTAGTCAAAGTCCAAACAAGCACTTTCACTCATTCCTTTGAAATTAATGCAGAGATCAGCAGAATGGTACCCAGAGGAATTGCAGTTTATTTTGCTTTCCCTCATGAAAACAGTCTTGTTGAATAACTGAAATCTTACTGAAGTTCTGCTCTCCTTCTCAGGGAGCTGAATGTGCAAACCAATTTGAAGTTTGTTCACACCTCTTTCCATGGAGTTGGGCACAACTATGTACAGCTGGCTTTCAAGGCCTTTGGTTTTCAGCCTCCCATTCCAGTACCGGAGCAGAAAGATCCAGATCCAGACTTCTCTACTGTCAAATGCCCAAATCCTGAAGAAGGAGAATCTGTGCTGGTATTTTTGTTTCTACTTCATTAGATTTCTGTGGGAAAAAAAAAAACTGAGGAAGAGAACAGGGAGAAGCTGCTCTCAGCTGTATTAATACAGTGGGCAATCCATTGGGGAGTTTTCTCTCACTGTGTGTTAGATGTAAGTAGGAAGGCTGTGGGTTTATTTGCTCTTATGTTACTTTTATGTTTTGCTCTCTCCTTCTCCCACCAGGAGTTGTCACTGAGACTTGCAGAGAAGGAAAATGCAAAAGTAGTAGTGGCCACTGATCCAGATGCAGACAGACTGGCAGTGGCAGAACAGCAGAAAAAGTAAGTGATGGAACCCTTTTTTGTGTCCTTCTGCAGAAAAGGTAGTGAAAGTCAGTGTCCCCAAATGGCTGGCAGGCACAGGCCTTCAATCCACTCTTTTTCTTGGTTATTTGGATATTTTTCCTCCTAGATTTATCTTTGGGTATAGCTCCAAATGCATTTAAAGTCAGTTAACTCAGCAAAGAGTAGATTAAATACTTACTGGTGTGATTGTAAAGGGCCAAATAAAGCTCAGCTGAAAACTGAATGGTTACCAAAGACAGTAAAATCTTGTTTACTGGTTTTTCATTTATATCAGGCAAACCTTCCTTGGCAGCTGTCATGGGCTTTTTTGGTGGGATGGATTTTTTGTGGTTTTTTTTTAAATTCTAATATTTTGTTTTCCCCTGTTCATATTGAATAGAAATTATTTTTCTCCTGCTAACAGGGCCTCACTCTGATGGTTGTGTAAGTAAAAGCTGTGCAGGCAATGCCTGTCTGCAATTTACAGATTGCATAGAGTGCTCTGTATGGATCAGTTCTAGACTGCTCTGCTGCTCTGGGTAATCCAAGGCCTGAGCTGTGCTAGAGCTGCCAGTGAAACACCCTGTGGGTGTCTTTTCTTGCTGGCAGAATGCTCTGGGCTTGTAAATCCTCAAGGTGTGACAAGTGTGGAGTCCTGTCAGTGCGGTGGCTTTGTCTAGAGCAGCTTGTCAGTGCTGTGCTCGCATCCCTGGTGTTCCAGTGACTGCAGAAATCCTCTCCCCCTGGGTGGGTGCTCCTGGAAAGCCAGGAGAGCCCTTCCATCACCTCTCCTCCCCACAGTGGCTGCTGGAAGGTATTCACTGGCAACGAGCTGGCAGCCCTGTTTGGCTGGTGGATGTTCTCCCGCTGGAAGCAGAACTGCTCCCAAGAGGCTGATGTGAGCAATGTTTACATGCTGGCAACCACGGTCTCCTCCAAGATTTTGAGGGCAATTGCACTTAAGGAGGGATTTCACTTTGAGGTGAGTGTGGGTTAAGTGTTGTTGTGTGGGCAGAGTAAAATGAGTGCCACGTTCTGTCTGAGCCCTACTGGTGACCTCATGGAATGAGAAGTAGACAGGTGACTCCCAGGCTTTTGGCTGGCAGTTTTGATGGATTCCAGGGAGCAGAGAATGTTCTTTCACCCAGGCAAGCCTGATTTCAATCCTCCTCAGTGTTCTCAGACTGTGAGATCAGCTTGGGCAAAGCTGGTAAGAGGGACACAAATTAACACCTGAATTCCAGTAACAGAAATACCTTTGCCATGGTTATCTTCCCAGAGAGAAATTCTCCTGTGTGAGGAGGAGGTCTGTGCAGCCTGCTGTGTTCACTGCAAAAGTGTTGATGGCTTTGTAATGAGCGCTTGGAGGTTACACAATGTCCCTTCAGGTGCCAGCGGGTTTTAAATTTGGTTTTGCTTCAGGCTGTGGCAGGCAGAGGAACTCCTGTGTTCAGATCTTTAGGGCAGCTTTAAGAACTTGCTGAAAAAGAAACTGAGGGTGCCCCCCACAGACTGACAGGGATTTCAGTTCCTGCATCCAAATTAAACCTGATTTCTGTGGGATGTTAGCCAGAAGGGAGGCAAGTGCCCTAAATCATAGCATAAACACACAAAATGCCAGGCCTCATTTATCCATGTCTTAATTAAATCCATGTGCAGTAGGAATAAATATTTTGCCGAACGATGAGGAATTTAAAATTGAAAGCAACTCTGAAAGCAATTTTGAGTGACTGGTCAGATAAGCTTCATCAGGGTGAATATCAGTTCCTTGCAGTGGATTTGGTTATCTCACTAAGTACTGATTTTGTTTTGTTTTTTGAATTGGAAAAGGACATATTTGACTGAAAGAAAAAGAGAAGCTGGGATTCTACAGAACCTCTTGTCCTCCTCTAAAAGTCCTTCCTCTTTTTTTTTTTAACTTCCTTCTCTCCAAGAAAAACTGTTACTAAGCTTTTGACTGCTTTTGCATTATTTATATTAAAAAAACACTCCAAAACCAAAACAGTGCTTTCCCCTCCCAGCGCCTGAAAGTGTTGCTTTTATGTTTCTGTAGCTTTTCCTCCTGAATAAGTTTGTCTCGTTTGATAAGCACCAGAGATGATCTGATGTGATCTCGGAGCTCCAGTCTCTGACACACTTATTCCTTGGTTTGAAACTCATGTCCTAGATGAGTAACTGCTAAGAAAATGCTATCCAGTGGCTCTTTGCCTTGGACTCATCATCCAAACTGAAGATATGACTTCTCTGATGCTTCTTTACTGTTCCTATTCTGCTTGTCAATTAATTAGATTTAAATTTAAGGAAATCACTTCAAGAAAATCAGAAAAACATCCTTAATCTTTAATGTTTTGACTCTGTGCCAATCTTACCCATTGACCCTAAAATTCAGAATACATCATTATATTTTTTTTTTTAGACTGAAGTGAAGGGAACAGTGGCAATACTTTTTTCTTTGAATTGAAATTAAATTGAAAATGTGGATTTTAAGCACTCTTATTTTTTTACCTGTTTTAGGAAACTCTCCCTGGTTTTAAATGGATTGGAACCAGAGTAAAAAATCTCCTTGATAATGGAAAAGAAGTTCTCTTTGCATTTGAGGAGTCTATTGGTATGAGTGCTAATATCCTTTCAAACTGTTGTGAACTGAGGGGGTGATGTGAATAGGAAGGACTCATCTTGGTTATTAAATAAAACACAGAAAGTACTTTATTTTTGTCCTAGTCATTGATAGCTTTGGTATGTTGCTCTCATCAAATTGACTTGCCAACTCTCATAATAATAAATTATATGTGACTTGCTGGTTCTGATATTGTGCTTGTCTTTCCAACCCTATAAACCCCCAAGTTAATTGGATTTCTCCTGCATATGCAGCAATAAAGCAGCTTCCATGTACTGGCCAATTTTCTTTTACAGGATCAAAGGTTAAAACTTCAGTCAAGTAAATCAGGGTAATAATCTGTCAGGTTATCTTTCCACAATCTTTTTTTCTTCCTAGGCTTCATGTGTGGCACATCAGTGCTGGATAAGGATGGGGTGAGTGCAGCTGTGGTCATTGCTGAAATGGCAACTTACCTGCAGGGCCAGAACCTGAGCCTGGCACAGAAACTCATTGACATTTATGAAACGTGAGTGGTGGTTTCCTTTACAATGTTCTACTCCACTATTTTAGACCTGGGAATAATCTAAAAAGTGTTTTTAATGTGTCCCTCAGATGTTTTCTCACTGTAAGTTGTTTGGTTTGTGGGTTTTTGGTTTTTTTTTTTAAGTATGATGGATTACATCCCATCACTAGTGTGGATACCACTGTACCTAAAGGGCTCCAGGAGAGCTGGAGAGGGATTTGGGACAAGGGATGGAGGAACAGGACAGGGGGAATGGCTTCCCACTGGCAGAAGGGATCTGTAACAGAGGTGGAAAGAACAGTCTCTGTCTGACTGCTACAGACACAATCCCAGCAATAAAACAAGGATCACGTTTATGTCAGAACTAAGCCTTGTGCTGAGGAATTTTAGACACCAAATGTGCCAAAACCTTCTGAGTCTTATAACTGAAAACATGAATGTGCTTGTAGGTATGGATATCACATAGCCAAGACTTCCTATTTCCTGTGCTATGATCCTCCCACTATCAAAAGGATATTTGAGAGACTGCGGAACTTCGACGGCCCTCAGTCTTACCCCCAGTGCTGTGGGACCTACAACATCTTACATGTCCGGGACATCACCACTGGCTATGACAGCAGCCAGCTGAACAAGAAGTCGGTGAGTTCCCAAGTGTTTGTGCAGAGGAGGGCCTGCAGAAACTGGAAGGGAAATACACCAGGAACAGGCAGGTGCACTGTGCCTGCTGAGGGGGCAGAATATTCCACCAGTGTTCAGCATCACTCACTGGGGAGAGAACTGCCTGGATGGGAAATGCTGGTTCTTCTGATCTAGCAGTGAGCTCTACTGACTCCTGGAGCCTGGTGCTGCTGCAGCAGGAGTGAGGGAGCGGCTGCTGTGTTGCAGGTGCTGCCGGTGAGCAAGAACAGCCAGATGATCACGTTCAGCTTCCAGAACGGCTGTGTGGCCACGCTGCGCACCAGCGGCACCGAGCCCAAGATCAAGTACTACGCCGAGATGTGTGCCCTGCCCGGCCTCAGGTCAGTGTCCCCAGCCCTCCTGCTGCCCACAGCAGGGACACGAATGCAATGGGCAGCATCTGCTGCTCTAGGCTTGTTGGACTAACCCAGTTCACCATTGACTTAGAGCTAAGAGGTGATGAAGTGACAAAAGCACAGAATAATTTAGGTTCAGAAAGCTCTCTGAGATGACAGAGTCTAACCTGTGACCACCCCTCACCTTGTCAACCAGAGCAGGGCTCTGAGTGCCACATCCAGCCTTTGCTTTCTCTTCTGCAGTTGTACTGCTGCTGGTGAGTGTTTGCAGCCAGGTGGATTCCCATTGCCTTTGGGAATCTGCTGTGTTCCTCTGAGCTGCTGGACAGGAACTGGGGGTTGTTCACCTGGATTGAGCTTCTTCCAGTTTTAAGGGGTGGGGGGGAGAAATCCAGGCTGTGTTTACACCAGAGAAACCTCTTCTGTTATGGAATCATGGAATGGTTTGGGTTGGAACCTCATCCAGTTTCACCCATTCCATGGGCAGGGACACCTCCCACTATCCCAGGCTGCTCCAAGCTCTGTCCAGCCTGGCCTTGGACACTGCCAGGGATCCAGGGGCAGCCACAGCTTCTCTGGGCACCTTGTGCCAGGGCCTCACCACCTGATCATTGCAGTAGTAATTAAAATTAACTTAATTAAAGAAGAAATAGGCCACTAGAGGGCTCTGGGCACCATCTTTAAAGGTCCCTTCCAACCCAAACCATTCTGTGATTGCATGATAATCCCTGTTGGAAGGCAGCTTGCTGAAGCAGGCAGCATAGAGTCTCTAGAGCTTGAGGGGTAGGAAACACAACAGAACAAGTCTGTTCCCATCAGGTCTTGCTGTATATTTATGTTTGGGTGTTTCCCAGACCTCTGACCTGGCCCTATTCTTTTCTGCAGTGACAGAAGCATGCTGGAAGAAGAGCTGCAGAAGCTGATTGAGGCTTTGATTGAGAATTTCCTGGAGCCTGACAAGAACGGGCTGACCTGGCGCTCTGCGTAGAGCCCGCTGGGCACAGGAGTCACGGTGTGGAACAAAGGCCCCAGGAACAGACCCAGTCTCATGTTTGTGTGTGTGTGTGTTTTCAACAGCTGCATTCTTGTTCTGTAAAGAAGCATTCTTTTGTCAGGCTTGTCACCAAGTTGGGATAAGGAGAGGAGGTCAGAGGAAAGGGTGAAATTGTTTCAGCTTTCCGTCCTTTTGACCAAAAGTCCAATTAGCTCACACCAGTGCAAATGAACTGCCCTGGTACCTTTGAGGCAGCTGAGCTTAGCTGCTACATCTTGTCTTAAACTCAGCTCAGGTACCTAAAACACCTCTTTTGTGTGTGGAAAAAGTTAAAAGTTTTAAAGGAGTGATTGCTCCAAACTGACAACAAAGGCTGCTTCTTCCCTGAAGCTCTCTGAGACCTTCACTGTAGGTCTGCACTTCCAAAAACATTGAAGCAGAGCTCAGCACTTCCTGTTTAGGCAAATTGTTGACATTTTTCAGCTACTTAAGAATTCTTCTGTTGGTAAAGGTGTTCTTGGTGTGTTGTAGCTTTCCTGTGTGCATCTTGAAATAATTGGCAGTGAAACAATAGTGGCAACAGCTGCAGCTTGGGGTTGAAAGTTCCAGGGCTTCCAAAGGAGCAGGAACTTGGTCATTCCTTGGTAAAATTGTCCAGTTTGACTACCATAGGCTCTGTAGCTACTTTTTGTCCCACATCTCTGAAGGGTCTTAACCTTTCTTGGTATTCTATATTCATTTACTGTGAATGAAAATGCCAGGCAGTGACTTCTAGGGTTTTGCTGGCCTGAATTTATATTGTCTGTGTATTAAAAAAACCCCAACAAACCAAGGAAGAATTTGGAGGTGAGACACTGAGACAGTTAATAAATTGTGGGTTTTTGGTTTTTTTTTCATGCCTTGCCAGCTAATTTCTGTTAAAATAGCACTTTGCAGATATTATCATTCTTTATCTCTAAAGGGCAAATTTTCAACAACTTCTCATCTGTTTTCTCCATTTGCTGAAGAAGCAAGACTGCTAATAAAATTAAAAAAAAAAACCAACCCAAAACCAACAAACAAACCAATACACAAATTCTCCTTGTGGTTATGTCAGATTTTGGGAAATAAAGGCCATGTTTTGGCACTGTAGAGCTGGTTCTGAACAGCTCCCTGCTGTCCTTGACAGGAAGTAAAGAGAACAAGCAGCAATTCAATGCTGGCTTTTGTCTGTGTTGGAGATGATGGGAGAAGAACCCAAGGTGCCCTGGAGTTCAAGCTGCTCTTTTGCCACTATTGCTGCCTCTCCAAATTCCTCTTCCCCCAGTTCTGCCCTCCCAGCTGGATGCCACAGGATGGCACAGGGTAGTTTGTGTGTGTTGCCTCTCCATGGCTTTGAAGAGCCCCGAGGTTTGGGTGTTTCCTGCTGCCAGCAGCTTTGCACTATATCCATGGAGAAGGATTTCGGTGTATATGAATGTACTTGTACTAGAGAAGGTCTGTGTTGCACAAATTCTGACCTGTCACTGCTATTTATTTATTTTTTTATTTTAAGAGAAAGGATCTCCAAATTGTTCTGCCATCGAGAGAAATGTATCTAATGCCAAAAGTTTTGGGTTTTTTTTACCTTGACTGTACATTTGACTGACATGGTGGGGAAAAGAGGTAAAACCAGTTACACTGAGAGGATTCTTTGTTGTCTATGGTGGGTAGGGCTGGGAAGGCATTTCTGACTGATGCTTTGCCTTCAGCTTTCCCCAAAATAAGTGCAGATCTGGATCCCCACTGCACTGAACTTGAAGAAGCTCTTGCCATTCCTTCCATTGGCAGCAGATTAAACCCTGAGGTGTTGAGAATTTTGTTCACCAAGTTAGCGGAGAAGAGAACAAGTGACTTGGGACATAATTTTGAACAACCACTGTAAAAAGCATAGTGTGTGTGTGTGGTGAGACCAGCTGTGTGTTATTGTAGCAGTCATGTCTTGTGCTCCTACAAAGAGCAGGAATCTGCAGCTTCCCAGACATCTGCTTTGTGTCAGTAGGCAAGTGCTGTAAATGGAGAAAATGTTTTCAAATAAGCATTGTTAGAAGCTGGTAACTGTTCATAGTCTGGATATCTGAAATTAAAGAAGAGAACCCAGCTGTGGCGTGTTATGTATCTGGGATTTCCCCATGGATAGGTTTGACAGTGAGCTGTAGCTGTAGTGAAGCTTTTGGGATAACAGCGGCAGGCACAACGTGTTGAATGTACTTTCAGGGCATAATAACTATTTGTTGTTTTGAAACTGCTGCTACTGTTGTTTTCCTACTGTATTGGAACTGTTTGATATATTTATACTGTTCCATTTGTGGACCTTCTTTGTCTACTCCCTCTGATCTCTCATCTCTTACTTTTTACTGTGAAGGACTGGAATTCTCGTTTTCTTGCCCTGTAACTTTGTTATGCATCGTGTTAGAGTTTACTTGGTTCATGCACAGCCTTCCTTGAGCTGTCAACCATTCTTACCCACTTCTCCCATAAGAACAAAGGCTTTTCTAACCTGAGTAGAAGGCAGATCACAGATCAAAGGACACTGTGGATGTTGTTTCCGAGGTGCTTCCAGGTAAAACACACCAAAGGTCCAAACAAGGTTGGACATTGGCTAAAACTGCAATCCTACAGCCAGTGAGTTGGGTTTAGTGTTTGATAAAATCCAGAGGGCTTGGGTTTGTCTTTTTGCTGTGACAGATTTAATCTCTGTGGTGAAGTTATGTTTCTGCAGGCCTGGGACAGGAGCCTTCCAAGTTCAGGGGCTTGCCAGGCAAGGCTAAATATCTGTGAGGCAGAGCTTGTAGCTGGGCTTCTTCTGGTCGTTTAGAGCATTCAGGGTGTGGATCAAATAGTTCCAAGTGCCGTCCATGTCTCTCTCATCCTGCCCCTCTAAGGGTGTTTCCTGCCATGGTGTGAGGAAATGTGTATAACAGGAAGAGCTGGGTTGGAAATGTGGCCCAGAGGAGCACTGTAGCCCCCACTTCGTGTTGGGCTGCTGAGGCAGCTCTGCTTCCCTTGCATCCCCAGCAGGAGCTGTGATTCTCTGGGGCTGTGGGAGAGCTGGGACCTTGTCTGAGGAGCTCTGCTGATCTCCCTCATTTGAAATACCCAGCCCTTCCTTCTGAGGAGGGGAAATAGCCCCTGGTGCTGTCCATGTGTCATGGGTTTGAGATAGGACACTGCCAGGAGGACGCACAAAAAGAGGGCAACCAGGCTCTAAGCTTAAAGTTGCAAAAAAGTGTTTTAATTACTTAACAGAGTTAGAGGATAAATGCAGGCAAAAATAAACTTTTCATATAGTATTTGTTCACTCCCCCTCCCTCTTACAAACCTATAGTATTCACTCCCTTTTTTCTCCTTTACAATCAACAAGCCGGGTGGAGGGCAGGGTGTGGGGTTTCTTTTCAGTCTACAGAGCAGATTCTCAAATTTACTCATCACCACGATTCTTTTACTACACATACTCTTTATCTCGACTTGTTTCTCTCTCCTCAGACAGTTTTTTCTGCTCTCACCCTCACCCTCTTAAGAAACAGTCTCTGGACTCACCCCCCTTCACTCTTTCCAAACCAGCAACAGAGCTGGGGGCAGGGTGAGAGGAGTCTTCTGGTCAGTCTGATCAGGGAGAAGGGGTCCCTACTTAGCCAGGGGTCTTTCCCACGAGAGACAGTCCTCTGGGAACTTCTTTGGCATGGGTCCAATCTCATGAGCAACATCCTGCCCAAATTTTGCTGCAATGTGAGTCTTTTTGTCCATAAGGTGCTGTGCAGACTCTCCTGAGCTGAGGCCAGGCTGCTTCCATCCCAGGAGCAAGGCCTATCTCTCCCAGTCAAGGCCTTTGCAGTTTTAACTCTTAGATGAGACTCCCACTGGTTCACAGTTTTTTCCAGGCATCCCCCTGCTCCTCTGGTGTGGGCTGTGGGTGGATTTCTGCACCCCTGTAGACTCCATGGGCTGCAGGGGACCTCCTTGGCAATCTCCATGCTGTTCTCCCTCACATATTTTCATTTCCACCTCTACCTCCTCCAACTACAAAGAAATGAAAGAAGTGCGTACCTTCTTTGTTTTAAGTATGTTTTCACAGAGGCGTAACCAGCACCTCTAATTAGCCCACACTTGGCCGGCAGCATGTCCATCACCTTCAGAGCCATCAGAGATTGGCTCTGCTGGACTTGATGTAAAAACTTCTAGAACTTTCACTCAGGACACACAGGAGCCATCTTTGTGCCACTCCTCATTCCTCAGACACCTCCCCAGGCCTACCACAACAGCTTCTGAGGGGTATAAATTTTTCCTAGATTTTAAAAATACTTTACTGATGTTTTAGGCCAATCAAAACCACCACAGCACGGGGTAAAGGAAGAGGGAAGATGACCCTCTGTGGTGTTTTAGCTGCCCAGGGGAGTTGCCCAGGAGCTGCCTGGGGTTCCCTTACCTGCCTCACCCCATCCCAAGCTCTGGGGGTTTGTTCCCTGCATGTGGACATGCCTGGTGTTATTCCCTGGTTCAGCACTTTGTGTGCCCTCTCTGCCAGGCTGCTGAAGTTATGAGGGATTTCAGCTCGCCTTTCCTTGCAGGAAGTGTTTGTGTGAAATTCTGTCACCAGGGCAGGGTGGGATGTGTGTGCTGCTTTAGGAAGCACCTGGATGGGCTCTAATTTTAAATTGATACAGTTACCACTTTGTTTTGTCTTCCCTCCCCCCTTTTATGCTCTTCCCAACTCAGAGAGGGGGCTTCTTGCATGGTGACACTTGGGTGGTTACAGTCCAGCTTGATTCCCTTTGCTCAAGAGTGGATTTGAAGTATCTCAAGTTGCATCGTTCTCCTTGCCTGGAATCTTGGGGAGTTCTGGATCTGTACTCCTGTTTACCTAATGTCTGTTCTGTAAAACTAGGGCATATTACAAAATGCAGAGTGAGAATTTGCACTTTTCTGAAGAGTTTGTGTATTGCTATGTGGATTTAGCTGAATGAAGTGTTATAAGTAATAAAATATTCCCTTCATAGTCTTAACTGTGTCTTGAGCCAAACACTTTTGCCCTAAAAGCTGACCTGGGCTGAGGAATCTCCATGTGCCACTTGGATAAGGGCTGGGAACAAGAGGCTGTTCAGAGCCTCCTCCTTTTGATGGCACTGAGCTACCTCCTGAAGGTGGAAGGTGTTCCTAGGGCTGAGGGGATGGCTCTGACCTGGAGGGCTGGGGGTGAAGCTGCTTCAGGAAAAGCAGCAGCTTGGGAAGGAGCAGGCAAAGGGAGAGAGAAGCAGTCCTGGGTCCCTTTGGTGATGGCTGCAGGCTCTGGGGGGTGCCCGTGTGTCCCTCGGTGTGGGGACAGTCCCAGGCCAGGCTGGGCCCTGGGGGGCTCAGGGTTGGAGTCCAGAGCAGTGGTATGCACCTGCACAGAGAGGGGGACCTTGGGACTGGGATCTGCTGCCCTTGACATTTCTCCAGGGACAGCCTCCTCAGGGCTGCTGGGAGCAGTTCGGGGGAGCACAGCATCTCCTGGAGGCTCCAGGGCCCCTCTGTGCTGCTGGCAGAGCACCAGGACCCAGGGACATACGGCTGGGAGCAGCCAGGGTCGCGGGAAGCTGATGAGTCCTGGCAGGCAGCAGTGCCTGGCTTCACATTCAGGTCTTGTGAATTTAAATGTTAATTTAGGAACTAAATTAATTACCAATGTGCCAAGCCCAGCCTGCGTGGGCTGTCCCTTGGGCTCGGCTCTCCGCAGGCTCCTGAGGCAGCGCCGCAGCCAGTCCCTCCTGGATTCATCCTGCTTGGCTTCTTCTTGCTGTGGGAGGGACCCATCCTGGCTGGGCAGAGCAGCATCTCTGAGGCTGAGGAGCCTGAACAATTAGAAGTGATGAAGATCATCTAAAAATAGGGATTTGTAAATGTCAGACTGGTGAGAGGTTGGGGAATGTGCTGGGAGGATGGAGCAGCTCCACAGCACTCTGTGCCTGTGTGACCTAATGCAGGATGAGGGACCAGCATTGCTCTGCCCCAGGCTGATCCTGGCTCCCTGAGAGATACCCAAACCCCCCAGAACAGGCTGACGTGGATCATCCTGGACACCCAGCACCAGAGGCCTTCTCTGTGCTGTTTTATCCTGACAGGAGCTGCAGAAGATCCCAGCTCTGCTTTGGATGGGAGACATGGTGGGAGACACCAGGCTCTCAGCATGTTATTTTCCACTGGCTTTTGATGGGAGAAAACTTCAGCGAAGGCCTGAGGCACCAGGGGATGATCCCAGCCTCAGGAATTGGGTGATGTGCTGCCAAAAACACCTCAGAGATGTTCTGGTTCCCCTCTCTGTGCAGATGATGGGAGCCTGGTGGCACAGGGACACCCAGCAGATGTTATCCCCTCTGTCACCTCAGCCCCTGCCAGCTTCTCCCTCATCCCCAGGATCCCACCTGTCCCCAACGCGCCAAATGCTTGCTCAAGACAGCTGGGAACAGAGGTTTATTTGGAAAAATAATCCAGATTTGGGCAGATTAGTGCAAACACGTCCTTCCCCATCTGTCTGGGTGGTGCTGTGCCAGCTCCCCAAGGGGCTGCCCGGAGCCAAGCTTTGAGAAAACACACAGCTCTGCTCATTCCAGGGGCTCTGACCTGCCCCTTGAGCTCCCTGGCCAAGCTGCGTCCCCAGCCCCTGTCCCTCGGTAAAGAACTCCCATCTCACAAAAATATCCCAGCCTGCCTAATTAGAAGCATCCATAGATAAATAGGAGGAATCCTCATTACTCCCAGTTTCTTTGGCAGGGCACAGGAGCCACCTCTGAACCAGAGGAAGGACAAACAGAGCACTGTCCTGGGTGTAGAGGTCCCAAAGCTGTTTCAAGTGAACCCTGCCGAGGACTGAAACCCTTTTCTGTGTTATTTTTTTCCTGTGCAAACCCTTTCCTGCTGTCAGGAACTCGACCCTGCTTTGTTGGTGCCTCAGTTGCCCCAAGGCATGAGGGTAACATCCCCCTCTTGCTCTTCCTCAAGGAATAAATGAAAAGCAGAGGGGTATTTTTTCTCCCTCTGAAGGTTTGGGTTAATTCATGATTCCAGAAGAGGGGGATGAGGATGAAGGAGCCTGGTGTGAAGGTTCTCAGGGGATCCCTACCTGGATCATCCCTGCCAGGGAACATCTGAGCTTTGGAAAATAAGGAAGGAAAAGTGTTTCTGAAAGCCTGTGCTGCTTGCAAAGCACTGATGGCATTTCATATGCAGGGCATATAAATAGACATTTTTTGGCTTTTTTCCCCCCTCTGTTTCGGTGATGAGCCCCTGCAGGGGGCTCTGAGCATCCTTGGCTTGGCTCATATCATGGATGCTGTTTCTATCCTGCGTTTCCTTTGGCTCCAGGAGCCGCTGGGGTAACTTTCCACTCAGGCAGCAGCTCCCTGCTATGAACTTGGGACACTGGGAGGTCCACATTCCTTCCTGGAAAGGGACTGCATGCAAACGTGGTGGCAGCTGGGGTTCTCCAAACACAGGGCTGTCTTAGGGAACCCAAAATGCACATTTTGAGTCTCAGCTTGGTGACAAAGCCCTGACCCAGAGGTTCCCTAATCCTGCTCCTCTGTCATGTGTGGGGTATGCGCTGTGCAGAATAATATTGATGCTAACAAGCCACAGGAATTCTGCCCCCACAGCTGCTTCTCCACCCCCATCCTACCCCTTGCACGCACCTAAGGGGGCCTAGCATCCCTGGATGGGGATCCCTGGGGGCACAGCCAGGTCTCAGTGCACCCAGCATTGAGGGCGAGGATGCTCCGAACCTCTGGTGCCAAAAGGAGAAGTGCCCTCATCGCTGGGGACCGAAAGCCACCACCTCCCTCCCTCCGGCCCCAGGAAAAGCTGGAGCAGCCAGCTGCCCTCGCCAGCACCCTTTCAGAGAAAGGGCTGCAGGGCCAGGGAGCGTTTGGCCACTTTTCCGTTTGCCTGGGGGTGATTTCCTTCCCGTTATCTATCGCCAGAGCCTGGCGGCTGCTGCCAGACGGGTGCTCTGTTCCCTGCTCCCTGTTCCAACAACCCGTCTGCCCGCAGAGCTCTCCAGCCTTCTCCCTGCTCCAGTCAGTTTCGCCAGGCTTTCCCAGCTCCGTCCCCACCAGTGGATGCTGCACCCCGGCAGGTACAGCTGGGACGTGCTCTGCCAGATGTGCAAATCCACCCTGCAGCCCCTTCTTTTGCTCAGGGGCTGCGTTCTGGCTGCACTGGGGTGGGAAACCGAGAGAGGAGGTGAGGAGGTGGATGAAGGTGAGGGCAGGCTGAGATTTCTCCCCTTGTAACTGATTGCCCACAAGCACCTATGGTGGGGGGAAAACCTCAGGAAAAGGTCTTCAAAATGCAACAAGTTTTCCAGATGAGCTGAGCCACGGGGATCTCAGGATTCCCGGGAACCAGGATAGAGTGGAGAACCAGCTCCCTGCTCAGCAGGACCAGCTCTGAGCATCCAGGAAAATAATTTTGACTCCCAGGGCTGCATCCCAACAGCACAGAGCCCAGCTGCAGGCTCTGCTTCTGCTCTCCTCTTCCAAGTGAGCCACCTCGATACTGTGATTTCAAGAGGAGGAAGTTCAAAGGGAAAAAATGCAAAGGATCCTGCATCAGGCTGCACCGTTCCCAGAGCCTCCGGGCATGCCTGGGATGGAAATATCTGTGCTTTGCAACTGGCAGCTGAGTCCACAGGCACCCAGGCTCAGGGAACGCAACTCCCACCAAACTCTCACTCACACAGCCAGCACGGCAGGCACCAGCTGCTCCCGAGCATCCCCCAACACCCGGCAAAGCCTGGCGCTGGCCCCAGCACGGCTGGATGCAGCCCTGCTCCTCACCCTGCTCGCCTTGCCTCTCTCAGCCTCCCGCTGTGGAGAAAGGCAAACGCACACGGATCAAAACGCAACACTTCAGTTTCCATCCCAGCAGCGAAACTCAGCACTTTAAGATGCTTCCCTTAGGGAAGTGCCGCAGCCCCGCAGCCAGAGATGCTCAGTGCTCTGGCACCTCATGAATTACACACCAAACCACCCGGGAGAGAAAAATTGCTTTAGAAAACTGTTACCTGGATAGTTTTCCCGAGCCCCTGCGCTGCTGCCAGGGAAAGATGATGCCTAGCAGAGCCTGATGTCTGTGCACAAGCCACGCAAAGCATCTCGGCATCCCTGGCCACCAAACCAGCTCAGGAAAAGAAGTTTCTAAGCACCGATGAAAATACACAGGAGCCCAGAGCTCCATTCCTCTGGCAAACCAACCACAATAACTTCGCCTCAGCCACGGGGGTATTCGGAAATCGTTTGCAAGGAGCTTTATAGAAAATAGACGATGGAGTGGGTGCAGCTTTCAATATATTTGCTCTAGGATATAACAGGCACTAAAGCAAACACGGGCAGGCGAATTAGGGCGGGAGCTTCTGCTTCGCTCGTTTTAAATTACAAAGTGCCGAGACAGCCAAGTCTACGCTACATTCTAGAGTCAAAGGGCTGCCCCCGCGTGCCCCGGGGAACATGCACGCAGCCGGCGGAGGCGTTTCCTACAGCTGCATCGCCTTGTGCCTGGAACGAGCTGGAAATGTCATCGAACGAAACGAAATGGATAAACGGGCTCGGAAAAGCACGTCGCTTCTCGGGGGGAACAGCTGGATGGCGTGCTTTCCTTTTTGCAGCGAAAGGAAATGGAGAAAAAAAAAAATCGAGTTAAACTTTGCACCTGTCAGATAGAAATCTAATAGGAAAGAGAGCTGTACACGGTGTAAGTCAAGTCCAGGCTCCAGGAAGGTCCAGGAGGACAGTTTCAGGTATTGCCCGCGGTTTCCCGGGATGCGCCAAGCGAACACCGAGGTGCGATGCCGAGCATCCCGCATGCGGAGCTGGGCAGGGAGCGGCGTGGGAAGCGCTTCCCAGCCCTCCCGGGAGCGCCGGGGCTGCGCACGGCAGCACCCCACCGCGGGGCCGAGCCGGAGCTTCCCCTCACCGGGGAATGGGGATGGCCACCGGGATGGGGAGCGCTCCGGCCTCGTGCCCGGCGGGAACCGGCGCTGCGGAGAGGGCCGGGCGGGAGAGCGCTCCGGAGCCCGGCAGGGAGGGTCACCCCGCTCGGGTGCGCCCAGCGCTCACCCCCGAGGCCGGCTGCTGCTCGGAGCCCGGCTTTCTGCGCTGCCGCGGCGAGGGGATGGACGGGCCGGGGCGAGGCGGAGGCGTCGAGGGGCGGCTGGGCGGTGCCGGCGCTGCCGTCAGAGGCCGGGGGTGCCCACGGCGGCGGCGCAGCGCGGATCGGAGTCCTGCTCGTAGCGGTAGTGGTAGCCCTCCATCTGGTCGCGGCACGCTTCGCGTAGGTTGTGCAGCCAGCGCTTGATGCCGCGGCGGTTCAGGTAGAGCACCATGAGGAAGACGATGCCGATGAGCGCCAGCACGATGCCGAAGAACACGTAGGAGGCCGTCTCGAGCTGCCCGGGCTCGCCGCCCTCGCCGCGGGCGCAGGCCAGCGCCTCGGGCCGCAGGCGGAGCAGGGCCGTTCCCCTCAGCGCGGGCGGAGCGGCGCAGCGCAGGCTGCGGGCGTCGAGCACTCGGGCGGGCGCGGCGCGCAGCCAGGCCAGGAAGGCGCGCAGGCCGCAGTCGCAGCTCAGCGGGTTGGCGCCCAGGCTCAGGCGCAGCCCCCGCAGCTCGGGCGCGTCCAGGCCGCGCAGCTCGGCGGCCGCCAGCCGCTGCAGGGAGTTGTTCCGCAGGTCCAGCTCCTCCAGGCCGGGCGGCAGCAGCGCGGCCGGCAGCGCCCGCAGAGCGTTGCCCGCCAGCTCCAGGCGCCGCAGGGTGAGGTTGCGCACGGCCACGGCGAGCTGCTCCTCGAGCGGGGCAGCCAGCAGCGCCTGGTTCAGCTGCAGCGTGCTCAGCAGCGGCACCCCGGCGAAGGCGCCCGCGGCCACCGAGAGCAGCGGGTTGTGGCTCAGGTCAAGGGTGCGCAGCGCGGGCAGGCCCTGCAGGGCCATGTCCTCGATGGTGTGGATGTTGTCGTGGCGCAGGCGGAGCAGGCGGAGGTCGAGCAGCGGGCGGGCGGCGAAGGCGCCGCGGGCCAGGACGCTCAGGTTGCTGCCGGCGATGCTGAGGTTTTGGACGGCGGCCGGCAGCTCCCTCGGGGGCTCCTCCAGCCTCTCGTAGCGGCACTGCACCAGCTCCGGGGTGGCCACGCAGTAGCAGGCGGAGGGGCAGGCGGCGGGGGCGGCGGCGGGGGGCACGGCCAGCGGCAGCAGGGCGAGCCCCAGCCAGGGCAGCCAGCGCCCGCCGCCCGCCGCCCGCGCCTGCCTGCGGGCCATGCTGCCGGCGCGGGCATGCAGGGCGGGGGGACGCGGGCCGGGCTGCGGGGGGACGCGGGGACGCAGGGGGGTCGCTCCTGCCTCGCCGCAGCCCCCCTGGGGCCGAGTGCCTCCGGCGCCGCGCCCGCTCTCGGCGGCTCTGCCGGCAGCGCCGGGCGCGCCGCTGCCCAATTCGGCCCGGGGGGGTGGAAGGGGAGGAGAGCGAGGAGGAGGAGAAGGAGGAGGAGGAAGAAGAGAAAGGGACGGGTTGGGGCTGCCCGGCGCTGCGGGATGGGCTGGGGAGCGCCGCGGGCAGCGGCCGTCGGGGGGAGCTGAGCCGGGCTCGGCTGAGCGGGGCTCGGCACCGAACCCACCGAGCCCCCGCCGCGGGCTCCTGGGGGCTGCACGGGGCTGGCGCGGTCCCCTTCCCGCGCGAGGAGGGATTAGGGGACGCCACGATCTCCATCGCGCCCGGGGAGGATTTCCCAACAAGGTGGGAGTCGGGGGGCTGCTGCGGTGTGTCCCCCCGCAGCCTGGGGTGGGAACGGGGGCTGTCACCGTGTCTTTCCATCCCGGGGAGGATTTGGGGAATTGCCTCAGACCCGCTCCGTTCCGGGGAGGATTTGGGGGGTTGGCTGAGCTCTTCTTCAGCCGGGGAGTATCTAGGGGATGTCCTGCTCCCGTTCCAGCCCTGGTCCCCATTGCCTGAGCTGCCCCACAAGCTGGAAGCCCTGTAGCATCCTTGAGCATTTCAGGGTGTTTCCCTCTGCTTCCTAGCATGGTTGGTCCCCACCAGCATCCCGGGGGCTGCCCAGGGCTAGGGGGCACAGGGTGCTGGGGGATCACAAGCCCCTGGTCTTGGGGGATGGTGTTGGGGTGGGCATGGGATTTTTGGATGCTAGAGTGATTGACAGCCAGGGACTGGGAGTGCTGCGTTCAGAGCCAGATGCAGCAGCAGCTGGACTCCCCTCGGTGCCTAAATACCTCCATGGACCTGAGCTGAGGGTCACATGCAATAAACCCCATCCTGGGCACACAGAGTCCCAGAATGGTTTGGGTTAGAAGTGACCTTAAAGCTTATCCAGTCCCACCCCTACCATGGACAGGGGCACCTTCCACTATCCCAGGTTGTTCCAAGCCCTGTCCAGCCTGGCTTTGGACACTTGCAGGGATGGGGGTCTCATGGATCTTGATTATTCTCCTCCTCCCTGTCCTTATCTCTCATCCTGACCTTTTCCTCTGAGGATTTCCCCCCTTTTTTTGGGATGGCTTTCCCCAGATGCTCTTGTGAATCTTACAGGGACCAGGTAGATTGTGGATGCTGCTGTGACTGGGTGAGCTGCTCCCGACCACCCTTTGCTGCACTCCCAGAAATTGGGCAAACTCTGTGTTTAAAGTGACAGCAGCCAGAGAAATCAAGGAAGCCTGTGGGGGAGAAAAATAGCCTTGGGAACATGCCAGATAACTGTGATCCATCAAATATTTAAGTGTGGGGCAGCATCCACGGTGGGTTAGTGGGGAGAGCCAGGTGTGCAGTGGGTTGTGCTGAGCCAGCACTGCAGCACTCCCAGATGGAGCCTCCTCTCTCCCAAAATAGCACTTTGGAGCCCATTTATCACATTTAAGTGTTATATTTAAAGAATTGATAGCTCTCTGGAAGACAAGGCAGTGGGTGGGCGAGGTCAGGCCAGGTGAGCCAGGTCCTGGCAGCTCTCACCTGCTGGGCTGCAAAGATCCCAGCTCCTCTCAGTCCTTCTGCGGGCTCCTTGGAGAAGGAGCTGCCATACAAAAAGGCAGGTACCTTCCCTCCCGATCCAAAAGCCATAAAACATGGCTGGTGAGTGACAGTAGAGGGTATGGGAGAGCATGAGGCTCTCTGCAGCTGAACCCTCTGACTTTGAAGGGTGGAGATGCTCCAAGGTTTGGAGGGGACGGGAGTTCAGTGCTGTACTGTAGCAGGGTGACTTTGGGGACCTGGGGGCTCTTGCCTGGTGGCTTCCAGGGTGCTACAAACACCCTGGACTTGCCCAGGGATGGCTGGGGGTGGTTAAATCACAGCACCCAGCCCAGCAGAGCTGTGAGCCTCTGGGGAGCCTGGGCTGTGCACCACTTCCCCAGGTCCCAGCATTGACCACCAGGCTGATGTTCTTCGTTCCCAGCTGTCAGTGGTCCTGCTGGAACCTGGAGCCCCTCAAACACACTGTGTGCAGACCTGACGGACTTGAATCGATTTGGGAGCTTCCTCCACCATCCCCCCCGACCATAATTCTGCATTTGAGGCAGCATTGAAGACTTCCTGTGGTTAAAGGCCAGGAGATTGCATCTGCCATTGCCATGTCGCAGGATGAGATTAGGTCAGGCTGATGTGATTTGTTCCTACAATTCCATGCAGACCGTTACTCATCGCCTCGTTATCTTCTGGAGGCTTCCAAGGAGAATTGATTGCTTGTGCCATGGCTTTGGTAACTGCTGTCAGGCCACCTGCTCTGTCACATCGCCTCTCTTTCCCCCTCGGCAGTGGTGGCCTGGGTTGTTTGTGGTGCTGCAGCCTGGGCATGTGCAAACTCTGGTTCCTCTCCCACCATGTCCCACTTTGGTTTGTTTGCTGCTGGTGCTGCTCTTGCTGGCTGTTTGCAGACAGCTTTTTAGTGAAGGCTGGAACAAAAAGACACTCAGTGCTTTGGCTGGTTCCTTCCAGTGGCAGAGGGCATTGTTCCTTCCCCTCCATCCCTCTGTGTTTCCTGCTGCTGCAAACAGGCTAAAGGCTCTCCTCATCCTCCTCTGGGCAGAGAATGGATGGAGAGCAGCCCTGAGGAGAAGGACCCTTAAAGGTGAGCATGCCTGGAAAAATGCTGGAAAATAAGGAATAATTTTTCAACATTTCCCATGTGAAACTGTTGGAAATGACATTTCTTTCACTTAAAAAAAAATAAATCCTTCCACCTGTATTTGCAAAGGGTGTGGTGCTGAAGTTCTGTTTCATGTTTTGCTTTGTCCCAGGTGATTTCTTTCCCTCCTTGCTCACACCCTCTTGGGATTGCAAAAGGTTTTGTTAAAAATGTGGGAGAGTCCCCAGGTGCAGGAAAGTGGATGCCAAGTCCCAAATTTTGTGTCTTTCTCCAGGGATGGTGCTGGGGCTGGAGGTCAGGTCCCATGGCCAGCCTGTTTCCCTGTGACCTGGCAGAAATTGCCTTCCTCAGCACCAGCAGATCAAAAGTGGGAAATAAAAGCCAGGCTGGGATGGACAGACAAAACAAGACGGGGACAGCACGTCCCTGTGGGTTGTGGCTGTCCATGGTTATCCCTGCAGGAAGAGCTCTTCCCTGGGATTGGCAGAGACCTGCTGCTGGCTGGGTGCTCCACACCACCTCCTTCTCCTGCTCCTCAGCTCCATATGTCCCAGCTGGCACCACCAGCTCCCATATGCTGCTCCCTTTGGGAATAGGGTGGCTCATTTCGGCAGCCCAGCCACCAGCAGCACCACCGTGCTCCAGCCCACTGCTGGATTCCTCCTGCTGATGCAGGTGGAACTGGACACGGCTGAGCTGCCTGCTGCATATTTTGAGATGGTATCAAAGCTTTTGCATTTAAACATCACACACAGGATCCAGGAGGGGAGCGATGGCCCTTCTGGAATGTCAGGGCATGGAGACAGCAGGGCAGCAGAGCCCGGGCTGTGTTTAACTGCTCTGGTTAAACCACGACATCCGAAGGAGAGAGCACCTTCTCCCAGCTGCCTGCAGAGCCCTGTGTGCTGGTAATGCTCTATAAATACATTAGCAATAAATAATGAATAACCTGGATGGGCATTAAAGTGTAAACAGGAGGTGAAGGGCTCTCTCCCATTACCGGTCCCCCGAGAGCCACACGCATCCCTCTCTCCGAGTCCAGCTTGATGTTACTCCAAGTGCAGAGCCCTTAGTCACAGCAGTGACAATAGCATAGATCAGTGGCTCCAGAGTTGGGAAAAACAAGCCAAAAATAGTGCAGAGGGCAGAGCCTTCCTCCCGATGGCATGCTGGATTTGCCTGCATCAGCGTTTTTGCCTGTGATGCCCCTGTGCATGCACGGGCTGACCCTCTCGAGGAGTCACAGTCCTCTCCATCCCCAGAAAGCTTGGGAGTGCCCCTGATTTGGGAGGCTTTATTCCCCTTGGATGCAGATGAATTGTTGAGCAGTGCCAGCTGGATGTGGTCCCCAGAAGTCACTGCCTTGGGACTGAGGGTGGCCCCAGTCCCAAACTGGGAGGGATTGTCCCCATCACCATGGTGACCATGCCCATGGATGGTCCCAAGGGGTGGCACAAACACCCACCCGATATGTAGAGAGAAAAGGAGATTAAATGAATTTATGGATGGGATTTGGGAGCATCTGGGGAGGAGACTGGAGCTGGGAGGTTGCAGTAGGGGCTGGTCAGAGTCAGTCAGGGGGTCCTGTGCTGCTTCCAAAGGCTCCTCACAACCCCAAATAAAAGAAAACCTTCCTGGCAGCAGCTGTTAAAGGTACATCCCAGGGTCTGCTGTCCTCCTGGTGGGGAGAAGAGGGCTTGGAAAACCAGCTGGCTCCGAGCCCTTCTCCTCCTGCAGCCTTGCTGTGCCAGAGCTGGGCATTAATTCATCACCTGGCTGCAAACAGCTCAGGAGTGGCTCTGCTTCAGGAGGGAGCAAAGGCATGAGCTCTTCATCTCCCCAGCTTTCAGGAGCCTCAGGCTGAGGCAGGGAGATGGGACTGGGGAGCTCTGCCAGCCCGGCTCAGGGTCAGACACTGGCAAATCCGGAGTGTCACGGTCTGCTTGGGCTCCTTCCTCTGCGAGGGGCTCTGGCAGAGAGCCTGGCCAGCCAGCGTGTCCCAGGCAGGCCTGCAGCCAGGCTGGGCTCAGGAGGGAATTCAGGGATGGCCTGGCAGCGTGGGCTGGGAATGGGAAGGTCCTCAGGTTCTGCCCTTTGCAAGGGCTGATGCTCAAGGTCTGGCTGGAGCTGGGGGTTGCTGACCTGCACATGTTCGTGTTGTGATTCTTCTGCATTCTCCCCCTCTACTCTGCCCTGGTGAGACCTGCCTGGAGTCCTGTGCACACTCCTGGTGCCCCAGCACAAGAATAAGGAGATGGAAGTGTTGGAGTGAGTCCAGAGGAGGCCACAGAGCTGATAAGGGGAGTGAAGCATCTTCCCTATGGAGACAGGCTGGGAGAACTGGGACTGCTCAGCTGGAGAAGAGAAGGCTGTGTGGAGACCTCACAGCAGGTCTCCACCAGGATCTAAAGGGGAGCTGGAGAGGGAATCTCCACCAGGAACTGGAGTGACAGCTCAGAGGGGAATGCCTTTAAACTGCCAAAGAAAGAGTTTAGATTAGATATTAGGAAGGAATTGCTCCCTGGGAGGATGGGAATGCTCTGGCACAGGTTGCCCAGAGAAGCTGTGGCTGCCCCTGGATCCCTGGCAGTGTCCAAGGCCAGGTTGGAAGGTGCTTGGAGCAGCCTGGGATAGTGGAAGGTGTACCTGCCCCTGTCAGGGGGTGGAACAGGATGGGCTTTAAGGTCCCTTCCAACTGTGACCATTCTGAGATTCTGTGATTTTTGTATTTGAGCTGCTGAAAGTAAAGGAAAAACATCCCCATAAAATTCTGTGTGCATTTCGTCTCCTGGAGCTCCCCCAGCCATCTCCAAAAGCAGGACCGGTCTGTAATGGCAAGAGTATATCTTTAATAAGGTAATCAGGGCCATGAAGATACATTCCAAAAGGATAACAAACAGGATTTCTGGAGTGCAGGGAAGAGGCACCTCTGTCCATCGCTGATTCCCCCTCTCGTACCTCCTCCCTGAGCCCTTCAGGCCTGTTTATCTTCCAGCCTTTCTTTGGAGAACTGTCACTTCTTGCTTTTCAGGGTGTCACTTGCAGAGTATAAGGTGTGGGTTGGAAGCCACGTTAATGATGTGAAGAGGGTGAGCAGGATGGTGGAGCTGCTGGGGGGATCTCATCTCCCCCAGACCCCTCTTGGGCTGAGCTTTGCTCCCAGGCAGGGGCTGATGCAAAGCTGCTTGAACATCCCAAATTCTCCAGTCAAGTGGAAGCCAAGGGAGTGATGCAATCAGACAGCAAGCAGCTCCAGCGTGTGCTTCCCTGGATATTTTTCATTGCCAGCCAGCTGAGCTCTTGCCACTACACCGAGCAAATGAAAAAATATAAATTTCTCCGAGCTTGGAACGGGGGGAGGGTCACAATTACTCATACTGGAGCTGACAATTAATAATGGAGATATGACAAATTACACGCTCACCTGAGATGGTGCACAGTACCTGCAGAATATTAAATTAGCACTCTCAGCCACCCTGAGCTCGGAGCTGTGAACTCCTGGTTTTGATGCCTGATGGCAGAGCTGAACTCAGAGCTCCTCCTGTGGGCATGGTGAGGGCAGGACAGAGGATTCCTCAGGGAATTTCTGACCTCCAGCTGCTGAAACAGTGTGGTAGGACCTGGTTTTGCATTGTTAAGGTGACATAAATCATGTCCTGAGTCCAGAGGAGAAGAAAAGGGCAGTGATGGCCTTGCCGAGGCTCCTTTTTGCAGCAGGTGACTGGGGGTGACCCTCACCAGTACCTGTCCTGCTCTGGACAGGGACTGGGCAAATGTGGCCTCCTGGGAGACAGGGAGAACCCAGTGTAAGGCCTCTGCAAGGAAGAGCACAAGATCTGGGTGTCCTATAGTCCCATTATATCTCAGCCTTTTTTCCTCATCTCTCATGGGCATCAAGACTTCCATGGTTTTGTGTGTCCCTTGGCTTTGTTGAGATGTGTGTGCAGCATCCAGCAGCTCCTGTGCAGTGAACCTGCCCCCAGCAGGGGAGGTTTGTGGTGAATTCTTCCTGAATCCCTGAAAAACTGGAAACCCCCACTCACTGGTGAGGATTTCTGAGTCACAGCAGAGCTCCCTGCAATGTTTCAAAGTCCTGTCTGCAGAAGGGATGCTCATGGGGGAGAAGCAGAGCCAGTGCTCAGCAGGATTATAAATAACTTGCTGTGGGGACCTTCCCACCTTCCCTTCTGTGGCACAGCTGTAAATTCCAGGCTTTGGGAAGCACTGGTGCATCCATGAGGGCTGTGAAGCACCACAGGCCTTGGCTGGGCACTGCTGACTGGGGCAGCAGCAAAAACCCAGGGAGAAAAATGAATCCCATTTTCTTTTATGAACCACAGCAATCTGCTGGCTCATAGTGCACTTTCAGAGACTCACAAACTAAAGCCCAAAACAGGTAAAAGACCTACAAAGCACCCTGAGGCTGGGCTGGGGCAGAGCCTTGGATCCTCTCCCTCTGCTGCTCTTCACGCCATGGATCCCAGCAGGGTGATCTTTCCTCTGCCACCATGGGCAGGGCAGGGCAGGGCAGCACGGGTGACACCTGAGCAAAATGCTGCAGCCAGGAGTCTTGCAGAAGAAAATGCAGATGAAGGAGGTGATAACATCTGGTAAATGATCCTTCTCTAATTGCTGTTTTATGGTTGTTTAATGGTTGTATAAAACCCCAACAAGCTCCACCAAGGTTGCAGTGAAACCTTCTGAGAAGCAAAGGGCTGCTGGGGAAGGGGGGGCAAGGAGAGCCCCCAGCTTTTGACTTTTCAAAGGCATTTTCTGAGTCACCTTCACACCCGGGGGACCTCTCTGCTGCTGTCCTGGGAGCTCAGGGAGATGACCAGGGAGGGCAGAGACCTCAGCAGCCCCCAGATAGCTCGTGCTGGTCTTAAATAGAGGTTTTTTTTAAAAACCTGCTACATGGAGAAGGTTTTAGGGGTGAACAAGCTTGGCGTGGTCCTGTCCAGAGTTATTATTTATTTCAGAGCTGCTGGAATTGCTTGACTCTGGCGATGCACCAAGGACCCAGGACATGTCCCCAGAGGTGTCCCTCATCCACAGGGACCCAGGACACGTCCCCAGAGGTGTCCCTGGTGGCTGTTTCTGGCTGGCACCAGTGATGCTCCAGCTGTGGTGGCTCTTGTTTAGTGGTCTGAGGCCTGCAAAAGATTAGGAGAAAACAGATGGCTCCTAATTGGCAGTGCCAGCTTACTTCCTGCTCTCCAGATAAACCATTAAATTAAGCCTTAAATCAAACTTTGTACAAGTTAGGAGGCTGCTTGTAATTATTTCAAAATCTAGACAGATTTAAGGGCCTGGATTAAGGCTCTGCTTACTGTAAAGGATGGAAAATGCCTGCTCTGTCCTGTAAGGCTGAGCAGCAAAATGTTGAAGGGCTGGGGATGGGACCAGCAAAATCCTCACACTCTGATGGCTGAAGTTTTGGTGAAAAGCAAGAGGTGATGTACTTTGGCCAGGCTTTTATGTGAGAGTAGACCTGCGATGGGGCTACTGAGGAGCACACAGCTCACTCTGGGACACAGTGACACCATCAGGACACTCTGGAGATCCATGGGGAGTCACAGCATGGCTCAGGGCTGATCAAAGTGTTGGGATAGTTTAAATTGAAGCTGAATGCAGCTCAGTTAAGATAAAATTGGATGAGCTGGCCAGCTAAGGCTGATTAAAAGGGAGTGATGCCTCTGGATCTCTCGTGAGCATCTCCCAGTGGAGCAGCATGGATTGTCAGCTGCTCCAAGGATGTGCAGATGCATTAGCCCACATGTTTGGGACACACCAGTGCCACCTCTTCAGAATTCAGAATTCCTCCAGGAAGTGAGATTATTGTTGTTTGTCCTAAAACACCAACATGCCTGCAGCTCTGACCAAGAAATGTCTGAAACTTCTCCAGCTCTCAACTCATCCAAGCAGGGCAAAGGGCCTCAATTCCACCCTCAATCCACCAAGGAATTTCCATGTTTTACTAAAACTTTGTTTGGGTGTCAGCATTTAACCTCTGCAGGAATCAATTCCTCAGCTGAGTGTCCTGGCACGGAGGGGATCAGGGACATTTGGAGTGCAGTTGCAGGCAGAGAATTCCCAAGAGGCTGGGAGGGCAAAGAAAACATCTTGTTTGCAGGTGATCTTTGTCAAGCAGGGGATGTCCTGCTCGATGTAGTCCCATTTTGTGCCCAGCCTGTTTCCAGGGATGCTCCACTGCAGGGAAAGGGTTGATACATTCCTGTGCATCGCCAGGGAGGGTGGCAAAGCCCCACGCGTGGGCACAGAGTCCCTGATAATTTCCTAGCAACCTAGAAAAGTATTGATCGTGCCAGGCAGCACATTCATGCTTCATCTCAGAGTGAAAAATTCAGTGCTGCCACGCAGTAAATTCAGCAAAGCATTCACAATTAATGCACAGTTCCTGGCCGTGCCTTTTGGATAGGCTGCCAGCGCTGATTGATGATTGGAATTCTGCTAACTGCCTTAAGGAGCAAATTAAGGAGCAAGTTAAAATGTCTGTGCTTTGGGCATGGGAAAACAGCCTCAGTGAGGAAGCTGGAAGATCACAGTGGTCTAGACAGTCTTCATCCATCCCTTGTCAGCCCCACAGAAAAGGAACAACATCCATGGGCAAAGGGTCAATTCTTGCTGCCACAGGAGGAATTTTAGTGCATGGAAATGGAAGCTGGAGGTGCACCAGACCTCACAGCAGCAGCTAAATGCTTTGGAAAGCAAATGGCTCAAGGAAAGCTTGCCTGTTAAATGGAACAGCAAATACCAGTATCGATATCCATGGGGAGCATTGTGATCCCTTCTTCCTTCTCATCCAGGAAAGGAAGTCAGGTGGAGCAGCTGCTGTAGTGCAGGAGGGAAATGTGGAGGCTTCAGGAGCAAGATCCCTTCAGAAAACACCTCTGGGAGAGGGCAGATGAACAGAGCTTTGTGCAGAGCAGACATGCAAAGGGCTGGGCAGGGGCAGAGGTGCTTTGTTTGCAGCTGGTACAGAGGACTTTGCCAGCCCCAGCTCCTGGGACACAACTCTCCTTAAGAAACTCCCAGCTCTGCCAGGAGTTGTGGTCAGTGGGTACAAACTGAGAGAGTGGAAGTTTAGGCTGGATATTAGGAAGGAAATCTTTACTGTGAGGGTGGTGAGATGCTGGAACAGGTTGTGGTTGTGGATGAGACTTTGATCTGGTGTGGTGGGAGCTGTCCCTGCTGTTGAGCAGTGACCAAGAGGGGTTCACTCAGCGTGTTTATATATTCCAAAGGCTTTGCTGCTGCTCCCATTTCAGTTCAGCTGGACAGCAAATCCAAGAGGGGAAGCTGTGTGACCCTGGCACAGTGAGGTGTCTCTGCAGGAAAGGCAGGCAAAGGTTGTTCAAGGAGCAAAGAGCACAGAAAATCCTGACAGCGTTGCAGAGTGTGCACAGAAAGGGCTCTGAAAGCCCACTGGAAATCAAGTGGCATTAAGGCATGAATAAGCAACTGAGGGGGAAAGCAAAAAAGGCCTGCATATTATAAAGAGGGATGAGGAGGAAGGGAGCAATTCACTGTGGGAATGAAAGTGCTGCATCAGCCTGATGGCTCTGGCGGCAGCAGCCGGAGGGATTGATCCGTGTGCTTGCTGGGAACTGTGCCACCATCCCAAACGATGGCTCCTCAGGGATCCCCTGGGCACAACCCCCTCCCGGAGCTCTGGGCAGGCAGAAATGCCAGGTGCAAAACCCTGTGGGGGCAGGAGGGTGGGAACAGCCCTGTCTGCTGAAAGGATCCTCTGCACAGGGTGGGAGGTGCTGTGTTGGCCTCTTTGTTACTGCCTGGGCTTAGGCTGGAAGAGACCCTAAAAATCATCTTGGTCCAGACCCTGCCATGGGCAGGGACACCTTCCACTATCCCAGGCTGCTCCAAGCCCTGTCCAGCCTGGCCTGGGACACTTCCAGGGATCCAGGGACAGCCACAGCTTCTCTGGGCACCCTGTGCCAGGGTGTCCCCACCCTCACAGGGAATAATTCCTTCCCAATATCCAATCTCTCCCTGCCCTCTGACATTAGAAAGCCATTCCCTGTGTCCTATCCTTCCATCCCTTGTCCCCAGTCCCTCTCCATCTCTCCTGGGGCCCCTTTAGGCTCTGGCAAGAGCTCTGAGCTCTCCCTGGAGCTTCTCCAGGTGAACACCCCCAGCTGTCCCAGACATCCAAGGCAGAGATGGTGAGGGGGAAGAAAGAGCAGGTGAATGGATTGAAAGAATTTACAGCTCCTGCCCAAGAATGAGTGAAAAAACCCTTCGGGGTCAGGAGAGGGATGATTGCACTTGGCTTTGCTGCTGCTGTTGTGGGAAGGTGACCCTGCTGCCAGGCACTGCAGAGTTAACAACTTTCCCGGCTTCTGACACAGAAATATGATCTATCTGGGGGAAAGCCGAACTTTTACAGCCCTAGCATCGCGGCGTGACATTCTGGAGCTTCAGTATTCCCCTGGCAGAGCGCTGGGTAAATGCCACTGCTGCTAAAGGCTGATGACCTCTCTGAAAAGTCAGGGGCAGCTGGATGTCTTGGAGGAGGATTTTGAGAGCCTCATCCCCTGCAGCAAGAGGCCCAAATTCTGACCTGACCATCCACTGTGTCCCAGGCAATATTCCAATGCTTCCAGCTGATTGCCACATTTCCCTGAGCACTGTGGATGTCAAACAGCAGAGCACAGTCGTGATCTGTTGCTGTACAGGATATGCACCAAGAAACAGCTGGGAAAATGCTTCAGCATTCAAATAAAGGGGATAAACCTGCTCGGTGCCTGGTGTGCACACGGAGAGACACGGAGCGTGCCCCAGGTGCTGGGGAAGTTAAATTTCTTAGCAGCCATGACTTGTTAGATGAATTTCCCTGCATTATCTGTCAGGAGCTGACTGCAACTTCGTTATCTTTGCTCGTGACACAGGATTATTGCCAAGTTATTTCTTGCTCCGCTGATGGCTGCGGAGCTGTCAGAGCTTTCCTTGCGAAGGAAGCTGTTCCCAGTGACCCCTGGCTCCTCCCTGGCTCAGTGACAGCCACACAGCAGAGGGGATTGCTCACCATGGACCCCGGTGAGGGGCACAGCCACTGCTTCTGTGCAGATTCCTTCCTGACAGATGCATTAGGGATGTTGTGGAGGATGCAAGGATTTAACTACTTACTGGCAGAGGAAGTGAAAAGAGGAACAAAGAGAAACCATCTTTGGGTTCTCTTTATACTTTCTGGAGTTTAGGCAGCAGAAATAAGAGTATCTAGGTGGGAATTTCCTCCCAGGGACATCCCATGGCACTGTGGCTCAGGTATACATCCCAAAGTATCCTCCTTTCCATAGAAAAGGGCTTTTCTGGTTCAGGGGTACCACGGCAGCCAGTCTGCCTTTTCAGTGGCTGGAAAATCCTTGTTGGTTCACCCCCAGACCCTAGGTCACCATTTCTGCCTGGAAAGCCTGACCCTGACCCTCACCCTTCACTGGAAACAGCCAGAGACAATGGATGTCCTTGCTTACTGCATCCCTCACCACCAGCTGTCCAGGATTTTGGGAAGGAATGAGCTTTGTTCACCAAGGCAGAGCATGTAAACCTGAGGGAATATAGGAGCTCTTGTCCCCTCAGTTCTGCTCCTGTGGAGCCCAACATTAATCACACCCTGACCAGCTGCTGGAAGGTTTGTTTTAAATCTCCCCAGACAGCTCTGGGTCTGCAGAGAGTTCATTAAACATGAGCACTTTCTGTCCTGAGAGAGAATTAAATGAGTTAACACATCCTAACGAGGAACTTAAGTGCTGCCTAATGGAGATAACAGCGAACACTGCAGGCTCAGATGCTCGGATGGGGCGCAGGGGACTCGTCAGGAAATGCCCAGAGATCTGCTGGAAAGTGTCCCTGGAATGGGGATGATGTACAGTGCTCTGCCTGAAGAGCTGCCCTGGGGTGGCACTTCTGTGAGAGAAGTTATGGAATCCCAGACTGGTTTGGGTTGGAAGGGACCTGGAAGCTCATCCAGCGTCACCCCTGCCGTGTGCAGGGACACCTTCCACTGTCCCAGGCTGTTCCAACCTGGCCTTGGACACTTCCAGGGATCCAGGGGCAGCCACAGCTTCTCTGGGCAGCCTGTGGAAAGATGAGGGTCAGGGACTGGAAATGCAAGCTGGAAAAATGAAAGGACATGCAGAGATTCCTGATGGCAGTGGAAACAGGATTGTCCCTTCGTCAGGCAATTAACACTTGAGATACTTTGATGTTACTTTGCTCCTATATTTAATCTAAAGTTAACAAAGCTTAGCTAGGAAGGTGCTGGGATTTGGAGGAGCTGCTGCTGCAGCCCTGACAGTGACAGGGGAAATGGAGCTATGGCCCCAAACTGGGGGGCTGTGAGGGAATGGGGTGAGGGAAACCAACTTCTGCACCTTGGTCAGAAAGTCAGCCCCAAACAGCAGCTCTCTGCCAGCAGAGTGCCACAGCCAACCTGTTAATTGTCTTTCCATGCTGTAAAGTGGCTCCTTGATGCTAAAATCCCACTCCAGGGAGGGTTTTGCCCCCAATTCCCCTCCTCCCTGATGGGATCCAAGGAGTTAAGCTGAGGGTTTGGGTGTGATCAGTCCTTCCCTCACTTTGCAGAACAGCACAGTCCTGTGAGAGGGCTGTTACTCTTGGTTTAGCAGAAAAGTGGCATTAAATTAAAAAAAGAAATGAAAAGAAGCTTTAGAATGGCAATTTCTTATTTTTCTGATGTCTCTATATCCAGGGGCTGATAAATATTCACATTTCCCTTGGTAAAAGGGAAAGAACTGCAGCGGGAAGTGGATCTGCTTTGAGGTGGAGTGCAGACCTCAATAAATTCTAATCAGCTGCTCAGGAATGGACACAGGGGAGTGGGGAATTGGTAGATAAAGCATCAGCTGTTAAAAGAAACACTGAGCAGCTCCTCATGGCTGGATGAATCAGGGAGCCCTTCATAATCACATGTAACCAAGGAAGGTGAATTCAGGAGGACTGGAGTTGTACTCTCCTGTCGAATTAAACTTGGATTGATGGCCTGGAAGGTTACATGGAAATGTACCTGTGGTGGGAAAGTCTTGTTTTCATTTTGATGGGACAAATCTTCCCTGCTTCTTCCCTGCCAGCTAGGCACTTAGTCAAGAGAACAGAGAAGAAAAGAGGCTGCTGGGACAGATATTCTTATTTTCCTTCAGGCCAGCCCAAATAATAAATCCACAACCAATTAAACCTCCTACTCCTCAATGCTCCACAAACCACAGCTTCCTGGAGAGCTCGTGGCCCAGCAGGGATGAAGCTCCTCCATTTCTCTCCCTGCACAGGTAGGGAGACATTTCCCTAAGGGAAACATTTCCTAAGGAGACATTTTCCTGGGTTTTGATGATTTCGTTCCAGGCATTTCCCTGTTCCAGTTGTACCACCTCTTGTCTCCAGCCCATGTCTGCCCTGGTTTGGCTGTTCAAGGCTGCCAGCAAGCACTGGGGATTATCCACACATATTTGCTTGCGAGCATCGATTAGTTTGATCACCCTTGCAATCATTATTCTCGCCAGGACCAGAGGCCTTTCGCCTGGTTTGTTTGGTTTCTAAATGTCAGGAGCGGTGGAGTTTGCAAACACAGAGGGAAAGGGTGACAGAAATGACCTGTTCTGATGCTAAAGCAGGAGCCAGAAGTAAATTTAGAGACTTGCAGGTCCAGAGAAAGCGTTGTGGGTGAGAAAAGGACAAGAAAGAGGAGAAGTGGGGGTAATATCTCATGGAGGCATGGAGAAACTTTGCTGCAGTACAGTGCTGTGTCTGCCAGTAAATCCCCTGGCACCTCAAGAAGGATTTTTTACGTTCCTTGCACTTAATGAGGGATTTTCCTGGTAACAAGTCCTCAACAAGTCTGCACCCAGGGGACAGCAGTGATGTCTTGTCCTGGGGTCATCAGCTGGGGGAGAAAAGCCAGACTCTCTTCCTGCAGAGAACCAGGAGCTGCCAGGTGTCCCAGGAGGGATCTGCCACCGCTTCTGGGGCTCTATAATCCCAGAGGGACAAGAGCAGCATCCTGCCGTGGCCCTGGGGCAAGAGTGGGAGGAAGGAGAGGATCCTGACTCACAGCCTGCTGCTTTGCAGGCAGAGAGTCCAAGGAAGAGGCTGTCTGTGGTGGATGAGGAAGATTTTAGGTGATTTTTATGAAGGACTTTATCACCATGGAGAAGGAAGAACACGTTTCTCCTGGAAATCATTACTTCAGCACTGCCAGAGGGCAGGGTTAGATGGGATATTGGGAAGGAATTGTTCCCTGTGAGGGTGCTGAGGTCCTGGCACAAGGTGCCCAGAGAAGCTGTGGCTGCCCCTGGATCCCTGGCAGTGTCCAAGGTCAGGCTGGACAGGGCTTGGAGCAGCCTGGGGCAGTGGAAGGTGTCCCTGGCCAGGTGGCACTGGATGGAATCTCTCTGCCCTGATTCCCAGCAGTGCATGTGGCTGAGGGAGCATCTTGGGGTCTCCTGGAGCTTCTTGACCTTTGATTTCCCAGCCCAAATCGCTGCAGCAGCAGGAGTGGCTTGTGGTTAATCCCTGAGGCAGCAGAGGCTTGGGGTGTGCAGGTGCTGCAAATGTGGCTCCAAGGTCAGGGGGGATGAATCCATTGCACCCCAAAAATCACCAGTCCCAGGTTTGTTTCCACAGGCAGGACCCAAAGGAATGGATCTGGCCCTCAGAAAACTGAAATTAAGCTTGTAGACTGTTCCTTTCTCATTTTTTGGAAAGCTTTTCTCTCCCAATCTTTAATCAAATGTTTCTTCAGCTTTTTATATAGTTCCTATCAAGAAGCCCATCTGTGAACAAAATTTCCCTCATTTCCAGCTTAATATTTTTTTTCTGCGAGTGGCAAAATGTTCTTGTCTGAAAAATGTTTAATAAATTTCCCTCTGTCTCTTGCTTTTATTAGCAGTGCTTTCCTATTCCTGACGATGCTCTCTGCCATTCCCGTGTTCCAGATCCCACTAAATTATTCAACCCATTTATTTCTGACTTTGGGTATTGTTCTGATCTGCCAGCGTGTGCCAGTCAGATGGGAATGGGGAAGTTTTCCTCCTGCAGGGGGGAATTGAAACCCTACAGTCAGAGAAGTCTTATCCTGCACTTGGGGAATTGCCTGGCATGGGATACTTGTGGGAAAAGGCAGCTTTTAATGGTCTTCTGTATGGGAAAAAGCTCTTCCAGGGACATCTCTTCCAGCCCTGGAGACAACAGCAGAAGGATCTGGAGCTGCTGGAGAGTCCAGAGGAGCCACAGAGCTGCTCCAGGGCTGGAGCCCCTCTGCTCTGGAGCTAAGCTGGGTTACCCAGAGAAGCTGTGGCTGCCCCTGGATCCCTGGAAGTGTCCAAGGCCAGGTTGGACAGGGCTTGGAGCAGCCTGGGATAGTGGAAGGTGTCCCTGCCCATGGCAGGGGGTGGGAATGAAATGAGCTTTGAGGTCTTTTTCAACCAAAACCCTTCTGTGATTCCACAAACTCTGCCAGTTCTGCATGAATCCAGCCTTGCACTGCTCCAAAAGTGCTCCAGACTGTTTGTCATCCAAGGACTGGCTTGGGAAGTGTGGGGGTGTTGCCTGGGAAGGGAGAGCTGCCCACATGCAGGAAAACTGTATTTTCACTCACTGCCTTTCTGGCATTCATTTGCCAGAAAAGAAATATTCCTCCAGGCATGAAACAAATTGGTCCTATTTATGTCCCCATCACCCTTAAAGCTGCCTAAAGGCTATGCTTTATTGGAGAAAAGGGCTTTATTATTTTGGAAAGCAGGGCTTTGGGGAGCAGATCATTATCAGAATTTAAGAGCTGGATAGAGACTTAGCCATTGCTGAAAGTCTGGTGTTAAAAGGGCTCCTGTTTACTCATATTTGTGCTTTCCACTTGCTGAAAAAAAAAAAAAAGAAAGACCTTGGTTTCACAAAGGATATCAGGACAAAATAGGATTTGTAGCTGTGTGTTCCTTTTGATTACCCAGCCTTTCCCTGAACACACATTCCTGCCAAAGCACCATGAGCTGCTCCTGCTTGGTTTAAGCCCCTTTATTGTCTATCCCTGCTCTCCATCCCATTGTCTCTCCAGCATGGAAAGCCAGGCTCAGCTTGGCCTGGAAGGTGGCAGGCATGGATGAATTTCTGGGGAACATCCTTGGAGTTTTCTCCAGTTTTCCCTCACTGTCCTGCATGAACTTCAGTGCAGCCACATCCTTCTTGTCTCCTCACTCCTTTCTTGGGTGAATCCAGGGCTGTGATGCCTCCTGGAGTGCTGAGAGCAGCCTGATTCACAGGGATCTGTGACCAACCCAAACTGCCTCCTTGTGGCTCCACCTGCCTTGGGATGCTTCTCCATCCACCTGGGACCTCCCCTGGCCATGGAGCAGCACTGATTGTCCATCCAGCATTGGCACAGCAGCAGGAATAACAGGAGACCCACTGGAAATCTGTGCACCAAACCCCTGTGCACTCATTAGGGATTCAGGTAGGTTATTTCTGAACCCGAGCAGCTCCTGGTGTTTGTGTGATGCAGCATTTGAGATAATAAATCCTCTGGGAGCAGGGCTGTGCTGCAGAATGCACCAGCCAGTGCCCAGGCTGGGGCTGGAGCAGCAGAGCTTGAATTATCTGGGTTTTTCCTGCTATTTGCAGAATTCAGCCTCGTGTTACCCTGGATGAGAGAGAAGCTCTCGCAGCCATAATTAAATGTCACATACATTTAACAGAGTGTAAGTCTCTATTCCAAACTCCCTCTTCCATCTGGCTCCAGCACAGCCGAGATCAGGCTCTTCACAGCCTGGGAAATGATATTAGGGCAGTTTGTGTTTATCACAGCCATGACTGATGCCTGCAGTCAGCCTGTGGAATAATGAAGGCAGTTCAGGCAGCACAATGGGGATGTATATTTAGAAGATGAAATAGGACCTTGTGAGCCATTAAGCACCATAACATTACCACCGGGGAGTGTAAATAAGAAGTGGAACAAAAGGGTCGGTGAGTCACCGTGCTGGGGAGATACTCTCCACCCAAAAAAGCACCTGAGAGCTGGGGCTGGATGGCACTGAGCTGTGATCCCTCTCGGAGCAGTGCCTCCCATCCTGCAAGCTCCCAGGCAGCTGCAAGGAGGGGCTGCTTGATTTCCCACAATCACAGAACCCAGGGTGTTCAGGCTGCAAGGGACCACCGTGTGTCACCTGGTGCCACCTCCCTGCTCCAGCAGGGCCATCCCAGAGCACAGGGCACAGCATCGTGTCCATGTGGCTCTGCAATATCCCAGTGAGGAGACTCCTCTCTGGTCTCTGTTCCAGCTCAGGCATTGCCCAGGGAAGAAGTTCTTCCTCATGTTCAGCTGGAGCTCCCTGGGCTCAGTCCCTGCCGTTCCTCTGGTGCCATTGCTGAGCAGAGCCTGGCCCTGCTCTGACCTCCCTGCACACAGGGACACCCAGGGACAGCCAGGGACAGCCAGGGCTGAGGCTCCTCTCAGCTGGGCTCCTCTGGAGGCTGAACAGCCCCAGCTCCCTCAGCCTTTCCTGGGCACCGAGATGCTCCAGGCCCTTCCTTGTCTCTGCAGCCCCTGCTGGATCTGCTCCAGGAGCTCTCTGTCCCTCCTGTACTCAGAGCCCAGAACTGAACACAACATCCTTGTTCCCAACGCGTGAGATCAGGTTTGCAATTAAGTTCAGCAGGAACTGACAGGAAATCACTGGGCTGTTGCTCACAGGTAGTGACAGAGCTCAGGCATCACACAGAATTCCACTGTCTCCCTTCCCACGCGCCAGCTTGTGTCTTCATTTCAGCTGTGATTCCCCTCCCCGAGCTGACAGCAGCTCTCACCATCTGGAGAGAGGTGTGCTTCTCCCTGGCTGAGCCTTCCAGCGTGGAGCTGCCGGAGGAGGAAACATCACAGCCCGGGAAGCACCAGGTGTTTGCTCCCCGCAGGCTGTTCCGGGGTGCCTGTAAATAAAGAGTGAGCTCCAAAGGGACCTGAGAGCACAGGGATGCTCAATATTGGGATCAGTCCAGGCTGGGCGATGAGCAGATGGAGAGCAGCCCTGCCAAGGAGGATTTGGGGGTGTTGGTGGGTGAGAGGCTGGGAAACCCCCTGAACCCTGGGCTGATCCCACAGCATGGGCAGCAGGAGAGGGGGAATTCTTTTCCTCTGCCCCTCTCAGGTGAGACCCAACCCACAGAGCTGCCCCAGCCCTGGGGAACAACAGCACAAGGACCTAGAGCTGCTGGAGAGTCCAGAGGAGCCATGGAGCTGCTGCAGGGCTGGAGCCAGGCTGGGTTAAGAGCTGGGAATGTTCAGCTGGAGAAGGGAAGGCTCCAGGGAGAGCTCAGAGCTCCTGCCAGTGCCTAAAGGAGCCCAGGAGAGCTGGAGAGGGACTGGGGACAAGGGATGGAGGGACAGGACAAGGGAATGGCTTGGACATCAGAGCTCATCCAACATGTGATGTTGACATGGAATGGGCCATGGGATCATTCAACAAGGGACATTTCACAGAAATGTTTAATTTTGAAAACTCCTGGAAAAATCCCCAGAGCACAGTGTTCTTGTGAAGTTGAAATTGAACAGGCTCATCTTCCCTTTTGGGACTTCTTCTGGGAGATTTAATTTAAGCATGTAAGAATAGTTCAAAAAGTCCCAAACCAGACCAGTCCTCCTTAAATCACAACCAGAACAAGATAATTTGGCTTCCAGACAGATTTTTGGACATTATGTTGAACAGAAGAAACTACAGATATACAGAAATTCAGAGAAGTTTTTTTCTCACCTGGGGTTGGGTGAGACCCATGGACTGGAGAAAACAGAGTGATGTTCCAGCATCAGCCATGATTCCCATGGTGTGGATTGCTGCTTGGTTCACTGCAGATGAGCAAATTACCAGCAAAATATTTGTGTTCTTCTGCCTTTATTAAAGGCATCAAACAAGCAAGCACTTAACTACTTTGTCAGGGAGAAGAAAACCTCCCAGGGCAGGAATATCGACAGAGTTTGTAAACTCTCTGCTGACCTTTCTCCTTCACATAAACTCGGGGGCTGAGTCAGGACAATAAATCTGCTGCATCTCATTCAGGAAGGGAAATGATTACTCATCTCCCCATGATGAAAGGGACTTTATCCTGAAGCCTGGCTTGTTGGTGATTTGCAGACCTTCCAGGGAATGGGAAGGGATTTATGCAGCAATAATGTGGCTATGCATGGGGATGCTGCTCTGTGGCACTTCTGTGGCTTCAGAAAGGCATCCAGATGTTTCTGCATCAGTCTGGCCATGGAGGGGAGGAAAAGAACCAGGAAAAGAGATCTTGGCTAAGATCTAGAAATCATAAATGGGCTGTGGATGAGGCATGGAAAGAGGGGAGCATGGAAAAGAGGGATTTTGCATCAAACCAGGATAAGCAATCACAAGAGCAGACAAAGGGAAGCAAAGCAGGATCTCCATGGAGATTACCAATGCAGGTTAATTGAATAAAATATCTTTGCATTGTTTGTGAAGGTTCCTCCCAGGACCTTTGGAAGATGTTCTCCCTCAGCCTGGCAGAGCTGGGGTTGGACATGAGGGTTCTTCCCAAGGAGCTCTTCCCACACCTTCCTGGGTAGAGAGGCAGAAGTGGGGTTAATTCTCTCCTTGACAGCAAGAACCAAGAGCTTATTTATGATGGACAGCAGCTTAGTGGAGCCATGTTTGAGCAGCCCTATAAAGAGCAGAAGTGGTTTGAAAGCCCTGAATGAAAGCCAGTCAGGTTTTTATATTTTTTTTTTAAAGCCTCATCAGGCTCTAAGCGGAGTTTGGCTTTGGTGCATGGCAGATGGCTCAGGAGATGTTTCTCTGCTCTATACATAGCAATTTTTGACCTAAATCTACTTTTGCCTCTTCTACAGAAGGCACACGTATTTCTGCTGGTGTGGGAGATTTCCAGAGCAATTCCAGGGTAGATTTTCTGGGAAAGGAGTGGGGAAAGCCCAGTGCCATCCTCTGGCAGGACAGAGACCCATCCCAGAGACCACACCAGCTTCTCTGCAGTCAGTAGAACCAACAAGAACCTCCTCAAGAGGTTCTACTTGAGGACATGAGTGCAGCTGGGACAAACTCACAGCATCACTGGAACCTCTTTCTGCACCACCCCAAATTTTGGGAGTCATTCCCAGAGTGCTGGGAACAACGTGAGCTTGGAGTGTGGCTCAGCAGAATCATGGAATGGTTTGGGGTAGAAGGGACCTTAAATCCCATCCAGTGCCACCCCTGCCATGTGCAGGGACACCTTCCACCGTCCCAGGGTGCTCCAAGCCCTGTCCAGCCTGGCCTGGAACAACTCCTGAAGTGAAGCTGCTTTGCCCCTGCGTGTCCCGATGTTGGTGACAGCTGTGTCACGATGGGACAGTGCCTCTGCTCTGACCACAGAGGAGCTCGGAACAGCTTTTCCCGGGGCTCAGGGAAGGAGGAAGAGCTCAGCCATGGGGGCTCAGGGAGCACAGGAATCCTTTGGAAGTGCTAACACAGCTGCACTAGCACTAACGGGCTCTGCCACCGTCAGGCTCCCAGGAGGAGAGAGGATGCCGAGTGTGGAATTCCGCTAATGCTTCCTTAACCCAACCGTCTTTAAAAGTGTAATGAAAAGAGCTCCTGTTTACAAATAACCAGGGCAGAGGAGGGGATCAGAGCCATCTCTGGGCTGTCTTAGCCAGAGAGAGAGAGCATTCCCGGGCTGTGGCTCTGCCTTGCATCCCCTGACCAAATCCCACCCTCGGCACCGGGAATGGCAAACGTGTCCTGTTAAATAACCAGGTTGCCTAAGCTTGGTCTGATGCACTGAAACAACATTTGCGAAGTGCAAATCCCGCTGTCAGTTACGTAACTGAATTATCCTTCCATATGCCAGACAGCGATTCTACAGTTAATTGATTTTAATCTAATCATTTGTAGCCAGTCACCAGTTTTAATCAACCCTGCCCACCCCCAGCCCATCGCTTTGCATGAGCCATCTTTCCAGCAATTACTGGTTTTAATTATATGAAAGTCTGGTTATGTTTCATTAATTCCTGTCACATTACCACAGCCCTCCATTTCCACGTCCAGTGTCCAGCCGCCTCGGCATCGTGATCCATTACAGGGGACAAACAGGAACATCCTCGTTCCAGCCTCATTCGATTTGCAATGCTAATCAGCGAGATTCAGAGGAGGCAAAACCTGGGCAATTCTCCCCTTTTCCTCTCCCTCCTCCCCTCTCTGCGGCAGGAGGGAGCAAAGCCACAAAACTCCACCTGCTCCTGGCCTGGGGGCATCTGAACCCCAAATATCCCAAAATTCTTCGTTTTTTCCTCGAGAAAAAGGACTCAGGAGCTGCCAGGTGAGGAGGAATATCCCTCACTACTCCAATTCCAAGATTTATCACCTTAAATCAGACTTAGCACACGAAATGCATCTTTTGATGAAGGTTTTTCTCTCCCTCATGAGGAGTGTTTGTGAAGGGCACGAGGAAAGGGAAAGGGTATAAAAACATATAAAAAGGGTATAAAAAGAGAAGACAAAAATCACCAGGTGTCAGGAGGTGGGCAAAGGGAAAGGCACAAATCCTCGAGGTTCCTGAGGTGCAAACACTGAGAGATTCCCTGTGCAATGGGGTGGATATTTCCCTTCCCACCCCGAGTCAGTGATGCTGAGATGGAGGAACAGGGATCTTCCCAACTTCGCCTGGGCTTGAGGGATAAGCCAAGGAGCTTTTTGCCTCTGGAAATATTCTACCTACAGGCTGACCATTTGTCTGGGTGAGTCACCCCAACCATGGGGTCTGGCTGGTTCCCACTTAAACAAATACCTAATAAAAATGAGGAATTGCTCCATGTCTAGTTGGAAAGAACAGGAAGCCCTGCTATTCACACCAGCAAGTGAGTATTTCTTTTCCTAGAGGATATCTTTTTATCTTTGCAGGAATCTGCTTGGTTTGTGTGTGTATAAATGAGCTAAAATGATCTGTATGATAACTGGAACGACATGACCACCTTTGTGCAGGGAATTGTGCAGATGATCCGATTTAGCACCTCTCCACGCAATAGGAACATTTTTTACACATCTATTATGCTGTAGATAAACACTGCATTAATTATTCATCCGTAATTTCTGAGGTTGTCTCTCACAGGGAAAAGCGGAGAGTCCTGAGCTGAGTGTTGACATTGGCGGCAGAATCCGAGCCGAGGAAGGACTGAGGGATGGAGCAAGGTGAGGAGCACGGGAACATCCCTGCCTTCCAGAGGGAGCTGCTCCACATCCAAAGGGGAATGTCGCCAAGCCCAGCAGGATTTCGGTGGCCTGGAGAGGCTCCTGGGGTGGGGTGAGGGTGACCGGAGCAGAATCCCATGGGCAGGAGGGATGGCTGGACAGCAGATGGCTCTCCAGCCCTGGGCAAGAGCAGGACCTGCGGCTCTCCTCAGAAACTGCCCCGGCAGCTACACCACCTGGAGAGAGCCAGGGGAAGGAGGAGGAAAAGAAAGCGAAAGGCAGGAAGGGCAAAAGAAAAAGAAAATTGAAAGGAAGGAAAATGTGAAGAGAAAGAAAATGATAAAGAAAGAAAAAGAAGGACATGAAAAGGAAAAAGAAAGGAGAGAAAAAGAAAAATATGAAGAAGAATAAATAGGAAAGGACGAAGAAAAGGAAGAAAAAGAAAGAAGAGAAAAAAATGTGAAGAAAAAGAAAAACGTGGATGAAAAGAAATAGGAAAAGATAAAGTAGAAAAAGAAGAGCATAAAGGAAAGGAAAAAAGAGAAAAAATATGAAGAAAAAGAGAAAGGATAAAGAAAAGAGGAAAAAGAAGGTAAAGAGAAAAGGAAAAGGGAAAAAAAGAAAAGGAAAAAAAGAAAAGGAAAAGGAAAAGAGAAAAGCAAAAGAGAAAACGAAAAACTCTGTTTTCCCTTGCAGAGAGCCTGTCTGCAGGGAGCAGGGCTGTGCTGATGGACTGCTGAGTCCTTCCCTTCCCACCCCAGGGATTTGTCATCCATCTGCCTTTGGCTCGAATCTGAGCAGGGGAAGGAGAAATCCCCCTCCCTCGGACGGGCTGGGAAGAACCTGGAAGGTTATTTTGGTATTTCGAGTGGGAGCTGAAGCAGGATGCCAGACTGGGTTTTTCATCCTTCCCATATTCCCCATTGGAAAAACAAGAAGCGTTTGCAGGATGGATGCCCCAAAGAGCACTGCTGGGTTTCCTGAGCAGGGATTGGGAAGGGTCACCTCCCTGGCATCCACATGTCCTTGGGGTCACTCATTCCCGGTGATCCTTCACCCTCACCTTGCCCAGTCCCACCTGCAGATCCCACCCTTGTGTCCCATCTCCGTGACAAGGACACCTCTGCATCTCCTGACTGGCAGTGGCTGTTTAGGAACCCGAGAGAGGGAATTGGGACTTAGGCACTTTCCCGGGCAGGCTTTGCCCTCTGCGATGGCCAGGAATGCCTGTCTGTGCCTCAACCCCACAGCAGCGAGGCTCTGCCGTGCTCCCTGCGCACATCCCAGTCCAGAACAAAGCTGTTCCATGGGATGGGATCACGGAGGTTCGGATTCCTGCCATTCCCTGCCCTGGTGCGGTGAGGGCAGGAGGAGCAGAGGGTTAACTCGACCCTTGCGAAGCAGGGAAGGAAATTGCCGATAAGACCTTGCACCTCGGGATCTGCGGTGCATATTTGCCTTCCTCATTTATGTGTAAATAAGCCTTTTTTTCCTGACGCCAGGCAGGGCTGCAGGTGGCTCTGGGCACGGAGCTCGTCCCGCTCCAGGCTCGGGATGCGCAGATGGAGTTTTGGAGAACAAAGAGCTAATCCCGAGTGACCTGACATCATCCCCGGCATGGAGAACAAGGTGTTGAGCCGGGCTGCCGCTGAGCACACCTATTAAATGTGTCCTCTCCGCCATGAATTATGGATCTCCGCATTTCCATTTCCACACCGCCGCTCGTTTGATGAAATTCTCCTCGGCTGATAAGGATTAAGCCACCTTCTTCAAAGCAGAGCCCTGCGCTGAATGAGCCGGGGCGAGGGTGCAGCATTCCCGAGGGATGCTCCCGGGCTGCAGCAGCTTCTCCTGGGGTTGGCATCCAGGTGGGGAAGGTGGGACAGAGCGGAGGGGGTTGTTTCACACACGCTGAGGGTGGGCTGAGGGCTGGCAGAGCTCACCCCGCCAGCTCCTCCTGGGAGCCTGGTGCAAAACCCGAGCTGCCAGCACGGCAGCAATCCCCGCCTCTGCCTTCATCCTGCCTTTTGTCTTTCCCCTGGGGAGAACAGCCCGGTGTCCCTAAAATCCACGGCTCTGCTTCGGCCAGGAGCCAAGCCTGCCCTAAAGCACCCTGAGACACAACCCTGGCTGCAGCAGCTCAGGGGTTAAAGCTGAGGTGTCTCACAGCCACCAGCAAATATTGGTCAGAGCCAAACACAAACAGCAGGGCGCTCAGGACCTGCTGCTCTGCTTGGTGACAGGAGCCACGGAGGGTTTGTGCTGCTCAAACAGGCGGGACAGGGGGAAGGAGTGGCTGTGTGTCTGGCTGGGACACGTTTCTGAGGTGTGTGGTGTCCAAAATTGGGCTCAAGGACAGCACAGTCCTCCAGAGACCCCACTGGACACTTCCAGATCCTGCAGGGACAGGAGCATTTCTGTAGCAGATTCTACCTGCCAGGAGAGCTCTCCACACAGAGACAGGAGAAATTAGCCACAGGAAGCACTTTTTGTGCAAAATCGTGACCCCTTGTGAGATGAAGAGATCAGGAGGGGTCTTGGGAGCCAAGGCTGTGGTGTTAGAGCAGCAAGTCCCCTGTGGGCTGTGGGTGCTGTGTGTCCCCAGAGCCACCCACTCCTGCAGGACTCACAGAGTCCTCCACCACCTGGCAGCTTCCATCCCCAGAGCTGTGAACAGGATTTTTCTTGGGATTTTTCCACAGCGTTCAGTCTGGAGTAAAAGAAGAGCCACCACCTGCCACGAGACTCTCACAGTGCAGAGAAACAGAGGGAAAGAGGGGAGAAGAAACAGCAAAATGAGAGATCCTCAGGCCACAGCACAGCACTGCAAGATGGATAATCATTCCTTCTTTGCTTTCTTCCAGCTGAGGTGCCCTGCTTGTCCCCTCCCTGACAGGAAGGCAATGTTTGCTCGGTGTTTGTTTCCTGAGGGCAGGAAGATGGATGGGAGAAGCTGCTGACGTGTCCCACTGCCATTTCCTTGCTCAGGTGGCACTGAGGACACACGGTTTGTCCAGGGGCTGAGCAGCCACAATTTCTCTGGGAAGCATTCTGTGGGAATGCTCTGTGTCTCCAGAGGAGAAATTCCCACGGGGCAGCAGCATCAATCGGCTTCCTTTATCTCTGCTTCCTTTCCTCAGCAGTTTTTCAGTAAATCAGAGAAGTCAGATGCTATCAGCACCTGCGACTCGTGTTTCTGGAAGTGGTGCAGAGCGTGGGTGACTTTGAGAGTGCTAAAAAAAAGGGAACAAGAGGTTAATAAATGTTCTTCTCAGCAGTGTCCATTCCGGTGCCCTCACCCCTTTCCCAGTCCTGCAGAGAGATGTGACACCCACTCATTCCTCAGCCACCTTGCACAGCCCTGCTCCGAGCTCCCTCCTCTCCTTCTGGAGGAGGAAGAGCTGGGTGTGTCTCGGGAGAAGGGGAATCACTCCATGGATGAGTTATCCAAGGGGAAATGTGGTCAGGCTTCCAGGCTGAGTTGCTGCTCCAAAAAAAGATCTCTGTGCTCCCTCAGTGGTGCAGGTCTGACTGGTTTTTGGGGTGCAGAGAGCTCATATCCAGATGTGTGTCAGGCTGATCCTACATTCTCTTGGATCATGCCCCTTCCAAGAGGAACACAACCTCCTTCTCTTCCTCAGCTCCTCAGGTTCTCCTCTCAGCTGTGGCTGCCCCATGCCACACTCAGACCTGACCTTCCCTTTCCTCTGCCCTTTCCAGGTTGTTTCCCAGGAGTGCAGCTCGGCACTGGCAGGGCTCTGCCATCCATTAATTAACTCAGTACCTGACGGGTGTCATCATCCCGAAGGGATTCTGGAGAACAGCGCTGAAAATGATGAAGGGCTGGGAGGCAGAGATTTATTGGAGGAAGATTAAAGGAGTTAAATATGAAAAGCTCAAGTGAGTGATGGCAAAGGAGAATCTGAAGCCTGTGCAGTGTGGTTTGAAGGGTATAAACACCCAAAAAGAAGTGGTGGCATTGCTGAGATTGGGAATTTCAGCAAAAACCCTCGGGAGAGCTCAGGGCAAGCAAAGGGAATTGCCCTTTGCCAGCCTGAAGCCATCAGGGTCCACACTCCAAATTCACGGCTCTAATTTAAATGCAGTGAAGGATTTTTGGCTGGAATAATGCAGAGACATTATTAGAAGGGTAGGAACTCAGTTCCTGCTCCCTTTTCCCCTCAGTGCCCCGAATTTCTCTGTGCTCAGCCCTGCAGCATCCCCAGAGCCCCAGGGACCCCTGAGGAGCTCCCAGGCTTGTCCTGGTGCCAGGACAGGCTGCAAATGCCAGGCAGAGGCACAGGGAGCAATTCCTGCTCTCCTCTGGAGCACTCCATTGTGCTGTCAGAAGCTTGCTCGGTCAGAAACTTCAATTCTCTGTGCTGGCCAGGTGCTGCCTCTGCAGAGCGGCGCTGGAAAGACGTCAGTTATCCAGGAGGGAAAAATTCCCCCCTGGGAGGTGCTGAGGCACTGAGACAGGTCTCTCAGAGAAGCTGTGGCTGCCCCTGGATCCCTGGAAGTGTCCCAGGCCAGGTTGAACAGGGCTTGGAGCAACCTGGGACAGTGGAAGGTGTCCCTGGCTGTAGCAGGGGTGGAAGGGGATGGGATTTAGGGTTTCTCCCAAAACCCTTCTGTGATTCCATGGAAAAGCCTCTCAGGCAGGGATGTTAACAGAAGGATCCATGCAAAGCAGAGATGGATGGGCTGCACCTCCTTCCACGGGGGATCCTGGTTTCCTGCCCTGCAGAAATGCTCATTCCCAGCAGCAGTGGCTTTGCTGCCTCTCCCAGTCCCCCTGTGCCTCGGTGGGCTGCAGAAATGTTGATTATTTATGGGGAAATGATAACTCTGCTAATGAGATCTCGGTGTCAGAGGATGTGGCTGAGAGGTCACTGCCAAACTCCTGTCTTGCTGTGCAATTAAGCTCCACACTCTTCTCCCTGTTCATCCAGCCTCACTCTTGCACAGACCCCAGACGATTCCCCCAAACTTCCAAAAGGTTAAAAAGAAATAAAGGGTTGAAACCTTTCTAGGTTTTAATCTTTTTTTCTTTAAAACGTTTGTACATTTTAAACCAACACTAATTATGCATTTTTTAATGGGCAGTATTTTATCAACACAGACAACTGAGACTGGGACACCAATTAAAGTCAGGGAGAGAACTACAGCTGTAGCAGAACACCTGTTTTTTTCCCAAAATTATGACATCAGCTTAATTGCAACTTTCCAATCCATTTTCCCCCCAATTAATCTAAAGTGCTCTATTCTTAGGAGGATTTTGGAGCCGCGATAAAGCAAGTCAATAACCTGTTTTCCGACCCTCTGCTAAACTGCTAATGACTTTTTTTGGTTTTATCTCCATTTTAATTGACAATGGACGCAGTCAAAGCCTGGTTGGGAAGCTGTAAGCAAAGTTGTTCTCTGCCTTTTGCAGCAGGGTGGGCAGAAACAGAGTGGCTAGGATGGCTCAAAACTCAGATGCCAGCTGTAAAGAAACATGGATTGTAGCTTCCAGCTGCTGCCCTTGCCCAGAGCACCCCGAGAGGGATCCCTGGAGCAGCAGGAGGGACACAGGTAGGTGTCAGTGCTGGAATTCCTTGGGGGTTTCCCAGGAGTGCAACTGCAATTATCCACACTGTATAATTGCTGTCTCTCCTCAGCCTGTGCCAGCCAGCTCTTCTCCAAATAATCCCAGAATATTCTGGGTTGGAGCTCCAAGTGCAGCTCCCAGCCCTGCACAGGACAACAAACATTCTCACCCTGGGATTGCCATGGAGAGTGTTGTCCAAGCACTTTGTGAACTCCTGAAGGATCACCTGAGATCTCTTCCTATCAGGCATTCTCTGCCTTCACCAGGAAGCTCAGGGAGCAACTCAGCATCCTCTTTGCTGCAATAATCTCCAGCCAGGGCTCCTTCCATCCCTCACTGTCCCATGTGCTTTTCCAGCTCCTGAATCATTCCCATAACTCTTCCCCCGCAGCCTCTCCCATTTATCTCTCTGTTCTTTCAGAGCTGGACACAGCCTGGGGCAGATCCATCATTTCCAAATTACTTTCCAAGGAGTGCAGCTATACCTGACAGAACCTCCTGGCTCCTGGGCAGTTTTTCCCCTCAGCACCTCCCTCAGAGTGATGTTCCCCCCAAATGTGGGGTGTTCAGCTCCTGAGCTGCTCACAGCAAACACAGGGCAGCCCATTTGGGGTCTCTGGGGTGTGTGAGACCAAAAGCAAAGCTGGGAAGGCCTGGGAGAGCCTCTGTGCTCCACAGATCCTTGCTGAGTCTCTGAATTAACACCGATTACATCCCCGTAGTTAATTTATTTTGGCATAAATCCCTGTCCAAGCCTGACACCAAGACTGGAGCTGAACTCCAGCAGGAGTTCAGCAGCGAGGAGCTCCATCCTGGACCTTTGCACTGGGCAGGGAGGTCTTCCTCACCCTTTTGTGCCTTCAGCCTCCGTGCAAACCCTTCTCAGTCGATTCTAAGTGGATTTTCTGTGTTCCACCCCTGTGGGCAGTGATGGAGTCACCCTTTGCTCAGCTGTGTTTTTGTGAGTTTCTATGAAAACCTCTTTTGCCAATAGCTTTGATGGGGATTCTTCAGGGGACCCTGAGCTGCTCATTCACGACAGACCATCCCCAAAAAGGGTCAGTGCAATGGAAAATCCCTCCTTCCCTCTCCACTCAGCCCCAGGCTGTGTCCTCCTGGTGGCTGCAAATCCTGGAATTTCAGGCCAGGACTCGTGCTGCTGTCCCTGGCAGCTCCGTGCTCCCCGTTTGCAGTGACCTTTTTGCATAATTGATCACTGCTATTGTGTCTCCTCTCCGCCGTCCTCCCTCCAGATTAAATGACACCAATTGCTTCCCAGTGGCTCGTGTTGTCCTGGCCTCTGGTGATCCTTATTTCTGTCACACGAGCTCCCTTTGGGCTGTCCTTGGAGGGAGAGGCTGAAACTGGACCCAGCAGTGGCAGCTCTGAAATTGCTGGGGACGCTGCTGTCACAGAGAGGAAGGCTGAGGAGGTGTGACAAGAGGAAGAAAATTGAGATGCTCTCGAGCTTTCCCAAAGTGTGATGCACCATTTGTCTGTGCCAGAAGCCCTCACATTTGTCAAAGCTTAAAGAGAGACAGACAGAAGTGATCGGGGAAAAAAACCCACCAGTGGGAAGCAATTTGGAATTGTAGGAATGAAGCAGCTCAGTTTGACTCTCTGTTCACAAAGGAACTCATTAGAAATCACCATTTCTAAAATATAGATTTTTTTTTTGGTGATGATTTTCTATATTAACGAGTCTGGAAGTTTGATGAGCCTGTGCTGCAGATTATTGGGGAGCTTTTTGTCATGAAAACCACACCACATATTTGAAGGCTTCTTAAAGGGGAAAAAAAGCTATTCACCAATTACCCCAAATTTTACCCTCTTCAGGCTGTTTTCACTCAAGGCAAAGATTTCTCAGGGTCAGAATTTCCACCCAGGTGGATCTCTTTGTGCTGCACTGACAAGGTATTGAAATCCCCAGTATCACTCAGTGCAGAGCAGCCTCCCAGGGGTCTCCTGGAGATTTTGGCTCCAGCTGCAACTGTTTGGTTGTTTATCTGTGGAAATCCCCAGGGTAAGAGCTGGCCTGCCCTGACATGGCCCAGGGCCCGGATTTCTCCTTCTCCTCTCTTTCCACTAACCCACAGCAGAGATATTATTTTCACTCAGAGCAGACTTGCTCAGAGCTGGCTGGAGACAGCAGCCAGGACAGCAATGAAAGTGGCAGGAAATGCAGTATTTTTATTCCTGCAGTGTCACCAAACCTCCATGTTCCACCTGGGAGCAACGAGGTCAGTGCTGAGGAGCTCATACAAAGACAAAAAAGTCATCCGAGTTGGGAAAAATCCGTACAGGATGGAGGATTTATCTAAACCAGGCTCAGCCCTGCAGCCTTTAAGCATCATTGCCACTCCTGTCCAACCCCATCCAACCAGGACACAGCCAGGCTCCTACTCTGTGTGATTCCTTTGGAAATGAAGAAAATGATGGAAAAGAGGAAAGTAAAGTCTGAGGAGAGAGTACAGATCCTGTGCTGACCATGCTCTTCCAAAGCTGGATCCTCTAAAAGCTGGCTCTTCAACAGCTCTGCTGCCCTTGCTTTGCCCAGCTGGGCTGGCAAAATGTGTCATGGGAGGGAATAACACCCCAAGAAGGAATTCCCTCTCCAAAAAGGGAATCTTTCCCCATTTTTCTTGTTCTTTTCTCTGTGCTCATCATCTCCCTGCTATCAATACCTGGCAGAGGTCAGGAATATCCCTGGAATGGAGCTTAGGGCAGGAGAATCACCCCATCCCAGAGATGCCCAGGGATGTGTCCTCACCCTTGGCTGGAGGAGCAGAGCCAGGGGAAACACCTGGGACCCACAGGGTGCAGCTCATGGCTTTCTGGAGCACAGCCCTCCTGGCAGTGCAGCCACCCAAGTCCTAATGGAAGGTTTTCCTCTTTCCCCGGTGCTGTTATTTCAACAACAAAAAAAGCAATTTCCCAGTCGGATTTAGTTCTTTTTGATATGCTGCCTTTATCTTTGGTGCTTTGTGGTGCTAAATAGCTGCTGCATTTCACACCAGGAGAGCACAAATCCCCGAATTTCTGCCCCAAAAGGGCAGAAATAAACATGGATGTAGTCACAAGTGAAACCACTCGTTCTATTTTTGTCTCCCTTATCTCTGGCACTCCAACAAGATTTCTCCCGAGCCTTTCTTCTCCTTGATCTCGCGTTTTTCTGTTCCCATCATCTTCTTATCCTCTTTTCCTCCTTCCCTGGGTTTCTGGAGCCTCTGCCTTTCATGCACAAAGCCGGCAGCTCTCTTTAATCAAACACAGCAATTAAGGAACTCTCAATTACAAGTGTCGCCCGTGTCATGATTTATTCCTGGCTCCAGGACTTGGAGTTCACTCATTATTGCTGTGTCTGGAGAAGCCTGGGGGCAGTGAAGTGCAGGGAGCTGGATCCCCGAGAGCAGCTGCCCCAGGAGCAGAGCCCCAAATCGTTCTTAACCTCTGAGCTGAGGTGTTTCTGTGGGATTGGCAGGGAGACTGGAAGTCGCTGTTGGGAAGGAGGTGATTCCCAGAGCAGCCAACACTAAAAGGCACACAGGGCACAGCAGAAGCATCTCATTGCTTCTTATTTCCCTGCCTCAGAAATCAGGAAATCCTACATCTCGCTTCTCCCCTTTTTAGAATAGAAATGTAGAAGTGGAATTATCATTTATTAATCTCAGAATTAAAGCCCCAGAGCTCTCTGTGCACCAAACCACAGCCCTGAGGAGGTTCTGAGCAGCCTCAGCTCTTGTGCACACCAGGCTCTCTCTGCCCTCCATCCCCTGGCACCTCTGCTGCTCCCCCAGCCACCTCAGTGCCATTGGTACATTTCCCACTCTCCCGTGGTTGGCCTGGCATCCCCTTGAAGGTTCCCACTTCTCCTTGGTGTGATTTGTACACCTGCAGGAGATCAGCAGTGCCTGCACCATCCATCCCTGCGGTGACAGCCACACCATTCCTGTCCCTGCTGACCCCCAGCCTCTGCCCCAGGGTGTTGGGGTCAAGGGCAGGGGGCAGAGCTCCAATTACTATTCAAGGATCAGGGAACACCCTGGAACAGTGTGGGATCTCTGGTGAGGGCTTGGCATCCCTGCAGCTCATTCGAAACAAATGTGGGGACAAACAATTTAGTAACAACAGGACAAGGGCAGTGGGTTTGAATGAAAGGAGGGGAGATTCCCACCAGAAAGAAGGCAGGAGGGTGGGGGAACATTGGAACAGGCTGCCCAGAGATGTTGGATCCTATAGATGGATGTGGATGTTCCCACTTCACATTCCATCTGTTTGTTCCACTGTTCAGTTATTTCTCCTGCCATATTCATTATTAATATATACATTTGCTGCTTAATTCCTCCCACCTTTTCCATTATTTAACTACACCCAGACTAGGAGTGGTGTCCTCCAGCTCTAAAGATGCCTCCAAATTAAAGCTGCAGGTTTGTGTGGACCAGAAGAGATCAGAGGTGTGTTTGATATCTTCCATCACCTTCCAAGACTGCAGGGAACAACGCAGCAAGACTCAGCATGAGACCTTTGGCACAGGAAGGTGACAATTCCTGTAGTCCTGCTGAGCTCCTGTCTGTCACTCCTGGATTTCCCCCACTCCCCCTCTGCCACCCACACATCTGCCAGTGCCAGAGGGCCTCAGTCTGCTTGGGATCATCCTGGGAATGATGCAATGCCTCCAAAATATTTGGGCCTTTCCATCTTTCTTGGATTTTTCTTCGTTCACAGTAATGAATGTTTTTTTGGAATGGGGTCTGCAGCTGGTGTCTTTCGCCTTAAAATCACACTTATTTTGGCTTTTGTGAATCAGGCAGCAGTCACAAGAACTCAGAAACTGGGGGAGGGAAAAAAAAATGAGCACAGAGTCCCCAAAGCTTCATGAGTGCTAGATGGACATGTTCAGTGCCCAAAGTGTAGTTAGGTCATGGCACTGGGAGGAACAGGAGATGGGGAGGGTGGAAAGGGAAGCCTTTTTTAACAGCAGGTGCAAAAACAAGAGGAATTCAATGGCGAATTTGTCTAGGGAAGGTTGTTTTTTCCCTGAGTTTGCTCAGAAAGTTGTGCACAGCTTGGAACCATCTCAGGTTCTGGTCTCTTTAGCAAATGACATTTTAACTTGAAAAGTGAAGGGAGAGGGATTCAAATGTTCTGGCAGCCTTGATCAGCGCCGTCTGAAAGCACTTCTGTCCTTCAGCACTCTGCAAGCAACAGATTAGGATGAGGCTGGGAATACTCTTGGTGATCAGCGTCAGCTCCCATCAGATCTGCAGGATAAAGGATGCTCTTCCCTCGCCACAGTAATTCCAGAGCCTTCAACAACAAGCTCCTGCACAGCTCCAGTGCGAGTCCATTAAGCCCCAAAGATGAATTCCATATTTCAGGCATAATCATTACTCAACCTGTCTCCAAGCACAGGAGATAATTCCTGATTTACTCTGCTCTGTTTGCTTGGACCTTCGAGAGAGCACAACTGGAGGAGATGCACTTGGCAATGAGGAGGGAAACTCATTCTGTTGAGCAGCAAGGGGAGATAATTTCATGCCTCCAAGTGCAAGGGGTCATATCTTCTCCTCACAGGACAGCCAGTGAATTCTGGTGAATGCCAATTTAATTTAAAGGGACGATATGAGCTTCAAACCCTTCTGCTCTGCAGGAGCTGCTGCCACATCCCCTTTCTCACAGGGGAAATTTTACAGCCCAGCCCTCCTTCCCTTGCACCACCGTTTTGTTCTTGATGTTAAATCCCAGTATCACCCATTTCAGGCCGTTTCTCCAACCTGCTGGGAACGATTTGCATTCCAGTCCTGCCATCCATGGCATTTGTGACTGTAGGCAGAAGTTTTATTAGCTCCTGCTTCTCTCATCGCCCAAGTAATTAATTAAAATATTGATTAGCCCTAGAGACAGGACAGACCCCAGTGAGATCCTTGTAGATAAATCCTTTTGAGTAGGCAGCAAGCTGCCTGCAGCTCCTGGAGCTGAAGCTTGCCAATTAAGCCTGTTCTTTCTCCTTCTCTTTTTCTCCTCTCTGCATAATTCCACCTGGCTGATAATTGGTTTTTGGGAACAAGGTGGGACAGAATCACAATCCTTGCTTTGGTCAGGAGGCAGCACAGCTTCCCCAGGTGGGTTAGGTGCCTTGCTGAAGGAGAAATGAAAAGTGTGGTGTGATCTGTGTGAGATAATCCATGATTACCCAAGGGATTGCACATGGATTGGTCACTTCTTCAGCATCTTTCTGGGGATGAGCACCGAGCTGGCCCTGGATCTGCCTGATTTCTCAGCTTTTCCTTATGAGATCCCTGGAAACCTCCAGTTTCTGGGAATTGCTAATTAGTAGAAATTAGGTGACTCCTTGGCTCCTATTTTCAGTATCCTAGTGGGAACTTCCCAGATTTTCTTGAACTGTGGTGTAACATCTCTGGGTTATTTGCCTTCCTCTTCCCCAGCCTGGGGACTGGATTCCATCCACAGCTCTGCCTCGCCCCAGGCACAGCAATTCTCTGTGTCTCTTCAGCAACAGAGCATTTTCTGGGAACAGATTTCGCTTGCCAGAGGCAGCTTGAGTGAATTTTAATAGAAACATTCAGTGGGTTTTGGTTCACGTTTTGCTGGCACTGTGCAAACAGCCACCAAATCCACACGGGATCATCCCTATCCCCTGTGCTGGAAAACCTGCTCTTTCAACAGCAGCAGAAAGCCAGGAGAAACCCTTTGGGCTTGATTGCAGCCAGGAGCAGCCCAGGGAGAGATCTGGCTGAGCTAAATACAGGGAATATCTCCTCTGGGGAGAGCCTGGCAAATGGCACAGGGTGGATTTTGCTGCTGCTCCACCTTCCTTTGCTTCCTTCCTTCTCAGCCCTCCTACCTGCCTGCCCCTTGCTCAGCATCAAACGCTGCTCCTGCTGCTCCCCGGTGCTGCCAACCCTTTCATATTCCCGGGTTTTATCTCCCTCCCTGCTGCTGGGACGTGGGAGCAGCTTTTCCAAACTGCCTCTCTTTAATCTTCCCTGCCAAGCCAGTCCCTTTCAACCGTGTTCTTGAAGAGCGCAGGGAGGGGATGGGGAAATGGGGGTTTATTTCTCTTTATAGGAACTCCAGTCCAAACTGATGGAAATTACTAGAGGAAAAGCACAGTAACAGGCCTAGAGCTGACCACAGTTAGGACACACTGCCTGCAAGTGCCTTGGATGCTTATCCACAGGGATCTGTCCTGTGCTGGAGGGGTAATGAGGGAAGGAGGAATTCAGCTTGGGCATTGCCTGAGCCAAACCCTTCTCTGATGTGAGAAAACTTGCACTTGGAGTTTTCCAAGTGGAAGATGAATGTGGAGCCCTGAACCCAGCAGTGAGGAGGGGCTGGGAGTGAGCTGGCCAGGCCATCCTGCAGGTCCCTCGTGCATCCATCAGGATCCCAGCCGGGCAGCAGAGGGATGTGCAGCCTCTCTGCCACCTGAAGCAGTACCACAGGCAATCAAACTCCCTGTTTATTTTGAGGCAGGGTTTTGTTTTCCCCCTTTTCCCCCCCCTTTCTTGGAGTGGAACCACTGCTTTCAGGGGCTCGAGGGGCTTTCAGAAAGGCTGCACAGCCCTGAGGGGCTCCAGTGGGATGAGGGAGAGAACCATGGAATCATGGTTTTGGTTGGAAAGGCCTTAAATATCATCCAGTCCCACCCCTGCCATGGACACGGACACCTGGCTGTCCTGCTCCACCACACCAGGGTGCTCCAAGCCATGTCCAACGTGGCCTTGGACATTCCCTGGACAAAGAACCAGACCCGTGGCAGATTCCCGGCAAAGCACATTGCGTTTCTGCCTTTTCACACCACGCGGAGCAAGTCATGCTGTTGTTTGTTTGTTGTGCTGTGGAAAGTCCCTTGGAGCGCCTTGGGATGCAGCTGAGCAGGCAGGAAAGCGCCTGGGAGCCAAGGCTCTGCTCAGCCAGGAAAGAACCTTCTCCTCTCCGGATGTCACAAATTCCTGGGCTGCCAGGAGCTGGAACAACCACCGTGAGTGTCGTGGGTTGTCTCTTCCCTGCTCCTGCCCAAAAACCCCATTCCCATCCCTCTCCTGCTGCTTTTGCTGCCTGGCCACAGCTTGAAAAATGACAATAGTGCAAAAGCCTCCCAGCTTTGGCTTTACAAAGCTCACAGTCAGCAAATGCTGCTCATCCTTCCTTGGATGAGTCCTCCTGCATCCCTTCATCACCCACTCACATCTCTGCCTTCTAGAACCTTCTCTGGAGCCAGATTTCTGTGTTGGTACCCTGAACAGGACTGCAGGCTCTCAGCCCTCTCAGTGAACACAAGGCACAACACAAAAATAGGAAAAAAACCCAACCCAAAAAATTCAATTCGACCTCTCAGTCTGCACTGAGATAATTGGGTCTCTCAGAATGGCTCAGCAAATACTTTGGGCAAATATCTAAACCAGTCATTTCCCCCCTCCTCTTCTCTGCACACCCAGCCCTTTGCTGAGGATATCTGCCAGGCTGGGAGGAGGGAATCAATCTTCCCCTGTGTGTTTCTTTTCTGCATACTTGGGTTGAACTTACAAGTTTTGTTTTCTCCACTAAATTCCATCCTGGAGCCCAAAATGCCAGAGCTACCCAGTGGCTGTGGCTGCTTGCTGGTGGTAGGAGCAATACAAATTGTGCCTGGGAGGGAAGAATGCAGGAAATAGAACCAAAATAACTGCAGGCTGGACCTCCAGCCCATAATTACAGACAGAACCCCCTTCAGGGAGTCCAGGGGTGGCTGGCTGTGGGCTCACATGGCTTAGCCACAAGCTCTACCCAGTCTGCAGAGGGCTCCCCTCTCCCTCTGATCCTGCATCCCTGGGAAAAGGTTCTGCCTTTCTCAAACTGCAAACCAGGAATGCACCTGAACACCCACACTCTTCAGTGAGCTGCTGTGATAAGCACTGATCATCATGATAGCACAAAAAATAAGAATTATTAACACTATTGCAAAATGTTGCCCTGCTGGCAAAGCAGGTATGGGAGTTTCTCCCTGGGCTGAACCTCCAGGTGCTTTTGATGTCCTCCCCTCCCCAGGACCCTGATCCCTGCAGAGGTGCAGTTTGGTCCTTGCAGCAAAAGCAGTGACAAAGATCCCAGCAGTGTCAGCTGGAGCTGCATGAAGTCTTCCAGGAGGAGAGAGCATCTAACACCAGGAGAAGAAAGGGAACCAGCACAGCTGATATTCTGAGGGCAAGGACAGACCATCAGTCATGGAGATCTATGGATTCTGTACAAATCCCTTTCTTACAAATGATTTATTTTAAAAAAAACCAACCCACACAAAACCCTTCAGGTTTATGGTTCGTGCTCAGTGCTGGCATCACTGAGGTGGTCAGCAGGAGAAAATGTTTTGAAGGACACCAAGCCGGGAGGCTGCAGAGTCCAAGGTTCAGGTGTGTGGAACAAGCTGCACCACTGGGGTGGAGAACAGCCTGTGGATGGATCCCACAGCACTGCAGGAAGAGTTCATCCCACCTGGGAGGTCAGGGAGCAGCCCATGGTCCATGGCTCCTGGCTCAGGTGTGGGGTGACCCACATGGCTTCACCTCCCCAGAGCGGATCACAGTTCATCCTTTCAGCATCACACTTTGGATTCTGGGGTCTTTGTGGAGTTTCCTGCCAGTTTCTCCTTCTCTGGCTCTGCCTTTGTCTCTGCTGCTCTGCTGGCCTCCCTCTCCTGCCTCCTGAGGATCAGGTGCACAGCCACGAAGCACAGGAAGGCTCCCACCTCGAAGAAGAACTGCAGACCCAGATACCTGCGGGGTGGGAGGGAACCAAACGGGGTGTGAGCTTTGCACAACCATTTATCCCGATCACCCCCGGGAATCCCTGATCCCGATGCTCATCCCTACCTGTGCCTGAAGAGGGTGTTGTCGTAGTACCTGCAGGCTGCCCTCCTGTCGCACCTCCTCTCCCACAGGATGCAGGTGGTGTCGATGGCACTGCCGTAGAGCACTGGCCCTGGCATCCATGCTGCAAGCACAATGTCAGTCGAGCCCAGCCACCGCCCCTCAACACCACCAGCACCCCAAAAACGACCCCAAGTGACACATCCAGGTGCCAGGCAGCATCTGTCCCTGGTTTGGGAAAGCCCTCTCCAGGAGCTGCCATTGTTTTCCAGGATGGGGTTTTAGCACATTTCAATTTACCTAAAACTCTCAGCAGCATGAACTGTATCCCAACAGCAAATGACTTGTCTTCAGGCTGGATGCTCCTGGAACACAAAATGGAAAATGTGTCGTCTGGCAATCCCACAAAGATGGGCATTTCCCTCCCTGGCACGGCACCTCACCCACTCATTTCTCTTTGACCAACCACCAAGGATCCCTGGGGAGTTCCATTCCCATCAGCAAAGCTGGTGAGGGTTCATTCATTAGGGCTAAACACTGACCACTGCCTTCTCTTGGCCTGAAAATCCTGCCAGAATCTTGGCCAAAATCCTGCCAGAATAAGAGATGGGGAGGGCTCAGCTAAGGAGTGATTTTGCTTTTCATTCAAAGAATGAAACAGAGGCAGTGAAAGGGAGGCTTTTTGTAACTGGTCAAGTGATTTACACATTGAGGAAGTGACTTTTCTGAGGTGAGAAGCCCCAGTGGCCACTCTGGTGGCACCCCAGGTTTCTGGTATGGCTATTTCTGGCTGTGGTTCCTGCTAGGGTCACACATGGAACAGAACCTGGTGGCAGAGGATCCCCAGGCCAGCACCCTCGGGGGACTCAGCTTCTCTGTCTGACTGCCTGGAGTGCACACAGCTCTGGGAGTCAAGGTAAAAACGGATTTTTATCCACAGCTTTTCCCTAAAAAGCAGTCCTTCACAGTGCTTTGGCCACGGAAATGTGCTTGGAAGTATCATTTATAGACTAAGACAGAGATTCCCCCATGGTTTTCCCCTCTCCCTCAGCTTTAACCATCCTGGGGTCCAGTGCCCGGCCTGGGCCCACATCTGGGCTGGCTTCATCCTGCTGTCACCCCACAGGCACCTTCCCAAGGCTGTGGGAAGCTGTGGCCCTAATTGCCTGTCTGCACTGGGAGGGGAGGCTGCACCCAAGCACAGGAAGGGAATTAAACTCCTTCACTTCACACAGAGCTGCCTTGACAAGAGCCCTGAGTGACTGCTGAGTTAATGGTGCATCGTGTGCTGAGGGAAAAACCAGGCAGGAACAGGGCAGGAGGTGCAGCACGGGGCTGACTCAACCCTCCCACCCCTCAGCTGGAGAAATCCTTCCTCCTCCATCGCAGGGACCCTCTGGAAGCCCTCTGTGGCTGCCTGACCTGAGGATGAGCATGAAGGAGGGCGTGTGGGACGTGCTGGCGAGGATCCCTGCCAGGCAGGACAGCACCACGAAGGGCAGGAAGAGCCGGGAGCAGCCGCTGCTGCAGGTGCCTGGCGTGGCGAAGCCCGGCAGATCCCGGGATGGGATGCAGCTGCAGCTGGTGTAGTTCTGCAAAGAGGAGAGAAAACCCACGGGCTGCTCAGGGATGTGCAGACGGAAGGGAATGCTGCCAGCTGCTGGAGTGAGGGAGGGGGGTTGGATTTGTCTGGAAATAATGAGTGATAATTAGCACTCGGTGCTTTGGGGAGACCTGTCCAGTGCTCCGGGAGAGCTGGAGAGGGACTTGGGACAAGGGATGGAGGGACAGGACACAGGGAATGGCTTCCCACGGCCAGAGGGCAGGGATAGCTGGGAGACTAGGAAGGAATTGCTGGCCGGGAGGGTGCTGAGGTGCCCCCTGTGCCCAGGTGCTGTTTGCACCTTCATCCAGGGCTGCAGCCACAGCCCAAAGGCAGAGCCCAGGCTCAGAGCAGTGTTAAACCAAAAATGGAAAACCTCACCTTTGAGGGAGACACATAAATAACTGGCAGAGCATTCTAGCAAAGAAAAGATGCCCTGGGGTGATGGATGAGGGATTTTTCCTTTCCTCTGTTTTCCAGTCACAATTCTCTCTCTTTTTGTCTTCATTAAACAAGAAACCTTTGGGGTTTTTTTGAAGAGACCTTTAAATAAAATGAGCATGATCTTTTGGTTGCCAGAGGGGGTGGCAGTTTGCAGAAGGGCGATTCCAGATGCAGGAGCAGCTCAGGGTCTCCCAAAACCTCCGTCCTACATCCAAGCTTGCATGCTACCCTCTGGAAGGGCTGCAGCACAGCTGGGCACACAATTGTAGGGTTTTTGGCAGGCTGGGAGGGCTCCTGGAAACCCTGGGACAGGGAAGGCAGTGGGCAAGGAGTGCCACAGGTCTCTGTACTGCCAGAGATGCTGAAAATGGTGACAGAAGTGTAAAATTTCCGAGAAAGTGAGGGCTGGAAGGGGGAGGCATCTTCGAGGAGGAAAAAAGCAGTGGGAAAGGATCTGCTGTGCAAAAGGCAGGCATGGGGCTGCAGGGAAGCACATTTGGGACTAAGCTCTGGCAGAAAGCATAATTGTTATTAAAATGAAGTGCTGTTAATTAACAAAATGCCGCTGCAAACTGCCCAGGCAGTCCCACGCTGCCATTCCATCCTGTGCCAAGAGCACAGCAGAAAGCTGCTTGTCACTACATGGATTGCTAAGGATTTTCAGATAGGCATTGGAATGGCAGAGATTTCCTTAGGATGCAAAGGGAACAGGGAAGGACACCTGTGCATCCTGAAACACTTGATCCTGAGAGGCTTCTGCTCGTTGTCTCAGCCAAGGGAGCTTCCCAACCTTCTCCTGCTCATCCCCCCACAACTCATGCAGAACTTATCAACATCAGAAAATGGAATCGCCAGTCTGGAGCAGGGCACTGGCCATCCCTCCCCGGCCATCCCCCGGGGCTGCCTCACCAGGACTGAGTTGTTGGCATCAACATTCACGTTGCTGCAGCCAGCAGCACAGGGGGAGGTGTATTCCACACCGTCGGAGCCGCAGATGGGGTTAAAGGCCTTCTCAGGGCAGTGACACTGCTGGTTACACTCCAGGTCGTGGTGTGCAAATCCAGAGCTGCGGCATGAGGAAAGTATTAATGCAGGGTGTGGAGCACCATCGATGTGCATCTCATACAGAAAATCAACTGCATGTGTGCTGAGATCAGTAAAAACCCCCTTGACTACACAACAAACCCTTCCCCGTGTGCCAGTGATTCCCATGGGAATTCCAGCAGCACTCCTGAGCCTCTGCTCTGCCTGGGCAAAGCTGGAATGACCCCACCACGTGTGGGATAAATCAGAAAGGGTCCCTGTATGTTTCATTTTCTGCCCTAAACCTGAGGACGCAGCAGACTCAGTGTTTATCCACAAGAATTCCCAGTCTTACTCCATCTCCCTTAGTGGCTTCTCCTGAGGGAATAAACGCATTCCTGGGGGTTCTGCTCAGCTGCTGCTCCCACCCCGAGGAATGTGCCCGTGGTTGGGGTGTGCCCACCCCGGGAATTTCCCCCATGCCGTGCCCAGCCCGGCAGAGCTGTCCTTACCTGTCCCGGTGGGTCACACCTGCCCCCTTCTGCGTGGGGCAGCCCAGGAGGAGCGGGGCAAAGGCCAGGAGAAGGCAGAGCAGCATTCCCAGGACACACATGGCACTGCACTGCCGCAGGGACATCTGGAAGCGCTTCAGGATGGCACCACCCACCACGATGCCCACCATGGCCCCGGGGATGTTCACAGCACCTGGGGAGAGGCAGGTTTGGGCTCAGGGAATCACAGGGTGCCTTGGGCTGGGAGGGAGCTAAAAGATCGCCCAGTTCCGCCCCTTCCTCCATCCCGGATTGCTCCAAGCCCCATCCAGCCAGCCTTGGACACTTCCAGGGATCCAGGGGCAGCCACAGCTTCTCTGGGCACCCTGTGCCAGGGCCTCAGCACCCTCACAGGGAACAATTCCCTCCAAATATCCAATCTAAAGCCATTCCCCTCTGTGCTGTCACTGTAGCTTGATTTTCATCCTCTGATCTGTACCAGTCCCTTCACACAGCAAAGGCCCAGAGGATTTGCTGTTGGGTTCCTATTTTTCAGCACAGGGGATTCAGAAGGGACCAAGGTTTTTGCAGGGACTGGTAAAAAAGCTGCTGCTGTGACAAAGCTGCTTTTCAATACCAGCAGGATCCCACAGCAAACTGGCTGCCTTATGTATCCGTGGATGGCAGATGGCAGGAGCAGTGGAAAGCTGTGCTTCACCCAGTGAAATGTGATTTTTCAGGAGGAAGCACTAGGTAAACCTGGAGAGGATGTTTAATTTCTGTGCAGCGCAGGATCGTGCCCATTTCTGTGGTCACCCTTGTAAAACCCCATTTATATAAAATCCCCTTTTTTGGGGGAGACCAAAGTTCAGCTACAGATGAGCAAACTGTTTAAGTCAGCAAACAATCATCAGGGAGGTTGCTTGCAGCCCATAAATACCCACGCAGGGAAGGAATTTCCAGCCACAGAAAGCTTTTTGATGTAAGAGAAAAAAGCAAAGCAAGGCTCAGTAGTGGGAACAAAGGCTGGATAAATTCATCCACGGAACACGGGGCTGACTCGAATGCAGAGGGGAAATCAAGGCTGGGAACAGCTCAGCTGGGCACAGCAGGGCAGGACAGCTCTGCTTCAGCACTTAACCTTCCTTCCTGCACTCAGCCCTGGGCTTTGCCAGGCTGCTCTGCTCACTTTTTTCTTACTAATCTGCTGCAGACCTAAGAGGCTCTTTCCCTGAGCTGCTGTTTGTTCTAAAATGTGTTTGAAACACTTCTGGTGGCACATCTCTGACTGCTCCCACTGCTTCTGAGAGAGGGGCTTCATTCCAGGGGAACTCTTCCTCATTTCTAGCTGATTTTTCGAGCAGTGAAAAGCTCAGCAACACTTACCAATGATCATGTTGGCCAAGGAGGCTGTGAGGGAGAACTGTCTCTCCAGGAACTTGCCCATGAACGTTGCCAGCCCAGCGACCATGGCAGAGATGTTGACCTGAGCCAGCACCACCAGCAGGTACACAGGGTGCCGCAGGTTCCTCAGCAGCACCACGGGAAAACCTGAAAGGACAAGGGCTGCATGGAGAGCAGGGCTCTCCAAAATATTGATCACAGCATCACAGCAGGGTTTGGGTTGGAAGGGACTGGAAAGATCATCTCATTCCACCCCATTCCTTGAAGCTCTCTGGCAAGGCTTCTGCTAAAACATATACAGAAGTAGATGGGAAGTCATTAAAAGTTAATTTATTTGCTCGCTGCAGTTGCAATTTCATTGTCCTTGTTTTCCAATCATGAAAAATGCATTTTTTGATTAGAGGCAAGAAACTCCAGCGAATTGCCCTGGGGCTGAACCCTTGGGAAGGAATGATCTGCAGCCTGCTCAGCAAAGGCAGCCCCTGCAGCCAGGGAATCGGGGTGCCCACGTTGCCAGCTGGGAGCTGCAGTTATCCATCCTCGTGGAGTGATTTCCCCTTCCCTCCTGCACATCCCACACCCACTGCCTTCCCCCTGCTCTGCCCAGCACTCCAATGCCAACTTCCAAACAAGCTGCTGATGAGTTCCCCAGATGAGGGCTGGCAAAGCCAATGTGCTGGAGCAGAGATAAGGAATTAATGGGGAGGATTAATGCAAAGGACAGCCATAAATTAATGGTGTTAATTCTGAGCAGCTGACAAACAACTGGGACAATCTTTCTATCTGCTGCAGCACAGCAGCACTGGGGAGAGTTCCCTGGGGCTTGGCTGGGAGCTGTCCTGAGCTGGGCATGGATTTGAGCTGTCCTCAATGTTCTGTGAAGAGCAAAAGGACCCTCTGTGGGTGCAGTGGGTGATCCTCTGAGTCCAGAGGCGAAACTCCCCTTCGTGGCAGCATTGCCTCCCCAGCTCAGCACTCTGCCCTCAGCTCAGGCAGGCAGCCACAAATTTTAGGGAGCTGCAAAAGCAGATCCAGGCAATCAAGGCATGGTCAAGAAGCCTGGAATACTGACCCTCTGGAGGCTGGCAGTCAGTGGGGAGGGAAGGAACTGCGTTAACCACTCTGAACCCAAGAGGGGAGGTGGTTTTGCTCTTTAGTATCACTAAAGGTCCTGATTTTTGAGGCGTATTCCTGGAATTTCTCAGCCATGTTGCAGATAGAAAACCTCAACTTGTTTGCTGAAAAATCTCCTGAGAGCCAATCCAGCCTTTTGTGGAAGTTGGTGGGAATCTTTCCCCAAAAAGTTATTTTCGCTGGAGGCCTTTGGTCTTTCCAGTCCAACTGTGCCCCCTCTGCCACCCCAGATCAGAGGTAAAAAGCTGATCAGGTCCCCACTTCATGGTGGGAGCAGCAAGATTTCCCTCCTCTGCAATCCCCATCTCAGCACTCATTGGATCTTCCTCGCAGCTCCGGAGAGGAAGCTGTGCAGACACAAAAAGCTAGAGGAAACTTTAAAATAATAAACAAAAAATATCCTTGAAACTGCCTTTAGGGACCATAAGAGAAACAAACCAGTCACGAGTGCAGCATTCCAACTGCTTTAAAGATCACCTTTAATGGGCTAATTCCAGTATGCACAGCAGACTCTGCACAGCCTCCCAGGTGTTTTCAACAGAAGCCTGGAAATTAGCAATGGAAATTACTTCAGGCAAGCTAAATTCTACTTTTTTCATCACTGCCGGAAGATCTAGTGCCTGCAGAAGGAGGAGCTGGGAGCAACCCAGGGTCACAGGCAATGATCAGCCGAATGCAGTGAATTTCAGGCAAACTGAGCCAAGTTCAATCAAGTTCTGAGGAACCAAACCAACTCAAACCGAGCTGAGGGAGTTGAGCCGAATGCACCCAAGTTCTACTGAGCCCAGCTGCACCCAGCCCAGCTCATAAGAATGGAAATTCAGCTGCACTTGCATTCCTGCCTGTGCAAGGTGTAACAGACTCTGCTGAATTCCAACACACGAGCAAGAACGAGAGCAAATGCTCCACATGAGGTTCGTTCACCACCTTGGAACCACCACAATCACGAAAGGCAAAGACAGTGTCAAACAGAGCATGTGGCCCTGACTCCCCCAGCTTGGAATGAGTCCTCCTGGGCTGACCGACCTCAGCGCTTGGAAATGTCCCCAGTGCTCAGCCTGATCACTTCTCCTGGCCACTGCTCCATCCTGGTACTGCTGATTGGGGCTGGAAAAGCTCTTCCCATCCTTGAGGCAGAGTCCCACGGCTCTGCAAGCTGCCCCTCACACCTTGAGGGGTTCCAAGCCTGGTGACTCCCAGAAGCACCTCACGGCATTGGCTCCAACCCAGCCTTGTTCTGTTTGCAGTGCAAGGCAAAAATTCCCACAAGCCTGGTTTTGCTCCTTGGTTATCCCCAAAGCAACACAACACTCAGCAAAATGTGTTTCCTTCTCCATAACCATGGAATGGTTTGGGCTGGAAGGGGCCTTAAAGGTCATGCCATGGGCAAAGACACCTTCCACTATCCCAGGTTGCTCCAAGCCCCAGTGTCCCACCTGGCCTTGGACACTTCCAAGGTGACTCAGGCTGGAGAATCTCCAAATGCTGCTATCATAAATTATCGTGTAGCAAATATTAGTAAAAATAGAAACTCAGAGAGGAGACAAAATAAGCAGGAGAGTGGTGAAATGGGAAGGAAAATTCTCTTTCCAGTGACCTGCAGATGAGCCAGCCCTGAAGTCTTTAGGCTTCACCTAAACTGTCCCCATCTAACCACCTATCCAGTTTCTGGCTCTAGGAAGAGTTTTGTGTTAGAGATCCTGGTGATTTCAGTGAGATTGCTCTCCTGACAAAAACCAGATGGTTCATTTATTTCAGAACTGGGCTTAGGGGGATAAATTCTCAGAAATAATGAATTTGTTAGCACAGCCCTGACACAGCAACACTGATGCAAGCCCCGAACCAGAGCTGCAGCTGGAGCAGGATAAGATATTTCCTCCTCTCTCTACCCGGGAGCAGGGAGCTCATTTTTATTCGTGTTCCAGAGGCACATAGCAGAGTGTTTGTGTGAAAATCCCATCTGAGCACCATCAATCTGCTCCCACGCAATCGCTTCCATCCCACAGGTTTCTAAACGACAGTGCACCGAGGTCAGGGGGGAATAAACCCCCGACTGCCTCCTCTAATTGAGCATTAGGCTGATGAGCAAACGCTGCCACCAGTGGGAAGAAAACCTGCCCACGCCTGCCGGGCTGTGCCTGCCCTGCGCTGACCTTCAGCATGCAGAGAATTTCCAATAAATTAAAGGGATAATATTCGGGAAATATTCGGAGGAAGCTGACACCGAGTGACTTCAGAAGGCCACTTTTGTCAAGTAGTTGCTAAAGTGCAGAGTGTTTAAAAACCCAAACATCCCAACCATTAGCAGATGCCTCCACAGACTGAAGTCCAGCTGATTCCCTTCAGCACAAAGAGTCCACTTATTTCCAAACAATTTAATTGCACTGGATTCAAATCCCCCTCTGGATTTTAGCTGTTCAAAACCTGGCCTCAGTGGGACAGGAGGCCAGCCTGGCTTGGATATTGTCTCCAGCCCTGAAGGAATGGGTCTGAAGAGGGTTTTTGGGGATGAAAAGTTGCCAGTGCTGCTGTGGGTCTGGTTCCTGCCATGGTCTGAGGACCGAACAAGAGCAGCTGGATGCACCCAAACCCCTCTGACTGAAGGAGTTCCTTCCCTTGCCATGGCTCTGCTCCAGGCTCACAGCTTCACCCCTCTTTCCTGCCTGCAGCTGGGCTCTGGTGAGATTTTCGGCTCTGTTTCCTACTGCCCACCTGAGCCATAAATCAGAGTCACAGAAGGAACTGAGCTGGAATGAACCTTAAAGCCCCTCCAGTCCCAGCCCCTGCTTGGGGCAGAGACACCTCCCACTATCCCAGGATGCCCCATGCCCCATCCAGCCTGGCCTTGGACACTTCCAGGGAAGGCACGTGACACTCAGAGTGACCAGGCCCAGGTGCTTTGGTTGGCATGAGGTGGAGCAGGACAGTCTGGGCATGATGAAACCCATCAGCTGTGGGCAGAGGGGTCAAACCCAACCCTGAGCCTAAGGAGCATCTCCAGGGCTTCTCCAGGAGCTGGGCTGAGCACAGAGAGGAACATCCCTTTTCCTTGGCAGCACTGCAGCCCTGGCATCGCCCCCAGCTCCCTGGGAGTTTGTGCCAGCAGGGAATCACTGTCCAGGTGGGATCAGGGCATTCACACACTTACGTCTGATGAACTCCATCAGGGAGAGGCTTTCCATGTGCTCGGATCTCGGCCTGAGCTGGCTCAGCATGTCCTCCTTCTTCTTGCTGTCACTGTGCTTCCCACTCACCACCTGGGGACACACCAGAGGCTGTCACTGTGCACATCACACCAGAGCTTCACCTGCACTCGCTGTTTCTCCCCCAAACCATGGCACACAGCTGCCCATGGTGTTTCAGGCCATCCCTGTCCGTGCCCAGCTGCTGCTCCCTGCCCACACTATTGGGTTTCCAGTGGGGCTGAGAGCATCCAGCCATCCGTCTGTGCTGCAGGGGAGTTTTCCCACCTTTCCTGACAGTAATGCATCACACTTCATCAAGAGCAAGCTGTGCCAATCCCCAGGCACAGCACAGCGTGTGCTCAGCTCACACAGACTCGGGAGGTGCAGACTTTTGCAGGGAAAGCTGGATACCCTCAGGGGGATGATTTTCTGCCCCAGAGCCTCTTTTACCTCTGTGCATGTGGGGACAGGCACAGGAATCCAAGGAGGGATACACCTGGATCCCCACCCTGCACAGCTTTGGGCACTGGTTGGGATGGAGGATGAGCAGCTCCCTGTGTTCCCTAAAAACTGTTGGTCAGGAAAGAGGCAGCAATTTGAGGAAAATGTATCCAGTGGTGAGTCCCATCCCTGGAGGGCTTGGAGCATGGAAGGTGCACTGCATTCCCATTGGGCCAAGTGTCCAACATCCCATCACTCCCATCAGCCGGGGCAGCCAAAGGAGCAGAGCATCTCCTGGATGTGCTTTGGATCCCCTGCTCTGCAGGCATTTAGGGGCAGCACAGGAGCAGAGGGCATTCATTAGAGGAGGTGTGCTGCTCCTCTAATTCCATGGAGCAGCAGGCAGCGCTTAGGGCAGTGTGTTTTTCCCTGGAAACCACGGAGTGTTCCTAGCCAGAGCCACCAGCCCTGGCTCTGCCACCCCCATGGGCTCAGCACTGCTGCTGCTGCAGCTCCTGGCACCACTCTGAGCTGGACAAATGAGTTCATTCAACAGCAATTAGACACTGCTAATGGACAGGAAGGAATGGGCAGCTCTTGGGCTGAAATCATCTCCTTTGCTCTGACACTGAGAGAGCTCATTACACAGCAGCGAGGTCAGGGTGTCTGCTGCGGGTGCCACGTGCCCTTTCTAAGGGCAAGAGCAATGAAACTCCTTTCCTGTTTATTATTGCTGCAGCTCAGGCTTTCATACATTTTTCAAATGCAAAGATAAAATCCGGCTCCCTTTCACTTTTCAATTGCGTTACAGGGGCTCTTCTCTCTGCTCCGAAACTGCAGCATTTTCCAAAAATACCTTCAAGCTGTTCCTGGCGGTGGCTTCCTCAGCCTCCAGCTGTTGGTACTTCAGAGAGTCAACAGCCTGCACGTCCAGACAAAACCCCAACTCCCCCCAGATCCCCCAGTCTGGGATGTCCCTGTGTGTGACCCCTGTGAGGGACATTTCTGTGCTGGCTCAGGAGCAGCAGCTGCCTGCAAATGGAGGGGGAAAGCTCTACTCCCTGTGCTGGCTTTACTTTCCCTGCTTTATTTTTTTGCTGCCTGAAAGGGTCAGGAAATACATTCCTCTGGGATGAAGGAAAGCCAGAGGCAGAAGGAAAAGCAGGAGTCCTGCCTGGGCAGGGAGGTGATGCTGGAATGATGCTGGAATGGTGCTGGAATGGTGCTGTACCATCAGAGATGCCCAAGCCCTGAGGAGGATCCCGTGCTCCTGCCAGGGGGATTTCAGCATCCTCGCAGCAGGAATTTGTCAAGCTGGAGTTGGAAGGTGCAATAACACAGGCTGCCTGCTCAGCCCTGCTGCAGCATCATGCCAAGGAAAAACAAACTAAACTTGCAAAATGCCCCCACACTTGGATTTTTCTGGACGATTCCTTAAAGGACTCAGTTTCTTGGTGCAGCTCGTTGCATCTCATGTTTCTGCAATGAGATTTTAGCTGCATGGAAGATTTTGCCCGGCAAAGCTGTGGCTGCCCCTGGATCCCAGGCAGTGTCCAGGTTGCTTGGAGCAACCTGGGACAGTGGAAAGTGTCCCTGCCCATGGCAGAGGGTGGCACTGGATGAGCTTTAAGGTCTTTTCCAACCCAAACCATCCTGTGATTCTGTGAGTCCATTGGCATCACTTCCACCCTCTTGGGGGATGGCGGTTTTTGAGGTTTTATGTGCTTTTGAGGAAGGAGAACGAAGCTCCCACGCACTCTGCATCAGGAAGAGCTGACCTTGGCCTGGGGAAATCCCCCATTTCCCGGCACAGCCATGAATAAATCCAGAAATGGCTGAGTAGGGCTCTGCAGGAAAGGAAACTGAGGGCAGCATTTCCTGGCAGCTCCTGCTCTCCCCTGCTACTGCACCTGTGAGAAGGGCAGCCAGAGGTGCCAGCAGCCTGGGCTTATCCAAACACACCACTGGAAACAGGGATAAATGACCTGTTCTGTGACAGAGAGGTTTTCTTTGTTTATTCTGAGGTGTCTGCAGAGCTTCCCTCTGGCTGTGCAGAACCTGGCACTCCCAGCTCAGTGAAAAGTAAGGTCAGAGAAGCTATTTTCATGTTAGACAAACACAGTGTAAAACCTCACGGCTTGGAAAGGAATTATTTTCCTTTTGACAAGGTCGTGCTCCCTACAAACTCTCCATTATGCCTCTTCCAGCACGTGTATTTCCCCACTGGGACCCTATTTCCAGGAGTGTTAAAATAACCAGCTGAGGGGCACCTTGCTCCCTCCACATGGGAGGATTATTTTTGGCTGCTGTTTGTGCCTGTCTTCAAAGCTCCCTGGGGAAAATCCAGCTGGAGAGATGTAAAAACTATCTCCAGCCCATCCCTGTGAGCTGTGCTGCCACTTGGCCCTCTTTGCTCCTCAGCTGATATTCTGTATTTCAAGGATGCCTTTGATGGTGCTTTAGGAGCTTTCATGAGGCACCCAGAGCATCACAGTACCTTTGTCCAGAAAAAGATCACAATCGAGGACACAACTCCAGTAAATGGTTCAGACTCATGGAGGCTGGATTAAACTGCAATTATTGGGGAAAAAAAAGCTGTTCTTGACTGAAAGCAGTTTTTCCAACATAAGAGCCTCTTCCTCTCATCCCCTTCCTGAGTTCATGACAACTTCATGGCTTTGCCATGATCAGCTCTCAAATGGGATTATTGAGGATACTTCAGGGCTAGAAACCTCCTGACAAGCAGCAAAGCAGAGAAGTAAAAATGTTCTGGGTTCGGAGTGACTAATTTACGAAAAGAAGATCAAAAGAGCAACCCCCACATTATCATTAATGTTAACACGAGCCATTCCAGGAACTTCAAAGAAAGAATTCATCAAGAACAGGTGAAGCTGAAATGTGGCTGTGGAATAAAAAAGTGTAGATCTGTCTTGGCTGGTGGGAGGAGGCAGAGAAGTCTCCAGAGACACAGAGAGCTGGGTGTTACCCTCAGTTTGCTGCAGGATGCCCATTGGGTTGGATGGCCAGAAATGGAATCCAAATCCCAACACCTCAGCTGCCTCGGGGCAGAGCAGAGCTGTGCTTTTCCCCTGGGCTGTTCCCTGCTGGGCCTGAAGGGGTTTGCTGTGGGTAGGACAGTGTTTTGGGGCTCTACAAGCTCCATGGAAAAGCTCAGCTGATTCTTCAAGCACTTGCGGCTTGTGGTTGCTCTGCTGGTAGATGTGTTCTTGCTTTGGACAGTCAGAAATCCTGGGACACTTCCAGGGATCCAGGGACAGCCACAGCTGCTCTGGGCACTCTGTGCCAGGGCCTCCCCACCCTCACAGGGAGGAACTCCTTCCCAAAATCCCATCTATCCCTGCTCTCTGGCAGTGGGAAGCTGGCTCCAGTGCCTCCTGTTCTGCAAAGAGGGCAGAATTTGGCTCTCATTTAGTGTATTTCCCTATTAATATTATTTTTAACTGTCAGCAGATTCCAAGAGCTTTCTGAGGGAGAGGGAAATTGGGGAGAAATCCAAGAATTCAAGAAATTCAAGTGCTGCAGAGGGATACGTGGGTGCTTGGCCATGTGGGAGCATTCCCTACAGATCCCAGCCAGCAGAGCAGGGTGAAATCCTCCTGCTCTTTTTAAAATCAATACCCACCCATTCCCCCTGTTAAAAGCTTCCAAACTGCTCGGAGTGCAGCACTTGCCAGGAAGTGCAGCTGTTTTAGTTCGAAGAGCATTGCTTTCTCTCAAGAGCCGTTTATGAAATTAATATTCCCACCAGCCCTAATGAAGAGCTGTTCCCTGAGATGGAGTTTGCCACCCTGGCATGCTGAGCAGTTGCTGTTGGCACAGACCATCCCCAGGGGCTTCAGGGCGAGCCAGGCTTCAGGAGGATCCATCAGGGACATTGTTTTTGAGACCATCCCTGTCCTGCTGTGCATGGAGCAATTCCCACCCCATCACCTTGCAGCTCATGGCAGCCAGGAGGAAATCGCTGCATCCCCAAATTTAACTGGTAAAACAGGTTGGGGGACCCCAGAAGTCCCTAAGAATCACCCACTCCTGTGGAAATTCAGGCAGTGTCAGGAGAAATGAAGAATTACTCTGCACTGGTGCATGGACTTGTTCGGACAGGAAGGTTTCTGTGCTGCCTCAAGGAAAACAATGAGTGGAAGACAACAGAACCACAAAGAGCGTGGCCAAGACACTGAGGTGAGCACAGCTTCACCTCCTGAACGTGTCCCAGCAGCTCCAGCAACATCCCCACCCACAGAAAACACCTCCTGTATGAGCACAGTTTGTCCTGCTTTGCTCCTCCCGAGCAGCCAGGGCAGTGCTTGGGGAGCTCAGGAGTTGTGTCACATCCAGGGGTGCAGCTCTGGACTGCACAGCCACTGCCCTGGCCCTGCTCCCCAGCTCCTGCTGGCTGCCAGGAGCCCATTGTTCACATTGCAGAAACACCTGAGTAATTTAAAACATCCAAGGATTGCTCCTGAAAAATCCTGCCCGGATAGAAAGGTCTGGCTGCCCTTCACCTCGTCTGGCAAACCTCTCACATAAACATGGAAATCTGAGTCTGCATCCTTCCCTAGCTGAGGAACAGAACTGTCGCTGGTTCCAGGTTCCTGGGGCTGGAATCTCGACCCCACCAAGGTGTGTGTGTGTGTGTTGTGTGTGTGCAGAAGCTCTCCTACCTCTTTGGGCATTTCCCGTGGGAAGAAGAAGTAGGGCAGGGCAGACAGGGCCACCAGGCTGGCAGCCACCAGGAAGCCGAGCCACCAGGCCCCGACCCAGCGTGGGTCCTTGGTGCTGAGCTGCACCTCGGCTGCAACACAGGAGAGGAGAGTGGCATCAGAGCAATGCTGGGACAGGGGAGGGACCCCAGTGCCCCAAACCCACTCACCCCAACACCAACCAGCCCCATGCTGGTGGCTCCCAACCCAGGGACCATCACTTTTGGAGTCTGAGCAGCGTTTGCCCCAACTCAATCCATCACTAAATCCCATTTCATTCTGTCTCTTTCCTATTTCATTGCCATCACCAGGGTGTCAAAAAACCACGCAGCCCTTTGGATGGAGACAAGTGGCACAGGGCAGAGAGCCCACAGGAGGCTGAAACCACCTCTGCCATGGAAGCTCTCCCAGGACAAATTCCCTCACCTGCACTGACTTTGTCGATGTCCACGTAAAACCTCAGCATGGCAGAGCCCAGCATGAAGGCCACCCCCGGCCCGATGACCGTCACAGAGAACAGGATTCCTGCAGAGGGATGACAGCAGGGAAGGGCTCAGCCTGTGGCAAGGGACCCTGGGGAAAGAGGGGCCTAGAGGCTGTATCTGCCTGCACCACAGAATTGCCCTGGCAGCTTTCTCATCTCAGAGTAACAGCCTCCTGCTCCCCACATTCCCTTCACACATGGAATTCCCTTTGGCACAGCTCAGACCTTCCCTGATACTTGTCTTCAGCCTCCTAGAAGGACTGCAACACACCCAAGATGTGCTCTTTGGCATGAGTAATCCAGGAAACACCAAGGTTTTTTATGAGGTCAAAGAGATCAAAGTTATCGGTGAACTCTCCTCTGTGGATTACTGATAAAAGAAACCCACATACATAAGATTCAACTCCTACCTTATGGGTGAGAGCTTTGGATCATCTATCAGAGCAAAATTTGATGCTGTACTTGCATTTTTTTAACAGTCATGACCTGGTTTTGATCTGCACTTGCTGTTCCATGTGATTCGAAAGGCTGTCTGTCACAAGATAACAGCTGGAAAAGGACTGGAAGGACCTGCAAGGACCATCCTGTCCATCCCAGCACCCTGGGACACTCCTTTTAGGCCTGTGCCCAAGCTGTTCTGCAGCATTCCCTCTGCTGCAGGATACTCTCCCATCTCCCAGGTGGCCCAACCTGCTTTCTTTGGCTTTGTATAACTTTCCTAACATCTAAAGAGAGTCCTTATTGCTACCCTTTAAACCCACAGAGATCAGATTCTTCTTCTTGTCCTTTCTGAAGCCCTTTTGGAGGAGGATGTGGTTATTAAGTCCATCTCCAGGTTATCACTCTCAGGCCAAAAATCCCAGCATCTGCCCCAAATGGTGTTTCCCAGCTCTCCTGCTCTGCCTGAAGCAGATAAATTCATTTTGCAGAAACCCTCCTGACACTGGGCAGAGCAGAAGGGCCATAACGAACCCAGCTATCATTAATGCAAATTAGTCCTATATGGCCTTGCTGTCACCTCCACCAAAACCTCTCCCCTTCCCAAGCAGCCCAGCCTTACCCAGGTAGAGGGGGGAGTTCCTCTCGCTGGCGAAGTCGTCGATGTAGGAGATGCCGAAGGGCTGGATGGGGACACCACCAATGCCCAGCAGTGCCTGGGCTATGAACATGACCAAGAGAACTGCATGGTTCTCCCTGGAGGTGTGGGAGGTGCAGCTGGCATGGCTCAGGTTGGCTGAGGCGTCGTGGGCCCCGGGCTGGCACAGGTCTGTGGTGTTGCTAGAGGTGCCTGCGGTGACAAAGGGGACAGCTGTGAGCAGCTTGCTCTGGGGAAAGAACTTTGTCCTTTAGGCACTGGCAGGGGATCTGAGCTCTCCCTGGAGCTTCTTCTCTCCAGGTGAACACCCCTAGCTCTCCCAGCCTGGCTCCAGAGCAGAGGTCTCCAGCCCTGGGAGCAGCTCTGTGGCCTCCTCTGGGCTTGTTCCTCATCTCATCCTTAGATGGCAGGTGGAAGAAAATACAAAGGTGCAAAGACCACTGCTCTGATGTTCACAGAAATGGGTTTGTGTGCCATGAAAAGCCACCTCTATCAAGGAAGTGGAGCTGAGGTCACTGCCAGGACCTTTGACAGACCTTCCAATACGAGTAAATGAGCAAACCTGCAGAAATGAGAACTCATTTTCCCCAGAAAACCTGCCTAAGGGAAAGTGCTGATTCTAGAGTCCTCATCTTCCCTAAAACCCTGGGTTGTGCTGGTAGCAGGATTTCCATGGTTTTGCCCCAAACCCTGTGCAGCTCCAAGGGCCACCTGCAGCAGCACTGCTGAAACACCAACTCATTGTTTCCAAACTGGGGTTTGCAGCCAGGAATTATTCACCTCTTCAGTCTGCCTTTGGTGTCTGCAGTTGCCTGGACCAGCTGCCCTCCCTCTGATGAACCAAACAAAAGCTGTTCAGCAGGGGCTTCTAAAAGATTTGCTCGAGCTTCATGGCAGGAATTGGGAAGGTGGCAAAAAATTGGTTTTCTCCTTTCTTTCTTCTCTCATCCCTTCACTTTCTTTCAGGGAGAAAATCCCAAGTCCACCCCGTCCCATTCCCTGCACGAGTGATTTAGACCTGCATGTTTCTCAAGAGAGGCTGATTATCTGGCGGGGTCTAAAACCCCAAGGACAGCCCAGCTAGACTGGGGAGGGCAGGTGAGGTTGGATGTGCAGAAAACAAGAGGAATCAGAGGCACAGCCTGTATTTTGATTGTTTCCATGCCCTTTCCCATGGTTCCATCATTCCCACATCCCCTGGCTCTGCTTTCCACCAGTAGCTCCCAGGGCTGAGATGATTTCATTCTCAGAAACACAAAATTTCTTGAGGAGAAGCCAACAGCTTGCAGCTCCCAGTGCCTGGAGGGAAGGTCATTTCACAACAGCTTCCCAGTGCCAGAGGGCAGGGATGGGTGGGAGATTGGGAAGGAATTGTTCCCTGTGAGGGTGGTGAGCACAGGGTGCCCAGAGAAGCTGTGGCTGCCCCTGGATCCCTGGAAGTGTCCAAGGCCAGCTTGGAGCAACCTGGGATGGTGGAAGGGGTGGGATAGGATGGGCTTTAAGGTCCCTTCCAACACAAATCAGTCTGTGACTCTATAATTTCTTTTTTCTGTGCCTAAAAGGAGCTTGTGGAGCACTTACTGGCCACGGACTGGTCGTACTCGTAGGGCCCGGTGATGAAGTGGGGCAGAGCCATGAGGAAGCCGGCCATGGAGACCAGGATGGCCCCGCAGCCAATGAGGCGCGGCCTGTGCACGCGGCTGCCGAAGTAGCTGATGAAGACGATCAGCAGCGTGTTCCCAACCTGTGGGGACACACACAGGGATAGCTGGGGTGTCCCCAGGGAGGGGAGGAGCACGGGGATAGTGTCCAGCCAGGACAAGGGGGGTGGTTGTGGTCACCTCGTTGAAGGAAGCGAGCAGGCCGGAGGTCTGGCTGGAGAGGCCATAGCGTCTCTCGATGGTGGAGATGGAGCTCTTCAGGTAGCCAGAGACCAGGAGCTGGGAGAGCTGCAGCAGCCCATGGCAGAACACGAAGAACTGCCAACACAGAGAGACAGCACCCAGCAGGGTCACTGAGGGAGCTGTAGCACCATGAACTGCATTCCCTCAGGAAGGCGCCATGATCCCACAGAAACCTCTTTGAAATATCACTCCTGCTCAGCTGCCAGTGAAGTCTTCTGAAATTAGGTCAGAATAGCCCTCTGCCAAAAATAACAATAGGGTCAGGATCTGTGAGGAGGGTGTAATTCCTTCAGCTGAGAAGTGGCTTTGGACAAACACGTCCCTTCAGTTGGGATGATGCTTGTTTGTGCTGGCCTTGTCCCTAGGATGCAGCAGCAGAAGTGGAGGTTGCACAATATTCCTGCTCCCATCCGGACACAGCAACAAACAACTTCTCTAGAGAAAGTCAGGAGAAGGTCAGGGAGGAGAATTCAGACTGCTTTCCTTTACTTCTCACAAAGCCTTAGGTGTAAAAGACATCCCCTCTGGAAAATGTGATGGCTCTCTTCCACTTCCAGAAGAAAACCTTGCAGAGTCCACCATCTCCCAGAAAATAATCTGACCTCATCTCCATCACCCCTCCTCCATCTGAGCCATTTCCTTCTCTCCTGCCTTGTGGCTCTCCACAGGCATCCTTCCAGCCCCAAAGGAGTTCAGTTCAACAACCCAAACTGTCACAACCCTCAGGACACAGACCACCCATCTCCCTGCAGGAGAGCATCTCCGGCATCTCCCTTCCTGGCTCCTTGCAGAGCTGCTGCCCTGAGCCCTGGGTGATGCCCAAACCCTCGGGCACTGCTCCTGCTCCATGTGTTTTGCACCAGCTCCCACCATGGAGCAGCTGCTCAGCCTGGCCTGGATTCCTGCTGCGTCTCATTCTGATCCAGGCCTGCAGTGGGGTCACTGCCAAACCCGCCTGCTTTGGAAGCCAAGGGAACATCCACAGCTCAAAAAGGGACAAGGGGGAAGGTCAAACCCCTCTGGGTCCCTGAGAAGTGCGGGGCTGGGGCATGGTCACCACCCCTGGAGTGATGGGCTGGCGTGATGCACACCAGGACGCCATCCAGGACTGTCCCCTTTCCAGGCTCGTGTCACCACTGACAGATGCAACGTGTCTGGACTGGGAAAATGTCACCCAGCCAAAGGAAAGCGTCCCCAGAGTCAGCTTTGCTAAAACTCCTATGCTCCTACAAGTCACTGGCTGCGTCCAGGCTCTGCTTCCTGAACACATCAGTTCAGATGGAAAGGCTGAAACCAGATCTGTTTATTCCAGGCATCCACAGCACACAGCCCCTTGAGTATCCAAACCCAGGACCTTCACGGGTTTACAGCAGCTCAGCAGCTGCCCACCAGTGCCCCACACCCTTTTCAGCTCAGGAGATGAAAATGGGTTGGGTATCTGGTATTTTATTGTGCCCTGTCTGGGCAGAGTAAAGCACTGAAAGGAGAGATGTGCTTTAAGGAGAAATTAAAGGGGAGATCCCCTGCAGAGGACCTGCAGTGGGTTGGGCAAGGACCCCAGTCCTGGCTCCAGGGGCTCTTTGCTCTCAGCCATCCATTTTCTGTCAGGAAAATGACAGAAAATTTCTCCTGGCTTTTGGATCTGCTGGGCTGGTGGGAATGATGTGCTGCCCCAGCAGGTGATCAGCATTAGCAGACACTAGCTTTTTCCCAAGACCTTTTCCCTTTTCTCTGACAGCAGGACGGACCATGGACAGCCAGGAGCAGCCCCAGAAGGGAGCCAAGCTCAGCAGTCCAGCACCTTTCCCCTGAAGGGCTGAGCTGTGCTCACAGTCTTCCCCCTCCCTCCATGGAATTAGAACAACTCAGAGAATCCAAATGTTGGTGAGGTGTTGCTGCTCCCACCATGCAAATGCAAGGGAATAGAGAAACACACTCCATCCTACACAGCACGTAGAATTAAACACCAATATTTCCTCTCCTGGTGGTCTGGAAAAAGCCTGGAGTTGGAAGGGAGCTTAAAGTTCATCCAGTGCCACCCCTGTCATGGGCCAATGGACATTTTCCACTATTCCAAGTTGCTCCAAGCCCCAACCAGCCTGGCCTTGGACACTTCCAGGGATCTAGCTGCTCTGGGCACCCTGTGCCAGGGCCTCCCCACCTTCACAGGGAACAATTCCTTCCTGGTATCCCATCTGAATCCTAATGCTCCTCGTAGCCAAAGCAGGGCAGTTTTAGTTATGTCCCTCAGTTGCATTTTGACATGTGGCAAGTGGTTTTTGTGACACACTCTCTGGAGATATAAATACACATGAAAACTGCAGTGCTGTGATTTTTGGTCCTCCAGCCACTTCAAACACATCCAACCACATTGTGCAATTGTTTCTGCAAGAACCATTCCAACCCTGGGCTGAAAGTTTTGTTTTCTGAGGAAGTCATTTAGAAACCGGACAGAGTGGCCTAACTTCTTGAAAAAAACCCCAAGAAATGTGGGGGAAACATCCTGTCCTGAGGATAATTGTGTTCTTGGTGACAAGAGCTTCCTCTACATCTGCCCGTGGCAGGGGGTTGCAAAAAGAGGGTCCTTAAGGTCCCCTCCAACCCCAACCAGTCTGGGATTTTTAAATCTACCTTCACAGACACAGAAAATCCAGCTTGATTCTGCTCACAGACCTGAGCTGACTTTGCCCCTCAGTGGTTCAATCTTTGAACCCTTTCAAAATATCTCCTCAAGGAAAAATCAGTGGGATTATACTTTTAAAGATAATCTTGCTGGCAAGTAAAGAAAAAAACCAAAACGAAAACCAAAACAACAAAACCTGCCAGATAAAAAACAGCTGAATGAGCTGAAGAGAGAATTGAGGAAGAAACCTCAGGACATGACACTGTGTCCCCAACTGCTGTTATCTGGTAACCTCTGCCTCAGTGACGCCCTTTCCTTCTGCCACGAGGGAGATGAGGGTGATTAAATTCACCAGCATCTGCGGAAAAACCCTCAAAACCCCAAATCTTCCCCACAAAAGTGACAGAGAAACCCAAAGCCTTTAACACCGACTCTCATCTTCTGCACTCTGGCCTGGTGAGATTCTCTAATGAGCCAGGTAATTGGCTTCCAACTACACTGAATGTAGTAATGAACTGATGGTAAGGCTGTCATTTCTGATAAAAAGCAATTATTGAGCCAGAAGGGAATGGAGCAGACAGAGGGAGCCATTCCAGGTGCAGCCTGTGCCTCTGCAGAGCTCCTCCACCACTGGGATGAAGATATCTCCACACCAAAGGAGCTCTTGCCATGGGAAACAGAGGGAGCATTTTCCCAATACACTTGGTCACCAGAATCCCTCGCTGCAGAAAGGTGAACTCCTCTTTCCCAAGCCAGCAATCCGAGGGGGATTGGAGCAAGCAGGAGGGATTTACCTTGATGCTGAGGAATGGGCTCCTGCAGAGTGTTTTCTGGGGCACATCCAGGTGGCTGCTCCTTGGAGCTGTACTTGTCATTCTGTCAGCCTGTCAGGAATAAATCATTCAGCACAACGCTCAGCTGCTGGGCCTGAATTCCCCCATGCTCAGCAGGCAGAGTCCTGTCAGCTCTGCAAACACCCCCACAGCAATCGCTAATTATTCCTGGGTGCTTGGAGCACTTTAATTCTGCAAAGAAACAAAGCAGCCTGCCAAATGTGAAAATCCAGGAGGTTAAACGCTGCTCAGCAGAGCCAAGGACAATATTGTGCAATGTCTGGGTCAACCTGACATCCTCATCAATGGCCTCGGTGACGGGGCACAGGGCACCCTCGGCTGGGTGGCAGCAGACAAGGCTGGGAGAGCAGCTGACAAAGCTGATGGCTGTGCTGCCATCCAGAGGTGCCTCAGCTGGATGGAGAAATGGGAATTGAGGGATCTCAGAGGGCTGCAGGAATGGGAATTGAGGGATCTCAGAGGGCTGCAGGAATGGGAATTGAGGGATCTCAGCTAGCTGCAGGAATGGGCAGTGAGGGATCTCAGAGGGCTGCAGGAATGGGCAGTGAGGGATCTCAGAGGGCTGCCGAACCCCATGAAGCTCAAGCAGATGCAGTGCAAAGTGCTGTCCCTGCCATGAGCAGGACCAGGCTCTGCATCCCTTGAAGGGATTCCCCACAGGCTCAGGGGCAGCAGAAAGGGGCTCAGCAAGGCTTTCCCCATCCCTCCCTGCGCTGGGCTCTGACAGATTAAAGCCCTGATGGATTAAATCCTCCTTTCCCATATCCCATTCCATGCACAAGGTTTCAGCATCTCCCCTGGAACAATCCCTCCACTCTCTCTTTTGGACTACCAGCCACCACCTGAGTGTGACCACGCACGGCAATTCCAGCCCGTGGGAAGCCAGCATGCCTCTCCCTGCCCTGCAGAGCTCCTTCCCCTCTCTCCAGCCGCTATTTCCCTCCTCCCTCCCCGAGGGACCGTGATCTTTGTTGGGGTTTTAGTCCCCAGGCTTCCTGAGGAAGCTGCATTGTTCGGAGGCACGTTAAACCCATTAAGCTTCAGCTTGTTGTTCACTGCGCTCTAATAGATGTTTTCATCTTTGCAGCAAATGGGGTGAAAGGCTTCCCATTATTATTTAGTGTAATTCTATTTCCCCCATGATGAGAAGCAAAGGAGCGAGGATCCGCGGCCTCGAACAAATTAACAAATGCAGGGGTTGATGTGACTCCTGTCGGGAGGAGGCTGCCTTAACTGAGGTGTTTATAAACCCTTCAGCGCGGTGCACAGGAGAGGTGAATTCCAGAGGGGACCTGCACGAGTTACGAGCTGCACAGCAGCCTCTGCAAAAAGCAATTGCTGCCCTCAGCCCCATTCTGAGAGATATTGCTACAACAAAACCCGGGATGGGATCAATAAAGTGAATTTGATCGTAAATGAAAGCAGGCAGGAAAAGCTCCCCTGGCCCCTGGAGGGCTCAGCAGTGCTGGGGCAGAACCTGCCTGGCTCCAGCCCTGATGAATTATTGACAGCCCCTGGGTTTGCTGCTGCAGCCCCCTGCAAGCTCAGGGGAGCAAAAAAAGGGTGGAAAACCAAAGGGAGGAAACCCAAAGGAGCCTGAGCCTGGATTTCCAGGGATGGGAATGCTCACTGCAGCCTTGATGCCCTGGTTAACTGTGTTAATGTCTTTGTCGATGAGACCTGCAAACCACAAATCCAAAACTCTGCTCCTCCTGCATCCATCCTTTCCATGCTCTCCTTTAAATGTGTGGAAGAGGGAGAGTCACTGACCCAGGGGAAAGCTCAGCAGAGATCTGAAATGCTGCAGAGATTTGCCAGCAGATCAAACTGAGGACAAACCCACTGCCCTTAGATCCCCACCCATCCATGGCTCTCATACAGGAACAAAACGAAACAGAAAAGTACTTTGATCCAGCAAATAGGACTAAGAGCAGATCAAATAAAAAGGCAGATAAGACTTAATTGACTTAAAGAAAAAAAAAGCATGGAGACAGCAGCAGGTTAAGGTCAGTCTGATTAAGATGCTCCACTTGTCCCCACACTGCCTTTCCTTTGACCCCAGCGGTGCAGAAATGCCCCAAACCCTATCTGGGAGCTGCACCACAGTCCTGGCTGTGCCAGCAGGGCCTGGGCTGGGTGCCACCAGCAGCCTGTCCCATTCCTGAGGACATGGATCCATCCAAGGCCTTTATTAAAAGCTGTTCCTGATAGCTGAGCAAGGAGAGGAACACGCTGGGCTCAGCAGAGCATGAGTAAATAACAGCCGATGTAACACAGCAAATTAAATCCCAGCAGGGAACTTGAAATGCCAGCAAATATTCCATAATCTGTCTTCCTTCTGCTGAATAATTTTCACTCGCTGGCAGTGAGGCTGGAATGGTGTCAGGGTGTGTATTTATTGCTGGGCCTGTGCTAAATGGGAAGCTGGCTTGGAAAATCTGGGTGCAAAGATGCTTTATAGTGCAACAGAAGGAGAAGACGGTGGATGCACATCATGCCCTCCCTGGAAAAACACTGGGAGAATAAAGAGGGATGCAGAGATGTGCCCAAGAGCTGTTTCTGTCTTGCACCAAGTGGCACAAAGAAAGTGAAAATGAGATGGGCCCAGCTCAGTGACTCTGTGTAATGAGAAATGGGCAGCAGGTGACACATCCCAGAATCTTACAGGAGGTTAGACAAAAAGGAAAATGTTACTGGAGGTTGGGAAGTAGAAGAAAAAGGAAAACTGGTGTTGAAACACGTGACAGGCAAGCAGAGGTGATGAGGGAGAGGCTGCAGCACTGCCCTGGTACCCCCTGTGGCTCGGGAAGGATGGAACTCTGCTCCCCATGAGTGTCCTGAGGTCTCCCAGAGCTCCTGCCCTCCCTGGCACCCCCTGGCAGGTGCTGCAGCCTTCCTGGAAGGATCCTCAGCTGCTCCAGCACTGCAGGATGTGGTGCAGGAGTTGAAGCTCACCTGGCAGTGCCAAACCAGAGATGGGAACTCTCCCACCACCCCTGTGGATCCAGGGGCAGCCACAGCTTCTCTGGGCACCCTGTGCCAGGGCCTCCCCACCCTCACAGGGAACAATTCCTTCCAAAAATCCCATCTATTCCTGCCATCTGGCAGTGGGAAGCCATTCCATGTGTCCTGTCCCTCCATCCCTTGTCCCCAGTCCCTCTGCAGCTCTCCTGGAGCCCTTTAGGCACTGGCAGAGGCTCTGAGATCTCCCTGGATCCTTCTCCTCTCCAGTGAACATCCCCAGTTCTCCCAGCCTGGCTCCAGGGCAGAAGGGCTCCAACTCTGGAGCAACTCTGTGGCCTCCTCTGGACTTTCTCCAGCAGCTCTAGGTCCTCCTGATGTTGGGATCCTGGCCTGGAGCAGCTCTGCAGGTGGGTCTCACCTGAGCAGGGCAGAGGGGCAGAATTCCCCTTTTCCTGCTGCCCTCACTGTGGGATCAGCCCAGGGCATGGGGGGCTCTGGGCTGGTTCATGTCCAGCCTCTCACCCCCCAGCAGCCCCAAATCCTCCTGCCAGGGCTGCTTGCCATCCATCCATGCATCTCTGCAGGAAGGCAGTGCCCATCACACCTGGGGTGACTTTCCTTTCAGAGGGGAAAGCTCCCCAGAGCAGCAGAGGCTCTGAGAGGGCAGGGCAGGAATCCCAGAGCCTCTGGCTGAGGGAGATAACTCTGGAGTTACATAAGCAGCGGGGTTGGCATTGCATAATCCCATCCATCACTGGCTTGGCTTTGCTTTCCAAGGCTGCCCAGGGCTGTGGAGCTGTCGGGGTCTGCAGCCACCCTGAGAGCTCTGCTCACCCTCTGCTCCTGCTGCTCCCCAAGCTCTCCTGGGATGCCTTCCATTCCATGCACCAGCAGTACTCATTAAACTGCTCCTGCCCTTGTCCTTCCCCAGGGCTTTGTTTTTGCTGTGGCTCAAGGGTTTGTAAGACATTTACCAAACCAGGATCTCCCTGCTTTGCCAGCCTTACTCCTTCCCTCTAAGGTTTCATGCAGAATTTTGAGTAAAAAACTCATCGCTGTCTTCTGGATCGAGCCAGATGCTAAACATCTGGATGAACATCCACCCCCTGCCCTGGGAGGGACAGATGTGGCTGTGCTGCAGAAAAGCCTCGTCGTGTGTCCTCGGTGGGGATTTTCTATTTTAGCACCACCTCCTCTGTGCTTGGCAGGGAAACTCTTCCTGCTTCAACCCAGCTCCAAAGCCCCAGATAGGAGTTAAAGGGATGAATGAAGGATGAAGAGCCCAATTTCATCAGGAATCTGCCTTTCCACAGGCTGCAGGATTGCTTGGCTCTGTGGAGAAACACCTGCCAAGAGAAGCCTCAAGGGAAGTGATCCCAAACCTCAGCTTTCCTGCTTTGGGGTTTTACACACCAGAAATACCTTCCTGATGTTTTTTCCCCTCTGTACTTCACTGCTGCTTGGACAGGAGTGAAGACTGAGAAAAACACAGATTTTTTGCTGAGTCCTCCTGAAAGCTGTGAGAGTTTGCAGTGCAAGGAGCAGCTGGAGGAAATGGGCAGAGCCAGAGTGGCTCCAGAGACACAGACATCTCTGGTGAGAAAAAACCAAATTTTGGAAGGGGAAGCTGGAAAACAAGGAGCAGGAGCCACTGCAACAGCCTGAACGCACATCCTGAGTGGAAACCCCAGCAGCTCCCTGGAGCTGAGCCTTCCTGGAGCAATCCAGAGTTGTTTGGTGTTTATTATATGTAATTTCTTAAAAAAAAAAAAAACAAATCCCAACACACCCAGATTCTCCATCTGCACCTATAATCTGCCCACAATCATGGACATGCTCCCCATGGTGAATATTCCATGAGGAGCGGCCACACCTCAATCCTAAACATTTATTTTCATTCAAGGGCAGCTCTTTTCCTCCATGTTAACCCAGGGATTAACAACCAGAGCATCCCCAAATTTTGGAGGTGGCCAATAAAATCTGCTTCACCAGGATCTGGGAATGACTCCAGCCACCTGCAAGTGAAAGGGATGGATGGAAGAGCAGGAGCAGGGAAACACTGCTGCCAGGAAAGGGAACTGAGTAGAGCTTTGGAGAAGTGAGAAAATTCCTTAGCAAGCAAGAGAGGAGCTGGCTGTGAAGAGCAGCAGGAAACACTGAGGCTGGGAGAGGCTTGGTGACATTTCTGGGTGATGGTGGACAAGGAGCAGTGCTGGAGCGAAGCCCCAGCCCAGAGCTGGTGCAGGAATAGGAGGAAACGCTGGTATTTTGGGCAGCATGGGGAATTACACAATGTCCTTCTTCCAGTATTTAACATTAGTGGATTGCACTGTCACCTGAACACTCGGATGGACCGAGAAAGTCCAGTGAAAACGGAGATCTTCTGGAAAAATTTCTGAAGGTTTTCCAGAGCTGCAGCTGGAGCCACATCTGGCTCCAGCCGAGCTGCCTGACAGCAACAAGCCCTTTCCTGCATCCCTGGGTGTGATCTTGTCCTGGGCTTTCTCCAGCCACGCACTGAGTCTCCATTTCCCCTGGAGGACATTTCAGAGCCTGGTGGTGTTTGATTCATATCTCAAGCCAGAAATTCCCCTCACTGCCTGCTGTGCCTCCCACACTGCCCCCGTTTCCTTGGAAAAGCACCCTTCCCAACGCCTGGAGGCCGATGACAGGTGCTGAGTTGGGAAATGAAGCTTCCAAGTCATCCCTCAAACCCACATTCACCACATCATGGCTCAAGACCTCCAAGGTTTCACCCACTTGGAGCCAGGGCACGTGTGGCAGGGTCAGGATGGAGCACGGAGGCATTGCCATTACAGGAGAAGTGAAACCATAAGAGAAACACACCGTGGCAGCCTCAGGCATTGGGAAAACTGGGAAAACTCCCTGCGGCGGGAGAAATAAGTGAAGCTACCTCACCGGGGGGGAAAAACCCTCAAATAAGTGCGCAGAAACAGAGAGGAAGGGACAAAACACGCGTGCAGAAAGCTGGGGTGGAACAGGCGTGGAATCGCTCCTTGCTTTTTCCCTTTGCTTTGAGGCTGCTCCTCAGCCCCAGCGCCGGAGTCTTGCGAAACCAGCCGGGGAAGAGCAGCGTGAGAAAGTCCACCTTTCCCAAACCCCGACCCCGAGACAGCCCCGAGCCCGGCATCCTCCTCGGCATCCCCTGGCAGCGAGCAGGCTGCCGTACTCACAATTCCCGGGCTCTCCCGATCCTAATCCCACTGGCGCTGGCAGCGAAAGTTTGGCTCTGCCAGCGGGGCTCCTTTTCCTGCCCGGCTGGAGGTGGGACGGCTGTGGGGTGCGGAGGTGGGGCTTCGGCTTCGGAACTTTTAAAAGCCGGAGCGAAGTTAGCCGGGACTTTTGCAATCACTTTCCCTGGCATTCCTTTTATTTTTGTTTTTGCTTTCTCCCGGAGCTGCAACCCCGAAATGACAGAGCTGCTGGTGCGGTTTGCTGAGGCAGGGCTTTGCGAGCTGCTTGCCCTGTCCCAGCCCAAACTGGGATTTTCTTTCCCTCCATCCCCGGCTCCAGTCCCCTCTCCCCTCCCTGCAAGGCTCCCATGCCTCCAGAGCACTTTCCTGCCCTTCACTTTCTTGTTCAGCTTGATTTATCTGCATTTTTTCCCTGTAAGTTTTGAAGCTGTGGTGTAATCCTGGGGTTTAGGAAAGGGAAACTTGTTTGTCTAACCCTGGACTATTTATTTTTTGATAAGTCTCCCCAGTGCTCTCTTGCTCTGAGCACTGAGGCTCTTCCAGACGAGAATTGGAGAAGTTAAGGAACAGGCAGTCCTGTCTCTCCCTGCCCTCTGGCAGTGGGAAGTCATTCCGTGTCCTGTCCCTGCATCCCTTGTCCCCAGTCCCTCTCCAGCTCTCTTGGAGCTCCTTTAGGCTCTGGAAGGAGCTCTGAGGTCTCCCTGGATCCTTTTTTTCTCCAGGTGAGCATTCCCAGCTCTCCCAGCAAACAGAGGTGCACAAGTACAGGTGAGCTCTGCCAGGGCAAATTCGCACTTGGATTTCATAAAGTTTCAGCTTGGAGCCCAAGACAGCTGCAAAGTGCCATCCAAGGGGAGTAAACGGGACAGATGGAGAGACCCTAGGCGAGTTCCATGTTCTCTCTCCATCCCAGAAGGCACAAGAAGCTCCTGGATGGCACCTCTGAGTGGGATATTTCCCCTCTCAGGGTTGTGGTGCAGCAAAGAAACTTTATCAGCTCTGCCGGCTCTGTGCTGTCTCAGGAAGGTATTAATAGATCGGAAATAAACATTATTAATATTTTACAGCTGCACAGCTCCTTCCTTCCCAGGGGGCTGTGCACAGGTTTGGGGCTGGGAGGGCAGAGCTGCTCGGAGGGAGAATCACCCGGGGGGAAGAGGAGGCTGTGCAGCTGCAGGGGAGGATGAGACAGACACCCCAAAACCGCCCCGACAGGGAATCCTCGCCCCATATGCCCGGAGAGCAGCAGGGAAGAGTGGATAGCCGGGAATGGAGCGGCAGGAGCATCTCGCTGTGACATCCGTGAAAGAAGAGCACCATCTATTGACTCCTCTTCCTCAGCTCCTCGTTCCGAGCTGCCCGGAGCCCGCAGAGGTCCTGCAGCTCCCACGGCCAAGGGGTGATCCAGGGCGGCTCCTCCATCTCCCATCCCCGGGGCAACCCTGGGACATCCCCGGGATATCCCCAAAAGCTGCTCATCCATCCGAGGCCAGGCTGGATGGGGCTCAGAGCCACTTGGGATGGTGGAAGTGTCCCTGCCGGGGTGAGCTGGGGGACACTGGATGAACTTGGGAACCCTTAACCCATCCCATCCCATCCCATCCCATCCCATCCCATCCCATCCCATGATCCTAAAAAGCCCATGGAGTTTTCACGGGAGGGCAGTGGGCTAAGGCTGATCCTTTGCTGCACGTGGGGTTAGGGAAAAACCAGCTGGATTAGGGCTGGGATTTCACATCTGAGCTCTGCTGATGTCTCACAGACTGCCAGCCAAAAGCTGGGTTGCAGATGTTTGGAATTGTGCAGGAATTGTTTGCGGAGCTGGGATTTAGTCTGGGTGGCTGGTGGAAATCAGCTGCCTTGCTTCCCTGTATTTTTGGGTTGCTTTTGGAATCCCTGCCTGGATGGTGCCTTTTAAGGGCTGTGTTTGTAATGCCTACAGAGCACAACAGAAAAGGCTCATTTGCTTTTGGGATTTCTGTCAGAACTGAAGTGAATAAGGAGCTCCTTTGTTTGGCCTCTCTGTTTAATGAAAAATCCCAAACGGCCACCAAAGGAAATAAGACCACGATGTGTCAGATTCTGGGAAACAGAAATTGAGAAATCATGGGGTTTCCACATGAGGAAAAGACTTTTCCATTATTTTCCAAACAGAAAAAAAAGAGGTTTTGCTGGTTTTATTTTCATGGAAATTTATCACGATTTAAATTTTTTTAATAAAAACTCAGATTTTTTGCAGAAGTAGCTGCCCCTGGATCCCTGGAAGTGTTTCAGGCCAGGCTGGAAGGGGCTTGGAGCAGCCTGGGGTAGTGGAAGGTGTCCCTGCCGGTTCCTTTCCAGTTTGGAACCACAGATGGCAGCACGATCCTGGGAATTGCTGCCTGGCTGCTCCTGCGGGAGAGCATCGCCATCCAAACTCGGCTTAAAACCCCCGGGAATACCCAGCGGGAAAGGGAATTTAAACGATTTGTAGAAATAGTGAGGCATGACTAGAAAGAATGGCCTTAAGCTGTGCCAGGGGAGGCTCAGGTTGGACAGCAGCAGGAATTTCTGCATGGAAAGGGTGCTCAGGCCTTGGAACTGCCCGGGGGGTTTGGAGTTCCCATCCCTGGAGGTGTCCAGGGAATTCCTGGATGTGGCACTGAGTGCTCTGGGCTGGGGACAAGGTGGGCATTGGGCAAAACTTGGAATCCATGGGCTGGGAGAGCTTTTCCAGCCTCAATTATCCTGGGATTCTACTCTAAGTAATGCAGAAGATGAATTTCAATATACAGCTTTTCAGCCTGAGACCTTCATTAATTCTGAGAGGCTGGTGATGCAAACGCAGCACATGGGATTCCATCAGTGATGTCCTGATGCTCAGTGCAGGTCTGAACTCCAAAACAAGGCATTCCAGATGGAACTTTGCAGTCCTGGAGTCAATCCTATCTCATGGGCATGAATTCAAGACAGAAATGAGAACAACAGTAAAAATAATAATAATAATAAACCGTTTCCCAAGGCTTTGTCCATTGTGAGTAAACCTCAGCTGGAGAGGACAGGAAGTTTTGCTCAGGCCTGGCCTAAAGCACCTTTTAAATATTAAATGTGCTATTAGTTCCAGGAGCTTGTACTGCTTATTTCTAAAGGAGAAGAGGTTTTAAAATTCTGAGGAGAAGATTTGCTGCTACACCTTTCACACAGCACCACTTCCAGCTCTCAGCTGGCGCCACGGAACTCTGCCTACAGGGAATGAGTTGAGATGAAATAGATGCTTAATTGTTATAAAATAGATGCTTAATTATTATAAAATAGGTGTTTAATTGTCTCATTGTTTTGCTGAGATGTAGCAGTGGGATCTTTCACACGAATGCTGTGCCAGATTAACTGTGTTTAATGAAGAATGAAGAAGTTCCAAGCTCATATTTATCTGCTTACACAGATAAAATACTTGTAAACACACAGGTGCTATCAGGAAATTCTCCTGTATCTGTTATCCCTCATCAGCCTAAAAAAACCCAAACTTGTTAGCTCGCATCTATGTGGCAAATCTTTTTCAGTAACCTTACAAAAATTACAGTTATCATTTTAAAACTCCTCAAATAGACTCAGTAATAAAAGTGGTTTGAGGGTTATTAATTTGATTGACAAATTACAAGCTAGACTGGAAAACAGCTTTTTGTTTGAACAATATGTCGGAAGGTCTTTGTTCCTGCAGTATTAAAATGGAAATGTTAAAAGCAAGAGGGTAGTGATGTCATAAAAAGAAAATCGTAATTTCAAAGGTGATTATTGCTTTACAGTGATGAGAAATTTCCAAGCACTCCAAATGCTTTTTCTTACTAAGGGAAAATGACCTGGGTATAATTCCAATCTCAAAAATAGCTTTGAAAAATCCTTTATTCGAGCCATCAAAAACTATTGCTGCCCCATCTTAAAATCAAAGAGTTCAGCTTCAGCCCAGGGAGTGCATTTCACACTGGGCTATAAAACTCTGAGGATGCAGCCTGAAACAAGGATGGAACCAAGCCATGAAACAAGGCAGCACATTAATCCTGCTTCACCCTTCCCCTGCTCTGTTGCCCTGCAGATCAGGATTCTGATCCCAGAAATGCTCTTTGCTCACTGGATTACCCACGGGGAAAAATAAACTGAGGGGAGGAAGGCTCAGGGCTGCCAATGTTGGTAATTCCATTTTCCAGGTATTTGCCCCTGGAGGTGTCCAGGGAATGCCTGGCTGTGGCACTCAGTGCTCTGGGCTGGGGACAAGGTGGGCATTGGGCACAGCTTGGGGTCAGGGGTCTTTTCCAGCCCCAGGGACTCTGGGATTCCAGGATTCCATTCCTATGTCTGGGATTTTGCCTGCAGGGTGACAAAGTGGGAAATCTCTCAGTCAAATCCCTCATGTGCCAGGGACCAGGACACCACTGAGTTTGGGGTTGATCTTGTGGGTTGGCATTTGGGTGCTGCAACTCCCTGACGTGCAGATATTTCCAGGAAAAACACCTCAGGGAAAATTGGCATCTCCCAGAGCCTTGGAGTACGGATGGTATTGTTAAAATTAGTAACTCACAGACACCTGTCTTAAAAAACAAGCCTTGCCCTTTTGCTGATATGCTTCTGCTGGTGTTTATCCCTTAAAAAAATCTATTGTGTGCTATTCAGGCAACGTGAAAAACGTGGAAGAGTGATGTAACATTGGTCATTGCTCCCCACAGTTTTTAAAATTACTTCACACCGTTTTTAAAACGACTTCACACTGTTTTTAAAACAGTGATTTAATAATTTCAGGGATGTTTCTAAAACGTTTCTTAATCCTGAGCTGTCCACCTCAAGGGAGGGAGAAAGATGTCATCTTAATCCTTGTGTTCTGTGAATGACATTTATGTGGCAAAATACTGCAAAAAATCAGGGTGTCAGAAGCCACACTGGAAATGTTATTTTTATTCACTGAGGCTTTTTTTTTTTTTTTTTTGGTGTTGATTTGCTGATCTGCATAGAAAATGTCTTTTTCCTTCTGACCTTTCCCTGCTCCTCGGAATAAAGCCCCAGATAACTTTTGCTGTTCTATCCAGCTGCATGTGCTCTGTAAGGAAACAATCCAGATTAAGGAAAGTTTAATTCTGCCTCACTGGCATCAAACTCAGTCGAGAACAGTTCAAAACTCCCACTGAACTTCAGGAAATTACTTTTCCATAGACTTTGCCTCTGTTTAAGTAATTTGAATAATTCAGGGGCAGATAAACCAGGATAACCATCACAACACAATGAAGTGTTCCCAGGACTGTGATGGGAAGTGCAAGGAATTGAAAATGAACCATGGAATGTTTTAAAAGAAACACACAGAGAGGTTCTGATGGAGTTTAACTCTTCACTGAAAAGGGAGAATTCCTATTGATCTCTGCTAAGGGATATTCATTAAGTTTTTTAATTTTTTTTTTTTTTTGTCCCCAGGTCAGGAATGCCTCTGTGGGAAGGAGAAGGCAAAGGAGAGGCAGCAGCTGTCAGCCAGAGGCAGGTCAGGACCTCTAATCCTGGGACAAGATTAAAGATCTGCCTGGAGTTTTGATTAAGAATGCAAAGTTAAAAGATTAAATACTGGCGAAGCCAAATTAAAGAGCTTTCAGTCAATCTCCAAACTCATCAAAGTACCCAATTTTTAAGCTGTCATTACAACACAGGATTAGTGCAAAGCCTTCCTAACCCTGATTTGATGTCCTTCACTCCACGATGTTATTCCCCTGCTGCAGTTCTGTGCTCCCAGCTATTGTCTTGTTGTTGGAGCTGGATCACCTGGATCCCTGCTGGATTTCCCTGGATTTGCAGTTGTGTCCCAGATAGCTCAGAAAATGCTCCGAGTCACTCACAGAATTATGGACTGAAGGGATGAGTACATCCCAAGGAATAAACGCATCCCAAGGAATAAATAAATACATGCCAAGGAATGAATACATCCTGAGGAATAAACACATCCCGAGGAATGAACACATCCCCTTTCCTTCCCACCAATCCCAAAGATCCAGCAAAAAGGGAGATGTAATGAACAACTGAGTGGGATGAGGCCAGTGTGGATTTTCATTCCCCAGGTACCTGGAAATGAGCCTTAAAGTCCCTAATTTCTGCTCACACCTCTCTGGAAGCAGAAATACTCTCTGGAATCGCTGACAGCCTGGAATGGGGAGGGTGGTTCTATCCAGGGATGTGCTAATGCAAAAACCTGCTCTGAAAATGCATCCTGCAGACTGCCAGAAATGTTATTTAAAGTTCCTGCTGTAATGCACTGAAGCAAATGTTCCCCTGCTTTTCAGGGTAATAAATTGTGTCCTTCCCATTTTTTATGGATGGAGTTGGGCTCCCTCAGCTACATTAAGGTTGTGCTTTCCAGGGCTTTTCCCTCAAAAGATAACTTAATAACGTTGTTAAACGCTGTGCTAATTAAAGCTTTAATTTGAAGTTACTCTCCCTTGTAAGACACTGTGCCAAGTGAGCCATTTCCAAATTTGCATCTGAGGCCTTGGAACTTTTTGTAAGAGTTAAGCACAACAATTCAGAGCTTTCTGAAGCCACTTTTTAACTTTCCCACCTACCTGTGCAGAATGTCTTATCCAACACATCAAACTTCTGTGTTAAATCACGTGAGGTTCTTTTTTTGAAAAGGGAAAATTAAAACTTTTGTTCTTTATTGAATTTTATTATCCTGCTTTCTGTATTATTAAGGACTTTTCTCTGCCTGCTCTGTGTCTTTTGATAATTTATGATAAATTTCCTGAGTAAAGGACGTTGAGCATTGCTGCTGTACAAGTTATGTGAACACACAATTTTGTTGTCAGTACCTAGTGTCTTTCAGAAATATTCTGCATGGTGGAAGACAGGGGATAAATACCTGGACTTTGGAAAAAAAGGTGCATTTTTTCCTTGTAATAGTTTTCCATCATCTTTTTGGAAGCTGCTCACTGCCCTCAGTTGTTCTGGATGCACTGCACATAACCCAAGAAAGCTTCCATTCAGCAAATAAAACACAAACAGGTTTTCAAAAAGGAATTGATATGTGGCTTTTCAGTAACGAGGAGGGGGAAATGAATGTAGAGGGACAAGGAGGATAATGAAGGAGGGAAAACAGTTGTTGCTTTTATTACTGGTCCATCATGTGCCAGAGACCAAGGAGCACCAGCAGGAACTGGAAATCCTGGTTATGGAATTTTGCTCTTCCCTGGACAAGCTGTGACCCAGCTGCACTTGTGGGAACAAAGCTTAAAGAATATTTTATTTTTTGTAAAAAAAAGAAAAATGTGTTGATTGCCCAGAGAAGCTGTGGCTGCCCCTGGCAGGGCTGGAATGGGATGATCCTTTCCTAGATCCCTTCCCACCCAAACTATTCCATGTTGCTCTGAGGTTGACAAATCCATTTTATCCTCTGTTAAAACTCCAGATCTCCCAGCTCTCTGTGTGGTGCCTCCAACAACTGCCCCTGTGCTGATCCTGGTGCTGTGTGTGCTTTAGTGGTTGGAGCATTAATTTAATTTTTTTTTGTGGTTTTGACTCCTTGGTTGGATTTGTGGCTGCATTGCAAGTCCCTTCACGTTTCCCCAGTTAAACTAAATGTCTATTATTGCCTTCTCCTGCTCCCTCCCCCATCCAACTGTTGTTGTTTAATTAAGGATAACGTGCTGCTCTTCAGTGGGTGTTTGTTTATAGCCAGATAAATGTCACGAATATGCTGGGGTGTAAAGTCTTTTAGCTGGGAATATTCAGGTCCTTCTAACCACTACTGCATCTGTAAACCAGAAAAGCTGCCTTTAAATCTCCTTTTCTGATGACTTTTAAAAGATTTTAATGATTAATGTAAAAGAAAAGTGCAGTTCAATTTGTGCTTTTCATATCCTTATTCTTGGGGGTTTTTTTCTGTTTGTTTGTTTGTTTGTTTGTTTTGGTTACTTGCTGGCAATCTGCATGTTTTGAACCTGGAGAGGAAAAGGGCATTTGTGATTTATCTTACACCAGCAGAGAGCCTGTACAAGCTATTGCCTGTAGACACATTTATGCTGCGCTTAAATCACTCTGAAAACAAAGGAAAAATTAATTGGGAAGGTGTCTAAATGCCTTTGCTCTTTGAAACTCCCCTCCTCACCTTTACCAAAGTTAGAGGAACATTTCTTTGAGCCCTGGGTGCATTTTTGGTGACCAGGCTCTCCCAGGGAGTGTCCCACTGAAGGGATTCAGGCATAGGGTGGGGAATATTCCTGGATAATGCCAATGGATGAGCCTTAAAGAGAGACCCTGCCTGGCAGAGCTTCAGCCACCAGAAAAGCCTTTAAATCTGCCTTTCCCCACATCTCTGTGGGACAAATTCCCACAAACAGGTGACACCACTGGATGCTGAAGTGTTCTCTCAGGCGCTGCTCTGTTCCAGCCTCACTGTGTGATGTAAAATCCACAGCCTTTAGCACACATCCCTCACCTTGGGGTGTCTGTCATGATTTTGTCCTCATTGCTTAGGGATTCAAATAAGGAGAATTCCAATCAGTTCACAAATCCAGCCCTTGGCCAGGTTGCTGATTTCCTCTGGAATGGATCACTGCTCAATTCCCACCCCGTGGAAACTCCTGGCATGGATTTCCCTCTGTCTTCGCTGGCACTTTCCATCCCAAGCAGATGGGAATTGTCACCTGCTTGCTTGGCTCTGGATTTCCCTCCTCAGCAGTGGAAATGGGAGCTGACTTGGCTACAGCCTGGGCAGAATTTCACTGCTGCAAAGCCTGAGCAGCTCAGTTTCACTGCTGCAGTAAATGGGGAGTGCTTGAGAAGCTGATGTGAGAGAAAAGCACATTTTAATTCTCTGGGAGAAACCTGGGGGCTCTTAATGCATCCTCTCCTGATGAAAAGCTGTAAATTCATGCTTCTCTCCGAGGTGGAGCAGCCTGCAGGTTCAAAGGGCTGAATTTCTGAGAGGCTGTTATCAATCACAGTCTCTGTGATTTAGCCAAACTAAGACAGCAAACCTCGGGAGGAATCTCTTCTCCATGAAATTCACGGAGGAGTTTTTCAGCCCCTGAGTGCTGATGGGAAGTCACACTCCTATCAATAATTAGTGCCCCTCAGACTTTATCTGACTGTACAAATCCTGTGCCCTGTTGGCTATTTCAGGGCTTTCTTGGGCCACTGGTTGAGTTGCAAACCCCAAATTTGGTTTCACCTCTTTGTGTTAATTGGAAAAAAAGCTCCTGTGGAAGTTCCTCTGTTGTTTCTGCCTGACAGCACTGCAGATTTGAGGATTTACTCAGCTGCTCTGCAGGGAAAGGCTCAGGGTTGGGACTCCAGTTAGGGATGGGATGGGCAGGATTTGAGTAAAAGAGAACAATTTCTGGCTTATAAAACCAAAATTTTGGCTTCCTATATAGGACATTGCAATGTGTCTAGAAAGAGCAGGAAAGGTCCTGCATATATATATATATATATATATATATGTAAAATTATTATATATAAATATATATTTTAATATATCATTTATATCTATATAAAATTATTTTTCTCTTTTCAATAGCACTGGAAGGTCAGATTTGAAGGGAAAATCCCCTTTACAACCCTTGCCTCCCAAAGCTGCTGCTGGATTTCCTAAGCAAATGTAGAATTGCAGCCATTTATTAAAACAAACCCCAACACTGCCTGAGTTGAATCAACATTGATCATCTGTTAATATCAAGATTGGCACATCTTGCTGCTGCTTTGGCTCTGGATCAGCATCATCGTTTATTAACATTTTGAAATAGCTCTGCAGAATGGGTGATGCTCAAACCTGTACCTGAAAAATCTCCCCAAATCTCCCCACAGAGAACTTGGGAGGTGAAAAAAGCAGAAAAAAATCAGCCAGGACTAATGCAGGAAGTTCAGCCCCTCATTTTGCCCACTTTCTGTGCATTTTGTATAAATCAAAGGCCATGCTTTAAGTCTGCATTAGATCATCAAATAGCTCTTTGCAAAATGTCAGCAATTCATTGCCCAAATAGCCTGCCAAATAATAGTGAATCAATCTCAAATGGGATGCAGATTCTCCTGGAAACTTTGGGAATTGTTAACCTCAGCTAAATGCAGGTAACACTTTAAGTCACCTCCTGCACTTGCCTTGGCTGAATTAGGCTGGAAAAAACCAGATTGGAATAATTGCAGAAATGAGGCTTAGAGTGAAAGGTGCTGTCTGACTTTCTTAACAGAACTATGTCGCTTGTCAGACTTAATTGTTCACCTGCCTGAAATCTACATTTAAACACTAGGGATGAGTTTCAGGTAATTCAGGTTGCTTAAGGCTTGACAGACATTGGAACCAAGAGTCAAACTGTGTGATGCACGCAGCTTAAAAACAGTAATTAAAAGCAGGAGAGAGGATGAGGAGTAGCTGAGGAATTGCCTCCAGTTTAGGTGCTCCTGTGTCCTCCAGGGGCATTGGCATCCTTGTGCAGTGTCCCTGCTGGGCTCTGGGTCCATCTCCAGGGAAAAGCCAGGAGCAAAATTCCATCCAGCCTCACTCTCCTGGCTCCATGGCAGGGAAAGCCCACAAATATGGAATATTGGAGTATTTTCTTTCACCTCTGCTGCAGAGAGGCAACTTTTCCAGTTTTCAATCACCTAAAAACTCCTGGATGTGAGGAGGAACAACTCACTGAGGTAGACACACTGGAACAACCCACAGAGACAGAGCTGAGAGGCAAATAAATAATGGATGTAGCCCTCCTGTTGAATGTCTCTCCCTCAGCACTGGGTCTCATTAAAATCAATAGAAGCAGCACAGAACAAAAGGCCAAGTATTTACCTAGTTTAGCCTGTAGATAATTAAGTGGCAAATAGGTCACGCTGGGTAGGAATTTATTTAAAGCAATTTTATTTTGATAATGCCAGCTGTCACCAAGTGCTGGGATTGTCTCCCAGTTCATTTTCCTTCCTACCTGAGCAAGCCTTGACCCTTGAAATGCCAGCTCTGTGTGCACAGTGCAGCTCTGGGCCTGGAGGGGGTAGGCATTTTGCATGGTGAAAACAGGCACTGAAAAAGGTAATTCAGCCATCAATAGCTGGGCAAGTTCAGTGTCTTTAATTCACTAGTCAGATGAACTTTAAATTTGGCTTTATACCACTGGGCCTTCTGAAAGGATTGCAGCTCTCAAGCTCCAGATGTGCACTGAAATGAGGAGATAACTTCGGGGTCTGGAGGAGAACAAAGATCACCTTGCAGGGCTCAATCTCTGACTGGGGTGACATTTCCATCTGAAGGAAGGGAGATGATAATTTGGGAAAAGTCAGGACAGTGACAGCATGCTGGAAAAGCTCTCCTCGACCCTCAGAGCATCCCCTAGGGGCACTTAGAGCAATTTAATCAGCAGAGAAAGATTATTTAATCAATCATGAATCTGGTGCTGAATTTTTTAAAGAGAAGTAATGTTCCATTGATTTGGAAAGGGAAGCAGGAAACAAGTGTGAGAAGCAGGAGAGAAAGGAGTCACTGCTGGGCACTTCCTGTGGTGACATCCCTGTGTCCTTGTGCATCCTCTGTGCCCTCCAGGGCTGCAGAACCTCTGGATTTTGTTGTTCTGGCAGAGGTGCAGGCTAGAGGTGCAGTGTTTGTGAGAAATAAAATGCAGCCTCAGCCCCTGCAGAGTGTGGGATCTGGGAAGGTTTGCAGGATGCAGCTTTTCCCCATCCCTGTGCCCTGCCAGGGCAGCCAAGCCGGGCTGTGCCCAAGCAGGGCATTAATCTGCCAGGCAAGCTGATTGAGCACAGCAAATCCCTGCTGGATAGCAAAATGCTAGATTAGCAGTTAGGAAACCTTGTGATTAGAGAGATTAACTGCTAAAGACATCATTCCTTCCGTGGCAAAGCCTCCCTTTCCATTCGGAGCCACAAGGCTGTGAAAAAGCACTGCACTGGCAATTAGGAAAGCACAAACCTGCTGACCTGCAGAAGGGGTTTGTGCTTGAGGAGAACACTGGTAGCAGCATTTCTGGCTGGTTGCTTGTTAGGCAATGCATTTGTCTCTCTCTGGACATTGAAGGTGTTGCCTTCTCAAAAGATGCTGCTTTATTGGAAGAAAGAAGACCAGGTTGCTCCAAGCCCTGTCCAGCCTGGCCTTGGACACTTCCAGGGATCCAGGGGCAGCCACAGCTTCTCTGGGCACCCTGTGCCAGGACCTCCCCTTCCTCCCAGGGAACAATTCCTTCCCAATATCCCATCCAATCCTGCCCCTGGCAGTGGGAAGCCATTCCCTGTGTCCTGGCACTCCAGGTGCTTGGAGAAAGTCTCTCTCCATCTTTCCATTGGTCACAATTAGGTCACCCCAGAGCTTCTCCTCTCCAGGCTGAAGAACCCCAACTCTCCCAGACTTTTCTCCCAGCAGAGCTGCTCCATCCCTCTGACCAGCCTGGTGCTCTGAACTGGAAGCTTCTAGGGATACCTGTGTTCATACCATGTTCCATTTCCCTGCAGAATAAAGGTGATTAAAATGAAAACAGGGAACGCAGAAAAGTTTCACCTCCATCTGTGGAGAATTCACTGCTTTTGCAAGCCTTGGCTAAAGGTGTGTCCCACCATGTGTGGAGATAAAATCCCCTTTCTCTGGAGCCCCTGTGGAGCTGGGAAGTGCTGTGGACACACTTCCTTGGGATTCAGAGCATCATCTGCTCCAGGTGTTTCCAGAATTGTGATTCTTTGGGATAACCAGAGCCTTGAGTGGCTCTTAGAGTCCTCAGATATTTCCAACATTCCTTCTTTCTTACCAAGCCTTCCCACTTTCTCAGGAGAGTTAAGGAAGAAAGGGATGCTAAATAACCAATCCTTCCTAAACCCAGAGAGTGTAGGGGAAAGATCAGCCGACACTGAAAAAAGGGCATTTCTGGGTTGAAACACAGTCGGCAGCAGTCAGCAACATTGTATTTCATTTTTATAAACAAATTAATAACTGTTTATAAACAAATGTATCACTGTTTAGAAACAAATGTTGCCCTGTTAATGAACTGTATTTCTATTTGTAAACAACCATATTTCTATTAATAGACAAACAATTGTATTTCTGTTTATAAACATCCTGGGGTGCCAGGATAGAGATCTAATGAGAGCATTGGCTTTCCTGGTCTCTAACCAGGCTTTTCTGCTGCCATGCAGGGAAACAGGCAGGAAAATGGGATTTGCTGGGATGCAGAGAGAAGGTCACTGCAGTCATTCCTGTTCCTACACCCACATGTACCACTGTGAAAAGCAACCAAAGTGGTGTCTCTTCATTTCAGGTAAGCATGAGTAGATTTTTAAAAATTAAACTTGGAATTCTTTAATCTCAAGGTCTAAGCCACAGGAAAAAACAATAATGAAAAAAGGCTTGGTCGTAAATATTTTAGCACTTTTAACCAAGTCATTTTAAAATGCCTTAGCTGAAGGCTGTGGATGGCAGAGCAAGAGTTACACCCACTGAGAAATAATAACCTGCTTCTCAATCATTATTTCAACAATAACCTGCTTTAAAAGCATGACAGTGTGCTGGGGGTCTGCCAGGTCTTTTAGCGACCCGATGATGACACAAAGGAATTAAGCTGCCTGTTCTAGGATTCAGCCAGGGGCTGCTTTTCCTCACTCCTGCTCACCAACCTCTGCAGCAGACTGAGCTTCCCAAAAGCAGCCACTGAGCTTCCAGCTTCCCACTGGAGGCATTTTAAAAAGACCTTTCAAGGCCTTTAAAAAGACCCTGCTCTTCCCTGTCCCACTGTTCCGAAGCTCCTGGAGGACACCAAACAGAGGAAATGCTGGAAAACTGCAATAATAATTCCTATTTTCAAAGGAAGGAAAAGAAGAATCCAGGGAGTTTTGTGTTGCCTGGCAAGCACTTGCATGGAACAATTATTTTTTTAAATAAGTGGGAGGAAATAAACAGGAATTAATCTAAATCTGTCAAAACCAGGCTTTATTAATTGGATGAATATCCTTCTTTAAGAGCTCAACCCTCCATGGGTGAGGGAAGGGGTCCCTAATAAGGCTTTGATGACCCCAAATTCAGGCTGAAATTCTCCCTTCTTGCACCACAGAGGGATCACCCCATCCAGGCCAGAACTTCTGCCACCTTTGTGGTCAGGATTTGTTATAAATTGAATATTCTCAGCCCTAATTTCTAAGATATTTTCTTTTCCAAGTCAAGAATTGCTTTGTTGGCATCAGGCTCTGGAGGATATGGCAGTGAGGTTGTCTCAGTGTTGCTCACTGATCATTCCTTACGGGAATTTTATTTTCCTTTTTTAACACCAGCACCTGCTGATGATATCACCTGACGCTATGACATTACCAAATAATCACGTTTTAAAAGAAACTGAATAAGAAAAGACGGTGGAAAGCAAGTTTCTCCCAGAAAAGAGCCTGCAGAGTGTTCCTTACAGTACCACAGAGAATAAAAAAGCCTTGCTGTTGGACACCTTTGTATTTCATGCATTTCTGTAGCCCCAGATGATGAGTTAATGGTGTGAATTTTCACTTTGGTGCTTGGGTCTTGCTTTCTAAACAACTGTGCTCAGCAGAGCTGCCAGCTTTGCTTCAGAAGGGAGAAGAAAAGTTTCACTGCCAGACTATTGGAAAAAAGAACCCTGTCTGTTGTTTATTGATTTATTTAGAAAGCACACACAGCGATGCACGGGGAGGGGACAGAGATGCAGATGGGGTGAGCAGAGAAATCCAGCCCAGCAGGAAGAGCCGGCCGCTTCCCGGAGGATCGGGAGTACATCAGTCTGGGGGAGCATGGCAGCTGCTGGATTTTCTCCTCCAGATTAAAAAAGGAACCCCAGAGAGCCTGTGGGGAGCAGGAATTGCTGTCCCCAGGCCAGCAGTGCCCCACGGTGCCCGCAGGCAGGCTGGCTCCGTCCTGCTGGCGCTCAGGCCATGCTCTCCTTCCTCAGCGAGCGCCGCTGCTGGCACGTCAGGATGCTGGGGAAGGATGGCCTCCCCTTCGGCCTCGACCTCTTCCTCAGCTTCTTCTGGTGCTTCAGCGAGATTCCCAGCTCCTCCATGATGGCGTTGAAAGAAAGACACTGCGGGGAGAGGGGATGGCGTTAAACACTGCCCGGGATGGCACTGGACAGTGCCTGGGACAGGAGATGGCACTGGACACTGCCCAGGACAGGGGAGGGATGGCACTGGACACTGCCCAGGACAGGGGAGGAGATGGCACTGGACACTGCCCAGGAGAGGGGAGGGATGGCACTGGACACTGCCCACACAGGAGAGCCCAGCCAGAAATCAACCCCCAGGGTACAACAGGTAACTGCACACATCAGGGTTTTTTTGCCTAACTCAGCTTCCACCAAGTTTAATTTAACTTTGGCTTAATTCAAGCTGCTTATGAATGTTGCTGAAATTCTCCACAGGCCTGTTTGCCATGTTTTGGTGGTTTTGCATCCCAAAACTTACCCTTTTAATTTCCCCCTGACCTTATATGACCTTATGTACCTTAGTCACAAAAACCCATGAGTGTGCTAGAGAAAACAAAGAAGAGTTTTTGAAGATTTCTTTGTGGTTTTGTTATTTTCCCCTCATGATGTGAACAGACATTTCTAAAATACAGCCCAGCCCTCAATCTTCTTCTTTCTTTGGAAAGGATCTTTTCAAATATTGTGTGTTGAAGAAAGGAAATAATTACCACAAGAATAAGGGAGCTGAATGGTTTAGAAAGAAAGAAGAGATCTTTGTTCTTCCCACCATCACAACGTTCACAAAGACTTTTGGGGTAAGTGGAAACATCTTTGAAAATCCACAGCTGGAATAATTACACATAACACAAAGAAACACAAGGAGCCTTTAAGAGGAAGTATCTGGCTTTGCAAAAACAAAGATTGTTCTATGCAAATATATCTGAATAGATGATTTCCATACAAAATCAAGTGATGGCAGCAGTGGGAAACAAAGCTTTAAGCACCTTACCTTCATGGAGCTGAATAAAGAGTGTGAGCCTGGCTCTGCAGCCCTCAGTGCCCCAGTGTGGGCGTGAATTTTAAGGGTCCTGTGTGTGCCAAACCCTCCCTTTGCCAAAATAATGCAGGAATTCCAGCAGGACTTCCCTCTGGACACAGCACTGCTGATTTCCAAACTAATAAACCCAAATGCTCTGAGTGGCTGACTTGGCCTGGATTACTGCTCTCTACGATCTCAGCTTTAATGGAGTTTTTTAAATCTGGATTACAGAGTGAATCGTGAGCTCCGTGGTAAACAGGGACAGGATCCTATTAACCCTTTGTAGCATTGACCAGGCTTATTTTTATTTTCTGTCCCCGTGGTTCTCACTAACCTCCTAACGTGTTGTATTTAATCAGAGGCATCAGCCTCTGCAGAGTGCAGACAGGGATGATTTCTGCAGATGAGAGAGTGCATTTTACTGCCTTGTTAATAGGCTGGTGTTTTAATTTTCCAAACGGATTCCTATTACTCAGACTGTGCAATAATCACAATGCCTTTCACATTCATCTCCACCAAACAGCCCCATGCAGATCATTTTGCATCTGCAGAACATATTGCTGGGAGGTTTATAGTATCTGGTTTGTGGAGCGCCCAGTGGTTCCACTTCCAGCTGTCTGGAATTTTAAAATAAATATTATCAGGAACACTTCCAGATATTCTTGGGAAAAGTGCTCCAGAGCAAGCACACCCTCAGCCAGAACAGTGTGGGATTTACAGGAAAGCCATGGACAAGGGAATTCCACAACATGGCCCTCTGAGAAGCACCTGCAAAGCAGCCTTCAAAAAGGGGATGTTGACATGAAAATTTGATTTAAAAGGATAATAATACATTGTTCTTTTGTCTCATATCCAGGTATCCAGACTGAAAGGGCTGCTTTAAACCCCCTTTTTTTCCACACTGTTCAGTCCACTCGAAGGTCTGCACAGAACAAGAGCAGAGTAGGCACAGAGTGATGCCTTTTACAACTTAATAATGAATTTAACATTTTGCTTTCAGCCAGCTTAACTTTCTCATTCTGGCAGTGTCAAAATGCTGCAGGCCATGGCATGTAAAAGGAAATGTCATCCTTTAAAAACAGAACAGGTTCTGCTCTCCGTGTGTGATGTGAGACTCTTTCTCTGTGCCCTTTGGTCATTTCAGCAGCTGTTGAAGCTTAGTCACCAAGTCCCAAATCCTTCCTTACTCTCCCATGCAGAGGTCTGTGCTAAGCTTTAGCAGAATTAGAGATTCAGAATTTAAAAAAAAACAAAACAAAAAACATCCGTAAAATAAGTAGAAACAATGAAAAAAAAGGAAGCTGTAGTCAGGATTTATCAATCTGTTGCTTCTGCTGCTGAGCTACCACTGGGGATATTTTAGTTGCATTTTATTAATGCCTCGCAAAACCAACCAAATAACAATAAAAATAACAATAAAAAGCTGCCCCAAACACAGTGCGCTGTGTTGAAGCCCTGAGAACTGTGAAAATCAAAGGATGGGGGGCAGATTTCATTCTGCAAGAACTCCTGAGTAGCTCAGGGACACAGGAGGAAGTGCAGAAGTCAGGACTTTTCTCCTGCACCCATAGCTGGGACACTGACCTGTGTCTTGTGCTGAAAGAAAAGTGATTTATCTGTGCACAGAAGCAAAAAACATCCAAAATAGACCTTCCTGATGAGCAAACTGCTGCTGGGGCACGCTGAGAATCTGTGTGAGAATTCTGTCACCATGGCAGGAGGAGATCCCCAAATTAACTCTTCTAACCTGCCAGAGTCTACTGAGCAGCGATTGTCACAACAGTGTGACAGCAATCTATGGTTTAACTGAACTCTTCCCACTTCCAGGAACTGCTCCTCTGTGCCCTGTTCCCAAGGAAAAACCAGCAGAGCTGCTCTCCCACATCCTCCAAACACCAGGGATGGCTTTGGAGAGCTCTTTTTGGATGGAGCTGCTCTGTAATTCCCCCAGGAATTGCTCCCAGCCTGTGGGGATGGCTGAATCCAGGGAAATGATGGCTGTCACTGCCAGTGGGACTGTTGGGACTGGCAGATGGAAAATGTTTATCCAGCAAGTGACAGAAATGCCCTGGATCCTGCACTAATCCAAGGAACAATTACAAAACCAGTCCAAGCTGCAGCCCAGAGGACTTCCTGTGTGGAGCAATGATGGGAGATAAACACATTACACATCTTCCCTCTCCTCTGAGAATTAAGAGAAGCTGAATTTAATTAGTTTTAAGTCTCTTCTACTGGTAAACTGCAAATAAAAAGTGCTTTCCTAAATCAGGTGTTCAGAGGACCTAATTCAGGTCTTTGCTGGCAAGAAGGAGCATTTTATGGAGAAGCAGAGCTTTTGAGGCCTCATTCAAACAAGTTAAGAGACCATTCTGAGCAAGACAATTTCTGCAGCATCTGGAGCGGAGCATAAACTTCGAGCCACGGATGAGCAGAGGAGAATTGGTACAGCTCAGCTGTGAGAAGCACAGCTTTGCCACAAAACCACTCCAGCCTGCTGCCAGCAGGGTCAGAATTGTCCCAGTGCTGAGAGGAAATCCCAGGGCACTGCCTGCTCTGGTTTTCCTCAGGAGCCAGAGGGAAACAATTCAGGAAGGAGCACTTGGGGTGGGAAGGCATCCATCCCAACGAGTCCCTGCCTGCAGAAATGGCCCTCAGGAAAACAGATCCATGGCTTGTTTGATGAGCAGGGACTCCACAGGGCAGGAAAACAGAATGTAGGGGTGAGGGGTGAGAGAGGAGCTGGTGAGACTGGTGGGAATCTGGGATACAATGGAATACAGAGAAAAGGTTTTGGAAACACAGGTTTGCTGCAGTTCATGACATCCCACCAGCTGGCATTTCCATGCACTTGGTGCATCTCCAATTGTTGACATCTGGTTTTTGGTGGCAAAACCACATCCAGTCCATTGTCCCCTGCCCTGCCAGTTCCTCACTGGCTGAGGCCTGGAGGAAATCCAAGTGTTGTCCTTCCAGGGTATAAAACACATCCAGTGCCAGCCTCCCACACAAAACATCCCACCAGGCGTTCAGTATGCAAAGCCATGCCAGGGCTCTACTGTCTGGGATAAATTGATATCCCAATTTTTCCAGTGTTACAAATGAACATCATGAATTGCTCAAACAAGACAATGGAGTTGCTCTGTTAATGGTCTGCACGGGTTTTGCCTGAGGGTGCTCCTGTTGAATATGTTCTTAATGGTTACACGGCATGAAATTTAACTGATAGATCTGATTCTGAGCTGTGATAGTGACTTGCAGGCTTTGACTAATGAATTTTAAATGGAGGGATTAAAATTCATTAAATATTGACACAGGGAATAAGAGATGCCAACTCCACATCTCTGGCTGCTTGTTCCAGGGGTTCAGGAAGTTAATGGAGGCCTGCAGGGTGTTTGGAAAGTTCCTGAGGAGCAGCAGAGACCAGGCTAAATGTTCCACCCTGCTCCCAGTGACGAGGCTGTCGATGCTCTTCTCGGCTTGGGGAGGAGACGAAAAGGAGGTCAATCATTTTTCTTACCTGCAGCAGGCGAATTACCCCAGGACATGACAAGATGACAATTGCACACGAGAGGCTGTGATAATTCTGAGAGGCTGTGATAATTCTGAGAGGCTGCTAACCTGCTGGGCTCCCTGCCGGCCGCGGTGTAATTATCCCCACGATATGCATTTAAACTGCCCCGATTTTGGGGCTTTGGCTGTTTGCTTTAGATCTCTGAGGCTGTGCCCTGTGTCAGTGCTGTGCCCTGTGTCAGTGCTGTGCCCTGTGTCAGTGCTGCCCTCCCCGGACACACCTTGCTCCTGTCCTGACTACACCGTGTGGATGGAGGGCTGCGCTCGGACCCCTCGCTCCTCCCGGATTAACTTGCCACAGTCTAACTCCGTGGATAAGGTGGTGCCAGAGGTGGAGTTGGACGGGTGGGGTTGCTTACACTGCAGTCCGTAAAAGAAACAAAAGGCCTTTGCATGCAAGAGAAGAGAAATGGAGACAGTAAATAAAGGAACCGAGCAAAACTGAAAACAAGCATGAGAATGATTCAAAAGGCATTGAAATCAAAAGAGACTCCAGTTATGGAAACAGAAAAGTCACAGGTTGTATTCGACAATGCTTTGGATGAGCCAAGTGATAACACACCCTGCACAGCACTTCCCATCTAAGCTGCTTATTTCACCAGGGAAAAGAGAAAACAATCCCAGAGAAAACTGAGAGAATCACTGGTATTGGGCTCTCTGGGAAATTGCTTCTGGAAAAGAAGCAGGACGTGCCACATTAACTCACTTAATGATCTTCATTATTAAGCAACACCTTGCTGTGCAGCAGCAGTGCAGGTGCAGGACTGGGGTGTGTGCAGCCCTGAACTCTGTGTTATTCACCCCACACATTGCTCACTAAATGAACATTCCTGATCTTTAGGGCTGCTTGAGTCCTGGCTTCAGGGAGGGACTGCCTTTCACAGACTCCTGAAAGGTTTCCAGGATATTCTGCACCATGTTAGCACTTAAACGAAACATTTTAATTATACTAAATATTTTAATTCGCTGCAACTGTTCTCCAAAATGTATTTGAATAAAAGATCTCCCGAGACATGAACAAAACAAAGATACCAATACATTTTTTATGCATTTTGTGCTAAAATGGGCCAAAGTACTAATTAGAAAGCTGCAATATATGCAAATACTTTAATCCTTTGTCTCTGCCTCATCCCAAACCAGGGACACTTTGACTGACATGTCCTGGGGTTGCTCCATGAGCTGCATCTGTTTTCTGTGGGCAGTGACACTGCTTTAAATGTAAACCACCTCCCAGAGTGAGTTCAAAATGTTCCCTTCTCCTCCCACTCATCCCTGCTGCCCTCGGGGAGGTCCTTTGCCTGCACAGCCATTTCTGGCATTTCTGTCACCACCCTTGCAGGATGACACCTTGGATGAGGATGGGGAATGCCCCATGGAAAAGCTCCTGCCTTTCCCACCTGAAAGTGCAAAGGGAACTTCAACAACCCACTGGGAGGTATGAGCCTCCTCTGGGAGCCTGGAGTAAGGAATGGGAACCTTTGGGGATTCAGGGGCCACCCCGGTCCTGCAGAGTGGGGTTCCATTGTCCCTCAGGAAAGTCCTGCTGGAGTGAAGAGGAGTCAGGAGGGCCACAGCAGGGGCCCAGGACAGAGTCAGAACCAAGTGCCCCAGGACAGGACAGGCTGGTGACAGCTTCAGGAACACTCTCCCAGTTCCTGCTCATGCCCTGCCTCCTCCACAGGGCTGGTGCTTGGGTAAATGGCTGTTTACACTCGATTTTCATGATTGATCTTTTCTCACCAACTGCTCTAATGCTCAAGGCATGATTTACACACAGCATTTCCTTTGTTTTCCCTCTGCCCTTTTAAATTGCTCATTACACTTCAGTGGAGCTATAACCAGAATTTCTTTGGCTCCATAATCTTCCTTTACAGTGGCATCCATCACCTCTCACTCCTTCGAAGTGCATCCTTCAGCACAGCTTGTAAACCCCTGGCTCTGAAAAAAGATGCTTTCTAGAGCAAGAGGAAAATGACACTTGGGATTTGCTTCCCTGTGTTACTCAATGGGCTCGTGTTGATGCCATATAAAAAACCAACAGCCCCGCTGTGTTTTATTCCTTTCCAATGTAATTTTATTCTCAAAGTCCTAAAGTTCAAGTAGAAACTGTTTGAGAAATTAATTGCCCTTGTTCTGCACTGCCCTACTAAGCAGCACTAATTGGACCGTGGGTGAGGCACTTCCCTGTCCTTATTAATAAATTATTTGCCATTAGAGCCAGGAACGCCTGGCGAGAGCTGAGCAGCACGAGATCTGCCCCGCAGCGAGGAGGGCTGTGCTGCAGCCACCCAAACACAGGAGCAGGGGACACTAGGCAGGAGCAGGGGGACACTGGCAGGTCACTCACCTGCTCGATGTCGCTGTTCTTGCGGGATTTGTAGATGAACTCCCCGATGGCCACGAACACGGAGAGCACCAGCCCCGCCGCCAGCACGATGAAGATGCCGCCGATGTTCTCCACGCCCAGGGCGCTGGCTTCCTTGCTGTCCTCCTCGGGGCAGCCGTTGCCTCGCCACCACTTCTCCTTCATCATGTGCAGCTTGCCCTCCTCCTGCAGCTGCAGGATGGCGATGGTGATCTTGTCCCTGTATGGGGACCCTGCGGGGACAGCGAGGCCTGGCAGGGCTGGCAGCGAGCAGCTGCTGCCGGCTGAGGCACGAGTGCTCCCTGAGCACAGGATATTCCAGCCAGGAAGGCTGGTTTTCTCCACAGCTGGAGGTGGGGAGGGGAGTATCTGTTGGTACCTGCCCTGGGGACTGGGAAGCAGAAGGCTCTGCTGGTGCAGTTATTTGAGAATTCATTATGATTTTAGGGTTTCCCAGTGAGGTTTATTTAAGCCTTGGCAGTGGGTTTTCTTGCTAAGACATTCCTCCACATCATATTTGGATATTGCTGTGAGCACCCTTGGAGAATTTCTGCTTTGCATCCCTTCTACGACTCCAGCATCTGCTGGTTTTTGCTGCTGCATGGAAATGAGTGGCTGCCCCAGAAAAGTAAATCCACAGGCACTCAGACACTTTCCCTTCTCATTTACACCTGCACCACCCACAGCTCCACCTCAGCTACCTACAGCTTGCCAGAACACTGTGTGAATGAGTCTTCTTTATTGTAATTTGCAACAACAGTGGCCCTGCAAGGTGAAAGTAGCAGCTACTTCCTGCTTTTGGTTTGCAGGCCATCCCTCACTAAATGATGTGTGTGCAGGATCTAGTGGAAGGTGTCCCTGGCCATGGCAGGGGTGGCACTAGATGGGCTTTGAGGTCACTCCCAATCCAGGCCATTCTGTGATTCTGCAATTCGCAAATTTTCCTAAACTGCCATTTCACCAAAAGTCACATTTTGCTGCATGGTAAAGGTGCTGCAAGCTCAACCTGATAAAGGCAAACCAAGTTTCAAGACAGACTGTGTGCCACAATTCCAGGGATCATGTGGCACACACAGACACAGGCATTTTGGAAAAATCTCACTGAGGCACCTCTCCTGTGTCCTTGTGCATCGAAATAGCCCTGGAAATTCAGCCTCACAGCTGCAGCTTTCCTCCTTATTTTGCTGTGCAGGACATTATTAAAAATACTTGTCCCATGAATCCACGTGTCCCTCCCTGCTTCCCATTTCTTTTGTCCCCCAGCCCTGTCTGAGGAGAAGCAGCGTGAGGAACATTGCAGCTCCTCGTTTGCTGTGCCAGAGCACTGCCAGCATTGGGCCATGCTGTGACCACAGCTGCCAGGAGACATGTGGCAGACTATCCCAAACCCATTTGGGAAGCCAGACACCAGCACTGCTTGAGGCAGCCAGCTCTGACAGAAAAACGTGTCTGCTGTAAGAATGGCTGATTTGTGTGTTTGCTGTTCCAGACCCAAAAATAACAGCACAGGAAACGGGCCAGAAACACCTCCAAACACTGGCTTTGCAGAGAAAAGTGAATTATTACCACTGAAAGCAGCAGTGCCTCGCAGAAGAGAGAGCAGAATTGATCCTGCCTTGGGAGAGGTTTGTCCCCTGGAATGGGTAAGACTGCAGGACTCATCCATTCCCCTGTCTGGAAGGACACAGCTGGGGGGTGAAGTGAAGCAGCCAGAGTCACAAAGGAGGATTTGTGGGGCTGTTCATTCCTTCCTGTGATGTTTATGTTGCCATCAGGATCACCACAATTCATCTGGAGGGGAACAGGCACCTCTGTATTTCTGTGTGTGCTTTTAGAGTTTGTCAAACGTGCCTGGAGAGCTGTGTTGGTGGTGGTTTATTGGAGAGCTCTAAAGCCACCCACAAATCCATCTGAACACCTCTTTGAATATTCAGTGCCTTAGTTATGGCCTCTGAGCTATTAACAAACCTCTTAGGCCAAGAAATGCATTTATCTACTTCCTTAGCAGTCTCCCAAGGAACTGGGAAGAGCTTTAGTGCCAGAATTACCTGCATCAGCACTGGCAGTGATAGTGGAGTATGAACTTCAGTGTTAAGGGTCACAGACAAGCCTTTTTTGTCTTTTTTATTTTCCCTGCAATCAATACTCTTGAATGCTCTGAGAGAAATAACAGAGCCTTGGGGGTCCCTCTGAACAGCAGAAGGTTTATTTTGTTTATGGAATCAATTGTTTATGAGGTGCTCGATGGTACTGGATTATTGCCACAGTGCTTGGGGATATCTATTCCCCTGGATTTTGCAGGTTTTCCTTCAGAAAAAAATAAGGGTACACTTCTCATACAAGAAACATCTTATAAACATATTTCACAGCTGCATTTCCAATGGCTGCACTGTCTCTGAGGATTGCCATCTGCTCCAATTACTCCTTCATTGTTCTTGGTTTAAAGTTTTATAACTGCAAGGAAACTCTTGCCACAAGTTTGTCATTCCTGGGGACTTCAGCTTTTGTATCATTTTCCTCAGGGTGCCAAGGCTGCTTTCACACATCCCATGGAAAAATACACTTGGAATGTCATGTGTGTGGCAACTTGTCTGAGGTGCTCAGCACCACAAAGAATGACAGTTCCAAGTGCAGAGGTGTTTTTCCCGTGTTTATACCTGCTTTGTCAGGGAATGGATGAACCAACCCACAGCTGGACAGGGCTTGGAGCATCCTAGAGTAGTGGAACGTGGGTGGCACTGGATGAGCTTTAAGTTCCCTCCCAACCCCAACCCTTCTGTGGTTCTACAATTCCAGGACAAAATGTGACTCCCCAGTGCCAATTGCTCACAAGTGCACACCATGGGCAGGGACACCTCCCACTGTCCCAGGTTGCTCCAAGCCCTGTCCAACCTGGCCTTGGACACTGCCAGGGATCCAGGGGCAGCCACAGCTTCTCTGTGGGCCTCCCCACCCTCCCAGGGAACAACTCCTTCCCAATATCCCCCTAACCCTGGGTTTGTCACTACGCATCCACTCTCCCTTGTCCTGTTTCTGAGGTCCCAGGAGTGATCCAGCCATTTCCCTCAGGGGCCATTTGGGGTGTGCTCCCCACAGCTCAGCCTCTTACCGATGGGGGTGCCCACGCCGTAGCCCTTGGAGTCGATGAGGCCCCCGATCTGGGTGAGGTTGCAGTTCCTCTGGGTCACGTACTCGATGCTGGTGGACTCCATGAGCAGGGCGTAGTCGGTGGTGAGCACGCGCTGGATGCCCTCGTCGTTGTTCTTCACCAGCGCCGTCTGCTGCCTGCTGCTCATGAACGCCCACATCTTCTCGTACGTCGAGATTTTGGATTTCTGGCCAGGGAAAGGAGGCACGGAATCACACCAGCACCCCAACTGCACTTGCCAAATGCTCCTCAGCCTTCTCAGCCTCAATGCTGGGGTCACATCTGGGTTTCCTTCCCACAGCATTTATCCCTCACTGGGATTTATGATGAGGAATCTCTTTTTTTCCCCCCACTTTCTTTGCAGTGCCAGGAACTTCATTACTTGCCTGGCTGTGAAGTGCTCTGAAGTTTTCCAGCACCCAAAGAGCTGAACCAGTGCAGCTGGGCACTGCTGCCCTCAGACACCCCACTCTGCCTGCCGGGTGCACAAAGCATTCATCTGCCTCTGCTGGGTTGGGATCACTTGCCTAGAAGGCACGTACTTCAGGGATAAAGTTTGAGAAACAAACAAAGCAACTCCTGCTTTGTGCTTTCCATTGCAATCACACTTAAGGATGTGATCCTTTTGCCACAGGGCTTGAAGGAAGCATCTCCTCTGGCCCTGTCTCTGCTCTACAGCCATCTCAGCTGATTCCAGGCTCAGTTCTAAACCTCAGCTTCTGGAGGATTCCTGTGAGAAGCTGGTTTTCTGGTTCTTCGGGCTTTAAATGCCTCACCTGTAAATCCAGTATCTGTGAATGTCACCTAAATCCCAACTCAGCTTGGCAAGCCACAGGATACCACTAAACTCTAAAGGCGGCTAAGTGGCTCTTTACAAGTAGAAATAATTTTTACTGCTCACTTGGGAATATTTTTGAAATTGATGCTATGTTTATGCACCAGACTGAGTCTGACAGGGAATTTACTGGAAGGATGTATTCCTTATTCAGAAGAGTTTGCAAGAAAGATCTTGGCTTCTCAACTTGCCAACTCCCTTTTTTTTCAGGATAAATCCTATGCCAAACTGTGGCCTTTGAATTTTCATTAATTTCAGTGGAAACACAGCTGCACTTTAGAAGGTAGGAGCTGGCACAAGCTGCAGCACAGGATTAAGATCTGTTCTCACGGAGGGGCAAGAAAGCCATGGAAGATTTATGGATGTGCTGGAAACAGAGCAGGGCAGCAGTCTGGAGAAATAAATATGTCACTGCTTGGGGATGGGAAACATGTTGCCTTCAGCTGGACTTCTCCCAGATTTGGCCATTCCCACAGATGGGCAAGGCTGCCTGGGATGCTGCTGCCTCTCCCTCCTAGAAGGCTTAGGTGTCCTGAGCTGCCCATGCCCTGTTTTTGGGGTATTTTCATCTGCTCTGGCCAGATCTGAGTTCTGTGCACAGCGAGGAGGCTGACTCTGAGGTTCCTTTCAAAGTCAGAACCCCATCTTCCCCCCACAAATAATCTGAACTGCTTTTGTTTTCTTTGCCCCCCGCTGTCTGGCTAAAAGGTAGAGTCACTGCAGAAACTTCCTCGAAAAATATTTCATCTTTAGGATAATTTTTTTGGGGGGGGAAATATTGTAACAAGGATACTGGTGTCAGGCATTCCAAACCAGTAGGCAATCACTGGTTACTACATGCATTACAGACACCACTAACTGAAAAGTATGCAAGCTTGAATAAATGCAAATAGAGCTTTCAGAAAAGCAGTGGAACTACCTTGCTTTTCTAATATGATTCCCAATCCCCATCCCATCCATTCGCTAGACTGTGTAATCTCATCTTCCAGGGGCTTCCTGCTGCCACCGTGAGCACAAAGTCCTAAATCAAAGCTCTTTAGGGTCTGCTTTGTGCCAGGATCTTTTCCTGTGCCTGATGTCCCCAGAAATCCTTTTTCCCACGTGTGTCCCTTACAGTCCTGAAAACCAGAAGCATCTGGGCTTTGCCCCTCACGTCCTGCATGTCACTGCCTTGTTCCTCTCCCCTCGAGGAAAACCCAGCACATCCTGGTTTGCTTTAAAATACCCTTGGTCTGAAAAAAATCTTTGTTTCCCTCAGCATTTCTTGGCTTTAGCACTGTTTGATTTGACAAATCCCATCCTGCAACACAGGAAGCACTGGAGATAAAGACCCTTCCTCCCCCTGTGCACCCCAGCCCTGCAGGGATGGACATCCTCCTTCCTCAGGGTGTGTTTGCTGCTGCCGCAGCCCTCGGCGCTGATGGCTCCTCTCCCTCTCCCTATTCCCAGCATTTCAGCACTCCAGGGCACCGGACAGCTCCCGGGAAAGAGGCACAGTCCGGAATGTTCGAGCAAAGGTACTCAGACCTACTGCAGGATTTTTAATTTCAAGCTTTGGACAGGACAAAGAACGCCTAATCTTGTGAGGATCTGGAGAGGCTTCCATAATAAAGGTCATAACACCTGTTATAAAACACTGTGAGTGTTTACAAGTGTGATACATCCCATTTTTCACGCATTTTCACTGTGTCACCTTCTCTCTGCCAGGGAATCCATCCTGTTTCTGCGCTGTCCTTCCCCTGTGCTTGTGTGCACATCTATTTCAGGCACAAGCAAACTGGCACATGCAGTGTATAAATATTTAACCACCATGTCTGAAATTTTTCTTTTAGAGGTTTACACGCTTTTAAGCTTACTGATTTCTGCCGGAGGGATTAATGGTGCAAAAAGAAATCAGTGTAAAACGGAAAACAAGCCTGGGAAATTTGTTCTGAACTTCAGGATTTATTTCCTCTATAAACACATAGATGCAACAGGTTTTGAAGTTTTCTCTGGATGGCCATTATCCCTTTTCCCTGAGAAGGGCTGGTGGCTGTGGAAGGCTCAGGTTGGAGCAGCTGTGCATTACACAGATGTTGTTTCGCCCCAAGTGCTGCTTCCCCACAGAGCCTCATCCCCTTCAAAGTCTCTGTGTGTGTGACTCTCCATAAACACCATCCTCAGCTGCCACAGGGAAAAGCCTGATCCCAGCTCATCCTGTGCCCGACTTCCCTGCTGACTGCTGACGAAGCTGCTAATTAATTCTGTCACAGGATTTTTGTGCATGTATTCTATATTTAGAGCTTGTTGGCTTCTACACTGACATTTTATGAGATTATCCATTTTTTAGGTAATTAATACTAATAATGAAGGGAAAAAAACCAAACCACGATTATCACAGTTATCTACCAAACAATTAGCCACAGAAAACTGTGTTTCATATACAGATGTGCTCAGGTGTGTGCTGATAGTCTGGGAAATACTGACTGTGGAGCTTTAAAAAAAGGGACAAACAAACTGTGGAATTACTGCGGTGCAAATGTGGCTTCCAGAGTTTTCCATCTGCTTTTTAGTGAGGGGGTTGGAATGAAATAGGATCCCAGCTGGAGGAGAAGATCCCCATGCCCATGCCCTGGCTCCCATCAAAGGCTATTTCTTTTTGCCCTAATCAAAGGCTATTTTTTTTGCCCTACCTTGAAGAAGGTCATTGTGGATCCATCTCTGACAGCCCCGTACTCGATCTTGGTCTGCTTTGCCAGGTCATCCGCCGAGTCGATGGGAGATTCCATCCTCTCCACGGTCAGGAAGGCAGCCAGGTTGGCAGTATAGGATGAGATTATGATTAAGGTGAAAAACCACCATATTCCTCCAACTATTCTGGTGGAAAGAGCTTTGGGCATCAGCTCTGATCCTGTTACAACACCATCAGAACAATCACGTTAAAATGAGGCTGAAAGATGCCACTGCTGATACCACAGACTGGTTTTAGGCACAGAATGCTTTTATGAGCTGTAGCATGATAAAATGATTTCAACAATAATCTCACAGATGCACAGCTGACATTTATAATGGTAACACACTGGGAAGGGGATGTGTGCCATGATACATGACAAATGGAATTATCCTTGGGTCTAAGCCCCTTACCTCTCTGAGCTAACCATCCTTGTGACATTAACCTTGTACATCCCCAGCAAGCTACACTGGTAATTTTGTCTGCTCCTGGAATCCCTTTGTGCCCGAACACTGCAATCAATTCTGTAACCAGAGCTCTTTAGCAAACACTATTCTGCTCACAAGCTACCTGACAGGAACAGCTCCCAGGAGGAGCCAGCCCTGTGCATCCTATGAACACATCTCAGCACAAACAGGGAGATCAATACAGCTCCCTGCCCTCCAGTGACCCTCAGCTCAACCCCCTTCCTGTAAATGTGTGCTTCACATTGGAAAAATCAGAGGGTCAATGGACATGTCCCTCAGACCTGCAGGGCCGTGCAAAGTTTTGACAGTGTATTTAACACTCATTATTGCTGAAGAGGTTTCAGCAGGTCTCTGCCACTGCCATAAATCCCCACAGAGTAGCATGTTGTTACCTGCACTGGCAAGGTTTCTAAGCAGCTCAGATAACCTCTATTCAAGCCACAGGGCTGAAGCTTTTGATGTGACAAATGTATTTTTATTACTGGAAAAACACGTTGACATCTTATGTCTCCCCAGCTATTCGATGAGTTCTGCAAGAAATTTCAACATGTTACAGAGAACCTTTTCCGACTTTGCAAAAACTCTGGCTATGACTTTTGGGGCAGAGACCAAAAGGGTAAAATCTTCCCCACCAACCAGCAAACAGATTGAAGCTGGCTTTGTAAACACGGAGCTGAGTCTCTTAAAGGTCAGAGCTAAGCTTAGCCCAGGGGTTGGAGTGTGTTGACAGAACTGCCAAACAGCGAGAGCAGTCTGAAAGCAAGAAATCTCCCTTGAAATTTTCCAGTCCAAATGGAGTTGTTTCCAGATCTGTAGCTCTGTCTGGGTTTGTGTTTGGGGTTCCACTGTACTTTCTTGCTTTTCAGGTTAAGTTTTTTTTTTTGTTGTTGTTGTTTTGTTTTTTAATACAATGAACTATTTCCTTGTTGCTCTCTATTTTGAAGCTGGGTTTGAACTGCAAAAGCTGTGCTGATTCAGGTCATCCTGACAGAATTCTTGCTTTTCATCTTAGGCAGCCATACAAATGGAATTCCTACACTTGGCTCCTGACGCTGTGACACACTCATGGAACCTGCCAGCACTGCTCAGGAGTGGATGGAAAATCCCTGTGTGCTGCATTTGTGGGGTGAGATTCCAAACTCCCTGTGACTTCCTGCAGCAAACATGGTTTGTGGGAAACAACATGCTCAGTTCACAGTCTGGTAACCCTGCATGGAGTGACTGCTTTGGGGAGCTCAGAGCAAACCCTGAGCCAAGTGGGGCAGCACCACTTCTGACCCTGCCATGGTTATTCCACTGTTCACCTCTCCAGTGTCTCAGTTCCAGCAAAAGGCATTGATTTATCAGAGAATAACTGAGTGGCCTGGGCTGGAGGGACCTTAAAGATTGCCCAGTGCCACCCCCTGCCATGGGCAGGGAAACCTTCCACTGTTCCAGGCTGCTCCCAGCCCTGACCAGCCTGGCCTGGGACGCTTCCAGGGATCCAGGGGTAGCCACAGCTTCTCTGGGATACCTGTGCCAGGGTCTCACCACCCTCACAGGGAACAATTCCTTCCTAATATCAAATCTAAACCTACTCTGTCAGTCTGAGTCCATTCCCCTTGTCCTGTCCCTCCATCCCTTGTCCCCAGTCCCTCTCCAGCTCTCCTGGAGCCCCTTTAGGCACTGGCAGGGGCTCTGAGCTCTCTCTGGATCCTTCTCCTCTCCAGATGAACAACCCCAGCTCTCCCAGCCTGGCTCCAGCCCTGCAGCAGCTCTGTGGCCTCCTCTGGACTCTGCAGCAGCTCCAGGTCCTTGTGCTGTTGGACCCAGGGCTGAGGCAGCTCTGCATGTGGCGTGGGTCTCACCTCAGCAGGGCAGAGGGGCAGAATTCCCCTTCCCTGCTGCCCACACCGTGGGATCAGCCCAGGATCTGCTCCATCCCCACCCTCCCCACCCTGGCACTCTCCTGCCCTGTCCCGTTCCCTGGCTGAGCTGAGGGACAGCTTTCCTTTGTGACAGTGACAGCTTCCCTGAATGGATTGGATGAAATGTGCCCTGTTTGGATGCTTTCAGAGGATGCATAACACATCTGAGACTTCCAGGGGAAAAACAGGGGAAGCAGCATCTAAATCAAAATGTTGCCAGCAAGACTCGGGGGCAGAGACAATACTTGCTGAAGTCTCTCTAGTGCCTTTTTATGGCAGACATGACAGCCAATCCTGATCCAGACTTTGCTCACGCTCTGTAGAAAAGAGAAAGTCTGATCATCACATTTTCAAATTTAATCACAAGTGGCTTCCAATCAAGCATAACGAGCAGCTGCTGCCACGGAGGAGGAGCGCAACGCTAGACCCAGACTTCCCCCACCACTCACGTCATGTCCAAACTCTTCACGTGACGATGATGCACAGACAATCACACCACAAGTTTGCACATGGAAACATTTGTGTTGCCTTACAAATGTTTTTTGGGTTGGCTTTTTTTTTTTCTCCTTTTCTTTCCTTCTTTTTCTCTCTTTCATTTTTTTTTGGTTTTGAATCTTCTTAAAAGACAAGCAGAGTCTGGTTGGGGCTGACTGTCATGTACCCAAGGTAGTGGTAACGAGCAGACACTGCATCCCACAGTTTGCTGTGGATGATGGTAAACTCCAAAAAAGGCAGGACATGGGAACACAAAATCCTGGGGCACTTTCACACACAGGGCAACCACAGTTATATACACACACCTGCCTGATACTGTAAAACCTCAGCCTGTGTTTTACTGAGAAATTGGAAGGAAAACAAAACAGAAAAAGCTCCAAAACAAAGCAGAAATGCTCTTCTTTCATCCAGCCTCCTTCGAAGCAATTTCTGTGGGGAAGCTCTATATCCTCTCAATACAATAATGCACTACTAAAAGCAAGTGGTGCATCTTAGATAAACACGAACTTTATTCTCTACCATATCTAGGGAAAAATCCTTTTTTTTTTTTTTTTTTTAAATTTTGTTACTGCTACTTCTGTCTGCTTAAGAGGAAAGAATAAACTGTACCTGTATGAATGCAGAGGTGGTTTTACATTCCTTACTTAAATGTTTAGGAATTTAATACCAAGATACTTCAGGGCTTTCCTCTGGATTGCCTTTTTGGTTGTTGTGGGGTGGGGTCTTTTTTGTTCAGCTTTGATTCAACTCGAAATGTTTGTCAGAAAACATTTTCTCTCTTTTCAGTGGACCTTGGTTTTGGTGAAAAGTGATTTAACTGGAAACCTTAGAACATAAATGCCATAAACAAATGTGTTTAGTACACAGATCTATTTCACATCCCACATGGAGTAAGCTTTGCTGCCCCTCCTTGGCATCTGAGTAAAATGTCAGCTGTTTCCAAAATCATCAGCAACAGGGGTTTGTGACTGGGTTAAGTTAAGGCTTCTATGGTTGGATGCATTTACAGAAGGATGGGACTCAAACCTGCAGAAAAGCCATAGAAAACAAGGGTTTGGTTTGGTTTTGGTTTCAAACAATGTGTTTGACAAGTGCCTACAAACTTAATGACCCTTCTGGAGAAAGAGCATCTTTCCTTGTTTGGCAGCTGGAACAGCTCTTCTAGGCTGTTTGTGTTGGGATGGAGCCCAACATTTTCCTGTTGCCAAACCTCTTACACCAATAAAGTCAACGTCAGCATGAAGCACTTCATACCCCTCTTACAATTAATTTGCATTTCAGCTGCACAACTCCCGTGGGGCCCTGTCTGCTCCCCTTCCTCTCACAAGCTTGCCCTCCTTCCTCCTGCTCTGGCTTGCCCAGGTTCCCCTGTGGCAGTGGCACATAGCTTTCCTCCCTTCTGCTACTCTGAGCCAGCGAGATCAGGTTTTACAGTACATGCTGCATTTACAGAGGGTGGAGTTTACCAGCACAGAAGCCCTTGAGCAGACTGTGGGACGTGTGCGACAACGAAGTGTAACCGGTGTACCTTGCTGCATGAGAGCTCCAACTCCAAACCAGAAACTATTTAGTAAAGTAAAATTGTTTTCCACCACATCTGAGTCTGGGTTGCACGGGTGGGGGTTATACCACTCATATGGTGTAAACCTGTGGCAGTCAACAGAAAGAGTCTGTAAACATCGAGCAGAGGACACACAGCAAACCTGCTGAGCTGAGCTGAGCTGAGCTGAGCAGAGCAGCACGGCCGGGAGAGCGCAGGGAACGGGAAAAGAGCCCGGCATGAAGGGCTGTCCCGGGACACCCGGCACCGCCCCAGGTGTGCCAGCTGTGAGGCAGCTGTGCAGCCGAGGGATGCCACATTCTGGGGCTGCTCCTCCTCTCCTCCCTGCCCACCCCGCTGGCAGGGCACCGCCGGGAGCCGCGGAGTTTGGGAAGCGTTTGGGGAACAAGGCAGGAGCAGCAGCCCCAAAGGCAGTGCCGCTCGCTGTCTGGGGGAGCTGGACGTGCTCTCCCTGCAGGCAGCAGGTGCCCAGCGTTCCCAGAATCCCTGGATATTCAGAGCTGGCAGGGAAGCGAGGATTCCCGCTCTGGGCAGGTGGCCCATGCAGGAAGCCACCCCACAGCTCTCAGCACCCTGCTCTGGGCAGCTCCGGGAGGCGTTCGGGAGCCACGGCAGCTCCCAAAGGGACATGAGATGGGCACTGCTGGGAGGCACCTGCCCAGGGATTCCCTGGAAGGACTCTGGACTAGGCACACTCCTGGCAGGAGCACCCCAAGGACTGCTTCTCCTCGGGGTACTGCTTTGGCTCCGCGGTGCAGCTCCCTCCCTCCCTGGCGGAGCTTTAATTGCCAACCTCGCCCAACACATTCTAATTACTGTTGCAACAATACAATTAAGCATTGAATTTATGCACGGTTGCGAGCAGAGTGCCTTGCTTAGCTGAAGTAATGAAGGCTGGTAATAATGAGCCCGTTAATTGGGAGAGGATGTAGCTTAGGATGCCATCAGCTGCACAATACCCAGAACGAGAGTACCAAAAATCATGACAAAAGACAAAGTTTTCAGGTTCAAGATACAACAGTTCTGCATGCACCCATCGAAAGAAAAGCAATTCCCAAGTTAGGTGTTTCAGACTTCTGCTGGAATAACGGAAGCAGGTGGTGTGGAGTGACCAGACTGTTCCCAACTCAGCTCATGCACACAGAGGGAAACACATCCTTAGCAGGAGACCCTGAATTAGGACCAGGAGGTGGCCAGCAGCCCCAGGAGTGAAGAGTTCCCCCCACAGTGTTCACACAGGGCAGTAAGAAGAGTAAATCCCTCTGCCTGACCTGCCTGGGAAGCCCAAGGCTGGGATTTTGCAGGGTTTCAGAAAACCACCACATTCAGAGAGCTGGACACAAATGTCTCCATCACTGAAAGAGCAAAAGAGCCATTGCTGGAAAGGGGCTATGAAATTCTGGCAGCAAAGCTCTCTCTTCCACACTAGAAAGGTTTTTCTAGCCCTGGGTATGTATTTCAATGTGTTAGTAGGGTATAAGTCTCTTTTCCACCTTGAAACAAACGCTGATTTTCTTCTCGTGTTTCTATTGCTGTGCTGAGTTCTTGTTTACAATTCAGCTGAATTTCACTGCTCACACCTTCTATTTTCCTGGCCTTTTTTCCCATGGTTTTCTCCCTGTTCAGCAGCAGCTGTGCTGAGGTTCCTGACAAAGGTGAGATGCTGAAGGTCACCCAAGCACCTTTTTCCACGGGCTCTGTGTGACATTATTGACTCAACCGCTTGGCTCTACCTTCACTGACGTAACAGTACAGCTGACATGGCATTAGCAGCAAAGGGAGATTTTGGCAGGAAACACCTCGTTCATCCACTGGCAGTGTACTTGGAACAGAGCTTTGTCAGTCTGCAACCTTTCACTGTGATAAAAGCTTCAGTGTTTGAGTTTAAAAATTAATGTAACAATGACAGGGCTACGTAAGGCTCAAAGACAAATGAGAAATTATTCAACTGCTGGAAAGGTGAAAGAAATGACAGGAGGATTATACCAGTCTGTGAAAATTATTCCCAAGTATTTTTTTTCCAGGAAGTGCTGTCAAAATGTGCTTAACCATTTCATTTAGTGTGGCAGTGCTAAGAAGTGGATGGTTCCTGCGGTTATTAAAAGCAACCAATATTTGCTGAAACACTTTGCAAATCTTACAGAAATCTTATGTATTTGGGGACATGGACAGGTCTCAATGTGGGCTGCAAGAACAGCTTAGCTTAGAAGATATAAATCTAAATTAACATGAACACAATTCCACTTCTTCAGACGATGTATCTGAATCTAACCAGGCACTTTCAGACATCAGCTCAAGGAAAGCATTTGTTTTCCCTTCCCCTGTTCTGAGGTGCAGAGGGCTGGGGGATGTTTTCAGTCTTGGCACAGAACTGCAGAGCAGTCAGTCTGTCAGAGTGGAGCAGATTTAAGATTAGTCATGAATGAGATCATGGATTGTGTACAGTAGAGTTATTATTTACGGTGCACTGAGCCCCTGCAGAAGCCTGTGGGAAGTCAGGACTAATTGTCCCCAGCTGCCAGAGAGGGACAAACTCCTCTTTCACCTCAGGCCACCCCTGGATGTTAACCCCTGACCTCTCCTCCTCTAATTCACACAACCATTTTGGTTGGAAAAGACCTCTAAGGTTGGACCTCCAGCAAAACTAGGTTCACCTTTTGGGTTTTTCCAACTTTGAACAGTGTGCACCGTGAGTGGAAAAGTGAAATGCCTACATGCAAGTGAGAAACTGCTTTTCAGCACGTATCTGCTGGGGTGGAGCCTCCTGATGCATCCACTGGATATTTCTCTTGAACAGCCCCTAAGGAAAACAAAACCTCAGTGCAATACGCAAAAGTGACTTGAGAAAATACCAAGAGTTTGCAGAAAGGTTTTAGGATTGGATAAACCCCTTAGGATGGTTTGATACCCCCTGAACTCCACAGAGCCCATCCAGCACCTACGAGAGGAGAAGCTGTGGGTGAATCTAAAACTGTGTCCTGGGCTTACCTTGCAATGACAAAGAGGACACAGCTGACTCCGAGGCAGGCCAGGAGGACATACATCCAAATATCTGGAGACAGGGGGTTTAAAAAGGAGAAAACGCCAGGGTTTGTCCCGTTGGGCTTCCGGTACAAGATGCTGATCCCCAGCGTCATGAAGGGCTTGGAGAAATCAATCACTTTCTCTCTGACATAGGTGATGGTGAGAGGAGCAACAGCCAGGTCAGCTTTCTGCACACACAAAAGGGAAAACGCTCACCTTCATGTCCAGCAAACCCACTGCAATTCCCTCCATTCCTTCCTCAAGTTTTAAAAAATAAACCAAAATTTGGGTCAAAACCAACAACATTCAACATTTCTAGGGTATTTTGGGGGGTGTGAGAGCCCGTTTACTCTTTTTACAAGGCAGGGGGACATTTGGGACACAGAGGGAAAACCATTGCAACCATTGTGTCAGAATGCAAACCATTCATTCTGACATTCCTACTCAATGGGTGGCAAAACAGACAGACCAGTGGTTCTAAAAGCTGAAAACCACGGCAGAGTGGTTTATAAAATCATTTATAAAATACCCCAGGTGAAAGGAGAATAAAGAGAGAAGTGTCTTACATGATCGATGAGCTCCTTGACCATCCCATTCCACTCTCCCTTGTCATTCTGGGCTCCGTATTTGCCGTCAGAAACGAGTTTGACCTCGTAGATGAAGCCTAAAATATTTGACAGCTCCTTTAGCAGGTCCAGGCAGTAGCCCTCAAATCTGTCATTGCCATACAAGGGCTTGTCAGACTTCTTGTACATGACATAGGGATCTTCCTGCAGGAAAAGACAGCAGACAGGCAGTGAGAGATGTGAGGATGGTTCAGAACAGATCAGCTTCTCTACATGATGGTAATATTTTTGTAAAGCTCTGCAAGAAGATGGAAACCAGCAATTTTCTGTGTGCATCTAAAGCTGTTCTAGGTTTATTAACAAACTCACTGAATGAATTAGTGTTGAGCATAAGGGCCCTGATTTTCAGTGGAATGGACCATTTGTAGCTCCCAGGAGCTTTAATTCCAGTTGCACTCAGCAGCTCCAAACTCAGACCCAAGGTCCCACTCCATGGGACAGGAAGGGATACTGAAGGAGAGAGAACCTTAAATAACAGAAAAAAGTCCAGAAACAGAACCTAACTACTTCTATTTTTTGAAAAGTAAGTGTTTATTAAAAAAGAATATCTTCAAATGGAGCAAATAGCTGTGAGTTGAGCAAATATTCACATGTGGGAATGGAGAAGAGCACAGGCAGATTGCAAAGTACATTGCTGTTTCCCCTTTTACAGGATTTTGGATAGAAGAAGATCTGGGCAAGCAGTTTAATGTGGTAAAACACCTCTGGCTGTGGACAAGCAGTGTAGAAGGGAGCCTTTGAGCTCTTTCCCCCCTCCTGAGGAATTAGGCAGAGCAATTGAAAAAGAAATGGCATTACTGGGCAGGAGGAAAGCATGAGGCAGAGCAGCTCCTGAATACCCAGCTACACCTCTTGCATTCATCACAGTAAGAACAGTAACTCAATCTGTCTGTCTGCTGTTTGCCCCTTTCTTTCAGCCCTTTTGTCTCATTTTCAGTAAAAAAGAAGGATGTATAAGCCCTGACTACAAAGCATTTGTGTCTCTGAAACAATGGAGAAACTATTCCACAGGCAGATGTTCCTGGGAGTCTTCCACTGGCAGTGGGGTGTTTTTGAATCAATCTCATGGATGTGTGTGTAGATTCTGAGGCTAAATCTAAAGATCTGGGGAGCCTTACCAGAATGGTGGTGACGATGAGCGTCCGGTTGGCCAAGGAGTCCGTGATGTTGGTGGACCTGTCCTTGTTGCTGTCCGTCATGTTAAGGCCACTGTAGGAGTTCCAGACCCCAATCTGCACAGAGGAGAGTGGCTGAGAGGCTGTCCTGATCCCCTGAACCCCCAAACCCTGGCCTGGGGGCTCTGGTCACCTCAGGAAGGGACTGAGTGCTGGAGAAAGGCAGGAGCTCAGAGAAAGGCAGCAACACCAAAGGGCTGATTCAGAAACCTCAGGGAACAACTGCAAAATGCATAAATGCAAACCCATGAGAGGAAGAGTCCAAGGCTTGGCAGTGCAGTGCTGGGGTGGCCAACTGGCTTTGTTTCCTGCTAAAAAAAAATGTCAAATGTCTATTTTTCTGATTTTTTTTTAAAATTTTGTCAATGGCGGAGTTGAGACTCGTGGCAAGAGCTCTCTCTTCTGATGGAACAGATTAAAAGCCTGAATAACTCCATTGGAGCAGACTGATGGATGAACTGGCCTTTTGCTTCCCCTGTGCCTCCAGCAGGTTTAGCAAAGATTATTCTGTCATTCCCTGACTCCTGGATATGCCAGAGCTATCAAGGTGATACCATTTCACACCCTAAGCAGTGTTTGTTCAGCAAATATCTGTGGCCAAAGGCAAATTCCTTCCTCGCCCCAGAGAGTGAAATCTTCCAGTATTTACTGCCCAATCCAAAGCCTCCAGGGAAAGATCTTTGTGATTTCAGCGGATTTGTCTCTATGCCTTGTGGGGGCAGAAATTGTGACAACATTGATTTATTCAGATCAGCATTTACCTAACTTAAACGCAGGCTGGAAGCATCTCCAGTGTTTTTGCCCTAGGATTTTCATGGCTGAGGGCTGCTGTGAGGAGCTCCAGGCGAGGAGCTGGCTCAGGCAGTACTGCTTTGTGCTGTGCATTGTGGAGAGCACAGCCATTTCAAGCAAACTCGGGGTTTGTGTCCCTGGGTGCCACTGCTTTTGCCTTTCATGATTTTTTTTTCCCCCCAAATTCTTAATGGGGTCAGCCATGCCATTTAAAAAAAAATGTTTATGCCAAGCATTTGTCAGTCATTCCCTTTGTTTCCAACACGAGATCAGGCTGGGAAGCTGATCTGGAAAATACACAGGAGATAAAATGTTGGCTATTATGACAGCCTGTGTCAGGAATACAGTAAATCTCCAGAGTCCCTGGATTTGCACCAGGGTGGGTGAGCCCTTCTGCTCCACCTTACTGACTCGGAATGTGTTTGTTTGCTGGCAGCAGGGAGAGAGGAGAACACCCATGAGAGCAGGGAGCAGCACAGTCACAGAGCACACAGAATACACCAGGAGATCACTCCACATGTGGGGACAGCCTTGGCCTGAGGGAGGAGATCAGGGTGGGACATCGCTGTGGGGAACCCAGGGGATGCTCTGCAGTTTAGTGACAAGTCTGAGAGGTGTCATGGGCCCTTCCTAGTGAGCCCATGCTCTGAACCAGCTGTAGTTTGCTTTAAATCCCTGCAGCAGAACACGAGGTGCCTGCAGTCAAAAGGAAGAGTGTTCCTGCGTGTCAGGGGGATGATTATTCCCCAGCAGCGAGGGGAGAGGGCTCTGTGCCTCAGCCTGGTCCACTGCTGATCAAATCTGGGCTATTCGGTTATATTCACTTCATAAGAACACAGAAAGGGTTCTAGAGGGTGTTTTACACCTGTCTATTCTCACAAGAACAACACAAACCCAAAACCTTTTCAAGCTGTGTGTGAGGGAGGGGTGTGGAGCAATGAGATCCGTGAGAACCGTGCACAAAATACAGTTCCAAGCACTGTAAAAATGTTCTGCCTCATGACTGCAGAACACTTTAAACTCGGTGGGTGCAGTTTTTATCTCCTCCTCATAGAGCAGCAAGCAGGGGTTGTAAGTCCTGTGGGGAGCAGTGCGTGGAGCAGGGCTCCAAATCCCACTTTTGTGTTTTAAGCACCTTACGTTCAAAGAGGGATGAGATTCCTGCGGTAATTTACATCTTTTATAAACAAGCTTAGTTCCAATTTCCCTGTGTTAGTGAATGACAGCACCCACTTAATCATCTCTATTATTTTCTGTAAGGAGCTAATAACACACTCATCCAAATTTTGAGGCAATAATGCTTGAACGCTGCCAGCGCTGAGGGTTTTGTGTGGGAAAGACACCCCCAGCCCTGCACATTAAACCAGACTTTGCAGCTGATGCCAATACACATCCAAACCAGCATAATTTTATGCCTCATGGTGAATTTTAGGTGAATCAGGAAGGATAGCACCTGAGGAAAGGACTGGTTTTGCTGCAGTCAGGGGCCTCTACTCAAAGAAGGGAAAAGCACAGCCCCCAAGAAGTAAAATAATAATTAAACTCCCCCTGATTTTGGTGAAAAAGCTGAATCCTGCCAAGGTCTTTTTAGTCTTTGGAATTACAGTGTCTCAAGTGGAGATAAACTTATCCTAGGAGGAAAATTCCTGCTTTCAAAGGTTGTCTCTAAACTGCAACAGGAGAGCCCCTGTCAAAACCCAAAAGGCTGAGTGTGAAGACCCAGCCTGAAAGGTTTTGGCATCACCTGTCTGTGTACAAACCTTCTTCCACACTTTATATAAATGATTAGAACCCTCGCCAGCAGCCTTGGGACAGGGAAAACAAACAGAGTGCTTCATTAAAGATGGAAAGAGAACCCGTCTGGAGAGCTGTGTGGGAGCAATCACAGTTAAAGTCTCAATGAAGCCATCAGCAATCACCATGCAGAGCCGAGCCAGCGCACACAGGAGTGCTGCTGTCACCTGTGCTGGGCTTTGGGGACACCCACAGCTGCCACCTTCAGGGCAGCCCTGAGGGAGCCCAGATCGCTGGCTGAGGGCTGAGGAAAGGGAAAAAGAACCAACCCGACCTCAAAAACCTGGAGAACTCTCAACATCTCAGCTTTGTTGAGGTTATTAGTCAAGTACCTTCTTTCCTCTCCTCGTCATGTCACATTTATCTGTGCGTATCTATAGAAATTTATCTATCTCTTTATATGAATTTACCATCCACAGTTCCAGTGGCAAGAATGGAAAATGAGGTGCATGTAAAATGATTCTTTCCATTAGAAAAGTATTGCCTGCCCCAGGTTCCTCTCCCATACCTCAAAATGCACGGTACACGCTGTGAAATAAAAACCTAATCTTAGCAGCTCTGCTATAACTTTGACCCAAATAATCTGAGAATAGTGGGGATTTTTTACCCCAACCCCAGGAGATTCGAGCTGAGGAATCAAATTAGCGTTTTGCTGTGTTTTTTCACAAAAGACCTGGTTACCTTTTCCGTGCCTTCCTCCTTGAGGCTGATGATGTCCAAGTCGAAGTCCTTCCTGAGCCCATCGGTTTTGTTGAAGGTGATGCGGCCGGTGAGGCCATCCCAGCGTGCCTGTGGGGACACAAACACACCTTCCCTGTGGCACCCAGCACAACCTGCTCTGAACCCACAGCAGTTTTTGCCATTTCAATAGACCACAGCACAGAATCACTGCTGAATTTATTTTTTTTTAAGCATATGTGGCTTCGCTGCTTTGACAAAACCTCCTTTTTTTGTTGTTTAGTTTCTCCCCAATATGTTTTGCATTTTGCAAGCAGGCACCAGTCTGTGGCAGTTTATATAGATTGATTTACATATGTCTGGTACTGTATAAAAAAAAAAATAGACTGAATAAAGAGAGAGAATTACATGTGCCCAAAGACAGGGCAGCTCTGCACTGCACAAGAATTCACTAAGGAATTAAAAAAGGAGTCTGCTCTGTCCAGGCTCTGGGGGTGAAACTTGGAGCTCCCAGGAAAAGCCCAGAGAGCTCAGGAAAGCTCTGCAGTGTGAGCACAGTGTCACCCCTGGTTTGAAGGACAGCACACAGTCACAAGGATCAGGTGTGGTCCAGCAGCACTTTCCTATTCCATCCTAACCCAGGGAATCCTAATCCTTGTTTTCAACACTGGCACCTGGATGTGGATTTGTCCTGCACAGCCAGGAGGATTCCCCATTCTGGGGAACCTTCTTCAGGGACAAGGATCAAGGGCAAGGATGGACTTTCTCCACAATTCCAGTTTTCTGTGTCTTGAGAGCTTCCCACCCAGCCTATTTTCCTTCAAATGAGATCTACCTCCCTCTCTCCTTCCCCCTTTTGTCCCCAGAGCTGGTGCTGATCTGTAGAACAAAGTGATGGGTTTCAAAGTGCAGCCAATTGTGATAATCTATTTTTGGGAGCTCCCCCGTTAGATTAAATTCGTCAAAGATACAAGGAGAGCTGAGGATAAATGATGGCATTGTTCCTTCGTGTGTGTCAGCCATGTAATTTTAAATTACAAGCTTTCCCACCACACATCGTTCCTTGCTTCATTTAATTTATTGGAGACAGAGGACAGAAGGAAAGCTGCATTAAAAATCACCACACTTAGAGACTGGTGTCTCTCCTTCCTGTTTAATCTGAATTGCAGCCCTGAATCTGCAGGATTTAATCTCGGGGAGTTCTCACCACATGTCTCAGACAAATCTGGTCCATTTGGAACTTGTGGAAACACAGCAGGACTTTGAAACACACTTAAGTAAAATAAGAATGGAAAAGCATAAATGCAACAAACTTGCTGGGAGATTTTCCATCTTACTGATTCGGGAATATACAAATGTCTCTGCTGGAAACAGCAAAACACCTGCAGGGTTATTTATTATTTATCTATTACACTGATATCATCAAAATAGCAGGGGGGAGCACATCTGAATGAATTTCACTTTCTTGTACCTCTTTTTCCATCCTGTCTTTTTATTACTCTGACTTATTCATAAAGATGGAACATTTTTTCAAATCTGATCTTTAGAGATCAAATTCTCCTGGGAGGGTGCTTTGCTCCTGTTTTTATTGATTACATATCCCACGCTCAGCTTCCCTGCTAATGGGGGATGATCCTGAATAAACACCCAGGGTGTTGTGTTTGGAAATGGCAGCAGGAGCCTCCAGCTCCATTCTTGTGGAAAAAAAATTTATATGGTGAAATGCATCTCACTTTTCAAAATAGGCTTTGGTGCTTCTATCTCCATATTAAAAAAAAAAAAAAAAAAAGGAAAAGGAGTTACAAGCTGCTGAAATGTGAAGGTACAGAGAAGTGCACAGGGCTTTTGTCCAACTTCAGTCCCACTCAGAGCACCACATAATGACCCAAATGGGACTTCAATGACAAACAGGTGCCAGGCAGTGTTTTCAGAAGGGTTAAATGTTGATGGGATTGTAAGCCCTAATGGTGAGGGACACGCTTCAAATACCATCTGAATTCTAAATTTAATTTCTGATTTTTATTCCTTCTAAACAGAAACAGAGAAAGCAGCAGTTGCAGAGTTCTCGTTAATTAACAAACTGAAGTGAAGCAGAACTTCCTGAGGAGCCAGGAGCTGCATGAGTGTAACACAGAGATGAGGTTTCACCCTTTCACACACAGGATTTATAGCAATTTCCATGTTTCTGGCAACACACTGAATGCTACAGGATATAATACGAGTTGAATGGGAATCTGATAATGTCATTCACCACAAGAGCATCACCACCAGCAGCTGCTCAGACCCTTTCTTACTAAGCCTTGAGAAGGGAGTGGACAGAGCAGCCATCTGCCATGGCCAAAATGTGCAAAACAACCTCATCAGAACTGTGAAACTTCCTGCTTTTACTGCTTGAAAAAATGAGGATTGTGGGTAAAGTACAGGCTGAATTCTGGGCTGAAATATTCCTATTACAACCCCTGTCAATAGATTGATGGGAAATTATAATAACAGGAAGAATGAAGCTGGCTCAGCTTCCAAGATCAAACACGGCCGAGGAGTTTTGTCAATTCACACTTATCATATGGTCTTTGTATCAATTTCCACTTCATCAGCTTGGATCAATTCCTGCAGCAGCCTGAGCTTCAGCCAGAGCCAATCAACAGTTCAATCCCAGAATCAATCTGTTCAGCTCCTTCCAGACTTTTCACAGACTCGTGGAATATCCTGAGTGGGATATTCCTAATTAGCTACAGGGGTGAAGGAATTGATATTCCCAAATTTCTGAATGAAAAGCTGAATGAAAAATTAAAGAAAGCTAGGAACAAAATTTAAAGAAACCTACAATGCTCAGAACACCTCAGGCCACTTATGTAACAAAATCTCCCAAAGCCTTAAATAACAATACACCAGCATAATAATGAATAATCAATAATTAATAACGAATAATGACTAATGATAATAATAAAATAATGACAAAATTAAAATATCAATAATTAATACAATAATAATAAAAATTAAAATAGAAAAATAATACCCAAAATTCTACTGAGCAAGAACAGTTTAATTTTCCCTTGGTTTTCTTTCCTTTTGGAAGAGAAAGCCCCTGCTTTATTGGAATTGCAGAGAGGGCTGCCAGATTGAAGTCAGAGTGATATTGCTTCTCCTTGAAGTGGAAATCATCGTGTGCCATGAGCCACACATGAACTTGTCAGCTCTTACAATTAATCCTCTTATTAACAGAGATCCTCCAGGATTATGGAATACAGTGAGTTAGGGGGACTTTTCCATTATCCTGCTCCAAATCTGGCAGAACTGATGGAATAAAGAGAATTTCAGCACTTGCCAGGACAGGGTTTTATCTATTGAGATAAACTCAGAATTATGGTTGCTCCACAGTCTCTTTACTTGGAAGAGGTCCAGGAAAAGTCCTGGGCTTTCACTGAGCAGCACTGGAATGGAAATGAGGGCTGGGGAGGCCTGTTCTGAGCAGGGGGTTTAACCAGTTGTTGCTCATTTTTTATAAACAAATCTACTGCCCAGGTAACATTTAATGAGCTAACAACAGAAGGGAAGAAAACATATATAATCTTTTTGTCAAACAGCTTGTTTTGATTTTAGATATCACAGTATCAGAGCCTTGCAGATAATTCATCAATTTTCATAAATTCAATATGTATTTATGCTCAGCAAGCCATCCTGCAGTAATTTTGCAGTCTGTGCATAGATCATTCCATAAATGAGTGTTTTTCCACTTGAAATTTGATTTCAGAATAAGGATCCCTAATGACATTACCCTCAGCCATACATTGTCTCCTTGGGAAGCTGACCTTTATTTTCTAATAAAGAACCATGGGATGCAGGTCAGGCAGTTGTTTTGTTTGCTCTCCTAATTAGGAGTTTTCAGGTCAAAGGAACAGCCAGTAATAGGCTCAGAGCAGAAATGCACTTCATGGACAAGAAGTAAAGTTTTTGAAAAGGGAAACAAAGAAAAAAAGATTGTTTTAGTGAGAGTGGCTCATGTGTTAATATTAAATTAGCTGGTGAGAGGAGTCCTAGCAAAGGAAACAACTGTTTTAATTTGATGTAACTGAATATTGCAGCACCAGAGCTGAATGCCCACAGACCCTGTCATGGCTCCATGTTAAAATGCAGTGGAAAAGATGCAGCAGAAGAGATTTTATCTCATGTTTTGGAGCAAAATGTGTTCATCTTTTCCTAGTCACAGACACAGAGATTTCTGTGCTGCCACTCAGCCCCTCTCAGAGAGCAGGGCAGGTGGGGAATTCCTAACTCTTCTGGCATCAGAGCCTTGTACTGCTCTCTCCTTTTTATTTGTTCCACTCTGCAGGGTTTGAGTCCCAGGAAAATACTCCTACATGTTGACTCTGCTAGTAATAAAAGACCATTCAGCAACAGAAATGTTCTGCTCTCTTACAAGATGTTTTGTGCTCCTGTTTTTGGAAATGCTGCCAACTGGAAACAAAACAAATTGATTGATACCTCTTCAGATGGATTGCCTTCCCTTCTGTCATAATTTGAATTCCTGCTTGTAGTGGAATGAAAAACCTCCAGCTCCTTCTCCTTCCAGTGCTGTTCCAGGTTTTTGGTTTGGATTTAATTACTTATTGCCATGAATCCCCTGGAAATTACACCCTGTGATTTTGTATCAGTCGGGATATTTTCCCTGTGGTGCAGCTCTTTTTGGTGGTGGCTGGAAATTGCAGCTCCTCACTGTGTCTCTGCCTGCCTCTTTCTCTACAGAGCCAGGCCATCATTTGCTTGAATGCCTTGAGCTCACAAGGAAAGATTCCAGGAATTACACTTTTCTGTGTATAGGGTAAGGGTCTTTTTTCTTTTAATTTTGTAAAGAAGGAAAATGCACTAAAGCCATTTATAAACAACATAAGCAGAGCACAAAGTACAACACTCTGAATCATCATTGTGGCTTCAAAAAGCAGGCAAAATAACAACCTAGAATAATAAAGATGTGGCAAAATTTCACCTCGATGCTGAATCAGTTGCTGCCCTTTTGCACAGGAAGGGACTGAATATTCTTTTTTTTTTTTAATTATATTTACTCTTGAAACAGTCACCCAGAGATCAGGGACAGAGTGCTGGACGCCTGAAAAACTGCTTAATGTTTACAGTCCCCTTCCTGTGTACAAATAAGTGAAATCAAGGTCTCATTTTAAACCTTTAAGAAGGAAAAATGATGTGAGAAATTAAGCAGGCTTCCTCAGGGACTTCATTTTCCTAATCCTGGCCTTTGCTGCCGGCTGGAGACTCTCACTCCTGGTCTCAGTGCTTGGGATGGATCTTGTGAGAAACACGACATGAGCTGAAATCTCTTCAGCTCACTTTCAGTCACTGAGATTTTTCTCTGTGCCTCTGCTTGAGGGCATTTAACAGTCACTCAAAATCAAATCTGTGTCTCTGCCCTTCTCTATGCACTTGTTCTTTTAATTGTGGCTGGATTTGAATGAGGGGAGCTCACACTGGTTTTGATAATAATTGGAAAACAATCATGATCTGGGGCCTTATGCTTTAAAGGGGACATGACCAGAATCTGATCATTCAATTAGAAACACATTTTGTGTTTACACCAATTTCTCCTTCAGGGAAGGTGGAATCATCCTTTCTCTCCCTGTTCCCTCTCTGAAGAAAGACAACAACCTCCTTTTCCCTCTGAGCACAGGTAAGGGACATTCCCAGCAGATGCTTCCAGAAGGGCTCAAAGATTGGGACATCCTTCAGTTGTGAATGACATTGGCTCACCGAGAGACATGAGCTTCTGACTAAGATTTCCTTTTCATTAAAAAGTCCTTAATGAGCTGTTGTAGAGCCTCGATCCCAGACATTTCATAGCCCACAGGTGACTTCAGCTCTTTTCACCACCAGAATAAGATGCAAAAACTCACCAGGGAGCCACTGAAACACTTGTTAACTCCAGCAGCTGCAGGAATCACTGCAGGCAACTTCTTTGTCTGAAACTGGCTTATTTAGACTGGAGTACAGAAGATTTGTCTTTAGATCAGGCTGTAAAGTGCCTTCCCAGAATGTCAGTACCACATCAGAAAACAGGAAAATTGAATTCTATTCATGTGGGCCCAAGCTATCACTCTGCCTCCTTGCCTTTATTTTCTCCATCCCTATTCACTGGTTCCTAATTTATAAAGCTCCTCTATCCCTGTTGAACGAACCAGATCCTAACATGAAGTAGGGAAGTTCGAATGTATTTTCAATTCAGTTTCCAATACCTGTTCTAGGCTTTACAGGAAATGCAATACTGTCCTGTCAAACCTTATCCTCTGCTTTCAACCACCTTTTTTTTTGGCTACAACAGACACAGAAGATAAGACTCTCAGAGTATTTAAATCAGTGTTTTACTGACCGTGAGAGGCTCTATCTGCAAGGCCATCAGTAATTAGCTCACATATCTTACTCCATGCAAGAGAAGCTCCTTGTCCATGATAAATGAGAGCTGTGTCACAATTCAGGCTTTGAATTGTTCTGCTGGGGTACATCTGGTACTCTTGGGCAAACTAGTCTGCTTTAGGCTTCAGGGACCCTGAGTTTTATGCTCAGCATCCCCCAAAATAAGTAGGGCATCACTGCCAGTGCATTCATTGATACAAAGTCTTTTGTTATCTTTCATTATACTTATTCTTCAAATGCACCAGAAATTGTATGAGTGGCAATGCTGCCTTATTTAGTTTGAGGTTCAGAAGTAGAAGAGGAAAGGCTTTTGCTTATATCCCTGCCCTCTGGCAGTGGGAAGCCATTCCCTGTGTCCTGTCCCTCCAGCCCTTGTCCCCAGTCCCTCTCCAGCTCTCCTGCAGCCCCTTTAGGCAGTGGCAGGGGCTCTGAGCTCTCCTTGGAGCTTCTCTTCTCCAGCTGAACACCCCTAGCTCTCCCAGCCTGGCTCCAGCCCTGGAGCAGCTCTGTGGCCTCCTCTGCTTCAGGAAGCAATTTCCTTCTTTACAAACACTGGCTGCAGTGTTTTCTGGATATTGATCACTGATCAAACGATCTGCAAAACAACTGGAATTACACAGTGATGCAAGGACAGAGCTTTCAGTTTGCAGAACAACAGCTGTAGTTACCTCATATTTTTAGAAATTATCAACATCTGTAACAAACATTAGCCAAGCGAAAAACCTGGGAGGTCTCACAGTGTTTCAGTCTGAGACTTTGCTACACCTAGGGTTTTGCAAAGTTTTTTGGAAACCAGAATGGAGGACACAGTGCCTGTAAATCAGCATGGAGTGAGGAGGAATTAACGGAAAGAGGAGCACAGCAAGGACAAGGACAGGGAGCAGCAGGGGAACCAAGGAAGAAGCAAGGATGCTATTGAGCATCAGCAGCAGAGGTTGTGCACTTGCCTCTTTGATGAGGTTCATGAAGCGCGGCCCGAAGCGCCAGGGCTTGTGGCGGTGGCACTGCAGGGAGCTGACGGCCAGCTGGGACGCTCGCTGCGACGCCACGGCCACCATGTACACGGCGTCGTACATCAGCGCCGCCTCCGTCTGCAACAACACAGCCTGGTTAGTGCCTGCCGGGGCTCCTCTGCTGCCTAACCAATCCCTCTGATCACCAGAGCACATCCCACATCCTGCCCAGCTAGCTGCTGCCCTCGAGGATCTCGGCTTTCGAGATGTCCCCGGTGGTGTCCTAGGGACAGGGCAGCTGCCCTTCTCAGGTGTGTTTCTGGGGGATGAAGTTGGACTCACACATCTAACTTCTCACTCCACCCTTAGATTCTTGAACGTTCTCCAATAGATTCAGACACCAAAATTACGGGGTGCTCTTTGTGCATCTGTGTTGTTTTGAGAGTGGGTTTGTGGGTTTAAAGGCGCGGCCTCAAACTGAGATCACGCACTCTGCCTCACTTTGTCACTTCAGAAAAGTCTCACCTTCACCTGCACTGTGCTTTGGTTTTCTCTCATGTGAGGTGGGAATGGCTGTGATTCCCTTAATGATGCTGCACAAATTACCTTCCAGGTAAACCTAATGAATTATTAAGCAAGGGCCTGAAAAAAAAATCTGCAGTAATTCTGCAGATGAGAAACTGGACTCTTTTGTAGGAACTACAAAGCTGATCAATTTTCTGTTTCTTTTCCATGCAATTCCTCTGGGAAATTAATACATTTGGTTCTTCATCTGTGCCATTTACCTGAGTAAATTACAACAGCATCAGTCTTATCAGCATTGCAGGGTTTTGCTCAAATGTATCTGAATTTAAGGACGAATCTTAAGATCGTGCAGAAGAGGAATTGGTCTTGATGTGCTTGGCAGGATCTGCCCAAAATAATGCTCCACAATGGGAACAAATTGTGAAATCAGAAAACATTGTGAGTGATGAGTCAAGCAGGAGGAGACAATACCAGCTGTTCTCACTGTGAAACGTCTCCAAACAAATAGTTGTTCCAGCCACACTCAGGGAATAAAGGACTTACCCCAAATCCCTCAAAGTCAATGGAAATATTCCCATCAGTGCAGCAGACCTGTTTTTCCATTGGACTGGGCTCTCAGGATTGGATTTTACTGGATCTGCCTGTTTCCCAGGCCATGAGAGCCTGGGAGGGGCTGCTTGGTGAGAAAGCCCCTCTGTCCTCACGTTGCTGCTCAGTTTGGGCATCCAGCAGGGTGGGAACTCACAACTGTCTCGGTCATGCCCTGCTCATTTCCCACAAGCTGCTTTCAGGGCAAACAGCAGAGCATGAGCCAGCAGGGATAAATCCTGAGTTAATAACAGGATGTACAGTGCTGATCTCCGTGTACTGTGCAGGCTGTCACAGCCTGATTGCCACATGAAATACAGCAGTGGTGCAGCTCTCCATCAAACTGGGCCATAATGGAACCTGCCGGGAATATTGAAATATCATAGCCAGGAGGGAGAGGCTTTCCTCACTGCTGGGCCAGAGCATCAAGGACACTGAGATTATGGAGATGCAAACGAGAGAGAAAGAGTCAGGGACACCAAGGAGAGCAGAAGAGTGGTGAGAACTTTGCTTTTCCCAGTTTTATATTTGGGTGATTTCTGTGTGAATTCCCATCAGGAATTCCCAGGGACAATTTTCTCCCTGCTGTGGGTAGGAGTGAGCACAGTGACTCCACCCAAAGCAGCACTGGGGTGTGAAATGCCAGGGACAGCACACTTAATGCATTTCTCCTCAGGATGTAAAGACATTTCCGAATTTTCTCTGCAATCATCTGCAATAAAGTCTATTTCTTCCCGCTTCACGCTCCACTCAGTACATGAGATACATTATCTATTCTACAAAGAGATGGCAACCCCTCACCCTGCCAAACTGAATGGAGTCGTGTTGTCCATGTAATTGCTCCTATTCTTTCCTTTGCTTCTTGGGGGAGTGCCAGGCAGGAATCCTAATTCCCTGGCTTGATGATACCTTTCATCTATCTTTAAATTATGTCTCAAAAGCCAGAGTTTCTGTAGAGCTGGCAACGAACAGAAAGGGCACTCTGCCCATTTAAAAATGCTATTCTCTTCCCACACTTGTGGTATCTTCCCCTGCAGGTAATAAATCCTGTACCTGCTCTGGTATTTATTTTCTGGTGTGTTTTCCACTCCATGCAGCAGGCAATTGGCGGAGCAAGGCACCATTTGGATTTTTGACCACAACGAGATGTGACACTGTGACAGGGAACTGTCCCTCTGCCACCCTCCCCGAGTGGCTGTGTGGCTGTGGCTGCTCACTTACTGTCATCATGCCATCGAGGAGCCCTGTCTCAGGTTTGGGGGGAGCCTGCAGCCTCTCCATCGACCACTTCTCCACCACGGATGACACGTGTGGATTCTCGATGTTGAGCAGCCGAAAGCCCGTCATGTTCACCCCACTGTACCTGTAGGGCTCCAGGTCCAGTGCAAACAGGTCCTACAGCACCAGCAAGAACACAAACAAACCCATTTTTACAGCAAAACGTGCGGTTTTCCCCTGTGCCCACCCTGGCTGCCCTCAAAGGCTGCTCCTGTTTGAAACCTGATCGAACCGAAGCTGTGTGAGGTGGGTGACAAACACACAGCTGCTTTTTGGAACAGAAAGATCAGCTCCCCACAGCAGAGCTGCTTTGCAAGCAACCTGCACATTTTAATTTACAGCAGTGCTGCAGCTCTGACAGGCCAACATGAGGGATTAGCTGGCCAGTGTCAAGCTTCCTTCTCAGCTCGGGGAAGGAAAATTCCAAGAGACGTCGCAAGCACTGCGTTTTGCTTGCTTAGAATCCTATATTTTGCCTGCTGTGCCCCCCCAGGGGCCCTCCAGCCAGGCTGTGGGATGGAAACATCAGTGCACACTGACTCCATGTGCTCCAGAGCTTGGCATTCACTGGGCAGGGAAATAATGGGCATTTGGGGCACTTATCCATGGGGAACCCTGCCAAGCTGTGCTGCTCAGGCAGTGCAGGTGTGAGAACTGCTCCTCAAAGCCTGGAGCTGCTTTTCAACACATTTCCTGATCCCAGCAGAGCAGGAAAACGAGAAATGAGCTGCTCACGGTTTGCTACCAAAACCCAAAACATTCCCAGCACCACACCACCAGAGCTCAGTGCTTGCTCTGAAATGCTCTGCACCATCTCCCACACTGCTGCTGCTGGTGACCATTGCATGGTAGATTCTTGTTTATTGTATAAAATCGTAAGTTCCACAGTCAATCCTAAATTTTCCCCATTTTCCTTCTCAAAGAGAACTATTTCAAGCTACTTCAAGTTCCAAACATCAGGAGCATCTCTTCTAACGAATCGACTATTGGATCCAAAACGATTTGTCACTTCCACATAAAATTTGATTTGGGGAGGAAATAAAGAATAAGTTCATGTACATGATGTAGTCCAGCCATCTAGGACTGTTCCAGCAATATTAATTCTTTGCTGTCTTTCTAGTCTACAATGCAAATGAACCTTAGGCACAAACTAAGTTATATTTTTATATAGTGCAGAAGTTAAAATATAGGAAAAGCATACTGAAGTAAGTATTTATAAATCCAGACCATCAAAGAAAACTTAGGGGTTTACTTTTATTAAAAAATTTCCGGAGTGATTTTATCCATTTGTGATTTTGTTGTTTTGTAAGTAATTTAAACATTCCAGTAATGAACCAGCAGTGCCCATGGTGCAAAGCCATTCATTCTTTATTTTGTTTCACTCTGGTCCATCTGTACTGATGGCTTCTCCTTAATCACCATACTGCAATTAATTTGCAGGGCATTAAAGTGTTGGCCAGCTCCAGAAAAGTGGCCAAACAGCTTCTTTACAAAATTGGGGGTCCTGATATTCCTAAGGAGTGTTAGCACCCATTCTCCAGGGCATTCCTTGACTAATGGCAACAAAGATCTAGAAAAAAGGGAAAATTTTAGCTGTCTTTTCTGCAACAGAGAAAATACCACCCCCACTCCCCCATCTTTATCGTGTTCCTTACCAGTGTTGTAAAAAAGTAGTGGTAGTATTCTGTCATCATTCCCATGGAGAGGACCTGTGGGAAGACATGGAAAGGTGAATGTTCTTCACTCTGAAAGCTCCCAGTGTGCTGCAGTGCCTTTTGAAAAGCAAGGGTTAAACACATTATACGACATGAGAGCTTGATTGCAATAAACCCTGTATTTTTCTTCAGGAGCCAAAAATATCCTGTTGTATTTAAATGGTGTTTTTATCACCTCTGCTTGGCAAAGAGATTAAAGATTGCAAAACTTCCAGGACAAGAAAAATTACTAGAGATAACAAGAAGCTGATTCTTTTAATCCTTTAGTCTGCAGGCTGGAAGTGTTAAAAAGGAATTTAGTAGCAGACAACACAGCTTGCAGGGAGAAGTGCTTAGGTGCAGTTTTTGTATTCTGCTGCCGGGTGAGAATAAGACACTGGTGAGGGCTCAGGAGCAAAGGAGGAAAACAGAAAGACAAAAGTTTCCTCTTGTGAGGAGGAGGAGGAGGAATCATCAACTGGGAAGCACTGAGGAATTCATTACCACAACAGCAACACACAAAGGTTAACTCCCATCCAGTCTTGAGCACAGCAATGTACAAATCTGCTATTAATACTCTTTTAGGACACTACTAGCAGTGCTTGAATAGCTGCTTGAAGGACAGGGGGAAATAGTGGGATTTGGCTGGCCAAAATTCCCTTTCCTGGCAGAAGCCTCTGAAAATCAGTTGAGTGATTGTGTATGGCAATTCCTCACACTAAAAAAAAAAAAAAAAGAAAAAAAAAAAAAAAAGAAGGAAAACCCTGAACTTTCTGAGCTGCAGCAGATAATAAAACCATCTCAGTGTTAATCACAAACAACTGATCCGTTTCCAGCCACTAAAAGTCAAGCCAGAAGGCAAGTATCTTATTGAAATGCTCCACTGGATTTACACATCAAAATTTCCTTTTTTATTTCTGATTTTATTAATCCTCTTCTATTCTGTCTCTTGGAGCTGTTTTATTACCTGTAGAATAAGCTGGAGGCTGCTGTTCCTTCCCTGTTTCTGCACAGATAACAATACATGGATGCATCCATGGGAACTTTTGTGTGCTGTGTTTCCCAGCTGACCTGGCTGGACTCAGTCCCTCTCCCTGGAGCCATTGGATTTCTGTGGCTTAGGGAAGGAGGTGCCAATTTTATGGGATTTTTATGCTGCAGATCTCCTTTGAGCTGAAACTGTGCTGAAATAGCCCAGTAGTGACCCTATAGGGCTCAGAGCAGCTGCCAATTTAAACAAATGTGCTCTGAGCCCAGGAGATGCCCAAATTTCTTTGGTCCTTTCCAGGATGTTTGCAGTCAGTCCATGGTGGTGCAAAACAGACAGAAATGAAGCCCCTGAGGAAAACAGCCTCAGCTGATTGTTCTCCCCTCTCTCAGTCCTTAAGGATGATTATTAGTTAACAGCTATTTAGCACTTAGACATGCCTGGGACATGTACATGAGACACTAAACAGGGGTTTTTTTTATCAGTGGATCAGACAGACTTTGCAGTAATAATAATTTATTTCTGTTTAAGGGTAATATGGCTGCTAAGTAAAACTCCCACTGGAGGATGATTGAATGCTCTGGTGCAGGAAAACAGGAGATGGAATCAAATCAAAGCAAAAGCAAGAGGAATGCTGAGAATCATGCTGGACACCCCAAAGCATGAGTAACTCCCAGTCCCTAATCCCTTGGATGCTCCTGTCAGTGTAAATAGGAGTTTTCAGGGCTCTTCTGCTGTGTGTTTGCAGCACAGCAGAACCACAAAAGCAGCTCCCAGCAACTCCCAGGAGGGAGACCATAAGAGTCTGCTTGGGCCAAAGATGGATTTCGGGCTGGGATAGCCCTGAAGCACCTGGCAGAGCTTTCCTCAGAGCAGGTGAACATAAAGAGAGAAGGAATCCAGCAGAGAGAAGGGAAGGCAACATCTCTGTCTGTATTTCTGCCCACAGGAAACTGCAAAGAGGTTTCATTGCACATTGCTATTTAAATAACTTTGCATGTAATTATGTAAATAATTATGCACCTGATACAAATGTCCTATTTAAATAATAATAGCTTTTACTTGCAGTGGAACTCAGATGAATGTAAACTAGGGAAATCAGCCTCAAATATTCTCCTTGTACAACTCCTGCCCAGCCTTCCCTGTATAAAATTTGTTCTTCAGCCAAACTCAGATATGGTTGGACAATGGGAGATAAAGACACTTCCATCTCCAATTATCTATTCCAGATCAGGAGCTTTGGCCTTGTCCTTTGCAGCTGTGTACTTTTAGCTGTGGGTCATGAACCACAACACGAATCCAAGAAAGTATCAGTGGTCAAATTATATATGGCAAGCTGACAGAAACTGGATAAAAATACTCTCTCTTATGTCTGAAAATCTCTTTCGGGTGCCATGCTCCTGGCTTGAGTCACATCCCAGCTCTAACTTGCATTTGTTCAACTTACAAAAACCTCCCTGCCTCATTTAGATCCATTGTCAGTCTCCCTTCGAGGCGAGCTGGATCTGGAATGATGGGGAAGTGCATTAGTGGGAGCTGCACCAGATCCTCTGCTTGCTTTCACTCTGCATTGCCCTCACTCTGTTATTTAATTTCATGACCATTAAATGCATTTCATTATCCAATTAATTATCCCCACTGTTTTTTTAAGATCAGCACAGTGAACAAGAGCCCCTCTGCCTCCTCACCTCTCTGTCCAGTGTCAGAGGTTTACACTGAGCACACAGTCCACACAGACAGCTTTACTTGGCCTTGACTGAGTTCCCTGAACGTCTGCATCCCTCTGAGGCACAGCAGCCATCCCAGCAGCAACCAGGGGGCCAAAAGAGGGTGTCCCCCACCAACAAACCCTTTATAAATATCAGGAAGGGGAGGAGAACCAGCCAGGCCAGTACATCTCTGCTTCTCCCCCAAATGGGGGCACCGGGGGGATCTGCACTGGTATTCCTCATGGAAATGGGAACAGAGCTTATCCTGCCTTTTCTTAGCAGGGAGTGGGCTCCAGCCTACCTGCCAAGTTCCTGGCAGGAGCAAATTCAGGCGCTGAAGTTTCCCACTCTCACATCTATTACTGTACCAGCAATGTGCACCATGGTGACACCCTGTTTTCATCCTTCTGTGGGAACTGAATTCAGGATTCTTTTCATTGTCTGTCACATCATCTTTACAGAATGCTCTGTGAGAGCCTTGAACCTGATTAAATATACAGTACACTTCCTCAAATGTGTTTTGGAGGTGTGAAGGAAGGAGTAGGTAATTTAAGGTTAGCAGGGATGTAATTTCTAAGAGGTGAGTTTGCCTAGCAGTAAAATCCGTGTCAACCTTTGGTGTGTTGGAACAAACTGAGGGTGAACCATAACAGTTTGACCTCTTCAGCCAAGTTCCTCATGCAAAAGGCAGTATCAGACCAAACAGTGTGCAGGATAAATTGCAGGATTCGTGCATACAGCAGATTGCCATTTGCAACAGCCAGACTTCATTTACTTGTGGAGTGTTTGTTGAATCCAGATGTCCACCAAATATTCCAGATAAATGTCATAACCAGCAAAGGAGGGGCAGGCCTTGTCAGGCTGGTCAGGGACTGGGGAATTCCAGGCTCTCTGAGCATGGCAGAGAGAAGGGAAAATGTGGGAGTTTAGGGAATAGCTTGTTCGGCTGTATGCAGGCTCCGTATTTTGGTTAAATTAGGTTATTGATTCGCCTGCTCTTGTTGTGCACACAAGGAAGTGTGGCCTGATGGTGTTTTAGTGGAAGCCATAAATAAGCAGAAATTGGACTTGTATCACAGAAAAAATCAGTCTTTTGTGGTGTTTTGTAAAGCAAAGGCTGGAGGAGGCAGTGCAGAGGTACCCTGGTGCACTCACTCCCAGCACAGCTTCAGCAGAGCTCTGAGCTAATCCTTCTGCTCCCAGAAGAGCTTTTGGGCACCTCCCTCCCTGGGAAACAAGCAGTGCCATGGCTGGTGCCTCTTCCTGCTCCATGGGCTACTAAACACCTACTGCATGACTTAAATACACTAAACAGGCAAGGAAGAGTTGCTTTGGGGACAGCTTTAGGTGACCCTGATTCCTGCTCCTCTTAGAAATCTTGCATAATTTAACAACAACACCTGTTTTTCCCGTGGCGTCTACCGGATTGTTTGCCAAGTCAAAAACATTCTCTGCTACTACCCCAGAGTTGCTCTGAAATGATTCCTCCAGCATTTGATATCTTGTTTCCATTCAGGGTTCAATGACACGGGGCTTGTGAGTGCTGGGATGGGGATGTGAACTCTGTAACCTGCAATCAGATGAGCCCCACAGGAATTCAGAGCCCTCCACGCCTGCACATTTCCCTGCTGCCTCTGGCAGGGAGGAACTCAACCCCTGAGTTATTGCTGCCAGCATCTCACTCAGCCACACAACCATCTCATAGAAAAGCCATTTTCCCTTTCTTTCTAACCTATATTTATGTTGTTTCCTCCCCCACAGTGCTGACCCACAGGTGTACCTCTCTCAATTTTCCTGGTTTCTCCCACACTGTCATTCCCCCTCCTTCTCTCAGTTTTCAGGCACTGGAGAGCATTATCTGTATCTGCAGCCTGCCACTTGTCTTGCTGATCCATATCCCACACAAACTCTTCTGCTGCTTTGCCCTGCTTTAGTGCATCTTTCAGCACTCCCTCCTCTTCCTTTGACACCCAGGTTTTGTTTTTCGGGGTTTTTTCCATGCTCAGTGTGGCATATTGGAAGCTTTGTGCCACCTGCAGTGTGCCAGACATCTGCACCTTCCTCTTACAGGTCCTTCAAAACTTGTGTTGTCAACTGTTCCCCCACAAATCTCCTTTTGGAGCAGCCAAATGTGGGGATGCTTTTGGGCAGCCCTGCAGGCAGCAGAGTGGGGGGACAGCCCACTCCCTCTGCCCAGACAGTGCTGCTGCAGAACTAAGATATTTCAGTAAAACATGCTGGGATGGGAGCAGAAAGGAACCTTTATGGGCATTTAGTCAGTGGAAGCTCTCTGGTGCTCTTGTGGGATCAGGGAATCCTATCAGATTGACTGGCAGGAAAAATAAATCCTCCCTCATCCCTACAGGTGCAGCAAGAAGCGAGCTGACATCACAATGTATGCCTTGCTTGGAATTATTTCCTGCAGGGCAAGGAACTGCAGGAGCCAGTGCTTTAGACTTTGATTGTCCAGGAATATACAGCAAGTGACACCAGTAAATTCTAATTCCCACCACTCTCTGTGTGCCCCTGGGAATGTCCCAGCCCATTAATGTCAGGCTCTGTTTGTCCTTGCCTGGTGTGGCTGCCCAAATCTCACACTCAGGCTGGGTCAGCTCTCACGCAACAGCCTCTCTTATTGTTTTGAAGGATAGTTTTTTCTTCAGATCCTGGCTCTTTTTTTTTAATGGGAAAGAAATAACAACTCTATCGATTAAACCCGACCAAGCTGAAACAAATGAAGTGATCTCCCTAGTCAGGCAGAACCTGGAATGTCAAAAAGAAAAGCCTGTTTGCTCCTGTGGGATATCCATGGAGCTCTTGGGATGTCAGGGGCTCTGCACAGCCCTGGGGCTGCTGCACCTTTTGCTGTGACTTCTGTCCCAGCTGGGGAGTGCCTTTGGAACCAGAGATGCCGACAGATTTTGGGGCCCATTGCGCTTTGCCTCCCCCTCCCCAGTACCTGCTTGAGGATTTCTGCCGCCGTCTCGTGCGAGCAGTCAAATATCACATAGAACTCCTTGCCCTTCTTCATCTCCTTCAGCAGAGGCCTGGCATCCTTGTTCCCAGAGGGCAGCTGCCGGATTTTGATTTTGATGTTGTATCTGGAAGGGGCTTTGATGAGCTCCTGCAGGCGAATTAGACCTGAAAAATGACAGGCAATGATGCAACTCAGCATCCTGTGCCACGAGTGTTTATTGTCAGTTAAACAGGATCTCACGCACTCCACGCTCCCTAGGGATGAGTTTGCCAGCCTCCCAGCTATTATTATTAAAGCTTTTTATTCCCATGTTTGTACTTGGCTTCGACATCTAAATCTTCTGAAAGGTGTTTTGAACTGGTTGACTACAGGATGTGTTTGCACTGTTGTAATACAATATAAACATACTGTAGTGTGTTCAAACTGAGACACATGAAGCACATAAGGCTTCTTCCTTGGCAGCTCATTATTATTATTCCAATACCAAACAACAAGAATGGAAGAAACCTCATCCTACCTTCCCTGCCTGATGCCACTCAGCAGCTGTGACATCTTAGAGGGATGTTTTGACATGCAGCTCTAGGTCCTTAAAACACAGACCGTGATTTCTCAGGCTCTGTGTTCAGCTGGCACAGCTTTACACACCTCAGCTGAAGTCAGCGGAGCTCAACCAAAGCGTCATCCAAGTGTTTAAACACTGTGCAGTTCCACTGGCTAATTCAGCACTCCTGTGTAATTTGTACTGCCTCCAGAACCGAGGGAAGATAGTTAAGAGCTCTTTGAGGTGTGTGATTACAGCCTCTCATTACCCATGAATGCAATTCACCCACAAAAAACTCCTGATCTCCTGCTGAGGGAAAGTAAAAGGCTGCCTTAAAAATACGAGCAAAGAGACAGAGAGAACACAGGCAAGGAGCACTTCATGGACAAAAATCAAACAAATTATTAAAATGAAGAAACTCCTGCCTCTCCTGCTGGGAGTGGGGATAATATTTGTCTGGGGTGCTGATGGCCCTGGTTGAATGACACATTTAAGGCAAGACAAGGCATCCCTCTTCCCTCTGAGGGGTTGCTGAGTCCAGGGCTCTTGGCTTTCACTCAAGTACTGGAAATGTGTTTGGAAAAAAGCTGCTCTCCCCTGCCTGCAGGGCTGGGCCTGTTCCTTGCAGGTTTTCAAGTATCAACAATCAATGGAGAATATTAAACATTGTGAGCATTCAGCTGGAAATTGCTGCACGTGCTGGGAGCTGGGGCCTGGCCAGGAGCCAGCTGGGGAATGTGAAACCACTGGAGCTTGTGGTGATGGAAATGGGCCTGGGAATACGAAAACCTTTCATCTCATCCACACCTTGCACTGAGAGCTGGTGTTTGTCCTCCCAGCAACAAAAAATACTTGAGTGTGAGTGTTGGTGAAAAGCAGAAAAATAGAAAGGATTTGCCAACCCACCTCCCTCTCCTTTTGGGGGAAGAAATTACTGTGTGCCTTAAAATATCTCCTTTGGTCACATCAGACTGGGACCTTGCACTGCCCAGTGCTTCCTGCTGCCCCATGAAGTGGACATGGAGCCCAGGTGGGATGTCCTGGAGAAATCAAAGCAGCAGTGGAAAAAGCTGCAGCTCTTTTTCTGGAGGACATGGCAAAAGCCTGAGCCCATCCAGTGCCACCCCTGCCATGGGAAGGGACATCTGCCATGAGACCAGGATGCTCCGATCTGGCCAAGATATTTTTATTTCTTGTGGTGGAATGGTGTCAAACGTGAGAGAGGAGAAATAAAAAGAGCTTGAGTTAACTGGCATCACTCTAACCCCAAATCCAAGGACTATTTATAATGATCAAAGCTGACATGTTTACTTTCCTGACTCCGAGTTAATCAGATGATTGATGATTAATTTACTTTGTAAATACCTCTGCAAATGAAATCTCTTTAATATCAGTCATTTTCGTAGCCGAGCAGGTACACAGCACTTGGTGTTTTGGAATGCCAATTTGGCCATGGGGTGGACAGGAAAAGACCTCTCGTATTTTGTCCAGAAAATTTACCTAGGAGCTACTGGAGAATATCCATGGAGGCCACAAAGAGGATGAGGGGAGTGGAGGGTTTCTCTTATGAGGAGAGGCTGTGGGAGCTGGGCCTGGGCAGTGTGGAGAAGGGAAGGCTGAGAGGGAATCCCATCAATCCATACAAATATCACATCAATCCACACAAATATCCCCAAGGGGTGTCAGAGGATGGTGCCAGAGTGTTCAGTGGTGCCAGGGACAGGCTGAGGAGAAATAGCCACAAACTGAAACACAACAAGCTCCCCGTCCAGAAGCGCAGGCCGCGCAGCCCAGCGCCACTCACCCGTGCTGTCCTCGTACACCACAGTGACAATCTTCCAGTTGTAGTAGAGCACGAGGTCCAGCACGGCCCTGCTGATGGCGGCGTAGTCGGGGTACAGGTTGATGTAGAAGGCGTCCCTGTTGTCCACGGTGGGGTGCTTCCAGCGGGTCTGGATGTGCGGCACCTCCAGGGCGTTGCAGATGGACTGCACGGCGCTGACCGACGAGCTGTGCGCCGGGCCGAACAGCGCCGCCACGCCCAGGGCCAGCTGGTCACACGCTGAGGGGACAACAGGCTGGGCATCAGCAGGGATTTCTTCATGGAAAGGGCTGCTAAACATTGCCTTTATGGTTTTGAGTGCCCTTCCCTGGAGGTGTCCAAGGAATGCAGCACTCGGTGCTCTGGCCTGGGGACAAGGTGGGCATGGGGCACAGCTGGGGCTCGATGGGCTCAGAGATCTTTTCTACCCTCAGTGATTCTGAAAACAGCTTTACTGATCAGCATTCTATCCCAGACCCTGCTTCCTACAAACAAACCCTTCTCTGCTGGGTACCTTGAAAATCATGGATTCCTGAATTGCCTCTCTCAGAACGATTTTATCCTGAAGGAACCAGGAGCTCTCTGGCTCTGGCTTCACCAAAGGAATGTCACAGGAATGAAGTTCCATGGCAGAGCATCAGGAAATGTGTCCCCGGAGTGCCAGCAGATACCCCTGTGACTGTCACCTTCCTGAGCTGCTCTCGTTTCAGCTGCTGCACAACACAAGCAGCAAAGAGCTCCACGATCCACTGCTCTCCATCATCTGTGCTCACAAACCAGGCAGCACAGCCTAAAGCCCTCAGTACAGCACAGGGAAATAAAGAACCGACACACACTGACATTTTTATACCCCTCCAAATCAGCCAAATCCATCAACAAAGGTTCCCTTCTCCTTGTGCCCATATCTCAGACCAAAGAACCCTGCCTGGAGCTGTCTTTTCACTTTTCTTTCTCTCCCATGTCTTTGCAGGTTGACAGACAGGAGTTGAAGTAATATTAGTTATTTCTGTCCATTGGTAAAATTTACTGCCAATGTTTTGAGCAACGTTCTCGACTGGGACAAAGCCCTGCACTGAGCTGCAATGCTGCTCTCTCTGTAAGGGTGGGAAGTGTAGAAATGACTCTGATTAAGTGATTTGTTAAATACACAAACATCTACAATGAGCTGAGATTCTTTAAATTCATATTTAGCTCTCTGACTGTAATAGAGTATGACAGAAAATCAATTATTTTCTGTTTTCACTCTACAAATGAGTGTTTTACGGACAGCATAAAGTGCACAGGCTTTTCAGGTTTAATTCAGAAGCCTTTCTAAAGGATCACAGGTTTTAATGTGCAAATTGCATAAATAACTGCAATAATTCATGATGAGAAGAAATTACTACTGTCTGTGGGAGTTTCTTGCATGTAGATTGACAACTTCCTACATATTAAATGGAGAAGACAATTTCACAACAGCCACAGAAGAGATTCTCACTCTACAGAGAACCTAAAAAACTGGATCAGCCCAGGTTATACGGATGATAAATCCACCACACTTGAGATTTGATAGCATATAGCTCCAGCATCGTCTGATAACCGAAAAAGAATTCAATAAATGCCATTTAATGCTATTTTAATAATTTCAATGCAATTTTAATGCTCTTTTTGATGTTCTATGCAAGCATTCTCTTTTTTTCCACTCTTAGTGAGAAACTAAAGTACCACAAGGAAAATTTGGTAACATAGATGTTTCAAAGGTGACAACTCACCAGCTTGATTTGTAAAGTGTGGCATTTTTATTTTCCAGCCTCTTAGCAAATCCAGTTCCAGAACTGGGCTGCACTTTATAACACTTTATAAAAGTTCAAGCTTGCCTCCTAGAGGTCAAGGAACACATGGAGATTAAGGGAAGTCGTGACTTTTTACTCCTCTCTGTTTTGGTCTGCAAGTCAATTAGATGGGAGTAAATTGGGCCATAATTTTCCTTCTCAAGGAAAAAAAAAAAAGAACAGGCAAAAAGCTTCCGAACTTGACCACTCCAATTCTTGCAGTTGTTTACACAGAAACTTATTTCTGTCTCAAGGTCACTGAGCATCAATATTTCAGGGAAGGGAGACTACTGGCCTGTGGTCCTTAAAGTGCAACAGAAATAATTTACCACTAATGGCTATCTGTGCTAATTATGGGTTGTGACATCCCACTGTGCTTCCTGTGAGTCTGTGATCATTTTTCTGCAGAATTCCAGGTGGCAAATCTATGTTTTGGAAAGAAAAATGGCTTGGACTTGCCACCTTCCATCTGGGGCTCTTAGCATGCAGACAGGATGCAGGGCTTTATTCAGAAAGCACATGACAGGCCCAAGCCCAGCTTGATTCTTGGTTCAAACACCTTTGAAAGATTAATTTTGTGTTCCTGTTGGTACACACCATACAACCGGAGTAGAAACGGAGATCAGGTTAGGGAAAGGGATAAAGTACAAACCATGTATGTAACTGACACAGTAATTGTGATAATTACCTCTTCTGGAGGCTTCAAAACTATCAAAAAGGTTAATTCTCTGGATGTCATAGGTTAATGTTGTATTAGGCATCAGTGTTCTGTTTCTATTAATGTTGGTGACAGCAAACTTGAAAGCCAATTCTTCAATATTAACAGGTTCATTTTCCACAGTTTCGAAAATCCCTCCTGTTGGAAGAGAGATAAATGAGGATTATTCACCTCTTCATCGCCACACATAAAGAGAGAAAAAGAAATTGTGAGCAGTAATTTCTGAGTGTTCATCAAGGAAAACCTGATCACTGTTCAAAGCACTGCTGGTGGGGAGGAGGTTCTCTTTCCAAAAAGGGAGCAAGAAAACTTTCCAGGAGAGGACTGCAAATAACCAATACTGATTTCAGAAGTGTAATGAGGTTCTCTGGAGTATATTCTGGGATGGGGAAGGTGCCTCAAGGCCACAGCAGACTGGGATGTCTGCTCCCTCGAGCCTTTAGAGACCTCATTATGCCAACTGCACATTCCCACTGTCCATGGCACTGGGATTTGAGGAATGCACAGCAAACACAGCTGATTTTAAAAAAATAGCTCCTCCAAACAGCAATCTCCAGCTTCAGTGCTTGACTTTGAAAGTATAATTTACTCATTTAGCACAAGTCACTAGAGAATACTTTGGATTTCTCACTTACATGTTTCCCCATTTCCCCCTGTGAAATTTGAGGCCCATCTCTTTATAATTTCTGGGCATCTGAATGCATTCTGAGCTGCAATCTCCTGCAGTTTTGATGTCACCCATGCAGGAACAGTGAAGTCATTAGTTGACCATCAGGAAACACCGGAATCAAAACCTGGTTTGAATTTTAATCCAGCAATAAAAACACTGGAGGCTGCCAATTCCAATTGGGCAATGATATCCATGGCTCCTCTGGAATAAACAGCATTATTTTATCTCTTGAATCCACACAAAGCAATGCCTTAACGTGGCTAAAGCCATCTGCCAATTTAAGCAATTTTCTTCTTCACTCCATGGATTTCTCATGTACAATGTGCAGTTACCAGAACCTTAGAGACTCCTTCCCCTTTCCTCATAAAACATTCAAGTGATTAAAAAGGAGTGTGATACACAAAAAATGCAACAAAAAAAAGAAAATCTAAGTGCAGGATTTGGAACCAAAACATTGAGTGGAATGCTAAAAGTCAGCAGGATTTTCCAGAGCTGCAAACTCCAGATCACCTGAAGGGAAAAAATCTAAAGCCTGTCGTTTCAGATCCAATCTTATAATTCCTCATCCCAGTGATGATACCAACTAGTTGAGTGGTTAAATTCAATTCTCTTTCCCTCATTTCACCCAAGCAACACAATTCTTTCCAGTCAGCTGTAATGCCAGCCTGGGCTTGGGCCAGAAAGGTCCCACTGCTGAGTTTTCCTTGAATCCTGGCTGGAATCAGCAGAGCATTGTTCCATCAGGGAAGGTGGATGTCATGGATTCAAGGGATAACCAGAGATAACCTGGAAATAAGGGTGTCCACAATCCCTCCCCACTTCCAACTGGATGAGTATTTTGCCACTGGATCTTGGCAAAAAATCCCCTCCGCCTCAGAAATTATCAATGTGCATCCTATCACTTCCTACTTTTATAAAAATTAATTAAAACTACTTCACCCAACCACCCTTGAGGCAACCTTCATACCTTTATGTACACAAGCACTTCCTCATTCTAAGGCCCGAACTATTTCCAGACCTTTCATCAACTGCCTATTAAATGAAGATTAATTTTAATTGATGTATAACCAGGAGCTATTTATACTTCATTAGCAGAATTCCACAGAATTTTTCCTTTTGGGAAAGAGCAAAACTCACTGGGCAGAAGATGAAGAGTGATGGAAAGAGGGGAAGTTTTGTGTGGATGTGTTTTCTGAGCAAACCGATCAAAACTCGGCACTATCAATACACTTCAAAGTTCCTTTTGCTCACATTAACAGAGCAGAAAAGCACTGAGAGGAACTCTGATTTCAGGCTTTATTTGCTGGTGAGATGCCCTGGATAAAACATGGAAACACAGAATGGTTTGGGGTTGAAGGGACCTTAAATCTCATCCAGTTCCAGGCCCTGCCATGGACAAAGGCCATGAGGGAGTTTATGGAGGAAATAATTCCTTCCTGTGACTGAGCTGGGGAATACTGCATTAAAAAGGCTTGGACTGCACCTATTTGAGCTTCACTCTTCTGTTGAGGCCCATTTGTGTACAAGAAGAGTGGAATTACTCTGTAAATTTGCATCACAAACAAGCTGTGCTGTCGTATTTTCATCCATACATCCCTAATGAAATCCATAAACAGTCTCTTCTCCTTGTTCTGCTGATGAGTGACAGCCAAGCTCAGAATTTATTGTAAGGTCCAGGTTAAAAGAAAAATAGCAGAGTAAGTGACAAGTTTGATGAAGAACCAGTTTGGCAGATGATTCATTTAAATAAAGTAATTACTGTACAACATTTTAAAAACAAATTAACCACAGCATTCTACACGGGAAGGAAGGCAGGAAAAAGAAATCAATGTTAACTCAAGATATAAATGATGTTCCAGGAATGAAGCTGTTATTGCTGAGCATGAAAACAATCACTGGCTTTCAGATTGGGCTGCTGGCAGCACTTAGATGGGGAAAATTGTAAATTTTGGAGTCCTCCTTTTCACCTCCCTCAGTCAGAGAGGGAATCCTCCACAGCAAACCAAAGACTGCTGAGTCCTGCTCAGTGGCAGACCTGACTTTTCCCTTCCAGCACTTACTTTATTTTCTCTTCAGGTAATTCCCTCTGACAGAGTTCCAGTGGAACTGAAAGCTCCTGCTGCTGGAAATGCCCTCCAAGTCTTTTTTTCCCCATCCTTATCCCTTAGCAAAGGACAGATTTTCCTGTGCCATGTGGTGTCCAGCTGGGAGGCAGTACCTGGGCACTCCCCACACTCAGCTCACCAGAAAAGAACCAAAGAATTTATTGCTTATAGTTCAGTAGTATCTTCCTTTTGAAAGTTACCTCTCCGACTGTGTAAGACTATCCAGAAATTGGCTGTTCCCTCTAATTTACACATGACCCATAAACCACTCTGTTATGTGGATGTGCATTAAAGTTTCTCAGGAATAATTGTTAACAACCCCAACCCTATCCCAAATAGCAATTGCAATTTGGATTTATAAATGCAATTCACTCAAACCAAACTCCAAGCCCCTGTGCTTGCCCCTCCTGCACTTTGCCCTCCTTGTTTTCAGCCACTAAATTAAAATATTAAATCATTTCTCTACCCAAAACATCCTCTCTGCAAGCCAGGGCCAGGTTTGTGTAATTATCTGCACTCTAGAAAGGTGCATTCAGTCTTTTGGAAAGCAGAGGGATAAAAATACATGTGTGTATGTATATATAGAAAAAGTTGAGCTTATTAAGATACAAGGATCCGCCTTTTCCAATGGGAATTATTTTGCTTCAGCTAGTGAGTCTGGAGATATTTCCCAAAGGCACTATTGGCATGATTCATGTTACAGAATTTCTAAGTAATGAACCTTTTCTTTTTTATAAACAGCGAAAAAATCTGGCTGACCTGATTTAGGTATCTCTTGCAACACCAGACAGGAACTAAAGCATCATTTTGGAGGTGCAAGCTCTTGATTTGATAGAAAATTTTATAACTGTGTCCTTGCTGCCTTTATTTTTTATATTTCCCTCTGCCTTCACACGTCATGGCTTTTGGGTTGTTCCAAACATTTCTCCCAATTCCAGCGGGTTTTAAGCAAACTCCCTCACGGCTGAGCATTTCTCCCACCACACTGTAACAACTTAAATAGTCCCACTGGAAAAGAAACTTACTTTCTCCTGTATTTTTAAGTCTTTTCAGAGCCCTGCTGCACAGATCTGCTTTTCCTAAGTGTCTGAGCCCAAGGACTGAAAGGCTGGTGGCACTGAGCTGCAGGCATTGCTGGAATTTTTATTTACTGCTTTTATCTGAGTCCATCTCCAAAGTACTCGATTACTTACAAATATAGTGAGGTTTTTTTGCAGATACAAAGCAATTGTACCTTACACTTGAGGACACCTCAAACCAAACGAAGCCATAGAGACTCCAACTAAAACAGCAGCAAGGAAAACTGAATTCAGAAGGGTTTTGCCACCTAATTTCACACAGGCACCTGGTTAAACCAGGAGGATATCTCTGCAAAAGGTACTTTACACTGTCCTTTGCAGTGCTTGCAAGAGATGATGCTGACAGGAAGCAGCAATAAATAAATACAGGATTTTCTGCGCTGTGACAGCAGGTGACCCTTAGGAACAGAAAGATTCACTCCACTGAGCCCTGGAAAGTTCACACCAGAGAGGAACCCTGAGGGGAGAGAATATGGTCCCACTATGGAGCAGTTGGGATTTTGCATTTGCAAAGAAACTGCTTCAGGATGAGCCATTTTTCTCCAGCTGTTAGCCAGGAATAGAAAGACATTTCAAAATCCAAGACAATGCTTTGAAATGAGCGCTATTTAGTCAACTGCATTTTTGTGCATAAATGTCAGGGTTATATCTTTAAAAATTACAGTCTGTCTTTTCCTGAGTGCCCATTAAGCGCTATTATCTCTAAGATGCTTAGGAACATAAGGTCTTTATTAAAGCTGAAGAAATCGGAGCTTATCCTGAAAAAGCATGGATAAAATCAGCTCACAGACTGTCCCAAAGTACATCCTTTCCAGAGAGGAGGTGCTGCAGGGAGGTTAAAGTTGGCAGGGAGGACATCTGAAGCTCTAACTTTAGTCTTTGGCTGTTCTCTCTCTGAATTCCAGCTGCTCCAGCTGCCCTGAGGGCAGAGCTGCCTGTCCAGCCAGGAATGATGGACAAGGGGGATGCCAGGAAGGCACAGAGCTGCAGCAGATCCCCCATTTGGAAGCTGCTGTGCACACTTCACACTTTGAACCATGCAAAAAATCCTGCCCAAATCAGGAGTTCAAGCATTAAGGACCCAAAATGACATCAGCTCCTGCTCTCACACCCTCTGCATGAGACTGTGGGGAATTCTGGCTTTGCTTTCCATCCCAAATGCAACAACTGCTGATGGCAGATTGCTCTGAGTCTGCAGTCGCTCCTCTTACTCTGGAGAAAAGGCCTAAAATCATTCTGCTAAGATGTGGAGAGGCCTTTACCTTCTCCCCTGGCATTAAGGAAGGAAAAACCTGAAGTTTAAAAATAAAAGCTCCACATAGAAATAAATTATTTGACTGATTTTCACTGTAAGAAATAAATCCCTCCCCCTTTAGCTTGTCTTGGCACAGAGGAAGGATATAAACCCAAATGGCACCAGATTTCCCACTGGATCCATTTTTTGGATTCTCCTGAAGCTCCAGACACACATTTGGGGTGGGACACTTCACTGCTTGGGGGACATGAGGAAATCTGCTGGTTTTGCTCAGGAGTTTCCTATTATTCTTCAAACCTTACAGCAGCACATTTTCCCCATGCCGCTGCATTATTCTGCCTCTCTTTAACTGTCAGTAATGCAATTTCATCCTTAAATCCTCAGTATCAGAAAGGCACACAGAGAAAATGAGCTGGCATTTCCCTAACCAGGGCATTATTTACCTTGCAGCCTCTGCAGAGCAGGTGTTTTAAGGCAAACCAAGGCACATTGTCAGTCCTGGGAGGTGTAATGTCTGAGGAGCTCATCTGAGATGATGCTCTTAAAGGGTGGGGGTGCAGATTTTGCAACAGATCCACTCTTGTGAGTAATGTTTCATCAGCACCTGTGCTTTGAGCTGCCACATTTCCTCATCATAATGATGGTTGGCTCTTGAAAAGACACTTACTGGAGGTGTCTGCAATTTAAAGCTTTCTTGGTAATTATCAATCTGGAGCATTTCTATTCCTCCATCTACCGAGGGCCATTTGAGTCTGAAAAATGTCTTATTCAACGTCTACATTTGCAAATATTAAAGCACCAAGTGTAAACAAAAGTCTGCTGCACCTGATCACAACTTTCCATCAAGTGCCAAATTATACAACTCCAAGAGAAATACGGAATGGGAACCCAAACAACTCCAGGAATGCTTTGCTCTTGTAGTGCTTCCCTCAAAAATGAACACAGAATCCCAGAATGGTTTGGGCTGGGAGGCAGCTTAAAATTTCATCAGCTCCACCCCTGCCATGGGCAAATCTGGGGATGCCTGAGCCAGCAATGTTATATCCAGAGAAATCCCATCCATGAAATATTTAACATTTACACCTTGTGTGTACACAGAAGTGTCCTTTAGCAGAAATCACACTCAGATGGAAACATCCACTGCAACAGCTTCACTGGGAACAGCTTCACCAGGAGTTATGAATGCTAATTGGAGATGGGAGTCACAGTTATTGCATTTATTATATTAAAGGTATTCTTAGTTGTAATTATTCTTACTGATAGGGAAGTCAGATATGTTCTTTGAAAAAAAAATCACAGGAAAATTTGATCTTGTATATTTTTACCCAGGGGTTAAAACTGTGTTAAAATGAATAAAAAGTTACAGAAAGAAAAAGACAATTATCTAAAGAAACCTGGACACAACATATCCGGGCTCCACAAGGCAAATATCTGAGTTACTAAACTGTTACTCATATCTTTAAAATATGAGAGCTGATTTTTCTAAGCATAGCTATTACAGGGGGTTTTTAGCCTCATAGCTTCATTGCAAGAAAGAAATATCCATCAAAAGTCCATAAAATAACCTTGCCATGAAGAGGAAACCGTAATTAGTACAGTGTGTAAAGGCTAGCTTCAATTCAATTAAATATTTCCATAATTGATGAAACAAACGATGGCCATAATGGCCAACATTTCAATGTGTTACCATCAATCTCCTGACTGAACAACTTCCATTTCAAAATAAAATGAAAAAGTCAGCTGAAGGAGACACTTGATATTTTTCCCTTGCTCGGGTCAGGTTTCCCATACACTGTGTTTTGGGAACTGTGTTCTGAGCCTGTTCAAAGTGGCACCAAGGCCAATCTTCACCTGAGTATCAACTCACCCCCACATGCACATTCTTTAGCATTTTGGTGTTTGTTCCAGTAAGTCAAGAACTAAGCAGGACGCACAGAGTTGTGTCAGGTTTTTATTTTCCCTAACAAGCAAAACGTTTGTTTGCTTGTTTGTTTTTAAAAACAGGTCCAGTTTGAAAGCCCCAAAGTCAGAAATGCTCCTCACCAGGCTGCCATCAGCTCAAACCAACCCTGAAAGCTGTGCCACAGTCAGGCAGAACTGCCTGGGCTCGGTTTTGGGGACAGGGCAGGAAATTCAGCAGCTTGTTTATGCAGGGACATCACTGTAGATCATCTAATGCTCCTGCCTGACCTGGAACTTTCTGGAACCCTAGAGGCAGCAATAAATCCTGGCCAGAGACCTCAGACAAGAGGGAAGCTCCTTCCACAGTTCTGAGTGTCACAGCAAGCTGGGGGACAGAATGATGTGACAACACTCAGGGACAACACAAGCCCTGCTCTGTGTGTTTTCTGAGACACAGAACACTGAAAAATGGGCAAATTAACCACTGCAATACATTCCCCATGTAAATGAAATGCTGTGTACACGACACTTGTGGTGATTAGAGCTCACTACGTGACATATGTTTAATGATTTAGATTGGCTGCTGTTGAGAGGGATTTCATTTAAGGCACTTACAGCATTGGGCTCAAATTATTTGCAAGAGTTGACTGAAGCTTATGTTTTACCCTGCAGCTTGTGCTCAGCTGAGGATCATCCTGCCTCCATTCCATTTCTCTCCCGCAGGATCTCCTCTGTGGCTCCTGCCACACTTTTGTGTTGCACAAACTGTTCAGCCACTTCCCAGAGCAATCCCAACCTGCTGTACAATCAGATGCCGCAACAAAGTCGCCCCACCCTGGTATTTGATTTTTTTATTTGCTTAATTGTTGTATCTGCCATTTTTAACGCCGCCTTGGCGACAGGTTTTGGATATCTGAACCTTTTCCATGAAGAAATTCCTGCTGAGCCTCCCCAGGTGTAGCCCTCTCCCCCTTGTATTTGGATCTGGATGGCTGCTGGGGCTCCTCAGACTCCTTTGAGAGGAGAACAAACACTAAGCTTCTTTAAATGAAAGAGCCAGAACATGCAAGTGTGAAATTTTGCACTTTTCTGTATGCGGATATCTTGTAAAGCTTCATTCTGATTCTTTGCTCCCTAATGATTATTACATCTCCCTTGCACAAAATACTATTTCCTGAGACAAACCTTTGCCTCCACATGCACTGTAATAAATGCAATCTTTGAAATACGAAATTATTTCAGAGAAGGGAACTGAGGCCACCCTTTGGGTGGGAGTGCCAATCTGCTGAGGGGCAGGAAGGCTCTGCAGAGGGATTTGGTTGGATATTGGGAAAATTCCTTCCCCAAAAGGGATGTCCAGCCCTGGCACAGCTGCCCAGGGCAGTGCTGAGTCCCCATCCCTGGAGGGATTAAAAGCCATGGGGATGTGGCACTTGGGGACATGGGATAGTGGTGGCCTTGGCAGTGCTGGGGGAATGGCTGGATTGATGATCTTGGAGGTCCTTTCCAACCTAAATGATTCCATGAAATTTGTCTGTGGTGAACTCTGACAGATGGTTTTTCTCAAATATGGCTAAATCTTTGTCATACACATTATTTTGTGAGCAGAGCAAGGCTGAAGGTTTCAATTCTAGAAAAGGCAGTAAAAATACATTATTAGGCATTTGGAATTCATTTTTGTTCAACAGAGCTTCAGCAGAGAGCTGGGTTAGCTTATTAACATAAGAAATTGCTGCTGGTCCTTAATACATTTCGATCAATGTGTGAGAACTGGCAAGAAATGCAGAGCAGAGAAAATTAAAAAGATCATCAGAAAGTTTCTGACTGACAAACTCCTGTTGCCTCAACCAACTGTTTATTTTCGCAGGTGTTTTCTGGTGAGCTCCTGGAGGGTGACTGGAATCTTTCCAAAGGGGTGGAAATCTTTAAAATCTCCTTCTGCAGAACGAGGCCCCTTTTAAACAGCAAAGGAGCCCAGATGGCACAGATTCCACAAGTCTGGGGGGAAAACCAGCAGGAAAGCAAAGTAGCTGAGCTGCTAAAAGAATGTGCAGTTTCTCATCACTGAGGGAGTTGCCACAAGACTCACAGGCAGCAAACTCTGTTGTGCAAGATTTTAAGAAAATGTGTTGGGGAATGCTGTTGAGAATTCCCAGCTCCCTGGAAAATTGATGGAAAGGATAAACTACAAGATGGAATTTGTAAAATTTCCAGTGAAAATGACCTGAGTTATACATATCTGATGACCAATTTAAAAATTAAAACTTCAAGTTTCACGTTTAAAATTTAAAACTTCAATTAAAAATGAAAAATGAACTCTTGCTGTTCAGTTTCCCTCTGGAGCAAGGATGAGGCTTGGGAAAGGGTGACATGAACTTTACCTAAACTTCTCCATGACATTCATCAAATTAAACATTAAACATTAAAAGTCAGGGGGATTGTACAAAAGCAATGCAAACCCAAGTTAATTCATTTTCCCCTCTTTTTTTTCCCCACTGAAAACGAGAGATGTGAGAACTATCTGAAAACCAGTGGAATTTCCAAAAACAAACAAACAAAAAGGTGTTTTCCATGTTTCAAGGCTTTGGAATATTGCTGATGTAGCCTTCCAGCAAAAAAGGAAAAGGACATGGAAAAACCAATGGTTTGTCCTTTTATTTAAAACACAGCATGGCCTGGGCTTGCTTTGATGCTCTAAAAGTGAGACTGGCTTTTCCCTGAACTGAAATTATATCATGGCACCAGGAAAAAAAAGCAAAGCTCAGCTAGAGGCTGAATGGCTCCATCCAAACTGCCAAACACATTTTTGGTGTTTCCATTCTCACTTTTAGGGAGCGTTTTCTGCTGGGTTTCTCAACACCTCTTAGACATCACTGGTTGAACAAAATCCCATTTGGATAATGAACTGAGTGATGGAGCTGTCAGCTCTCTGCTGCTCAGCTGACCAGCTCTCCCACCAAGGACTCTATGGCAATTGGCAGATGTCGAGTTTGATGTTTAATTCCCTTATTTCATCAAAAGACTTTATTTGAAAAGAGTATTTGAATCATGCATGCACTGGAGATGTTCCTTATATCTAAATCATCTGTGAGCAGCAGTGGGGTTTTCAAGATAAAATTGGTTAAAGATTTATTATTTTTTAAAGAAGTGAAGTTTTTCTTCACGTGGGAACTTTTGTTATGAAAGTGCTTCCTTTGCATTATTCAGACTTGGAGGTGATTAATTAGAAATTTCCTCAGCCAGCAGAGCACACCTTCTGCAAAATGTCCCTTGTGTGGCAGGGACACCTGACCTTGCTCATTTTTTCCTTTTTTCCCGTCTTCCTTTCCATTTTCCTATCCACAGAATCACAGAATGGTTTGAGTATGCAGATCTCTGCCTACCTGATCATCCCACCAGAAGATGGGTATGTGCTGTAAAATGTTCCCAGAGCAATCTGTCTCTGGCAAATTGCTTCCATAAAATCAGAGCCTGAGCTGAAGTCCTCTCATAAAAAAAAACAACCCCACCCAAAAACCAAAGTGAAACAGTAATCATACAATTACTCTACATCTTTTTTGCAACACAGCTTTAAAAATCTTAAAAATCTTTCTCTAAATATGTGTTTTATTGATAGTATAATTTCCCTGGGGTCTGCTGCACTGGCAAACTTATGGTGCATCACCTAAAAACTTCACTGCGGTGCCTTTGGTACACATAAAAAAGACAGATCTTCCTTAATGTTGTTCTAAAAACTATTTTCATGTTCCAGCATTTGGATTTATGAAGCATGGGGTATATGTATTATATAATTTTATTTTAAAGTAGTAGACTTACCAAAAGTAAAGAGGGCCACCACTAAGTAAAAAATAAAAGAAGCACAACAACAAAAATAAAAGGTATTATGTTAAAGGAGGCAAAGCATCAGGGGTTTTATAAGGCTTAATTTCCACTCTTTTGCATAGGCTTGGGACTGCTTACATCAAACTATTGTGAGTTATTTAGATTAAACCCCCAGTCTGACAGAGGTTTTAATGCACCTCCTTCCCAGCAATGCTGTTTAATATGCATTTTTCACCATAAACTCCATTTGGTACTACTGGAGAATGCCAGACAGGAGAAACTTCAATCAATATAAAACGTGTTAAAAAAAAAAGTAGGAATTCCATCCAAAAAGGAGAGGGAATTGATGTTTTATTCAGAGTAGAAAAAGAAGAAAAAGATCATTTGAAAGCACAGGCTAAACTTTGTGCAAACCGAAGGTTCCAGAAAGCTCACAAGACTGACAACACCAGTCTGTGATCCATGGAAATGTCAGAGGGAATACCCAGGGAAGGTTGCAGCTCCTCCTGCAGTGGTGCTGCTCCTGTGGGGAAGGAGAAGCTGTGCCAGGCTGGTCCAGAAGCACTGCTGCTATCTCCTGAAGGAGCTCTGAGCTCCCCAGGAGGTGACTGACACAGAATTTCTTTGGGCTTTTGATGGCTCTCAGCTCTTTCTGTCACTAATGAAGGCGAAAGCTGACAGCTTGTTAAAAAGAAGTTAATTCTCTTCTTTGAGTTATTCTGAATCCAGGCTGCACAGAGAACGAGAAGGGGGGAAAAAAAATGAAGAGTTCTGCTGGGCACATAGGAATCCTTGCTTTCAAATGCAGCTTTTCACAGATTCACCAATCTTGTTTTGCACTTTCACCCCAAAGTCTCCCAAAGGCAGGCAGAGTTCTGAGTGCCCAGGGAACCAGCACAGGTAACACACCCTGGAACCTGACAGCAAAAAATGGGCAAAAAACACTGCAGGGGAGCAAACCTAAACACAAACCAGTGATGTTTACACCACAGCCAAACCTGCCGTGGTCCCTGTTTCAAAAAAACTAATTTGGTTTCTTGCTGTGCACCAGTTTGTTTCTCATCCCTACTTTTATTTATTCCCCACTACTGTTGTGTCACCCAATGCCAATATTTACTTTCCTTACCAGTATTTTCCTTCCTAAATCACTTCATTCCCTTTCCAGCCCATCCCAACCAATATTGCTTTGAGTCTTCCATTTCATTCTTTGTTCTTGCATGAAACTGAGACTCCTTTCCTCAAAAGCCCCAGAGTGGTAACAACTTCCACAATCTTTCCTCTCAAACCCTTATTCAGCTGTTCTGTTCCTCGCCCTGGTTTTCAGCTCACATCATCCCTGTTATCATCTCTTCCCTCTCACTTTTCATTTCACTTTCACCTCCTCCCCTTCACTTCTTCCCTGAAATTTCCATTACTCAGCCACACAATCATTCCTGCATTTCCCAACTTCATCCCTGCTGCAGCCCTGCCTCTCTCCCCTCCTTTTCCACGAGAATCCAATAGTCTGTGCTGTGTCCAGCTGCTGGCACTGAGGGATTCCAAGGACAACAGAGCTTTTTTTGCTATCACCAATACCTTTCTGGGTTTTTCCCCAATATTTGTACCAATAACAGCCTTAAAATCACTGCAGCACCACTATTTCCACGCTGCACTTGCACACGTTAGTGGTTTTATGTCTCATCGCTTGTGTGAGATCCTGTGAAAATATATCCAAAACTGGAATCAGGTTGGCATTGTTATTTGCTGTTATCCTCCAAATCAACTGCTGATAGATATTCCAGCCCAAAAATAGATAATTACTTTTAAGGACAGTAAAGGCAGTCCGTGACAACAAAGTCTGGAACTGTGAATGAAATGAACTGTCAGGTTCCAGCCTTGCCAGCTTCTAATTTAGCCATAACTTAGTCAATATCAGATGTAATTCCACTGCTTAAAAAGTTATTAAAATTTTAATAAAACCAAGGAGACACGAGGACAAAAGCATATTAAGATGGCATAAAAGTTGTGCCTACATATCATTAATTTAAAGGCAGATTAGCTGTTAAATAGAATGACTTAATTGAGTATTTCCAAATTTTCAGATTCCCTTGGAATGCATTTCCAATTCTGAATGCAGCAGGTTTCAGATGCTTGGTGCCAGTGGTGTTTTAGCCTTCCACGAAATACCCTGGAACATATTCAGTTCATTTTGAGAGGAGAATGTGATAGAGAATGGCCTTTTTTGTGAACAATCAGAGCAAGATTTTCCCTTCAGCCCCTCTGCACATATTGCTATTTTAGGAGTTAATTTGCCAGTGCAGCACTCAGTGCTCCTGGGTTCTTTGAGAGAGTGCAGAGCACTTGCCCACTGTCCCCAGAATCCACATCTGAAGGACCTGCTCACCTACTCTGATATTATTTAGGGTAACTGTGGTTTGATTTTTTTTTTTTTTTTTGGTGGCTAAACTCTACACCACTTGTTCGTGTTTTCATAAAGGTCTTCAGGTTTATTTTTCTCGTGCAGCTCAAAAATAACACAGAGGTTTTCCAAGCAAAAGAAGAGCCCTAAAGATGTAAGAACATTCACTCTGGGTGTGGGGAAACCCCTGAGATTCACCCAGAGCTGCATTCCCAGATGAAGCACCTGGAACTGCAGCACTTTGCTCAGTCTCAGGCTCGATGTGGAAATCATTCCCCAGTAATCTCCTGTGCACCACCTGGCCAAGATCCTGCCAGGAGCAGCACTGGGAGCAGGAGGAAGTTCCCTCTTCCCCCCAAGTGTTGCTCAGCAGCTCTAGGAATAACAACCTCATCATTTATCCCCTGTCCAGAGAGATCCCCTGGCCCTGCTGGGTGTGGAAGTGCAAATCAGCCACCAGAAATGGTTAATCCACTCCAATTGCCAACCTGGCTTTTCCCTATTGCAATTACTATGCTCCTTGGCCAGATATCCCAAAAGGAACCTGTGCCTTCCTAAAAGCTGCTCCCAGCCAGCCTCACCCCAACTCTGAGCTGCAAGAGTTCAGAGCATCCCAGAGCTGCTGCTCTGCTGTGCCTGGTGCTGCTGGCACAAAGCCCATCCTGAGCAAAGGCTGGCAAAACTCAGGGCTGGAAAATTCCTCCCCAGCAGCATCCTCTAAGATGCAGCAGCTAAGTCAGCTTGGGCTCCCTGCAGGAGCTCCCTGCTGATGGCACAGGGCATGTTGTCCCCAAAACTTTCCTTCCAGGCCTCTGAGGAGATCACTGCCACACCTGTGCAGGACAGGGATGCTCCAGGGCAGGGAAGCATTCCCAGGAACACGTGCAGGCAGTGTCCTACTTCAGGAATTCTGCTGAGATCTCACTCACTCATCCCTGGGATGCTGCAGGTGCATTTATTCACAGCAGAGCCCCTGCTCCAGTGCTGGGATCCTCTCTGACATATTAAGCCATTTTTAATTTGCTCCCATCATCCCCAGCCTCTCCAGCAGACATTCGATAACTCTGGGGTCCTAAATAAGCCACAGCGACTTAGGGAGAAAGCCAGTGAGTTATTAATCTTATGCAAATGCCTGTTTAATTTTCGGGATCTTGGCACCATTGTAAGTGCTGAAAGTCACGGACTATAAAGAAAAAAGGTAATTTCCTGTTTGTTTAATTGATCTTCTGTAGCTTCTCTCCTGGCTGGTAAAGCTAGGTAATGGAATTTGCAATGTAAAGTCATTATTAGAAGTGCCAGTATGACATTTGATTAATCCAGGCTATTTAGGCTTAATAATACACACTTGACTTATGTTCTGGAAGCAAAATTGCCTGCTACTTCCCCTCCTGCTTTTTAAATATACTTATAAATACCCTTAGCACGATGATATATGATGCCATTTCTTCAGGCATTGTCATTAGGAAGTGATAATTCCCCCAAAGTGTGCTTCATCAGCAGTGGGATGTTTGCTCTCACAGGCAACTTTTGGTCTATGCCAGGTCCAAGAATTCCTTCAGAGGACCTTCCCAGGTCAGTTCTGGCCACGTCCTGAGTGTCAGATTTCCAGGGAAAACCCAGGAAGGAGCTGGTGATGACTCAGGAGCTGACACTGCTCTCACTCAGCAAGGAACCAATTTCCTGGCGTGCCAGAGCTTGGAAACAGCAGGAAAGAGCAGCACTTGTGAGTGTCCAGGGAAAAGAAAGGCCATTTGTCACTTCTCATCACTGGCAGTGTCACAGCCAAAGCTACGGCCAGCTCCAGGTCACGGGGAGGTTTTGCCTCTCCCCATATCCCCTGGGCCACTTCTATCCCATACAGCAGCTTTTATCTGCCCCTGGCCCACTGCTAAAAATTCCTGTACATCATTCCTGGCACTGTTTTAACTCAGCAATTGACCAAGGCATTTTTTTCTTACAAAGTGCTCAAGTAAGGTGCAAGAACTGCAAGAGATTCACAAGGGCTGTGGAAGATCCAGGTTACTTCATGGAAATATTTGTGGCAATTATGCCACAGAAATATTTCTGTTTCGGGTTTAACTTCATTTCACAATAATTGCTCTAACTTCTGTTTCCATCCCAGTAATATTTGGTGCAATCACATCCATTTAATTTGATCATTTATGTTCCACTGCCGTGGCCAAATCTGACACTGCACTGCTGCATGTTACCATTGGTTACACCTTACTAAACCAAACAAAAACAATTATGGTAAACGCTCCTCAACTGGTGCACATTGAGCTGCAAAGTGTCAGGAAAATGCTTTTAAACTGTTTTATTTTCAGGAGGGAAAAATCCCTCTGTTTTGTTTGTACTTGTTCTGCGCTTCATAGTCTGGCTTTGGTCTGTTGAGTCAGAATTGTGAGGGATAAGGAATATTAGTAAGGCTTAAAAAAACATTAAGTGTTACTCCATGAGAGGCTTCAAAAGGAGATTATTTCTATAGGTTGTATTTAAATGTTTCTGGGATTTAAGGTCCCTTCCCACCCAAACCATTCCAGGATTTTCTCAAGGTTGGGATTGTCTGCAGAGAACACCCAAACAAAACAAATACTGGCAGCACAGATGTGGAAACAAACACCTTTTAAACAAACAAACCAACAAAAACTTTTGCACCAAGTCAAGGCTTGTTGGGCACCCTGGATGGGACAGAGGCCAGCAGGGGTTGTTTATCTGCCTTTGACCAGGAGGTGCACAAGAACCAAGTGCAGCTGTTTGGGATGCTGTGGGGTGGGATGGGGGTACTAACACCCCTGGCTTTTCCAAAACCTCCTTTCCCAATGAATCAGCACCATCCTCCCTCCCAACCCTGCTGGCAAGGCTGGCTGTGCTCTGTACCTGTCCCAGGATGAACCCCAGTTGTGCTCTGTGCTCTCAGCAGCCAGATGGGGCTGGGCAGGAGCAGCCTGATTCACCTTGCACTGCCACTGAGCTCCCACAGCTGCTCCCAAAACAGAGTGTTCCCTTTGGAATGAAGAGCAGCCTCTAAATAAAGGGGAAAAAATGCAGCAGACTGGTGTTTGTGTGGGAATTTGTTTTCTTATTGGGCTGGGCTGCCATGAGCAAAGAAAATGAAATCTTTGGATGCTCCATCCCCCAGGAAGTGTAAACTCATGGTGAGAGCTCAGCAGGACCACAGCACACAGTCCCCATCACCTCCACGTCCCAAAAAGGGTGCACAGACAGCTGCCAAGGTGCCCAGGAGGAGGAAAAATCCATCTTCTGAGCGGTGAATGGATGAGTAAGGCTTGATCAGGGAGCAGAATGAAGGCTGCTGCCTTTCAACTGCAGGAGGGTTCTCCTGCTGAAACCAATTGTTGGTGGCATGGAGGGGTGAGATATGGAAGGAGGGAGAGGCTGAAGGACACAATCAAGATGTGGCCATGAGGGAATCAATCCAGCAGCACATGGAGATGTGGCCATGAGGGAATCAATCCAGCAGCACATGGAGATGTGGCCATGAGGGAATCAATGCAACACAGACTCTGGAGTAGCCTCCCGTCCCGGCAGGCTCGCAGGTTAAAAGCTGAGTTCTTAGAGGGGAGAGGGGGAAAAAGTGCTCTCTCCCACTCCCCCTCGTCCTCTTCCAAAGGAAATCCAGGTTGAGGTGGGATGAGGGGAGCAGGGAGTGCTCAGGATTCCCAGCCACGCTCAGGGAAGGGGAGCTGTGCCACCTTGGGCTCATCACTCAGCGCTGAGCGACAGGCAATGATTTCCAGGCGCTTGCCTGCCCTTTGGTGGCTGTTTAAAAACTGTTGGCATTGCTTCGGGGACATTTTATTTTGCAGAGCAGAGGTGTGTTTGACAAGCCTTCAGTCGGAATCACTGCTGAGCCGCATGAAATATCTGCTGGCAGCCCCGTCTGGAGAGAGCTCTGCTCGGGTGCCTCCGCCTGCCTCTCCCCTTTGTTCATCATTATTACATCCTGTCCTGCCTGATGCATTCCCTGGCCTGGAAATGCAACTTTCATTCTGCACTTAACGGCGCTGAGGAGCTCAATAAATTGCCTTCCAGTCATGCTGCGTTTTCTCCCCGCAGTGCCTCCTGTTTGCACACGGAAATTGTTATTATTCATTCTGCTTGGCGCTGGAAACCCACCAAGGTGAACCTCAACCTGTCTCAGGCACTGTGAGCTGCACAGAGACAGAAGAATAAAGCAATTTCCTCCTTCCACACCCTAAAAATTCCGCATTACAAAGTGTTGTGCTTACAACATTCCATTAAATTCATTTTACCAGCTTAATAGTGCTTGTTATGGAAATGCTGCGCTCAGTCTTGGAGCACATTTTGGTTCCCTGAAATGGCTCTTGGTATCCTTGAGCCTCACTGCTCCAATGGAAACTGGGATGCTCGACTTCTTAAAGATTTTTCTTGGGAAGTGAAGTATTTAATCTTATCCTAATAAAGTAAATATTGGTTAATCGAAGCTTAAGCTAGCAAAAAGATTAGAGACATTTAATTAAACGAAATTATAGCTCATACTGTAATATAGTAAATTAGATTAGACAGGCTTTACACTTCAAAATTACATTAATGACTGCATGCATTTTCTTAATATTATAATCTTTAATCTTAGATCCCTGAAGATACTAGTAATTCTCTAACCCATCACCGACTTTAACATCATTATTTAAAATTAGCTGTAAGTTACAGGACGTAATCATGCATCAGGAAAAGGCAAAATTATGCACCAGAAAGAGACAAGAGCGTTCAGAATGTGAGACTGAACTGAAACTTTGGAGTCAATATCATAAATATTGGGTGACAGGGACCATGAGGGTATTTCCTCATCCTTTACCCAAATCCATTCTGTGAAGCCACGATGTCCCTTCCTCTCTGTGTGTGAAGAATGGGGGAAAAAGAGGAAAAATCTCTTTTTCTAAAAGCAAAACGAAAGTATGAGAAGGTTGGAAAGTGAAGAGCAGAACGAAGACATTCACCTTTCAGCCCTGCTGATTTGGACATTTCCATCCCTCACATAAATCAGAATTTCTTCTGCCACATGGAAGTCCTGAAGGACAGGCAATAAGTACTGAGAACTGGCAATGTTCGTACTCAGAAAGTTTTTCCTCTTTCAGGGACATTTTCTTAATTATACTAATTTGTCAAATGTATCTTCAGTTTTACAGGAAGTTTCCTTCCCATGCATTTGTTAAAAGAGAGATAATTGCATCTGGAAAGCAGCAAAATGAAAAGAACTTTAATTATGCATTATAATAACAAATGTGTTCTAGTTCAGGTGAGCCAGACCAATTATATGTGATTAGCGAATGGAAACAATTGATGTTTTTGCATTTTCATTTGGGTCTGCTGACCTTTCCTGGTGAATGAGCTACAATCTGTCTTCCCTTGGTGCTCAACACAGAGCAAATATTTTAATTTATAGAGCCATTTGGAGAAATCATTGCAGTCTGATCAGAGACAAGTTTTACTGAACTTGATCTGTACTCCACTCTCGCAGAGGAGAAAAATTATTCTTTGTAGCTCTTTTTTTGGAAAAAAGGACACACAAGGAGATGAGGCTTTGAATTTCCTCTGGTAATGTTGACATAATGTAAGAAAAGTAATTAAAACTCTTATTAAAAATTAAGCTGCCTTTAATATATCCTTCATTTTCCTCTGTGACATGTGATTCCTGGTGTTTACTTTTGCTCAGCACTTCTGAGTCTCTCTTAATCTGGTGCCTGAGCCATTTGGGACATTTCAAAATGCCTTCTTTAGTGCAGACACAGAAAAGATGCCCCATGCAAATGTCAATCACCAGCAGCTCCAGTAATTCACCTTATTTGACCAAACCTCAGCTCAGTGCAAGTGTTGCTAAGAAAATCAGTTTCCAATTGCAGAGATGTCCACACAAAAATCGTGTGGGAGGGATGAGGCAAGAAAACTTCACCCATTTTTTCCTGTGGGTACCAAGAAACTCCTCCACAGGGTTCTGGGGCACCAAACAAGCTGGAAGAGGAGGGGATGAATGGGAGAAAAATCCCGTGGGTTTCCCTGTTTTTTTTTCTCCTACAGTCCTCAAGGATGTGAGCACAGAAAAGCACCTTTTCATTGCAGCCTAATAACACCAAGCATTACCTTCCCAATTGCCGCTGATAAAATGATTTCCCCCATAATCAGCACTTTATCCTGTGCAGCTGGGGAGATAATGATTAATATTTCCGTGCTGGGAACCTGGGGGCTGACAGAGATTAGAGGGGAGCCATCCCCGTGCATGTTCCGCAATCAGCAGCGGCTAGAATTCATCAAAGCTAAATTGTCTTCCCAATTCTGCAGCACAAAGTGAGGATTCCTGTTAGCTCTGCACGCAGGGAAGCAGCCAAGGAGGACACTGAGCATATGGCAGATGAATAGGAAGGGAAGGGAAGCAGATTTGCATAAGTTACGCTTTTGGATGTCAGGGGGGATTTTTTCACAGAAAGGGATGTTAAACCTCACCTGGCTCCTTTTGGAAGACATATATATTTGCCACAGTGACAGAAAATGTATATTCCCACCTTTACCTAGGAATTTCTTCAACCAACACTTCCCTATCCATGCTCCAGTGGCTGGAGTTGTAAACCTCCCAGGAACTGCACAGTGAAAAACACTAATGGCATGTGGTCAGCAGCAGCAGCTCAATTCCAAATTATTCTACCTGATACATCATACAAGAAGTTAGCTATTATCTAGCTGTGCACCAACAGTGATTATTTATTCATTTGGAAATTCATCTCTCACCAGGCTGAGAAGGAGAAGCTTTTCCCTGAGCCTGACCTGCACAAAAATCACAACTTATGCTTTCCACAGAAAGCCTGTGCTGAACATCCCTTTGATCTGGTTAAGATTTATCACCTGAGAATTGTGAGTCTTGCCTGCTTGTGAAGAGCAAACTAAAAATCAGATGAGGAATAGTGCAGCAAAAGTTTAGTGTGTGTTAGTGTTTCACTCGTAAATTGAGATATTTTTCTGTTTTACTCTCTCGGCTATTTCAGACTCCGCTGTGCTGCAGTCTGACATGGTGGATAATTCATCAGCCAGTACGTCTTTTATTATTATTACCGTTACAAAAAAAATCTTGAGTTTAGGAGAAACAAAACAATAATTTTGCAATAATGTCACAACACGCTGGGTAAGAACATAATAAACCTTGTTATTACCATCCTGGAATAGCAAGGAGCCACTGAGCACAGCACACAAGAGCATTCACTCAGAATGCTTAAAAACACCCCGTCGATAAAATGGAGCTTCAAACTCAAAGAGACTCACAAAGAGCACTCAGCTGACTCTTTTGGTTCCAAACCTGGATCTGTTCCCACTGCAGCTCCGGGTCCTGACTTACACACAATGACTGTGGGAGATCAGGGAGTCATGGAATGGTTTGGGTTGGAAGCGACCTTAAATCTCATCCAGTGCCACCCCTGCCATGGGCAGGGACACCTTCCACTGTCCCAGGCTGCTCCAAGCCCTGTCCAACCTGGCCTTGGACACTGCCAGGGATCCAGGGGCAGCCACAGTTTCTCTGGGCACCCTGTGCCAGGGCCTGCCCACCCTCACAGGGAACAATTCCTTCCCAATATCCCATCTATCCCTACTCACTGGCAGTGGGAAACTATTCCCTGTGTCCTGTCCCTCCATCCCTGGTCCCCAGTCCCTCTCCATCATTCTTGTGGATAAATGCCGAGGAGCAAACAGCCACAGCCCCACGAGCTGTCAGGGTAGAGGTTGGTTTGCCTGTGCTGACAGCGTGGTGCTCCTAAATTTACAATCTATAAACACACCCAGGTGACAGAACTTCAGCCCTGACTCCTGCTTTGCTGCAGGTCACAGCCTCTGCACCTCCCTGGATTCCCTGGGATTCCCTGCTCTGGCTCCCTTGGGATTCCAGGAGATCAGAGAGCCAGCACTTGCAGGATGGGGCTAAAAGGGCATTTATGAGTTTATGACAAGTTTTTAATGTGACATTAGGAGGCATTTGTTCACCAAAAAGTGTTCAAACCCTGGCACTGGCACTGGCACTGGCCCAGGCTTCCTGGAGAGGTGTCAATGCCCAAGCCTGGGCCTCCCAATCCAAAGGCACCTGGATCTTGGCTGGAGGTGTTGTTTTGAGCTGGAGCAGGAACTCTCCATCAGACCAGTTTTTGGGGCTAGAAATTCCCAAAAACTGAGCCCAGAGCAGTGCTGTGCTTCCCGTGCACTCCAGCAGTGCCTGTGAAAGGCTCTTCCCTCCTGAGCAATGAGCTCTCCACCCAGGCAGAACCACAAGGAGCTGATGAGGATGAAATTCCCGAGCATGAGGGCCTCTCCAGGCTGCTGGGAAGAGCTCCAGAGAGCTGCCAGGGCTGAGTTATGCACTGCCACTTCACTCCCACATGGTCAGAGCTCTCCTTCTGCTGGCTCTGCCATGGATCAGGATGGGGAAGGCTGGGCACAGGGAGGAGGCAGAGCAGGGATAAGCACACTTTTGGGATAACCCCGTTAGTGATTTGCTCCTAATTGGGCATGGAATGCCATCAGAAAGCTCTCTGCTTCCATCAGAATCCTCCCTGTTTAGGCAGCAACTCGGAAGTTGGCACCAGGGCTTGATGCAAACTGCCTGCTTGCATATGGTCTAGCAGGAGTGGGAAAACGTGTGGGGAATTGGGAATTTCCTGCCTTCCACAGCAGGGTTTGCTAGCAGCCCTGCCACTGCTCAGAAGCAGCACCCTGAAACCATCCTGAAACCATCCTGCCCAGAGGATCTCACCCGTGCAGTGAATCAATCAGCACGGAAATGCTGAGTGTCAGCAGAGCCTCTGACATTGCTCTTCACAGCACAACAGGCACTGAGAAAGAATTCACCCATTTATTCTGCCCTGTTCCTCCTCCCAGCCCACCTTCACACTGAACAGAGGATCCAAAGGATCCAAAGGATCCAAAGGATCCAAAACAGGGATCAGACAGGGCTGCTGGCACAGAGACCTGAATAAGATGTTAAGCCTGGATTAACAATCAATTTCCTTCTATCAATACACATAAAAGTGGAGCCCTCTGACAAGCTGGAAAAGAACACAAGAAATAAAGAAACACAAAGGTTTAAGAGGAACATTCTACACCAAGGGGAAAATAGCAGCCTCTGTATTAGGATATCAATCCATCATTATTTAGGGTATCATTAATTAGCTCAGCCTGGACTCTGCCTTTACCTCTCCTATTCAATCCCAGATTGTGAGGGAAAAACAACTGATTCTCGACAGAAGATTTATATTCTGTATATATTCTGTCCACAGAGGCATTCAAAGGCACCAGGAAAGGATGCAAAGAGGGATAATCAGTGCCTGTCCCTTGGGGAACTGTCCATGCAGACAGTGCTGATCCCACACCAAGAGCTCACATCCAAACCCAAATCCCTCCAAAGTTTGCCACCTAACCAAGTCACACTTAGCCTCAAAACAAAAATCACATTAATTTCTAAGTGTTCAAAAACTGCAGTGAAGTTATGAGGCTGAAAGATTTTTATGGCCTCTTGGCTCTGCCTGTAAGTCCCAGGAAATGTTTCATCATTTCATGGTTTGCATCCACCCAAAACTCCCCAAGCATTCCCTGAGTCCTGACTTTTACATTTCAATTCCATTCAGGTTGAAAGTGGCACAGGATTAGCTCAGCTCATCAGGGGCATCAGTTCAGGGTGGTTCACAAATAATTACATTTTAATGAATTCTGATCATCTGCAATCTGATTTGTATTTTGTCCTTTCATTAAGCAGGATGCAAAGTCATGGATTTATTAGCACAGAGAAATTCCTTATCTTGCCACAAGAGCAAATAATCCATTTTTGGGGTTGAATTTGTATTTTTGGGGGTGTCAGAAGAATTCTTGAGTACAGACAAATCTCGTACTTTTCAACTTCCCAGTTTCACAGTAAACACAAGATGAGAAAAAAATACACCACATTCAGATGTCTGTGGTAAGAACATAAGGAAGGGATTGAATTTGGGGCTTATTCATTTTTTTCACGTTCCTCAGAAAGAGGAATAAAATCAGATCAGAACAACATGGGAGAAATACAATCTTTGGCTCACTGTTTTCATTTTCCTCCACACATTTAGGGAGGGAATTCCCTGGGATTTTGTATTTCTGCTGTAGACTCCACTAAGCCAGAGCAGAGCAGTGACAGAAGGGTTGGGAGAGAAACAGGATCACATCAAGAGAGTGCAGAATTCACAACCTGTGTTTCAGACAAGAAATTAAGGTGTTTAAACCCTCAGTCTGATCAAGTCAAATGGAAAGAAGGGCATTGCCTTAAGGGACAAATATCTCCAGTGACAATGTGTCCCTTGGCTGCCTAAACCGGCACCAAAGCCCACTCCTGTGGATATTCCAGTTCTCCAAGGCAGAAATCATGGCCAAACATCCAGGATAAAAAAGGGAGAACCATGAAAGGGAGGCTGAAGAAGTGAGTGACAGCTAATCAAGGATCACATTTGTGGTTCTGCCTTGCAGGTGGAGCTGCTCTGAACTGTTCCATGCCAGATTTTTCCAGTGAGATGCAGCACTGTCTTCAAATGCCAGCTTGGCACTGGATGGTCATAAAATCACAGAATATCCTGAGCTGGAAGGACCCACAAGGATTGTTGATCCAGCTCCTGGCCCTGCACAGACACCCCAACAATCCCACCCTGTGCACCCCTGGGAGTGTTGTCCAAACAAATTTGCCCTGAATCAATGATGTTAAATCTCTGGGAAGAAAACAAAGGGATGCTTTATGTGTCCTCAGGTACCTTAATACACTGATTTTCGTGTCTTTGCAAGCATCCACAGCAGGACTGAAGAAAAGCCTGATTTCTCAGAAGGGATCTTTCCCATGTCAGATATTCATCTATACAATGATTTTCTGGATTCAGGTTTTCTCCCTGGTTGTTCACCCGCTCCAGAGTGATGACTACAAAATGAAAGGTATTTTCTACTGAAAGGTATTTTCCACTGCATGGCAGAAAATCTTTTTGGAGAAATGCTTTGCTCCACCATGAGAGGGACATGAGCCTGGTGAGCTTTGTCCTTCTGCACCAGCTGTGCTCTTGCTCTCAGCAGCACATCCAATTCGCACACAGGTCAGTGCTGCAGAGGTCACAGAGCACGGTGGGAAAGGCAGGTGGGAGTAATTAAATAACACTAAAAAGCTATCAGCTCTCCCGAGTGAAAATTAATTCCTTAAAGCTGATGGCGCCTTTGGGAAGAGCAGGACACACATCACAGGATGTGTCACTGATGCCACCACCCTGTGCCTGGTAAAGGAAGCTGCAGTTTGACAGCTTTCAGTTCTATTTGAAATTTTAAATTTCAATTTGTGCCTGAGGGAAGGGAACCATCAGGAAGCTGTGGCCAGAGTTACTCTTTGGGTCTCCAAGACAAAGTCCAAGGTGTGCCCAATCCCACTTTGTCCCCAGCCCAGAGTACTGAGTGCCACATCCATGCCTTCCCTGGACGCCTGCAGGGATGGGGACTGCAAACCTCCCTGGGCAGCCTTTCCTTGAAAAAATTGTTCCTCAAAATGGCTAAAATTGAAATTATTCCACAGATGACTCCATTGCTTTGCCTTCCAAGGGCCTCACTCTTCCCAGCTCTCCCAGGACTGGCACAGGAGCAGCCAACATCCCTGCAGGATCCAGCATATCTGAGAACACTCAATTTTTCTCTTCCACATGCAAACAGCTCTGCAGACCAACCCTGTGACCAGCCTCCCTCTCCTCTGGCACTCAGCACACCCAAAAAGAGAAGCAAAACCATTCTTGTGCCAGAGGCTGCTTTTTCCCCCTGCTGAGTCCACCCTGGGCTTTGCTGAGAGTGAAGAGCCAAATTTGCTGTGTGTCTGCAAAGCTGCATCCCTTCTGGAAAACCCACTGGGTGTATCCACAAGGCAGCAAGAAAAACTAAATAAACACAGGAAAGGGCAAACAACCTCATTTTTGCTCGAATGCCACATCTGCTTAGAAATATCTGGACCAGAATCAAAGCACGACATGCAATTTGCAGTAATTTTTCAATGTTCAAGCTATTAAGTCAAATCCATGCTTACAACAAAAACCTCTTCAGAGAATTACGTTTTATTTGCCACTTATAATAGCTCTCAGCCTGGACAGGTCCTGGTGGCACTGTTCATATTTCTGAGGAGAGCAGCAGAAAAAAAATCCCTGCAATTCCACATGGACAACCTGCAGTTACCAGCTTTCCATCACGGCTGCACACCATTGATCTTGACAAATGAGTGCTGTCAAGTTGGCTTCTTTTTTCCCCACAAACTCCCTTTGTGGTCAGTTTAGCCCTCGAGGCTGATCCAGCATCTAGGAAATGCCTCAGCAGATCAAAGCTTTCCCTGTCTGATAAATCTGCAATTTATCCTTCACTTTGCTTTGATTAAGGAATCCGAAAATAGGAGGTGTTGGATTAAATGGAAAACAAACCATCAAATTCATTATTTATTCCCACATGATTAAAACAGAACAAACTCTGTTTTAGCAGGTGAACACCCCCACAGCAGGATACAGTTATTTATAAAAAAAATAAATGTTTATCTGGGAGGACAGCAGACTTACATCCATGTCTAAGCACACACTCAAAAAGGAATTCCCAGAGGGGGAATTGTAACCACATTTAGCCTGGAGGCAGCTGGGAGAAGCCCAGGTTGTGGATGGACATTGCTGGATGCCATTTCTCAGGAAAAGCACCACTGTTCTCACAACCCTGGCACAAACTGGGGGCTCCTGGAGAGACTCCTCAAAAACAGACACCTGAGGTGGGACAGGGGCAGAGTTTGGGTTGGGATTGCCTTCCTCCTCCTCCATCCCATCAGCAGGGAGCACAGAGACTGAGTGACTTGCCACACACTCCTCTCTGCTTTTTCTCATAAAAATTATTGGAGTTTAAATAAAAAGGTGACATTTCAGTGGGTAAAAACTCATTAGATGGTGCTGAGCCATCAGTGCAGGGTCTGTGTGTAGGATGGATATTCACTAGAGGCTCACTAAGTATTTTATTTGCCTGTTTGGGTTTTTATTCATGTATTTAGCCACTATTTTTTCCTCTCTATACAGACAGGTCTGGAGGAAATGTGTTTGCAGATTGCAAAAGCACTGATTGTGAGCTCCTGTCTGAAGTGTCTCCTCTATGAGTTTCCCCATGGTGCTCTCATTTGTACAACAAACAGCTCCAGCACAGTTCCCAAACCTGAGGGACTGACACCTCAAAAAAACCCCACAAAACAGATAAAAACAAAGCTTAGAAAAAAAAAAAAAAAAAAAAAGAACGAAAAAAGCCAAAAAGAGCTTTATAGCTCATAGGATTGAAATATATAAATAGGGGTTTAATCTGCTAGGCATGAATAAAACTTGCATTTCTTCAGTCCCTGTGAGGCTGAACCAAAGGGAGCAGCAAACTGCTTCCTGGGAAAAACTTCCTGGGGAAAAACCATCCCAGCATTACCATCGCACTGGATCTCCTTCCTGAGCTTATTTTAGGAAACAACTGAAGCAAAGAGGAACAGAGTGTCCAAACCAGCATCTCACACTGTGACAAGGGAAAAGAGAAAAGGGCAAAGGAGGATTTTTTTTAGAATGCCCTGAACACCTCTGGGAAGCCCCACGAGCCAACAGCCTGGTTTGTGTTCTCCCTTCTCCCAGCACTCCCTGTGGGAACAGGAGAAACTGGGGAGCTCAAAATCCACCCTGCAACTGCCCTGATGTGGGCTAACTCTAAGAATCTTCTAAGAAATCAAAATGAACTATTGGACAAATGAACTGTTGGGCCTGAGCAGTGAGGGGTTCTTTCTATTTCCAGTAAAGGGTTATTTCTATTTGCAATAAAGGGCTTTTTCTACCTAAACTAAAATGTTATTTCTGTTTACAATAGATATAAATTAAGCAGCTCCCCAATGTTTCCTCTCTTACTCCTCTGCTAGCATGGCTCAAGGCCACCCAGTGACACAAACATCTCTATTTCTATTGATCTGCAATCTTTAGTCCATTAAGGGATAGAAACTCGATGCTGTTGCATTTCACTCACATTCTGAATTGCATTTTGCTTCCTTGGGAAGTGCGTGCTTGGCTGGCACCTCGCTCAGCAGACATCCTGCTAGGGCTTGTCTACACAGGTATTGAGCATCTTTATCAGCATCCCAAGTGTGGGAATACAAGCAGGGCTTGGAGCAGAGCCAGGAAAAGCTCCTGTGACACAGAACAGCAGCCTGGGCTGAGCCTGCAGTGATTTAATGACACCTCTTGGGCTCAGCTCCGTCTGCACCTCCAAGCAAGTGTGTCCCCACAGCCCTCTGGGGACTGGCACAGCTAAATAGGGATTATTTCCTACCTCTCAGAGGGCAGAAACAACAGGTTTTCCAGGGAGGTGAAAGGCAAGGAAAGAAAATGTGATTTTAGCACGCATGGTTTAGTGGTGGGCTCTGCTGGGTTAGGGGCTGAACCTGATTCTGTTAGAGGCTTTTTCCAAACAAAATAATTCTGTGATCCTCTGGCACACAGCAGGGAGTGTCCCCAGTGTTTCTGCATTCCTCAGGGAATCACTACAGTCCCCCCACCCTGGGGAAAAGGAAACCCCACTCACTCCTTCACTGATTCACCAGATCTTCTGTCAGGAGAGGAAGGAGCACTGGCCTCTCACTGGGGCTGGAAAATGCACTTTCAAACCCTAATCCTTTGGGAATAGGCACACAAGCTACTCTCATGATTTCAGCAGTCCTTCAGTGTAAATTCCTCCTGTAGTTACCTCTCTTCCCCAAAAAACCCACAGCAACAAATCCAAGTATTGCTTCCTGACGTGGCTCTCAGTATGTAAAGAACTGCTCTTCCTTTTATATAAAAAACTGGATTCTCAGCAGCTCTGCAGTTGCCAGAATTCCTGCATGGCAATTAAAAACGATGGGATTGGTAAATATTCATATAGCTGGAGAGGACTGGGCACCCACAAGGTCTCTGTGTCTTCTTTATATAAGTGCAGAAATACACATTTTAGAGCATTGTCTATGGACAAACAGAGGGAGCGTGAGTCCAACTGTTCTTCCTTCAGAACAGGAAAACTGAGAGCTCCAGAAAGCAGAGCACTGAATGGAAGGCAGGAGGTTGTTTCCAAAGGAAACCCTGCCTGGCAGGTGGGACAGCCCAGCTGGAGAAGAGGGAGCTTTGTGTGGGATGGAAGGCCTGGCATTGTCCCTGATATTCTCATTTACTCATGGAAAACCAGCATTTCCTTTGCCTCACTGGGTGACCTCAGAGTGCTGGGTCTGGAAAACTACAAAGCCAGAAAATGGGATTTTTTTTGGATATCAGGAGATGCTGCTCCTCTCAGGGCATCCTTTCCTGGCAAAGGGAAGAGAGAGCTCAACCAAAAGCACAGCTGCACACCCCAAGCTGTGAAATTCCCGCTGCTCTTGTCTAACCTTGGAATCTTCCCCTCAGGACACAAAAATTCCCATCAGGATGCCTCCAGAAGGAAAAGCCACCACCCTCTGTTCTCTTAGCTGGCCCTTCCCTCTCAGCAGAGAAGCCTTTTGACTACCCACAAATAAAATTGGGGACCAAGTCAGTTCTGAGTGGAATGAAACCTCCCAGCCTTTGGGGATGGAGCAGCCAACAGATGGAAGGAGCAGAGAAAATGGGATGCAGATACAGAAAACAGCAAGAGGGAGAAGATTATCCTCCCCAGCTGATCCTTTTCATTTGTGTGGATCCAGGCAGATGCTCGGAGAAATAGGAAAGCCCCGAATTTGAAAGGGATAAAAGAAAATGCAGTTTGATACAAGGGATAATTAACTCAGGGAACGTGAGGCTACAAGGTGATGCTGAGAGCTGAGGGTTCAGTGGGATTGAGGGGAGAGGAGACTCAGGGAGAGGGAGAACAGCTCTGATTACAGCAGATAAAATTAAATGCAGAACTCATGCATGCTGGTAATGGGCGAAACACCAGAGGGTGAGGAGTGGGAATGAGCTTTCTTGAGGGATATCTTTCCATAAAGCTCCATTACAGGGTTTCTAATTTCATCCTTTCAAACCTCTAACACTGAACGTTGCTTGACATTGAAAACTGAAATGAAAAAGCTCCGGAGGATGCTTGTATTGTAATTCCTCTGATTTATGTAACCATTTCTGGGAAGTGCCTGTTCTCTGGAAACAAACTGCCTGAATGTGGAGGTAGAACTGCATTTCAGCATTTACCTGGGCAGATTAACCTCCTGCTTCTGAGCCACAGGCAGCAGTGGGTCTGATCCTTGCCCTGGGATGAGCCTGGCAATTCCACCATGTGCCAGATAAATATCTGTGGCTGGGCAAAAACAGCCCAGCAGCTTCCAGCTCGGAGGGGAAGCCCATTTGCTGTGATTTATCCACTTGCTGCTGAGGATAAACACTAATGCCATCATGATGGCCCCTTGGAAAGATCCTGTCATCTGCAGCAACCTGGCTGTTCCACGGGGCCAGCTGGGGATTTTATTCCAAGGAATAAAACCCTGGAAGGTGACAGTGAAAGGAACAGACTGGCCCTGCCTGGCACTGCCACCACCTCAGCTTTTAACTCTTCCAAGGACAGGAAACTCCCTGTGTCCCTCACAGTTTGGTCATGGCTTTTTCTCACCCTGGCAAGAAACACAGAATATCTTTGAGTCTTAACTCAAAGGTATCCCTGAAAGGAAAACGGGCAAATCCTTCATTCCCTGTCAGCTGCAAATCCATTCTGGTGCAGCCCTGGTGGTTTCCTGAGCACATCCCCACAATCTGCTGGATGTCTGAGCTCCCACTGCGGTGTTCTCTCAGGTTTGGGGCACAGCACGATGTGCCAGGATCAGAGAAGAGTGTTTGAGAATTCCCTGACAGCTCTTGCACTAAATCCCACACCCTGTAATCTCTTCAGCACATTGCACGCTGGAAAGCACTGGAGTTCCACTAGAAAACATGCATAAACACAGTCCTACACACTTGAGATTATCATCAACCTGCCAAATCTGAGAGCTTTTTCGTTCCATTTCCTTCTCTTTATCCTCTTTGTGAGCCGATCCTTGAGCCCATGATGCCAGGAGACAGCAAGCCTGCAGTTCAGAGCTACTCCAGGCACTGAATCCCAGAAAACCAGCACCTCTGGAAGGGGAGAGGGAAATTCCCTCTTGGATTTCGTGCTGATGATCCACAACACAACAGTGCAAACTCCAAGCTGTGAGAGGATGCAGATCACACCTTTGGCATGACAAACACCAGGGCACTTCCAGCTTCCCCTGCTCCTTGATTTCCTGACACAGGTTTGCCTCCAGTGAAGAGAGAGCTGAGCTGCACTGATCCTCTCCCCCTCTCACTTTCCTCAGCAGTTGTGCCAGCTGATGTTTAAATATGACCCTTTTAATCAGGTTACTCGGTGTAATACAAGCAAAATTACGACGAGATGGATGCTGTTACTGCATTCCCTATTTTTATCTCCATTGATTCTCCCGTGCCTCTCATGAATCACCCTGCTGAAGATGTGACAGGTTTATGTCACTCACAACAGGGCTGTGACAATATTAGCTGCACCATGAATTCAGCATGACACCACAATTGTATCATACTTGACCCCATTTGATATATTTCTGTGCAGAACCAGCAGCACCAATAATAATAAGATATTTTTCCCTTTCTAATAAGACATTTTTCTATAGAATAAGACACTGTCCTATATAGAGAAAGGTTTGTGCTTTCACTGCCTGCTGCCCTGGGATTGTATGTAAATAATGATGCTGTTTGTAGGGACTGTGGCTAAAACACATCCCAGCTCTTCAGTTCAAGTAATTCCTCACACCCAACAGCACTGCTTCTTACTACAAACCACTGAATTTTGGCATCCTTTCCCTGCCTCTGCTGTGGGGAGAACAGGCAGGGCAGACAAGGAAACTGCAAAAGTGGGAGACCTTGGCAAAATCAGCAGCTGGAGATAAAAAAAAAATAGGAGGCTTTTTCCTGCTGATTTCCTCAAACTAAGGGAATACAGAACCTTCATTTGCAGTTTGGATGAGCTGCAGTAAATTGCCCAACTGTTCTCTTCTGCCAGAATAATGCACTTGCCAGAACCTCATCACTATAAACTGCTGCAGCTCCATTGGCTCCGGCACAGGCAGAGCTAAAGGAGCCTTTGGGTCATTTGTTCTTTTTTTTTTTTTTTTTCTGAAAAGTGTTCTGCCACTTAAAACAAAGGGCAGGCAGCCAGCAGAGATGATTTTGTACCCAATTTTCTCACAGATTTTCTGTAAGAACTCACAGATAAGAGCAAGGCCTTGGATTTCAAAGAAGTTTTGCAGTCAGATTTACTAGATGTAAAGCTCCTGCCACTGAAATTTCCTGGAGAAGCTGGATGTGAATTCATTTGGCTCTACCTGTGGCCAATGAGGTTTTTAACAAAGTGACTCCCATGGGGCAAGGACCATGTTTTGACTCTCTGAAAGCCTGTGCCCCCTTTCTTCAGCCCTGCCAAAAGCAGAAAGTGGTTTTAAATATGATGCATGAGCTTGTCAGCACTACTCTACTCCGTAGGAATCAAGCCTCATTCTAAGGACTGCAATAAAATACACTCTTGGCGTTGCAGGCAGATGAGTGCAAACATAAAAGTCTGGGATTTTAGCATTAATTAAAGCTCCCCAGCAAAGTTTGCTCTGCCTCTCCTAAATTACCTTATTTAAATTATTTAAACCCCCCAGTTCTCCCTGTGCAGATGCACAGTCAGCTGGTACCACTGAGCAGCTCAGCCCCACTTAAAAGCTTCACTCTGTTCTTATTAGGAGCTGCTAAAAACCATCAATTCCAATGAACATGCCATGGAAATAACAGTTCCCCATTTTTCCTCATTGGGGAGGGGTGACTTGGCCTCCCAAGTGCTCTCCCACTCCCTCTCCTCACCAGGACACCAGGAGAAATCCTTGTTTTCCACTTCCAGGGGGAGTGCTGGGAACAAGCCCAGCTGCCCTGTTCACTGACAGTTTAGTGCTCACAGAAATCCTCAGGAACAAAGAGTCCTGCAGGGATTCCTCCAGCAGCTCCCTGAGATCACCTCTGAGCCAAGTGAGGAAGGTGGGATCTCCTCACCTTCCCAAGGACGTGTAGAAATCAATTAGCACAGAAGTCATCCTAGAGCAGCAGCTGTCACACCAGCCCCTGGGGAGGGAAAAAAAGGCTGCTGAGGGGAAGAGAGAATTGTTCTTTCTGATTATCTCACTGTGCAAAGTGTTTCAGTGCATCCTGGAAAACTGGAATCGCCTTTGCCTGTGGAACAGCCTGATTGCCACCCAAGGGATCTGTGTAAACACAGGAATATCACCCCTTGGAGCCAGAGATGGGCAGGGACACCTCCCACTGTCCCAGGCTGCTCCAAGCCCTGTCCAGCCTGACCTTGGACACTGCCAGGGATCCAGGGGCAGCCACAGCTTCTCTGGGCAACCTGTGCCAGGGCCTCAGCACCCTCACAGCCAGGAATTCCTTCCCTTGGGGCAGCTCTGCAGGGGAATTTGGGGTGCGTGGGAGAAGTGGCTATGGGGAGTCTTCCCATGTGAACACCCTCCAGCCCTGGGACATGTCCTTCCCAGCACACATGGGAGAGCATTCCTGAGAGGAGACAGGACTGAATTCAGCTCCTAAAGAGGCCACAAAGCTGTTTTGCACCCTGGATCCCGTGGGTGCTGTGCTGCTCTAGAGGAGCACCTGCTCAGCTCCCTGCCAGGGCTCTGTGTTGAGCAAGGAATGAGCAAAGCCAGGCTGAGATCTCCCCATGATGGCAGAGCTGGGAGCCAGGAATTCAGCCTGGGCAAAGCAGCAGTGAGTGTTCCACAGTGGTTTATTTAAAACACCCCTGTATCCCACATCCAGGGAAGGGCTGCACAGAGGGGAAGATCCATTTTCCCAGCTACTATTCCTCATGGGATTTCAGGATAACAGCAGAAGGATCACAGCTCCCTAGACCCCTTGCTGCTCAGGGCACATCCCACCCTCACTCCATCTGCAGTTCCTTTAATGCCAGGACACGGATCAGGGACAGGATGTGGTCCCCAGGGAAGTCCCTGCTCCCCGATGGAAAAGAGGAAGGCTTGGGCAGCAGAGCGAGCAGCCAGCCACGCTGGGGCACGACAGGCTCTTCATTTCAAAGAGAAAAATCTCCATTCTTCAGGAAACACTGCTCAAAAATTTAATCTTCATTCAGCTCAATGGAGCAGCCTCATAATTTACAGCAGCAGATAAAGCCGGGAGATGTAATGTGAAATATCTGAAGCGGTTCTCCCCCTGATTTAAAATGCACCTTGGGCAGCAGAGCCTGAACTCCCCTCGGCGTGTGTTCCTGGCAGATAAGTAAACAATTTGGAACTTCCCGAGATAGTGGCAGCCAGGGGAGCAGAGCTGACAGCAAACTGCAGCTGCAGTGCCCCACTGATAAGGTTTTGGGGTGGCTGAAAGGAAGCAGCTCGGCAAGAAGAAAAAGCTTTTTGTGTACAAGTTGTCGGATCAGAGATAGGAGAAGAAAGACATCATTTTCACAGGGAAGCCCTGCAAGTGGCCTCAGTGGCAGGGCTGAGCCTCTAACACAGAGCACAGGGAGAGAAGGGGAGCAGAGACACAGGGGTCAGGCCGGGCAGCTCCAAGGATATTCCTGGCTGGGCTTTACAGAGAATTCCACTCAAACTTTTTCTGTAAACATGTGAGACTGAAAATGAAACCCCAGAGGATGAGAAACACCATATTCACATTGACTGAGCAACTTCCAAATCCCACTTTTGCCACCCAACTGCACACCAATTCTGCAAGATTTCTGCCTCACTTACTGCACCCTTTTACTGTGGTGTTTTGCATTTCGTATTTGGAAGGACAGGCAAATAAACTGGGGGTTTAGCATCCTGTGGAGCCATTTTGCTGAGAATCACAGAGTATTCTGAGCTGGTAGGGATCCACTGGGATCATCCAGTCCAACTCCTCTCCTTGCCCTGTGCTCATTCCTCTCCTATTCCAACAGGCGACCAAGGATCACCTCTTTGATTTTTAACCAATTCCCTATGCTCTTTCCAAATTCCAAGACAAATAAAAGCAACCAAAAGCAAACCAAAGCGAAAACCTTTCAGTCAGAAATTGTAATTTTGCCTCCATGCTGCGGGGGGGAATTCTGAGGTGCCTTTATTGCTCCTTTATTTCCATGGCCAGCTGAGCTGTGATCCACGTGGGATTGCTGAAGTTATTCATGGCACATTCCACATCCCTGGCCGACGTGGCAGTGACTGACAGCCCCTGGAAAAGTGTAGTACAGCTCCAAAAACCTGACCTAACTCCCAAGCAGCCTCCCCTGAGGCAGGGACACCATCAAACAGAGTTTTTTACACGTGTCACTCTGTTGCTGCAGCAACCTGGCTGCTCAGGAGGCAGAGCTCTGCCTGAGTTGGGCTCAGATGGCTCAGATTAATCCCCTGGGACTGTTCCAGGGAAATCGGGATTCATTTGCACTTTCTTGGAAATGAAGGGACTGTTCCACGGAAAACTACTTCTGAAATCCACCCCTCTGCCCCTCCCTCATCCAGAACTTGAAGGAATGGCTGGGCTGGCCCAGGATATTCAGGATATCTAGAATAAGGCTCTTGGTGCCATGGCAAGCAGGACTGAAAGGGCTTTGGCTTTTATTGTATTTTTTTCCTGAGGGTGAGCACGGAAAAGGTTATTTTTGGGAAAGCATGAGCTGCATTTTTTGGGGTTTGTTGCGTAATTGCACAGACCTGTGTGCCATGGGGAAGTCTGTGGGACTACCAAAATTCAGAAAAAAAATGTGCATTGTAAGACCCCAAAAGCACCAATTTCCATGGATCTGCCTCCTAATCAGATCATCCAAGAGTACAGAAGTTTTTCCTCTCAGTCCTGCCTTGCAGAATCACACCAAACCTGACTTTTATAACCCAGAACACCCTGGCAGGACTCTGCTCCTCCCTCTCCCCAGGGGAGGAGGACAATAAACTTGCATCTCCTGATGGTTTTCCTTCTTTCCTTACACCTGCCTGACGTTGTCCTTCTAAAATAGGTTTTTTCCCCCAAACCCTCAGATCCCCAGCACACAGCAAAGGCTCTCCCTGCCTATTCTGCCCCAGACACTCAGAACTGAGCAGCCTGTGTTATTCAGAGTGTTCTGAGTGGCTCTGGCTGTATTTTAGCATGTCTGATGTGCTGCTGCTCCTCCTGAGAGCCCAGGCAGGTCTCACCTGGACTCAGCAGCCCTGGGACATCTCCCTGCTGCTGCGTGGGGGATTTCTGCACTTTCCTCACCCAAACTCTGTATTTCTGGAGGTGTCTTTGCACAGTGACTGTCACTTCCACCCACGCAGCCTCCAGCAGGACCTCAGTGCCACCCAGCAGCATGGCAGGGTGGCTGCTCCTGGAGCCCAGCCAGAATCAGTGTGCTGCAAACAGAATTTGCCTCGAAATAGGCCAAGTTTGGGTGTGCAGAGCCGGGGGCAGGACGTGGGAACAACCTCCATGCTGAGAGAATTTATAACTCGCCTCTTTTAAACTTGGGCAGCCTGAAAGCTCAAACGCAAAAAAACACCCCAAAAAACAAAACAGGAACAAATCAACAACCCAGCTAGAAGGTGTGCCTGAAAAAAAGCCTGATGGGCCAAGAAAAGGAGCTCAAACCTGAGCCTTTGACACCTCTTTGGCCATAGAAATGATTCGCATTTCCCACTCTTTGTGCCACCCTAATTCAGTGTCTCAGTACAGGTGGAGCTGTAAAGATAAGTTAAGGAACCTTCTGCACTGTCAGGAGAAAGGGAAAGGAAAGAAAATGAAAGAGAGAAGAAAAAGGAGAGGAGAGGAGAGGAGAGGAGAGGAGAGGAGAGGAGAGGAGAGGAGAGGAGAGGAGAGGAGAGGAGAGGAGAGGAGAGGAGAGGAGAGGAAGAAAAGAACAAAGAAAAGGAAAAGGAAAAGAAAAGAAAAGAAAAGAAAAGAAAAGAAAAGAAAAGAACCGAAAAGAAGTGACTTTACTAGCCCTATTAGATACTCACTCCTAGCTGGAGTGAAAACAATGACAAAATGGAATAATGAAACTGTTTGAATTCGGAATTTTGATTTTGCCCCGAGAAAGCAAATTCATCATTTGAGAGCTCATCGTTTCCCAGATAATACCCTAAAACCTTCAGCAGGGAGAGAGAACGAAGGGTAATAACACTCCCACTGCAAAGCTTGCCCAAAATCATAAACTCATTAGTGCAAACTTAAATCTAAAGTCACTCAAAACTAGGACACACTGGGCTTGCTGGTTACAGCCCCAAAGCTGTGCAGGAAAACTAATCACTTCTGGGATGGGATTTTTTTTTTTTCTTCTGCTGCAGTACAATCTATAGTTTAGTTGGTCAAATCAAGCCTTTCTGAGAAAAGAAGATTAGAGGCAGTTGTTTAAAGTATTGAGCGGGGAGCAGGATTTAAGCTTTATTACTGACCAGGATATACAAAACAGACTGTAATGAAAAAACAGTATTGGGATTGTATTTGCAGCCTGAATGGAAAATGTTGAGGGAGGACAGGGCCATATGGAGGAGCTTAGAGCTCCAGCAAGGACTGGTGCCCAGGGAAATGCCCTCTGAATCCGTGGAATTGGTGCTGTGGGGAAGCCAGGGGAGTGAAAACAACAATTATCACACCTGAGCGCTACAAACCGGCTGTGGGCAAGGGAGGGAACTCTGAGAAATTGGATTTTATCCTGTTTGTAAGGGAGCTTCCTCCTGCAACAGCTTGTGTGTGCCTCGAAACAGCACCCGAAATACCCCATGGAAAACTCTCCTCCCTGGGGGGAATTCCCGCAATTCCATCGCCCCCAGGACTTCTCCCTGTGTTTAAGAGCATGGCTGAAATAGTGCCCAAAACATCCCATGGAAAACTCTCCTCCCTGGGCGGAATTCCCGCAATTCCATCTCCCCGAGGACTTCTCCCCGTGCTCAGGAGCATCACTGAAACAGCACCGAAAATATCCCATGGAAAACTCTCCTCCCTGGGCGGAATTCCCGCAATTCCATCGCCCCCAGGACTTCTCCCATGCTCAGGAGCATCCCGGCCTCCCGAGCACAGTTACACAACGCAGGGTGTTCTATTTCCCCTCCATCAGCCCCTCTGCAGGGTTTGCCCGGGGCCACCTCAGGATACACCTTGCGTAAGGGAGGAGAAATGCTGAATTTCCTTTTCCTGCAAGCTGACTGCACACCGAGAGAGTGACAGGGAAAGTGCCATGGTCACCCACGGACCTCTCGTGCTCTTCAATGCAGGACTGCCACTTTTATATTGGACTTTATTACGTATTTTCCACATTTTTATCTCCCTCAGCACTGCCTGAACCACCCTAGCTCTGCTCCAGGCTGGACAAATCCAACCTTTCTTCCTCATTTTCCACTCTGTGGCCTCAGGACCTTCTCTTTGCTGTTCTTCACCAGCTTTTAGAGGCAGGTGGTGCAGGACAGAAGCCACTCAGACCCTCTAGTTTGTTAACACATTTAGAAATTAGAAAACATTTAGAAATATTTGCAACAAAATAGTTTTCTCTGAAGCGTAGAATGAGGAATGAATGAGTGAGTTTTATCCTAGTGAATTGATAAACCACTGAGCATTCAGAGTCCAGCAAGCAAAGTGTAGCCAATGTCTCATCATCTGGTGAGAAAATACATCCCACTTCCTAGGATATCATAAAGGAGGATAACTTGTAGACATCTAGTAAGAAATACTGAAAATGAACTTTTTTCATGATGTTCGAATACCATAAGAGACTTTCCAAGAAGGGTTTTTGCCATTTTACACTGATGAAGCTCAGATGTGTATTAAAATCATTCCCTTCACAAACAAAATCTCAAAAAGAGTTGGCAAAAAGTAGCAGATTTGCAGTGAAATTACTGAGGTTTCTGTCTTTATCATTCTCATGAGGGGGAAATGGTGATTTCACACAGGAAAATAACTCACAGCCTTAGCCCTGCTTGGGGAAATCCAACAGAGATTTTGAAACCTATATGGAAAATTTTGACTTATTAGGAATTGATATTTTGTGGGTTAGGTTGACTTCCGTGAGTCTGGTTTAAATCTCAAATTTCTCAATTGGAGATAAATATTATGGGGCTAATCCTGCCTTGTGGAAAACACAGTGTGCTGAATTTGGGAATTTGGCTTGAGTAAGGAGTAAAGGAGCGCAAAGGATGAACCCATATCTAAATATTCCATTTTCAGAAGCACACAAATTCCTGAAAATCACTTCTGGTACAAACTGAAGGGTTTCTATCTCATCACCTGGAGCAGTTCCTACAAACCCTGAAACCAACCCATTTGTTCATTCCCAGGAGCTCTTAATTTCAGAGATAATTCCGAGATTCATCCAAGCAACTTCCTAGAGGTGTTTTTTGGAAACTGCCACGTCCTCTTTTCAATAACTCCAGTTCTTTGCTCATAACTTGCTCTTGCTCAGTTCTAACCCACAATGGAGCTCAGATGATGACCATCCATAAGTTTTCCCATACAATCACTGAATTACACCTTTATAACCCAATCAGAACCTGCAGTGGATGTCCAGTGAGGAATGAGAAGCTCTGCACCCAGCACTCACAAATGGATGATTCTGTTGTTGCTGAGATGTCTTTGGAAGCTGTTTCTGCACCTGAGCAGCTGCTCCAGTTCATTTCTATTCTTCCTGGGAGATCATTTATTACATACAAGTGGTACAAGTAGGATAGATAAGAAGGACTTGGTGTAAAAACTGAAAATTCCTTGCAATTGAATAAAAAATATTGGGGTCATGAACTTTAAATACAACCTTATATAATAGAGGCTGGTGGGTAATGTGCAGATAAAGATGGTATTTCCCTGGATGGCTCCATTAGCTCATGTGTCACGGGAAAAGCTTTTGAACAAGAGTGGGGAAGAAATACCCACTAAGACACCAGCATTTTATTTTATTACTGAAACTTAAAACTCTGTCTTATCTCCAAATCCATTACTTCTATCCTAATGAGTCAGTTTTACCAGTCATACTGCCATCCCTCATTTTTTTTGTTTAGAGAGCTGGAAAAGGAGTCATTAGTTAGATGCTGAGGAATAACTAGAATTCATATCACTCACACATCCTTTCTCAACTAATTAAACACCAGCAAGACAATCCATTCATTTCTATTACAAGCCAGAAAAAAATATTAATAAAAAATAAATCTGAAAGCTCCCTGACAGTAGCAAATGCAATTAAACTCTCAGTGTATGAATTGGGGAGCAAACTGCTGCACCACTGTATGGCAGTGCTTTTCTTCCCTTAATTAACTAAAACACGGAGAAGAGACTCTGATGGCTTAATAGCATTTCCCTCACTGTCAGAAATGCTTGGGGATGGTTTTATTGTGTTATCACAAAGAGATCTGGAGGAGTTATTGCCATTACTCCTCTCTGCCACCTCAAAGAGTGACAGATTCCACGGAGAAACTTTGCTGCTGTTAGCGGATGTGAAGGATTAATATTTTATAACATCATTACTTTATAGGCAGCATAACTACAGCAATAAGAATACACTTAATATTTTATGCATTCCCAGCCACGTAACACACAGGGAGCACTGATTCCCCTGCACATCCCCCTGGATGGGTGTGAGTGAAAGTGGAGCAGCTCATCAGGTTTATGGCTCTCTCTGTCCTGCTGGAAGTACCAGAGGGGAGTCAGCGAGAGGCTCCCATCCCTGTGTGCCCCGAGAGAGCAAATCCTGTCCAGAATTTCCCCCAGCCCTGCAGCAGAGGCTCTGCACACCACACACAGCAGTTCAGGGCGGCGAAGGGAGGACCCTGCAGCTCTGCCCGGCTCCCTGCGAGGCTGGTGGCAGTGTGAAGCCGAAATTCCCCGCTGCACACAGGCACTGAGGCTGAACTGGAGCCCTTTAAACTCCAGCACGCTCCTCCTGCCTGCAGAGGCTATTCCCGCTGAGCCAGAGAAAGTTAAGGCAGCATTGTGTGCATTTCCAAAGCATCCCGCTGGTGCCTGTGGCTCAGGGCTTTGAGCACGGTTTCTTTCCCTCCCCGGGTTTTTCCCTGGCCCTGAATTCCCGCTGTGTTTGTGGGATCTCCCAGCTCTCCGCGGTGTGTGCACGGCTCCAGAGGGGAACAGTGAGCACACAGCCAGCGGGGCCAGCCGGGAGCTGATGGACGACTGGATTTTCAGCTGCAAGGTGCCGAGTGCCGCCGGCTTTGCTCCCCCCAGCCCCACAATTTGAAGGGCTGCACCCTTCCTGTATTTAAATGTTCGGGCCATCGGCTCCTTTGCTCTCCGAGCACGAGGGACATTCCCTGAGGACAATGTCTGAGGAGCGTTGATGGGGGAAGCTGAGCGGGGTTAACGCCAAAAGGCATCAATCCTTCGCTCCGCACGGGACCGCGCCTTTGGGAATGGCGGGATGCTCTACCTGGGAGCCAAAAACAGCTCCTTTCCCTTTTTTTTTTTTTTTTTTTGTTTGTTTCCTTTCCCCCTCCGCCTCCTGCTCACTGTTTGTCAAGAGAAAGAAGGATAGACAGGGACAGAAGCGTTCCACGTTCTGCCTACATCGTTCCCACAGTCTCTCCTAACCCCGAACTCTTCCCGTACTTTGTATTCACCGTCGCGCTTGACTGACACAAGAAACCCTCTGTAGGAAGAGAGGCTTCCTGTGAGCCGAGCCCCGTTTCCATGGTGCGGAGTTTTCTACTTAAAAATAAATTCCCGTTTCCCGGAGTTTTCCGCGCAGCCCCGCGGAGCTGCCCGGCCCGGGGCAGCGACAGCTAACGCGTCCCGCATCCTCCCAGCTCCCCTCCGGACGCCACAGCCGCCTCTCTGCGCTCCGAGCCGGGACACCCCGCGCTCCTCGGCACGGATTTTGTGGTCACCGAGCCGTTCCTGCGGCGGGGACAGCGGAGCCGCCCAGCTTTGGGGCTCCTCGCACCGCGCCCTGCCCCGGAGCCGACACCTCCGCCGGGACCCCCGGCCCCGCTCACCGAGGAAACTTTGGGGAGTGACCCCCGGAAGCGCAGCATCCCGGGCATCCCGAGCATCCCGAGCATCCCTGAGCATCCCGGGCATCCCGGGCATCCCTGAGCATCCCGGGCATCCCTGAGCATCCTGGGCATCCCTGAGCATCCCGAGGATCTCCCAGCATCTCTGAGCATCCCCGAATATTCCCGCGTATCTCGAGCATCCCCGGCCCCGATCGGCGGATCGGGAGCTGCTCTGGTCCCGCTGCCCGCCCGGGCGAGCTCCCCGTGGCCCCGGAGATGCCCGGAGCGCCAGCCCGGCCCCCGGCCCGCCCCGGCGGCACTCACCGATCCGCAGCACCTGCTGTGCGCTCCGGGGCAGCCCCGCCGCGGCGCAGAGCAGCAGCAGCAGGAGCCCCCCGGCGCCGCCCGGGGCCGCTCGGCGGGGCCAGCGCGGGCCGAGGCCGCTCGCCATGCTCAGTTCATGCCGGCTACCCCCGGGCGGGCCGGCTCCGCGCCGCTCCGCGCCGCCCGCCCATGGCGCGGGGGCTCCGCGCTGCCGCCGCCGCCGCGCTGCCCGCGCCCCCCGCGCCCGAGGGACGGAGCGACGGAGCGGGGAGGGACGGACGGCGAGGATCCTCCCGCGGGGCGGCCCCGGGCGGGGCCAGGCGGCTCAGCGCGCTCGGGGACAGCGGCGCGCACTCGGGGACACGAGCGCGCACTCGCGGCCGCAGGCGCGCACACGCGCGGAGCAGCCCGGGCGCGCTGGGACAGGGACAGGGACAGGGACAGGGACAGGGACAGGGACAGGGACAGGGACAGGGACAGGGACAGGGACAGGGACACAGCCCTGGAGGGCGCGGAATCTGCGTCTCTGGGTACATCCCAAACCCGCCTGGAGAGTTCAGTGTCACCTGCTCCAGGTGGCGGCAGGGTGCTCTCCGGAGGTTCCTTCCAGCCCCAGCCATCCCGGGATTCTGGGATTCTGTGACAGGGACGGAGAGAGGGACAGGGGCAGGGAGAGAGGCAGAGCTGTGGTGGGTGGCAGTGCCCAGGGTCTGCAGGCTGAGGGACACCCCTGGGGACACGGCGGAGGCAAGGAAGCACTTTCAGCAGTGTCTTTGCTACTCTGCAGCCAAGGCAGGGACAGGAGATGCCCCCCCCCGTCCTTGGCGTGACCACCAGATCGCTTTCCCCTGGTGATTTGGGGCTCTCAAATAATTTTTTTGATCGGGTTTTTGAAGGTTCAGTGCAACTCACACTACAGAGCAAACATATGGGTCCTGAGCTGCTGTGAAAAAAGAAAACAGCGCCAGAGGAGAATGACTCCCACCTAGCAACAGAACTAAAACTGCACAGCTGACATCCAAAACTGAAATAATTTGAATTTGTTTACTTTGTATTCCTCTCCAGCCTCTCTAACTATTGTTGCAGAAATGAGCTCCTCGGAGCAGTGGCAGCACATGCTGGAGTGCAATGGAAAGGAAAGCATCCACATTATATCTCCCAGTCAACCTCAAATGCATCCTGGAAAGAGCTGCCTCTGTTCACAGGGCAACTGAGGCTGTGCAGGAGTTCCCAGAGCTGAGATTCGCAGCCAGGATTCCAGTTAGAGCCCCACTCTGCATTTCTCAGGCATGTTTTGGGATAAATACCTTGGGGATAAAAGGTAAGGTGGATAAGAGAAATAAAAATAAAATAACAATGATCCGTTCTTGTCACCTAGCACATTAACATCACCAGTGTTACAGAGTCCTTTACACAGGAATTTGAAGTCTTTACTCTTGTTTTACAAGTTTTCAAAAAAAAGGAAAAAAACACTGGAAATTTTCTCAATTTCTTGGTCAAGTTCTGAGAAATTTTAACTGTGTTGCCCTCAGGACTTTTACCAGACCCTATCCAGTCTAAGGCACTACAGAACTATTTTATAAGGTTTTTTTTCCTCTCTTATTAACAGCACGTGACCAAAACTCCACAGAATTCCATATAAATGAGGAGGTGAAATTAATTTTTTAACTTAGAAATGTGAAGATCTAAGTACTTTTGCTGAAGCACCAGAACACATAAGAGAGCAAATACAAATTATCCTCCCAAAGAAAAGAGCACCATGATTACAGCAAGTTTAAGCACCACATTTTAAAAAGCTCTTTTTGGTTTAAGTGCTGTCCTCATTTATGTCCCCAGACCCATAAATGCAGTTGTCCCCTTTTCACTAAAAGTGCCTCAGAGAAACTCTGAGCAAACCAGCATTGATGTGCTCCACTGACCCAGGGTAACATTAGTCTGCAGAGCTGATTGTCCCCAAGCTGTGGGGACTTTTCTCCACCACAATATTCAGCTAAAAGCCATAAATAACCCACAAATCAAGCACAACCCACTGGAAACCTTCCTCAGCCAGAGACTTACTGCATTTTCTCTCCAATATACGATACACCAGAGATTTTTGGAAAAAGCAAACTCGCCCTGTCTATCCACAGAGAATCCTGGCACATCCTCCATCAAGAAGGGACTTCTCTTTGTTTCTGCTTAGTCACACTTGGACTAACCTGGAAAGTTCCATGAAATGAGTGTGAGCCTCCAACCTCTGACCAAGGGCAACACTTCTGCTATGAGAAGTTCTTTCCATATTTCCTTTTTACGAAAGAAACAAAACCCAAAACCCAACATTCCTTTTTATGAAAGGAACAAAACCCAAAACCCAACAACCTTTGTGCAGATAATGAGGAAGGGAGAAGAATTAATTCAATATTTTTATTCCACTGCCCTGTTTTCCCAGTGCATATTTCTCTCTTCTGCCATTAGTTACTATTAATTATGAGCAAGCTGGTGGGGTAAATTAATGACTTTCCCAAATCTCTGCCAGCATCGTTTCAATGTGTCCTAACTCATTTTTCTCCTTCCACATTTATTTCTAAAGAGTGACTTAAATTTATTCCACGTTTATTTCAAAAGAGAGACAACAAGAGAGGATTTCACTTTATTAACTTTATCCACCTTGGTGCTGGCATTGCAGACCCTTTTCCACTCATGTAGAGATGTGGGAAAGGCCACAGCTCAGCCTGGAGATGTTTTCCCCAGCTCCAACAGCAAGAACAGAGTGCAAGTGACTCTTGGTCCTTCCCTGGTGGCTCAGATCCCGGTGATCCTGCTGGGACTGAGATTGAACATTCCCTTTCCAGCTGTGCTCTGCTCCTTGGGGTGCCCATTCCATTGGCTCCGGGCTTTGGACCAAGCTCTTTAATATTCTGGTGTCTGCACTGAGTTTCTCATCTAACACACCCCCTGTAATTGCAAAAGGAATCCTACATGAGCACAATTCCAGTGTTTAATGCAATCAGGATGAGGAGACCTCCTTTCAGTGCTGGACAGAAGTGAACAAACTGTTATCCTAAAAGCTGTGTGTTCATGGGATGTTCTTTTATGGCTGTTGCAGCCCAAACCCAACACAAACTGCATTTCTGTGAATGTTTCTGAAGTGCCTCTCCTCTGCAGAGTTCACATTAATCTCTGCTGCATCTGCACACCAATTCCTTGCATGTTTTGCCTTTTGCCTCTCACACATTTACTGATGCTGAAGGCTTTGGCGTTAGCATGATGCTGTGAGGTGAAAAGAGTCACATTCCCTCTGCCCTCCGTTCCTGCCTGCTTTGGTTTGGTTTTGTGCTTTTTCTGTTCTGACTAATTCACATTCTGCCCACTCCATTGTGTTGCTGCATGAGTGCTCTCTGCAGAGAGCTGATGAGAGGCCATTATTTGACCCACTGGAAGTCCTTTTCTGCTGCAAACAGGACAGCATAATACATTTCAGCCCAAACCCTTTTTTATTCCCTGCGTTGCATCAAAAAATTAGGGCTGGCATCACCAATTGCTGAAATGTCCCTGTGGGAAAAGCCCTGTAATAACTAACTCAGATGCCTCTGAGCACCTTTTCCCTCTGCAGCCTTGGCACTGATCCTGTGACCCAAGACAGGAGGAGATGATCAGCTCTGGAACCATGAAGTTGTAACTGAGCAACCCCCAGCCAGCATCCCTAGATCACTTTTTTTGTGGTTCTTAAGCAGCTTGAAGTGCGACTGAAATATTCCAGTTGATGTAGGGCAGCTCTGTAGTCTCTTAGGAATGAATAAAATGCTTCCCCAAGCTGAGAAGTTAATCAGCACAGTTATTTTTTATTGCTTTGGGTTACTTAAGTCTTCCTTCACAGCACTAATTCCTGATTCTCTCCTGCTTATGTAATTTATACAAATCTGATTTTCTCACCACAATAAATAAATTGGTTCTCACTCACTCCTGGTTTGACGTGTTTGACCAAGGAGGACAGAAGAATGGAGAGGCATTGCAAAAAATACTGAAAAAAAACCCAAAACCCCAAAGCAGCAGAGAAAGCTTCATTATTTCATGCCTGTAAGTGGATCTGCTTACAAGCCTCCCTGATTATCCACATTAACAGCATCACACCCGTGCACAGAACCCGAGGCAGGAGAATTCCCAGCAGCTCTGTGTGCCTCTCCTGGCCCTGTGCCAGCCTGTGCCACCCAGCCCCATGCTGGCAGTGTCCCTTGAGCTGTGGTGGGGACAGCCAGGGAATATCCAATCTCCCAAACCCATGGAATTTGCCCATTTGCTGTCATATTTCAGTGCTGCGAGCCAAAACGACTTGAAATCCACCCATAATGATGAGAAATCAGTCAGATCCTTATCCTGAGCTGCCACACAGTCCAGGGACCCCAGAGCCCAAGCTCCCTCCCTGGGGCAGTGCCATCCAAAATAATGAGCTGCTGTTATCCCCAAGGCAGGGAAGGGAGTTCTCAGGGTCCTTGGGACAACACCAAAGGTGAACCATGGGGCAGTTAAATAACCCAAATAAATACATCCTCACCAGCATCAGTGAGGGATTTCCCTTTGGGATTAAATTGCTGGCACTGGGCTCCAAAAATCTCTTTTTTTTCCCTCAGATTATATATTGCACTGAAAGCAGGCAGAGACCAAAAACCCTCATCCATTATTCTGCTATTTTCTGCTCAGTATCCTCACCTGGTGCACCCTGCAGTGGATTTCAGCCTCAGTGGGGTTGGGTTTATTCTCAGATTATGCTATTAACGTGCACAAACACCCTGATGTTATTTATGGTGGCATAAGCTCCTGCACAACGATTTTTATTAGCTTTGCTAATTCTGTGATAACCTTGCTGGGCCATTTCCAGGTGTAAATATTTTAGGGGAGATTACTGATTTAAAATATCGACGAAAAGAAATGGAAGTGATGGTGTTGTTAAGGTGTTCTGGCTAGCAGGTTCCCTTCTGAAAATCACCTGGAATTTCTTGGTGGAGAAGGCTGTGTCAGGATGGTAGGTCTCATTCACATGTTTGTATTCCTATCTGACTTGAAAAAAATATCTTTTTTTTATGGCATAATGAATAAAGGTTTCCAATAAATTCAGGGATGTGGGTTCTACATTCAAAAGCAAGCAGCTCCTCTGGATCCCAGAGTGGCTGAAGCTAGGGGACATCCCTGGGATCATCTGGTTCCAGCAGGGCCACCAAACAAGGATGCTCAGGGTCACAGCCAGTCTGGTTTCCAGGATCTCCCAGGACAGGGACAACCTGTGCCAGTATTTGATGACTCTGACAGTAAAAACCTCTTTTCTTGTGTTCTGAAGTCAGATTGTCTTGAGAAGCCATCTTAAACCAGATTAAAAATGGGACAAAGGGTTTGTGCTGCAAAATCTTCTAAATAGATTAAAAATTTCCTCTGTGCAACAGCAAAATGAGGTAAAAAAACATTCATTTTCTCCCTTTATTCAGCAGGAGAAGTGTGAGCTCCACAAGGGGTGACCTACATATGCACTCTCTTGTTTGTTGAGCTCAGAACCTTTGCTCACATCCCATAAATCACAGAATCATTTAGGTTTGAAAAGACTTCTAAGATCACCGAGTCCTCCACGAGTTTCTGAAGCATCCACATTAATTGGTATTGAATCTCATTAATCTTGAATTGACAGAGGGGAAAAATCTTGCACACAATTGTGGAAAGTATTTCTATTAAAAGACCAAAGCTGAAATTAGACTATTCCTGTCTTTTTTTTTTTTTTCACAGAGGAAGTGCCCTGTGTAAAATCTGACTTTCAGCAACCTGTTGAGCACAGAGAAGAACCAGGAGCAGCAATTCCCTGTCCCAGAGGTGTTCCAAGACAAACCCAGAGACTTGGAATGTGAACATGAGAGTCTGACATCTTTTGGAAGTGACACCAGGGACACAATTCTGGGAACAGCTTCCCACCCCTGGCCCAGGAGCTTCTCAGAGCCTCAGTGACAAGTTGGGGGCACCTGGGATGATTTAATCCAAAGTGAAGCCCCTCTCTGTCACAGTCCATACATATTTTTCTATATCCTGTGTTACACATTCCCCAGTGCAGCTAAAACCAGGTCAAGGAGGGCTGGGAGGGTTGGGGCATTTGCTAAAAAAAGTCCAGGTGTGAGGAACATCCTTCTGCCTTGGAGGAGGGACTGCCAGAGTATTGTCCATAGCTTTAAAACACCTTTTAACCCTTTAGTTCCAGGGGAAAAAAACCCAAACCCTAAATGCAGTGAATCCACAGCAAATATCAGAGTCCTTCCATTTGTTGTAGGTTGTGGAGACAACAATCTCAATGGAACTATTCTCATGGTAGATGAGATCCCTATAAACACATAAAAAGGATAACCAGACTGGCTGACAAGGAATTGGGTTAAAAAACCCCCAAATCAACACACAAAGCAAACAAAAAAAAAAAAATCACCGTGTGCAAGAATGCACAGAATAAGAAGAAAATATTTGCAAAGCTTAGTATTTCCTACTTGTAATAATTATAGCTAAAAAGTTTTCCAGGCAGGATTGTGATATACAGAGCTCATTGTAGCTGGGTGATTCTCCATCTTAAATGAGGGAAAAGAGAAAAATGATTGCTCAGATTCATGCCTTTGCATATCCCTTTTCAAATCTATAATTTATTATCTGGTACCTGTGTATATTTTAGCCTTCATTTTTCAAAAAGATGTCCATAAATTAAACAGGAATTCGGCAATCACCGAAGATTTATTTTGTCACTAATGACTGTCTAGTAGTGATACAGGTAAAATTGTAAATGCAATTTCTTAGGGCTTGAATAAATTTGCTTTTTAGCTTCTTCTTCCTGGAAAAGTTAACAAGAAGCAGCCTGGCCATTTCCAGGAGAAAAATGTCAATATTTCCCCAAGGTTATAAAACAACAAACAAATCTTACAGGAGAAGCATTAATATGTGGGGTGATATCTCACACTGAGGGAAGCTCTGTCCTTAGCCATGCTGCTGCTGGATTTGTGATTATCCTGAATTCCAGGGCTGGGGGCAAGGCCTGTTTCCATCTGGCTGCTCAGGGGTGGTGGTTTCCTCACAGGAATTATTGCTGCCTAATCTCCCTCCTCTCATTCTGCTGCTCTGATATCCCAGTCCTTCTGCTGCTCTGATATCCCAGTCATTCTGCTGCTCTGATATCCCAGTCATTCTGCTGCTCTCATATCCCAATAATTCTGCTGTTCTGATATCCCAGTCATTCTGCTGTTCTGATATCCCAATAATTCTGCTGCTCTGATATCCCAGTCATTCTGCTGCTCTGATATCCCAATCATTCTGCTGTTCTGATATCCCAATAATTCTGCTGCTCCAATATCCCAATCCGCTCCCTTCTCCCCAGCTCGGGGATGGTGCTGCAGAGCTGGGGAGCAGGATGTGTGCCCAGAATTCCAGAACTGGTTCCTTGCTGCTCTCAGCCTCTGGGAGCATGGCCCATGCAGTGTTTTCATGTTTGCCCCAGGCAGAGAGAGGCTGGCTGTGACGTGGCCTCACGAGGAGTCAAACATCATTTGCTGCCTGACTCGGGAATGGAAGGAGACAAACACCAAAGCCTGGAGTTTCAGCTCTGTTTGTGTCAGAGCCCTCAGATGCTTTTGTGGCTTTTGCAGGGGGTCCTGCTTTGATTCATTTGTGAAGCTGTGGCTACCCCTGGATCCCTGGCAGTGTCCAAGGCCAGGCTGGACAGAGCTTGGAGCAGCCTGGGATAGTGGAAGATGTCCCTGCCATGGCAGGGGTGGCACTGCATCATCTTTCAGGTCCCTTCCCACCCAAACCATTCCATAATCTCAAAAAGCATTCCTTTCCCTTTTCTGGTGAAGTCAGCACAGCACTGTGGGTGTTTTTACCTGAATAACCTGCCAGCCATAACAACCTGTGACTTTCTCAACCAACCAGGCTATTTTAATCCTAAGCAATGTAAGGAAGCAAAGCTTTCTGCTGACACAAAAATAAACTGGGTCTGGCTTGTGGCAGGAAGACTCTTTGACTCTGGATGCTGTGCAGCACAGGAACTGTGTGTTCACAGCTATAAAAGGGGACTGTAAACCCCCCTGAACTCTGTGGGTAAAGCAGCACTTTGCCCTCGTGTGAAATACCTGCAGAACAAACCCAAATGAGTCCCTTTCATCGGAAATGTCAAAAGAAATATTTTCTTGCACAAAAGCACCCTCCAGCCATGTGCCATAGAGGTGAGATTTAATTCATGCTTTGTCAGCCTGGTGAAGTTCCCATTGCAGGGGGGAGAGGCTCAAAATATTCCAATAGGGAATTTATTTTAGAGAACTGGGATGTCAGTGGCATTGCAGGACACGAAGACAATGACAAAACTTTGTCATTTGCCACATGACCTCAGTAAAATGTGCTCTGCTATTATCCTGAACTTTCTTAATTGGAAGACCTTGGCTGTGTCATTTTATTATTTCCATTCTCTATTATCTCTATTATCTCTATTATCTCTATTATTTTGCCTCAGTCACGTTCAGAGCCCCCTGGTTAGGCACTATACAGGGAATGGTTTTCCCAAATCCACCCTAAAAATAAACTTGAGAAACATTTAAAGGCTTTCAGGTACAAGGTGGTGAACAGCATCTCTCTGAAAAAGAAATATAAATTGTTAGTAGCATCACTGTTATAACTTTAAAATATTTACTGTTAGAAAGAAACCAGATATTCTTACAATGACTGAAAGCGTTAAATGCTGTGCTGAGAAATAAAGGGGGGTAAGAGGTAATAAGGGTCATTTAATTTTATTATGAGGATTCAAATGCACTAAGTGAGTAGAGTACACAAAATTCTCATTATGTGTCCTTCAGTTTTCTGCTCCTGTGAATGCTTGAACAGCGTGGTTGTCCCTGTGCAAGCAGAAAAACCAGTGAAACATCCTATTTCTGCTGAACCATGTTATCATAATGATTTGGGGTGTTTTATTCATCCCAGTTATCTCCATCTCAAGTGTCTGAGGGGAGGGAAGAGTTGCTGACAGGAGGAAAGGGTGGAAGGCAATGGTGTCACAGATGGACACCACCAGAATTCCCTTCACTCAGTGACACACCTTGAAGCTGAACTTTCAGTAGATTTGCATTCATTAAAATGTGCTTTATCTTCGCGGCATAATTACTTGTTGTCATTTCAATTATGTCTTCTTGATGCATTGAGACGGCAGCTGGGCCCTGTGCAGAGCCAGGCTGGTGACTTTGAAATCCAAATTTGTTATTTGGCTTTCTTGGCTCCCTGTAGTGCTGGGATCCAGGGTGGGAATCTCCAAAGGAATAGTTCTGGGATGTGCAGGTGAGTTCTCTGTGATCCCAAAGGGAGCAGGTATGGCCAACACACCTGGATGGGATCAACGTGTCAATAAATAATCTTCAAAGACTTAGCTGGGAGGGATGAAAACCTTCTGCCCAACAGTCCAGGCAGAATTTGAGTTCTGCAGGAATCTCCATTAGATTAAGTCAATTTGGTTTAATAGTGATAAATATTTTAGGGCAGAGCAAACCCAGGGAATACTGGGTTTGCTCTGCTCAACCTCTCTTCCTCACATGCTGAAACAACACATGAGAGGAGGATTTAGCTCATTGAAAATCTTCCCAAATGGAGAGTAAGTGGCTGTTTGGGATTGTCTTCTCATGGGAAAATATATGAGTTGGAGAGCTCAGTTTTTATTAGTTCTCCTCAGAATTAGGCTTTTCCTAGATAGTTTGTCTGGTTTTTAGCCTAAAGGCTGCTCTCACAAACCACTTCAGAGCAGAGATAAAGCTTCTTTTATCCCCTTAAAAGACTTCTCATGGTTAAGGCTCTGTATGGTTATTTATCCTGCTTTTATTCAGATGCCTCATTTCTGCAGCATCTGATCATCCCTTGGCCATGTGGTGGCAAAACTTTGCTTTCTTCTGTTTGATTCTCTCAGAATTGTTTTTCAGAGGCCATGAGGGGATGGAAGGAAAAGGAGAATGGAGTTTTTACAGAGTATGGAATTTTCTGGGGGCACCTCTGTCCTCAAAATTCGAAAGGGCTGGCAGCACCTCTGGTAGATCTGGCTCTGTAAAGTGAATTCCTGGGAAGATGTGGCCAAGGCTGTCACCTGGGAATGCATTGCTTTTCCTGCAGGAGGAGGGCAGGAAAGTGTCCCACGTGCATGCAGAAAAATCCTGTTTGACATTTCCTTTCCATTCAGGGAAATCATTGCTGCACAGCCCTTCCCAATGTGTCACCATGTTCTCCAGTGAAGGAACGAGATTGGAACATATTGTTGGGGGCAAAGAGAATGAGTCATTTCCCATTTTAAAAAATGGCTTTTAAGCCTTCAGCCTCCCTTTAGATGAGCTAAATACCAGTAAAGGGCAAAACCCAGCTTTGTGCTCGAGGCTCTCTCCCCTTGCTCCCTGCTGTGCCCAGATTTCACCCCCTTTGTCAGGATTGCAGGCAGAGCAGCAGCTTTTCGAGCTCTGTTAATGCCAGGTTCTGGCCTATATTTCCCTTTTTTAAGCACCACTATTATTCTGGCTTTGGCAGCCCTGCAGGTGGGCACGGCCCTTTGTGGGGGAATGAAAAAGCCACAGAGCTCCACATTTCAGTGTTTTTCCGTGTTTTCCCATTCCCTATTTCCAGAGCACTTTGAAAAAACAAGGAGCAAAGGCCTGGGCTCTCCTCCCTGCAGGGACACATCCGAATTTCAGTGACATCCCTCGATTTCCCCAAACAGCTTCAGCAAAAAGCGACTTGTTCAAGCTGCCCCTGCAAACATTCCAGCATTTAAAGGGAATTCTGGGCACTGGGGAGGAGCAGTTGCTCCATGAGGTTAGCTCTGCCATAAGGAAAGGCAGTTTTTGGGAGGCTGCATGGCCACAGGAGAAGGCCTGAGAGGTGCAGAAGAACCGATGGAAGGAGAAGGGGTGGGCTGAACGGTGGAACAGCTGAGAACTGAAACCTGCTCCCCTTGTTGGTAGGATTACACCCAGCAGGAATATTGCTTTGCTTTTCCAACACTCCTGCAAATCCATCATTTGCAGGATGCTTAGAAAGTTCACAAGGAATTGGATACTCTCCCAAGGAGGTCTTGTCTGTAAAACAAAGGGTGTGTTCTGAAGGAAATAAATCTAAACTTTCTGCAAGATGCTCCAAGAGTTTCTCCCATCGTGTATTTTTATTTTAGAGCCCAGAGGCAGACAGCAACCCCTGAGGAGTCCCTGGGGAGGTGTGAGGGCAGGAAAGCCTCAAGAGCATCACAGAACATCCCACACCCAAAGTGAGCCTCTGCTCCACCATTCCAGCAGGGATTCCCCATACCTGGTGCCCCAAAACCGATATTGGGAGCTGAGAATCCCACATTCCTCCATGATCCCTGTGGGATGGGAAAATTCCATCTGGGATCTCCCAGAGCCAGCCAGGGCCTTCTCCATGAACAGCTCGTTATGCTCAAGGAGCACTGGAATTATTATGGTCCATATGGCACTGAAAGGGTTTTAATGGGGATTAGTGGTTTATGTAATGCCTAACCCACATTGGGCTTAATTTATGGTGTTTTCTCCTTGTCTTTAAAAAAAAAAAAAAAGGCTTGTTTCCTAATGATAAGCCTGAGTACTAATTTAATTTACATTTTACTGCTCCTAGGCACAATCAGAACACATTGGAATAAACATTTAAAGCCCCTTACGAAACTATTTGTTGGGTTTGCCATTATTCTTTTGGCCTTTTTTTTTTTTTTTTAAAGCAATGTTCTTGTTTCCCCCTGATGAAATAGTGGACTTAGGTTTGGAATTACATGACCCACTAATTAAAACAATGAGTCTACCACAATCTGTAGTCTTCTTGGAGAAATAAAAAAAAACCAAATCTTCTGGAAAGTTCGGCAACAACAGAAATTTTTCAAGCTCCTGGAATAAGCAAGGCCAGAAGAGAGCTTCAGACATACAAAGAAAATAAAATCAAAGTCTAAAGCAAAAAATACTGAAACTAAATAATTAGATAGTGCAGTTGGTGGGGAAAAAAAAAAAAAGAGAGGCTGAAATTGGTGATTAATTCTAAGTTTCTCACAAAAAGAAACTTTTAAAATTTCAAGTCCTAAAGTATATTTTTCATTCTTTGTGTTTCCCAGCAGACACTGCCATCCCTCCAGTGCTGCATTTGGGAAGCTGTGGGCTGTGTTTTTCAGAGCAGACATATGTTTGCTTGTGATGTGTCAGGGTTTTGTTGCCAGCTTGGTGTACTCTGGGGCAGTTCTAAAATGCTGAGCTGTTTTAGAAACAGATCCAAATTAAATCAGAAATGTGCAGAGATTCAGCTTCTCTGCCAGCCAATTAAAAAAAAAAAAAAGTCATCTGTCTGTTGTTATCTGGTATTACAATTATTGCTAATTTGAAAAGAATCTCCCAAATTCACAAGGCATTTCTTCCCTGCACAGGAGTCAGGGGGATACATGCCCAATATCCATTTATTCAAGTACAGAATTGGCTTTATCCTTGTTCTGAACAATTAACCAATGCAGTAACTGGAGGGATTTGGGGGTTTTCTTTGAAATTCCTGAATTTCTTCAGTCCAGGATTTATTTCTGTATTTATTTTAAATGCCCTTACATATATCCCTGTCTCTGGCAGTGGCCTCAAGGCCACATTGGGGAACAGGTTATCAGCTGTGTGTCTGAATCCCTTTGGAATCTTCTCCTGAACTCTGCAGCTTCTCTAGAATCTCTCATGCTGCATGCCAAGAATTCATTAATTAATGACTTCCCAAACACTGATACAACTCCCACTTCTGAAAACATTTTTTTGCACTCCTTCCCCAAACTGTGAATCAATCCTGCTAGGGATGCATTTGGGGTGGGCTTTCCCCTCATTTAACATTTTTTTCCCCTCATTTAATATTTTTTAAATGTTATTCTCAGCCTGGACTATGGTGATGTCCTGAAGTGGTCTTCAGGTTACCTGCAAACATTTTACCTTTTCAGTGGCTCCTTTTAATGTCTTCTCAATCTTCCTTCTTCCCCCCTCTGATTGTAATTCCACTTGTTAAGTTAAATGTTATTATCCTGGATTTGTGTTTTGACTTTTCAGCCTCCAAAAAGGTCAGATTTGAATACTTTATGGCCTCCTTTGCCGAGGAAAAAGTTCAGTGGCTGCATCTTGAAACAGGTCACATACTCTGCTTGCAACTAAATCAAGAATGGCTTTTCCTTCGTGGGTTTTGGGACCAATTAACTGAGGAAGCAATGCTTTACAGTGTTTAAATTAATGCTGTCTGCAAGAGGCTCTGCCCTGAAGGGTCCTGAGGCTTTGTCAGCACAATGCCAAAGCCAGAATTCCACTCCATCCCAGCCACACCAGTACACACAGAGCTTCCCTCCACCCAAAGGAAAAAACTCCAATAAAAACCCCAAACCTACAAGGTGGCTTTAAAATGAAACTGGTTTTACAGCCCCCTTTAGACAAACGTGAGAAGATAAGGAGATGTGAACATCGTGCTTTTGAAAAGGGGAAGATATCAAAGATTTATTTTGCTCTTTTCCGAAATCAAATTCTTTGAGAAGCCACAGCTGTACTCAGCTGGGGAGAGCACGCTGAGCTCTACCTTCCCTTTGAATTGAGCACAGCTGGGATTTCAGGCTTTCATCTTCCGTGGATTCTCCAAAGTGCCTCAGTAACCCACTTGAGTGAGTTCATGCAGCCACACAAACACCTCTCCAGTGCAGGACCCCGACGTGCCGAGAGAGTTTCCTCCGTAATTCCAGCAAATCCGGGGAGTGAAACACTTCCAGCCACCTGGGAGCTGAGAAGGGCTTGCAACTTGTTTGGAATCACAGCTTGCTGGCACTGATGCTGCTCTCCTGGCTGTCATTCATCCCTTCTCCTAGGCCCTTTAGAATTTGTGAAATATTCCAGCTAAACATTCTGTACGTGGAAGGGGAGAGAAAAGGAGCTTTAATCCTGCAGTGTGTTTAAAAAATACATGCAGCTTTGGGGGTTTATTTTTTCAGCTCTTGCCTGTATCATAGTATGGAAAGGAGGAAATTGGGCTGTAAATGATTAATTCAGCTGCTTTTCCATTGTGCTGGGTTCCAAGTGGAGCTGTTCATTTGGCCTGGGAAGGTATCACTGAATTCAAACTGGGAAATGAAAAGAGCAACAGTGAGAAATGAAGGAGCTCCACTGGTAGAGGAGGCAGCTGGAGAGGCAGGAACCTCCCCTGGATGCTGGGAACCAGCAGGATGAGCCTGGCAGGGCCTGTTGAAACAGCCATAAAATGCCAGAGTGAGGATGTTCAGCTGGATCTACCAGGTCTGGTCCCAGCCATGGCCTGGAGAAGTGTCAGGAATTCTCTGCTCTCACACCCATGCCCTTCCCCTGATTTTGGGAGGTGCTGGGGAGGGGCTGTGGGTGTCTGCTGGGCTGACCCTCCGTTTGCAAGCCCAAGCCTCCAGCACAATTTATTCCCTGTCAGTGAAGCAGCAGCAGCACAAGACTCTGCCTTGCTCAGTGGTAATGGAGCCCAAATTAATTCCAATATTGGTTCCTAGTCCAACAGAGGGAAAAAAGGCAACCTGAACACAACAGCCCTGGGAAGAGAAAACAAAGCTCCTGTGAGATCCCAGATGGCAGCAGGCAGAGCCTCCTTCCTGCTGACTTCTCTAATGACCCAAACTCCCTTCTCTTTGGGCTTTCATCAGAGATGAGCCCCTGGAGCTTGTCTCTCCACAGCCTGGGGTTTGGAATTGAGGTTTGAAACACCCGCTTTCCTAGCACAGAAACAAAAGTGAGGAGCATGGTAAATGCTGCTTCACTGGAAATAATTATTCTGATGCATTGCCTAAGTGCTCCTAGAAAAGCTGCAATTAATAAAAATGCAGTGACTCGAGTCTCCCCATGCACAGTGTCCATGTTCCTTGAGGTTAGCAGACAGCAGAGCCCATGTTGTGAAAGAGATTTCCACTTCCTAATTAATAACCTGACTGTTTCTAGCAGGCACAGCTCTTTGTTTGTAATTAGTGAAGCAAACAATACTCATGTTTCTGTCACAGGGTGCTGAACGACACCTTGTCCACACTCTGTAACTTACGCCAAGGAAAACTGTGGGGTTTTCAGTCCAAACCTAAACAGCCTCAGGATGGGGATTAGTCACTTCTATAGAGGAAGCTGTGGGGAAATGTCCCCAAGAGCAGGGCTGTGAGAACAGGAAGGACCACTGGACAGAAATAATGCCAGGATCCCATTTCAGGCTGAGTTTGGAAGGTGTTTCCCTGTGGAGCTCATGGCAAGGGAAGCAGCAGCAGGTGCCTCCCTGCTCATCCAAGGTCTGTGGTGGATAAAGCTGGGAATGCTCAGCCTGTGCAGATGGATCCACACATGCAGCAGGAAAATTTCAGCCTGCAGGCTCCAGATTTTCAGGAGAGCCTCAGGCTCTGCCTCAGGAGCTCCTCTGTAGTAGCTTTGATGTGACAAATGTAGTCACACATGCACTGAGACAGAAATTAAAGGGAACGGGGAGAAGAGCCAAAAAAGAGCCCCAGTCAGTGCTCAGGATGATGGATTGACTCAGAATGAGCCACCAGCCCCAAGTCCTGTGCAGCAGGAGTTGTGCTGGTGAAGGGATGGTGCAGGGAAAAACAGGAGCAGCTTGGAAAGCCCTCCTGTTCCCAAGGGCCTGGGGGATGAACCCAGCAAAGGGAACAATTGTGTTCCCTCCCCAGAGGTTCCCAAGCAGGCTGATCATGGAATATTGTTGGCCATGGCATCACAAGGTCTCCTCTGAGCAGATCTGCTGCCAGGAGCCCAAGCACTCCCTGTCGGAAATGGATTTGCCTTCAGTTGTGCTGTCCTGGATTTATGGCTGAACGAGGAATGTGCAGGACTCCTTACCTGGATAAATGCTTAGAGGTGTCAAAAGAATGTATTTCATTTGTAAAAGTTCAAGATGAGAAAAAGCTGATTTACAGGCAGACAGTGTTTTGGTCCCTTTTCCAATCTTTTTGCAGATAAATACAAAGGTCGACAAATGCAGCTTGTTTTTCCATGGAGACTGCAACAGCTCTTGATTTAGTAAACCACAAAAGTCAATATATTAAGGCAAATAATTTCTTAATTCATTGTAGCATTTTAATGACTCGGTGTTTATTTTGATTTAGAGCTGTTTTTTCATCCACCCCAGTTCCTTTTTACTCAGGTAGAATAGCTAATCCTCCCTGGCATGAAGCAGGCAGTGCTACACAGAGCTAAAAAAGATCTATATCACCTTAAAACACTGCAGAAGAGTCACTGCTCTGGTCCTGGACTCAGTGAGAAGACTCAAGGGTCTCCTGGAAGGTACCAAGGATCCCTGGCAGGAGCAGCCTGACCCTGGAAGGTCACATTCCCTCTGGGCAGACCCCAACATCATTTAGGAGCTCCAAGTTCCTTTTCAAGCATTGTTTGCTCCAAACAACCAAACTCCTCTGGATCTTTGCATCATTCTTATTTAGGTAAAGCAAGAAAATCCCTGATTTCTGGTTTTTATAGTTTTGGGGCCTTTATTTCAGTTGTTACCAGAGAAAACAGCAGAGTTCTGGGACCCTGTACATTTAATTCCTGGAATTCCTGGAATCAGCCCACGATGCCACATCCATCTTCCTGACTTCTTTAGCAGGGAATGGATTCTTTTCAGACTTGTGTCTTCATTTTATTGAGTCTGCTTTTGACTGCGTCCTTGTTTCTTGGGTCAAAGCTTTGTCCTAGCACATGGATTTGTAGATATTTAATTAACAACTGGAAAAAAAGAGCTAATCTGGCTTCATAGCTGATAAGGATCTCCAGTCTACTTGTCAGATCCTTTTGCTTTCCAAATTCTTTTGCAATTGTAACACATGAATACAAAAAGTTGTATCCCTTTTTACTTTTCCCATAAGCTCTGAATTACCCTTTGATTATTTTTTTACAGGTGTATCTTTCTAAAATCCCTTCAATTGTCTTTTTGCTCTGTCCAGCATCCCTTAGCCAAACAAGGGAGCAGCATTTAAAAGAAGCAAAGCTTTGGACAGTGCCCACTTCACTTCCAGTAAGTCCAGCCTTCGACCTGCTGCAATCAGAGGTATTTGCTTTTCCACACAAACAGGATTGCAGAGCTCCAGCACATCTGTGCACATGGGAGGAGAAAACAGAGCTGATCAAGCAACAGAAACGTTTTTATTTCCTGGGTTGTGTTTTTCCCTTGTGTGTCCTGGTTGCTTTCAAGGGCACATCTTGCACAAAAAAAAAAAAAATAGACAACCAGAAAGTCAAAAATTTGCAAAATGATTAGATGTCACTTCCAATAAGTGGGTGGCTGGGTCAGCACATTCAGAGGCCAACATGGGCCAAAATTGCTGCATAATCTGCATATGGATTTATATTGGTCTTTCTCCAAGTAATGTGCTGTCACTGAGAAGAAATGTGGCTTTTCCAAGGGCCAACTGCTTCCTTGGAAAAGATTATTTGTCAAATCTGAGCCTCAGCGTTTAGCAAAAAGGAAAAACATGTTGTCCTTCTTTTGAAAATGTTGGGTCTTCAGCAAGCCTGGCAGATTTACAAGGGTTAAGAAGGCAATAAATCTCCAAATCCTGAAAGGCAACCACATCTGGAGCTTCCCACCAGTCAGGGCACTCAGACTGGGAAATGCAGGAAATGCAAGATGCTCAAACTGGGAAATGCAAGATGCTCAAACTGGGAAATGTATGATACTCAAACTGGGAAATGCAAGATGCTCAAATCCTCTTTACCTGGGGAGTGTGAGTGAAGAGCGAGGAACCTGTTCATGTCCACAGGTTTCCTTCAGCTGAGCTCCTGAATATCCTGCAAACCTCCTGGGAACAGCTTCCATTGCTGTTGGGGGCTTTTTATCCAACGTGCAGAAAAACCCATCTGGCCCAGATCAGAATCATTGTCATTTTAAGCAAATAGAAATGTATGACTTTTCAGAATCACAGATCAGTTTGGGCTCAGCTACTTCACTGTTTATTAAAAGGATCTCACAATCAGCTTTTTTTCAGAGGTATAAAATCACTGCAGGCAGTGATGCCCCAGACATTCCCTTCCAATTACCCTGAACTGTAAGACTCAATTGCTCTGAGTCATTTCATTCTTCAATGACTGTTTTCATGGATGTGATTTAAATTATGCCAAAGGTTTTTAATTAAAGTCACCCTTGTCATGCAAATATTTAATTTGTATTGATACATTTTTAGCTATAAACCACTGCCTTGATTTTTGGAAAAGGCTCTTTGAAATTCAGAAGAGAGTTTTAATACAACACTGTGTTGGTTGTGACATGAGGGATCTGTCAGTCACTCACTCCCTGCCTGGCTGCTGAGCCTGGAGAGGTGAAATTCCACCTCACACTGTTTCAGAGCAGCAGAGGTTGCTGCCAGGCTTGTATTGTTTCAGCAAAACATGAATAAAAATAATTGTTCACAGTATTTCCTTTTCATTACTGGAGGCTCCTCAGTGCTTGTGTGGTGCTGGGGAAGTTCCTCCCTGAGCACTGAGAGAGTCCCTGCACTTAATGCTGGCTTTGTAATTTGTTTGATCTGTCCTGAGTGAGCAGAAATGGAGTCTGTGGCAAAATGGGCCATAAATCATTCATAAGCTCTCACCAATGGATGTCATTTCTAATGCTTCTCCCTCTTTTCTTGCTGAGACGTAATTTTCCTAAGGATGGATGCAAAAGGCCCCCCCTGAAGTATTTAATAACATCCCACGGATTTTCCTGTGGCCTGGCTGGTCCCACAGAGGCTGATTTTGCACCAAATTTACAGTGACAACCACACAGCAGAGCAACAGCAGAAGTAGATGGAATTAAAAGCAAGCTGGCAATCTGTGTGTGGCTCCTTAAAAAAAGGTAAATGGAACAACAAAGGCAGCAACACCTCGGAGAGAACTTTGCTGCTTTTCCTTTCCCTGCACAGAATGCTGATAAGGGCTGTTTTGGGGAGGGCTGGGCGTTGTAAACACAAATATTCCTGCAGCTTTTGGCTGTGAAATGGCAGTCAGAGAAAGGCAAGACGATTTCAGAACGTGTTTCTGTTCGGTTCAAAGATTCTTTCTCCTTTTTTTGCAGCCACATTTCACATTCTCTGCCTGTCTAAGGTGCACTTGGACACACAGCAAATACAGCCATCATTCCCAAAAATGCATCTGGTCAGAAGGAGGGCAGGAATGTGTGGCTGCACACACACATGAGGGATTTTTCTTCAGCTCAGGAAATCTGGGGCTCCCTTAGCTTTGGGCCATGAGCCTGACTTGGCTTTGCACTGCTCCCTTTTCCAGGTGGCCTTTGAGACAAGGACAGACAATGTGCCCTGAAATGATGTTGGCATCTCAAGAGGTGCTCTAGGAAACACAAACCCAGCAATATCGTTGGGTTTTGAAGCTCTACCAGCAAGACAGAGATGGCCAGGATAAAACCAGGGGACTCTTTGGTCTAATCAAAGGTTAATTGAGTCTGCACTGTCAGCCAGGCTGAAGGAAGCCGAGCAGGATTTTAGAGAGCAGCATCAAAAAGCCCCATTTAGTGATCTGCAGAGGCTGTCAGCTGCCTGACAGGACTGAGCTGAGCTCTTTTTGAAACAAGCTGCTCTTATTAATAATGCTTCTGGTTTCTCTAATTATCTGCTCATTGTTCTGTGAAAGACTAAGCACTTCTCAGCATTCCAGCTAAGAAATCAGGCTGTGCTGGTATCTGGAGATGTCATGTCAGAGAAGCTGACCCCAGCACTATTTGTAACAGCTGGTGTCTCCCTCCAGGCCAGCCCAGACCCCATCTGCCTCTCCAGACACACAACACGAGCCTTATTCTCTTTCCATGCATCTCACAGCATCTTCTGATGCAGCAGTCAGCTGGTTTGTTCCTCTGCCTCTCTCTCTTTTCTCCCAGAAACCGTGGAGATGAAATGACAGATATTTCAAATAAACAAGTGCTTTGGTTTGCAACGAAAAGCAAGGGGAGCTTTTTCTTCCAGAGAAAGGCAACAGGAGCATTTCACATGCTCTTGTCTTCTCCTGTGCCTCTGGAATTGGAAGGTGATCCCTGAAGGCTGCCTGTGCCAGAACAGGAATTGTCCCTGTGTCTCTCCATTCCAGCCCACTGGTCCCTGACTCCTGGCTTGAATTGGCAGCCAATTCTCATGGCACTGTTTGCCATTTCCCTCAGCACAGGATCCCAGCAGCCTCTGAGCCACAGCTCTTCCAGGAAACACTGAAAATGAGTTGATTTCCGTGCCTGTTGGGGCTGTTTGCCTCGATTCCAGTGCAATGCATCCCTGCACCAGGGATTAATGTGACCTTTTCAAAATGGGTATCAAACATTTGGGCAAAAGCTCCCTTTTGCCTCAGCTGAGGGAGTTAATTTTTCCCATTTTCATTCTCATATGGACAAATCCTTGATGGGTGTGATTTGCTTCTGAAGTGTTTGATTTAGGCTGCTGGTGGTTTTTCTGTTGATAAAACAGACCTCAGTGCACCTGACAAGTGATTTCTGAATTCATAAGGTGTGTCCTAAACAAATATTTCCTAGATATGTTTTTGTTCTTTGTGTCTTGGCTAGTCCAAATCAGATTTGCCAATGACCCTCTTTGGTTTCTCCTCTGGCACTTTGGGCAAATGTAACTCATATACAACAGCCAACCTCCAGTAAAGATGTGATGGGATCAACACAATTGTTAATTGCAATTAATTAATTCTTAGGATTTAGCAACCAGGGTGTCTGGCATTGCTGCTTTGATGCAAGGATGCAGAGTACAATCCACTAATAATTGTCATTATCTGTCTGTGGCAAATAAAAATATCTTTGTATTTGGCAGAGCTCTATTGTTCCATCCACTGTGATTCAAGATGTTTTCCAAGCATTTTCTGAGAATCAGACTGTGATTTGAACAGACTTCACTTCCAAATTTATTTTTACTCTTCTTCATATAATATGAAGAAGAGTCGTTTGCATATAATATGACAGTTAAAATAATAATAAAAAAAGAACAGATATCCAATAATGACATGGATAATATCATAACAGTTCCTGCTTCACTCCAGCCCTACCCTGCAGCTCCAGCAGAAGCTGTGGCTCCCTCTGTATGATGTAATTTTCACAGTGTGTGCTCGAGGTGCTCTGGGTGTTGACACAAAGATTACAGAGGTTCTACTCTGACCTTGGACAAAAAGAGAAATGTTGGCAGCACAGAAAGGTGAGCAATGTGTGGGTGAGGATTTGGAGGCAGCACTTCTAAAAGAGACCATTTCACCTCCCCACTCCATCACAGGGAGAAATGAGGAGATTCGGGCAGTGCTGCTGCTGATCTCAATGTGCACCCAGGTTTCAATGGGCACAAGGCAAAGAAAGGCCATTCCTGGGGCAGAAAACTGCTTTTTGTGGAGGCTTTGGCCCATCTTTTCACCCCCTGGCCCAGCTTGTTCAGAACACAGATGCCAGGGCATGGTGGTGAACCTCAGACATCCACCTGAGTGCTCAGGTGGCCACACAGGAGCACAGACTATGCTCAGGGTTGTTTTATAAAGCAGGCTGCGTTTCCAAGACACGTCCTTCCTTCCATATTCTCCTATCCAATTGCCCTTGAATGCAGCACAGGCAATGTTATACACACTTTAGATATCTCTGTATAGTCCTGTCCATCACAGCCCTATCAAAAAGTTTCCTTTGCCGAGTTTTCCAAAATCTGCATCACACACTCACTAAGGCAAGGAAGAATGGTGCAATAGGAGATTTCCAGTGACAGAAAATCAGGAAATTATCAATTTAGGTCCATCCTCAGAGGCCAATCTTGTGTTCCAGGTCTCCCTAATTACAGCTGTGGAGCTGCAGGGCAGCTGGAGTTTGTCCTGTCAGCAGCAGCCAATTTCCTCCCTGGCATTTCCTCCCTGCCCCTGCTGCCTGGGATGGCACTGCCTCTGCCCCTGAATGAGGGCAATTACAGGCTTTTCTCTAATTGGGATGCTCTAAAAGACACATCCGCCCAGAGATCTCATCCACTCTGAAAATCCAAGGGTCCTGCTCAGAATGCAGATTTTTCCACACATCCTCCAGTCAAAACAGTCCTTCCTGGCTCTCCTTCATGCTGCAGAGCTCCTGTCCTTTGCCAGGATGTTGCACCTTTCCTCCAGGATTTCTGTCACCAGAGCTGCCTGGAGATCGCTTGGGTATCCTTGAGGTGACAAGTGCTGCATTCTGCTTTGTTTCATACTGAGTCCTTGCCCAGATCCTTGGAAGTTTTTTGTTACTTGGCATATCCTGGTTGGGGTTTTGATTCCATAATCAGTTTAAATGCAATGTGTCCCCTGTCCAAGTTAATTACATGGTTGGGTTAATGACTCAGTGCTTCAGGCTCTTGAGTGGGGAACTTGGCCAGTCATTAATGCATTGGTTATTTTACTGCCTCTGAGCTGAAGTCTCCATCCAAAACCTCCAAAGTGGTGCCTTCACCAGCCAGGCAAGACCCAGGTAGTCTTTTCTTTGTGAAACTGCCACTGAGCTCAGGAGGGTGAGGTGATGGGCAAAGGAGACAGCTGAGAGTCCAGGGAGTTGTACCAATATCAGTGTGACACTGGGGGAGTTCTATTAATCAGTGTGACTGAGAGCTCAGGTCAGAGCCTGTCTAGGATGGAGAGCAGGCAATGAAACCCCTGGGACAAGCAGCTATAAAATCCTGTGGAATGCTTCACAAAAAACTACCTGAGAACATGTTTTGGGGTGAAAAAACCTGCATATAGCTTAGGAACCATGAAAGCCCAGGGAGCTCAAGCCACAATACTTGGAGGGAATTGAGCAAGAGCATTTTAAGCTGTGGTCTGAGGGAGACAAGCAATACTTCTGTTTCTGGGAGACAGATGCTCATCCATCGCTGTGATTCTCTTAGAAGTGAACAAGAAATCTCCTTCAGCACCTTTGAAAATCCTCATCCCTTAAAAAAATAGATGTCATTGACCACTGGAGGCATTTTTTCCTCTGAGGGAGAGAGGAGGTGGAAGCCTAGAGTGCAAATTTCATTGTGATACTAATTACAAGTTCCTCTCCTGAGCTGGTTAGCAGCTATTTTGATTAGCTGACGTTCAAGACCGCTTACTGTCAGAATTCTGGCAGTTCTACCCAAATAAAATATTTGTTTGAGGCAGCTCGGCTCCCCTCCTTAGGTAAGGCAGTTGTGTGAAGCCTCAGTGCATCTGTTTGTATTGAGTGTCCCAAAGGCAATGTTTGTTTCCTTTGTTTGGGAAGACAGAGGAATCGGTGCTCTCATCTTTTATTCATGCAAGTATTTCTGGTGAATGTGGCCTCCACTATGTATTAGAGGCAAAAATATCACTAACAGTAATGCCTGAAAGACTCTTTCCTTGTGTTACAAATGGACACCCAAATTAAATTACTGCTGTTAATGCGTGCCCACTCCGTAATTGCAGCCCGGTTTGGAATGCTGCTGGAGCAATTATCTCCGTTCAGAATTGCAAATCAGGGGGTGGGTTGGATCGGGAAAGTAGGACATCTCCTCCTAAACAAAGGCGGTGGCACGGGTCTGTAACACGTCTGACAAATTGCTGTCGGCTTGGCAGAGCCATCAAATTACCCTCTGCTGACACCCCTGCTCCAAAGGAAGCTCCAAAGGAAGCTCCGAGTGAGCAGAGCTTCCCTCTGCTCGGCTGGGCTGCAGAGCTGCTAGCTGGAGCAAAGTTCCTTTATTTTCTTGTTTGGCATTCCAGCCAGATGCAGCCTGCAGGAATGGAATTACCAAAGACAATGCAAAGCGCTGCTCAGGTGGTGCCATCCTGTCCCTATTTAATGTCCTTATTTAATGTCTCAGCACTGGCATGGGGAGGTCCCAGGATGGTTTGCCTCTCCAGTTTGGTGGGACTGAAAACTCGGGATCCTTTCCTGACAAATGACTATTTCACAACAAACACGGTGCATTTTGATTTCCACCCAGTGGGAAGGAAAACCAGTTTTTCAGAGAGGAAGCTTAGTGCCAAGCCAGAGATGACATTCAGCTCCCACCCAAGCTGAGGTAATAACCTGATGTGGCTGAAGATTTATTCATTTCATGCCAACATCCCCATTCTTCGTGCACAGGAAACAACTCACAGAGCCCTCAGAGCCCTCTGTGCTGCAGCAACTTCTGGAGGTCATTAAGGTTTTATTTTCCTCGCTTTGCTGACATGGCCCTGGACACACATTTCAGCCAAACATTTTCATGCAGAATTAAACTCTGCTAGAAACTCTGGCTAGCACAAGAACACAAGGAAACAGCTGCAAGCTGAGGAAATGGGACAGCTCTGGAGCAGGGATGTGTTCCCAGCTCTAAAAATATCGTCCTTAACAAGCACTGTAACGTGAAAAAGCACCAAGTGCAGCTCTCATTCCTCCCGAGGCTTAGCACAGGCCCTTCCACCTTCTTAATGCTTTCCAAATATTTCACCTTTTGATACCAGAGCTCGAAAATTTTAAGTTCCCAGGGGAAATTAGTTTAAAATAGGGCTTTGACTAAGAATTTTTGCTCCCAGAGCTCAGCGAGGACTGAGGCACACATTCCCAGCCAGCAGGAGCTGCAGCCTCAGACTCAGGATAGGACAACTCATCCAAATTAGTTACTTTTTACTTTTAGGAAAATCCTCCTGCCTGGCCCAAGCAGGTGCAAGGCTCAGCCCCAGGGGAAATCAATTTTATCATTGTTTATGCCAGAGATGACATACGTAACCTACAGGAATTCAAACTCAGAAGAGCTGCAAATTCCTTTAAGGAAGGGAAGAAGTATTTTTATTATAGCTCTGTGCCTATATGCAAATATATATGCATATATATATATATATGTGAATTTATTACACCAGCTATTAGGATTTAGTTGAAAGTGTAGCTGTGTTTGATGTTCTTAAAATCCTTTGAGTCAATGGATTAAGGAAGAATCCAAACTTTTGAAGTTCTTCCTAACTTAAAACACAACTCCAGCTTTTATGATTTAATGCAAAATTCATGAAGAAGAACCGAAGGACTTTGAGATCCAGAACACATACAAAAAGTCTAAGTCAGTCATTTGCGTTTAAAATACGATTTTAAGCCAATTTGAAAAATTTCATGGTGCTGGCAAATAATTCCACACACTTTGGTGTCAGCAAGTTTGGTTCAGGTCCCAGACTCTGATTCCCAGACTTCAGAAACCCCATATTCAGTGCTGCCAACATTCCTGGGTTTTTTTTTCAATTTAATGTCAGAACTTCCAAAGTAAAGCGCTCAGTGAACACCCTGCTCTCCATCTCTCCAGCACTGAATGCCCAGCTGAAGGAATTGGAGGTTCATGTAGAGTATGAGATTCTGGATGCTCTGCCAGTGAGCAGCTACTGAAGAATGACATATTTTTATGATTTTTTCAAGGCAGCTGTGTGAAAACCACATTATTTTCATCTGGGGAAGCAGGGCAAAAGGACACTTTAGGAATGTCTGTAGCTCCCCAGATCACCCAAGGCACAACAGAGTGCATCCTATTCCAGCTGCAGGAGCCAAAGGGCAACCTGGCATCACAGGAAAATCCGAATCATTGAGGGAGAACAAGATCTGGGGAAAGGCTGAAAGGCAGGGGAAATCAAATGGGGAGAGGGTAATAAAGGGGAAGACAGCTGGGGAAAATGCCAACAGCACAGCTCCAGAAATCAAAGTGTACAGAAGAGCCCAGGTTTTCTGAATTTTTACATGAGAGGCAGCCAGCGGAAGGGTTGTGCTGTCTGGAGCTGCTTAGTGTGGAGCCAGAGGGCAGAAACTCTGCTGCAAACCTCCCAGGATAAACTCCTGCTCTGATCTTGTTCAGTATTTGCCTCAGTGGGGCTGCCCTGGGTCATGACATGCACTGTTGGTCACAGCTCTTGGATTAACCACACGAAAAGCAGGAGCTGCTGGGAGCAAAGCACTGCCACAGAATGCTGATCCACCCGGGGGACACAGGGGACAAGGGGAAATGCTGAACTCCCAGCCATGTCAGGGGGCTCCCAGTGCAGGTGGAGAAAAATCCCTGTCAGATATTAGAAAAATGCATCTGGAGGAAGAAAACAGCCCGAGGAACAGGGTGTCCTGCACAATGCACTGAGCAGAAAGAAGTGGATTTAATCACACCCCTCTCAGCAAAACAGTTTATTAATCCAGGACTGAAATCTGGGGTTTCACTTGGCTTACAATAACTGCAGTATTTGTGTTATCCTACCCCAATCCCCCTCCAAGCTAGGTGATGAAGGACAAACAAAGCTGGATATGTCTGTGGAGGAGATTAAACTTGCTGAATTATAACTCTCCTGCTGGGCCAAATTCTTCAGGCCCTAAAGTCATGACAATGGGTTTATCTAGAACTTCAAACATGGGAGAATTATTTTGAGAGCTGTTTTACTCACAAAAAGATCTATGCTTCGAATTTCCTAGAATGCAGGTGGCAAAAGATGTGTCAAATTTAGGTCTAAAACTGTGTTTTCTGCAGGGATACCTTTCACTAGACCAGCTTGCCCCACACCTCATCCAGGCTGGCCTTGGGCAGGTCCAGGGATGGAATGGAATAGAATATGATTTTCACTTTGGCTTTCTGGAGTAAAATAGAAGCAAAGGTTACACTTTTGAAGCACAGAAAGGGACCACTGTTGTGGAGAAATTATCATTAAAATGTTAAAAAGTTCTTCTGCTCCAAGAAAACTACAACCTGCTAATTTACATATTAATAGCCCAACTTGATGCTCGGGAAGATAAAAAATGCAATCTTTGGCCAGATGCAGAGAATTAATTACAGCAAGTGAAAGGATCCAATGAAAAGCACAAAGCAAGGCCTGAATATTGTGAAAGAATGTTGTTGCCAGTCAAGTTTGAGTGTGTGCAGAGGAAGATCACTCAGTGCTCCTTCCTCCAGAGTGAGTTTCACTGAAGAAGGGTTGGACTTGGTGATCCCTGTGGGTCCCTTTTAATTCAGAATATTCCGGGATTCTGTGACAGTTTAAGGCATTTCCCAATACTTTGGTTCGAAGGTGATTTGCAGAAATAAATCATTCTGTGCAGGTCATCTGATCACCTGGCCTGACACCAAATAAAAGCGCAGGGTGATCTCAGAATACCTGGTTTTCCTGAATAAATAAATAATTGCACTAGGAATTTGGAGGGCCTAAGATTTATGATTTCACAACAGACAGACAGGATGTATTAAACCTTTGTGCTAATAGTAAATAAAACAAATACATATTCAAATGTACAAATGATATGTGGGTGTAGGGTTTTAGCCAGGAAAGGGGCAGGAAATAAATCTTTTTTAACAACAATTCCAGTCTAATGAAAGGTGAATTTTGGTTTCTGTCTTTACTAAGACTGATTGATTTAGACCTCAACACACTTCCTGTGGCTCACAATTGCATTATGGCCGCTGTTAAATGTGCTTCTGAACAGAAATAAATAGCAATTTGAATTCATTCAACTAAACACAGGATCCCTGTTCTTGCAATTAGCTTGAAAAATAAATCAACCACATCCTACTAAAATTCAAGGGTTGCCTGCTATCAAGGGGGAGAGCTTTTCATAGTTTAACTGGTTTGGAGAGTGTTATGAATATTTGAAGGGATTGGATTTTCTGCCCTTTCCCTGGGCCATCCTACTTCCTCCCTTAATTAAAGATCAATTAATCACTTTGCCCCAAACTGGGGGGGAAAGGAAACATTCTAGAGCAGTGCAAACCCAGCATTCCAGCTGTTCTAGAATCACTTTATTGAACATCCTTTAGCCCAAACACAGCTTTGGTTATTTCCTGTGGTGGTAATGTTAGGTCCTCAAGTCTTCCATAAATAATTGGATTTACGACTTTCATCAAAACATGACTTTTTCTTCAGCTGAAGAAATCACATCCAACAAAACCAACTTCTGGCCATTCCTTTTCTGTATTTCCTTTCTTAATATGGGATATTAATCTGATTTTGGAAGTGTTAGTGTTGGCATTAACTAAGATTTTTCTTATGGAAGTTCTAGGGACTACATTTGGTAGCACAGAAATAACATAGGAAAACATGGCAGATTAAACCTCATTAAACAGGTATTTTCAGCTCTCCTTCTCCTGAAAATTACTTTCCTGCAGCTCACTCTAGGTGGCTCTAACTGGGGCTGACATGTTTGATCTTGAAAGATCCTTTGGTCACAAGAAGAACTTTTCCAGTGGCTCCAGTAAACTCTCACTGCTCATCAGGAGTGCATGAGAACAACTGGAGCACTTCTCTGCCATCCCTGTGGCTTTGCTCCACCCTCAAGGATTATAAAGATGTTGTGGCACTCCAGGTGAGATGGCTCTGGTCTGGAATGTGCTCTGGCACAAGGTGAGCCATTGATTTATGAACCATTGGAAAGACAATTTGTCGTGGGCACCATCAAAGGCAGATTAGCCCATGGTTGGTTCCTGGCAGGGAGGATTTCCAGACTGTGGGTGCCAAACAGCTTTTGGGTGTCACACAAACCAGGACTGGGTGTGGTGAGCCCACAGGTCTCTGTCAGCCAGCACTTCATCACCTCACACAGATCCCTGGCCACCAGCTCCATTTCCTGATGATTTCTGGGATAATCACTGCACTTTCCTGCTTGAAGAGGTGTGCACAAAAGCTGAGCAGTGGAGGGAAGGGCTGTTGGAGAGAAAGCACATCCTGGGGAAGCAGCACAGAAATCTGGAAACCCACAAAGTCCCTCTGCTCACCGAGAGCTCAGGAACCTCTTGGAATCACAGAATCCCAGAATTATTTGGGTTGGTGACAGAGATTAATGCACTGTTCACTTTGACTGGTGCTGATGCAGGGAACAGGTTGGGAGTGTGGTTTCTATTTTTCAAGTGTGTTTTTTGCACAAGGATGTTGGATTTGTGACTTAAATTGCTGCGAGCTCTTCCTTTTTTGCTGTTGTTCAAATGAAGAGAGATGTTTAAATTTTAAAAAAGGGGGATGCTGAAGGGAGCTGCCTGATGTGTCCATCGGTACACAGGCAGTGTTTGATTAAAATTACACTTCATTAAACTCCTCTCAGCAGCAGGACTTGTTCTGGTGTGCAGGGAGGTGCTTTGAGGAGCAGCATCACTTTGCCACAGACTCTGGTTGTGCTCACTGCCTCAAGTGCCTGGCAACAGAAAAGGAAAAGCACAGCAAAGTTTTCTTCTCCATAATGCCTCGAAATTTCCCACTCTTCAGGTGATGATACATTTAGGTGAGGAGCCTTTTTGGAGGGACAGGCAAATGATGAGATAAAAGAATAAAAAGCCTGATGGTAAAATTAGCTCCCTCTTTCATTTTTAAAGGGCTGGGAGTGGAGGGCTGAGATCTCAGGTAACCATTTGTGCTCTGCTTTTGTTCTGGTGCAGACAGCTGAGTTCAAGATAGTATTTTCTCTTTCCCCCTTGATTGTTTTCAAAATGAGGCAATTGGTTGTATTTACGGCCACTGAGAACACACTGGCTTCAGTCCATTCTGATTCCCGGAATGGAACAAACTCTGTGGGTGTACATGGCTTGTTAACCCTCCTGTCACAACCCCCTCTCCAGCCACTTCTGCTCCTTGATGTTGCTAAAAAAACAAAATATTTGTGCTTTTGAATACATTTTGTTTGTCCTCACTGACAGCTGGAACATTTTCTGCAAGTGCCAAGCGAATGCAAGAAGCAATGACAGAAATCTCCAGCTGAAAATGTCCGTCCCTTCCTAGTACATCTCGATTTCTCCTGCTCTTTGCTTCTAAAAGTAGCCAGAAAATGTCAAGTTAGCCTTACCAGACTGTGAGATTGGAAGCAGGCGAGCACAGTGTGTAAGTCAGAGAGCATTTCCCTGGCAGGGACAAAGGGAAGGAGCTGCAGCTCGGTGGGGCAGCTCTGGCTCTGTTGCCAGGATGACGCAGGGCTCCCCTCAAAAGCCCTCTTGTGCTTTTTTCTAAAGGCTGCTTGCAGTCAGTCAGGAGGACACAATCAAGCTCCCCAGCCTGGCTCTGGGAGGCCTCGCAGTGATTTTCAGGAGAGCTGTGACATTTTTGAACACAAACTCATTTAGTCTTAATGCCCCTCACACCTCAGGACTGAGGGCTGCGTGCATTTATTTGTCTCAAAGCCTGTCTGATTCGTCTCGCTGCTATAATGAAGTGTTTTGCTAAGCCATTGTTTTTTACCATGAATATATTCCCTTGGCTGCATCTTTGTGGTGGATTATTTGCTCCAGAATGTTTTCTTTTCATCTCAGAGATGAATATACATTTCGGGACCAGGTTTTGAAATACCAGTTTGCTTCAGGAAACTTCTTATGAGCAAGTCTGGGAAGCCAGCACTAAATCACTTTTGTATATTTTATTTCCCAAGGAATCAGACCCACTTTGTTTATTATCTACCAAAACCCCAAGCAGAATGTAAAAACCAAGACTGAATCAGAAAGGAGCATTATAAAAATACTGAAGCTGTCTTTCCCTGGCAAGGGGGAAATACATCCCTTCACTTTAATATATAAAAAAGAAATTATAGACTGGTAAAGAAATAAAACCAAAACCACATGAAGAGTCCATGCATTTATTTCAAATACACACCAAGATCTCAGCTAGACACATTTGTTTCCAAAGCCATTTTGTCCTGCAATCACCAAACACTAAAGCATATAATAGCATCAGGATATGAAGCCAGAGATGAACCATGATATTTAATCAGCTGTTTCTGAGCAATCCAGGGAGGCTGAAAGCTCTGCCAGTTGTGCCTGGGGGCTGTGAGCACTCAGCACTGGGGCAGCTTCACCCCAAAAACCTCACACAACATTTTAGCCACCCCTGGCCCATCCACAGCAAATGCCACCCACATTCCAGGCCTTTCCTGGCCAGAGAGAAGCCCAGTCAGGAGTGGTTATTCCCACCCCGTTTCCTCTGGCTCCTCCAGCTCAGGGTGTGTGCCCAAGCTCTGCTTCCTGGACCCTCCTGGAGCACAGAGGTGGTTCTTTCCCTAAAAAAAGCCTTTGCTGCACTACTTGTGTTCTTGGACAGCACCCTCTCCTCGCCTGTCTCATGCTCAGCCATCCAAATAAACTCCAAGGATTCCTCAGGGGTACTGCAGAAGGGGTCTGGCTGGATATAAGCCTGAAAGAGCTAGAGGTTTTCCAGAGCAGGTGCAGCCTTGGCCATGGAGATGTGTCCCAGCTCCTCCCTCATTCCCATCAAGCCAAACTTCTGTTACCCTCAGAAAACTCATCACCACCAGCAGCTCCGTTTCAAAGTTCAGCTGCAGGGGTTTTTTTGCCAAAGTCTTACAGCTTCCTTTTCCTACTCGTGCTTCTAGCCCACAGCTCTGAGTCAGTTCAGAGCATCTGAGCAGGGCAAAGGAAGAGGGAAATCTCTGTGTCCCTTAGCAGGCACAAATGCACCCATCCAGTGCCAAATGCCTTCCTTGCACACAGAGATGAAATATCTACTGCTCCTCCAAATGGGCTTTTCCCCACCAGAATGCACAACAGGGAAAATGCAGTTCTGCTCAGCAGGAGGAAGTAACCACTGTGTTACCTCTCCTGCAGGTTAGCTCCTCCTGAGATGTTTGCTCCTGCACCAAACTCAGAAATGTTAACACCACAGACTCCTGCGAGTGCAAAATGCTCAATCCCACCACCAGAAGTTGCCATTTGTGTCCCTCAAACCCTGGCAGTGCCACCAGCAGCCCAGCCTGGCTCTGCCCTTGGAATCAGGGTTGGATTCCAAGCCCACACACAAGCACAGGGCTGTCTGAGCTCAGAGACTTTGCCTGAGCTCCTCTTTTGATCAACTGGCAAAAGAGAGAAGTGGGGCAATATGTAGTCATCAGGTGCTAATGTCAGACATAAAAAGCTCAGTTTTTCTTTGAAATTAATGTTAAATGCTCAAATAAAACAGTTTTATCTTTCTACTCTTTGAAAATAAAGTTACCAGTGCAAATGGCACACCCAGTTCCAATTTGATTCCTAGATGAGCCCACTGATAGTGGAAGCATTCAGGATCCTCTAATTAATGTTATAGAAAACTGTACTTAATTACTTCTTAAGCACTTACATCTGCATAAAGTTGCATTACACTGAATACATCATCATTTAAATCCATTACCTACACATAAATATGTATCAAATTTGCATTGCAAATGTCTTCATCCTCTGCTTTGTTAATCACAAATGTCATGTCTAAATTACTCCAAAATGTGCAATTCTGGCTTACTTGCCAAATACTTTCATATTAGATAAAATACATGTTATAGGACAAAAAAATATAATAAAATAGGAGGTGGAGGTCCTCAGGGTAGTAGAAATTATTACCAAAGTCACCAGAATGACTCCACTGAAATCAGCTGTCAGTGACAGCTGCCATGACAGACTTCATAAGAAAACAGAAAAAATATATGGTTTCGTGCTAGAAAACCTATTTACAACTGTTTTCTTCAATTTTCATCCAGAATTAGTAAGTGCTGATTTGACTGCTCAAGTGATGAGCCTGAGACATTAAACCTGTTTTGCGGTGCCTAGAAAATTCCCACTGCAAGATCTGAGCTGGTTGTCTTCAATGCAAATGCACATGAGTTAATACATGTAATGAATTTCTGTACAGCACAGCACTGTCTCATCTAAGTTCATCTGAAGCCAAGTTAATAAAAGGCTTGTTTAATTAAATGCAGCTTTCCATGTTCTCTTTCAAATTGAACAGTCAAATGAATACACAGAGACATTGCTCTCCTCAACTTGAGCAGTCATTACAGCCTTTTTTCAGCACCAGTCACAGGCACAGAAAAGGGTCAGGCTGAGCCCCTGTGCCATGAAATTATGCCTTAAATGCTGCCATCCATTACTGCTGGGTAAAGAACCAGAAAAACCGTTCTGAACTGGACCTTCTTCGGTCACTTATCAACGACATGGGCACTGACAAAAGCAGATTGCAAGTTTTTCAGCTGGGAATAATAAAATGCCCAGCTGCTAATGCTGTTGGGTCGTGCAGGATGGACAGACAGGATCAGGCTGCTCTGGCTGCATTCCCAAATCAGCCTGGCAAGCACAAAACAGCCGGAGCAAGGTCAGGGCTTGGCTTTTTGGGTGTGCTGGAAGCCGTGGGCAGGTGGGGATTGCCTGTGCATTCCCTGGCCTGTTTAATTCTGCTTTACATTAGCACAGAGACAGATGGTCTGCCCTGGGTTTTACACAAGAGTGTAGGTGCTGCCTACAGAGCAGGAGAAGCCATGAGGGATGGCAAACAGAGGGAAGCCAATACTCTCTCGGCACATTTTGGGGAAGTGATTACAAATCTGACTGTTCATGAGCTGTATTCCGTGCTCTGCACAGGAGATGAGGAGGATGCACCAGCTCCACAAGCAGCAGAGAATTACCATGGACAATCCCAGAGGCCTCTGCTGGGGCAGCACAAATATCTCAGTGCCAGGGTTGGAAGTTGGATTGCTGGAGGCTTCTCCCTTCACTGAGCCATGCTGCCAACTCCATGCTTCTCCCAGAGCAATCCTTACAGACTCCACTCCAGAGGGAAATGCCTTTTGCACCTCAGGGGTCTGGGGAGGGCTCTGGGTATTGCACAGCAGCTCCTTCTTCCCAGCCCAGTCACAGGCTATTCTTCTTCCCTGGGAGCCTCTGGGCTGCTGCTGTCCCCACACCATTCCTCATTCCCAAAAAGTGGTTACTGTGCTCTAGCCAAACACCTGTGTAAGAACAGCTCCTGCCAGGCTGTTGGAGAGCAGACATCCATGTCAACAGCAAACAGCAAAGGAACAAAATTACTCCTCCATTACAGACCTGGAGGTAAATTAAGAAGTCAATCAGCACATGTCAATGTGCTGAGCAGGAAGATCACAGGGTGCCCCTGGATCCCTGGAAGTGTCCAAGGACAGGCTGGACAGGGCTTGGAGCACCCTGGGATAGTGGGAGGTGTTCATGCCCATGGCAGGGGGTGGAATGAGATGATCCTTGAGGTCCTGAGCAGCCCAGAGCATTCCCTGGCTCGGTGGGCACAGGCAGCAGCAGTTACACATAGGCATGGATGCCTCCTGCCCGGGGTGGCCTGGCACGGGCCAGCGAGGGGTACCTGGCCTTGGCAGCCACGTCAGCCCAGCACCAGAGGTGACAGTACATGGCTCCTGCAGCCAGCAGCAGGGCACTGCTGCCCCAGCCCACGAAGAGGGCAGCTCCCAGCTCCCGTTTCAGCGGCGCCGGCACTTGGGGATCGTAGAAATCCCGAACGATGCTGCCGCCAGTCCAGGACACGGGGATCAGCACCAGGGTGCCCGTGAGGAGGAAGGCCACTCCGGCTGCCAGGATGAAGATGCTGACGCCCTGGGGTCCCTCCTTGCTGCTGCGGGTGTACTTGACCCCCACAATGGCCATCAGGAAGGACACCACAGCCAGCCCCACCGCGATGCACATGAGGGCCCTGAAGGCCTCCAGCGGCGGCGGCAGGGCCAGCACGGAGTCGTAGAACTTGCACTGCAGCCTGATGCCCAGCTGGCTGATGCAGTCCATCCACAGCCCCTCCCAGATGGTCTCAAACACCACGATGTTCCCGTCCACGTAGGCAGACACCCTCCACTGGGGCATGGCCGTGGCTGCCAGCGTGCCCACCATGCCCACGCCGCCAAAAATCAGCCCGGTGATCTGCAGCACGCAGCAAGCCATGCTGCCCAAAGCTGCTCCAGAGGCTGCCAGGTCACTTACTCACTCACTGAGCCCATGGACACCACAGAAGGGAGCTTTTCTCCGGCAGCTTCCTCATGCAGCAGGTTGGGTTTCTCGGGAGACGCTGCAGCCTGGAGTTCAAACAGGTGGAAATCCATTACTGGCTGCTCCAAGGCTCTGCTATTTATTTGCTTTGAAATCCCCTCTGAGTGCAGCCCGTCGAGCCCGACAGGTTTGCAGCCAATGGCAGCCTGGGAGAGGTGTGTCAGGGCTGATTTCACTGCTCCTCACAGGGTGGCTGAAGTGCTGCTATAATTAAGCTAGTGGCAGGGATTCAATTAAAGGCACCTAATTGCAGGGCTAACAATTTCTTAACTGCAAGATTGCAGCTCTGTTGAAATTCAGTACAGCAAGTCTGAACTTCCGTCTGCTAAAATATTGTTTCAAATGGGTCATTACAATTGTTCTTACAACAAAAGCTGAACTTGAGGCTTGGAGTGGAGCTTATTGTCTAAGTGCTGCAGCCCTGAGAAAACACCTGATTATTCTTTTTCTTTAAATCAAGCCAGGAGGTACTTGGTGTAGCCCTTTAATGTAGATTTCTCGTTTTGATCAAATACGAAAGTCTAATCATGATATTAGACAGGTACAGGAAAGTCAAGTATTCCAATCAACATCAAAGCTTTGCTCTACCAGCTCCAACATTCACTAGGGCGGCAAAGCAAAGAAGTGGGTGAGTTTCACAGCTCCTGCCTTTGAATCCAGGAGTAGTCACAGTTAGGAGATAATCCTTGATGAGAACTGGGAGGAAGACATTGTCATTGTGTTCCACACCAACAATCTTACCCAGGTTACATCAGGAGGGGCTGGGGGTGACTGTGTGATGTGACAAGGATGTGCAGGGTGTACAACACTCAAATCCAGGGATCCCTCCCACAAACCTGCACCTCAGCCTGCACAGATCCCTGCAAGCCCAGACAAACACACATTCCAGAGGCTGCTCTGCCTCGGGCAGCTCAGGAATAACTGCTGCATTAGGGCTTTGGCTGCTTTCTTCTTCCTGCCTTGAGACAATCTGGATGATGGCAGCTCATGGTGGTGGTGAAGTTGGTGTGCTGCCACTTGCTCCAGCTTTTTGAACCACTTAAAAATGTAATTTTTTTTAAATGGTCCACTAAAGGCAATAAAGGTGCCTAGAATTCCTGTCAAAGAAAGACATATTCTGGTTTTTCTTTTTGCTTGTGGACTCTGTGTGTTTGGAAATATCAGACATTGCCTTTGATGGTATTAATTTAATTACAGCCTTACACAACACATTCAAAGACAAAGCTAAACCCATGGAAAGGAAATTGTCCACCCAAATCACCCACAGCCCAGTCAGTTACTCCTTGGAAGGAAGGAAGTGCCAGATAATGCAAATTATTCAGTATAATGTTACACTCCCAAGTTGAAAATGCTCCCAAGAGATCTGGGCAATTCGACTTCGAGTCTACAATAGGAATCTGACAAGAAAAAATGTCTTCAGCTGAGGTGTGAAACACAGAAATAAATCCATCATCGGGTTTGTACTTAGAGAGAGAGGAGTTTTAGTGTTCTGCAGACAGAAAGAAGAATCCCATGATGCAGAAATTTGAGGCACTGTGCTCCATGCCACAGAGAAGGAGATGAAATCAGGAGTCAGAGATGGGTCTGAAAGAAACTCCCTTCTCTGGCAGGACGCTGCTCCTTAGAAGCAGACTGCACACCAGACCAGTGCTATTTAACTTGAGTACAGTCTCCATCCATCTTGCTGGACTTCTTTTACCTCTGAGTTCCCCAAACTGTTTTTTGGATTACTTATTTTAACTCCAGAACCAGAAATCAACTTATGATGGAAAACCCCTCTCAAAACCAGCATTTAAACGTCCTTCTTTTTCAACAGAAAAATTCTTTGTGCAACATTTCCAGGCAGGCAGCTCCTGAAGGTGTGCACAGCTGGAGAACAGACCATGCCTAATGCCCTGAATCCATTCTCCTGGCTGCCTTATCTATCAGGATTGCTGGGAAATAATTCTCCCTTGGATGGCTCCGGGAGGGTCAGCAGTTGAGGCCATGCGGAAAATCACTAGGGCATGGTTTGCAGAGAAGATGAAAACTGCTGGGAGAAATGGGATTAAAATGCATCACGTGCAGCAATACATCCAGGGAGGGCTGAATGGGAGCTGATCTTTAATGGGAATTAGAGCCTTTGGTGGGTGACATCCAGGGCAGGGGTCAGCAGGAGAAGGGGACACCCAGGTGACACTGCTGGAGGTCCAGGGGACACCCAGGTGATACTGCTGCAAGTCCAGTGGCAGGGCAGTGCTTGTGGTTGGACCCTGAGCAGAGGAAAACCCTCAAATGGCAGGTTTGGGACCTGAAGGCGAATTTCAGAAGTTTAAAGGAGCTACAGGAGACAGGTTGGGAAAAAGAATAAGGAACACTATGAATATATTGGAACTGGAAAATCTCCTTAACCTCTTAAATGCCTGTGAGTCCCTGGCTTCTGTGGAAAAACCCTTTTTTTGCAGGTAAATCCTGTGTTTGAGTCAGCCTGGAGGGGGCTTTTACAGCCCTGGCTACCCCAAAAATCTGCAGCTCCATATAAAGGCTCTCAGAAAGAGAGGCTTGGCTGGCTGAGGCATTTCCAAACCACCCTGAGTAGCACCTCTCTCTTAGAGCAGAAACCACACAAACTGTCCCAGGGTGGGCATGGCTGATACCACGGATTTAGTGTCAGATGTGAGGAAATAAAAGGAAATCCCTGGTTACACCTGACTGGACTTGGGAAGCCTCTTCCCTCTGTGCATCATCCCTCTGTTGTGCTATTGGAATGCTTCCCTGCCTGCAGAGGATAATACCAGCTCTTATGCAAACATGCCCACCCCAAAATTTGCCTTCAAAGAGGAAAATGGACAGCTGAGGGAGCACGTAGCCTTTACACCTCATCTCTCCCAGGATCTCTGTTCACATTTACATTTGCTCTTCCCTTCAAATCAGGATGTTCATTTGAATCTTTCCCTGGGGCACCACCTTCTGTTCCCTCGCTGGCTCTTAAAGTGCTGATGCCCCTTGAAAAGGAAGAGGCAGAGCATCCCCAGTCCACAGGATTAGCAGAACCTGCCAATGAGCCTCAGCATTTAATTAATTATAGGCATCAATAATGTAAACACTTAATTGCCTCCCTGAAAGCAGGATAATTCCTCTTTGAATAACCTCTCTGTACATTGAATTTCAAAGTCCTTATCCATACTCATGCACCTATAGAGAGGAAGAGACTTTAATCCTTTACAAATGTACAGCCATAGTGTTCAGAGTTGATGATGAGCTCCCATCAGCAGTGGATAGCTTGGCTGAGGGCTGATGAGCTGAGCTGAAGGTTCAGTGACATTCCTGGAGCAGGCAGATATGTAGATTTATCAAAGGCACACTTCACACCAGTGGCTCCTGGAGCTCCAGTGAAGTCACCCAGGCAGGCTGCAGAGCCTGGCAAGGGGTAGCCCAGCAGGCTGGGGCTCCATGGGTTCCCTGCATCCCTCCCCATGGGCAGAGGGGCTCACCTGGACCCTCCTCTGCTGCAAACCTGCAGGAAGTGCACAGAGAGCAGGCTGGGGATTGTCTGCTGATCATTTGTTTTGGAAACACGTGTGAGTGGCATCGGTTCCTTCCTGCTCGTGGCTTTCACTCCCCAGTCATTACCTGCTGGGTTAACCACTTTGTTTTCAGCTCTTTAAAGGGCTGCTCAATGAAATCACACTCCATGTTAATGGTTCCATTACTTCCTGTGGTATTTTGATTGACTGCTGCATCTCAAGCCTGCTGGTGAGGCAAAAAGTGATCTGGAATCTGCTTTACTTCAGGAGAAAATGGCCTGAAGCCAACACAGGCCTTTTTATTTGTTCTACTTTTAGTATTGCTGCCTGCATTTCTGTTATCAGTTTTTAATGTTAAAAGATGAAAGGGTATCTCCTTCCCCCTCTCTTCAAGTGTGGCACATTTTGGGGTGAGAGGAACATCTGCTCTGTGCAGCTTAGAGAAGGATTTCCCCTGGTCACTTGGGCATTGACCTCCAACTCCAGCTCAGAGGAAACCCCTGACTGACTCTGGAATTGTAAAGAACTCGGATTTATTTTCTGTGCCAGCAGTTAGGGGGGGAACTGCTTTATTTACATGATGTAATGGGTGGAATAAAAGAGGAAAAGAAGGTAGATTGTGGAAGTGGTGGCCTAAAGATAGGTGAGAGGCAAGGTTTATGGAAAGAGGTAATAGCTTTTATTAGACTGACTGATGCTCTTAGAAATAAGAGTTTAAAACCAAGGATGAAATGGAGGAGAAGGAGGTCTCAGGAAACCTGGTGCTGCTCTGTTGGAGTGGAACAAGGCTCACATTGCAGGCAGATGATGGAATTGAAGGATCATTAGGATGAGAGGAGCTGCATCTCTGCACAAGGCCATTGCCAATGAGGTGAGAGTGCCTGGAGCAGCCAGGGAGAACAGCTCCTCTGATCTTCATCATGTTATTCTTTATTAATTACACTGAACAGCTTCGGGATGGGAATGTGGATGAGACTTGAAAGTTCCTCAGGAAGTAAACAGAAAGTAAAATAAAATGCAGCGTGGATTAGCAAAAAATAAGTTCAGGTTTTGTTTGGTATCATTTTCTAGTAAATAAAAGTTGATAAAATCGAATTCTGTTGGACTTTATTAAAGCACCTGGTGCAGCAGTGGGAAATCAACAGAGACACTGAGGGGATGGCAAAGAGTAACGAGAATGTGATGTGGAGGCAGAGCCCATGAGTGAGTGAAACAACAAAAGGCTGGACTGGAAGGAGAACTGTCACATTCCTATTTCCAGACATTGATTTCTGCTGCTGCTGGAGCCAAGGATTTCTCTGGGGTCTCATCCTACTCCCCTCAGGAACCCAACAATAAAGGAGGAAGTGCAGCAAAGAAATCTGCATGAGACCCCCAGCTGGGAGATGTGTTGTCAGTGGCTGAGCCCCACAGCCTGGGATAATGGGAGTGCAGTGCATCCCACACACTCTGGGGAGGTCTCTCTTGGATCTGGGAATCATTTACCCTGTGCTCTGAGCGCTGCAGGGAGTGCTCTCCAAGTGGGGATGTTTCTCCCGGGATGCTCTGTGAAGTTTTGGGCAACAAACCTGAAATGGGAGAGGAGAAACAGCCAAAAACAGCCAGAGGGGGTAAATGAGTGTGGGAAGGAATGTGAGGAGAGTGACAGAGAGAAAAGGACTGGAGGTGGTGAAGCTGAGCAAGAGAGGTTCAAGAAGTGAGGTGGTAACGGTCCTGAAGAAAGGAAGGAAAAGTTTTCTGAGCTAAAGGAAAGCTGCAGACTGTGGGAAAGAAATCATGGAGCAGCCTTAGTCTGCAGTGGGGAGATTTACTTCAAGCTTCCTGAAAACCCTTTTTAATGAAAATTATTATTAAGTGCTGGGCTAGGTTGCTGAGGACACTGCAGAGTAGCCACCTCTGGAAATTTTATTGCAAGAACATCCCTCAGGAACAATTGTGGCATATTTATTCCTTGAGAAGAGCAAGGGAGCAGTTCAGAGACATCAGCTTTTATAGAGGGAAGTTCACCCACCTGAGCCAAACAAGCATTTCCCCTGCTCTGACCTGCAGGTTGTCCATCCCTTTACACAGCCCAGAGGGCTCCAGGTGCACCTGGAAAGGCTTCACTTCCACAGAATGTGTGCAAACTCCCAAAGTGCAGAGCGAAGGGGCACAGGGCAGGCCCCCTTGGTTTCATCTCTGAAACCAGTTCTGCTTATTCCCCAAATACTTCCTCTTGTCCCTAAGCAGGAAAAAAAGGGTTTCACATCATACACTTCCAGTGAAATATTTAAAACAGTCAGGCTCCAGAACAGGAATGTCGTTCTCCATTAAACACTACAAATTGAGTTATGTTCCCAGTTCAGTCAAAGGCAAAATTCCATTGATTTCTGTGGGTCTGGAGTCACACTTTATTAATTGGTTACAAAATTCTATTAAAATACTGCTACTGTTGATTGGTTTGGGTCATTCATTACATCAGTTTGTCTGGAATTACTTAATTTTTTGTTAGGCTTGGTTTCTTTACATTGTTGTTTATCAGGGGGACATGATCTTAATAAGAACAATATAGTTTAGTCTTTTTTAATGGGAACTGTGAGCCAGTACTATGGTTGTTTGTTCTCCTTATGCCTATAAACTATGCTGGTGTGAGTGGGTCTCAGCAAAAATCTTGGCCTGATTGTACAAAGGATCCTTATTTAAAAAAAACAAAAACAAAAACATAAATAAATATATATATATAGATATATATCCCAGAGTCCTGTGGCAAGCAACCAGCACAGTGTCTGTGGTCTGTGCAATACTGGGAAATGCAGTAAGCCACGAGTTTGCTGCTTCTAAAAGAAGGTTATGAATGAGTTTGACCTATATGGGTTACAAAAGAAATATTAACTTTCCCTGGAAGGATGGTAATTAGGATGTACATAGAGAGCTGTGTTTATTCTCTGAAATAAGGGATATTTTTTCATGTATTTCAGCTTACCTTCCTCTGCTGGATAAACTCTCTGTGCAACCCTCCATTAAGCCTACAGTAAATCAATCCCTTAGTGAATGCTTTTCTTTTAAACCATTATTATCTTGTCTTTAGTCACTGTTATCCCTTCTTTCCCAGGCAGAAAAAAACCTCTCAGCCGCTTAACTCTTCTCCTCATTGCAGCAGGCCAGAATTTCATACCATGGGGTAATTTCAAACCCTTTATTACTGCATGACACATGAAATGCACCCCAAAGCAAAAGCAAAGCCACACAACCCGAAAACTGTTCCGAGGTGCTATCAAAATACCCTGAGTTACCATCAAAATAACCCAAGTTACTATGAAAATACCCCAAGTTACTATCAAAATAGCCCATGGTACTATCAAAACAACCCGAGTTACTATCAAAATACCATGAGACATCCACCTGTGCATGCAATAAAAGCGTCCAGCAGAGCCCACTGCGGGTGGCTGTAGCTCCTGATGGCAGCAGGAGGCAAAGGCAGGGTCTTGGAGCCCAAATCCCTCTGGAAGGACTGGAAGCATGGAGAGGCAGGAGGCTCCTAGACATACTGGCTTTTGGAGTAGGAGCTGCCGGTCAGGCTGGGAGATGGGCAGTGGTGTGGGATGGAGTGTCCGCAGCTCCCGGGCTTCCCGGCGTGGCTCCAGAGGCAGCAGAACACAGAGCCGGCGGCCAGCAGGCACAGGGCAGCCCCCCAGCCCAGGTACAGGGCTGTTCCCAGCTCCCTTTTCTGGGCAGCATTCACCATGGGGTTGTAGAAGTCACTGATGATGGACTTGGCCACCCAGCAGAGCGGGATGAGTGCCATGACGCCTGACAGGAGGAACAGGGGCCCGGCGGCCGCAGCTCTGCAGCCCTCGGGTGTCCGGCAGCTCCATGTGTTCTTGGTGCTCCTCGTTGTCCTTGTGGTCCTTGTGATCCTGGTGCTCCTGATGGCAAGGATGGCAGCCAGGAGAGCCATGAGGGCCATGGCTGTCCCCGCACACATCAGTGCCCTTGCTGCCCTCAGGGCCGGGCTGAGGCCCAGCGCCGAGGCGTAGGGCTGGCAGAGCATCCGCAGGTCGGGCTGCCGGGAGCAGTGCACCCACAGCCCCTCCCAGGTGTCCCCCAGCACGATGAGGTTGCTCTCAATGAAGGCAGACACCCTCCACTGCGGCATGGTGGTGACAGCCAGCGTGCCAGCCAGGCCGGTGCCGCCCAGCAGCAGCGCCACGGCCTGCACCGCCATGACAGCCATGCTGCCCCGAGCAGCTTTGGGTGCTCTGTCCCTTCTGCAAGGGAGCTTTCACACTGCTGCACTTCCTGGGTCTGTCCTGAAATTGGGAATATTCCACCTGAGCTCGGTGGCAAAGTTCCAGGGGGAAGCAGAGCCAGCTCCCTGCCACAGGGCCCCTGCTTCCAAAAGCACTTTTGTTCGGATGCTCTGGGGAGAGCGCTGCAGACAGAGGATCCAGGGACAAAGCAAATCTAAAGGATAAAGAGAGAGTAACCCTAAACCTGGAACAGCTCTGCAGGGGACGAGCAAAGCTGCAAAACACTGTTTCAGAGGGAGAGAGGAGACTCAAATCTGCCAGTACCTCTACACATACATAGCTCTAGACATTTCTCTTGTTCCACATGGAGCTGTGGGAATAGGCAGGATTCCAGAGATATCCATGTGCTTAAAGGATTGCACATTCAGCTCCTCAGGATGGGATTTAGGCCGTGTAACAAATTGTTTTCCTGTGCAAAAGTCAGCAATTAGCCTGTGATGGAAGGGCAAGGGGAAGCATTGGTGCCCTAAGACCTGTGAGAGCTACTCCTGTACAAATACTTTAGAAAAACATCACTTCAATTAAAAAAAAACCCAACCAACCAAAAAAACCCCACAACCCTTAAGAATTATGGCAAGAAGGCGAACTGTTCATTGATATGTTCTTGTGTGATGTGATCTTTCTTTCTTTCTCTCTCTCTTTCTCTCTTTCTCTATTTCTCTCTTTCTTTCTCTCTTTCCTGGAAAATGCCAGGTGAAAAAAATTGTGAAAAATCAAAGCAACAGAAACTACAGTTAAAAATCTAAGACAAAACCCCAAACAGACATGGAACAGTAGATCCTTTTTACAAACTCTTATAGCTGTGGATGTGTGCATGAAATATTCAGCCTAATCTCTGAATGTGCCCTAACATGGGAAATAAAAACCCAGGCATAAAGTAGGATTCTTTTGTGGTGAAATAGAACTCCATATGTTAAGAGAAAACCTAATTTGTTACACGGTAAAAGAACAATTTAGGCTATAACTACCTAGATATTGAAATACAAGCCTGCTGCTGTTCATTTGAACTTTCCTGCCTCTAGTTTTTCTCTTGCCATTTATATCTCTTCAAAACCAAGAAAGCAAATGTAAAAGTGCTAAATGTGCCAGCTCGTTGGCATATCAGAGACAGAGAAGGATAAAAGTCCCATTTACAGGGAATATTTTATGCTCCCCAAGTGTGTTTCTGTGTGTAAAACCACGGTTAGGAGGGAAGGCAAAGGAAGAAGCATTTTACAAATCTTTCCCTATTCAGCTTGCTTTTCATATCCAGTGACTTTCCCAACCTCTGCTGTTCATAAAAATATGGAAAAATGGGGAAGGCAGGCAGGGGACCTCTCCTTCTGCTTCTGGCCCCTTGAGCCCTGATCTGTGTTTTTGGTTTTGTTTGGCTTTGCCTGCTGCAAACTTGTCCTGTCATCCAGCCCCATCCCTGCTGGGGGTCTGGGTACAGAACTTCAGGAAAAGTGAGCCCGGAAAATTTTTGGATGACCAAATCCCTGGAATCACAGAATAATTCAAGTCAGAAGGAGCCTCTGAACATCATCTCATCCGACCCAGGCTTGGAGCCTTCAAAATCACGAGGTGGAGAACTCAAACAAGATCCATATCCGTCATCAAAAATGTCCCAAACTTTTCCTGGGGGAAGAGGGTGGTTAAACCCTGCTCCCCCAAGGAGGATTTTGAGGAGAGCCTATAAATGCACAGCATTTCCCTGCTAAACTGGATTTGACATATTCAGTACATCATAATGCAATTATCATTGCATGGCTCTGCAGCCCCACGGTTGCCACTCAAACAGCAAAGGAAAAGCTCCCATCCTGAGCAGAACAAATAAACAGGCACTTCAATAATACATCAGGAGGTAAACACAAATGTGGTGCAAGCAGCAGGACTGATTTCTCTCAGAGGCTGCTGAAGTTCTAATTTACAGGACATGGAAAATAATTAGCTGAGCAAATATAATTTAGCCACGTTATTGATTAATTTACAAAACCATTAAAGCTCCCATATAAATTCATGGTAAGATTGTGTCTGCGTCAAGGATTCAGTATTTGTACATTCTTGGAAGGATTAAATTTAAGTGCCTTATCTTGCTCAAAACCATTTTGGGGAGGAAATGTGGGGAAATCTTATTTAATGTTATGAATTGCATCTGCTTGTTTATAATTAAAACACAGGAAAGGGGCAAGTCAGGAATCTCATTATTTGTTCTTCTCTGTATTCAAACATGTCATTTCATCATGGGGAAATATCAAAAATGCCTCTGAGTAGCTAATCATAGCTCACTGTCAGCCACAGGATCCTATTAGTGTTAGAAAACAAATATGTATATGCATAATTTAACCTTTCCTTTCCCTTTCCACCTCCTTTTTTTCCCATTTCCCACTATTTTAAGGAATTAATATCCTTGAAGTTTACAACTTTCCTGTACAACCTGTGTATTTTCCTGCTCAATGTTCCCAGCTCTTGCTCTCCTTCCATTTCTCCTCTCATGAGCAGGTGAGAGCTGCAGGCACTTTTATTCTCTATATTTGGACCTAAAATGTCCTAAAAATATGGACCTAAAGCAACTCCAGCACTGCTTGGGCAGAAAATACACAGGATTTTGTGTGGGACCAAGAAGGGTTTATTCCCCACCATTCCATGGCTTTCCTTCCACGTGCTGTTCTCTTTGGGGACGAGATCACCCTGTCACAGTCCCATTTCTCACAGCTCCTCTGGGAATCCACAGCCCCCAGGTCCCTGCTCTGACCTATCTGCAGCCATTGAAGGTGTTTTGGAACAAAAAGCACCAGGAAAATGTGTTTTAAGCACAATGTTCTTCCTGAGCACTCAGCAGCGTTTCATTTCTGAGTTAGGAAGTGCTGAGGGGGAGGTGGGGACAGGGGGACAAGTGGCTGCTCAACACCTCCAAAAATCTCACCCTGCATCCACGGGGGAGTGAAAGAGCCCTGATTATTGGTGCTGCAGTGAGAAAGCAGAGGAGTGGTGATGACAGACAAGCTGCTGGGCATTTTCTCTCCTGGCAGGCTGTCACTGCTGTGCCAGTGGCTGTGCACCATCACCTGGCAGTGACTTTCCTGCAGGACCTTGTCCCTAATGTCCCTTGGCTACCCGTGTGACAGCATGGAAGAGAATCTCATGCCTAATATCCCAAATAACTGCACAGGTTTGCTTCTCCTGCTCCTCACGCTTTCAGTCCCACCTATAAAACAGGTGACAGTGTGATGATGCTCCCCTTGGATTAGCAGTGGTGCAGGAAATTCAGTTTCCCTGGTTTTACCTTCCGTTTGTTTTGTGAGGTGCTAATGCAGGACATTTGCAGAGACACTGCTCAAAAACAGGATTTCTGAAGTGGCTGAAGAGCATCAGAGGCTACAACTCCCTGAAATCTCTGGCTCTGAGAGAGAGCTGAAACCTCAGATGGATACAAATACTGCCTAAGCTGATTTGATTAGAAGTTTTACATCTCTGGACAAAACCCATCATTTGTGGTCCTTCTGCTCCAACCTATTGGAGCCTGCAACACCATATTACGTTTTATTTTCTTTTCTAACAGGTCCCCAGGCTTTTGTATTCAGCATTCCTGACATTCTTGCTGTGAAGGGCTGCCCAGCCTGACTCACAGCACTTCCACAAGTGTGACATGACAGCTCATTAAAAAAAAACCACTGGTCTGTTGTGGCTCAGGAGCCTCAATGACTGCAGCAGGATTTCGCAGGTGGGAATCAAAGCAAAACTTCAGTTCTACCTGCTTGCCTAGAACCTGTGTTGAGAGTTCAGCAGAGAAAATCCAGGCTGGGCAACGAATGGATGGAAAGCCCCTGTGCTCTACAGTATTGCAGCTTTCCTCGGCAGATTAAAAGGAGAAAAAAAAAAAAAAGAAAAAAAAAGTAACTTTTGGTCAAATGCCCTAGGCAAAATCAGTACTGTTGGCTTCTATCCAGAATTTAAAGACTAAATGGATAATGGCTGGGAAACGTGTTTGCACCCATGGCAAACTCTCATCTGTTGTGTTTTTGCATTTCTACAATAAATTTATGAAACAGGTGTTGTTAAACCACGACTTGCCTCCTGCAGGAAAGGAGAGAACAAAGAATAGTTCTTGTGAAATGTTCTTGTGACAAACCAGCCATTCTGTGGTTCCATTCTGTGGTGGCTTCTGCAGCACTGTCATTGCTCAGTGACAGATTTTTGTGCAGCTCCAAGGAGAACAAACAAAGGGATGTGCTGGAGATGGGTGAAGGGGACGAGGAATATGAGAGGAAAAACACAGCCCTTCACTTCTAACCCTTTCTCTTCCCTCTCCTGCAGTGTCCCAAATAATCCTTATCCAAATATTTTATTCTGAAGCTGTGTTGCCTCTTATCTTGTTACACCATGTTTTTGTATTTGATCTTAATCTTCCTCTATTTAGCTTGTACCAGCCTCTGGCCTTTTCACATTTAAGGATTTTCTGTCTGCAGAAATTTCCCATTAGGAGTGGGGGGGGAAAATGTTTCTGTGGATAAATTATCACACAGGATCCAACGTTATGTGTAGGGGGAAAAAAACAAAAGATGAGGCCATTTTAGCATGAATTCATTTTCCTAAAGCTTAAAGAAAAGTCACATCATTTATTTTCCTTATGATGCTCTTTTCCATGGGATGGAGGCAGTGCAGTGAAATCACACCAATTTACAATATTGCAGCACTCCAGACTCCAGGCTGCTCTCTCCAGAGTGTGCCTCCAGCTCCCATAAACAGCTCTGGAGTCCTCTGGAGGAAACATTTACTTTATAATTTCACCACAAACTGGAGAGTCAACATCAGCTCTAGTGTTGCTAAATTATTCCCCCCTCACAAAAGCAGCTGTGAAAGAACATTATCATTACAGATCCCAAACAAGCTTTTTTTTTTTGGTTGTTGTTACAAATTCTCATTTAAGACTGTTGATGAATATTAATTCTCATTATCCCAAAATACCACAGAATGTTCATCCAATCATGAATTCCTCATAAAGATAATCAGGACTTCATGTTTGCAGCCTTCCAGGACCTACAAGACAAATGGAGAGAGACTGTTTACAAGGGCTTGGAGGAGCAGGACAAGGGGGAATGGCATCAAAATGAAAGGGAGTGGGTTTGGATGGAGTATTGGGAAGGAATTGTTCCCTGGGAGGGTGGGGAGGCCCTGGCACAGGGTGCCCAGAGATGCTCTGGCTGCCCCTGGATCCCTGGAAGTGTCCAAGGCCAGGCTGGACAGGACTTGGAGCAGCCAGGGATGGTGGAAAGTGTCCCAGCCCATGGTGTTCCTTCCAACCCAAACCACGTTTTTATTTGAGCAAAGATAGGAATTATTGAACTGAAATAGCTGCAAAAGCTGTGCAAAATATTTACAGTGAGTGATGAGTCCTCAGGCTTTTATTTCCAGGAATTTGGCCTCAGCTTTGCCAGCTGCATCACTTCACAAAGACCTCCTCCCACTCAGCCACCCTCACACCAGGCTGCCTCAGGTTTGCAAAACCCAGGCAGAAAATGAAGGCACCGGGGTCAGGCAGAGCTGGGAGAGAAACTAAATCTGCTGTAATGAATTCTGCCTGGCTGTTTCATAATTCTGCTCTTGTAAAGCACCCAAACAAACCCACTCAGGATGTTTACTTCCAGACAGTGCAGGCTGGGGGTTTCATCAACCCAGAGCTCCACAGGCTGAGCAGTGCTGCAGTTGGAACCCAGGTTTGAAAGGAGACAGGAATGGCCCTCAGATATCTGAGTGCATCCTGGATCAAAGGGAGATGCTGAACGCCTGAATTCAGGTGATAACATGGTAATTCTTTTCAAGTGGGATGAAAACTGTCCCTGCTCTCCGAGGGTCTCTTTGACTGCTGGAGAGCAGCAGGGCTGTGCAGCACAGCCAACCTCTCAGCCACACTGGGACTGAGATGTGTCACATCCTCACAGCTCCTGGGGCTGCTCTAGGGCAAATGTGGAACATCTTGTCACACCAGGACAGCAGCTGCCTTTGGTTTGTCCTGGATGGATGGAAAATGAATGTGGGAACCTCAGGAGCAGCTGAATGGCTGCAGCCATGCTTGTCAAGGCTGCTGCTTTGGGAAATCCCTCAGGAAGCCATCCGTTAGTGGATTTGGAGGAATTCTTTAGAGGAATTCTCTCTGGAAGCCATCCCTTCCCAGAAGAGGAGAGTCCCCAAGAGGTGCCTGCTTTGTTTGTTTGCTCTGGCTCTCCTGGCTGGGCTCCTCAGGGAACCCTCGGGAATGCAGCTGTCTCCTGATGACAGTGCTGCCTGTTTTCCCAACTTCCCACTGCACCAATTATCCTCTCCCTGCTGCCTCAGACAGCAGCATCCCCTCCCTGCTTGGTTTTGCATGGAGGTTCAGGCCATGAAAGAGCTGCACCGGGAATTCCTGTCTCCAGTACCCAAACTGTCACCTCTTACTGTCATTGTCACTCAAGCACTTTGTGCACGTGTTATATTCATATTTTGTTATGCTTACTGTTTCATACTGCCTTGCACTAAGAAAAGCTTTCCCAGCGCAGCCAAAGGCTGGAAAAGATCCTTTACAGAGTCCCTGTTTTCCCTCTGGGGTGTAACCTGACTAAATGAGTCTAAGTGAAAGGTAGGTCAGGAATTTGAGGACAATTGCCACCTGTGTATGTCACAAGTTCTCACACAGCCCCTCGTGGGAGGTTGCTGCATGATTCTGGCACTGCACCATACCAGATAGTGCTGGATTTTCTTCAGGGAAATCACGGGGTTTTATTGATGCAGTGTTAGCACAACACGATGGAAAATTAGGTACATGATCACTGGTGCCTTGGTCAATGCTGTGATTCTTTGTTTTTAATAAAGTCTGTTTTGATTAATTGATGCCAGCAACACACCACTCTTTATTTCAGGATTTATCTTCCAGTGCTTTGCCTTTGAGCACTCACAGCTCGCTGTGCCAGCTCCACGTCAGTTCTGTCCTGTTGTCATTTCCCAGTTTGCATGAAAGCCAGCTGGACAGGGGGATTGTGGAGTCAGAGAATCACAAAAAGATTTCTTGGGCTGGAAAGGACCTCAAAGCTCATCCAGTGACACCCCTGCCATGGGCAGTGACACCCCTGCCATGGGCAGGGACACCTTGCACTGTCCCAGGCTGCTCCAAGGACTCAAGCTGTGTTTACTGAGAAGCTCTGAGCAGCTCCAGCCTAAGGATTGCTTTCCTGGTGCTCTGCAGCCCTCACAGAAGCAGGAGAGGCGTGCTGGATGTGCTCCCTGCCTGATTATCCCCTTCTAAATCTTGGCAAACCCTGCTGGGATCTCAAGGGCCGATTCAGCCCAGCAAATAACTCCAGTGCTTGTTGTTAACACGTCCCAGGAGCGTGGAACAAAAGGTACAAGGCATTTGTTGCTCCCCTCTCCTGCATTAAAAGCGGTTCTCAGACGAGCTGTTCCTCACCACAAATTCATTACAAAGGAGAGGCAAAGCCAAATGAAAGTCCCACGTTTCCCTGGGGAAGCACAATCCATTTCCAACCCCTTTTTTGTTCTTAATTTGGCTTTTCTGTAGACAGCCAGCCTCGGGGTGAAGCAGACAGAGCAGAGCTATGGGCTGTTCCATTCCAATTCCCAAGCCATTCAGAAAGCCTGAGGTTCCCTGTTCTCCAGTTTCCCATGCAAAAAGAGGGGAAGAATGGCAGGAGAGGTGGGAAAAATTACCACTTCTCCCACAAAAGATGGACAATTGGGTCTCTGAGGTATGGAAAGCTCCAGCTTAAATATAATAATTAGCAGAGGACAGAAGGGGAAGCCTCTTTCAGAACAAAGAGTGATTACCAGGGAGGCCTGGCTGGAGAGGTTAATGGGAGTTTGTAATGAGAGGAGAACTCGGGGAGGATGCAGAGAGAGCAATTTAATCAGCCCTGGGGTGGAGGGGTCACAGCCAGCTCCAGGCAAGGCAGTGGAATATAAAACACAGGCATTAAAACACCAATGAGGGAGGCAGTGGAGCCAAAATACAGGTGGGGAGTTAGTCACTGTGTTTCTCCAGACTGCTGGGTGCCACCAACCCAAAACCTGTTCCCTCCACTCACCTGGGAACTGCAAACAAACAGAAATGTCTTGTCCATGTACTGCAAATGCCTGGAGCCCTCCAGAAGGGGGGCAGGTTACCCAGAAATGCCCAGCCCTGCAGGGATGTGGCTGGCAGGGGGAGGAACATACAAACATTTTGGAAAAAACAAACCAAAACACACGCAAGAAAATATTTACCACCTGTGAAAAACGAGAAATGCAGGCAGAGAAAAAGTGGCAGTGAGGGGAGGCCAGGGTAAGGCTTGGCAGAAAGGGAAGAGGGTGTTAAATCTTCCAAGAGAAGAGCAGAATAAAGTAGGAAGTGGGAAAAAACAGAGTCCCACCGAGGGGGAGGAGGAGGAGGAGGGCAGCTCAACTGTTCCAAAGCCCCAAAAATGGGAGTTAGTGCTGCCCTGGGATTTCTGGGCTCTGTCCATCTGCCTGTTTACACTTCTCAGCCACACACCACCCCAAGCCCTGCAGGAACATCACTCCTACACCAGGCTGCTCGGGTGGCTCTGCATGTCCGTGTCCTCACCCGTAAATGGGACAGCAGAGGAATGAGAGGTGGCACCAGGCAGGAGGTCTGGAACTAGCTGAACAAGGTGTAGGGGGTGTTTGAATCCATGTTGGGCAAATCTGAGGGGTTTATGGGCCTCTTCTCCCAAAACAAACAGGTTCCTTCTTTCTCCTATTTTCCTAGTAGGAAATCCTGTTTTTTCCTGTCTTCCCAGCCTGACAAAATCTGCAATTAATACTGAGGAGGAGGATGGATCAGCCTTTATAATATAAAGACAGAACCTGATGAAGATGTATCGATCGGAGGGTGAGCAGCAAAGAGGAGAGGGGAATGTCACAGCAGAGGTGAGTGACACAGGGTTATTCCAGGCTGGAATGAGTAGCCAGCCCTCAGCTGGAGAGGGACACCCCTGCAATCTCCTTGCTGCGGGAGCTGCTGATGAGGAAGAGTGAGTTCCCTGCTGGCAGCTGAGGCGTGGGCACCAGCGGAACTGAACTCACACTTCCAGCCAAATATTTCCCTGAACCTCCCCAAAGTGCCTTTAGTACCTCAGCGCTTTCATGGGGAGCTGATTTGATTTCCTTCTAGTGCCACCAGCTGCTTCACACACAAAAACAGTTGGCTGGGAACTGCTGAACACTGACTTTCAGTGCAGCATCCTGCCAGGGTTCCTGCAGGAGAAGGTGGAGAAGGAGTTCTTTCCTTCCTCAGCATCTCCAAGGATGGCTCATTTGACCCCTCTTGATCTTTTTATCTGCAAACAACCTTCCCTGTTCACCCTCTCCTTGACTGGGGATTGAATCCACTTCACCCACATCCCTCTGGTGTCATTCCTTTGGAAAATCACTGCTCACCCAGAAACCATTCCATAATTCCCATTATCCCTGTTGTCTCTCTCAGTGCTGTTCCTGCATCAGTGCCTCCCCTGCAAAGGGACAGATGTGACAGGTTTGGGATGCAGTGAATTGTCACCTCTCTTTTCCCATTTTTGGATCATCTGGGAGCACCCTGAGCAGCAGGAGCTCCCCACACACATCCCCCAGGATGTGCCTGCTTAAAGCTGACCATTAATTTGTGCTCTCATTTCCTTTTAATGAAGCTGTGCACAGACCTTCCCCCTGCCCCTGTGGCTCTTCAGTCCTGGTGCTGAGGGACCTTGTTAAAACAGCCTCAGAAAATTATCAATTAAAAGAATCACCCTTATAGATGTGCTTGTAAGGAAAAGTGTGTGAATTATACTTTTTTTTTAGTCTTCTCAAGCCATATCCAAGGCAGTGAGCCTTCTGGCAGGAATTCATGGAATACCAACAGTAAAATTCTGCCTTCAGAACTTCACGTGTGCAGCTTCACAGCTAAATAATTCTGCAATTGCAGAATGAACTTCTCATTTCCAGCACAGTTTGTGCTGCTCTGAGCACTTCCAGAGAGCTGATTTCACGAGAAATGCAAGAATAAACTGTGAAATAACCTACAAATAAAACAAACTTCGGGTGTTTGGTGTTTCAGTGTGAGTTTGGCATTCCTGTTTGGGAAAATATTCTCTCTTTAAAGCTATTTTAACACAGACAGCACACCCTTCCTACTGCACTGAGAGTTCCATTCACTTCTGAATTACCTGATTTTGTCTGTTGGTTCAATAAAACCCTAGCAAGGTCTGAGTTCATGGTTTTTCCTCAGAAGCCCATTTTTATCCATCTTTTGGAAAATCACAAGCAAAAGCAATACACCAGTTCCCTAAAGTGCAGGAGAGGAGGATCTGAACTCATGGTTTTTGGTCCCAGGATTTTTAAGGTTTATGTTTTTTTGAACTGGTGATCTTTGGTCTCAGGATTTTTAAGGTTCTAAAGCCAAGAGCTCACAAATTCTGGGGCCAAGGTTTTACCCATTCCCTCCTTTGGATGTTCTCCAACAGCATTTTATTCTTCTTATATTGCAGTGCCCAAAACTGCACCCAGTTTTTGCAGCAAGTAACAGCAGGTGAGTGAATAAACCTGACAGAAAATGCAGGGGGAAAAAAGTGCTTTTCAGTGCTTATTTCAGGCCAGAGAAGACTGAAAAACTCATCTTGCTTTAAACAAGTGCAGCAGAGGTGGTGAGTAGCCATGGACACATCCTGTCCCTCCCAGTCCTCCAGCACAGTATTTAAATATTTTATCTCTTTCCTGCACTCAGGATTATGTATTAGGAGAAGGAAGGATCTGGAAGATTGTTTTCCTGTGTCCTTGTTAAGCTTCTCTCTCTCAAGCCTGATGCCCATATGGCCTGTTAATAATGCAGCACCATAATTTAACACAGTTTGCCTTCAAATAAATCCCAAAGTAAGCATGGGCCAGGATAATGCTCCCTTAATAGGAAGAGCATGGCCCAGAGGGAACCAACCAGCAAATCAAACCATAAATGTGGAAATCTGGGGGGAAAATACAGCCTTTCTCAAGCACTTCAAAAGTTATTATTATTATTATAGTTGTTGTTATTATTATTATTGTTATCATTGTTATTTTGGTTGTTGCTGTTATTATTATTACTATTATTGTTATTGTTATTGTTATTATTATTATTATTATTATGTTGAGCTTACATCCCATCAGTGTTCATAAAATGGAACTTTTTATGCTGCTGGTGCTGGGGAGGAAGCAGATCCCAGAGATCTCCTCAAATACCTGCAGCTTTCAGGGAACTGAAATATTATTGCAACCCTGGAACCAATGGCTTTCCAGAAAAACTCCTTCCAAACAGCACAGGTGGCCTGGAAAGAGATTAAAAAATTCAAGGTTCAGGAAGGCAGGGTCAGTTCAGAAGGCAAGGTCAGAACAGTTCCTGCTCTGGAGCAAAAAATTCTTCCCCCACCTCAAATGGCAAGGGAGGGAAATTTGCCCTTTCTTCCCCCCTTTTTTTGGGAATTACACTCCAGGAGTGCCATAGGAGGGATGGAGAAAGCCCAGGGCAACCCTCACAGCACATCTTTTACAGAGCTCCATGAGGAAACAGCAAAGGAGTGACCGCTGATAATGCTGTTTGAAAATTATATTTATGAAATAAAAATAGAAATAAATTAATAAATATAGATTTATGAAATTTATATATACACCTCGCATGCCTGTTTGCCAAGAACAGCCCTAAAAGTCCCTGGCAGCAGCCTCACAGCCCAAACCTGAATCCCAGGAAAGCTGGGATTCCAGGAAAGCTCCCTGAAATCCTGAATCCCAGGAAAGCTCCATCCCCCTGCAGCTCCCTGAGGGACCATTTGCTGTATTGATTACATGGCAACCGATGGCAAACCCACATTAGCCATCCACAGAGAGGCTTAGGTTTTGGCTAAGGATTAATTTAAGAGTTTTTATGTGATGCAGGCAAATCTACTTTAGCTTTGCAAGACCCTAACATTCCCAGGTCTGAGGGAATTTGCCGTACAAAAATCCGCTTTTCCCCGTGCTTAGAGCGTGTACAAGAATATTATAAAGCATAATTCTTCATGATCTACTCAGTGCTGGAGTGCCCCAGTTCCACCAGATTCTGGAGATTTCAACTTCCCAGCTCTATCACTGCCAATGGTTATATTTATTGCTGTTTCCAACTTACCTAAAAAGGTTTCTCCAAGTTTTTTTGTTTATCTTTCCAAGTTTCTTCTAAAGGAAGAAATAGCAACACAGATGACCAGAAAAGGAAGTTGCCTGTGGACTCCCACGAAGGGTTTTCATCCCTGCTGAGTCCTCAGATCTTACTTTTTAAGGGAGATTTTTACCTGCTGGACCAGAAGGACTTGGGGACATGATGGTTAGCTACAGACACTGATATTTTTGGCAAAGAACGACAATGGGATATTTTGAAGTACCTACAAAGCCCTGTGCAGCCCTGGAGGTGTCCAGGGAATTCCTGGCTGTGGCACTCAGTGCTCTGGGCTGGGGACAAGATGGGCATTGGGCACAGGATGGACTCAATGGGCTGGGAGGGCTTTTCCACCCTAAATGACCCAGAAATCCTGATTCTGAAATGGTTCCACTTCCTGCTCCCCTTTATCTATTCCAAGCCACCGATCTGTGTGTGAATTCTGGGTGGGTTGCTGCTGCCTCCTGTGCACACAGCACTTCCCCAAAACATATGTTTGTGTTTGGTCTGAGCAGGGTTGTGTCAGTGCAAGACAGACCCTGGAATTACACAGTTTGGAGTGTGGAGGTGTTGCATCTGTTCATTTGTGCTCTTGGCTCCTCTGGGCTGTGCCTTCAGTGTGGGCTTTGTGAACACCTTTTTCACTCAGTGATTCAAACCAGGGCCCTGCTGTTGGCAAGGCTCTGGAGCCCTGTGACATTGGTTATTGTCACAATACTCACAATAAATAAATAGAATTGTGTTTTAGCTGGGTCAGAGGGCAGCCTGGGGTTGGTTCTGCTAGCTAGGAAACAAATTTAACATTCATTAAAGGCATGGAGCCAGAGCGTGGTGAGGACGGTGCCAGCTGAGTGCTGCAGGTGAAATTCAGGCAAAGGACATGGGAAAAATACAAAATACAAATATTCCCTGATATCCCTAAATACACCTGCACAGCTTTCCCTTATGTTGCTTGATCCCACTGGTAAGAGTTGAGTTCTGGCAACTCAGCTCTCCCCAAAAGATCATTTTGCTCACAGGAAATGGTGTTTCCAGACAAACTCTGAGTTGTCTCAAAACCTGGGATTGAGGAGGACTGAAGTAAATCCAGTGAACTGCATTGTAATCTGGCTGTACAGAACTTAAAATGGGTAAAAGATCATGCTGGAAATTCATTTCAGTCCATACATTCATGGGGAGTGAGAGCCAGGAGAGTCACGCCTTGGGAATTGTGAGGACCTCCATCAAATCACTTATTCCTGCCAAATGCAGAGAGCAACTTCATTAAGGTTCTAAAAAAAAGCCCTCGTATGCAATCAGGATCCCATTATTAAGAGAGAAACCCATTATTGCAGTGACCCTACACCTTTCAGAAGACACAAAATTGTTCTGCAGACAGATGGGAAAATAGCCTTTAATGAGTCACCTTTTGGCAGGAAAGAGTGAAAGCTATCTGGATCTCAAGAATTCTGAAAGTTTTTTAAAGAATGTTTTAGTTTCACAGAGCTTAAGACTTAGACATGTCACCCGTAGTTGCTTTTTAAAGCACCAGGCTGGGATGGGATGAGAAGCTCTATGAGCTCATCCCAAGGATCCATGGCTTTTTGTGGCAGATGGATTGCAGCCACAGCAGACTGTCAGGGAAAAGGTCATGCCCTGAAAATGCAAACCAATTTCTTACATTTTCAATGTCAAATTGAAAATTCGCAGTTTAAAATGGGAATTAAAATCTGCAGTAAAACAAAGGAGGCTTTGCTGGATATTAAATCAGATCTCATCAGGCAAATTTTGGCCTCTGCTCAGCCAAAGCATTGCACCATTTGGGTGTAAAAATGTTATCTCCAATGGGTTATTATTTTATAGCATCCTGTTTCTTACCCACAACATGCAGAATGCACAACAGCATAGTGCAAAGACTTCCTCCTGCCAGGGCCTTCGTCACTCTCATGGCAGCTTCTCTCTCCTGATTGTCAAAAAACCCCCAAAAATCAAAACATAATGTGGAATAAAAATAACACAGAGCGTGGAGAGGGGAAACACACATGGGAAAGTATGGGATGAAGCCATATTATTGCTCAGGTAAGATCAGGATTGGTACCTTTGGCTCTTGATTGTCCCCAGATTTATTCTGTGCCTTCCCTGGGTCCATCACTGGGGACACTCCGATGGCTCAGTGCTGGGAAATGAAGGGAAAGCTGTGCCTGGAGCTGGTGCAGCTGCTGATCCGATGTGAGAGGCTGAAATCATTGCTCCCTCAGCCAGAAATTCCCTCCCTGTCCCTGTGGATGCAATGGGATGAGGGAAGTGACCGGATGCGTGCTCCAAACCCATTATAATGTGAAACAGAATAGGTGGCTTTTATCACACTTGGGCTATTTCTGGCTCTAGGAAATGAAAATAAATCTCTCCTGTCACCTCAGCAGGCATGATTCTCCCTCTCTCTCATGGGCACTAAGAGCTTTTGACAAGGAAAGTACCTTTTATTTGAGGAAAAGGGGAGGAAGCGAAAATAAACTTAATGCAGTGCCTCAGAAACTCAGTCAACCACAGCATCACGAATGGAGCAGAGAGCAGCAGAGCCCAAAAGCAGCTCCTCCTTGCTGGGCCAGGCATTTCCCTGCTCACAGCCCCTGGCAGGGCTCTGGGAGGGGAATCCTCACCTTTCCAAGCAGGAATCTGCAGCAGCTCAGCACAGCACTCCACCTGAACCTTGATGTATTCCTTGTGCACTGCTCCTGAGCCTCTGTGTGATAGACTCTGTGTTTTCCTTCGTGTTGTCTTTTACACCAGTGGCATTTTATCAGGCTGATAATTCAGCTTTATAAGCATCCCCTGGTATCAGCATTAGTTGTGTCAAATCCCTTATCCGCCGCGTGAAAACAGACAGGCGTTTTGTTGAAACAATAAATCCATTATGTCAACACAATTAATTCTGTGCGCTGCCTAAAACATTCTGTCGAGGAACAAAAGGCATTAACTTAATATCTTTATCTAGTTGACAAAAAAGCAAATTAGTTCAGAGCCTTTGATGTCACTGTGGTTTACGCCAAGGAAAATCCTTGCTGTCGCCATCCCGTTTCACCATCATTTGGTGAGGAGTCAGGATGCAGGGTTGTGGTTGGTTCTGCAGCCCAAAAAGGAAGGGATTTGTTCCCTCCCTGCTCCTGCAGCACCAGCAGGATTTCTCATGGCACTTTGTGGTGTCATTATGGACCAAAGTCCTTCCAAAGTCACTGATGAGCACAAGGGTCTGGGGGCTCCAGGATTCCAAACGAGCTCAGCGCTCCATGTGCTCCCAATGCCTTGGGGAAAATCCCTCTCTTCTCACATGTAGGGAGCCACTGGAAATTAGAGATTCTGAGAATAGCCACAGCAGCACCTCTTTTCCTCACACTGAGAATAAAAAATATCTCTCTTGAAGGGGAGAAGGTTGTGAGGTGCAGAAATCTGGTAGCAGAACTAAGATGCTAATTAAAAAAAAAAAAAAGGTGCTTACAATAAACATCCAAGGCAAACTCAGAAATTCCACCTCATCCTATCTCCTCCAGGCTTCTCTCCCAGCCTCCCAGCAGCCAGGTTTTCCTGTTGCACCGAAGGCAGCAGTGCAGCTCCCCACGATGCAGATGGAATGATTGTGGATTGTGTGGCCATCAATAGACTCCTGATTAGCAATTTTTCTTCCATTTATGCCTGCAGTGATTAAGAAACATCCAGCTGTTTCTTTCATTTTTTATAAAACCTTTTTTAATCTTTTTTCCCCCTCTTCTGCTGGAAAAGGCTGTGTCTGGGTTGGTCTGTGCTCTGCTGTGGCCACACAGGGAGCTGGAGGGTTGTGAGCTGCTATGAGCTGAGAGTCTCCTGTGCTTCCCTTCGGGATTCCTGCAGGATCAGTATCTGAGTTTATCTCCCTCCTCAGGGGGTGGCAGAGCTGAGGCTGCAGGGTTCAGGATCTCCAGAGCTCAATTCCAGATGGATCCATCCTGCCATCCTTTGCAACTTTGATTTACCAGCCAAGGCTTCCTCATGTATTAGGGAGCTGCTGTCCCCTGTAAATAGATTTTTCTGTGACAGGTTTTGAGTTGTTGTCTCCACACTCCCATGGTACCAAATCCTCTTCTAACACCCTCTTTTTAGTGCCAGCAAGTCAGGCATGACTTTATTCCTGGCCAGGGTTTGTGTGTTTGGCTGACAAAATTCCAGCCTCCACACGGATGCTGATACAGAACTTTTTCACTTATTTAACACATTTTTAGCAAAAAAAAGAAAAAAAAAGAAATTCACATTCATTGGTTCTGAATGACATCATTCTCTTTCAATAATTAGTATTCTATCCTCTATTGGTTATTATTTCTCACTTCTCATGCTAATTAGTCCCTATTTTTAGTATCTTTTCCCTCCAATTTCCAAGACATACAGTGAGTCTGTTTTAGTCTCTTCTTTACCTTCTGGTCTCTGCAGAGTGTCATTGTGGTCTATAAATTCTGCATTCTGGATGTCCTGTCCAACCTCACCAATCCATTTCCTCTCCCAGGCTTTGCTCACTCGAGCACATCAGAGTTAGTTTATCAAAAGTTATAGTTTTGGTAATTTTCCCAAGCTGTTCCCACAAAAGCAACTTCTTACAACTTTGCTGAGAGTAATCTAAGAACAACCCACTATTTATAGTTGATATACATGTTGGTTATGATTAATTAAAGCAATGATTTTAAAAGGTAATTGAAACCATTAACTACAATTATTTACAAGCTCTCACCTGTTGCACCAGCTCAGCACTCAGAGGTGGCAGAGGAGCTGCCAGCAGAGCACACCCTGGGAAAATCCTTCTGCTGATCCAGTTCTGGAGGTGCTTTTCCAGTGGGAGGCAGATGCTGCTGTTCCCACAGGCACAGGGAGAAACTCTGGAAGCAGAATTCCTGCTTTTGGGAAATATTCTTCTCACTGTACTCGCAAATGCCCTGGGGAGCCATCCTGCCCTGCTGGGCTGGGATTTTCCTGCTTCCAGCTTGGAACTTCCCTGGTATCACATGGAATGCTTAGGCACAGGGTCTCTGGGATTTTGTGGTATTTTCTCGCTGAAATCAGCTGCAAAATCTTGTTAAAACATTGTTTGGAATCCTTTCCTGGTCAGACCCAGTCTGTCTGAGGTATTGCTGCTCTACTTTAGGTGGCATCTGTACAGAGGCTCCCTTAGAAACAAATATCCTTAATTATCTACTGCCCCTTTATTCTATTTTTCCACTTCTTTGCCCACTACTTTAAATCTGCTGCACACAAGCATTTCTTTCTTCCTGAACAGAAAAACAAAGTCAAACCTTTAACACAAACCTTTTTTCTTCCAGGCACAAGAACACCTCGTGCTTTGTGGCACATAAAATGCTGGAACTTGACCCAAAACTGTGCTAATATCGATGGTTTGGTAGCCCTGAGGGCTCTGCTCTGCATCTCCTCCTGACTGACCCCTGAGCTTTTCAGGAGAACAGGACTTTAGCACTGAATAAAAGCACTGAATACCTGCAACTTAAAAGAGATTCTGTCCTGGAGCCCATTAGGGTGGTGCAGTGTCTTTTTGTGCCCATTTCGAAATTCAGAGATGGATCAAAGTCTGAAGAAAAAATGGGAAAAGAAAAAAAAAAAGGGCCTTTTTTACAATTTGTTCATGTTTAACCCACTGATGGGCCAGGAAAAGGCACGAGGACGTGGTGGATGTGCCCTGAGCTGCAGGGCTGTGAGCTCAGCACTCAGCAGCTCCCAGGCAGGGATCAGGAGGATTCTCCTGCTCTGTTGCTGTGCAGCTCACGGAGCCATGGTGCCACCAGGAGCTCCGAGGTGGAACCGCCTCTGCCAAACAAAAATCCAGAATCCCCTGGATTGGAGCCTTTTCACGCTGCAGAAAAGGTCTGTTTGTTGGGATGTCTCTCACACAAATTATATCTCTTTTTGTGTTTTGTCTTGAAAGGAGAAAATGAATCCTGTTTGCCCTCTGCGTTGAAGGGATCTGTACATGCCAGTCCCAAGCAGGAAAACACCTTCTCATTTCAGCTGGATCAATTTATTTGTGCTCCCTGGGAAGTCTGAGTGGGAAGAACTTCCCCCTGCCATGAGCAGGCAAACTGAGCTGCCAGTGGCATTGGATTTGGATTTACTCCTGCTCTGATTGAGGCTGTCTGGGATACATGGAGCCTTTCTGTGGAGTTCCCCAGCTCCTGGCTCAATGGGGTGACAGCAGCTTTCACAGTAACTGATGCAAAACCTCCTCATCCCCTTAAATCCATTGCTGCTCCTGGAAGAGCTCTGCTGTCACCAAAATAACAGAGAGCCACCAACAGAAGTGGTTGTGGTGGATTTTATCATTTTATCACCCTGTGCTCAACCTGCATCTCTCACAGTCCCTCCAGGCCCAAATTCTGCTGAATTCCGTTAGATCAGCTGAGTGACAAAGTGACACCATCCCTCTGCTTCTGTAGTTTTCAGAAACATACACAATGTCCCAAGGATGTCCAATCAATAACCTGCAGGCAAGGCTGGCTCTGGTTGCTTGGACAGTGATGGAGGAGTGCTGGGAAGAAAATGTTCCATCAAAACCAGACACCACAGGTGAGTGATGCAGCCTTCAGCTTGATGAAAGTGTTGTTGCCTCCAAACAATCCCAGTTCCTTATGAGACTGGAGAAAAGCCCTTTCCCTTCTGTAAAAACAATAAAATAAAATATGGGGACAGCCCTTCCTCATCTCTTCCCTATTTCCTCTCTTTCAGGACCAGAGAGCTGGAATCCAAGAGAAATTTAACTGATGTAATGCACTTCCCCCAAAAGAATCTGTTCCACAATGCAGGTCTAACTGCAGTTATTGGTAGCAGCAGGGTATCTGGCAGGTTCAAGCTATTCAGCCTAAATATCCTAAATAAAACAGCCGTAACTACCCTACAACTGAATAAAACTGTTCTGTGGTGCTTCCTTTTCATTTCTCTCTTCACTTCCCAACCACACCATCTCTCTGCCCACCCTCCCATGCTGATCTTACCTTCCTGCCCTTCCCCTGCTGCTGCCCCAACACACTGCAGCATCTCTTTGGGCTGCCTACAGAAGTGATGCCAATAATTATTTTCCTGCATCATTTGGAAATCCAGCCCTGCAGCACTGTGGGGAAGTTCAGAGAGCTGAGCCCACAGCTCCAGCTTGTCTGTACCACACTGGGGGGAATCTTCCCAGAACCAGCTACTGCTTTCAAAATGAATTTGCTGAGCAAATGCACAGCTTTTATGCCCACACTCTCTGTTTTATTCTGCCTTTAACAACAGTTCTTTCTCTGCTCTTTACACAGGAGACGGGCAAAGAAGGGTCATTTAAAAATCTCTTCATTACCAACTGCTCATTTTCTCATATTTTGTGAGGGTTAGAGGGGGCAGAGGATTGGATTTTCTTATCTTTTCAAGCAACATTTTTTTAAATCTCCTTTTCCTGGAGTATTCCAGCATATAACTCAACTAATAGTCTGGTATTGCAGTGACCTCGAAGAAAGCTGATGCTCTTGCTCTGCTTGAGTCTTTTAATTTCTTATTGGAGATCTGAAGAAGCTGGCTTTTTTAGTGCTCTCCTAGAACCTGTGGCAGGGCATGGAGCAGATTTTTTAAGTGCATTCCTAGCCAAGCTTTCTTCCACATCCCTCTGCCTCCTCCAGCACTGAGATCACTCCCAGCATCACCACACTGAAACCACCACCAAGCTACTCGGCCCTCTAATACCCCTTGAGGAGTTAATTAAAGGGGTTTAATCTCTGCTGAGATGAAGTGAAGCTGAATCTATCCCTGGAAATTACTTTCCCTAATGGAATGACGCACAGGCGGGCAGGGTGGGATGGTTTCTGCAGCGCCAGCAAACAGGAGGATGCTGCTGCCGACTGCCTGGGACTCATTTGCTGTTTATTGGGTTCTTCAGAGTGGAAATCCCTCAGATTTTGAGGAGCTGGGCGGGATTTGCAGGGGAAGGAGGACTCCCACCGGCCGCGCCTGGAAGGGAGCGGGAGCAGCTGGATTTAAAAAGCAGTGCCAGAGGCTCTTCTGGCCCCCAGAACAGCTCATCCAGAACTGCCTGTGTCCTTCCTCAGTGTCCCTGGTGGTGTGACCACAGGCAAAATGCTCTCTCCCTGCCACACTCCGAGCACACCAGGTGTTGATTCAGAGCCTCCTCTCCATCCACGGACAGCCTGGGACATATTTAATATTCTCTTCACACCTCCCTGCAGCTTTATGAACCTGAGTTTCTGCCTTTGATCTGCTCCCTGCAACATTAATTAATTTCAAGCCCTCTTTATTTTTCAACGTGCTGTTTCTAATGGTTTTCTTGAGTTACTGATTCTGTTTCAAACAGTATTTTCCCCCAAAAGCAGTTCTTTGTTGGGCTGCTGTAGCAAGGTGTGACTGCAGAGGGTCATCAGCTCATTGCATCCTGGGGATCCAGGGCTGCCAGAGTCTATCCCAGCACAAAAACACAAGGTATCCATGTTTGCCTCTCCAAACTGAGCAGGTAATTGCAGGAGGAATTTTCCCTCTGTCTTCCTCTGTTTCTGGCTGGTGGTAGCACAGAGCTTCAGAGCCAAAGCATTTCAGAAGTGTCCCTTGTCACTACTGCTTTCTGCTGGAGGCTCTCCCTCCACACACCACTCCCTGCAGTCATTGTTTTTTTCCAGTATTTTATTTCTGACAGGCATTTACAACGTTCCATTCATAGAACTAAAAACATAAAAATAGACCTTCTTTCAGCTTATAAAAGAAATATATAAGAACCTTTGACATAGACATGTCATGACATTATGTACAAGAGCCACGGTACCTTCCCAGTACCAGCCTTCCAGTATTTGAGTGCTGACTGCATCCTCTGGGAACAGCAAAACCCTCCAGCACGTGGGACACAGCTGACAGGTGATGATACAAAAACAACCATGTGGTCATACAAAGGGGGTAGAAACTCTTCTAAAGCTCTTACGAAAAGAAACCAGGAGATAGCAAAAAGTTACAAGAGAAAGCTTTCATAAGGTCAAGTATAGTGCACCAGAAACCAGGAGAGGGAGGGGGCGAGGAGAGGATGCCAGCTGGGACACACAGACAGTGATGGATGTTTGGGGGGGGATAATTTTTGTTATGTTTTAAAATATAGTCAGAGTGGATTTTATAAAATATAATCCTAAGGCTATTATAAAATTTCAGGTTCTCAAAGTACCTACTGATGTGTCAAACATCAACAGATACCGACAAAACAAAGCAAAAAGAAAATTTCATATAATCTTCCTTTTTTTTTTTTCCTATAGGTGAAACTGCAATGGGAAATGCTATATAGATCTTAAAAAAAAAGTGCTATTTTGTGTTTTCGTATTTGGAAGTCTACTTAAAACCCACGAGATTTTAGTCACATTTTACCCTGTTTTAGATGTTTAAATAAAAGATTTAAAATGTTGAAGAGGTTTACTTGTGTAGAACTTTTTTCATCCTCTATTGCAGTGGAAAAGCTTTTAGAAAGGAATTAAAATACACTAGTTTCACCCACGGTAGGAGAGTGGGTGAGGTCAGTTTTTTGGCCATGAATTCCCTATCCCCTAAGCCCAAACTCTGCCAGAGAGAGTGGAGCAAAGGGATCCGTGGCTCCAGCAAGAGCACACCACAGATCCCTTTGCTCTACTGCAATTCAGTCATGTCATTTTATTTATTATTCTTTTTATTAGCTAACTAAACTCCAGTCTCAAACATATACAATAAACCTTTTCCTGAAGAAAGTTATACCTAAATAAGAGTTTCCAGTTCATATTTTAATATAAAACCACCGTTCCTAACCCTCTGCAAAAAGCTAGCCTCGTATCCTAGACGTGGAGCTACCCTAAATCTCTTACCCCTTTGTGCCCCTGCATCTCAGGTAAAATACAAAAAAATATTTCTTCAAGTGTTAAATTTGGATCTCTTTTAAGAGAGTTTGGCATCTTTACAAGAGTATGTAAAACTAGAGCTTCCAACATTGACATTAAATTAGACCAGCCACAGACCAAGAGGACTGAACACAACATAAATCCCAAACCTTTCCTCACACATTCCTAAAATACATGTATATTCTCTTACACTGAAGAAGGGAAAGGGAGTCAGAATGCTGCGACTGTACAGGTTAAAAAGGCAGTTTCCTGTGAAGGAGATGAACCTACGACCGCCGGCTCTCGCGGCCACCAACCCCTGTGTCCTTGTGCTCCTGCCGAAGCCCATTCGCTGCACGGAGGTTAAGACACCCAGAGTAATTTGTTTTCCAGTGATTACGTTCTCCCCACACTCAGTTTCAGCCCCTGATTGTTTTAGAATAAATAAAATAGTGTGAAAGCCCTTGGGTAACGTAAGACAGGACCTCGAGCTCGTTTCGTTCCCGGTTTTTGAGCGTCTGACAGTCGCCTAAAGTGTGGCCGCATGGCTTCGGACCAACTGAGCTGCCGCAATGGTGTGTGCAAGTGTGCAATCCTGGGGGTCACGGGGGGACGAGGGGAGGGACGGGGGGACACCCACGGGGCCGGGGGGGCTTTAGAGCTCGGTGTTGAGCTTCCTGCCGGGCACAAAGTCCTCCCGCCGCACCCAGATGACCTCCTGGCCGTGGCCCTCGGCGTCGCCGTTGATGCCGGGCAGGGTGGCCTGCTTCCTCAGCTGGGCCATCCTGGCGGCGTGAGCGTCCCCGGGCTGGCACGGCCGCTCGGGCCGCCGGCCGCCCGCCAGCGAGGTGGCCTGCAGCCTCTCCCGCAGCTCGCGCTGCGCCCCGCGCGCCGCCTCGCAGAAGTCGTCGTCGTCGCTCAGGATGTCGGTCTCCTTGATGTCGTCCTGCTCCTCGTACTGCGCCAGGTCAAACTGCTCCTCGACCCAGCGGTCAGTGTCCCCTCCCTGCGCGGCCTGCGCCGGCTCTTTCTCGGGGCTGCTGCTGTAGACGGCCTCTGAGTCAATGGTAAACCTGTTTCGGGCCAGCCGCCGCCTCCTCCTCCCAAGAGACTTGCTTGGGGCTGACACTGCACACACAAAGATAAAACCCCACAGGCGTTTTACACACGGCACGACTCGGGGGGAAAGCTAAGTCCTGCCTTTAGCACCTGCAAAGGCCTGGTCGCTGCCTGCTCCCTGCGGTGCCTCAGCTCCTCAGCATGAGGCCTCTGCGGCCGCAAGAGCAGTTTCTGCTGCTCAGATCCACCGTGGGGATAAAGGCCTCAAGTGTGTTCCTCCTGAGCGGCGGGCAGCCAGCCAGCACCAAGGGCATCTGCTCAGCTCAGCTTCCCACTCGCAGCCCCTGCTGCCAGCACAGAAGCCACAGAATCCAACAGCTTCACACCTCGGGGAGGAAAATCTGGCCTGGAGCAACACTGCAGCTTTCCCAGTGGCTACCTCAGTGTTAAGATGCTGCGTTATTTACAGGGAATTAAGTTCCCTGTCCAGGCTCTGCTACTCCCCTCCTCACTTCCTCCCTGCTGGGTGAGCAAAAGAACAACCTCCAAAACCAGAAAAACTATCAGAAGTTCCTTCCTCAGCATCTACTCAGCAACTGGCCCAATTAGCAAATTCTCATCTTCTGTGTCAGAGCATCTTCCCAAGAGGCTCCTGAGGCCAAGCAGGGGCAAATCCTGCAGCTGGAGGTGCTGCAGGCACCACGGTGCTTCAGGGGGCACAAGGAGCTCTGAGGTTGGAGTTTGTCCCCCCACACTGAGCAGCACCTCGGCACCTGCAGGATGAATTTATCCAGCTCAGCCTTGCGTTTTGGGGTCACATTTTAATGTCCCTGAGCCTCACAAGGTGCATTAAGGTACAACAGCTCAGTTGCAAATTTTATCTGTAGGGAGAGGTCTGGACTCCAAGGTGGGATTTTAATCCCTGTAGAATTCCTCCTGCAAACGCCTCATGGAGCCAAAGTGAAAGGAGGTCTGCATCTCCAGCAGGTTGGCCCCAGAGGCCGATGGAAGCAGCACTGTGGGTTTGGCTCTCCTCTAGCTGCCCTCGCTCACACTCTGGGAGGCAGAGGGCCAGCAGCACCGTGGGTTTGGCTCTCCTCTAGCTGCCCTTGCTCACACTCTGGGAGGCAGAGGGCCAGCAGCACCCCGAGTGAGAAGCTGGGCTCAGCTGCTGTTGGTGTGGCCTGCCCTGGTCAGAAGAGGAACAGGAAGCCTGGTTGTCTACAGTGCTGGATCTAATGAGCAGAACAAGAAATAAGTAACAGACCACAACAAAACACGCAGCGGTGCCGTGTACTTTTCAGTTGGAAGCAAATGTTTCTTTCCTCCATCATCTAGAGTTCTGAAAATGAAAACCTGCTATTCCCTGGGATTTTCTCATTGCTTTTGCCTGAAGTCAACTGAAAAGGAAAATCCATGGTTTAGGACAGGCCATTACAAAAATAAAGAGTACCAAGTGCACACTTCTCTAAATGTGGGAAGGAGGAGCTCATGCCCTTTAGCAATTGAGCTGAAAAGGCTCATGTGGAGGACACCCACAGCTGCCCCTTCAAACCAAGCTCAGGGGAGCTGTTTTTCCTTGTGCATTTTAGTTTAAAAGTGCTAGGGTCACCTCGAAATTCTGTACATGCCTTTAGAAACACACAGCTTCTGCTCTGTTCAGCTGAACCCCGGTTCAGATTAAAGTGCACAGCCAATCGGTACTGCCAGGAATCCCATTTCCCTTCCATGCCAGAAGGAGTGCTCTGAAGCTGAGCCTCGAGTGCAAAGCAAGCTAAATAGAGGCAATTTAAGGCTCTCAAGGAAGTGAAGCATGGAAAACCAGCAGTTTTTACATATACAGGAGAGAATGCTAATCCTAATATACAAGTGACACACACCACCACATGTCCTACAACGGTGCTGGGGTTACTGGGATCTTGAAAGTCTGTAGCCCTACAGTACCTGCCCTGTTCATGGCTGGCCTTGCACCTTTTAGAGCACACAATCTTTTTCCACCAAAAGGAACATATTGCTGGGATGAGGGCAAACTTTCGGTTTTAAGGAGCTGTCTTCTGTGTTTGTCCCGCAGGATGGAGTGCACTGCCTTCAGAAAGTCCTTCCTGTGTTCTGGTGAGCTGAAAAAGAGAATACAAAAGGCAGTGTTAGCCCTTGGGAACTGCTAAAAGCTCTCTGTAAATGAAATTAATAATGGCTAGTTCTGTGATTTAAGACACTGCAAATCGACTGGCAGGCGTTTCCCCAGAGAAGACTCCACTGAACTCAGTGTTTGCAAAGCAAAACTAACTCCACGGTCACTGCAATGGGCATCCAAGGAAACCAATACCCAGCTCATTAATAAAACATTCAGCCTTTCAGCCCTCTCGAGGTTTCCTTTGCCTGAAGTGCCACCCACACTTGGCTGTGTCTCACACATCCAGCTGACCCGTGGTGGCTCAGTCAATCTGTCCCTGCAAACACACCGAGCACAGCTCCTGCAACTTTTCCTAGAAGTAGGAACTGGCTTGGCATCAGCTCTGATGGATCCTGATGAACTTATGTTCCAAGTTCTCACTTGAAGTCTAAAAGCATGCCAGGGCAACCAGCACCAGAGCAAGGGATGTTTATTTAAGGAAAGGCAATGTTCCAAGAGCAGAGGTTGGGACTTGGTGCCATGAAAGAAACCAGCTGAACACAACACCTGCCATAAGGATCCAGTGCTGGAGTTTAACTGGAAAATTGTAAAAAGGAGTTTCTCATAAAGGTGCAAAGCTGATTAAGTGCTATGCCTTTGTTTTCAGATATTGTACAAAATTCTACCTTCCAGAAGTAAGGTTTCAACACCGTCTCCCCACTCTCCCTGCTGGCTGTTCCCAGATTGCCTCAAAGGAAAGACACAGGCAAGCAGGGAAGCAGAGATGTAGCTCCTATGGAAAACAGGGAAAGCCACTTACCTACAGCAAAGGTGAAATGTCCTCTCTGGCCTGCCCTCAGACTCAGATTTGACATGGACAATCTCACACACAGAGTTGGTCTCTGCATCTAAAGGGAAAAGCAAGCAGAACTTCATGTCTACCTCCACGATTAACTCTGAAGTATTTACTCCACAAGGAGTGAAAGCCCCCCAGCCCACACATCAAAACCCTGCCCAGTTCCTGCCCTGGGAACATTACCTGCACTGGCCAGAGCTCGGACCTGCAGCGCTTCCAAAGGGATCATGTGGCGAAACCGGAACGGATCCCAGTCTTCATAAATTGAGGCTCTATGTGATCCTCCCTGGAAGGATTTCAAACACTGTCAGGAAATGAGACACCCTGGGGCAGGCAGACAGTCCTGTGCTCTGGACTGAGGGCTCCCAGCTACAGACTCACTGCAATCCTGATTTTCTCACTCCAACACCTCCCTGAGAGGCATCTCTGGGGAGATGTTGCTGAAATCTGGACTGAAGCAGCCCTAAGGCCCATCAGCTCTTAGCAACACCCTCCAAAGTCACTGAGCCCAGCTCTGGGCGCACACACACTCATGAGCACATCTGAGTTTGGCTTTTCACTCTGGAGTCACCCTGTCCCAGCTGCCTTTACCCATGCAGGCACCTCAAATCCCTCTCTGGTTTATGCCACAGGCAAGGATCACAAGTTCCACTGTATCACTATAAACTGACCCCTGTTGTAGCACTGCCAAGCTCAGCTTTAACTTGGCATCCCAAACTCCAGAGGGATCCCTGAGCCACTCCTGCTGTGGCTGAGAGCAGCCAGCACTTGCTTGGTGGCACTCAACACCCAGGGCACTGTGAGGTGACAGACAGTAATTAGCTCTCAGGCACTCATACACACTAACCAAAGAATCAAACCCAAGAGAGACATTCACTGTGACATCTTCATCCAGGACAATCCACCCCAGAGCAGGGAATGGATGTGGCAGGCATGGCAACAAACTACAGCAGAGAGCAAAGGATAAAGGAATACTTGCTGTGCCCACCCAGCTCCTCAGACACCAGGGACCACACATGCCAGAGCACATTCCAGCTCCACAGCTTTGTGGAAAGCAAATTTCCATCACAGCCCCAGAATTGCCCATGGCATCACCCAGATAGTCAATGCAGACTTACGAGTTTCTTCTTCTGTTTGGAGCCATCCTTGTACACAAGGACCACAGCAGTTTTGAACACTGGAGGAGAAAGTTAGAGACAAAAGCTATGTAGTCACAGATTCCCAAAATCCTGCAATGGTTGAGGCTGGAAGAGACCTCTGGAGATCACCCAGACATTACTGGGATGTCTCTAGAGAGGGAGAATCCACGCCCTCCCTGGGCAGCTGTGTCAGGGCTCTGCCCCCTCCATGAACAGAAGTTCTTCCTCCAACAAGGTGGAACTTGTTGCATTTCAGTTTATGGCCATTGCTTCTCAGCCTGTCCCTGGCACCACTGAACAGAGTCTGGCACCATCCTCTGACACCCCTGGGGGATATTTGCGTGGATTGATGGGGTATTTGTATGGATTGATGGGATATTTGTGTGGATTGATGGGATCCCCTCCCAGCTTTCCCTCCTCCAGACTGCCCAGGCCCAGCTCCCACAGCCTCTCCTCAAGAGAATCCATAAGGCTTGGAAGGGGTCTCCTCTACTCCCAAGCATACAGACCTTTCACCTAAGCCCTCACCTGAGCCAGGAAAGAAGGCTTGGAAAAACCATCCCAGAACAGAACTGAGCATTGCAGCAGAGACAAACCCATTTTTAAGTTCCAGCCAACCCAGTGGAAGGCAATGCTCAGTTACTGTCAATATCTGCCATGGTGACAGTCTTTAAGGCATCTGAAACAGAAGTCCTGGGATACAAACCAAATGCTGCCAGCTCAGGTTCCTTCTTCCACTTGCCCAGGGAAGCAGGAGGGTTCAGCCATATCACTGTGTTATGCAAGAGCAAGTCCCCCATGGAAAGGTCGGCGACCTGCCAACACCAACACATGCACAAAGGCAAGGGCTTTAATCAGCACAAGATATCTGATGGGAGTTTTCGGCTCAAGAAAACTTGCCTGAAGTCTAGCTCTGAACAAAAATGCCCCCCAAGCAAACTTCTGGGGTACTTCATCAGCTGACTGCAAATGTGTGCCAACAAACTGTGAGGTTTGGCAATAGAGGCATGTAAATCCTCAGTTGGTGAGTATAAATTAGGGTAAGTTAAACTCCAGTTCTTGGAAGTCACAGCAAAAACCAGATATTTTCTGTGCCTTTTCTTCCCTTTTGTCTATTTTTCTCCCTAGAAAAAATTTTCTTTGTATAATGTTTGAGTATTTAGGCACATATTCAGTTTGGGGTAAAGACTGCATCAGGTGCAGTGGTCAAGCACTCCCTCCCCACAGCTGCTGTGGCTCCCAGTTTTGCCCAAAGGCTCCTCTGTGGACACCACATTGCTGGGAATAGACCAAGAAAGGAGTTCCCAACTGCTGGGAGATGCAGCAACCAGACCTTTCTCCTTGTGGTCCCCCACAGTGACAAACTGAGGGCTATTCCCAGGCCAGGGGGATGTTATCCCATCCCACCACCCTCCCCTCACAGAAGTCTGAATTCAGTTCAAGTCTTGAATTGAGCTGGAATTTATCTTAGCACCAGGATCTACTTCACTGGCACACCAGGAAAGGTAAATACTGGATCCAATTTAACAGGTACCACAATAACAGCTTTTTCCTCTCTAAATCTGATCGTATATTACCTCTTTTTTCTCCCCTGTTTGTTCTGCTATGAGCTGGTCAAACACTGCCCCATATTCTTCATGGATTTTCTGCATTTCATTAATGTGGCTGGCAACTTTGTTCATTGTCTTGATGGCCACTGGAAGAAAGACAGAGACAGGGGGTGAGCAAAGTGAATTTTAACCCTCCGAGGGGAAGGGAGAGGAGGAGGTTGCAGAGCAGAGGTGAACAAGAGAAAAGTGGAGTTAACTGCTTACCATCAAGGTGATAATGTTCTTCACTGTCCACATCAGTGAGAGCAAAGAGCTCCTTGAGCAGGAGGGGGTATTTGAGTATCCTCTGGATGGGTTTGATGAGGTAAGACTCCAGGGTGGAGGAGTGCTGCCGGCGAGGGTTCTGGGCATCCAGGAACGCCTTGAAAGCAGTGTCTGTCTTGGCTGCAAGATTCACATGAAACCATTAGATCAATCAAACATCATACCAGCTGCCCTGAGAGAACTTTTCCAGGTTTAAATTGGTTTAGCCAGTGACATTTTGCAAGGAAGTGCAGATTTATTGGGTGCACAGAATTAGATTTACGCCCTCCAGGATTTGAGTCACTGACACTCTCCCCGGATGTGCTATTTAGGATTTCACAGCAGGCATCCACCTCCAGCATGGGCAATTTTTGATTTCACTATCCATGATAGAATTTCCTGAGTGGGAAGAGACCTACAGGACCATCCAGCCCAGCTCCTGGCCCTGCACAGACACCCCAACAATGCCACCCTGTGCATCCCTGGCAGTGCTGTCCAAACGCTCCTGGAGCTCTGGCAGCCTCAGGCTGTGCCCATTCCCTGGGGAGCCTGGGCAGTGCCAGCACCCTCTGAGGGAAGAACATTTCCCTGATACCCAACCTAACCCTCCCCTGGCACAGCTCCAGCCATTCCCTGGGTGCTGTCACTGTCACAGAGAGCAGAGATCAGAGCTGCCCCTCAGCAGACAGCAGTAAGTACTTCTGGCCTGGCAACTATTTTAGAGCAGCACAAACTGCTTTAATCATCTGTTCCATTTAAGCAAAGGGTCAAATTGAGTATCTGCAAGAAGTCACTGCTTGTAAGCCCAGGTGCACCCACAATATTGGCAAGTCTGGTTCTCCTTATATCATTCAACCTTAAAATGCAGCACTGAATAACAACAACCATCAGGAGCTAGTGAGGAGCAGTAAACTGAGGCTAATGCACCAGATTTTGGGAGCACAGGCAGCATGGATACCTGATTGCCATCATCTTTTCTACCTGACTGCTAGTGAATTTATGAAATTGCCATTTTCTCTGTTGCTCCCTCCACTGGAGCATAAGGAGGGAAGGAAGGAGGAGGCAGTATTTATAGACATACAAATTATTCAGTGCAGGAGCAATTCCACACAATTGCTTTTATTAGAGTCATGTCCCCTGCCGAGGCTAGAGGGGTTTTTGCAGAGAGTCACCTGATTTCAATAAAGCAACTGGAGTTTCAAATGCAAAAGCCACCTGCACCTCAGCTGAGGACACCAAGTGACACCTGAAATACACTCCCAGGCTTTTGAAGAGATTAATCTCTGGAACAGAATTTTAAGTTCTGTTTGCGCCATAATTCAAGCATAACCATTTCTCATTTATAAATACAGTCAGCAATGGAAAAGAGAAGAAAAATAATCAGATCTACTTAGTCTACAGCTCTAACATTAAGGGCCAATAAAATAAAGCCAAAAGAAAGCATGGATGTGACTAGCAACAAATCACTTATTTATGTATTCCACAGAGCTGCCAAGTATTCTTTGCAGCACAGGGAATAAAAGCTTACAAGTAGAAATAAAACCAGAAAAAGTGCACAAAAAATATTTTAAAAAACCCAAATCAACCAAGAAACAAAAACCCCAAAACTTCTGACTGTCAGACCTCCAGATGTTCTTTGAAAAATAGGAGTTCCTCCCTCAATGGCATTGCTCCTACAACTGGAACCATTTGTTTGTTTAATGTCTCGGCCAAAAAGGAATTGCATGAAGCACTGGTAACTGCAGGAGATTAACACTTCCACAGGGAAAAAACATCCCTGTGAGGCAAGCTGGCCCAGGAGCCAGACCACAGTTCCTTAATCTCCAACTCAGCAAGCCAAGCTCTGCTAGGAATTCCAACACGGAAACTTCTCAGGCAAACTGGAATGAAGGCAAAGGGAAGGAGAGAGAGAGAGCGCTAAAATATTCAGACAGCTTCCATAAAACATTCTCCCAGGCTGATCCTCTCCTAGAGGCTGCCAGTGCTCCACCACACTGGCCAGGGCTTCCATGGGATTGCCACCAGCAAGGATTCCTGGCACAAACTGTGGGAGGATGCAGAGGTCTCTAAAGAGCCACCACTCCTGGTTCCAGAGCACACAGTGACCCATCAGCACAGAGCCACAGTGGGATTCCCATTTAGGAAATCTTCCCACATGACTGCAAAAAACCAAACATGCCAAGAGAGAGCAAATCCAGTGTGAGGAGAGAAAAGCTGCAAGGAGAGTGAACCAGCTCTTGTCACGAGTTGCTCAGCTGTCACCACAGGGTGGTCCCACAACACAGACCTCTCCAGGAGCCTCTCCAGACTTAATTCCCCATTCCAAAGGCTCCTGGAAAGCAGCCAGGCATGCGTGTGCCTCCATTCCTGCCCTGAGATGTTTGGGAAGCAGTGGCCACAATCAACATGTGGCTGCAAGACCTCTCAGTTTGTTTTGTAAGGGACTCTCACCTTTCACCAGGACTTTGGGGACTTTAGTGTGGCTGGCACAGAAGGCACTGTACAGCTTGAACCGGTCAGCGTAGTACAGGAAGGATCCACCCAGGGAGAACAACACTTTCTGGGATCAAAAGGAAAAAAAGAAAATTAGTAAAAAGGCATTTAGTTATTGTGCCTTCAGCCAGGTCATCTGAAGCTTCCATCCAGCTTCTGGAGGACAGGACAATGCAGTTGTAGTGTGTTTGCACACCAGGACACCACTGCTGGAGTGAGCCCAGAGGAGGACCAAGGGGATCAGAGGGATGGAGCAGCTCTGTGAGGAAAGGCTGGGAGAGCTGGGATTGCTCAGCCTGGAGAACAGAAGCCTTGGGGTGACCTCACTGTGGCCACAGAGAGGACTGGATGTGTCTGACCTTGCAATGGATCAAGGCACTGAGGAGCTGCTAGCAACACTCATCCCCCACAAACACACTAAGGCTTGGACATGAGTTGGTGTTTAGGGTCAACCACAATCCCAAAATGCCTTAGGAACCAGACAACACCTGCTGGGGGGCTCAGACCACACGTGGGCAGCCTGGGGACAGCGGGTGAGACAGAGGGAAGCAAACTGCAGAACTGAAAGCACAGAACCCCAGAGGGCAGAACTGAAAGTCAGGCCTGGTGCCATTGTTATGGGAAGAACTGGAAGCAGAGCACTCAGGAGATGGAGTTTTCTCTGTAAGGCTATGCTAAACAAACACCTGATGGCAAAGACACTCAGGCACAAAAAGACAAATTCTTTCCATGGTGCTCCCAGGGTTGAATGTTAGCTGAAGAGCAATCCCAGAGGAATTATAATTATTATTATTGTTATTAGTCTTCAAGACATCCTGTCCTTTACCAAGGTGAGTGCTCAGAGCCAGAGTGGAATTCCCCAAAGGAAAACCACTCTATCAGCTCCTTGCCATGCCTCCAGTACCACTGCATTAGAAACAAAACAAAATTTGTTTCTGCATTTCCCAGGTTTTTAAATAAAGTTTATGGAGCCGCAATTTACATTTCTACCTGTGAAGATGAACACCTGCTGAAAGCCGAAAGTGTTTGCCACTATGGATGAACGTGCAAATACAAAATTCCATGTATTATTCTGCTCTGTAGCCCCAGAGGGCTTCTGAACATGAGACTTGTCAGGACAAGGATTTTATGTAACTTTCCATTTCTAGCTTTTCCTGACAGCTCAAGGCAAGAAATCTGGCAGAAGGGTGAGAACAGCTCCTAAAAGCACATGGTTCCTAGTGCTCTATATGGCTAAATGTAGCATAAACTACAATTGCAGCAGGGGAATTTTCCAGCAGCACCAGCATCAGCTGAAAATTAATCTTGAGTAGAAGCAGAGGCAGGTTTTTACATGAACAGTGCAATTGTCAGAAAAATATCTAAAGAGTGTTAAAGGTCTGCTCAAAGTGTAAACACCTAGACAATGCAAATAATGTAATTTTAAATATACAGATATATAAATGTAAACAATTATTACCTTAAATTGCTCAACTTTTTCAAGCTTTTCCAGGTCTGGAACCAGCCTTACTCCATCTTCCAGAGTTTTCAAGAACTCTACCTGGAATGCTACCATTTCAGTCAGATTCCCAAAGAGAACATCCAGCTAATAAAAGGGGGGAAAAAAAGAATGTTGAAATATCACTTTGAGGCTAAACTGGGTTTTCTAGAACTGCAGCAATTCTCACTCCAGTTGTATGATCAGTGTAATGTCAGGAAAAAACCACCTACAGACATTATTGAGCAGCACCTTTGTGCTCTACTCAATCCATTATTTGAAAGAATTGGAACCAAGTGAAAATAATTTCAGCCAAACAAGTCCAACTGGGTGAGCAGAGTGGAGGGGCAGGAAAAGCTCTCTGGAAAAAGACAAGCAAAGTTCAACATACCTCATCTGGTGTGAGGAAGGTTTCTTTTTGTAGAGGCTTCAGATATCTCTCCATCAGACAATTTAAGTCCTAAAAATTCAGAGAAAGATTCCCATGTTGGTACCTCTGGATATTTACTGAGGTGACAAATAATGCTTACTTAATCTGAGAATTTATCCTTTCCACACACAACACGAAATTGTTGGATTTCGCAGAACTTAAGGCAGTAAAAGGGAACATTTACATATTTTTAGTTACAAAATCAATACCAGATCTCAGCGATCAGTAACTCAGAACAACAGCCTAACCATGTGAAAAAGCCTTCTTTTCAGTGGTTTAAGTTACATTTTAGGCACAGACTGTAGAACTGAATGCAAGTTCACCAAGAGACCCACACACCAAACACAGCCTGAAGTTCCAGAGGAGAAACCAAGAGGTTTTCCAGGAAATGAGAGGCTGAGGCTCCCCTTACCTTGACATAGGTGCGCTCAGTCTCCAGCAGCTCACAGATGACCTTGCGGAGCTTGTCTGCGTCCGTGAGTTGCCTCATGGTGCCCTGCTGGGGTCCTGCACAGTCCTGGGGAGGAGCACTGCAGTCAGAGGGGTTCATTTCATGCAGACTGCGACAGAAAGCAGCGACCTGCTCTGTGCTCTTTGAAGAGAAGGGAGAGGAAAGCAGTGGTAATATCTTAAATAAGAGCCAGAGGAACAGTGGGGCTGAGAAGGGTTTGCAGCTCAGCAGTTGCAGCTCAGGGAATTTTTAACAGGCACCACAAGTGTCTATTCTGTCTCTCTGTGACTGGGGATAAAAAAAAAAAAAAGGGAGTTGCATAATTCAAATTAATTGAGGTGCTGCTCAACTACATTCCTGGTTTCAGACACACGTGAATTTTAATTAAAATAGCCTCGTCCAGCACTTCAGATTGACAAACTCACAGAGAGGCCAAAGAACTGGGAACCAAAAATGCCTGTGCAAACAAAACAGACATCTCACCCCCCTGGCAGTTCCCTAATGTGGACTGCAGCAGTGCAGTGAACAGCTCTGGTGACACAGGGCCAGAACCTTTCACACTGGCATTTGGGAAAGCAGAGCCATCCCAGTTAAAGGCTCTTCAGGCTCCAAGCACAAGCTCATTGGGAAAGCAGCTGCATCCCTAACCTGTGTCTGGAAATGTGCCTCGCAGGGTGAACTTCTTCCCCATGAGTGCCACTTCCCAGAGCTGCTCCCTCAAGCTGCTTTCTTTAATATTTAATCAGTTGCCTATATATAAAGCCAGTTATCCTCACTTCACCCCCTCGTGTTAGATCATTTCCTCACATCTTTCCTTACACTCCAAAGTTTGGAGCAGGAATAGCCTCTGGTGTCAGTGACGACAGCCCCAGGCTTCCAGGATTGCCAAGGCAGCACTGGGGTGTGTCCATCCCTCCCAGAGAGCCGCAGGGAAAAGAGCTGCTCCAGTGAGCACACCTGATAATCCTGCCAAGGGATCTGAAGCCAGGCTCAGTGACTTCCCAGCACTGCCTCTACAGCCCCCCACTTCAGGAATTTCTGCATGGAAAGGATTGTTAAACATTGGCAGGGGCTGCCCAGGGAGGTTTAGAGTGCCCATCCCTGGAGGTGTCCAAGGAATGTGGCACTCAGTGCTCTGGGCTGGGGACAAGGTGAGCATTGGGCACAACTTGGACTCAATGGGCTCAGTTCTTTTCCAACCCAAAGGATTCTGTAATTCTATAAAACAACTGACCCAAAATCAGCCTGTTCAACCAGAGAAATGCAAAGAGAGGAGAGGAGAAAGAAACTAACAAACGGAAAAGAAAAAAAAAAAAAAAAGAGGAAAGAAATAGAGAACAAAGCACATCAAAACCTTGCAGTTTGGAGACAAAGCCCTGCCCTCTGGGACATCACTCCCACGCACTGCTAGTTGTGGTGATCACATTTTTTAAGCCATGCAGTCTGCTCACAGAGAGCTATTTCCTCTCCATGCACCCACAATCCATGATAGGACAAGGGAGGATCTACCCCCTTTCCTTAGAGGTCTCTTACAGCTGGAAATGCTCCCCTGAGGTCCCACTGCACAGCACATGAGTGAAGATGCTCATTACAAGCAAAGGATTGAATTTGCTCATTACATTGCAAAAGATAATTTTCTTCAGGACACAAGTGTAAGCCAGGAACTCATTGTAACTGGCTGTCTACACCAAATTGCCTCTTGGACACACTTTATTACAGGGAAATTATTCACCTTCAGCCTCTGAGGTTTAACTCAGACATGGAAGAAAGGAAAAATGTTACAAGTTGAGGGCAGGAGGAAGCAGTGAGTTGGACAAGTCCATTCCAACTCACCCTGCTCCTGCTGGTAGCATGTGTCACTAAGATTTGAGGTTTATTAATCTTGACTATTCAGTAATTCCTGTTATTTCTCAGCAATGTTCCACCTATACTTGCTGTATTCTTAAGTATAAAACACACCCAAACTTTTAGCTTAGATCTGCATCAGATTTCAGCAGGTATGACCCTGATCCCAACAGCCCCAAATCCACCAAGGGCAGTAGGTGAAAGACAAGGCAAAAAAACCTTCCTGAGTTCCCTGCTCTGCTGGGAAGGCACAGAGAGCTGACAGCTCAGATATGATAATCTGGGCCTGCAGAGAGCCAGGACATGAAGGGTTTTGCTCAGCAGCATTTGGCTTTGTTAACACTATTTGAGGAAGATATGTCCAATGGTGTTTCACTTTAAGATCTGAAAGTGCAAATAAAACTAGTTCCAATGTATAAAGCACGATCTGGAATCAAACCCCAAAAATAAACCAAGTGTTTCAAGCAGCTCCTGCCTGCTACCCCGCAGATCCTCCCATCCTGTGCATGCTCTTGCAGGGAAAGATGGGTCACCCAGAAAGAGGGAGCGAAAATCTGCTCAGGGCGTGAAACACCAGCTCAGCACTGAAGTTGAAATAACTCATGGAGGCATGTGGTGCCCCAGAAGGAGCAGTTACACCCATATGGCAGGAAGGAAGTGTGGAGGACTTCCCAAAGCCTTATCTCCACTTGTGCACGCTCAAACTGCTCATGGACTCCAGCCACGGCCAGCACTGCCTTCCCACTGCCCTGCCCCACATCTCCTCAGGAAATCCCCACACATCACCCACCCCACACTCTCTGCACAGACAATGAATCTCCAGCACAATCAGGTTCACAAACCTGTTCCCTGAGCAAACAGCTGTGGTGTGTAACCCCCATCTGAGCAGGGATGTCCCTCAGGGTGTCTCCTCAAGGCTGAGGGTTCCTTGATACCACAGAGCTCTTGTAAGTGTTTAGGAGCATGCTGAACTTTGAATTCTTAGCCAAGGCTTATAAAGGACTGGCTGGGCATATATAATCCTTCAGACATAAACCACTGACCAAGCCTGGGACTAGGAGCAGATCCAGCTGCACCTGAAGCCCTCTGAGCTTAGCAAACAACAGGTCCTTTCTGACCCTCATCCCTCAACAGGAGCTTGCAGTCAACAACCAAGTGAGCCTTGCCATCAAGCCTTTTTAAACCACTGTCATACTGACCAGCAAACTTGGTTACCTTATTGGTTCATATCATAAAAGTATTGTTGTTTCTCTCCTAGAACTGAAATGTGCAATTCCACCTGCAACAACTGCTGTGCTTCATCCCTGAGCACAACCTTGTCTACCTCATATTTCCTTTAAAAAAATCCATTTCCAGACACATGCCGCACACACAGGGCTTCAGGGCACAGCTATTTTGGTGGAAACTCTCAAACAGATTTCACAAAAACCTCTCTATCCCCATTTTCCCAGAAAAAGTGGATAGAGTAGGGAAGCTCTGGAACAGAAACAGATCCTTTTATCTCTCTGCACCAGCTCTGCCAGCAGTGACAATGACAGCATTAAAGAAGGATTTCTCCAGGAGAATTATAGCATCACACTTCAGGCACAATCCTGCAGCGAGCTGAAAATGAGACTGAGGGCAGCCGCAGCTGGGCTGGAAAGTAGAGTTCACACAGACATTAACCCCTCCTCGGGAAGGGGCTCAGCAGAGGAGCCAAGCTCACATCCTTCCCATGGAGGAGGATCAAGGACATTCACAACCACGGGGCTGCTGCCCCTGCAGTAGTTTTGCAAGCCATTTCCTCCCGTGTTTGCCACGCAAAGCCATCCAGGTGCCAGGGCATCAGGCAGCTCGGCCCTGGAATGGCACAGAGCACCTCTGGCCAGCACCCTGCAAGCAGCAGGGACCTCCCAGACAAAGCCAGGCAAACCGCATCCTCTCAGCACCGCCGGCACGGCAACAAAGAGCCTCTGCGGGGCACACACGCTCCGGCTCAGCCTGCAATTCGGAACCTGCCAATTAAACAGCACGAAAACCCCCAGCTGCCGATGGCCGAGCCCTTCCCCTCGGGTCTGCTCACCAGGTACAGCATCCGGTACAGCGAGTCCCCGTCCCTGCCAGCGCTCTCGCCCCGCAGCTTTCGGTGTCCCCTCCAGAGAGCCGACATCGCCGCAGAGGCAGCGCTGTCAGCGAGCCGGCAGCCAAATCCCCGAGCTGCACATCCCCGGCTGGTCCCACGGGCTCTCCCACTCCTCCCAGACACCCCAAGCTGCTCCCTCACCGCCTGTGAGCGGGGCAGGGCAGCGCCCACCTTCCTGCGGCGCAGCCTCCCCTCCGTGCCGTGTGCTCACCACATCCACGGATCCCGAGCCGGGCGATGCCAGAGCTGTGCTGCTGGCCGAGGCAGCTCCGGCAGAGGGGCTGGAATGCAGCAGAGCGGGGAGAGGACAGCCTGGGAATATCAGTGTGCGCTGCCCACTGGCTGCGAGCGGCGCTGCTCGGGAATAGCAAACGTCGCAAGGGACGCGGCACCGAACTGAAGGAACTTGAAAGAGCCCGTTCTGCTGCAGGGAAACCGACCCCACAAATCCCCCTCTTAATCCTTTCACGTCTACTGCAGCACACTGAAGGTTTGGAGACTTATGCTGGTCTCGAGTAATGCTGCAGAGAGCAGTCGACCTACTTTTCTTGGAAAAAATCCCTCCAAGTGCACAAGCGTGCACACACACAGCCCATCAGCCACGCTCCCCAAGCACCACTGCTGCCAGGTAATTAGCCTTCACTGCCACGGGCACATGTCTGGAATTAAAACAGGGAGAAACGAGTGTCCTGCGGTAATTTGAACCTGTGACACTTGGAAAATTCGTCCCCAGTTAAATTCGAAGGACCACAACAGGAATAAACACACGCAGAGACTGATTTTGAGATTCAATACAACACCTACCTTAGCCTTTGGCAAACTGCAACATCAGGAACTCACACATATACACTCATTTTCAAAGGTACCCCCTTTGAACCTCAATATTGAAAAGGCCAAAACAATCACCACAGAGGCAAGTAACCATTGAAGAAATTACTGGTGTGAAATGTTTCTGATGTTCTGTTGAATAGAAGCTGACAGAGGGCAACCCCCAGATTTCATAAACAGCCTGAAATTTGGTGCTAGATGAAAACAAGCTTGAAAAGGTGGCAGAGAGCAGGCTTGCCTTTCCCCCACTCTTCTCCCTCCCCTTGGCTTCCACATGAAACAGGGACAGAAAGGAAAGCCAGAAGCTCACCAGGGCTTAAGGAAAAGGGTTGATACCCTTCACATAGATGTCAACCCAGGAGATAAGAGGGTGAAATCAGATAGGGAGTGAGTCCAGGGAACAGCAGCTATCCCACACCACTGACACCTCAACCCACCTTGGGAAAGGGCTTCCAATATTTCATCAGAACAGACACACACACCTCATTTTCCCTTATTCTGTGTAATAGAATCATCACTTTGACAACAGCCATGGAGAAGAAAGCTCTGCATTACCAGGCCTTTAGGATATACAGAACACAAGCTTCTCAGAAAAGGGAGGAATCCTCAGAGCTCCTGCTGTACCTCCAAATCCTTCAGCAGCACCACAGCTTGGAGGCTTTTGCAGATTAAGAAGCAAAAGCAGCACTCCTAAGGAAAAACACCCACGTGCACACATGCCGGGCTGGGGGAAGGGACAGAGGCAGCTGTGGGAGGAGGAGGAGGAAGGACACATTCCAGTGCCTCCTGTGTCACACAACCCCTGCCACCTGCATGATAAAGGTAGCAGGGACCAAGCTCAGCTTTTGGTGGGATTTCCCCCACTTACCTTCACACAAAGCCTGTGCTATGACAGCAGATGAGCAGGGGCTGTGAGCAGTGTGCTCCTCTCCTTTTTCCATGAATTATTAATGCTCCCCTAGGATCTCTTTGCTGGCTGGAGAGCCAGGGAGCTTCCTGGGAAAGCTGGGAGCTGTCCATGGATGGAGCCCTACCCCAGGATCAGCACAAGACACCCCAAAGGCTATTTTGGGATCTCCTAATGCTGCCCCTGTGCTGGAAGGAGAGGAGCTCTGCATTTAGCTGGGAGGCCCCAGTGCTGGTAAAATTTTAACATTCCTCTGCTGACCAGTGGAATGGACGGGAATGCTCAGCCCTGCTGTAGCCAAGAAGAGCAGAAAAATAAGGGAAATCTCCCTTGATCTCCACCATCCAGGAGAGTCTGGGAGCTGTGGCAGTGATGGAATAAAGGGGAACATGGCACAAGGGCAGAGCATTCCCCTACCCACATACAAAAATAACCCCTGTGAAACAGCCCTGAGGACATCACCTTAATCTTCTGTGCCATAATCCCAGGAGCATGGAAAGGTGTGGGAGTGCATGGACAGGAAAGCATCTTTGTTTTTCTCCTCACCGTGTGGTGACTTCCCACTGCAAGAATCCTTCCTTCCCATGCAGATCAGCTTTCCCGAGCACACAGAAAAGCCAAGGGATTAAGAAAACCCTTAGCTGAGCTTTTTTTCTTCCCCATTACCATGTACTAGAATTTTCTGAAAGCACTGCAGAATAATTTGGAGGTCTCTGTAGTCAGCAAGGAAGCCACTGAGTACAGAGCAGGGACAGCAGCATCCAAGAGTCTGCCAAACTGAGTAGGTTAGGTATATTCTATAGGTACTTGTGTCCTTTAATTGTGGGAGAATACGCCAAGGAGTTTGAAAGATAAAGAAAAAAATAAAAAAAAGCCTCCGTCCCCTTTACCCCACACAAATACAGAGACATATTTCTGTACCCCAAAAGGAAACAGGCAGTGATGTCAACATTTCACTGCCAGGCAGAAGCTCCTCCCGTTGGAAACCAGGGCTCCTTGGAGTGGGGAGTTACTCCTCCAGGATGGAATATTGAGCATTAAAGCTGCTAACACCCATTTCTCAGTTTGACTAAATCTGCTGAGCTGCAGAGCTAATCGGGTAATCCTAACGCCTTGTGCAGGCAATTACAGCTCTGAGGAGACAGGAGACAGCAGGCAAAAACCCCCAGCTCAGGAACAGAAAACCCTGGAAAAAACGTGGAGAGCACTGATTCCCCCAGCAGCGAAGTGCTGTGCTCTGTGCTCTGCCACAGCTTCGTGTGACAGAAGAGACTCTGCTCAGAGCATGTGAAAATCCCACATATTTACAGCTAGAAAACCCAAACTATCAACAAACACTTCCACTTACTGAAAAAGAAATTTACTGCTAGAAATCATAAAGTATCAACAAACACTTCCACTTACTGAAAAAGAAATTATTTGTACTTACAAGAAAAAGTTCTCAATAGAACCTGGAAGCAAACTGTATGAGTAATCACCTTCTCTGTGAGCATTTCATGGTTTCCCTTATCTGACTTCCACTGTCTGGCTACCAAGGACAAAACTCCAGGCTAGAGTGACACAAGGGATCAGGAAACAAGAGGCCAAGGTCTTTTCCTTCCTTCCTCTGCAGTAGAGTAGCACAGGGAGCAGCCCAGAGCTCCCTACAACACCTCTTTATTTTAACCTCTTGGTTAGAATAATAGAGAAAACATGCATAGAGAGAAAACACGAACAAACTGAAATCTAACTCTCATTAGATCGTTATTTGTGAAGAAAAATAGCTGTAATTTCTCACCATCACCTACATAACAAATACCTAAAAGCAATCAAGATAATCTCACTGGATTGTGCCTCACCAATCATCACCTCCTGTCACCAAGTGTGACCCACCAAGCACTGTGGGATTGTCCCTTAATCGATGGCAATTAGCAATCCATTTGCACAAGCTCTTAGCTATAATTGGACAGTTTGGTTCAGTTTAAGGTAGATTGGCTCTGATTAGTTTGCAGTTAGGAACCTGCATGTGAGCTATGCTATTGCTGTAAGGAAGGAGAGTTTAACTTACATTTGTCCTAAGCCTAGAAATCAGGAAAGAACAAGAAATCCCAATAACCCACATGGTTTAGTGGGGCTGCTCTGGGAATGGAGGTGACAAACCAGTCCGTTTCCAAACTGTGGGGACATTATCATAGGGCACTGAAGATGTGAACCCACCCTAGAAAAAGGGCACAAGTCTTGCCAAAGAGGCAGCAGGTGACATGGCACAACCAAAGCCATGGCTTGTTCCATTCAGGATCATCCATAACCACCTCCAAAGTAACATCAGCGTTTTCCCAGGAAAGGTGCTCCAGTCAGGTGAAAATTAAACCTCCTCACCTTGCTCATCTTTTCAGCCTCGTCTGACGACTCCAGGTCCTGTGCTTCCACCTCCTCCGGGGCTGCCTCTGCAGAGCTGTCGGGGTCACTGCAGAGGGAGTGCCCTGCCAAAGCAAGATGGGTGTGAGAACACGGCCAGAATTCCCCAAAATCCAGAAAAGCTGGCTGCAGCCATGGAGTTCCCATGGCCCACGAGCACATTCCAGCAAGAGGTGGTGCCAGAGGCACCCAACGACCTCAGAGCAGGGTTTGCAGCACAGGTTTGAGGACAGGTGTAAAAACAAATAGGTTACGACCAGACAGCATTGCACTGGGAACTGCAGATCAGAGATAAGGTTAAATGTCACTCTGGAAGTCTGACATTCAGCAGTCATTGCCTGGCTGGTGAGCAGTGCCAAGGACCTTTCCACCCCACTGCTTTCAAATAGAAGCTGTGCTGTGCAGTTTGTGGTCCTGGCCAGCCCTTCCTGTGGCACATGGTGATTCCACTGCCTGCATTGCTGGCCTGACACTTGCTGAGGAAACAAACCCACTTTTAGACACTTTGGGGAGACAGGACCCAGCATTCAGCTGCTGTTAATGCAAGTTTTTAGACCCCATTATCCAAAACAATTTGCATGACTGTGCTAGATTTCCCACTTTGTTGTGTCCAGAGATAATTTGGAAAAGCTGGAATTCAAAACTCTGGAATTAAAATCAGAACATATTCTGTACGCTGGGATGGAGCCAAGTTGGTCAATGATGAAATGGAAAGGACATAAAAGGAAGGTCAGAGCTCAGGCCTCTCTTCTGAAAAGGGAGGGTTTACCTTGGAAAAAGATGTGCCTGTAGGGGTTGTTTGCCAACACAGAATCTATCTGAAGAAGTGTTTTTTCCTGTAAGAAGTGCAGTTTTCTGAGCCTTGCCCAGATTTTATCAAATCTCACCGTCAGCTTTCTGCTCTCCCTGTTAATGTGTAAAAAGAATTCTTAAACCCCTCAAGGTGTCCATTTAAAAAAATGAGAAAATAAGTGCTGTGTGCCATAATTTGCAGAGGACAGTCTGTGTTTTTTCACTGCAATAATTTCCCTTCATAAACTGTGTGAAATGCACCTTGCAGCTGTTTCCTCACCCCAAACCAAGGTAATAATATTCGTTAGGGAGGTCTTTTTCTGCTTTTAAGCCACACCTTTTGCTTTTCCTGTATGCTGAAGCCCCACTCAGCCTGTTTCCTGCACTTCTACCCAGCAGGCAGGAACCTTTCAGTGGAACAGTCACACATGTGCTCAGGGTCTTTCTGATGCCTTCAGCCAGCAGGGACCTGAGCAGCTTTATCTGCTGCTTGTTAAATGCCATCAGGCAATAAAGCTGCACGTTCCTGCCCGTTAATACCTCCCAGTTACCGTCCCACTTCTGTCAGCTTCGTTCCATCACCTGCTTTTTGCCCTGGGAATCCTGATTTAGCTCTGCCAGGAGAACGTGCTCCTTTCCTTCTTCCTGAGCACTGCCACTTGCTGCCGTCACGGGACATTATGGAATTGGAAAGGGAAATCCAAAAAAGCAGCAGGAAAAGGGGGTCAGATCCACGTGGCCCCAGCACAGAGGGAGGTCACAGGAGCCCCCAGGCTGCCTCAGCACTGTAATACCTGTGACTAAAGCCCATTCAGTAACTCCCACTTGTGGCTACAACCAGCAAAATAGAAGGAAGTTTTATCCCACTGCAGCAAAGGTGCTGGGGCTTGAAGGCCTGGAGAATCATGGAAAGCTTCAGTACCAGCCCAACACTTGGCTATCATTTTCCACAGCTGCTGCTTCCAATTTGCAGGGTTGGTGTTGCTCAAGGTTTTAAAATGAGACTTCCACGATGTGTGGTACCTCTCTTAAAGCCTCCTTCTTGGTGCCAGGCTATATATTTGTGTATTACTATTTATATATTTACTTCAGTGCAGTGGGAATAAGTATTCCGAGCTAGCTGCAGCACAAATCTCCCAAGTGTGCACCCTGCTGAGACAAAATACAAACCAGGAATCCTGTACCTCAGTGCCTAGTCTTCAAAAAAACCCCAATATCATCTATTTGGGCAGTTTAACAGCAGCTTCCTTAATCCAAATGCTGCCAGGGAATGGCTCCGTTATGAAAACAGAATACCTTGCTGAACAGGCTCTGTCATTAAATGGAACATTTTTGATAGGAGTTGTTAGGGACTGGTGGCTCACATTAAATTTTTATTTCAGATGACATTTCGCCTAAAAATCTACAATAAAACAGGTCTGGGTTTTTTTTCCTTCCTTGCAAAAGAATTCTGGTCAGCTCTGACACACTGCAGTATGAAAGGAGCATATGCCCAGGGAGCCCGGGAAGGAGGGATTTCCATGGCAAAATAGGGAACACCAGCCTTGGCTCCTGCAGATCCAGGCGTGGCCGCCAGAGGGAGAGGCAGCACAGCAGGAATTTGGGACATTCGAAATAAAAAATGAATTCTTATCCCAAACCCCTCCGGTGGCTGCTGCAGCAAATGCCCCCGGAATTGGTAAATCAAGCTCTGAATGAGAGCAGTGCTACACACGGTCTGAAATCAGCCTCGTGAAAATAACCCTGAAGAAATTAGGGTTGTTACTGGCCTCAGCTGATTCTGAAATCCGAATTACTCAGCCCAAGGGGGCCTGTGATGGACGAGGATGGAATAAAAAGCAGTGATATGGAAGTTTGTTCCAGTTTTACAGCACAGATTTATCCTGTGTGCCAGTAACTCCAGCCTCTGGCTGCGTTCTGAATGACAAAATAACAGACTCCCTAGAACTCCCTAGCTGGAAGACTCATTCCAAGCAGGGGACACTTTCAGTCTTTATCCATTCTGCATGGGGATTTATATGCTTCACATGATCCCTCAGGCTAAAGGTCTCCAAAATACAGGGGAATACGCAAAGCCTTAACCTCAGAAACTCCACCCCAGAGCAAAGGAAGGCAATGAATTGTAGGGAGACCACAAACAAATATGGGTAGTATTCCCATTCCCAAATCCCCTTCTAATAGCAAAGTATCTTTCTGATGGTCTGGGGGAGATTCAAGGCTCTGTTTTCCAGCTTTCAGCCTCTCCTCCCCTGGACTGAGGGGAGGCAGAACACTCCTCGTGGGGAGGAGAGACAGACCCCACTGATCCTTTTAGGCAATAAGGAAAACCTGCTGTGGGGCTCCAGACAGACTCAGAGCTAATCCTCCTCAGCCAAATTTATGCAGGCTGTGTTAGCAGTAGAGAACACAGAGCCAGGAAAAGCAATAACAGATGAAAGGAACAAAACTTGTGGCTCTGCAAAGGCAGCGCGAATTCCACGGGGAAAGCATCCATCGTGGCCACGATGGCAGCTCTGCCATCAATCAGATATAAAACCCAAGGTCACTCCCAGAATAACCTGTCAGGCAAACACAATGAAGTAACCAGGGCCACAGAGCTGATTTGCAGCTCCAGCCCCAAGCTCAGCATGTGCAAGGGAGTTCCAGATGATGAAAGAGCTGCGAGACGTTGGATTTAACAGGAGCTCAGGCAGACACTCCAGGGAGGTCCACTCCCAGAAACACAGCCCTGCTTTGCTCCTGAAGACCTCCCATTGAGCAACAAGGCACCAGGAAAGCATGCTTAAAAGAAGAAAAAAAAAATAGGAACACGCATCTTTCATATTTTGAAAACACACAATATGATTTGCCTCATCGGAAAAAGAAAATCTACCCTTTGCTGCCTTCACAGCTGATGAAGAATTGCTATGAAGAAGATAATGGTGAGACATCAGCACGATGGCACAAGCAGTGCTGGATTCCTGGAGCATGGATGTGCCCACAGGTGCTGTATGCCTGCTGGCACTCTGACCCTGCTGAGAGGGGCTGCACTGCCTCAGGGCCACAGACACAATCTGTGTGCTGTAAATAAAGCATTCAGCAGAAATCATGGAGCTGATCTGCCTGGCCAGCCCAACTGCCTGCAATCAACAAGGACACAAATAAATAGGTCAGTGGGTATTTCATACTTGACTGCTCTCTGCAAGAAGCTGTGGGGCCAAGAACAAAACTCTAAGAAAGATAACGCCACAGCACCCCAAATGAAAGCACAGATCCCTTTTTAAAATGTCACGTGGTTCCCATTTTAGGTGACAAATCCCTCTGCTCCCAGGGCAGACGCTCACCTCAGGGAAAAGGTGAGCTACGAGCAGCCAGCACCCAGGGGTTTGGGTGAAAAATCACAGGCAAGGACAAGAGGCTTGTGAAAAGCTGGTGTTGAGTAGGAAATGGGGGCACCTTGTGGCCAGCTAGGAAAATGTGCAAGACTACCTTGATTTTCCAGCACAAAAGTATAACTGGGAAAACTTCCATGAAAATTAAAAGAAGAAAATGTCCTGAAAATGTTTAATTTTAACTCCCTGTGCAGGTTTAATCCACATCTTACATGAGGTTGCTTTCAGCAGTCCCCTCAGAGGGATTTGCATTAAGCTGTTTGGAAGCTTTTCTTGCTCCCTCTTTTCCACTTGCTATGAATATCACACTCCCCAAAGCCAGTCTCAGCTCAGAATAGCTTTGATTAGCTAGAAACTACTTCATTTTGGCAATTGCGCTGATTTTTCTTGTATTTTAAATGATTCCAAAAAACTGCAACAAGGAGGTACAACCAGTGTTCTCTTTTGTTAAATCCAGGGGAGCATTTAAAAGTTCAGAAAGTCAAACTTGTGGCAAACAATCCCCAGTTGCTACAGATTAATATTCTGCCAGCTGGGTTCTCTGAGCAGGGCACTGTGGTGAGCAGGAATGCCCATTCCCATGGCAGAGTGCTGTGGGATCACTTGGATATCTCTGGCTGGAATGTCAATCCCTGTCTTTAGGTGTTTTTAAAGGTTCCTGTGAGTTATTCCTGCATCTCATCAAACACCCAGGGTCTCTGTGATCCTTGCTGACCCCAGAGAGGGTGAATCACAGAACCACAAAACATCCTGAGCTGGAAGGACCCACAGGGATCACCCAGTCCAGCTCCTGCCCTGCACAGACACCCCAACAATCCCACCCTGTGCATCCCTGGCAGTGCTGTCCAAATGCTCCTGGAGCTCTGGCAGCCTTGGGGTTGGGACCATTCCCTGGGGAATGTTCAGTGCCCAGCATCCACTAATATCCACCATAAACCTCCCTGGCACAGCTCCAGCCCTTCCCTGTCACTGTCACAGAGATCAGAACTGCCCCTCAGGAGGAGCTGCAGACCCCAATGAGAGTCCCCTCTGTCTCTTCTCCAGCTGAACATTCCAAGTGCCCTCAGCCACTCCTTGTATAGCCCCCCCAGACCCTTCACCATCCTCGTGTCCCTCCTTTGGACACTCTCCAACAGCTTTAGACCTTCCTGATGTTGTGGTGCCCCATAGTGCACACAGAATGCTCTTCCCCTCTTCCTCCCCTTGCCACACGTAGATCCTGCAGGCAAATCCAGAGGCAAAAGCACCTCCTGAGCTGCCCAGAAGGGAGCAATTGGCTCTGTGCTCATCTGTGGGCACAGCCAGAGGATGTGAGGTGCCTCTGGTGATGCCACACATGTCACAGCCTCACTGTGGGCACAGCATGTGACACCTCACAGCTTCCAAAGCCCACCCTGGATGATCTGCGCAGTTCAGGCTGTCATTCCCCTCCCTTGCACCACGGAATTCACGCGCAGGGATCACGCAGGATTTCTCCTGGTGGTTTCTGTGTCACACCAGTACCTTGGCTGCTCCCAGCGAAGGCCAGGCTGCTGTCACTGGGCTCTGAGGGGTTCTCTGGGCGCCGTGGGGGAGGCTGCTGCAGCCTCTGCCCCTCGTCGGGCTCGGGATGGGTGCGCACGGTGAGGCTAAGCGAGGACTGCACCAGGGCGTCCTTCAGCAGCGCCGAGTCCAGCTCCTCAGCGGCTCTCGAGTTGATCTCCAGCACCTCATCGCCAGCTTTCAGGCCTGTGGCACAGAGGAACAGGTCAGAGCTGCACACATCTCCCCACGGACAGCAAGGAGCTCTCAGGGGTGGTTATGTCCAGACAGAATCATTAATGACTGCGAACGATACTGAGACTGGATGGACTTTTGTGACATCTGCTATCTGGCTGCTCTTCTAGTGCCACCCTAAGAGCAGAGTGCCCAGGAAGTCCCTCCCAACCTGCCAGCAATGATTTATCCCCTTTTTCCTCATGGCAGAGCCGCCGTGCACACTGCACCCTACACAATGCAGGCCTCCCCTTCCTGAATCCCACGGCAGCACAGGGATCTTCAAAAGGCAGATCTGAGCCCTTGCTAAGTTATTCATGGCTTTTTTCCAGCCTGATTCCGGGAGTTATTTATAGCAGCAGCGCCCCAGGGAGCAGGGGATGAGCAGGGGATGTGCAGGGGAAGCAGCTGACTCCTGCACTCTATGGGATGCTGAGGGACAGCGTGCAGCCCTGCGAGGTGACACGGGAATCCTGACCTTCCCCACGGCCAGCCAGGCCCTCCCTGGCCAACAACAGCGAGCTGCAGTGGGCTTTCATCCCAAACAATCCCCAGGGCCAGGCAGGCAGCAGCAGCCAGGGAACAGCAGTGCTGAGAGCTCTGGATGTCAGATCATCCCATCTCCATCCTTGCATTTACAGGGATGAGAGCTGGAATTTGCAGGGACCAAAGAGCAGGGGTGACCATCTCTGCCAAAGGAGGAGTCCTGCCCCACTGAAAGCCTGGCTGATACTCCAGGAGATAGAATACTGACCCACATTCAGGGAAGAAACGTGGAAGGGAGGAGGCTAAGGAGCTTCCTTAGGAAAATGGAGATCTCCCTAAATGCGTATAATTGTGCCCAGAAACTGTAGTGTGGTGTGCAGTTTCAGGGAGAATAAAATGAACTAGATAGAGTAGCTACAAAGTAAATGGACTGTAAAATCATATCTGAAAGAAGGACAAAACAAGGCAAGTCAAGCATTTCGCATTATTTAATTTATTCTACTTAGTGATTCTGTGGCATAATAGTAGCACACTAATAGGCCTGCAACCATAAACATGGGATCTGGGGCTTCATTTGCTCTTTGTAGTCTTTGTTTTGGATCATTTGGGATAAAACATCATGTCTATCTCAGTACAATCAAGGAGCTCCCCTTCCAACAAGGAACGTCTTGCTAAGGCAGCCCAACAGAAGAAATAAAGAGATAAATCATAAAAATTACGAGGAGAAAATAGAAGTTTTCTAATTGGAGAAAAGATTGAAAATGAAATGCAGTATCTCCTCTGGTGGAGTGCAGTCAAATGCAGACAATGCACATAAATAATGGGAGGCAGAGAGAGTTTTCCTCCCTTCCTCCTGCTACCTCAGGGAATCTTGTCACAATATCCTGCCGACTGCTGTTCATACAGAAGTGCCTTTCCAGGTCAGTTCTGAGCAGCTATGTATCTGTGAGCTGTTAGTCCCTGTTCTAGCACTGCAGCCCCACAGGAGGCACTCTGAGCTCACACATCCATTCAAACTGTTCTTCCAGCAGTAACTAAAAGCAAAACAGGGAAGCCCTGATGAAACCCCGTCCCTCCTCACCTCACACTTGCTTTGCTCCTCACAGGAACCCACAGGGTTTCATTGCCCTAGGGCAGCCTGGCAGGGATCCCCCCAGCCCCTGCTCAGGGCTTTTGGCAGGATATCCATCATGTTAGCCAGGGAATGCTGTGGGGCCAAGGGACAGGAAAGAGAAAGATGGTCTTTTCAAGTTAAACACACACCTACCTATGTGGGTTTCTGAATTCGGGCTTAGGGGCTGCAGCTGGGTGCAACTCCAGGCTCTTCCCCATTCCCTGACCACTGCTCCTTCCTGCCTGTTTCTGCCTCCACTGTGCCCCTTCTGCTCTTCACTCCAAGCCACACAAGCCAGTTCTGCTTGCCTGGGGTCACAGAAGCTGCCAGGGCAGTTTTCCATCAGCTGCACTGGCTCAGCAGTGCCAGAGGCAGCACCAAGCCAAGGGATGCAGCAGCCTGGGGGAGAGCAGCTTTTGGCAAGGGCCAACTGCTGAATAAGCTCTGCAAGGCCATATAAACCCTTGCTAAGAGAACACTGAAGGTGTTTTTGAGGACTCTGCAAACACCAATGGGTTATGACTTCTCACTTCTCACCCCTCATGGTCCCCACGTTCCCTGACCAGCCCGTCCCATGCAGCAGGGGAGGCAGTGAATGGGAAATGCAGTGCCACGGTTGGCCTCAGCTGCATCACAGCAGATCCTGCTGTGCCTTGGGATGAGCTGCCAGCCTGCTTATCCCTCCTGGCTCCTGCTCCAAGTGCTGCCATGCTTCCTGCAAAGGCTGGAAGCAAAAGCAGAGGCAGTAACCCCAGCCATAGGGAGCACTGAGATGCTTCTGCTGTATTTCCATCCCAGTGACTGACTTGGGAGGGCTTTGGGAAGTGTTTTACCTTTCTTGAAAGCCAGGCCTGTCTCCTTGACGCCGTTCACATAGAGCCGGCGAATCCCTTCCTCTTCCACAGCGGACAGAGAGAAACCTGGGGAGACAGCATTGAGATGGTCAGAGAAATCCAGCCCCTTCCAGTGTGTCCCAGCCACCACACTCTACAGCCAGGGCTGTGCTGTCCCCACAGTGGCAGTCGGGAATCCCTCTCCCCTCCTTTCCCTCAAACCTTTGCAAACCTAACAGAGAGTTAAACAAAGAAAGTGGCTCTAACAAAAGCCTGAACTGAATTTCTCAGTGCATTTATAATTCATCTACAATCATATTCGAGGATACCACAGCTGCAAAGCCTTGGAACAGACTCCCAACTCTCTTGCCACCAAAGGTTGCTCCAGGAAGTTTTGCTGTTTGCAGACCAAAATTGCACAGAGCCATGGTTTGCAACAAAAGCTGGGAATCTGAGAGTTGTGGCTCATGCCACCCCGTTCCTTCAGGCAAGGAACAACACCTCCTGCTAGAACAGTGTTGACCTCTGCTTTTTGGGGCTCATGGGCTGGGCAGGTTTGTAAAAATGCCACTTTCCTTTTTCCCCTTACTTTTTTCAGTTGCTTATAGCACAACCCATTATTTGCCAGGTCTCAGCTCAGCACACGTTTCATGCTCACCAGAGACCCACAGAACAGTCTTGGAGTGGAAATGCTGACACAGCCTCATTTTAAACACTGCAAATGGTACTGTGATCTTTGGTCTGGGGGATTTTCCTGCCATTTGTGTGTCACTGTAAGATAACGATGGGTAAAGGAAATATAACGTGCCGAGTTAAATGCAGGTTGTTTATTTACTGGTGACAGTTATCTAAAGCAGAACATTTGCCTTTCTGAAACTTCATTACTCCCTAAATGAGTGCAGGCAACCATTTGCTCTCTCTTTTTCTAGAGAATAGAAAAACATTTACAAACCTCTGGGGGGAGTAGTTTGTTTTGACATGGAGTCACCAGGCAAGAGGTGTGGATGTGCTGGGAGCCCATCCTGACTTTAGGACCCCCTTCAAGTTGATCCTTATGGCTGAGAGTTATTTTTTCATCCACGATTTAAAAATAAAAATTAAAAAAAAAAAAAGGAAGAAGAAAGGAGGGGGGAAATGTGGCAGCTCAGAAGTGAGAAGCATATGGCCTTTCATGACTTACTGAGCTACTTGGAACCTGCATGCGAGCTCCTCGGGCTGAATCAAATGAAATTTGTGAAGCTCACTCAACACACCAGCCTTGGCAGAGAGAAGAACCCTCGACTAAAAGAGCAGCTGTAAAATATAGTAGTTATTGGATGTCATCACCACAAAGCCTACCTGAAAAAACAGCAGAGTGTGCCCAAGACTGCAGTTTGAGTCAGCACAAAGGATCAGCTCCTAAGAGCGTCACCCTTTTCAGCTGAAATGCTGTTTGGGGCCAAACACCTCACAGTTAAACCAGGCTCAGGGGCAGCTCAGGCTCTCACTGAGAGGAGATCAGAATGCCCAAGCAGCCCCAAGCTCCCCCTCTCCTATGAGGAAAGACTGAGAGAATTGGGATTGCTCAGTCTGGGGAAGAGAAGCTTTGGGGTGACCTCACTGAAGCTTTCCAGGACCTGAAAGTGGGGAGACACTATTTACAAGGGCCTGGAATAATAGGACAAGGGGGAATGGCTTCAAACTAAAAAAAAAAAAAAAAAAAAAAAAAAAGAGGTTTAAATTACATATTAGAAAGAAATTGTTCCCTGTGAGGATGGGGAGGCCCTGGCACAGGCTGCCCAGGGAAGCTGTGGCTGCCCCTGGATCCCTGCAAGTGTCCAAGGCTGGACAGGGCTTGGAGCAACCTGGGCTAGGGAGAGGTGTCTCTCCCCATGGCAGGGTGTGGGGTGGGATGAGCTTTAAGGTCCCTTCCAACAGAGATTCTGTGATTCCTCCACGAGAAGACCTCTGCCTCCTTCAATCCATCAGCTCTAAATGCATGTGTAGTTGGCTTCTTAATTCATCTTTCGGCCATACCCACAAATCCTGCAGCTATTCCTGGCAGAAAGGGCATAAGGAGCAATTACACAGGTTGTCAGCAGCTTTGAGAGATGAGAGATGGGCAGCTGGCAACAGCCTGGAAATGGTCATCTCACACACACAGTTAACCCTTCCACAGCCAGGGAATGTGACCCTACCGTGTTTTATTTCCACAGCAGTGCTCTCACTGCCATGTGGGTGAGAAACAGCCCAGCCATGTGTGTGTGTGTGTGCAGTTTTACACACGTGGACAGCAGCAATGCACAGTTCCTGGCTGAGTTCCACAGGGGCTCCACACAAACATCACAGGAGAGGAAGGGCAGCAGTGGGTGGAAGCCACAGCAATTGCATAAGCTGGCATTGCTGTCAAAAACATTATCATCACACTGTGCACGGACTCTGAAACACAGGTGGGAAGAGATGGGTGGTGACCCAGGCAGAGCCTTCTCTTCACTGGAAGGTTCTGATGACAGGAGAACAAAAATCTGCATCTCTGAGTGCACGTGGCCTCACCAAAGCAGCTCAGTACCTGAACAAATCCACCTCCAGATAATCCCCTCAGCCCCCTGTGATACACCCAGCTGCTGGTGAACATCCAGCAGGCTCCTGACACATCCAGGAGCTGGGAGCCAAGGGTTCTTACTGGTTTCTGCCCTCACAGCCTTGGCAAAGAGGGAAAGAGTACCAGCCAAAGGGGTGAGAACGTCTGTGCTCAGGCATCAGCAAAGCATCCACGGAGAGATCCAACACTGGCCAGACCCTCCAGGAGTGCCTCTCACCACAGGCATGCTGGTGGGAGTGGAAACACCACAGGATGCTCCCAGGTGAGCTCTCCCTGAGATGTGGTGTTGGAACAGGATGATCTTTAAAGCCCCTTCCAGCCCAAACTACTCAGGACTGTGTGATTTCAGCACACACTTGTCACTGGATGAACACACAAGGAGACACACATAGACCACAGAAATCCTTCTGCCAATTAGAGGCAAACCACATTTGGCCATTTTCCTTCAATGAGAGAAAAGTCAGCTTTTTTGGGGTGCTTTTAGCATTCCCTCCCTGCAGGGTCAGAGCCAGTGCACAGCTACATCCCACACCTCTCATTTCACAGGACACCACCATGCATTTCACCTTTTTTTTCCACCTACCACTTAGAGAAAAAGAAAAATAAACACACAGGAAATGCTATGACAGCCCCAGCTCTTGCAGTGCTTTCAGGCACTGCATAAATGTCAATCCTTGGCCATCACTGGGTTGGTGAATATTTCTTTCTTAGGCCTTCAGTATTCAATCCCCAGTCAGTCCCACTGCTTTTTAGCAGAGCTGAATATTCCAATGGCCTGCAGCTTTATAATAGCACTCTGGAGATGCAGAATTATTCTATTCATTAAAACAGAGTATTTAGATAAACACCAATAAGATGCAGATTGGCTGCACAGATAACTCTCAAATACACCCCAGAACTGTAACTGCCAGACCAAAGGGCAAACTCACCAGGCTGGAGGGCAGTCACCTGAAATACCTGAAAGCTGAGAAGTATGAACTACACAGAGAGGAGAGATTCTGCTGGAATGACACAGGCAGGACTTGCCCTGCTTTATGTCTCACACAGATCTGCCGTGTGTCAGATTCTGGCTCCAGGTGTCTGTGGGACATCCTTGAGGGCTGGAGCCAGGCATCCCCAGGCTCAGGAATGCCAGCAGGAACTCACCCTGGGTGCCCCTGGCAGGTGGGGAAGAGGCTGAGCATCCTCTCTGCAGCTGCAGAACTGGAGATGCCTCATACCACAGCGGTACTCCCGAGGAGGGGGGCAAGGAGAAGGAATGAGGAGGTGGGCAAGGAGGAAAGACTGGAGCTGGAGAGCCCTGCAGGCTGTGGGCAGTGTGGAAGCCCCAGCCCAGCCCCACAGCAGGGCCATGAAGGCTCTGTGAGAGATGTGACAGCTGGCAAAGGATGCTGCTCCCACCCACACCCTCCGTGGGTGGCACTGGGAGGAACCACAGCAACAAGCAAACGTTCATCCTCTCTGCCACTGTGGCTGCACATCCTCCAGCTCCAGGAAAGCCACGTTCAGGGCACTCCAGATAAAGCTTCCCTCCTCCAGGGCAGGTGAATGCTCCTGCCGTGGCTCAGGAATCAGAAGTGCTTTTCTCACTGTGCTCAACAGACCTTTAGGTATATCAGTAAACAGCACGCAAGAACCTGCTCACACTAGAACTGACTGGGGAGAAACAGCAAAACAAGGCAAGGAGTTACTCACCATAAATATCAGAGGATGCATCAGACTTCTCCATCTGAATGTGCTGGGTAATTTTCTGACAGATTTCTATTTCTTTGTACAGCTGAATAGAGGGGGAAAAAAACAAACACAAAAATATGTTACCGTGGGAGGACACATCAATTGTAATGGTTTGGAGCAGATTTTTGGTTTTTAATTACAGGCAGAAGAAAGGGACTGTGGTCATTATTTATCAAACAGTTTCTCTCCACCTGTGTGAGAAGCATTAGCAGTGTCACTCAGCTCTGCTGGTAGAACACAGTTAAAGAGGAGGAAGCAGTGTTTTCCCACCACCATCACAAAACCAAGGATGAATCTATTCCACTCAGTCAATACCACTTGGAGTGCACAAGAAACAGAGTTTCTGTTCCTGTTTTCTAATTTACAGTAATAGCTTAACGTTTTTATATTATTTTAATGAAGACATTACAGGAATTCCATCATTCCACAGCACTGAAATCACAAGGACTGACTTTGTTTCTTAAACCCATTTCTTCATTATCTGACTATCAGATTTGCTATACCTCAGCATGACATTTCACCTTTAACACCTTGATGTTTATTTGCACCAAGGAAAGCCCTCAGCTCTTTGAAATGGTCATTAACATGCTTCCTGGGAGAGCAGCACAAATTCACACTTAGGCAGTAGCCCAGAAGTCCCTCCATCCAGCTGCAAATCCCTCTGCCTTTCAGCACTGAAGTAACAAACCATCCCTTTGTCTTTGGAAAAAATCATAGCCCCAGGTCAGCGAGAGCCCACAGGTGGATATTAATTCTGTTTATATGCTGCTGTGAGCTTGTAAAGAAGCAATTCACAATAATCAACATTTTGAAGCTCAGCGTCTGGACTGAAGGATGTAAGCCATTCCTTTCAAAAAGCAGAGGAACTAATTAGCAAAAGGTTTCTCTAATAAAAATATAATTTGATCTCCTGCTTCTATCTGCACTGCAAAAAGCAGGTATTACAGAACAGTTACAGACCCATGGAAATAAGTCCATTTTCTCCCCAAACAAGCAAACATACCAAGCGTGTTGGTTTGATATTCATCCATTAGACATCATCTTGCAGCATCCATCTCTACCATTCCCTTCCAGCATCTACACAGTCCCACTGACAGAGTTTTGGGTTAATTTCAGCTTTTCAGAATAAACAATAACTGATGACTGTGTCAATCCTACACCCTCTCAACACAAGACAAGTCCCCAAAGTCCTTCCAGGCAATGACAGCTAAAATCTGTCTCCTCTGAGTTTTAATTTTCCCCAGCTATATCACACTTCCTAGTCCTAGCACTCCTCTAGCATTTTCTCACTTGATTTTTTGTTGTTGTTGTTGACAGCATTAATGGAAAATCCCAGAACTTCTTTGCTAAATGAACAAAAGCCTCCATAACTAGCAAAGTTTTACTTCTTATAAGTAAACCAGCCACCAATGAAAAGGACTTTAAAAAGCTTTACAGCGTGCCTGTGTAAAATCACTGAGTTAAAGCATGACACTAATCCTGTTTGGTCTTTTTTTTTAATCTCTCATGGCAAAATTCCTTTGAAGTCTGCTTTTGAGATGAATGAGATGAAAACAGCCAGCTGAGGCAATTAAGGAAGTATATTCTCACACATAAGTCCAGACCTTCTTAACCTCAATCTTTACCTTCCCATTAAGGAAAAAAAAAAAACCCAAGAAACATTAAAAATACTCAACAACTTGTGTATTTTCCCCCTGTTTAAAAACCAGACAGAGGGACTGTAACAAGAAGTGCTCAGGCCCAACACCATGTCTTGAAAACCCCCATGGACAACAGGAACAACAGGAAAAGACAACTAGGAGGGAAGTTCAGCTTAAAAGTACCTTACAGTGACTTTCACACATTGCCTGTGGCTGTCTCTCCTCCCTCCCCAGACACATCCACACACAAATATGAGCTAAACACCAACCCAAGATGAAATGTTTGGAGAGATCCCTTTACTGAAAGCCAATTTGCTGTGGTCTGCAAAGCACCACGACTGCAAGATAAAAAGCATAACTTCATGCTACAGAATGTCAGATAAACACTAATTAACAGCGTCCTACCAGTGGCATTTCATTTGCCCAGTGGGCAGCATTACCAGTTCATAGATCTCCTCCTCTGGCTTTGGTACATAGAACTGGAGCTGGTTGTCCACGAGGAATTTCAGGCGCAGGTAGTGAGCAGAGTAATCCAGCTGGTGTGTCTGCAAGAGACAGAGAGGCTTATGAGAGAAAAGCAGTGTTCACCTCATCTCTGACACTCACAGCAACCAAAACACCCCAGCACTGCCTTCCACCAGGATCTCCTGGCCTGAAACCTGAACAAAACCTGGATCTCCTGCTCTCCCCCAGGAACAAGCATCCACAGTGAGCAGCCTCCTTGGCTCTGCTGACCTGGCATTCTGCTCCCTCCCAAGCTATTCCAGGAATAAGTTCATGCTACAGCAGCAGAAGCCTCAGAGCATGCCTTTGGATAAAATGATACTCAAAAAATGTTCTGCTAACAGAGCAAAATATGGCAGGAAAGGTGTTTTCTGTTTGGTTTGGGTTTTTTTTAGCATCTTCATAATTTAGCATGTAAATACAAAGTGGTAAATTTTAAGCAAAACACCAAAAAAATCTATCTGTCCTCTAAACTCAAACCAGCTCAGCATACACTGGCTTTGTAAGGCTAGAAAAAGCCAGGAGTTGCATCCTGGATTGCAGCCCTGTGGAAACAGGTCACACCATTTTAATGAATTAGTTATAATTAGCTGAGGATACAGCATTTGGTCTGGGAGATGTTAACGACCTTTTCTCAGCATGATTAATAAGGTTGATTTAAGCAGAGGTTAATGCAGTGTGTAATCAAAACACATTAGGAGTATGATAAACACAAAGGATATCATCCAGAAGTTACTTTCAAAGTTCCTAAACTAAATCTAATGAGAAGCCCCAAAGTGATTCACAGATACAGGAGGTAAATTCTCCTCACTGTCCCTTCTGAAATCCCATTATTAAAGGCTTTTATACCTCAGCCTTTTCATTTTACACCAGCAAATTACCAAGGTTTCCCAGGCTGTGCTGAAAACAATGGCTTATCTGAAAAATCATGCAAGAACATCATTATTGCCTGTTTGTCCTGTTTCTTGAAGCCTGGCTTTTCCAGTTCCAGCCAGGATACAGCAGCAATGAGGTGATGAGCAATGTGCACTGAGGGACCTGTGGCAGACATCCTACCCTGACCCTCCAGGGAACACACAGAGAACAGGCAATGCTCTGGAAAGTCTGGATTAGCCCAGGGGTAAAAAAGCTACCAGTAATAAGAAAGAAAACTTAAACAGATCTATTGCTGCACTCTGCACAGTGTTCTGTTCAGATATGTCCAATCCAAAGATCAAATTATTCCTGTATGAAATGGAGTATCTGAAATGGAACAACCTCTGTAATACAGATAAATTCCTAGTTAATTAAATAATGACTTTGAAATCTATCACAGGCCGAAAGAAAAACACCTGAATGTAGGAGATCCTTGATCCCTCATTTTACTTTTTTCTGTTTTTGGAAAGCTTTTCTCACTGATTACTGCTGTTTTCAGTAGTTTTATCTCTTACAGACAAACACCCCAGAAACTGAAGTGAAGCAGAATTGGCTCTAAAGGTTCAGAAATGACACAGAGCAGTCCTGGGTTACTCTCTGGCCAGCTTACATTACTGTCCCTAGACACGAAAGTGTCAGTGCCAGCTGTGTGTCCAGCTCCACACCACTGCCCAAAGCCCACCCCATCCACAGCCCCTCCAACATCCTCCCCTTGAGGAGCAGACCCAAGGGATGCTTTCCAGCCCACCCCAGGCAGGCAGAAATCACCACCTGGGATGAATTTATCCGGTTTGGGGACTCCAGGCAGAGCATCAGCTCAAGATAAAACTCGGTGAAACATTCGTATTTAGAGCCACTCATTTCTTCCAAGAAACCCCATCAGCCCAAGTGGATGCCATCAATCCAGTACCCTGCAGTCCCATCCAGGTCAGGGATGAGAGCCATGGCCACACTGCAGCCCAGGAGACACCCCCTTTAGTTAATTACCATCCTACAGCTGCCCCAAGGCTTTGTCTACCTCCAAATCTGACATTGGTTAGAGTGTTTCAAAGAGGGCCATGATTTTCTACTGGAGTGAAAGGAAAAGGTCCCCTGAATATGGACACAGACAGTCTGCCCTAAAAGCCAAACCATTAACCCACTTTTCTGTTGCTGGGAGCTGCATCCATATGTGGGGAGGTGGGAGCAGAAACAGGGCAGCTTTAATGATATGAATATCCTTTCGAGACCACCCAAAATACCTTTCAGCCGTCCAAATCAGCTTCTTGGTTTATTTATTTCTCTCCTAATAACTCTGGCTATGTCTGGACTAAATTAAGCAGCTAACCCCATTTAAGGCACAACCCGACAGCTTAACCGAGGTGCTCTGGAAGAAGAATTTACAGCCAGGGTGAGATCAGATTCCAGAGGCTCCCAGTGCCACAGCAGGCTGGCACACAACCCCAGCTGTTCAGCCAGCCTGGCTGCTCTCCAGCCAAGGAGAGGGCCTGGCATGTTCTCCCAGCTTGCTGGGGGAGACCTTCATGGCAGCACCACAGAAACACAGCAGCCATCCCACAGCATCGCTCCTGTGTGGCCCCAGCTTCTCCAGCAGGAAAGAATCAGCCCAAAAGCAAAGTAATCCCTCAGAGCATCAGGCTTAAGAACTTCTCAGAGGCTTCGAGCACAAACCCTGAGACCCTGGGGGAATCTGCTTCTTGGTCCATGTGCAGCTCCCTTTGAAAAATGCAAATTGTGAGGGGGAAAAACCTTTCTTACCTCACTTTTTATTTAGTCAAAAGACTAAGGGCCATGTAGTCATCTATGCTTGATTTTTGGTGTTCTTAGCTCCACACTGGCTCTGCCTAAATCCATGTACAGAGTGTGATTTCCTCCTCCATTTTAAGACACACTATTATGCAAATGTTAGTAATGCATATACATTCGTTCACACTGAGCAGTGTTACCACAGAATCACAGGATGGTTAAGGTTGGAAGGGACCAGCTATTACCTGTCAGCCACAGAAAGCAATTTGATGCATATACACTGACTTTTCCTGCCTTCCAAGTATGTTGCTAGTTACATCTTAGGAGAAATCTTTGAGAAACCACTTTAAAAATGCTTTAAACACTCCTCCCACCAATCCTGCATTATAAAAGTGTCACAAAGCATCCTCCAAAGCCTAACTTGCTGTACAATAACAAGCAGCAATGTTAGCATAAGAACACATTTTCCACAATGACTTCGCTGCACTTAATGTTCTCCAACAGAAGAATCAAGCTCAGTTTAACAGCACAGATTTAACCATATCTACAAACATGAGGAGGTTTATATGAAATGTAGAGCTTGAAATGTTTACTGTACCAGAACTTGACTGGTTCTCAGATGGCAGATGGCAAACTGATGTGAAATGATGTGGATCAGATATTAAAGGGGGGAAAATGAGCTGAATGCAAGAGACAGAAGAAAGAGATTGATTATTAAATGCTACAGAATAGAAGGCATCCCGAGAGTGATTTTCAGGCTGAAAACTCTTACAGAAAGGAAAGAAACAGGTAAGAGCTCTTGAAGAAACACTCACCAATCTCCCCTTCTCCTTAAACACCCCCACCCAGTGCAGCAAACACACAGTGAGAGACCAGACCCTCAGCAGGCACCTGCTGCAACCACAGAGCTATGCCAGCTCACTCCGGCCGAGGGTTTGATCCACTGAGTTAACCACTCTTACCCAAAGGAAAACATAAATCCTAAAAAGAAATCATTACTAATAATGTGTCATCCAGCTTCCCTGTTATGTCTCTCTCCAAAAATGTCATCTTTTGCTGAACACAAAGCAGAGCTTTCATGAGCTGCAGCACACCTGGCAGAGAGACGAGCACACATACAATTACTGGAAACAAACGCCTTTCTCTCACCTTGCCTCTCTTCGGAAGCACATGCAACACGTTCTAAAAGTCCCCAAACTTAAGCTCTCAATAGTAATAAATGTTTTCTTTTCTCCTGCTGTTGTTGATGTACAAAGCAGACTCACTTTTCAGAGCAGCATGTGACAGGAGTCGGGTCTCGCTGGCTTAGAAAACACACATTATGTAGCTGCCAGATCTGAAAGCCTGTATTTAATTTGTCAAACTTTCCAACTCATTAGAGATATAACTCTTTTCAATGACCCAATGTCTCTGATACTTCATCTGGCAAAGAAATCCAGGTGGTTTTTCTTCCCCCCACAGAAAGGTAAAAGTTTTCTCCTGTCCCCTCGTGCCACCCACACGCTGGCACAGGAGGCTGCAGTGATTTCCCAGCTGCCCCAAGGCACATTTACCTTGCAGATCATTTCCAGCACGTCCCTGGAGGTGTCCCCAGGCCGGATGACTGTCAGGGCAGGCTGGTTGTTGGGCAGGCAGAACCACGAAGGGGTGAAGTACTCGTGGACCCAAATATCACAGTCGGGGTTGTGCTGGTGGACACTGCTCAGGGCCACTTCTTTCTCCCTCTAAACAGACAAAATCCATCATGACTATCCCAGCCCAGCACAACTCCCTTCTCATCAGTAACTGGTGCATTATGTGCTATAGCACACATTATGTGCCATCTCCCTCTTAGAGAGAAGGTATTTTGTTCCTAAGCCCAGGTTGAAGGCTTGTCTGAACAGGAACCTGCAGTTTTCCCTGAGCAGGATAGAGTGTGCCTTCCCTTGCCACCCACACAGCTACACTGCTGCAGTGTGCTTCTCCTGGGATTTCACCCTATGGCTACTGGGAATGCAACAAAAAATAGTAGGGATAAAAGCAGATTTAAATGTAAAACTGAAATGCACAGTGTTTCTGAGCAGACCAATGCCAGCAAAACTGTTGTAGGTACTGCACCTCCAACGCTTAGAGATGGCAAAATAGCAAATCTTAGCATTTATTCTGAATTTACTGTCTGCAAACGTGGGGGAAGGAGGCAGCTGGAGAGCTGGGGTTTTACCTTGCCATCCGGGACTGTGTCATCAAAGATCCCTTCCAGAGATTTCTTTACTGAATCGACTCCTTCTCCAAACACCTGAGGAACAACAGAGGGAATCTGCTTTAAAACATGAATGAGACTCCCCGTGTGCAGCACCTGCCAAGGGCAGAACAGTCTGTCTGACATCCAGCACGGAAATCAAACTGAGAAATACAAACATGCATATCCAAACACGCTGCTTGGAGAAATTTTTCACTGTTCACTGGGGAAATTGTTCACTGTAGAAATTTGGGATGGGGAAAGCCTTCTTTATGGTTGGTAAGTCCCATCCAGCAGTCCCTCAAACCTCTTTTTGTCATCCGAAAAGAAATGACACAGGAACAAGGAGGTGTTTTCAGCAGAGAGAGGATCTCAAACACCAGGGCAGCTCATTCCAAGTGCTGTTCCTTAAATACAGGGAAGTTCTATCCTGTGCCCACCACCCCCAGTTCCTCTCCAGGACCACTCCTCCTGAGCACAGGTGTGGCTTCACTGACACACCACTCTCTCTCCAGACCTGGCCCCACCACAAAGGTTTGCAAGGCAAAACTGGGGGAGCTCTCCAACATTCCCTCTGGCAGATGCACTGGAGAAAAGGAAAATACCAGCTTGATGGAAGTGCAGGGAAGGTGAAAGACAAGCTGGTGATAGGGTGGTGCAGCAAGATTAGAGGCCACTTCTGCTTGGAGGTCTGTCCTGACTTCCTTGCTGCAGCTGGACTAATTTTATCTCTTTGTGCTTGGTTTCCCCACCTGTAAAATGTGGGAAATGAGCACTTTCCCACCTCTGCCAGTGCTGAGAAATCAGAAGGGCTCTGCTTCTGGCTGGCTTTGTAATGACCCAGCTGCCAAAATGTACTCAGCAAACATTCAGGCACAAGCCAGCGTAACCCTTCTGTAATGAAGTAGGAGCTGGTAACCCAGCACGAGCCAGAGAGCCAAAGTCAACAGGATTCCCTGCAGGAGGAATGACCAAACAGGAATATGTGCAGGATCCACCCCAAATCAGCACAGGACTGCATCAGATGGCCAAGCAGGGCTGATGCTGCAGCAGAAACCAATAATGAAAACTGAAAAGTTCAGTTTTATAGCTCCACATCAGCACAGCTCTAGGATCCAGTTGCTGGGTTTGTTAATTACTCCATGGCTAAAATGAAGCAGGATGGGAAAATGTCTTTGCCCTTTAGGGATTTACAGCTGGGTGCTTCCAATGGCAGCACCTTACACATGCAAGGGGAATGTGTTCAGGCACTGCATTTAGACATTTTGCTACTTTCTCAAAACCTCCCACTTGTTACAACTCTCTCCACAATGACTTTCCTTGAAGCTGGAGCAGAATCCCTTTCCATGCCTGTGCTGTGAAGGAGCAAGGGGGGCAGCAGTGGGGGAGGCAGCATGAAGAATGCAATTATCCCCAGTGAGAGGGCAAACAAAAGGGGGAACTCAGGGGGAAGTGAAAGCAGGTTTGAAGGCACAGCACAGGCACGATCCCAGCTTAGGACAAGGGATTTGGGGCAAGTAAATACAAAGCAACAGGGATGCTGCAACACCGGCACAAGGACTTGGGAATGTGCTCGAGGAGCTGCATTCCAGCCAAACCCTGGGCTTTTGCTCAGCCTCTAAATATCAGGTGAACTTTTATTGTCTCGCTGCAAACAAGCTGAACAATTCCACAGCATTCATTCTGTGCTGAACAAAACAAAACAAACACCCACTGCTGCTTCAACAGACAGCACAAGAAATCACAGGGCACACAGCGTGTGTCCTTAGCCCTTCTCCCCACAGTAAGTGAGAGAAGAGGAAGAAAAGCAGAGCCTACATTTCCTGCAATTAGGTGAGGTATGGCTCTCAAAAAGTGAAAGCTGTAATTAGGGATGTTTGGAAAGAATAACAGGGAAGCATCTTCCTACCACACTGAAACACGTTTTCTAGAGAAAGATCTGGGCAGTGACTCAGTGGAAATAGCACAACTTTAGCATTTTTATAAATCAGAAGCAAAACAGGGAGTGTCCCAACTAAATGCAAAGCTTCTTGTCCCCTTAGGAAGTTTTCACCAAACTCAGCTACACTTAAAGCATTGTATGAACTCATAATTTTAAATTAAAAATAACCAAACAAGTCTGAACTGGGGGCTTTTTCCCTCTCAAAGTTGTATCTGTTTTACACTGCTGCTTTATTGCTCCCGAGATTAGGGAAGGCACCTTCAGGAAAAGCAGAAGCAGCAGAAATGCAACGACAGAATTCAGCGACAGAAAGGGCAAATTCCAAACCTTTAACAGGAGCTGCTGTGCACTGATCTGCAGCTCCAGTCCTGGATTTTTGAAGAGCATGAGGAATGAGATGACTCTATGCCAGTGACTCTGTGCATGAGCTCCATTCTGCCTGCTGACAAACCAACCTTGCAAATAACAACACCCCAAACTTCCCAGTGCTTACCTGGTTAATGCTTGGCCTCCCTTGCTTTTTCTTCGAGGTAGTATCCAGCCCCCAAAGAGAGGAAAACCTGCTCCTCCGCTTGCTGGCAGATCTGGACATGGCCTGTGTCCTTCTCCTCACTCCCGACTCCCCCGTGCGAGCTGCCACCTGTCAATGCCACATGGCTTCACAATCAGAGGCTGCAGCAGCACACAAACCCCACCAAGCTCTGGAGTTTGAGGGGGAAAAAGGCAAATCCTATGGCAACAAAGGGTAATCACTAGAGGGGCAGTGGGGATGCTGCCAGGCCACTGCCTTCTCACTGCAAATTAACTCACTCCTCCCAGTGTCAAACGTCAAATATTGAAATGGGCAGTGCATACCACCCCCCATCATTTTTTGGCATTAATTTATTTTAAAGCAGCCTAATCATTACAGAGCAAAGCCTCAGCACCAGTGAAGGGTTTGGGGGTTTTTTTCTTTTTTTTTTTCCTTTTCCTAGCAAGGTTTGAAAGCTGGGCATGTGAAACCTGAGATTTCCAAACTTATCTGTTGCTTCCCAAAAACCTGGTCTTCCTCTTTGCTCTTTCCTGTGGAAACACTCTGGGCATCCTGGTGCTGACTCAGAACTGCAGCAAGGCAAGGCAGATAAAAGCTTGCTGGGAGGTCATGGCACTGAAACCTGCACTTCCTTAAAGATAAGTGACATCTGAAGGAGTGAGCAACACACAGGAAGGGAAAAAGGGAGCTGAAATGACCCTTCCCATCAGAGCAGTGTCAACTGCTCTGCAAAATGGCCCAAGGTGACAAAAGAGTTTTGCCTTTACTGAGCCCAACAATCTGGGGACAGTTTCCCAAGTGAGGAAGCTCTGGAGCAATCAGTGGGACATTACTCAGAGCTGATGTGTTCAGCTGAAGTCAGAGCAGATTTCCCACATGGAGGTGGCCTGAGGAGAGGCAGCTCCTCTCCTGCCAAAAGGGAGTGGTAGGGAATGGCAGGTATGAATGAGAGGCAAGGCACAGCCAGCCAGCCAGACAGGCAGACCCACCCTGCCAACTGCACTTCCTGAAGCACCTTTGTGCTGCATTCCCACAGCCCAAACCAGCAAAATGGCACTGTCACACATTTGGCAGCCCCAGCAGGAGGGAATGGCCACATCCCCAAGTGATGCCCCAGCTACCAAGGAATTGGGTGTTTGGATGCAGCACATCCAAAACTCAAGTCAGGATGGACAGAAGGCTGGCTGGTGCACCCAGGGAAGTGTGTGAGGAATGGGGGCTCTCCTTGGGAAACGTGGGGAAATCAAGGGAAAGGAGAACTTGAGCACCACAGCACCATCTCCATTTCCACAGCCTGGACTTGTGAGACGTTCTGTAGCTGTACCTGGGATATTTTCACAGAGCCACCTGGGGTGACCCAAGTTATCCTTGGACAAATGTACTGAGGAACATCTTCAGGAGACTCAAGTCATGGAATCACAGAACGGCCTAGGTTGGAAGGGACTTCAAAGCTCATTCAGTGCCACCCCTGCCACAGCAGGGCACTTCCCACTATCCTAGGCTGCTCCAAGCCCTATTGTCCAACCTGGCCTTGGACACTCCCAGAGATGGGGCAGCCACAGCTTCTCTGGGCAAATTCCCTTCCTGAAACTTGAGTCAGGTTTCCCAACGTGATGCTGCATTTCCCCACCTTCCTGGGGGCAAAGGAGGACACGAGAGTTTGCTGCGAGGAGAAGAAAACACGTGTCTCTTCCAACACAACATTTTCAAAACATATTTTTTTCCCTTGGCTCTCCAGAGACACCAGCATGAAGAGGCAGACTGTTTTTCAGGCTAACGCTCAGTGCTTTGCTTGATGCAAAAAAAAAAAAAAGCATAAATGCAAATTACAGCCCGCCACTTAAAAAATATAATAAATCCACCAGCAATTAGCAGGATGATGACGCTAATCTTTTCATATAAGAAAGAATAAAAACGCCCCTGACTGAATTACAGCTCTGCATTCAATTGAAGGGTACAGCTGACATCTACAAGACAACAGTGAAGCTCAGCTATTTCTGTGAACCTCCAGGAGTCCAAGGTGAAACTACAAGAACTTGATTTCAACTCATTAAAAACCCACCACTTTGCTTAACATTCCCCTGTACTTTTAAGAGCTGGGTCATTCCAGCATTTAAATTTAAACAACCATTATTTGCCACACTGCAGGTAGCACAGAAGAACATTTCCCCTCCTCCCTCGTGAAGCATCAGGTGTTGATGCCCAGAGAGCAGATATTGGAATACTGGTCAGCAGGGAAGGTCGCTGAGCATGGGAAGGTTCCACTCACCAGGGCATGGAAGGAGGACACGGAGAAGATGCCCAGGCGGCCCATGGCGACCTTGGTGGGGCGGCTGGCGAAGGCCAGCAGGCGCTTGGGGTTGGGCAGCTCCCCTCCCTGCAGGCTGGCCAGGTAACAGCGGTAGCGGAACAGATCCATCTGGAACTGCTCCAGGTTCTGCTCCCACACGAAGATCTGCGGCGGCCGAGGTTCGGGAGCAAGGGGAGAGAAGGGGAGAGAAGAAGAGTAAATACCTTGGTAAATGCTTTGAAAAAATTCTGCTCTTCCCAGTAACACACCTTTTCACCAATGCTGATCTCACACAGGAAACCCTGATTCCCACATCCCCCTGCCCGCCCAACCCCCTAAAAGATACGAATAGTAAGAGTTTTCATTAGATGGAAAACAACTTTTTCTACATCCATGGCAGAAGTCTCCTCCTGGGACAACTGCTCCTTTGATACAATGCTAATTAACAGGATTAAAATTTCATTTTTTATTTTCTTTGTATTTCCAGGATTCTCTGCTCAGCAGTCCCTTAAGAGGCTTCTTTCACGCATCAAGAGCATCTGAGAAACCAGAAGAGCAAACCCCACCAAACTCCAGGCACAGGGCAACCCAAATCAGCAGCCACAGCAGCAGCTTTGCTGTGAGCACCAACAGAGCTTGAAAAAGAGCCATACACTGGGGATAATTAATCTGATCAGTGGAAGAGTGCTGTAATCAGCCGATGGAAGGACTTATTTAAATAATTCAAATAGCTTATAGCAAACAGTTTCAAAGCATCCAGACAAACTCAGTTACATAAAGAGAGAGACTGCTCTGCCCTCTCACTGTGACTGACAGCCTTTGAGAGGAGCTCTTTAGCATCTCCCTCCTCTTTCTCCCCCATCCTCATGGATTGTAACCCCTTCCAGGGGGTACAAATCCCTTTAGCTCAGCCCCAGCCACTTGCCATGCTTTGCATTACAGGCACACTTGGCAGCCGTGGTACGAGCGCTCCAAATGAGGGAAGCAGGAGCCATATGTTCATTTCCCAAAATAAGGTGCTGCTGCAGCAGCAGGAGAGACATCTGCTCGAGGCTCTCTGCTTCTGAAACCCAGCTTGGCTGTCCACTTGAAGGCAGAAGGAGCAGGCCCAAGGGGGAGCCAGGGATGCAGCCACAAGGTCAAGGCAGGCCCTTGTGACCAACAGAAACCAGAGATGGCTTCTTCAGCCCAGCTGCCAGCAGAAGCAGCAGCCTCTGGCATGCTTAAACCAACAGCAGCAGCAGTGTTTGTCAGTGTGTGAGCAGCTGCTCCCCAAGGCATCCTGCAGCCATGGCCTGGCTGCCTCCTCACTCACTCCTGTCCAAATCTCCTGGAGGTCAGGAGAAGGCAGCCCATGCTGGACCTTAGTGGAGTACATGGTGCAACTAAGGCAAGCCAGCACAGCTCTCCTGCTCCCACCTGCTCTGGGGAACGAGCTCCTCCAAAACTCTAGAAGGCCTTAAACCCTCACTAAGGACTTATTTAATGAGTAAGAGTTTACCTGATCCAGAATGGTCTTCTTCTTCTTGGAGTCTGTCACAGAGGACAGCTGCATTTCACCCATTTTCTTCATCTTCTCATCCATGTCGATCTTCTGCTCCAGCTTTTTGATCTCTGTTTTCAGGAGTTTCACCGTGTCCTCCTTGTGGTGCTGCCGTGCCACGGCGGTGGCACAGGCTGAGTGGATCGCCGTGATCCAGTTCTCCAGCTCCGTCTGGCTGCACGTCTGAACACAGGCAGAGAAGTCAGCATCCTCTTTGAAACTGATTGCAGATTAACAGATGCAGTTCCGAGGAGTTTCCTTTCCCTTTGATCTCAAGATTCAAAGCCTTAAATCCACTTACCCCTGTTGAAGTAATAACCCCCCCATCATCCTTAAGCAGGCCATTTTTAACTTGGCACCAGCACTTGGAATTACACCTCTATCTGTGCTTTGCAGCTGCGGGGTGCTTCCCAGCAAGGCCTCAGGAATTACCTCCCTGGCTCAGTGCAGTGCTGCCACATGATTTCTAAACTCCCAGTTCCTTAAAGGCAGAGAATGTGCCAGCCCTGTGCTCTTCCCAGGATGGAGAGCTTTTCTGGCATGCAGCAGTTAAAAACAAATTAATGGCATAAAACGTGCCCATGATAAGTATGAGCAGCTTTATTATGGTGCACAAACAAACAAGCTTTCCATTTCTGAAGGTCCCAAAGCACTCTGAAGACAACCCTTTTATCATTAAAGGCAGGCTCATCCTCATTTTCATAGCTCTGGCACTGTCCCCTCCTAAGCATGGATATGGCAGCTTGGGAAAAGGGAACACTTCCCCTACCTGGAAGTGTCCAAGGCCAGGTTGGAAGGAGCTTGGAGCAACCACGGCAGGGTGTGGAACTGGATGATCTTTAAGGTCCCTTCCAGCCCAAACCACTCCACAAGACACCAGGCTGGAGCCTGGGACACCAGTACATTTTTCTGGAGCTGGACTATTCTGATTAGAGGCTTTTTTGAATCTTTCCAGATTCTTCTTTCCAGATTTTCAAAATAAAAAGTCAATCATCTTAGGCCTTTTACTAAACTCCATTCCTTTTTACAGTAGGTTATAAAACAAACTTTACAGCCAGCTCAGGGTTGCAGAGGACTTTGTGTAAGTGTCAGCCTGTAGCAATAATCACACTGCTATTTGGCTCCTGGCTGGAAAAGTAGCAAGGTGCCAAACCACCTTGTTCTAATTAAACTTTCTGATGATGCCTGATCTATTAATAGACAGCCCAGCATGACTTCTCCATTTGCTGGAGAAGTTGAGGAAGGTCATCCTTACTGAGGTCACAACCAACAGCTAAGGATGAAGCCAAGGAGAGATTCCCAGAGAAGCCCAGTGGGAATCACATATGCACAGACTGGGTTTCAGACTGATGCTCCCCAAACTTTTGTGCTACTGAAGCAAGTAGGACACACGTGTCCCAGAATGACACCACTTTCCCCACTCCAGCTAGAAGCCCTAAGCAGAAATAGGATCTCCTCCAGAGGGACTATCTCCTACTTCCCAATCTCCTTGCCTTCAGCTGGCACTGTACACAGGATGTGGCTGAACTGGTCAGGCTCCCTGCTCAGGCAGCACCATTAACAAGCCCTCATTCTACTGCTGAAGACACTCTGAATCCCCTTTGCTGAGGAATGTCTGCTGGAAATACGGGAATTATTTGCCAGAATGGGAGACACTTTGTCCACAGTCAGATGGTGAAACCTCATGCCCTGCAGAGAAGAGAGCAGTGCTGGACTTGGAATAAGATGGTGTGTTTTGATAATTCCTAGCAAAATTCTAACAGCATTTTTTACCATACTAAATTTAAAAGTATTATCTGTAGACCATTAGATTCATTTTTCTTTTTGGTTTCCTGGGTATTGGGAGGGAAAAAGGGATCTGGAGTGGATTTTAGGAGCTGAAGATGAGCAGGGGATGGGAATTACTCCCTTTCTCAAGGGAAAGGACCACACAAACAAGCTGCAGACACCTGACACACAACTACATGGTGTCACAAGTTGCTGGGAGCTCCTGGCAAACACATGATGTGTGCCAGGCAGGGCTGGGTTTGTGTGGGCACAGCCAGAGCTGCCTGAGTCGTGTGGGAGGGATGGGATGTCTCTGGGTGCAGTGCCGTGGAGAGGCTTGTTACAAGATGTCCAGGATCTGTGGGCATCACAAACAGCCCTATTTTTCTGTTCCCCAGGACAGAAATAGTCTCCTGCAGGGCTGTGGTCTCTCCTTGCTAACCTGCTACTATAGCTCTGTGCTGTGTGTGGGGCAAGGGCAGCAAAGCCTCTGCAAAGCCCTGTCTCTTACAAGTCACTGAGAGTGGCACAGCACACTTAAGCCCAGCTGGATGTCCTGTGTGGTGACTGGCTTGGTCTGTGTGTTCTAAGCATGCTGCCCAACCAGTTCTCACTGTAACGCAAGAGCATTTCTTCACTCTTTGCTCCAGCCATCTACACAAAGAGGGTCTGGTCAGTTAATCAAACAGCAGATTTGACACTGATCATGTCCAAATCATGTCCTTCCTCTAGTGCTGCCAGAGGAAAACCCCAAACCTACCAGAGTCAGCAGGATTTTTCCATTGATCTCAGCCAGAGCTATGATGTTCTCCTTGATGTGAGACAGAAAAAAACTTTGTAAAAACTAACCTGGAAGAGGAAAGCATCCCCGAGGGAGTTGCTGAGGCAGAAGACAAAGTCCTTCTTGGGGTGCTCAGGCACGGCTTGCACGATGCTGTTCTCCACCCAGACAGCGTGTTTGGGGATGCTGTTGTGGTCAATGCCAGACCTGCCATCCGTCTCGTAGAAGAACAATGTGCACCCTGCAAGAGACAACGAGCAGCACATTCAAATGCCCTGCAGCTCCTCAGCACCGAGACTGAGCCTATAAATAAAGCCTTACAGGGATCTCCCTGAGTTTTGTTCTCCCCAGGATTGCCAAACCAGAAAGTCACGGGCAGTAAAACACAGACCCAGATGAGAAACATGGTAAGAAGTCACAAATTTGGGGTCATCCATGGCCACCCCATCCCAGGGAAAACTCAGGCGTGAGATCCTGAGTCCCCTGAGGGTGAGAAGCAGCTGTGAGCCAGCCCTGGGAGCAGACAGGCCCCCAGGCATGGCCCAGCCTCAGCCTCTGCAGCTGCTGCCACAGTCCCTGCAAGGCAAAGATCAAGCCATTTAATTATTAGATGCAGACAGTAACTGGAATTAAAATGGGCTGGGATGATCTGTGCTTGCTGAAAGACTGACGGACAAAAAAATTTAGCTGGGGACAGCAAACAAACTGCTCGATGTTACAAAATTATCTTTACAATCCTCCGGGGGAAGGGGAAAAAAAGTATAGAGCAAGCGTGCAATTTGGGAGATTCTGAAAAAGAAAAGGATCTCCTCCTCTCCCACCTTCCCACACTATCTCCAGCTGTTTATAAGCTGGCACACAGTTGCTGTGTCACTGGAAAGGGATGCCCTGGTACCCAGGCTCTCAGAAAACTATTTGCAGCCAAAGACAGCTGTTCACTTCAAAGCCTTGGGTAAACACTGCCAGTATCAAGGCACAGCAATGTAAGGAGTTAACACTCCACTTGAGTCAAAGCACTTCAAAACAACATCCCTTCCCGGCTCATCCTTCCCCTTTTTCCTCCCAGATGGCCCTTTGTTTGCCCGCTCCTCACAGCAAGACCTTCCTGCCACAGGGCTCCCTCCCAGGAGATTAGGGCTGCCCCTCACCTCCCTCTCTCCTCTCCCATTTCCCCAGCTCTCCAGCCCCCACAAGGGATAGCTGGCTCCTAACTTTGCTGTTGGTTTTAGAATAGCACTGCAAATTAAAAATAAACAAGTGCTCTAAGAAAAGCTCTCAGTGGGGAGGACAGAGTTTGACCACACTGAGCTTTCTGGGTGACCCTACTAGAGCAGGAAACACAGCTCTGCCTCTGCTGGCTCTAGCCACAGCAGAGGAGAGGGAGGCCAGGCCCAAAACTGTGGCTTCCTGTTTCACTGCTGCTGAAGCACATGAAGATGAGTTTATGAGCACGTGCCTAGCAGGAACTGCAGCAATCCAGGGAGAAGAGGATCTGTGTCCTGGGCAGCTGTGGAAGGAAGCAGAGTGGCCAGGTGATGAGGGCTGCCCATCACGGGGAGGGTGACACAGTCAAAGCCAACGTCACCCAAGCCACATGCCAGCCTCCATGGCCAACCCATGGCTTCCTGTCCACATAACACCACAACTGTGCTGCAGCTCACTCGGTGTTTATACTCACGGAGCTTCTCTTGGGGAAGGAGAGGCCCTAAAGCCTGAGAGGTACAGGAGAGATGCAGAGCCTGGCAGAGCCCCTGTGTGAACACAGGCCACTGTCACCACCAATGGGCTCCCACCATCCCATGCCTGCAGTGGCACATGGGTACTTAGCTGCCACACAAGTGTGCCATGGACACACTTCTCCAGGGAAGCCACCCAGGGCAGTGCCAGCATGGTTTGAACCCCAGCGCTGTGCCGTGGACTACACAGGTGCCATCACCGAGCACATCAGCAACCACCACATGAAACCTCTGCAAAACAGCAGGGCCACTTCCTCACACTTTATGTGAACGATACTGAACTTCACAGTAGCTTTTGTTCCGACTCCAGGCCCCTGGTTTCGCCACCCCACAGAACACACTGCACGTGCCCACCTGGGCACACCCCTGCCCACTTCCTGCGTACCTTTCAGGGATACCCAGTAGTGCTTCCACTTCCTGCGCGTGGCCGACTCCACCTTCTTGTTCTTCTTGTGCACCAGGAAGTTTTTGACGGCCAGGGCGCCGGCCTTGCGCACGGTGCCCTGCGCGGCCGTCAGCAGGATGTCGGACTGGCCGGGGGAGCTGAGGGTGCCGCTGCTCTGCTCGTCGCTCAGCGCCGAGCCGGCCTCCTCCAGCTGCTCGCTGGTGGTGCTCATCTCCAGCTCGCGGCGGAAGTTCTCGTAGACGCCCTGGCGCAGCCCGTCGCCCGCCGAGCTGCTGCCGCTGTCGCTGCCGATGAAGGCGCGGCTGGCGGGCGGCGAGTAGCTGGCCGTGGTGGCGTTGGAGCGCCGCGACAGCAGCTCCGTGTCGGTGGCTGCGCCCTCGATGCCGCTGTCGGTGAACTCGCTGCCCTCGCCCGCATTGACGTCCTGGGTGAGAGGGAGACACACAGTGAGGGGAGAGCCTGGCCAAGACCCCGAAGACCCAGGTGGCACCACATTTCTTCACACCTCCGTTTTTTCTAGCACTGCAAATCCCTCATGTCTTTTCCTCCCGAAGACAAGCAACCGGAGGAAAAGGTGGGGTAGATGACAAACAGGCATCGCAGCATCCTCAGTGAAGAGCTCTCCACCTTGGAGAGAAGGGTGAAGTTGTCCCATGGATTTCCCTACAGCTTCATGGGGACAGATTCATTTTCAACATTTTCTATCTCCCAGCCCCAGGACTGTACTTTCTTGACTGCTGCAGGAGTCCCTGTGGCTCCATAATTTGCCTTTGGGGCATCTGAGGTAAGATTGCTTCCTTCTGGAGACAAACAGCTGGAGGAAAGGGTGGGGTAGAGGCAGAGCTTCGAGCACAGGTTAGGGAACACCAGTCACACATGCTCCACTCCGGGTGGTACCTCTACAGCCTTGGCAATTTGGAATATAAGATGCAGCATCATCTGTTTACATTGAGCCAAGTTAACAGTGCTAAAGGTTTTGCAAAAGGAGAACATATGGTAGTAAAAACTGGCAGCGTTGAGAAAAGCAGCGCCCAACCTACGCGTTTTGAGGAGAAAACATTGATATTGTGCATTCACACCTACAGCTGAAGATACATTTCAGACACCCCAAGGCCGACCTTTGAAAATTATGTAACCAAAAAATGTTCTTATTTTTTTTTCCTCCTGACAGGTTAACGTGGTTGAGATTATTTCTGCGTTCATCACAAACTGTAATGACAGGCCATGTGATACTCCCCACAAATCCCACAGACCCTTCCTGGGCCCCAAGAACTTGCAGTGGAAGCATCAGAAGAGACAAGAATATGGTCAATTTGAGCAAGGCAGGAGAAAAGACCACTGAACTGGGGTTTTGAAGGATGTGATGCAGCCTGCCCCCTGCTACAGGGTTAATCCCTCCAGGGGGATATACACACCACCACCTTGGTATTTACAGGCATCTGTAGCAGATTTTTGAGGACAAACAAAGGCCAAACCCTGTAAATGGAAACAAACATTTTAGGTACTCGAGAGAAGAGGGATCCAGGGAAGAAGATGCAAAGAAGTGAGAAATATGGCCAAAACAACAGGAATTTCAGCCTCTATCTCTCCTGCAAGAGCAGCTGGTGCTTGAATCAAAAGGTTAAAAAAAAAAAGGAGTCTCTGAGAAGAGGTAGCAGAATGGAGTATTTATTTTGAGAGAAAACAAGCTTCCAGATGTTGGTTGAAGCACCAGTTTTCTTTGTATCCAAGAGCAGCTCTGCAGAAACAAAGAAACCCTCCATCAGCTCTGTTTGAAATCATCCTCCTGTGGAGCAAGGGCTGGCTGAGGAGAGCTTAGGGGCAGGGGAAGGGTTGACTAACTTTTAAGGCATTAATTTGCAATGGATGGGCCCGTTCTCTATAAACACCGCTTCCCAAGGGAGACTTGGAGTCCAGCTGGAAGAATAAGCACTTCCTTCCCTGCTCAGTGAGCACAGCTATGCTGGTCCATCTGGTTATTTAATGCAGCACACAGTGACAGACAGGCTGCTCTGGCCAGGCCAATATTGCTCTGCTGCTCCCTGTGTGAATGAGCTGAGCAGGGTTTCCTGTAAGCACAACCCTGTATCCACCCAGAGCAGCTCTCACAGCCTCACGTGGGTCCTGCTGTTCCGATACACTTGTTTTTGGAAGCCAACTACCTTCTCATTCCGTGCAAAGGAGGAGTATCTGGCATGGGGAAGCGGTGCTGCTCGGAGACCCATGTTTACAAACACTGCCACAAGCAAGGCTCTGCACTTTGCCATGAAAAACTGGATGGTGCAGCTTGCTCTGCCAGCACTGCCTCCACGTGAGCACTGTGCCAGGGATGCTCCAGGCTCACACTGCCCTCTGCCAACACAGCTACAGTGACCTACAGGCAGCACTGAACCGAGCCCCTGCCACCACTGGGATCATCATTCCCAAGGAATTGCTGCTTCCTGGGCACTTCTTCCTCCCTAACTTTACACTGACAGTGAATAGGTTTAGATTGATTTTTGGGAATAAATTTTTCCCTGTGAGGGTGGGACAGCCCTGGCACAGGTTTCCCAGGAAAGCTGTGGCTGCCCCATCCCTGGAAGTGTGCAAAGCCAGGCTGGATGTGACTTGGAGGTACCTGGAACAGTGGAAGGTGTCCCTGCCCAGAGCAGGGGGTGAACAGGAATGGAATAAGTTTTAACTAGTCCCTTCCACCTAAACCATTCTGTGATTCCATGATTCTGTGCTCTACAAAAAGGACAGAGTTAATTCCAAAATCTTAGCTGATGTAATTTTTTTGGAAGCATATCTCATGCTCCAGTTAAAATGAGCTGATTTAAGAAAACAAAGAACTACTAAAACAGACCACCAACTTGAGGGAGATAGGATTTGTAATCTTGCCAGCTAGTGTGTGGATCAAATTTTCTTGGTGCTGATTAGCACATGGAGTATTTTTCCAAAAACTGAAGCTGCCCCAGAGCTGCAATGCAAAGGCTCTCAAGGTCCTCCATGTCCAGTGTGCCACAGCCTTCTCAGGTGACCTTGGTGAGACACTGCATTAATTACCTCAGTTTCCCTGCCAATAAATTGGGCTTACACTCTGTAACCAATATATGAGCATATCAGTTTGTAAAAAAAAAATTTATAAAAAACCCTCAAAGATGGAGAACTCAGAGTAAATATATGTGTTATACTTGCTCATGAAGTTAAACTGTAGCACATTTTGCAAAGACCTCTATAATCTTTACCACAATGCAAGTGATAGGCCGGACTGGTCAAAAGATCTTTTCAGCGTAATGTTACAGCCCTGCTCCTAATCTCCCTCTCCTCCCTGCACCCCCTTTTCCACTCTTAAATATCCCTTATCAAAGGCTTGTGGGCAACCCATTCAAGGCCTTTGGTAGGAGGAGGGTCTGAGCAGCCAGAGGTCAGAGCAGTTCCCAACCCGGAGCTGCAGAGTTATGAAACGCGGCATTGAGGGAGCCTCGAGTGCTCGCCAGGCTGGCCCATGAGAAGATCGCTGCTGGGGTTAGGAGGGCTCAGGGCATTCACTGCACAGGTGAAGAGGTCTCTGCTTCCCAGTTCCTGCTGCACTGTCAGCTCATTCCCATCCCAGGGCAGGGAAAGATCCCAGGCAGCTGCCGGCATGTGCTGCGGGAGCCTCGCGGTGCTGCGCTGAACACACTCAGCTGAGGGTTCTGCACAAAGCACAGAGGTTTCCTATTGTGATCCCACAGAAAGCTGCTGGGGCACAGGGGGAAAACAGTCCCAAGACAGGAACCAACTGTAGCAGGGTTTGATGAACACAGGGGGTTTATTGCTCTGACTGAAGGCTGCTCTGTGGAAAGCAGGGAGACAAGGGAAACAGCAGCAGAGCTTCCACCAGGATCTGGGATCCCTGGCAGTGCTGAGGGCACAGAGGAGCAGCACCATTCCTTACTCTGCTGTGTCCTTGGAGGTGCCCAGAGGTTATGAAAGAAGGCTCAGCAGACAGTCCTGATGGGAAAGAGGAGGGAGAGGTGGAATGCCCAGTGTAAGAGAGGTTTGCTGTGGAATGAGGACTGGAGCAGGGCTGAATGGTGCCATTGTCACCAACAAGGCCACATGCCAGGGCAGCCCTAAGAGCATCCCAGTGAAATGAAGTGGAATGAGTTATCACAGCCCCATCAAGTGCAGAGAACCATTTAACTGATGAACCAACTGGGTAAAGTGCTAGTGGAAGCATTAGCAACCCACTTAAATAGAGGGTTTTTTCTTCACATGAACACTGGGTTTCAGGCAAAACAAGGCAGTGGGGAATAAAACTGTAATGCAACAGCTACATTAGGCTAATGTACCTGCTGCTGCAGCTTTTGAATACTCACATGATACCCATACCTCTGTATGTCTGCTGCAACCACATTTGTTAGATAATTTTTGCTAAATTTAAAAGATAAACAGATAAAACCCCTTTTGCTTTAGGAAAAATGTCTATATTCAGCTAGCAAAAATCAGGGGAGGAGTTTTGGGACAGGTTCCAGTGTCCCCATGTTGAACATACCTGGTACTGGCCTCTGCTAGAAGAGACCACAGGATGGGACAAGCCTTGCCCAACTCTCCAGCTCATGCCTGGGCACACTCAGAGTGCCTGCAATAGCTGCACGTCCCAAATTTCCCCCCATCAGCCCTGCCACAGACACTGTGACAGGCCTTGGTGACTCACTTTCTCCTGCCCCACTGACAGCACTGATTCATGGGCACTTGGGGGCTGATTTAGTAGGAAAAATCTTACTTCTCTAATATAAATAGTTCCTCATGTGGTTAAAACTTCTTTCTAAATGAACCATTAGATTAAAAGTACAGCTGAGTGGGGGTTTTCCTTGGAAGGGGCTCCCTCCAAGCCAATGCAGATCCTTTGTTCCCTGTCCTGTTGAGCAACAGAGCGATCAGATGCTCACACTCAGCAAGAGTGATTGCACACAACCTGTCTGGCTGCTCCTGAGGCAAGCACCACAGAATACATTGCAAATGGGTGAGCAGCCTGATGGTTTGCATGCTTTTATCTGACTGGTGTCCCTTTGAAGCTCCTACTTGGAAAAAGATTGGCCTGATAAGAGTTTTTCCTTTCTTTTCAGTCCTGATTCTACCATCATTTGATGGTCAAGGTAAGGCTTGCTGCACTTCCAGATTGAATCCTTTCTCCACATTCACGTCCAAGAAGCAGAGATAAATCATAAATTGCAACTGAAACTTGACTGGGACAAATGGTTTGATTCCTGCTTCCATGCACTCACTGCACTGGTGCAGCAGTTCTTGAGATGTCTGAGAGAATCAATTTTTTTTTTTAATTAAATTTAGAAAAAAACAAAACAAACCCTTGCATGTGTTATTAAAGCTGCTCAGAGTGGTTTGATAAGCAAGCAGGTTTGGGTCATGGTTCTCTGAAATCAAATCTGCCCCTGAGAAAAAGGTACTAGCTCTGACCTCCAAATACTTCTCCTGGCAATAAACTCTAGTCTATGAAATGGTGAGTCACAGTCACAGGTGTCTGGGCAATAATCCCTGGGAAAGTCTTGAGGCATGGATTTCAGTGGATCTGGTCCCAGGATTTCTTTGTGAGCTGGTGGTGAACACTTGCAGTGTAATTTGGCACCCTGGAAGAACAGCCAGGAGATAGTGGGATGTGGAAAGATGTGCATCCACCATGCTCCTGTGGGACAGCAGGCAGCAAACAGCACTGTGCCAAGGGTCTGCCAACCTCACATCCTCTGCAGACAGCTCTGGCTCTTACCTCAGCATCACCCTCAGCTCCTTCACTCCGTGTTAAGCTGTCACCTCAGCTCTGGGCACAAAGGCTTGGGAGCATTTTTGGTTCACTGAGTCCCCAAACATTTTCCAGCCAATATGTGGGCCCTTCCAGAAAGATCATCCCTGTGCTTCCCCAAGGAACCTGGTTGTCTTACCTTAGATGCCCTAAAGGCAAATTATGGACACACAGGGACTCCTGCAGCAGTCAGGAAAGTACAGCCCTGGAGCTGAGAGATATAAAATGCTGAAAAGGAAATTGTCCCCACCAGCTCCTCCCTGGCTCTAGCACTGACTTTTGAGGGTTGCTAAAGTACGTAATTCCATGAAGGAGAATGCAGCCCTAATCCAGTAAAGCCTCTTGCAGTGTGGTCCCTACACACAGCTCCCGACACCTCCATGGATCTGGGGCAAATTCCCACTTTCCATCTGCTCAGTTCTCGGGTGCTGCAGTGTTTAATCCCTCTGTTCCCAAAGGATTCCCTGAGGACCCCCCAAATTTACCCTCCTTTCATCCCAGTCGACCACCCAGCTGAAGGAAGTTTCTAGAGAAGCTGAATTAACCATGAACTAATAAAAGCAGCTGAACTGTGCTCGAGTTAAACCAAGGGCAACGTGCCACCAAAACCCTCCCAGTTAAATTAAAACACAGGGTTGGGTTACTTTTTGTTTGCTGAAGCCAAGAAGAGGGAATTCTTCCTGCGAAATGCAATAGAGAGGGTAGAAATAGGGGACAGCTGCTAGAACAGCAGCCTGAAATCCAAACACATAATCAGGGAGGAGTTCACCTGAACAACACCCAACTGAAGGAAGCAGGGAAATGCCTGTCATCAGGGATGATAACCAGGCACAGCATCACATGCTGAAATACTCTGAAAAGGAACATTTCAATGGAGCACTTCACTGGAAAGGAGCACTCCTGCAAATTGCATCCATGTAAGTAAGCAGAGCCCAGCAAACAAGCAGCTGGGGCAACCTGTCCGTGATTTTTAAGTGCAAAATACTTGGAACTAAAACCATGCAGCATGTATAGCTTTACAGAGAATACAACTATTGCCAATGTTGTTATATACACTTCAGAGGTATAAATGACAAAGTCCTACTGCTTAAAAAAACATGCCTGAATGGAGCTAGATCAAATATCAGGACTGGTGATTTGCTTTCCCTTGGCCTCCAGCCGAGAGCTGAGGAAGAAAAACAAATTAAGATCTTTGAAAGAGGTATCAAAATATTTGCCAGTGAAGACCAAAACACCAATTTTCACATGCTCCTTTCCCTCACAACATTGGGGCAGAGTTGTGTGCTCTGAAGGGAGTGACTGCTCTTTGCTTTGAAATACCCCGACTAGGAAATACCTGATCTAATCTCCTCCATCTGGGTGACAGGGCAGGAAAGACCTTTGAGTGTGGGTCTGAAGCCTTCCTCAATGAATCCACTTCCAGTCAGCTAGGCTGTAAACAGCTCATTTGGTCTAGACATTCAATGGGTCTGGACATTCCGAGCTGCCACACCAGGACCCAAGATGTGGATTCCCAAGCGGTTTACCCTGATGCAAGCCTGGGCTGCCACAAAAATGAGTTGTTTCCACTTCCCCCAGCCCATTCCCACCCTTTCCTCCCCCTCCTGGCCCTGTGGCTGGGGGCTGAAGGCAGAAATGTTTGGATTATGAGGGTGGTTTGCCTGGAGGCTCAGCAGGGTGACCAGCTGACCACTGCTCCTCAGTGGGATCCAGCCCCACAAGCCAAACGGCCCTATTCCCAGCTTTTGGGCAATGGGGGCATGGCTCAGGCTACATCCAGGACCTTGGGAACAACCTCTGTCTGAAAGGGACTGGCATCAGTGAGCCCCACACTGCAGCTGCAAACCAGTAACACCCTGCTTCTACCTACTCACTAACCTGTGTGCCAGCAATTATGAAATGCTGCCAACTCTCTCTTTATTTCTTCCCTTCATTCCATCTGAAGTCAAACAGCTCAGATTAAAGGTCCGTGTCAATCTGATTTGGAATCACACTTAGGTTGGAAATAGCCATGTTTTCCAGACTACAGGCAGAATTCCTTTAAAGAAGCAGAGCTCCAGCTGCTGAAGATGCTCTGCCTGGAAAAGCCATGGCCAAGGAGGGCTGGAAGAGAAGGCTGGGAGGCCACAAGTGCTCTGCAGAGAATGAACAGGATGCAGTGGAAGCCAGAAGCAGAAAAATATTTCAGAAAAGAGAATCTTGGGACAGGTCAACCCAAGAGCTTTGGAAGCATTCCTTGCACAGGAAGACTCCAATATCTAATCTTCTGGTTTTGGGAAGAATGCCCTGAAGGGAAGTTCACCCCATACTCTCTCCCTTTGTTTTCCTGAGCAGTTGGTATTTGGGGAGCAAGATACTGGGCTGGATGGTGCTTGCATGGGACTGACCCAGTGTGGTCCTTTTCCATTTTGAGGTTTTATGCTCTATGCCACAAAATTATTTTGTGAAGAAGTTTTGCACAACTTAAAACCAAGTATCAGCTCTCTGGAGTTTAGCCATCCTACAGAACATAATGGAACACTATAACCAGTTACAAAATTCCCTGAGATAGTAAAAAAAATCAACTGGAAAGTTTGTCTAATTTTAGACTGGTTTCTCTGTACATCCTGATCTAATTCCCACAAACCCCCTTGGTTTCATCTCTTGCATATTCTGCAAAATTTTTTATGTAGGGTTTTTTTTTTTAAGGTTTGAGATCCCAGATTCCTGCAGGCTACCTAGAGAGGCCTAAAAATAGTAATAAACATGAAAATTGGACAAAAGGGGATTTAACACACCAAGGACATGGCCTGGGGCTGGCGCTGAAGCTGGTGCAGCTTCCAAGTGAGCTGGGCAGGAAGTTTGTTCCTCTCCTCCAATCAGCTTCATAAAGAATACGGAATAAGGAGGTGGCAAGACAGGCTTGGGAGGGGCACAAAACTGTATCTCAAGGTTTTAATCCCTTAATTCACAGAATCACAGAAGGGTTTGGGTTGGAAGGAACCTTAAAGATCATCCAGTTCCGAATCCCTGCCCTGCCAGGGACATGTCCCACTATCCCAGGTTGCTCCAAGCTCTGTCCAACCTGGCCTTGGACACTTCCAGGGATCCAGGGGCAGCCACAGCTTCTCTGGCAAATTCCCTTCCTCAAACTTCAGTTAGGGCTCATAACAGCAGGGGAACATGGGGTACATTTGTCCCTGAACACACACCAGGAGAAGGAGGAGGAGGAGGAGGGAGTCTCCTGCAGGCAGATGTTTAGCTGCCACAGGACACAACAGGACCACTAAACAAAATCTGGATCCCGCAGAACAGGCTGTAGGATCCTGGGGATCTCCCAACCCACAGTCAGAACAGGCTGTATCCAGCCAGTGCTTTCTCCCTTCGAGGAAGAATGGGTGCAAATGTCAGCCAATTAAGCCCTTTCCACCTACACCACATCAGCTCCAAAAGTCAAACACGATCCCAGCAGAGCTCTCCGGGAAGTCTCGCTCGGCAGAGCTGAACCCTTAATGGCACAATGTTGGGAAAAGCAGAACTGCTGCGTGGGTGCCCCAGAGCCACCCAGTGAGCGCTAATCCCTTCTGCACAGGGAATATAATTGCCTCTCCATGGAAAAAAATCCCTTCCATTAGTGGAAAGTGACTCCCACCGCTCCATTTAAGGTTTAAATTTGGACATGGAGAGATTGCCTTCTCTGTTTTTGGTTTGTTGGTGTTTTTCCCTTTAATGTAAACCACGTACTGCCAAACCCATGGATAAGGCATTAGAACAAAATATGTACAGCCAGGATTCTGGTACCTTCTTGCTGGGATGTGTTTTTCCTCAGCACAGCTCAGAGAGTACAGCCAGTGACAACTTGCAGTAAATTTAATTTATAGAAACCATGATGATGTTCATGCATGCAGCTGAGCGTGCATGGAACAATGTTTGGATTCAGGAACCAAACACCAGGGCACAAGGCCATCACTGTGGTGTCAGACTCACCCTTTTGGCAGTGACCTCATTAGGAACTAAACTAGTCAAGGTCACCTACAAGTGACCATCGGGCCCTTCCAGCACTTCTAGCACCAGGGTAGCTGAGAATAAAAAACCAGGCACAGCTACAGCTTTTAAAAAAATGGAAAAAAACCCCAACCCACTGGCAAACATAACCCCAAATTCTTATGAGGATTGGCAAAAGGGATCTGGGCAGAAACCTCGCTCTTGGCTAGGAGAATCCATTAGGTGACTCTGCACTCTAACACCACAGAGCAATGACACGTCACTGGCCTGGAGGCCAAGAGGGAAAACCATGTCCAACACCACATTACACTTGGCCCTGGGTCATCTTTGTGTGATGCCCTCACAGCCCTAAGATGTAACAATTATTTTGCAGGATTGGAATGGGGGGAGGCAGTTCAAAAGGCTGGTCAAAACACAAATTTATAGCAGGAAGTGTTTTCCAGCATGAGGACACACATGGCAAGCTCTGGGGCAATGGGGTTATCAAGAGCATGAAGATAAAAGTGCTGAAAGATTGGGAGGGCAGAGGGAAACAAAACTGCCCAAGAGGTGCCCAAGTGCCACCTGGCACACGCCAGCACAGTGCCAAGGAGCACAGCAAGAGCAGTGCAGTGACACAGCCTCAGCTCCACTTCACACCAGCGGTGAGGAGGAAAGAGTAGTGAAGTGTGAGACACTGCTGGACTGTGCAGACAGACACAGATTGATGGCCTCCCTCCTCTCACCAAAGCCATCCAAAGCCACCCCATCAGGCTCACCCAGGCACTACTCCTTTCACTTGGTGTGCAAATTTGGCCTTCATTTCCGCCTTTTCAAACACATAATGACGGTCATTTCCCTAAGCTTGCTCAGCCTAGGCTGGGGCTGACATGACTTCATTTCTGACAACTATCTTATACTTACAGGATGCTGCTGGGATTAAAGACTTGGGAGGAGAAATTTTGACCTTTGCAAAGCTTTAATTTTGTTGAATTTATCCGTGGTAATAATCACTGCTGAGACTCCTCACAGCCGTCATCTCCAGTCTCAGGAGATACATCCAGTGAAACCAGCCCCACAAAATTATTTCCCTGGGTATGGCTGAGGCCTCACAAAATACTACTTAAATTCCAGACTTTCACTATGTGCCTCAGAGGAATCTTCTGAATGCCAGCATAGGCACTGAGAAAAAAAAAAAAACCACCTGGCTGTTCATCACTGACTCCATTCTCTTTTTCCTTAAATACACCTGAAAGCAGGCTGCAGGCAGCAGTTGCACCCAACAATCTTCAGGAAAGCTGTTAGGTCCAAGGCTGCCAAAACCGTTCTTTTTTTTTTTTTTTTTTTTTGCTTGTTGTGGTTGTTCTCTTGCTTTTTATCCTGCACTAGTGCACCAAAGGCTTTTCAGCTCCAAGAGCAAAGAGCTGATTTGGAAGTACAAAGCTGCTGTTGTAGGACGCTGCAGCATCTGTTTCAGCATGTCAGTTTTATATTTAGCAGCAGCCCATCTCCACAGATCAAGCACAGCCAGGAAGTCCCTGAGCAGCCCCATCCCAGCAGCTCCCATGGGCCAGTGCCAGAGGATGAGGGGGCACAGACTCCTGGAGCCCTGCACAGCCTGGAACCTGCCTGGTGTTTGCTGCCCAGCCTCCTGGACAACTGAGCCAACAGCTCAGCCAGCAGCTGGACATGCACTGGCCAGCCTCTGGCCCTGACCAGTATGCAGCTCTCCCCTTTTTCTGGGTCAGACACACACTGCACAGCATGCAGGACGAGCCAGGCAATGCCATCAGGGGAGCAGCCCTGCCCCATCCCTGCTCTGTGTCCCCAGGCCATGTTTCTGAGCCATTTCTAGAGAATTGTGCATGTAAAACATCAGGCAGCTGCACCTCTGCTCTCAGAAAGTCCAAATGAACTCAAATGGAGCACAGTCTGCCCATAACATGTGTGCCAGGCATGGTGAGGAGAGGAGGGCAGGGTTTGGAGCTTCTTTCTGCCCCTCTCTACACATCATCTGCCACTGAACTGCCAGCAGAACCACTGCCTGCAGCCTGAGGCAGGAACTCCATCAGGCAGGACAGGGAAAAGCAAGGCAGCATGTGGGAAAGCCCCGAGAGCAGCCATCAAATCACAGGCCTGGTGTCTGGAGAGCAGGAGGGGCACCTGACAGCAAAGATCCTCTAGACTCTGTGCTGTCCCTGGCCCAGAGATGCAGCCTCTTCTCAAACTGTGCACCATCGTTTCTCAGTTTACAGGAGGCCTGGCAGTGCCAGCACTGTTTCAGGGAGATGTTTTGCACAGACATGAACATCAGTTAATCAGAAGAGTGAAATTTCAGCCCAGGGAGTGTTTAGTACAGAGGGGAAACACTGGCAGGTTTTTTTCTTTGCCTCCAGCCACGAGTGCAGACAGGGGAGGGTGACAAGGCAGGGAGGGCAAGGAGAGGGGACACAACTCTGCAGTGGAGTGATCAGTTTTGGCAGCTACCCTGGAAAAAAAGGCACCGTCAGCACTGCAAAACACGCAGGGAAATCTTCTGCTGGCAAATGCAGATTTCCCTTTCCCAGAGGCAGTGAAGAGTGGAAAAGGTCCAAGGAGAGCTGCAGATAAGGAGGGGACAGTGATGGGATCAAGCCAGCCCTGGAGACCAGCTAGTTCACCTCTCTCCTGGAAACAGCTCTCTGCTTGGAAAGGGGCTGTTGATGGAAAACACAGCCTGGGAGAACCTGGAAAACCTTTACCTACAGACCCAGCTCAGCAAATGCCAAATCACAGAAGAAAACTGCCTTACCTGGGTGGTTTTTGCCCTTCTGCCTTGCATGCTGCTGCTGTGGCTCATCTGGGGGTTGGTGGCTCCTTCGGAAAGGCAGTGGGACTTCCTGCAGGGGAGCGTGTTGTAGTTGCTGTAGGAGGACGGCGCGTCCTCAGCGCTAACCGATGCCATCTTATGGCCCCCGAGCTCCGGCATGTCGGACACCAGGTTCCGGCAGTAGCCTCCGAAGGCGTTTCGGGGTCCCCCATTGATGGCGGCGCCGGGGGTTTTGGGGGAATACAAGTCGCTCATGGAGTTGGCCCGCTGGCAGGCCACCGGGGGCTGCGGGCTGCCGCCGGCCTCAGGGCCCTGCGCGGCCTCAGCGTCCTTGTCCTCAGCCAGGCCCAGGATCTCCTCGTTGCTGGTCAGGTGCTCCTGGCTGAGGTCGGACAGCGAGAACTCCAGGCTGTCCTCGCGCCAGATGTCAGCCGACTTGGAGCGCTTCTTCTTGAAGCCGGCGGCGTCGGCGAAGGCGGTGCCATTGGCCGCGTAGCGCAGCGCCCGCCCGTCGCCCTCAGCCAGGAAGGGCGCCTCGTCCCCATAGAGCCGGCTCTCCTCCGAGTCGGGCATGCTGTGCACCGAGGCGGCCGTCAGCACCGTGCTGCTGTCCACGCTGGGCGTCACCGACGAGTCCGTGTGGTAGGACACGGGCCGCAGCCCCATGTCCACGCGGTCCACCCACATGGGGCTGCCAAAGTCCTCCAGGCCAGGCTCGGGGGCGAAGGGCTCCAGGCCGTTCTCCACCAGCGACTGCGGGATGCTGGGGGTGCTGCTGGAGCGCGTGCTCACCTCGGAGTTGCGGTGCACCATCTTGCCCGAGGAGGCGTGGCGGGCGCGGCGCGAGGCCTTGCCAGACAGGCGCAGCGAGCGCGACGTGTGCTTGCGGCCCAGGCCCGGCTGCTTGTCCCCGTACAGCGCCTGCTCCACGCTCTGGCTCTCCGCGTTCCCCATGGCGTCACGGTCTGCAAGGACACACGGCGGGCACCGTTAGCAGAGGAGACACCCCGACACAACAAAACTGCTTTTTTGGTTAATTACCCATCCTGTACCAACACCTACACCGCAGGTTCTCGCAGGACCTGCTGTAACTGCTGCAATAATCCCACAGAATTAATTAAGGAGCCAGCGGTTGTACCAGCGAACTCAGAAATACAGTTAAATCAGAATGTAGCAAACAGCCAGGCAGCTCTGCTGGTGCAAGTGAAGAGTGCAGAAGAGGGAAGGACTGACCCTTGAAGCTCCAGGGTGAACTGGAACCAGTTCAGCACCACAGTGCAGTCTCAGCTGTGCACACATTCACCTGACTCTCAGCATCATTCCAGCCAACAAACTCAAAAAATCGACAGCTGCTGTTTATCTGCATGTAACAAGATGCTGAAAAGTAGAGATGTACACCTTTAGCTGAGAGTCCACCTTCTTTTTTTTTTAGCTAGGAACTGCAAAGTGAAGCACCAAATGGCAAAGTACAAATCCAACCCTTCAGCAGCGAGCTAATGACAGGTTTGATTTCTGGAACAAAAAAACTGTGCAACATTAAGCAGGTACAGAGAGCCCCACACAAGAAAGCCGTATTATGAAAAATAAATTAGCATGAGTGACTCAGACTATACAAAAATAACCTCTCCTTCCCACTCCCTCTGAAGCAGATAAGCAGATCCGAGCTCTTTGATCTGAGCTGGAACGCAGGGACGGGGTTTGTGTCCCCAGCCCCAGCTCCAGCCTCCTGCATTATTCAGCTGAGCACATCCCGCCGTGAAACAGGTTTCCCATCCAGGAGGTGGGAGTGATGATCTGATTCAACCTTGGGAAACACTTTGAGGTCTGCGATCTCACTCAACAAATGTCAGAAATATTTTATCAGTAGTATTGGGTCCTTCTGGCCTCATGGCAAGAGGAAGAATAAGAAAAGTAAATGCCAGAGTTCAAAATTAAACAGCAGATCCTGAATTGCACACAAGACAATTATATAGAGAAAAACAGTCCATCAGTCTTGAAAAGAAATCCCAAGACAAAACTTCTTTGTCGTGAGGTATTTCCATTAGTTTTAGTTGAAAATGAAAAAGCTGCCCTGACAGTAAAATAATCTGGAGTTTTTAATTTCTTGGGGCAATTTCTTCTCTTTGGAGGGATGCTGATGGGTACTGAGCCAGATGCTAGCAGAATGAATGTGACCATGTATTTTCCCTCACTGTCTATATGCAAACCATTGCTGCTGCACAGAACTGAATTAACCCTACAAAAAATACATGGAAAGTGAGGAATTGATGGCACTAAACCTCAGGACAGCACAGCAGAACTGAGCTCTGCAGTGACACTTCTGACCACAGCCAGAGGATTGTGCTTCTGCTCCTCTACCCAGCAAAGCTGAGTAAAAGGCTGAAGGTAAAAGCCTGTTTGGTGCTGGAGAAACACACAAAACCACAAATATCAGGACATTTCTGTATTGAACAGAAATACAATTGCATGGGAAGTAAACTAAGGCAGGAAATGTCCTACATCTACAGAAATTAATGGCAGAAGTCCCTTTGGCTGCCATTACTTCTTTAGAAAAATAAATGCACTGAAGGAAGGACAGGTTTAAATCCTAAAAAATAAAAAAAAAAAAAAAAGAAAAAACCCAGTTTTATTAATCCCTAGACAAAGGGTTATTATCTCATAAGAGCTACAGCTCTTTGATACAGACTGAGAAACAAACATCAGCCAGATTTTGCCTATAGAACATTTTAAAGCACAAAACCTGCATCTTTTCTTGTGATCATATTTAAAACCAGGCCTCAACATTCCCATCTTTCAGAAGAAATCCTCTTGGGGCAATGCTTTCACTGCTTTGGTCCTGAGCTTCTTGCTAAGCACACTTTTCTTCTGGCAGGATTTCCACTGGCTGCAACACCCAGCAGAGCCATTTATCCCCAGTCTCCAGCCATTTATCCCATCTCAGCCATCCCTTCTCAACCTATTTAAGGAGAATGAGCAGTTTTCAAAGTTCTCTTGAAACCTGGAATGATTCTTTACCTTCCAACCACACCAGGCAAGATTTCCCCCAGCCAAAAAAGCAACACGACCACAAATGGCTTGGTGAGGGAAAGGAGTAGCAGCTCAGGCTGCATCCCGTGAGGAAATAACACTCTCCTGGAAGGAGAGAAGTCTTCTCTCCACAGAAGGAATGTTTAGGGAGTGATTTCACACAATGAGAAGTATCTGCTAGAGACTGGCAAGATGTGTCAGACTTCAAAGTAAAGACCTGATCCTTTTTAATTCTGTGGATTGGCACTTGGTTTGAGGACATTTGCAAATCCAGACAGCTATCAGTGAGGCAATACCTCACTCCTGCACCCTGGAAAGGCCCTGCCCGAATCCCACTGAATTCCTGACTGCAGGAATGCTAACCAGTGGGTGCAAGGGGGCTGCAGGCAGTGCAGTTGATCCAGCTGCAGCCATGCCAGACAGTGCCACCCCTGAGGTTTGTCACTGTCCCCTAGCAGTGCCCATCTCCCCTGGGAGATGCAGGACACGCCTTGGGAGGGACAGATGACCCCACCAGGTCAAGCTGAGGGGGATCCTCTGAAAGGGACCCCCATCCTACCTTCTCACCCTCATTTCTGCCACCCCTCCGCATTGCTGGCTGAGCATTTCCATCAGTTACCCTGAACCAATTCTAGTGCTTGTACAGTCCACTGAAATAGCAGAAAATAAATCCAGGGGGAAAAATAAAAACCAAAAAACAACAAAAAAAAATAGTTTGTTAGTTAGTTTTTGCTGAGCTAGTGAGTTGGCCTGGCACGTGCCAGAGGCAGCACAAGGGTGCCTGTCTGGGGACACAGCAGGGACAGGACAGGACAATGTGTCTGGAGGGTGACGCAGGAGCCAGGAGGAGGGACAGTGAGTGGCATCTCCTCATTTTTTGGCAGCAGGGAGCTCTTAGGTGAGCTGAGGCAGATGTGGAAAGGCAGCCCTGAGAGGGAAACAGGCACCGACTCAGATGCTAGCATCCTCAGCGAGCAGGAGCTAGGCAGGGAGGGGAGCCCCAGCCTCCCCCTCTCATGGCCACAGCAGACACCCTGGGGCAACAGCGTCTCAAACTGCTCCAGCTACGACTGCCAGATGCTGCCTGTCTGTGGCTTAACTGCATTTAGCACACTCAATGAAAAAAATCTGTATCAAATTAAGAAAATGAGTAATGTTAATGGGAGCTGCACGCAAGTGCTGGTAGGACAAAGGCTCCCCTTGTTAGCTCAGCAGCCAAATGCAAAGGGGACCATTACAGAGCTATCAAGGTACCACCAGGATATGACAGAGATCGAGGGTGACACATCTCCATGCTTTAAACAGGTCTGTGGTGGTGTCAGGAAGGAATTACCCTGAACCTCGCAGAGATCAGCGCAGGACCACGCGCTGCGAGCACAACTGCCTGGACGCTTTTCAGCAGAAAATGTTGATTCATCAAAACCCAGACTTTTTGTGGGAATAGAGTGCCTTTGACAAAATCTCTCTCTCTCTGGGAGGGAGAGGTTTGAAAAGCAAAGCAGGGAGACAGTCACGTCTCCTGAAGAGGCACCAGCGCCGTGACTCAGGCGCTCGCCGAAGACGCGGAAGATCCAGATTCGTATCTGCAGCCCAAGGCAGGCAAATGAGGGGTGGCAACTTCTTCCTCCACATCCTCAAAGAAGTGGCCTGACCATCCACACTGGGAAAGGGCTCTCTCTCCCAGAAAACCTGCTCCTTCCCAGTTCAGGGCAGGGAAAATGTCAGAATTGTGGAAGTCTTCAATAAAGTCACCTTTAAGCCAGTCTGCGCATCAAGAGACGGGACAGGGGGCTGAGATGTGTTTTTTGAAAGCGCAGACTTAAGACTGACATCAAGATTAGGCTGCTAGCAGGGAGAACAAGCGTTTGCAGGAAAGCTTTGGTAAAAACAGTCTGCTTTTCCCTGGAAAAGCAGACTGACCTCCAGCTGAACTGCTGAGGTTTTGCTGGATGAGTCTTACATGAAATGGTTACACATAAATTATATCACATTCTAGATGACCACTGATGATGGCCCACTCAAAGAACGTAATTTCCTTTAAAAACAGTCATTTTCCTTCCTCTTCCCCTACCCCTGATATTAAATTATTTCCTAAAATAATTACAAAACCAGAATACTCTTTTCAATTAAACCTGTGTTACTATCTCTTAAACTTGCAAAAGGCTGGACACCACTAGATTCCAGAAGCATATCAGAAAAATATTAAATTTCCAACCAAATTTGAAGCACCTCACAAGACAACAGATTGCAAATTTAAAATTAGATTCTAGTGGGAGGCCCTGGTGACAAATCTGTATTTTTCTCCTGGAGCATAGCTCGAAGGCTGTGAGAACCAGAACAATGATCAAATCCACAGCGGGCAGTGAGCCTACAGAAATAAACTTCTGCTAAAATCTGCCAGCCAACAACAAAGATTTTTACTGAACTCACCAGAACCACACAGAAAAATGTACAAGACTAATAACCAAGTGTGAACACACACATTTTATTGTAATTAAAATGTGCTTTTTCAAAAGGGCAAGAGAGAGGCTGAAATTCCACAGAAAGCCTTTGAGTTTCTCGGAAACTCCAGCAACATATTTCATTGTTTTCACATCAGAACCTCTTAACCAGCCACTTCTTTTTTGTGAGCCGCTCTCACATGTGTTAAAGCACAGGATGGACTCCAGAAAAGCCCTGCAGGCAACTGGAGTAAGAGGAGGAGAGAGGGAGGAAGGGATGTCACCAGGAGCCGCCTGACAGCCATTGAAAAGCCCCAGTGCTGCCAAGCCGGGGTACCCAGAACATGCAGCTCAGCCTGCCCTTCCCCTCCCCGAGCATCCCACAGCACAGCACAGCCCTAAAGAAACACACAGGGACCACATGTACCTTCCGAGGCAGTCCCGGTATCCAGCGCAACCTTCCCCCAGAGAGCTGTGGCATTTAGAGGTATAGAATTGCAAATGACCCCAAAATGAGCAGTTACTGGGACTGCAGAAGCTGTCAGCACCTGCCACTCAGCGACTCCATTACTCCCGCGTCAGAGTCTATGACTACATGCCAAAAACCTGGGGAGAAAGGGGAGAAAAACAAATCAGACAAAGGGTTAGCAGGGAGGGCTGCACAGGAGCATCTTCTGCCGAGGCCTGGCAGCAGCACTTACCTAAGGAGCACTTAGCCAGTACAGCACTGAATGCTGTGCTCAAATTCGGATGATGGAATCTGATGGTGGCAGAATAAATGAAAAACCCAGTCAAGCACCGCCAGCCCCAACCACAGGACGTGGAGAGTTCCTCTTCCCACAGCTCTGCACAATCCAAATCCCCACAGAGTTTAACATTCCCTCGCTGAGGCCGGTCTGTCTCAGCTCGGGGCCAAAACCACACCTGCATCTCAAGACGACCACCAAGAGAGGAACCTTCCAACAAAGCAGGGCTGAACTTCTGGCACCAAGGGGAACCCAACCGCCCAGGAGAAGCTGGAAGGCCTCAGAGGAGATTTCTCTGCACACTGTCTCACTTACAGAAAGGGCGGTTTTCCAGGCAGGGAATTCATTACTGTTTTCCAAGGGCGAATCAGACATTGGGGCAGAGCATTTCCATCTGGTTTTGTGAGCAAGGAAAGGATTCTCGGGTTAATTGTGCTGATGAAGGCACTGATACAAGACCAGGCTGTGCTTCCTTAGACCAGAGACAAGTCCTAAGGACAGTCCTCAAGTCAGACACTGAGCTCCTGTGGGTACCAAATCCCAGCCCTTTCCAGGCCTGGCACCCCTGGTGAGCTCTCCTGCAAGGATCCCAGCTCAATCCAGGCCTGGGAGAGGCTGAAGGCCATCCCAATCCAGCTCTCACCCAACCCCCCTTTCTCCCAGCCAAGCACCAGCAGTGAAACATCACCTCAGCACTGCATGTGGACTTGGGAGAGTTATAAACTTCTCCTTGAGTCCCATGGAATAAAACCCTGGAGAGGGATTACTGATGCCCTTCATGTTCTTAGAGCTCCTTGGTGGGAAAAGTGTGATCCTTGCTCTTGGCTGGATTCTCAAAAGACATGAGAGTCACCACCTCTTTTTTAAATTAAAAATATTCTTGTTTTCTTTCTCTTCCTTCAGGTTCCCTTCTTTACTCCCCACCTCCCCCTCTTCCCCCAAGCTGTTGGTTGAGATCTGAAAAGCAGTTCATGAATTGCTCAGGAGCTGGCAGAAATTAATAAAATGAACCTCATTTATATTGTAATGGACTCATTATCATGCCAGCTGCCAATAATTTCCAAGAGGGGAATCTTGCTGACAAAAAAGGTCCTACAGGCAAGAGGCTCCCCACCTGCACCCACCACATGGGGAGCAGCCCTGCCATGTGCATTCCTCACCTCCCAAAGAAAAGGAATTGTGACCATCTCTGTTCAGATCCACCTGCTACTTCCCCCGAAACACCTGACCAGAAGAACAAAACAGACAGCCGAGCATTTGATCAGATTTTCTATTCTCACACAGGTTTTGAGGAGTTTGTAGCTCAGCAAAATCTGCTCCAGGGTGACACAAACTCTGGTCACTCCCCTGAAGAAACCAACTCCAAGGCAGCCTGTTCCACACAGCACTTGTGCTCCTCCAGCAAAAACCTTTCTCTTCTGGCAGTTTTTTTGTTAAAAAGGGGATGTTTTCACCTGGATCTTGCACTATCCAAATCCTCATGCTGCTCCAGTACATCTGAAGGGCTGGCAACATCCTTTGCCATGAACAGATGAGTACTGGGCATGCACAGTTCCTCCAGAATACAAGGATTTATCATTACCCATCGACTCTTTCCTGGAAAGTTTTGCTCCTATTAACTTTGACAACTCCGTCAGTCTCTCCTCAATGAAACAAGTCATACTTTTGAAGAAGAACATAATTTTTTCATCCTTTGTCTAACATTAATATGCAGTGGAACAGTCCTCAGTGTCCTGGTTCATTCCAACTGCCCAGCTTCTGCTGCAGCAGAAATTCTGGAGTTCTGAAGCAATGCTTTCCTTCCAACAAGGTCCTGTAAGGTCCAACAAGGCAAAAAGTGGTGCCAGTGATCCTCACTCAGGAGGAAGGGCTGAAGCAAACATGAGCACAGCTCCAACACTTCCTTTCCAGAGCCCTGGACACGTTTGCTCCCCTGGATGTTCCCATGGAGACTGGCCAAGGGGGAAGCTGACCACTGACCCACCAGTCTGTTCTCAGGGGAGATGGACAGTTGTAAACATTAACACATGGAACAACTGATCTAATTTTTTACAAAATCAAATAAAGATTGATTTCTTTTTATGTGCACTCAAGACAAACCAGCCCCTGTTAGCACTGACTGCTCCCAACACACTCAGACACAAGGGTGGTGTGTGTGAGCCAACGCCTGCACACGTCAGTGCAGCTCCCGCGTTCTTTGAAGGTCTGCAAGCAGCACAGCTGTATTTACTGCACAGCCACAATCAAACCAGGCCAAGGAGTTCCCACAGGGCTCATCGTGCCGCAAATCCCAGCCGGGGGAGCACAGGAAACCTCCACGGATGGATGAAACGCAGAGTAAGGAAGCAGAACAGATTAAAGGAGCACCTTGTTATTCTTCACATCTGCTACCTGCGATTCCAGGTACAGCAAAGAGCTCTGACTTTCACATGCTGCAAGCAGTTTGCAAGAGTTTGGAGAAAAATCCAGCACACCTGTTTTCTTTTTGTTTGCGGACACTTGACAAGAACATGAATGGATGAAAAATATGGAAGCTGTAGCTTTCTAAAATACTCCTTTTCAAAGCACAACCCTTCCTTTCCAGTACAGGAAAAATCAGCATGCAAATATATCCATCCCCTCGTCCAGTGAACAGGAAAAGTTGGCAAGAAGGACTACAGCTCTCTTTCAATTCTATTTTTACTTTTTCACTTTATGAGGCATTATTTTTGTCAGATTTCAAATGCAATCAATTGGTTGTTAAGCAAATCTTCATCCAGTTTGGAGAAGCCCTCAGTAACTCTACCATCAAGCATCAGGATGCACATACAGGGACAGGAAGCAGTAGTCATTCCATACAGAAACTATTCAATATTCAGCAGCAGCTCTGGGCTGTATTCCCCACCCACGATCCCAGTTCCACACCATTGTAACTCCAGTGTTCGATCCCAACTCCCGAAATGGAGAATCAGGCCCTTTATTTGTGACTGGAGGCCACATTTTGTTAGTTAATAACTAGTTAGCTAACATGAATTGGTGCTGAAATCAGTCCAGCCAATCCCCTGCCCTGAGACTGAGGTAAATGCTCTCCTGTGCTCCAGGGCTCTGGTGCTCTCCCCATCCCATATCCCTGGGCTGCCCTCTGCAAAATAAACCCACAGGAGAGGGAGCACAGAATATCCTGAGCTGGAAGGACCCCCAAGGATCATCCAGTCCAACTCTTGGCCCTGCACAGACACCCCAACAATGCCACCCTGTACATCCCTGGCAGTGCTGTTCAAACACTCCTGGAGCTCTGGCAGCCTCAGGCTGTGCCCATTGCCCAGGGAATGTTCAGTGACCAGCACCCTCTGGGGGAAGAGCCTTTCCCTGATCTCCAACCTAAACCTCCCCAGACACAACTACAGCCACAACTACAGGGTTCTGACCCTGTCCCAGGGAGCAGAGATCAGAGCTGCCCCTCGGGAGGACCTGCAGCCCCCAGTGAGGTCTGACCTCAGTCTCCTGTGCTCCAGCTGAACATTCCAAGTGCCCTCAGCCACTCCTTGGATGGCCCTTCCAGACCCTTCACCACCCCCATGTCCATTCTTTGGATGCTCTTCAGTACCTTTAGATCCTTCTTAAACTGTGGTGCCCAAAACTGCGCCCAGGACTTGAGGTGAGGCTACACCAGTGATGGATGGATAGATGGATGGATGGAGAAGAGACTGTGCTATGCCCAGATCTTTGTTCAGAAATGCAATTCAGAAATGCTCCAAGCTTCCCCGCTCTCGATGTAGACACTGAGCCCCGAGACCAACTTTAGTGGATTGCAGAAGCTGGTTGACTTTTAAAGCAGTGAAAATAAATGACAAACGTGCTCCTCTCTGTGTTTTCTTTTTCTGACATTTAAAATGTCACAGAAGCCTTTGTTTGTGAGAAAATTAATTTCAAACCGAGCACGGCTTGTGAGAAAAATTAATCTGAACCCAACCACAGCTTACACTACCTGTTGAGGAATATGGCTGCTCCTGAAACTGAAGTCTGATGACAGTGACCATCCAGAAGGGTCAGGAGATCATCCATACATCCCTCAGAACTGGCTGGCAGAGCTGCAATTGCAAAACCTCTTTGCAAGCATCTTGCTAACATGCAACCTCCGTGTCTGTCACGGCTGGGAGAACAATGCTGGGGATCCTCCAGATGAAGAGGAGGGCAAAGAAAAATAAACCCACATTCCCTTTGAGAAGAGCTCCTAAAGGGGAAGGTGTGGGAAGCCCTGCTCCTCCAGCTGGAGCACCACCCCTATGACGATTTCCAAGGGAGGGAAGAAAAGGCAAAAAGGGAGGGAGGGAGGTTTGTCAAGAGACCTTAAACCTCCACAGAGCCAACAGTCAGCTATCCCCAAATCCCATCTGAAGAAAACAAAACCAGGAGCACAACACTGACAAAGCACCGTGGGGCCTTGGCAATAAATTAATGGAAGAGCAGAGCAGGTAGCCCAAGGGAAAGCCCCCTCTCCAGGGTTTCTATATTTATAGAGGGGATGTGAATAATTGACACGCTTGTGGGTTTGTTTGTTTTTCAATCATTTATACAACTATCTGAGCATGTTTTAACTCTTTCCCCTTCCCTTCCCTTTTATTTTTAATGGTGGGAAAATCCCCCTTTCTCCCCTGGGGGGAATCTGCAAGGTTTTACACGTTTCCAGCAAAGGGCAGAGCAGGGGAAGGATTCTAATTTCAGATCATCAGACATAAGCAAATCTATGGGAAGCCACGAGGGCAACTCCCTGGAGCCTGTGGGGCAGACTAAGCCCAGCCACAAGGGAGCTACAGCAAAGGAAGAGCCCACTTGGTCTCTTTGGAGGCTACAGGGTCTGATGTACATTTATGTTACTTAAAAAAATAAAAAGAATTGCCAAAATGCAGCTGAAATAAAAAATAAGGTGTGGTTTGTTTATTTACCTTCAGGTTCTGTGTTATTGTTATTACACTTCACTTAAAAAGGACTTTCTCCTTGTGCCAAATGAGCAGAGAATTGCTGATACACAGCGAGGGTGGGATGTGCCAAATACACTAAAAAGATTTAGGAGCAACAAGAAAATGTTCAGGCCAGGAGACAGAGCTGCAAATGGATCTAAGGGAGCTCACTGTACAGCCAAGGAGTGGGACCTTGCCTGCACAGAAGAACCACCCAGCACCACAGGCTCCAGCAATAAAAACTGAAACCCTTGGCTTGAGTGACCGAGGAGACAGGATGTGAAGGATTAAAATGTTGTGGAAAAAAATCAAGGGCAGTAATTGGGGTAGGGGGAATTGGAGAGGAAGTGCTTAGTGTATCTCCTCATTTAAGCACTGAGGTAAGTAATCTGATTTTCAAGCAATGCCAAAGACCTCACACAGATCATTAAGATGGTGCCTGAGATATGAAGTATCTAATTTTAGATACCCTGACTTAAGTACTAGGGAGGGAGGGATTCCAGAGGTCTATGGAAAAACCAGTGTGAAATACAACTCGGGCAAAGCACCATCAGCAGAGCTTTCCCTTTTTGGTCACACTGTTTCTGAGGAAGCACAAGGAACCTCACTGAGAACCAAAGTGTATGACATACCTCAATTACTGCTTTACAGTCAGGAGAAAGGACAGCAAAGTAACTTCCGTGCTGAGGCCCCGAGGGAAGCATAATAAGGAAAGGATTGAAGCAAAGGATGTCCTTTACAGATGACAGCATGCCTCGCACAAGTTTTGGCACCAGGATCTCTCTGTGAGCTCGTGCTTTGAAATCAGCACTGCTCAGGACTCGGCCTTCACTGAAATTCCACTGGGTGGGATGGAGTCTGGTGGCTCCAGCACAGCAGGGCAGGGCTGATTCCTGCCTGGCAGGCTCCCCAGAGCTCCCTTCTCTCTGTGAACACAGTGCTCTCATCAGCAGCAGGAAGACCCAACACAGCCACATCCCCAGTGTGAGAGGGTGCCAGGTGACTCCAAGGGGCAAAGCCATGTTCAACCAGCAGAAAGCATGTGTTGAACATCCTAAACTTCCCAAAAATCTAAGTTTATGCCTGACACATCAGTGACAGCACAGACACAGTTCTCTGGTGGGACAGGGACAAGTGAAGATGCTGAGACAGCCATTCACCCAGGCCAAAAGCCAGGACTCCCCACAGGACTCCCACCCTCCACCTGCTCTGAGCGTTCCCACCACGCTACACCAGCAACAAAAAGGTGCCCAAGGTGAAGCCCAGCTTCCCAAAACCCGACTGGGAATCCTGACTCCTGTTTAAGCAGAGCCTGGGAGGAGGCAGGTGAGCAGATGGCTGAGTGGCTGCTGTTTCCAGCTCCTGCTATCAGCCACACCAGAGCAGGTTTCCCAGCCGGGCGTTACCATCGCACAGCCCTGTCCCTCCGGCAGGCAGAGAAGGAGAAACCACGAATGCAAAGCTCACTGGGCTGTACCAGCTTGGCACTGCTGAAGGGAAATTAAGCATTCCGGTTTTATCTTGCACGTCCTGACAGAACCTGATGGCTTCAGTTTATCTGGGCTGACTGGTTTCAGTCACGACTCGTCCATCGCATTTCCTGACGCGGCTCTTCCCCTGGGGAGGAACACACAACACCAGGGCCACATGCTGGGTGTTGCTTCTTTAATTAAGAGGGGACAAACCCCATGAGGGATGGGAATCCCAGCAGAAGACACCCTCGGGGTTCAGGGGTGAGCCCCCACCCTGGGAAGAGGTGGGCAGGTGGGCAGAGCCAGAAAAAGGATGGATCAGCAAATGCTCTGGAGAGGAAAAGCCAGAACTACCAAAAGCCAGCTCAGGGTGGAAAGCTGATACCCATCAGCTCCGAGTGTGGCCTCCAAATAAAATGAAGGCTTTGCCTTCTTTTCCAGGGAGTGCATGGGGGGAAGAGGCATGTGAATCACCACATCTGAGGTTATCAGGAGCAAAACTCAAGAGTTTAAAATGTGCCAGTCAGCAGCAGCTTTCAATCTGCATCCCAAAACTATGAGAGCAGCGACCACAGGGATATGGGCAAGAATTTTTGTATTAAAACCTGCGGATCAGGATCCTGCCTGGGACTGGAGAACAAGTGATCCCAGCAGTGATGTATCCATCTGTCTGTCAACGGAATGCAAAGCTGGAGAGCACAGCTGAGAGATGAACAGGGAATGACACGGGAAGAAATGGGAAATTGAATAATTTCTGCCTGCTACTCTTGATCGCTCCCTGCAAGAAGATGACCCATTTTCCAGAGGAGGAAAGGCAGAAGACACCTTTCCAGGGAACTACTAGTGGAGCTGAAGATGACAAAAACTGGCACAGGAATTATGATCTGCCTAAGAAACTTTGCAGAGAGGTTGTGCTGAGAAGAGAATTATCTCATTCAGGTTTTTCATGTTTTCAATGACAGCACATAAAAATGAAATGTGCCAGTGACTTGTGCTGATGTCACAAAGCTGGAAGAAGTCACAGTACAGAACAGACCTTTTGTCTTGTATTGATCCCAGAGGGACGGTGAACTGCCGGTGTGGCAGAAATGCCAAGAAAAACAGAAGTAAATCAAAGGATGCACCAAGCAGGACTTGCCCAGCAGAAACAGGAGTGACTGATGCTGCAGAAGACACTGACCTCATCTGGAATGCCATGTGCAATCCTCATCTTGGCCAAGGTTAACACAGAGCAGACACCTTCAGGAAAAGCAAGACCAAAGTGAAGCTTCACTCTGGGAGGAGTTCAGAACAACAAAAGTGCTGTCAGATGGAACCCAAGCAGAGAGGCAGCCGAGCAGCCCCAGTGCATCCAGCTGGCTGGTTCGGGGCATGGACACTGCCCTGGACTCCTGACCAGCCTCAGTGAGACCCACAGATCACAGCTGCACCAAGGGAGAGAGCTCACCCTTCCAGAACTCAAGCTGCTCCTGAGCAACAGGGAAAAAATAACAACTAATCCTCCACAGTTCTGCAGCGCCACAGCTGGTCCAGGTCCTCCTCTGGCTCTGCAATCTGCAGTCAGCAAGAGGAGAATGTTGTTGCTGGCAGGCAGGAGCTGCCTGTGAGTGGTGCCCAGCAGCAGTGCCAGGTGACCAGCTGTGACCAGGGATTGTACCTGGGAGCTCCCAACATCCTGCACAGCACACTGCCAAAAACAGCTCCCATTCAGCTCTCCCTGGAAAACTACTCCAAAAGCAGTGCCAGAGACGGAGCAAGGAGATGTTCCAAATCCTAGGTGGGAATATTTCAGCACTAGGCTCTCACTGGAACTGAAACTACTTTTCATGTAGTTACTGCTGGGTATAGTCACAGAAACAAAACATTGAGCCAAAGCATGAAGAAGTGGGATTTTTTTTTAGCATTCTAAAGTATGTGTCAGAAATGCAAACTTCTCATAAAACAACAGCTCTGCCTCCTCCAAATGCCAGGTTGGTGAAGTATCAGCCACACCATTAAACAACACCACAATAAATCTACACAGTGCTTTAAGGACTGGCCATGGCACTCAGTGCTCTGGGCTGGGGACAAGGTGGGGATCACCCCAGGTTGGACTTGATGTCTCAGAGGTCTTTCCCAACCGCAGTGATCCTGTGATTGATATTTTCAGCAGCAGTAGCAAGTGCCATTCCATCATTTCAGTGCTTCACGTTGGCCCAAAATAGCCCTGGAAGAAAATAACCAGTTTCCTCCTCACATTTAAAGAGCAGTAGATGATTTTAGTGGCTGAGAAAGCCACTGGTATTTTCTGTGGCATCATTCCCAGCCCCAGTGAAAACAAACCCTGCAGCAAATGCACACATGGTGTATCTGTGGACACACTGACCAGAGTCACCTTGCCTGTGTTACAAGGGAATTGTTCAGCCCACCTGAGCTCACAACAGCTCCTGAATTCACCTGAAAGGCTTCTGTCCCCTAACAGAGACACCTCCAAGCTGCAGCAAAGTCCAGCCTTTCCCAATAACTTCTCAGCACTGTTTCTGTCTATATGCACACAGCCCCCACTGTGCTACTGCTTAAAGCAACTTCTACTCAAAAGGGTGTTAAAAATAACACCAGGGAGCGGGAATTTCCTCTTGAGATGCTTTTCCTCCATCCTGAGCCAAAGCCACCAGGAGAGGTGACTCTCCTGTGCCTTCCCCTCCACCAGCAGCCACAGCCACATCTCCACACTGATCCTACAGAACCAGGCCAGAAGCAGCAACTTATTTTTTGCAGCGAGTGGATGCACCTCAGAGACAAAGTGACTGCTGCCATTTTCGAGGGAAGCCCTTTAGAGAGGGGACAAAAGAGAGAAGCAAAGGACACCTTTTCAACAGAGCTAAACAAAGACTCTGTGGCTCAGCATCAGCCTTTCCATCTCTTTTTGGAAGGCAATAACCTTTGTGCCAGTTCAGAGGGCTCCACCTTGAACTTTTCAGATCTTTACTGCAGAGTCTGCCCTACAGGTGCTCTGGAGACCTCTGGATGTTTTGCCATCAAAGACAGTCTTAAAAGATCACTTTATCACACAAGATTGATGGGCTGCACATCTTTTCAAGTCATCCATGAGTGGAATCAAAATATTTCAAATACAATTCCCTTCTTTACTTGTTTTCTTAGTCTTTTTCCACCACTTTTCAGAGCTGACATACCTGCATCAAAAGAGAAGGAGGAGGAGGTAAAAGGAAAACATATTTTGCACTTTATTATTTACAGCTTTCAATCAACTCCTACAAAATCTTTCTCAAGATGTTATTCCCTGTGCATTGAGGGAGGAAGAACAGCTCTGTGCAGTGCAGGAATCAAAGCACAGCCTCGACACAGAGACCCGATCTCCATTACAAATATTTGCCAGCACAGCTGTATTCAGTGCTGAGATGGAACATGACCTCTGACTGTGCCTGCAGAGGCCACTGCAATACGGCTACAGGAGCAAAATTATGACCTGACTGATAGTAACACATCTTTTTTTCAGTCCCAAAGAAAACCAAGCCCAAAACAAGCTCCTCCAGCAGCAGCTCTGCTTGCTGGTGTGACACAGCAACACAAACGCTCCCCGTTTTTCCGATGGCTTCCCGTCTGCAGGGCTGCACCAGGGATGGGCAGAACCCCTGGCTGTGTCAGGGGAAGGAGAAGTGTCTCCCTGCCTGCAGAGTGCTGACTGCAGCCTTTCCTTCCACAGGAGCTGCCAAGCTGCTCAGAACAAGCAGCCACACGTGCAACCCAGTGAGCTTCCACCTGCACAGCACAGCTCTGACTCCCTGCCCAAGAGCGACACCAAAATCAGGGGAAATTCATCCCCTGGGATCTGCATCAGGCTCCCAAAGAAGGGATGAGGTCTGAAGAGTGGCACACGGAGCCAAAAAGCTTGGCCTGGCTTCTGGCATTGCTGAATTGCAGTGGGAAATCTTGTTTGGCCTCATGCATGGAACTTTCACGCCGAGAAGGAAAAGGGAGCAAAGAACAGAGGGCAAAAAATCTCAGAGACAGAAGATGTTATTTCTCTGGCTTTTCCACACACCATTTCCTCAGGGGTCATTTTTAGCACCTTTCTTTGGCCCACAGCCCCCTCACCAGCCAGGCCAGCTCCACTCACCCCTCTCAGGGGCTGTCCCACCTGGGCTTGGCTGTAGGGAAGGATCCTTCTCCTCATTCCCTTCCCCTGTTCTTCCCCAGGAGAGCCAGCAGTGCCACTGAGGAGGAGAAGGAGGAGGAAGCTAAGGCAGTTCTCTGCCATCTCCCAGCACCCACTCCAGGTCACGGTCCCTGTCTCACCTTCCCATTAAAATTAAAAGGTGCCCTTCAAAAGAAACCTGCAGTAAGTTCTGAAAACATCCTTGTTAACAACTTACGTATAATTTTTTAAAATACCTGAAATTCTCCAGCAAAGCACCAAAAAAGCAGCTAAATACTCTCATCCCTCTGCAAAAAGTGTTCATTGCTCTGAACTTCAGAGAGACAAAGGAAGGCAGCACAGGCTGAAGAAATCCATCCCTCCTGGTGCCATCTGTAAGGCTGTAATTAGCTACCAGTATTTCTGTAACCCTATATAGTGTAGCAAACAGAAAATCCATTAACTGGGACATTTTTGTGGGATTTCTGTCGGTTTGATTGTTCCAGAGGCTTATATTTATAAAAGATACAAAAACCTGACGGGCTTCCTTTGTTCAGTGTTTCACAAAGATCCACCAACTTTCAGGGTTCAGTTCAGGCTTAATTATTAGATTAATAATTATGTAAACAGGCAGTAAATCCCTTTTAAAGACAATAAAAACATTTGCAGAGCAACTTATTGTTAAGAAGTAGAGTGATGCTCCTCCAAGCATCACCCAAAATCCCAGTGCACCAATTAATATTGGGATATTGTTTAGCCTGACCATTTACCAGCACAGCAGGTCACAAGGGAGGAGTAATTCAAACCAGCCGTGGAATGGCTTTGAAATGAGACAAATAAACTGCTACAGTGATGGCTGGAAATGTGGTTTGAGGCCTATTTCCACCTCCCCCATTTCTTCCCTGTGAGCCAGGTTTTACCTCAAGAGTCTGACTGGTCTCACTGGGCAGCAGGACAGGGGGAAGAGCCCCTTGACCACCTCAGCCCCTCCATCTCCCACCATTCCCCACGGGACAGGGCTGTGAGCACAAGGCACTGAGGTTTGGCACGTCCTCCCTCCACCCAGCTGTGGGAAAGGAGGGAAGCACTCCACTATCACTCCTCACACAGGCTTTGACATGCCTGAACTTATTCTCTGCCTCTTAAAAAAACCCAAACAAGCCATGAAAAGGAATGTATAATCACCTGGCAGGGCACCTCTCTGCTCCAGCTTGCAGGCTCTGCCCCACCATGTTCTTTTCCCAGCCCAACGTGACTTGGGAAACATTTTACACAATGGGCACCTCAACCTTTTCAAGGGAACCAACTTCCCAGTCCCACTGGCAGAACAGGCCCTTGCTGAGGGCTCCAGGCAAGGAAAGATGCCCCGATTGGATCTGGACATGGGGGTGAAATGAAGAACAAGTGCTTGTTTACACAGGAGATGCAGCAAATGCTGGCCAAATGTTAACCCGAGTGCACCCCAGGCTGTGTCAGGACCCCTCTGAGCACCCCAAAGCCCCCTGGACAGCTGTGCCCAGCACTGCAGCACGGGGGTGAAAAGCCTTCCCAGTGCAGTGGGGAAAAGCCTTCCCAGGAATAGCTGGGCTGTGGGCAGGCAGGGAGCTGTGCCAACACTGCCGACTCAAACAACCGCGTCTGGCAGAGCCGCTCGCAAAAACGGAGCTGCATTTGAGGCACAAAACACTGAGAAAAACCTAAAACATGAGGCAGCCAGCAAGATCTGGAATATCGGAATTAGGGAAGCATGGAATGGTTTGGGTTGGAAGGGAGCTTAAAGAGCATCCCCTTCCACACCCCTCTGCCATGGGCAGGGACACCTTCCACTATCCCAGGTTTCTCCAGGCCCTGTCCAACCTGGCCTGAGACACTGCCAGGGATCCAGGGGCAGCCACAGGGAGGGGAAGGGGTTGCAGTTAATCCTCCCAACAAACAAAAAGGCTGGGAGACCTCTGGGAAGGTTTAGAGTGAGGACGTGTCCCTGCTCCCAGGGGCTCAGCAGGGGTTAATAACCTGCTCCTCTCACAGCCCTGCACATAAATACACAATTTTGGGGCACAGGGCCACCTCTGTGAGCTCACGCTCAATAGCTCCATTTTAGTTTTCCTCCTTAAGGCCTGACTTCCAACTGCGTTCTGAAAAGGAAACGAGTCCTGGACTTGTTTGAACAAGTGGGCAACACCTGCTCCAGGCTTTTGGCTTTACTGCATTGTCTGGGGTTTGGGATTTGTTCTTTAAAGCCCAACCTAACAGGCTTAGGGGACAAAAAAGAAATACCCATAACCAGTTTCAGGAATAAGAGAAAAAGACTTCATTCATTCACCCCTTTGTTTTCAGGAAACTTACCCTGATATTTCTTTGTCAATACATCAGGAAAACTGCAGAAAATGCAAACACAGGCAGGATGGTGCTTCAAAGGGAGAAGATACAGCCCTGCCTTGGCTCCAGTTTCTCCTGAGCTAGCCTCTGTTCTGGGATATTTCTGTATCAGAGAGCCCGTTTTACTGGAACTCTTGACAAGCAGGGAAGAACACGGCAGCATCCCGCCTGCCAAGTGCAATTTGTTTATGCAAGGCTTCCAGAATCCATCTTCTTTCCTTCCCCAGAAATGTGCTGTACTCTCAGAAGGAAGACATTGAAATGTCATCATGTGGGAGCTGGGCAGAGCTGAGCACCACTGGAATGGGAATTGGCTCACAGCAGACTCCAGGGATGTTTCCATCCCAGCACTCATGTGGCTGAAGTTCTGTACTGTCCTGCAGGGCTGGGCTCATTGCTTCCGACACCACCCTGATTGGAAACTCTATTAAACTGACAAGAGTGAAAAATCCTGCACAATTCCAGGCACAATTAGCCTGTAACTCGAGCTTGGAGCAGCGATGGGTGTGGAGCAAGGGTTGTGAGTTCACCTATTGCCAGTGAAGATCCCTCGTGCTTTTCCTTCTGGAAAAGGGAAGGAAAAGGGAACTTCCAGATGAAGATTAATAGAGACAGCAGGACAGCTCCCAGTCCAACCTGCCAGCCAGTGACTTCAGACCAAATTGAATTAGGAACTGGGAATCACACAGGAACTGCTTGGAGCTTTTCTCCGCTTAAACACGATCCATCCGCGTGAAACAGAAAAGAACTATTTATCTGTCAGGGGTAATTTTGCCCAATTAATTAATTAGGGAGTTTGGGGGGAATATTCAGGAGAATGCCACACGCTGTGACCAGATAAATAACATGTCCCCTGCACATGTTTCCTAACTTAGCTTGTATTTAATGCAAGTAATAAATATCAACACTGAACGTGGTTCTTAACACCAACATAAAACTAAAAAACCAAAATGCTGTTAATTTGGTTGATGCCTTTGTGTGCCAGTTGTAACAGGTTGATAAATCCTACAGAAAGGGTGTAATTCAAAAGGACCTTGCACACCTTTGCTGGGACAATTTTTGGGGATGTAATCAGCAAAAGATGATTTATAACAGGTTACGTGCACCACAATGGGTTCAAATTTGCACATAAAGAAGAATAAATCAGAATAAATCCCATTTACTATCATGACAGCTAACTATAGATTTTAATTTAGCTGATGGGAGACCAAATATAGACATCCTGGACTAGATTGACCATGAAGGTTTGATTGATATCACACAAACTAATCTGCTAGTTAAATAACAATATGCTGTTATCAACACCAGCCTTAAAATGTGAAAATTCTACCAATATTTCCCCAATCCATTCAGGTGAAAAAACATCAATGCAAGAACTATCCAACTTTTTCAAGATTACAGTGCCTCTCATGAGAGAAACCAGGAGCAATGCTACCTGCCAAGTCAGTAAATAGAATTAGAAGAGTAATAAATTCCATTTTTAATCAGGGAAAATGCCAGAAATAATTAAAAACTAATAGTCACTATGGAAGCGCAGGTGAAATATTTGCTGATTTAAAATTGAAATGATCTTGCATTGGACTAACAAAGAGTTATATTTAGAATATTTTCAATGTTCTCTTACTAAAAACAGCCAAGCCCAACGTGCATCCACCCCCCTGATACCAGAGGGAGCCACAGAACACGATTATCTGCACTGGTCTCTGAGAAGCTGAGGCACAAATGGTCATTTAGCCAAAACCCCAGTCAATTTCTGTAAGAAAGCCCAATAACCCAGCCCAGGCACCCAGTTTAAAAGCCTCCCGCTCACAGGGATCAAGCTCCTCACACACATTTCCACGTAATCCTCCGAGCACTATTACAGTGTCACAATGGAAATTAAATAACAGCTTTCGAGTGCAGCTATTGAGATAATCACACTCAGCCAGGGAAAGAACCAGCAAGCCTCAGCCCTCGGCTCCCAGGGAAACAGCTCACGCCAACAGGTGGCATTTCAGATGCCACTCTGCAGTGCTGGATAAACCTGGGGTTACACAAAGCTGTCCCGGGGGAAGGCTCATTTTCTGTCATTAGTCTGATGGAATAACCTGCCCTATCACATGGGGGGAACTCGTACCCCCTCTGCTTCCTCTGTGCCGTTGCTTATTTTCATCTATTCAACAACATTTTCAGAGAACGCTCAGCTCACACTGGGGGGATGTTTATCACGGAAAGGCAGGGGTATTCAATGCTGAGGGATTTTTCCCCCAAGTTGTTAAATTCTGGAGGATTCTGTTCAATCACAAGCAAAGAATTTCAGCATGCAGCACCCTGGCTGCCTGACAGCTTTAGTGGTTTATTCAGTGGTGAAGCTTAAGCAGAAGCTGTGTCTGAGAGAGAAGGTGCTAGATTAGGGCTCTACTCTTCAACTTAATTCCAGGGATTCACAGGCAAGGACCTGAAATCTCCCTGTGTCTCAAATCCCCTCTTACAGATGGAGAAATTGCTTTCCTGTCTCACTGAAATAAAGCCAGAATAAATCACAGGACCACAGAATGGTTTGGTTTGGAAGGGACCTCAAAGATCATCCCTTCATCCAGGTGAGGTGCCCATGCAGGGGACCTGGGGGTGACAAGTATCTCCTTAGACAGCAGAGGCTGAGCTCAACATGGTGTAACTTCATCACATACTTTGCTCCACAGAAAGGCCTCTAAAATGAAATGAAAGGAGTCACATGCACCTCCAAATGTGATTGATACACAGACTTGTGGGACCCACTCAATTACTTTGGGATAATATCAACATAAATTTTACGTCAGGCAGAGCGGAATATGAATCCCTAGCCTCCGGCATTCCTCTACTAGGTTTAAAAAGAGAGGCTGGACAAAGCTAATCCTCTTATTGCTCTGTCAATTTTACTAGCAGAGACTCTAAATGTGAAATTTGGTCCAGCTTGAGCGATAAAAAATGATTTTCATTGCCAGCCTCCCAAGAGCTCCAGCTAGGAGTCTCACCGAGCTCCAGGAGCTCAAGAACTTTGGACTTTTGAAAGCCCTTTGAGTGGGGAGTGGAGAAGGAGGTCGGAGAGGCTTGCAGACAAATGGATTAAATTTCTGAGACCTCAGGAGAATTTCACTCCCAAGCTCACGGCAACACGTTGTGGTGCCGTCTGCTGTGAGCAGGGTTGTGAAAAGCAGGAGCTGCCAGGGAGGCGTGAAGTCTGTCCCTTCTGTCCCAACTCTGAGCAACGTGGGGACGTGACTCACAGCTCACTGCACACTGAGCCAGGCAAGACATTTCATTGCCATTTAGACAATGAATCAGGAGCTCTGCGAGGAATATAACCCCTACGAGGTTTTATCTTCCTGTGTTCAAAAACAGATTTTATTTTCAAAAAGAATTTGATAACAGGGTAATTTTGTATACGCGCTGAAAGTGTTCTGATCCTTGATTCCTTCTCAGTGGTTATTACTTGCTGCCAAATCCTTGAATCACAGATTCACAGAATATCCTGAGTTGGAAAGGACCCACAAGGATTGAGTCCAACTCCTGACCCTGCACAGGATACCTCAACAATCCCATCATATTCCTGAGAAACACCTTGGATCAGTTTTACTTTTTCCATGAATATATAATCGAGGACCAAAGCAGGTTGCAGAAAAGTCAGTGGAAGCAACAGGTAGGCAGAGGTTTTGAAAAACTGCTGCTGCTCCCTTAAGTGACTCATTTTGGGGTTCAATGAGCAAAAAGTGCATTAAAATTTCAAAGGATTCTTGTACAGAAATAGCTCTGCACAGCTGGAGTGGCTTCAAGTGAGATGCACACTCTGATGAGCAGGTTCAAGATTGCTCTGAAAGAGCTAAATATCTGCAATCTTGTGTGAATGCCAGGTGAGCTGTGCTCCTCCTAAACCCACGGAGGGAACATGGGCTGGGCAGCCATTTCAAACCCAGGATGATCAAACCTTGGGATAAGCACCCTTCAGGCTGGTGCCCCCCAGGAGCAGGGAGCCAGCTTCCCTCGCAGCCAAAAGCACCCACAGGAAAAGCCTGGAATCACAGTCCCTACAGCTCTGCACATTTTAGTCTGCAGGGCGGTATTTTTTCTCTTAATATATTGATTTGCTATTTTGCCTGCCTGACCATGTACTGTCCAGGAGCTGAGGTCTTACTGGGTCCCTCCAAAGACTTCAGCCTTTTTTTGCCCTGCACATTTGTCCTCAGCACCAAAAAAACATTTTCTGGAGCACTTCCCTGTTTCCCTTCACAGGATGCATCTCCCCAATATTCTGTGTTGCTGAACCAGCAGAACCAGCCCATTCCACTCAGACAATTCCCACAGGTTTGCAGGTTGAGGCATCTGTGCTTTACACACACGAGGGCTGTGTTTGGAAGTGTCATCCCTGTGAGACACCATCCACCCTGACCACCTTGGGAGCTGATCCCTGCATTTACCCTGCAGCTGTATCCGAGAGCTCTGGCGTGGGCTGAAACTGGAGCTCCACAGTCACACGAGGATATGTGATCCTGAGTCCAGGAGCTCACACAAAGCTGGAGCTGTTTTCCCTGTCATCACAGACTTGGGATTGGCAATTATTTCGCTGCCATCTATTCCATGCTGGTGGGGGAAGCTCTGCCCTGCCTCGGGCAGCAGCGCAGCCCCAGCTCCCATTTCCCATGGAACCATGGAATATCCTGAGCTGGAAGGGCCCAACAAGAATCAGAGTCCAACTCCTGTCCCTGCACAGACACCCCAACAATCCCACCCTGTGCATCCCTGGCAGTGCTGTCCAAACACTCCTGGAGCTCTGGCAGCCTCAGGCTGTGCCCATTGCCTGGGGAGCCTGGGCAGTGCCAGCACCCTCTGGGGGAAGAACCTTTCCCTGATATCCAACATAAACCCCTCCAGACACAGCTCCAGGTGTTCCCTGGGCTCCTGTCACTGGTCACCAGAGCAGAGCTCAGTGCCATCCAACAGCAGAGCCAAGTTTTTGGCAGGCTCTAAGTGGGTCAGCCTCCTGTTCTCCAGCAGAACTGACCAATGCATACCTGATGAGATCCCAGTCCCTGCAGCAGATTCAGAGAGACCAGACCCTCTGTCTGACCTCCATCCTGCCCAAATCTTTACCCTGTTCACAGCCAGCCTCTCCCTACTCCCTAACCAAACACCTCTGCCTGGAAAAAGAGCTCTCCGCAAGGACAGCTGTAAGGTACTGGGAAACACGAGGTTTCTCCCTTAGCTGTGAAGCCCCATGAGGCTCCAGGTACACCTTCCCTGCAATGCCTCTATTTCCAAATAATGCAGCCCCTTCTCCCAAAGATGCAGCTCCAGCAGCTCGAGCCCTGCAGATGGGCTCTCAAAGCCATGCTCCAAAAAAATCCTTGGTTTCTCTCTTTCCACTTGCCCAGAAGCACAAACCAAGGGCACTGCAGCTTTCTCATGCCCCCAGACGGTCAGTGCTTATTCCCTACATTGCTTCACATTGTTTGGAAATACAGACTCAGCTGTTGGAACACCCACATGGATGTGCAACTTTGCCCTTCTCTTGCCTCAAGCCCTGCTGCACAAAGGCTGCAGGGCTCATTTCAGGAGAGAGGCACTGGGGAATGGACAGCCCTTGACCAGGGACTCCCAGGGATATTCCCTACTGGTCCACAGTCTTCATGGAGCTCTGGATTTATATGAATTTATATGATTTTCCCAGCTCCAAGTGGCTCAAAACAACTGACTGCATCTTACAGCTCCTCAAAAATCTCTTATTCCTTTTAATTTCCCTTAAAAAAAACTCTCCATAAACTCCAAACTTGAAGGTACGCTCAGGTAACCATGTCAAGCATAAAGACCTGTTTGAAGCAGTAAACAGGAGCTGAAATGTCATGGATGCATTCAGGTGCCTCCAGGAATGACAGCTCAGAGGAACACATCTCACAGTATGACTTCCCAAATTTTTAAAAACCAGGCTGGTAAATTACAGTGATTTATCACTCCACAACAAGTACACACGCACACAAAAGTGCTTCCCAGAAAAAGATTACCAAGCAATCATCCAGATGTTACTAAAGCATTAAGATTAATTTAAAAAAAAAAAATCAGCAAGGAAGTGACTCCCACTGTTTTTTTATTGTCAAATTTTCTCCTGCAACTTCTAAGTGAATTGAGTTCTGCATTCTGCCTCGAGTCTTACACTCTGGCTGTGTGTGTTTCTGCTGCTCATCTCACACCTCTTACAGCAGCACCCTCTAACTCACCAGGGGGGACCATGAGAGTCAACAAAAACACAACTTTCCTCCCACTTCAGAGGAAAAAAAACCAGATTTTCATTGTTACAAAGGAAGAAGAAAAAAGGCTCCTTGTTACTGCTAAAAAAAGCACATCAGTCATTTTTCACCAGAACAACCTTTGGCATGTGTTTCACATCACCTACAGCAAAAGGCATGGGATGCCTGACAAAGGCTTTCAGTCAGCACTTCAGTTCACTGCACAGACCTGCAGCCACCACTGAACAATCACACACACCCCAAACCTGGAGCTCTCAGGGCTCCAATTCCTGCTGAGGGGCCTCATTCCTGGGATCCCCTCACCAGGAGAGGAGGGACACCACTGGCAAAGGGAAGGAGCAGCCTGTGCACAGCTCAGGAGCAGGGGGGAAAGCTGGCAGGATCAGGCACAGCTCTGGGTTGGGTCTTCCAAGCTGTGCCAGTACTCCTGAAAAACAAGGCAAGGGAAAGGACATGGAATCCCCATCCCTGGAGGTGTCCAAGGCAACATCTAGACGTGGCACTCAGTGCTCTGCTCTGGCTGACAAGGTGGGGATCACTTGGACTCCACCATCTCAGAGGTCTTTTCCAGTCTAAAAGATTCTGTGCTTCTGTGAGGTGGCTGCACACAGCTCCCTTCCCAGCTCCCTTCCCAGCGGTGGCCTTGCGCAATGGGGAGCCTTTGTCTCCATTTCAGTGTCTGAGGGCCTGGGGCACACTGAATACACCTTCCCCACCCAGGTGAATGCAAATGAACAGCAAAGCAGTTCCCAGCTGGGAAGCAGGCAGCAGAAGGTTCTTTGTTTTCCCTGTTGCAGGGACTGGACTGGGAGCACAGAGGGCTGTTTGCTCACCTGGGAAAGTCAGGACATCGGGGTTTCTGAGTTTTACAACAGTTTCCCATGTAAGTCATGAAGCCAAGCTGCTGTGAAGGTATTTCAGCAGCCACTGAGGTATGGAGGGAGATCCTGACACGAGGGGCTCTGTGTATCTCCCAGAAACAGTGGAAGAAGGTATTAATGCAAAACCTACACACTTCCCTTTTTCCCCTCCAACTTCTGCTATTTGAGAGACCCAAAAACCACTTTCTGGCTTTGGACAAAATGCTACAGAAAAGGTCTGGCAACTTCCCCAGCTCCTGCAGCTGCAGCTCTGCCTTGCTGGTGCCCTGCAGCACCCAACTTCAGGGAGCCTCATCTTTGGAGAGGTCACCCTCGGTGCCCAACAGCTCCAGCACTACCTGAAAGGGACACTGCCCTACACACACAAAGAAAACACCTGTGTAGAGTCAAATTCTGGTATTCCAGAGCTGCTTCTGCACTTATTATCCAGTATCACATCCCCTCAACAAGTGACACATCCTCTTGCACCACATAGGAGAAACTGAGCCCACCACTCCCAAATTGTTTGGAAGAGAAAACAGAAGTAGAAATGCAGAGCAGCTTTCAGAAGAAAACACATGTTTCTTCAGAAATGAACCCAACTGCTCCCAACCCCATGGTTGCCCATTGGCACCCCCATTTCCCCTTACACCTGCAGAAGGGCACACCCACTGTGACTTCCACACATTCCTGTGTCCATATGGCTATCTTTGGGCAATGTCCTGCCTGCAGACACTCGTGCCCTTGCAGCAGGATGTACGTGTGCAGGGTGATTTGTGGTCAGCCCCAAATCAGCTTCCAGAGGTGCTGCTCATTCCCTGTAACTCAGGGGCACCTCCGGCAACGCGAGCTGACGCAATTTATCCCGTACCAGCCTTGCTGAAGTGACACCACAGCACATTTTCCATGCTCCTCCTAACAACAGGCACACAACTCCTGCAGCCCAGTGAATGCTTGGCCATTGCAACACTCTGTGAACATCACCAGGAGTCTGTGCTCTGAATTACCCCATATTCTAGAACCATGGAGTCACAGGATTGCTAAGGCTAGAAAAGACCTCTAAGACCATCGAGTCCCACTGTGGGACATTTGTCTAGACACTACTAGAAACTGCCAGAGTTGAACCACTGCTGTTGCCTGACCTCACCTGCTGGCCCAGAGCTCGACACTGGGAACACCACCAAAGGCAGAGAGCAGAGTGGGAACTGCTCTGGGTGCTGGCAGCAGCGAGACCACAGAGATTCCCGAGACAAACAAGGAGCAGATCCCCTTCCCAGGACCAGAGCTACCAGAGCTTTCCCTGGGCTCAGCCTGCAGGTCTGAGGATGCCTGATGGGATGCCAGATCATTCCTCTGCTTGGCTTTACAAGGGCTTTTCAAGCTGCCTGAGAACATCACATCCCAACTCTCATGGAAAGCCTAATTGGAAGCCTCCAAAAGCAATTACACTAAAAGCACTCTGCAGTGAATCAAGTACCTGTCTGGCAGCCACAGCAGCAGCTCACGGGGCTGTGCTGCTGGGACACGGGCATGCAGAAAGGCTGCACACGTGGAACTACACAGCAGCTTTTCCCCTGCAAGGAAGGAGGGGCTGGCAGCTCTCACAAATGCTCCCCTTCCTCAGTGCTCTGCCTCCATCCCACCGGGAACGCAAACAAGCTGCCGGCAGCGAGTCTGCTGAACCAGGGAAAAGGATGTTTGTGTCTGTTTCCAGTTCACTTAGAATCTGAGATGTCACAACCAATAAAAACTACATTCTGGTTCTAGAAACCCCTAAATCTTACGTGACCTATGCCTTGTGAGGCACAATAAAAACATAAACATCGACGTGAAAACTTCCCCTTTCACCCCCTGCTTGTGCACTGCTTGTGGCACAGCTGGGCTAATCCCATTGCCACTGCTCTGCATTCTGACCTCCTTAAACAACCCCATGCGAGGATGTTAAAACACTCTAATCTATAAATAATGTATTCCCCTCATCCAGCAATGGATTACTGGGCCATAAAACTCCCTGGAACGCTCCACACAGTCACCAGTTTAACGAAATAGTACCAAGGAAGACACATCAGTAGAGACTCGTCCTCTTTCTTGATGAATTCTTGTAAAGATTTGACGCCCCCATCACTTTTCCACTGGATTTTTCTTTATAATTAATTATTTAGAATCTGGTATTTTATTCTAGCAGCCTTTTTTGTCCCCCACCAAACACCCTTTAATTTTTTGAGCTAATAACCCTCGTAATGTGAGAGAAGACCAGAGCTGGGGAACTCATCAGAGCCAAAGGGGAAGCAATGAGGTCTTGCTGCTGCCCTGAGCCACAGGGCCTTGATGCAGTTTAGACCCAAGCCAACCTGTTGTCTCAAGCAGGGAGCTCCCTTTTCTGCTCCCTCATTCTCCTGCCCCAAATTCTGGCAGGAGGATTCCCAGGCATTCCCTGGACCAGTCCAGGTCACTGATCCTGCAGGAAACTAGCTCTGTTTTCCTGGCATTCATTTCCAAACAACCACTACCTACAACTAAAGCCACAGTGAGTAACTTCATTAGAGATAAACGAGTCTGCTCCGAACACTGATGCCTAATAGACTCACTGCCACTGCAAAAATCAATGCCTCTCCTCAACACCAATTCCAGCAGGAATCCTACCACTGATTTCCCAGAGCAAAAGCATAAAGCTCAAGCAAGTGCTTAAATGATGCAAATTTGCGGTTTGGCAGATTTATTTCTGTCAGGCATTTTGGGAAAATAAAGCGTTTCTGCCTCAAAACAAGTTAGAAACCAGAAAGGCACCCTTTAAAGAGCAAGTTGCCCAGGAAGCATAACCAGGTCTGCCACATTTCGGCACCTGATCCCTCAACTCTGTGTGCCATGCTTAGCACAGCAATTTTCCACACCTTTTCCACAATGCACAGATCACTTTTAACTCCAAAAGGATGGGGGAAAACAGGCAACCCAGCAACACCCACCAAACCTGCTTGCTTCGTTCCACAGCGCTGATCACGTGTGGAAATGTAAATCCCTCCTGCAATATTAAAACACCATCCAAGGAACGCACAGCCAGCTCGGCAACGGGGCTCTGGTCTATGAAACAAAACTGTGAAAGCACATTTCCAACAGCTCCAGAGTGACTTAATTCCCTGAAAAAGGTATGCATTATCCTTTGCCTCTGCCCCGGAGGATTACTCATGGCTGATGGGTTGCACAGCTCTGAGTCAGGGCTGAACCCTGTCTGTGGGAAGGCAAGCCCGTGGCCCTGGGGAAGCAGGAGCCATCCCTGACATTCCCACAGCACCCTGGGGACAGCAGGTCGGGGTGGGGAGCAGGGACAGGATGGGGAGCCTGTCCCCCAGAGCTTGGGGCTGGGACACAGCGCTGCCGCTCTGTGCTCAGCCCTGATGCTTAGTCACAGTAATTGCAGAGCCAGGGCTCTGTGCTCACATTTCCTGTCACCAACCCAAGAATTAGGCAATTTAGATTCGGAGATAGCACCCGGGATATTAAATAACTTGATAAGCGATCGCTGAAGGAACCAGGAGAAAAACGAGCAGCTCTGTACGGAGGAGGTTCCCCCAGTCCCAGCTCCGCAGTGCTCCCAAATCTTTGGGAAGTGTGAGACCCCCCAGCTCAGCCTTCCCCCTCACTGAGCAGCATTGCCCTTCACAGCCTCCCAGCCCTCCCCACCTCGCACAGACACCCAGCAGAGCTGGATTCAAGTTGAAACCTTTCACGGGGCTCATTTTCAACAATTAAAGAGCTTGGCAACCTGTAATTACGGAAAATAAAGCCAGACAGCTGGAGAAGGGAACATCTCCAGTCAGTAACACGATACTACATTTTCTCTCTTAGGGAATTCAGCTATGAAGCCCCCAGCTCCCATTCAATCAGTCTGAGCCCTCTGTGTCTGGGCGAGCAGTGCAAACCCTGCAAAAGCAAACAGCACTTGACAACCCAACTAAACACAACTCAGAGAAAGCAACACCTCTATCCACACTGGGGAAAGACAGGAATCGGGAGAGGAAAGCCTTCTTGGACACACAGCGTCAGCCAGTGCTACACCCCAAACACATTTTCCCAGCTTTATCCAAGCCCCAGCTGCTCCCTCTCCCCCCGCCCGGCACACAGCAGGCAGACAGAGCTCCTCTTACCGCTCATCATCAACAGCACAAACATCTTTGCCTGTTGTGCTTCCCAAGCCCCAGCTGCCGGTACCAGAAAGGAGGAAGCGCCAGCGTTTCATTCCCCTCCTGCTTCAGAGTGGGTGTAACTTGTGAAGTTTCACGCTAAGATGAGATGGGTCAATTGGGTGTGTTTGAAGGTTTGGGGTTTTGCCATCCCTCCCTTCCTCCCTCCCTCCTTCTCTTCCTCCCTCCCTCTCCTGATTAATTCCTCCCGTCACAGGCTTCAGACGAGCTGCCACTCAACCCCGCTGGCTCCTGAAATCTGAATTCCTAAGGACATCCCTCCGGGGTGACTTTACTCACCAGCGCTGTGAGAGGAGCCAGGAACTAAATCCCCAGTCAGCCCACGGAGGCGACTTGCTGCTGCATTCCGAGTGCACCAGCTCCACAGTCCCTTCCCCACCACGGTCCTGGGATTCTGCTGGGTTTGCAGGGAGCAGCTCACCAGCAAGACAGAAAATAGAGAAATTCTGACCTACTCTGTGCCTTTTGCTGCTGCCCTCGATTCCTGAGGGTTTCTCTGGGTATGTATCTGGATGGTGCTTCTGAAGAGGACACGTGAAAAACACACAGCAGCTGCTCCCACCGAGCTCCTCACAGGTGCAGAAGGCTTTCCAGGATCAGGAACTCCAGGGAATTAAAAATTACGCATAGATCTGGTTTTACTTAATTCCCTACTTCCACATAACTGTCTCTGGATTAAGATTTGAGCAGCAGTATCCTCCAGACCAGGGCTGGCTAATGGTTGCTATAAATAAGAAATACCAACACAAAACCCAAACCATCTGTGTTTATCCCCCAACTTCCCCTACCTTGCCTCTGCACCATGTATATGGAAGAAGAAAAACAGGTATGAAACTGCTCTGGAAGTGAAGCAGACAACACAGTAAATATTCTTTACAAGCAGAAATCAAATTAATTAGCAAATTACCATTTACAACTCCGCATGGTACTTCACAAATACCGAGTATTGAGCAATAACCGTACCCTTGCAGTCCCGCCCTCTGCAACCCAGCAGTGACCATAAGTTGGGAAAATGACAGAAACACCAGGAAAAGAAAAAAATAAAATGGCAAAAGGTTCGTGCAGGAGGCCAGTTCTGACCCAGGGCTGGACACACTGCTGTGGGACTGCAAGGATTTAACAGCTGGAGTGAGGCTGTGGGTGCTGTGGGTGCCGGGGCAGAGCAGGGGAGGAGATGATTCTATTTTGGGACAGAGACAAGACATCAGAGAAGCAATTTGACATGACACAGTCACCCTTACAGCCCCCGTGACCAGGAACAGGAGTGAGCAGTGAGTTTGAACCCACTTCAAACAGCATGTTGGGTTTAACTTCACATCTCAGCACCTGCAGCCTCAGATGTTTCCGACAGATCCACCCACGCTCGGCACAAGATCCCCCCGTGACCACATGCACACCCCAGAAGCACCACAGTGCTCCACCTTGACAGCAGCAAAGGGCTGAAGAAGGGATGGGATCAGACATTCTGTCTGGACTGGGGAGCACTGAAACAATCAATCCTCAACTTTATGGTGAATTTAAACCCGGAATGAGCAAACCAGCAGCTCCCATTTGCAGGACAAACAAGCAGGAGAGGAGTTTTCAGCACTGGGAACTCACAAACCCCGAGCAGACGAGCAGGTTTGGCGAGCCACGAGTGACTCAGAGGGCTACAGGGGCTGCTGCTGCTCCCTCTGGGTCCACTTGGGCACAGCCACCTCCAGCCCACTGAACAGGTCAGAGCTCCCACACCGCCCAGCCGGGATCAGGATGGTTCCCACCGGAGCAGCCTTGCCGTGACACAGACATGGAGTGTACCCACACACAGGTGTGCACACAGCTCCCACACACACAGCAACCACATTGCCACATGCCACAGGAGGGACAGGTGCTCAGCACCACAGATCTGCACTGATTGTCTGGAGCCATTTGCAGATTTGGAGGGTAAAAGGCAGCACCACCCTTCTGCCACCAGCGCTGCGTGCATCTGCCACAGCAGTGTGGGACATCTCTTCCTGCTATCTAGAGCAAATCCTTGGCATGGCCAGAACTCCCAGGAAAGCAGGAGCTACATGTGCCCTCCTCGCTGTATGAGCTGCTTGCAGAAAGCTTTAGATGTTGGTGTGACCACAGGTGGGTTTTACATCACAGAATCATTTCACTGAAAAAGACCTCCAAGGCCATCAAGTCCAAGCTGTGCCCAATGCCTACTTTGTCCCCAGCCCAGAGCACTGAGTGCCACTTCCAGTCCTTCCCTGGACACCTCCAGGGATGGGGACTCCAAAGCTCCCTGGGCAGCTGCTTCCAATGTTTAACAACCCTTTCCAGGAAGAAATTCCTGCTGATGTCCAACCTGACCCTCCCCTGGCCCAGCCTGAGTCCGTTCCCTCTCGTCCTGTCCCTGTTCCCTGGGAACAGAGCCTGACCTTCACCTGGCTGTCCCCTCCTGTCAAGGAGTTGTGCAGAGCCAGAAGGTTCAGTGCAGATGTGCAAAAGAAAAGCAGTGATTCCCCTTCAATCATGACCCACCACAGCACCAGAACAAAAACCAGCAATGAATGACAGATGGAGAGAGATCCATGGAGGGAGAGGCAAGGGAAGCCTTCTCCCGAGCTGTGCAGGATCCAACCCACCCTCCTGCTGAGAAACGAGATGCTTCCTCCAGGGAAGCCTGGCTGGGTGAGGGACCTGGCAGGGCTAGGATGGTGGGAACAGGAGTTCCCCAAGAGCCTTGCTGGGACCCTGGTGGGCAGTGGCCTGGTGGGCAGTGGCCTGGAGGGCAGTGCCAGGCCTGGCATGTCCGCTCCAGCTGGGGAGAACAGGCATTTCCAGGCCTGGCCCCGCTGACACACCGGGATACACCCTTTTGATGTGGGCTTCTTCCGAGGGCCGAGCCAGCTTGTGTAAACATCAGTGCTCCTCTGTGCCGAGCGAGCAGCGAGCGACTACCAGAACCTGTTCTGAGACAGCCTGGTGTATTCTGCCTGAAACGGCACAGACAGCCAGGCAGCTCCGGAGCTGGATGGCTGCAGGGCATGTCGCCTCCGGGAGCTTGAAGAAGTGGCCATGAGCTCAGCCCTGCAGCTGGGCACAAAATGACCCTCTCCTCCTCAGCAGAGTAATGATACAAACTGGGAAAGGCATATTTTGCTTCCATACTTCTGTCAGGATGAATCCCACCAGTCTGGAGGAGACTGAGGTCAGACCTCACTGGGGGCTGCAGCTCCTCCCAAGGGGCAGCTCCGACCTCTGCTCCCTGGGACTGGGACAGGACCAGGGAGTGGCTGGAACTGTATCTGGGGAGGTTTAGGTTGGATATCAGGGAAAGGTTTTTCACCCAGAGGGTGCTGGGCACTGCCCAGGCTCCCCAGGGAATGGGCACAGCCCCAAGAGCTCCAGGAGCGCTTGGACAATGCTCTCAGGGATGCACAGGATGGGACTGTTGGGGTGTCTGTGCAGGGCCAGGCTGGACTGGATGATCCTTGTGGATCCCTTCCAACTCATTGATTCTACAAACCTTCCAGGGAAGGTTCTCACAAGCTCTCCCAAATACCAAGCTGAGATGTGGAGATCCCACCACAGAGCCCAGAGGAGAAAGGTCCCACAACACAGCACTTCTCTGCGGTGAAAGGAAGCAAGAGGGAGTCCCATCAGACACAATCCAGGTCTGTATCCTGCATAAAGGTGTGTTTATCAACCCTAATTAACATCCCGGGCCTCTCACACCCTGGCACACCTGCTAATTAGCACACATGAGTTAATATCATTTTAACAATGGATTAGCACTTGGGGCAGAAAAAAGGGAGTCACTTCAGCACAGTGACTCACCCTGAACACAGCAGGAAGGTGAGATATGAGGAGCATCTGCCACACTCACACAGGGCTCTGCAGACCGTATCTCCTTAACTAAGGCTTACTTTACAAAGCCAAGGTGCTTCAAAAATTCATGATTGTATCTGTCTTATTTTTCACCTGTGCACACAGGTGGCCTTGGAGGAGAGCTCTGTCTCCACCATCCAGACAACCGGAGCCACTTGGGTCTTTCTGCACGTCATGGCAGAGTTCCTGAGGTGATTATGCCCTGCTTTGATCAAGCATGTTTCAGGACACGACCTGGGGCCCACCAGCCACTAATCACCTGTCAGGAACATCCCCAGGGGAACACCAAGGAGTTGATGTCCATGGCCAGTTTAGTGCTTCTCCAAACATCCCATAAGCACAGACAAAGCTGGCGGCACTCGCAGGCACCGGGCAAACAGCACTGGGACATTAGTGCCCTTTTCCATGGAATCCTGGAAAAACTGCAGCCCTACAAATGCGACCTGCCCTTCAAAGTTCCCTGTGGATGATGAGGCCAAGCCATGCACTGGCTTTTGCTCTGGAATGCCATTCCTTGTGCCTGTGTAGCTTCACACACCTGGCAGGAGCAAAGAGCTGTCTCTGTGTAGGTGAGGACAGCTTGACTCAAGCCATCTTATATTCAATACCAAACTGAAGAAGAAAATTGACTTAGCTTGCATTATCTTTTTTAAAACCTCAGCTTTCAAACTGGATCTCTGTGATGCAGCACCTCACAAGAGGGCACTGATGGAAGACCATCACACTGCCATCAGAATCACCTCTACCCCCTCAAATTGATGTTTAACACTGCCTGCCTTTGCTTTGTCCCATGAAAACCTGCAAGCCAACCCTTGGCAATTACAGAACATTAATGCCATGAAAAATTATACTGGGTTGAATGTATCTATACTCCCTGCTATCAGAAAGATTTTCTCAGCCTCATGTTTCTGTTTGGGATTAGGAAGGGAGTTGTGAAAGGCTAGTATTGTTCAGTCACAAATAGTTCCCTTTCAGCCTCTACAGAAGTCAGGTAATGAATTACAGGAGGTTTTTTTCCCTTTGGAGAGGTCAGCAGATATATCAGCTCCCGGGAAAGCTGATCCCTGTAGTTTGGCTACAAGGGGAGCTGAAAAAGGTTCCTAATGAGCTCCAGGGAGTGGATGCTGGCAGCAAACCAGCACCTTTGCCTGTGAAACCAAGACAAATGACAAGAAGCAGGAACCACCTTTGGCCCAAGCACAAGCTAAAATTTAAGGTTTGCATTTCATGGCACTGCCTGTGGCTGGCAGCTCTCACACCAACGTGGGCACTCTGCTTGCAGACACCCAGAGAACATCCTGACCTGGGAGAGCCCCATAAGGATCATCCAGTCCTGCTCCTGGCCCTGCACAGACACCCCAACAATCCCACCCCTGTGCATACCTGAGAGTGTTGTCCAAATGCTCCTGGAGCCCTGGCAGTCTCAGGGCTGTCTCATCACTTGGTGGTGTCACCTCACCTGCTCCTCTCCCCTGGGACTGTCAAGCTGCATGCAGGTACAACACTCACCTCTGTGGATACAGGATCAGTATCTACAGAAAAACCCTGCTCCTACCCATCAACAACACACCTGCAGAGGGGGAGCTCTTCTGGACATGCACATGTGGGCCCAAAGTCACCACGAGCTCTGCACTCCCCAGCACCATGGGGGATTTATGGGGTCCCTGACACCATCTGGCTGAGCATGGCACAAGGACAAGCCAGAGTTTAACACAACAGGGACTGCTTCCCTTTTCCACGGGAAGGCTCAAGGAGGAACATTTTATTCAAGACCTGTAATGCAAACACCTCCTCTCATTTCTTTGAAACTAGGCAGTAGCTGCTGTCATTTTCATGCTGCGTTCTGACACACTTCCACCACATCCCTGCCAATAGTTTTAACTTCATTGGAAAAATCAGCTCCGAACGAGAGTGACAAGCTGCACGCTGGTGACGATGCTGTCAAGTGATGGATAATGTAGGTTTACTTTAGCTGTCAAAACTTTTCAGCACTAAAAATAGGTATCACAAGCTTTTGGACTCACTGCACTGAAGCATTAAACTCACAGGATATTGACACCCTCAGAAGCGCCCAAAGCCACTCACAGCTGAGTAAAACCAGCAATGTGTGATGGACAGCAAAGGTCTGTGAGTGTTACTTATTTTGAGAAGAGAAAAACAACACACCACGGAATGAAATCTCATATCCACGCTGGCCAAAGCGAAGACAAGATGCTGCACACACACCATGAAACAGAACAGCACAATATGGGATGCAAACACAGGCAGAGAGAGAGAAAAAGAAAAGCTTAAGAGTGGAAATCTTGTACCCCTGTTATCCCAGCTCTTGATCCAGATCCTGTGGAAAGGAAGGGCAAAGATCTTCCCACAGCAGCTCCTCCTTTCCTGCCTGTCATCCCTCACCTGCCCCAGCCAGGAAGGGCACAGAGCTGTGAAGCTGGGAAGGATGGGAAAGCCTGAGAAAAGCAAAGGGTTTTGCCAGAGGGCTGAGATTTCCATGGAAGGCATGAGCTCTCCCCAAGCAGTGACCCACTGGTGGACACCAGCCTGGGAGCAGTTCACCAAACAGGCAATGGTTTTGTGGGTAAGGTGGCACAGGAGGGGGAAGAGGGACCATTTACAAACCAAATCCAGCTTTTTTATTCCCTCATAGGCACTGAGATGACAAACACAGGCAGGGTTGTCCCTATGTTAGGCCAATATTTATGGCAGAAAGAAAATGAACCATCATAAGGAATTACTAATTAGATGTTATCATAACCCTGTGTATAACTGAAGCAGCACTCTGATGTGCTTTGTAAATAATTAGCAAATTAACTTTCACAATGCCCCTGCAAGGCAAGTATTATCCCCATCTCCTGCACGGCCCTGATGGAAAAAACAAAGAGTTTGAGCAGATTATTTACCTGGCCTGGACAACTGCAGAGCTGCCCAGACACAGCGAAGGGACATCAAAGAGGAAGAGGGAATTGGAGGCTCAGGGGGACCTTCTGGCTCTGCCCAACTCCCTGACAGGAGGAGGCAGCCAGGGGGGTCAGGCTGTTCTCACAGGGAACAGGGACAGGACAGGAGAAAATGGCCTTAAATTGCACCAGAGGAAGTTCAGGTTGGAAGCATTGGCAGGGGCTGCCCAGGGAGGTTAGGAGTGCCTATCCCTGGAGGTGTCCAAGGAAGGACTGGAAGTGGCACTCAGTGCTCTGGGCTGGGGACAAGGTGGGATCGGGCACAGCTCGGACTCTGTGGTCCTGGAGGTATTTTCCAACCTAAATGACCCTGTGATTCCATAATTCCTCATGTGCTGGAGGCAGGAACTGGGAAAGGAAAGGCTCTCCACTCCCAGTAGATCCAAAGGAAACAGCTCTGAGCACCTGCTCTTTGCAGTCTGAGCACACGGCTTCAAGCACAGACCATCAGTGCCAGCCAACTCCAGGGACAGGGCAGAGAGCACTCTGACAGTAATTACCCTGCCCAGAGTTTCCCTGAGTGTCCAATTCCACCTCTCACCAGAGCCAGAGGGCTGCCACAAGTGGCCTTGCTCCCTCCTTCTCCCACCCAGAGGTTCCTAATGGAGAAGGGACCGGAGCAGCACCACAGCCACCCGCTCACCCCTCCTCGCGTCACTGCCACCTTCCCCCTGCCATGTGGGGCTGGCTGGCACATCCAAACCCCAGTCACCCCCTCAGCAGCTCGCTGCCAAGTGGTGGGAGCAGGGAAGTGAGGGGAGGGAGCAGAAAGGAAGAGGGCAGGAGTGACTCGGTGCCGGATGCACGCTCTGAAAGAGGCAGACTCGCGTCTATTTTAGATGTGCTGCATAAAAATAAAAGATGCTGGTTGACTGCACATGTTCTCATTTTTAGAAAACAAGCTCCAATTTATTTCTTCTATTACAGCCAGATGGTAAAAAAAAAAAAAAAACCAACAAACCTCCTCTCAATGTCATCTCAATGAAAAGAAGCCCTGACCTGGTTTCAACCTCCCTGACCAGAGCACGGCACAGGAACCACACCATTAACACCTCTCTCAGGGGGCTCTGACCCCTCACTCACAGCCTGACCCAAAGCCCCAAGGTGAGCAGAGATCTGCACTTCAGGTCCTGCCCAGAGGGCCACCAGCACTGACTGTGCCAGTGAGTCAGGGCTATAAACATTACAGATGGCACACAGGGCTGGCACGACTGGACTGACCACACTGCTCTGTGTCTCAGTGCCTTCCCTGCCTCTCCTTTCCAATTAACTTGTTCTAAGCTGCCTTAAGGGGTCTTTTTCCCTTTAAAACTCACATCACGTTAATTGATTGAAAGAGCAACACAACTTTATACTGAAGTAAATGCTGGTTTTCAACTTCCCCTATTTTATCCTCCCCTCACTCACAGCCATGACACAACATCCCATACAGTATTTCCATATATTTGTTTGCCTGACTGAAGGCTCAGAGATCCATAATTTCTCAGAGTGATCCCTAAGACTGAGAGTTCATACACAGATTAACTGCTTAAGAAAGCAAAAGGGCAGAGACCTGGTCCCTTTTCCTGGCAAAAGCCTCACGTTCAGAAAATCATAATAGTTCCAGAACTGCTGATTGCTTTTCCTCATTTGTCCTTTTTTTTTTTTTTTTAAAGTCCTGCCTGTTCCTCCTACTTCTTATGAGGCTTTTCAGTATTTGTCTGTTACTCGCATGCTAAAGCCTGATTTGGGATTAAACACAACATTTGGGAGGTGGACTCCAATGCTGCCTGCTGTCACTGTTCCAGCTCTAAGAAGCTCGGAGAGATATCAGGGCAGATCCTCCTCTGCATAAGTCTGTGAGACCAAAGTTATTTTCCCCTTATTCTATTCCCCACACACACGCACACAGACATGATTAATACACAGTGCATGGGATGGATAGTGGTGGAGACACATTAAAGTGGCAATAAATAGGCTGGGGAACACAAAAATACACTGCAGAGTAACAAAATAGCTCAGTTTCATCACTGCATTAAGTGCCCAAAAGCAGAAGTGGGGATTGTGTGCTGAAGTGTGTCAAGAATGCTGGGCTTGGTCACTTGGAGAAATGACTTTTATAACTTGGCCCACTTCCCCTACTGCAGCCACACTCAGGGCAGATAAGGCAACTCCTCAAACCTAAATAACCACATTCTGCATTTCGGGGTTCTGCAGAACCCAGCTGAGCTCCCTCGAGCTGAGGCCAGGCCAGCACAGAGGCTGTGAGCATCCATCTCCTCTGCATTTCAGTAACACAGCAGAGCCTCCTGCATCAGCCACAGATCAAAGTCCTGGAGAGACCCTAAAAAAGCAGAATGAAAAGCCCAGAAGGCCTCAGGGCTCCTGCACTCTCCCCATCAGCATGGGTGATCCAGAGCCTCTCCAGGGAGAGCCCTCCTCTTCCTCACTCTCCACCCTGCTCCTTAAAGCAGGTGTCTCCTGGGACATCACCTTGCAGGACACAAGTGGAGAAGCTCTAAAATGCATAGCAAAGCAGCACAACCCCACAGCTGGCAAGGAAGGGTTAAACCAAGAGTGTCCATCTGTCACTGGGCTTTGGAGTGAAGTGTTCTGATGACACTACTGGGACTGCAAGAGAGCCAAACAGGCTGCAAGACACCTCCTTCCTTCTCAGACCTCTCCAAAAATGACCACATCAGGGCAGCCACATCCTGCCCATGTATTCCCACCTCTTCCAGCAACCTGGCTCCCAAAACACAGCTGGCCTAAACACCACAGTTTTATTCTCTGGCCATTTTGGCTCCCTGAACTTGCTCACTGTGCACTGAGCAAAGCCCCTGGTGCCACTGCAAGGAGGGAGCAGGAACTGCTTTAATCCCTGATTAGAAGGACAGCTCAGGCTCAGAACCACATCTCCACCACTGGGCAGGGAAGCACAGGAGGGAATTGGGACTGGATTAGCTCTAACCAGGTGCACAACACACAGGTTATACTCTGGGTCAGTACCTTGGTCTGATCCACAACCACCAGCCCTTGCAGCTGTTTCAATCTAAAAGTGCTTGAGACTTCTTGCTTTTAACAAAACCCAAGCCACACACAAGCACAAAAACATCACACATGGTATCCCCCTTCCTAAAGAAAAAAAAAAAAAAAAGAAAAAAAAAAGAAAAAGAAGAGGGAGTTAACTTCTTTGTTTTCCACTTCAGGGCAGCAGCCCCTGAGGCATGAGTCAATATTTGATACAACAGAGTGGGAGAGAAGGGAAGAGAGAGTTTTCTGTTATTCTGTTTCTCCCAGTTTTCTGTTATTTTGCCTTAAATGCACTGTAGTTTATGTCCTCAATAAAAGCCTGTGCATATCTTTCCAACTTAAATGTGGATTGGAACCTCGGGATTACTGCCCTGGCAGAATTAACGTATTAGACATAAAAACCATAACATTTCATTATCCATTGTAAACCACATGTGCTTTCACTCTGAGGAGACTGGAAATATCACCCAATTTCACTATCATTTTCTGTTAACTTACTGCCTTGCCACATGTTCACACACTGGCACGCTCAGTTTGATGATATAGCAGTCTTCTGGTTTCATTCTTCTTTCTTTACAGTGCTGACATTTTTTTAAATCATGTTTTTCTGTTCTGTTTTTGTCTCTCTGAAGGCACCACACTACAAAACCACTCGGCTGGAAAAAAAAACCTTACCCTGGAACAAAAAAACAGCTCATATTTGTCTAGCTGAAAACATACCATAACCTGATGTCTGAAACAAGGGTAGAAGGCAACACAGAGGCAAGAAAACCTCAAACACAACAGGCAAGAAGACTCAGATGCATTTATGGGTACAGTGGGGTCTGTGGTCAACAGTGAGGCACTAAAGAACAGAATCTCTTCCCTCTGCAGTTTAAACTCCCTGTATTCCTCCTTCCCACTCCTAGGCTGGCTGCATAAGCCACAGATTTTGTCTGTCTCTTTGAGAGGTCAAAACTGAGAAGCAGCACAACCCCACACAGGACAAATGGGCCAGCTGGCAGCAATTTGCAGTGACCACACAGAGGAAGTGTGGGGAGGAACAGGGGCCAGAGAGGAGCCTTTAAAAGCTTGGGTCACACTTATATTGCAACTTGCAGGGTGCCTCAGGGGAATCTTTTTATTTAATCAGTTTTGTATCTTTGCAAAGATTAGTGACCAACTGTCCTGATTTAGTGCTGCCATGTTTCCATAAACATTTCTGGACATGCTTGCTTGGATAAAACAGGCAGCTGCTGACATGGGCTATCACATAAACATTTCACTGTGCATCTCCAGGAAGCCTTAACATTTTTACTCCTAAGAGGCTATTCATTCTGCTCTGCAGGCAGGGGGTTTCTCCCCCAGGATGGAGAGGGAAGGGATGGTGAGCAGAGCAGGAGGAGGGTGGGCAGGAGCTGCAAACACACACCTTCACCAAACCCACCCCAGCCCTTACTCACATGAGGGTGTCACAGCAGTGAACAGGACGGGAGGGAAACATTGGTTGTCCCACGTAGCTCCTGGAATGAAAAAGGAAGATTAAAAGGTCAACTTAAAGCATCCAGATGCACAGAGCTGGTGTTCAGCTGCCTGACCTTCTGCAACACACCTCGGCCAAAATTCAGCAGACAGACTTTTATCACTAGCACCACCTATACCTATTAATGCAGGGGGGGAAATAATTCAAATCCAAATTGCTCCTCACTATTTGTTGATGTTTCTGTCTAGCCAGAGCCACAAAAACCAATTAAGGTGGTTTCCCTTCAGTCTGCGGTCGGTCAGCTCCAGGCACTGAGGGCTGCAGGCAGCATTTACTTGTTTTAAAGCAACTCTTTCCACAGGACTTGGGTTCAGCTAATTGTACCACTGCTATTGATCTGCAGTTTTACAGAAAGCTTGGCTCCCAGTTGAATACTCTCAGCAAAATTATGCCCGGGGTTAGTGTGGATCTCACAGAACAAGAACCTGGAAGCACTGGCAGAGGTTTAAGGTAGCAAAACAGAATGTATTTTAAAAATAAACCTCTGGAACGCCTGCACAACTGAAGTAGTAAAAGGTCACTTGTGCCCAGCAAATATCATCTCCACACACTGCTCAGAGATTGGAAACATGAGTGGACTGACAACTCCTGAGCATCATCCAGCAGAGATTTCCTATGGCTCTTCTCCCTGACCAGCGCTTCCCATCACCTCAGGACATGGATTTGTGGGAGGCAGAGCTTGCTGACAGCTCCTAATTGGGAATGGTTGTTTTCCCACACCAGGAAAGTGGGAAGAGCAGAGCTTCCAGTGGCTATCCAACCCACCCCAACACACTGAGCGCTCCAAAGCTCTCGCAGCTCCAAGGGCTGGGGATGATGTAACATCATCAGACATCTGCCAAATAAATAAGCAAGCTCCAGCATGCCTCGCTCCAAACCTGCACAGCAATTTCCATTCCAGAGCAGGAACTTGTACTGGGGTTTAATACTCTCTCCAATACATCCCTTTCCACAAAGAAAATCTGTGCCCACTGCTCCAGGAACACACGTAATCCCTGTAAGCAGATGTCAGCCTCCAAAGCTGAGAAAATGACTTTGTTCTTTGGGATCAGGGAATTTCAAATGCAAGAACTTTAAATGTCCTGATGGATTTGGTAACTTAAACCCCAGGAGGAAACACCTGCTCTCTGAACAGCAGCCCAGCTGAACACCCGCCGCTGTTTTCTCCATCCATAATTCCACAGGAATGGTCTTTTGCTGGTCTACAATCCAGCAGCCACAGCCAAAGAGCTGGGAAAGAGAGGAGGGAGCTGCCAAGAGCAAACAGCCCCAATCTCACAGCACTGCCCCATGCAGCAGCTCTCAGACAAAATCTTCCAAGCTGGTGTTGCTCCACAAGGATCCACCAAACCCAACACCAGTTCCACCACCCACCCACCCTGCAGGGACACCAGTTCACGCCAGCAGTGATTTGGGGACACAGATGCACAGCTACACCTCCCCTCTCCTAGCAAACCACACACAGATACAGCAGCATTTCCCTGTTTTTTACAGCAGGTAAAATATGGCTCCGGGATGTCACAGGGGAAAAAAGGGCATAGCCAGGAAAAGAGGATTTTCATCAAAAAGTAAACAACTGGATGTAGTAATTATTTCAGAGATCTGCTTGGTAGAGTCCTTTGGATAAAGCCCTGGATGGAAGAGCCCACGAAACCTGGTTAATTCTCAAGGCTCACCTCCTCCAAGCAGGAAACAGGTAAGAACTCCAGGAGACCTGTGTGGACAAACAAGGAGCCCCTGAAAAAATTCAAACACAGAAAAAGGGCCTACAGAGGATGAAAGCAAGTAGAGGTAGGCTGGGAGGAATTTGGAGAGATTGTCCAAGCAGCCAGACTGGATGGGGCTTGGAGCAACCTGGTCTATGGAATATGTCCCTGCCCATGGCAGGGGAGTGGAACAAGATGGGATTTCAGGTCCCTTCCAGCCCAAACCATTATGTTTCTTGTGCTGGTTGGTGCTTTACCTCAACAGAGCTGGGTTTTCAGGAAAGAAAACAGAAAGAAGCTCAGCTAAACAAACACAGGGTGTCCCACACACCTTGCGCAGCCAGGAGGGCTTGGCAGAAGAGGGACTCTGTCCGTAGGGAGCTCAGGACAGACAGCAGCACATTAGCAACACTTCTGGGAAATTTTATCCTGTGAAGGATATGGAGATCAGCCTGGAAGTCTGAATTCCTGCTGGCATGGGTCCTAATGATGGGCAGAGCTGTCGCTCCGGCGCGATTAAATCTGCGCTGATACCCAGGGCTGGGCCGGGCGCTTCCCCTTCCCACCACCCCCGGAGGGGTGTGGAAAGCCCCGGGGAGAGGCTGTGCTGGCCCTGAGCCGGGCTAGGGATGCAGCAGCTCCACAGAGCTTCCACCACCACGTGCTCAGCACAGACAGGCTCTGCCAGGACACTTGCACCGAGCACCGGCGGCTGCCACGTGTGCCCAAATACTGCTCCCAGCTCACAGAATCCTTCTCCCAACCCACAGAATCCTTCTGCCAGCCCACAGAATTCTTCTGCCAGCCCCTGCCCCATCACAGGTGTCTGCCCCCAAAGCAGCTCCCTCGGACATAAGGTATTTCCCGGCCTTGCCTGGCACAATGAGCACAATGATGGACATGCTGCCCATGAGCCCAGACTGAGCCCAGACCAGCAAGTCCCCAGAAAAAGCAGATCTCAGATTTCCCAAACCAGAGAGCAGCAGCAACAGCCTGTTCATCTTCCCCATGCTTGAGTCACTTTTGGGACAAAACCAGGGTGGGGGCAACCCACTGCCACCAGCACTGCAGGAACCAAACATGCTGCAGGCAAGGCTGGAGGTGTCCTGTAATTAAACACTGCATCAGAACCCTCACAGGGAAAGAGACCATGTCCAGATTAGGCAGACAGGCTCAGCTCTGACATCTCCTAAGCTTAGCCTGCTCAAAACTGTACTTCAGTAATATGTGTTTAACACAGAGCTCAGGATGTGCACAGTTTTTAATGCATCTCTTGAAAGGTGAGCAGAAAAACAAATGAAAATGTTGCTAAAAAATTCCATTTTCCCATGTAAACTAATGGAAGTTCAGCTAGAAGATCTACAAAGAGTTTCTATTTTGTGTGAGAAAAATCTGTGTTACCTGACTACCCTCAGGTCAGAGCACTGATGTTTTCTCCCCCAGGAGCTCCAGTCTTCTTAGGGATCTGTTTTGTCTTATCTACAAAAGCCTTTTCTTCCCTTTTTCTGTTCTGGAAGCTCACAGGGAAACCCCAGCATTGCCAACAACTGCTGTAAATCCCCAGTTCTTTTTCTGATTTAAGCATGGCTGCAGCAGCCTGGTATCATCAGCCAGTACTTATCCTGGAAAACATGTAACTCCAATTCAACAATCCTATTACATATGCTCCCAGCATTTGTACAGGAGAGATTTAGCTCTTAGCTCTCCATTGCTTTATCTCTTCCTGGGTTTGCCAGGGCAGAAATTATCTCAGGCTATAAACAGGTCATATCCAAATGCTTCTCCTATCTTTGCTGCAAATCTGGGAAAAAAAGTCACGTAGCTGCTGTGCACTGTCTGACTCCCTCAGTGCTCACCAGGACCCTCCGGAGTGCAGTGGGAAGAGATGGCTGTCCCACCTCCCCAGAATTCCATCTCCCCAGCATCCCACCTCTAAAAACACATCTGCCAAAAACACAGCCTGCCCCATCAAGGGGTCTCTCCCAGGAGTGCCATGCTCCTGAGGATGGTGGTGGCTCCAGAGTTGACAGGTCTGACAGGCTAAAGGGCAAAGAGCCCAGCCAGGGCTGACATCCCTGGAGCAGAGATGGCAAAGGACAAAATGAGGAGAAAACAAGGAACATGGACACGTGCATGGATGGAAAAACCCACCCTCCCTATGTCAGTGACTTGCCCAAAAGCCTGTGGCTGGGCTGGGAGGGTGGATCCACCCCAGAATACCTCGCTGCTGGCAGAGGGACTCATCCCATCCTGCTCTCTTCTGCCTCTGATCCCCCAAAATCCACAGGCCAGGTGCCCACAGCCCTTCCTGTGCCCTACTCAGTCTCCCTGCTTTTGTCAGCAAACTGAACTTACACCAAGCCATCCCCATGTCTCAGCAACACACCCGCCTCTTGCACAAAAAAATACAATAAATTAGAGCTAAACCACTTCTGCCCCATTCATCCCAAGAGCACTATTCCCACAGGCCTGTATCCATGAGACAGGTGTGCAGTTCTGGAATCCCCATCTCCTCCATCTAGCACTGGCACCCAGGTTCAGGGCTGTGTTCCCATCCACCTGCCAGCTACCTCTTTCCCTGTGGAACCTCCCCGGTGCTCTTGCCCAACACCTGTCTCTTACCTCACCCCACTTTTCCTCACATCCAAAACATTCTTGTCAACTCACGGTTTAGTCACCGTTAGCAAGTCCAAACCCCTTTGCCAGCGAGACACTTCTATCTCCGTGAGAACATCAGCCTGGCTTCCTGGATTCCTGCTCCCAGAAAGTCTGGGACAGCCCACAGAGCAGGCAGTGCTCTCGAGAAACATCTGCCATGGCAACAGTGGCACTTCCAGAGGCTTTGGGCTCATCCTGCAGCAGCTCCACTCAAGGAGCACCAACTGGGATGTGCATGGAGAGGAAAGGAAGGATGAAGATAAACGGCTGTGCAGATGTGTCAGTAAAATTAAGCTGCACAAACCCAGAGTAACTCAGTTCTGGAGCATTAAAAGTAATTAAAAAAAAAAAAATCACCATGATACTCAAGGATGTAGTTTTTTTGCTTTTCTGGAAAACACGCCAAGAGAAACAGCAAGCAGGTCACAGTCAGCCCCAGCCATGCTCCACCAGCACCACTAAAGCTGCTCCCAAGAATTCCTTCTGTTTTCCCCAGCAGCCTCTAAGGCAAATTGCTGCTTTGGCTTCCAAGGAGAACAGCCCACCTTGCCTTGGGAGCACAGCATCCAGACACACACAAGGGAGCCATTCTCATTAACAAACCCCGAGTTTCACTCACAACATCACCCTAGAAGAAAAGAAAACCTTACAAGATGCCTGGGAATGATCCCAGCTGTTTCCTCTGAAAAACATCTCCTCCCCACCCTTGCAGCACCCTGAACTCCTCTGGCTGTGCTGTTTGGCTCTGCCCCCATGGTCAGAGCCCGAGGTGTGGCTGTTGCAGCCCCTCACCCCTGACCCACAGCTTCCAACATCCGTTTCTCCTCCTCCCTCTGTCCCTTTCCCACCAGCCAACAAGCCCAGCCTTTGTCTTCCCCTCCATGCACCTCTGATCCCCATGCCCTCTCCCCACCCTGCTCCCCACTGCATTGTGGCATCCAAACACTGCCAAGTTTAGGAACATGGAAGAATTTCTGCAGGGGAAAATTTTAAAAAATAGCCCTTGAGTGCATGCTGTTTTTATTTCAAACAGAGCTTACACCTGATGCAGACAGCAGTGACTGTGGCACACTCCTCACCTGACCTGCCACCCAGCTCACTCCATACCACCTGCCCTCCTCATAAAAAACCCAGATTGGGGTCTTTGCCCTCAGTTTGTGTCCTGCCAGAAACTCTGCAGAGCAGCAAAGCCTTGCAGAAATGTCTCCTGGCTGAGCAGGCTCCTCTGCCCTCCCAGCAATGTGCAGTTCCTCCCACAGGCACCTCTGTGGACAAAGCGCCGCAGGTGCAGATCAAACACATCAAAGAAGAAACCTCCCCTCTGCTTTCACTCCAGCTTTGCCTTCCAATCAGCCTCTCTGATGTGCTGCTTCTCTTTCATTACTGCTCCTTTTGCCTCCTGGTCCTGTCCACAGCTCTGGCCTTCGATTACACTGTCAGCTCCATCACCAGGAATATTTTATCAGTGCCTGCCCAGCCTCTCTCTCCCCTCAGACTCACTCTTTGCACCTGCTCCTCCCACAGCACGTTTTTCCAGTCCAGGTGATGTCTTTCTTTGTGGTGGGGCTGGCAGCCCTGAGCTGTTAGAGCACTGAGCACATCCCTGGTGGCAAACCCCACTCTGAGAACAGCACTGCAGCAGCCAGGAAGGTGGCAATCTGCAGCAGATCTCTGTTTATACACATACACACACACAAAAACGCTGCTAAGTGCTTTTTGAGAGGGAGGTGGGACCAGAGAGCTCCTCTAACCTACACAATCCTACCATTCTGTCAGTTTCTTGTAAACAAAATAATCCAGGCTGGAGCTGGAAGCTGCTGCTCACTTGACAGTGCAGCAGAGAGGTCTTGTAGCTCTGTGTCCTCTCTGCCGTCACATTCCACTCCTCAAATCAATCACAATTCAGACAAGACAGCAAAGGTCTCTCTCTGGTGCTCTACCTCTGCAAATCCTCCCGTAAGGAAGGAGATAATTGCACCTGCTAAAGGCTGAGGAGCATCACTGCAGTGTAACATGCTATTATTGTAGCACCTGGAAAAATTGGATAGAGAAACCACCAGTGAAAGTCTCCACTGCTCAAAAAATACTTCATGCTTTTCCCTTTTCACAGTGCTTTTTGACAGGAGAAGGAGGGCTCATTTCTGCAGACAGGCTATTTAAATTTAATCTTTAATTTTGTTTGGCAGCTTGTTCCTGGCCCAAAGGGGTCCATGCCTTCCAGTGGCATTTTCCAAAGGAGCAATTCTGCCCCTGGAAAGTGGGGAGCTCTCAGTTAGCACCAGGAAGAGAGATGATGTTTAGTTTGACAATGAGACTGTCAGTGGGCTCTGAAATGTCACTCCCACACCTCACAGATGCACTTGGCTCATCCCTTGTTTGAGAGGAATGTACTGAAGCTCCTTTTGCAACTGATACAAAATGTTTCACCAGGCTGGAGCTTTATTTTGGAAAAAAAAATATCTCTCCTTGCCTTTCCATTGAAAGGCATTTTAATTAATTCTCTTGAACATATTTAAACTGTTCCATCGTTTTTAAAGATGCTTTTGCAGGGACAAACCATGTCCTTAAGTAAAACCCATATGGCACCAAGCTGAACTAAAAAAGCCCAAAACAACACGAAAAAGTGAAGTGATAGTTCAAGAAGGTGGATCCTCCACCTATCATCATTCTTGTCCCTGACTTTGGCAGAACTTATGTCTGTGAATAACTCTGGAAGGATAACCAGGACAAATGTTTGTATAATGGCAGCTTGACAGTGTAACTTGTTTTGAAACAAGCATGTAAGATAAATCACAACTGGAATGACAGGAAAAAAACCAAGCGAGAGGAGACACCAAAAACCCGTGGGAGAAAGATAACACAAGTTCCGTGGAGATCTGGTGCCTTATCTCACAAATGAGCCCATCATTCCAGTACCAAAAATAATCTATTAGATGAGCTTTTCTTTATAGCATCGATTTTTAATCCATATGAAAACTGTCCCAAAAAGCCTTAAGCACCACCACTGCATTCTTCACATCCTCTTTATCCCTTCACATTTCTTGCTCCTCTCTGGCCAAATGCAGGTGGAAAAGGAGGAAAGCCTTACAAAGCAGCCCAACTTCACTGTATCCTGAATCTTGGATATATGAAAATGTAGAAAGCAAAATTAATTTCTGAGTTAACATTTCAAAAATAAAGTTTTGATTTTTATCCTGTGGCAACTAAACCTCTCTTCCTTGCAAGTCCTGACACCGAATTCCATGGAAATTGGACTGGGCTGTGACATTTTCCCAGGGCCCAGATCTATATGCCCATGTGCTGCTCTTCAATTTCATCACTAAAGATATTGGATTTGTCTCTTAGGGTTGGAAGAACACTATTTACTCTTTGTTCCATCAAAGTTTAAAAGCGAACTTGGTGGGTTGATTATTTGTCTTAAAACTAAGGCAATGACCACTTTATCATTGGCAATAAAATCATCTTGTTTTTAGAACTCATCATAGCTCTGCAAACTGCTCTTCTGTTTCCACAGGAGGCTGAATTTTCTTCTTGGACAAAACTGGCTATATACAAATATTTTGTGAATGTATCAGCCCATGGATTGGTTGCTGATCTTTGACTGGAGGAAGGAAGACAAGAACACCCCACACCAAATCCTGTGCAGTTGTTCTCCTCCATTACACAAACTCTTGGCAGTCTTCCAGTGTAAAATTTATGCACTAAAATTAGCTCTCTCAATTGCAATCAATTGCAACAATCAAGCATAAGTAATTCCAGGGAAAGGGAAAAAAAAGGTGAGCATGGCAAACAATGCCAGAGCACTGCAGTGGTTCCTCCATGGATCCATCCTTGTGTCCAGCAGGATTTTCCTGCCTGTTGCTTGTAGGGCTGCAAACACAGCCCAGAACCACAGCAATTTCTCACCAAGCAGCTTCCTCCTGCCAGGCCCCAGAACATTTCTCATTTTGGGACATTCTCCTTTTGGGACACTGTTCCCATCTCAGGGAATGCTGCTGGGAAGGGACCCTGGAGAGGATGCCCAGGGAGGGGAGGTGCAGCTCCACAGGTCCCCAGGGAGCCACAGGGCTCAGGGACAACACAGCCCTGGCTCTGGGGGTTCTTCCCAGGCTGAATCCCACCTCCAGCTCTGGCTGTGGGACAGCAAAGCACCTTTCCCAGAGGGACAGGCAGGGATGGAGCTCCAAAGTCCCCATCACAATGTGCACAACACCACTTTACCAACAGAAGCCTTATTTTCTCCTTGCAGTGTGGGGCAGGTTAAGGGTTAAAAGCCACCTTAGCAACCACCCCAAGGCATCAGAAACAACCCTTAGGAGCAAATTTCCATAGATTTTAAGACAACTCCACGGTGCTTTGGTGCATACACCATTTGTTACCCTCCCATGTGATGTACTCTGCACACACAGCCATGGTACAGCACCAGAGCACAGCTTTGTGCAGGTTTGTTTCCCCCCTTGAAACAACAACTCATGAAACTCCTAATAAATGTTACACTGTTTGGAATGAAAGGCAGAAAATGTACATAAACTTCTGGCAACCAAACACATATGGCAGGAATATGCTGGAGAATACAGAATGCTCCAGAGAACACAAATAATTACAAACCCTCCCTGGGTAATTGAGTGTAAATATTACAGCTGATGGCTTCTTCTCTCCCACATACAAACACATCAGTGCCTGTCCCCCCACCTTAATCTGGGCTGTCCTCTGTCTCCTTATACCAACAATCTACATAACTTCTGGCCCCTGAGAACCTACATCTTGCATGTCATCACACATTAAAACTGAATTACCTGCCACTGTTTTCATTCCCTGCTGGGCTTTGGCTTGGATTTCTATTTTAAACAGGTCGCAGCTGTATTATGAAGGAGCAGAGATAGATAAAGAAGCAGATGGTGTTAAAGGCACATTTTAGTTTTGCAAGGAGTACAAGAAGCTTGCATGGTACAGTCTGATCAAACCAGCAAAGCCCTTGGTACCAAGGAATTGTCTCCTTTCCTCAGTTCCCAACAGCAGATGCTCTTCTGACCCACACCTATCCCATCAAAGAGAAAAACAAGTACAAACTCATCATTCTTTGTATTACCTAAAAGATATTTTAAACTCAAGCACACAGAGAACATTTGGGATTATTTCATGTTTTACAGTAGAGTATTTACACTTTCAATGCAACTGCAAATGATGGAAGTTATGCATAAAATGCAGGGGTGAAATCAAGTTATTTAAAATTCCTCATTTTGAGTTGGCATCAAGAGCAAAAAACATTTAGGGAAAGATTTTTTTTAAATATGAGCTACAAGGAATAGTTTTAAATATAGCAAAAATGGAGACATCTAGGGGAAAGGATCTGGGGGAAAATGAAGCTGATAATCAGGAATGGTGGATGTAACAACACAACAGGCTGCAGAACGCCCTCCAAAAACTGTGGACAGACAATCTTTGCAAACAGCTTTGCCACAGCAGAAAATGACCACTGAACACTTCTCTGTAAATCTCACAGCACTATGGAAATGCAATGTTATCCCAAACACAGGAATCAGGGAAAAGAAAACGGCCACACTCCAAAAGAATCTTAAAATATTTCCCGGGCTGCCTTTCCCAAAAACAAACAGCAGCAGAGACTTGTGTAGAGGTGTTCCCAGAAAGGAGAGCCCTCCTGGAGCGGCTGCCCTGCTCCTCAGGAGGGACCTGTGGTGCCAGGCTGCTCCAGGGGCTGAGGGGCCTCTCCAGCAGGAAATTCCAGACCTGGCATGGCCAGCCTGGCACCACACGTGTGCCCAGGCAGGTGAGTGCTCAGCTACCAGCCCACAAACACACTCACACACGTGGATACATAGGAGGAACACTTGGGTTTCAAAGCCATTTCCCCTCAGCACGAAAACACTGCGGGAATTTCTGTCTCAAACAGCATCACTCATGCACAAAGCCAATCCACTCGTGGTGATTTCTGTCCCATCCCACCACCAGAGGCAAAACTATGGTCTCTGAGCGCCCTGGGAGAGCCCAGAGACACAGCCTGAGGTTCAGAGAGGCTCTGCAGCCCTGCAAGGAGCTATTTTGGGAGATCTCTCTGGTTGCTAGGGCAAACTCCCAGCGATGCACACCATCCACCAGGCAGGGTCTGGTGTGCCAGTCAGGAGAGGGGGAAGGAGTTGAGAGGAGAGATGACTAAGCAGGGGAACGTGAGAAACCAAACAAAATGCCAGGCTGGGGAGAAAAACACAGCCATGGCTTCCATCAGCACTCAGCTGAACTCCTACGTGAAACAAGCCTGGTTGGATTGAGCCAACAGAGCCCAGATCAGCTTGAAAGAAATTTCCAAAGGCTGTACGAGGCCTCCTGCTGCCCCCCAGCAGGATTAACTCCATCCAAACACCACTTCTGAGCCAGAGCATGTGTTCATACAGCCCTCCTGGACCGCTGCTCCTGCTCCTTTACACGAGGCAGTCAGCAAGGCAGAGAGGAAGCACTTAGCTCTTAATTGCACACCAAGTCTCCTGCAAAATTAGGAAATGGCTCCAGATGCTCAAAACCCCACAAATAACTGATGGATCAGGTTTCTAGGAGCTGTATGCATGGACAACTTTTCATTTTCAAAACTACTGGAGCTCGGTTTACACCAGCCTCTTACACATCTGGATAGCCTTACGTAGTTTACAAAAGACCATGACAGTTTTAAACCCATTTCTATCTTTTTTTCTGAGCTTTCAGTTCAAAAATATCCTTAGAAAGTTAGCAGGGCAAAAGTGGTAAAGAGAGGACACTGTTTGGGGGTATAAACTCTGTTCCCTTTTCTCCACAAACAGAGAAGAGACTCGCACAATAATCTCACTTATGGTTCTAAATAACTCCGTTTTGAAAAATGAGGTTTAAACACCACTGAAACCTAAGAACATAAAGAGAAAAACATATGTGCACACGGACTTAAAGAAAGCAAACAGCTTTTCAAAACAGAACTCCTCTGACACACTCCTAAAGAAAGTGATTTTTATTTAAACCATCACCAGCTGAAGGGCAGGAGAAGGGCTCCAGCACATGTCAGCAAGAACTCCCACTCCACACAGGCAAAAACACTGGCACAGAGTAAACTAATTACTTCCTAAGCTGCTAGGATGCCATTATAAATTTTTATAACTACATATCCACGTGATATTTGCATATATCCATGTATCTCAAGGTAGGAAATTTTTTAAGTAACTTCAGGATAGGATTTAGTCATAGGGCAACACACTTGTATAGAAAAGATAAAAGAGGAAAACATGCTCTAATGCAAGTGAAATCCCCCAGAGTCAGGAGACCCATTATGGACAGAGATCTTTGAAGGTCTCTTCCAACCTTGATGATTCTGTGATTCCCTCCTCTATTTCCCACTAGAGGAAATATGGGTTAATAAATATTGGGAAGGAACATGTCTGTAAGCATGACTAGGATGCATAAGTGGTTAGAAGTTTCCTGGAGCATCAGGAAGCTCGTGGGGAGAACACGGAATGCATGATGAGGGAAGGAGGATGGAAGGTACCAGGAAGTCTGAGCTATTTTGGGGGAGATACACCACCTCCTGACAAGCCCTCTGAGTTTAAAAGGCACTTTAATCTGCCTCAGATCCATATGAACAAAGATCATAGAAACAGCTGCCTAAGGGGCAGGTGACACAGTGAGGGACAGCCTGGGAGCCCTGCACATCTGGGATGAGGAGGAAGGCCTGAGGCACAGCTGCCCCAGGACCCTGGGTCACCCCACTCCAACACCGCATGCGCCTCGGGAAGAGCAGTGGAGTTGATGGAAAGGTCAGCCTGAGCTGCTGCACTTCTGTTTCCAGCCCTCCTCCCCGAGCTGCAGAGTTTCTAAATTAATCTGGGTCTTTGGGCTTGTCGGCTTTTATTGCCATTTCTTAGGGCAAAGCCCAGCTTTCACGGCACGGCCCGCACGGCTGAAATCCCCAGACTAGTTCACTGAGTGCTTTTTGCAATTCGCCTTTGCCCTCACTCATCCCAGGGTGCTCCCTTAAGTGTCTCCTAAAAACCTAAGGAAGGAAAGGCGCTTAGTCTGCTCCTCATCCCCGCTCCCTGGAAGGTTTTAATCAGGAGGCAGCCGCCGGCTCCCCCCGGGAACAGCCCTGCTTTGTAGGATTGTGCTCCACAGGTCACACCGGGGGGTCAGCCAGCACCAATCCCCCCTCCCCAAATCCTGACCTTCCGACTTGAGGCTGCCAGAGGGCGAGAAATCCTGCTTCTGTGCAGCAAAGCATTGTTAAAGGGAAAATTCTTCCTTTTTTTTTCCTAAATCCTTTACGAGTCTGGGAGAATTGGGATTGTTCAGCCTAGAGAAGAGAAGGCTTCAGGGTGACCTAATTGCAGCCCTCCAGGACCTGAAGGAGCTGCAGGAAAGATGGAAAGAGACTGTTTAAAAGGGCTTGGAGTGGAAGGGCAAGGAGGAATGGCTTCACACTGCCAGAGGGGAGGGTTAGAAACCCCCTCCGTGGATTGCTGGAAATTGTACTCCTCTTGGATTGCTGGTGTTGCCAAGCTTCAGGCATCCAAAGCACGAGGTCTACTTCACACCTGGGGTTTTCTGAGGGGGCTTTTCAGTGGGTTGGTATTTTTAACTGCTGCTGGGTCCATGTGACAAATTTTTAGCATGTGAGATTCGAATCCTCATGATTAGAGAGGCAGAGAAAAGGGGGGGATGTGTGGTGGGACACACATGATGCCACAACAGAAACCCACACATTTAAACTATAAAAACCTAAAAGGCAGGATAGCACAGAAGTTTTATCCCAGAAGTAGCAAAGCCTAATTTTTTTTCTTTCTTGAAAATACCTCAGTTACCGAAGAAAGTAAAAAATAAAATATAAGAATGGAGTCACTGTCTGATATGTCATTTGTACTTACCTTGGCAAGATGTTGTTTTCCAGAGGTCTAACAGCTCCTAGGTGAACACAGCAGCTCCAGAGAGACAGAGTTTATCAGGACTGTCTGGAGAGATCCCTGGAAAGCAGAGCAGCTGAGTTCTCTCTCTGGATAGTCCCATTGACAGCAGATTTCAGCTTTCACAGTTCCTCCACTTGTCTTCTCCGTGGCAGAAGGGTCTGGAGAGGATTCACCATGGGACACAGAAGGAGCCTCTCGGGGAGCTGCCTGCACAGAGAGCAAACACAGAGCTGACACAGAACCCACGGCACCACGGGCATTTATGCAACCTTCACCACTGGTGCTCAGCTAGGAAGGAGAGCTTGCCATGGAAACTGCAAGGAGCTGGTTTGTTTGAGGCACAGAGCCCACGTTTCAAGAGAGAGCTGCTCACAGGCAAACATCTGAACAGCACACTAAAGGCTCTGCATTCCCATGTGCTCCCAAGAAAACAGCCAGTCCCACCAAGAGGCTGCAGCACACTTCCAAACAAAAACATCGGGAATTGCTCCTCCCTTCAGCTAGAGCCAGGTGAAAGGAAGGAATGGATCCACCACTGCAGGGTTTGGAGGGAACTCCCCAAGGGAGCACGGAGGCTTAGCAGGCAGCCAGCCCACATCAGCTCCCGAGCTGCAGAGCCTCAGTCCCAGCCAGAGTGACCCAGTAATCCTATTAGGCTGTCTAGAGACACAAACCAAAGGAAACGGGCAAGGAAGGGCAAAGGAAAAGGGGAAAAACTATGCCTAAAGTGGAGTGCATCCTCATCACTGCCCCAATTGCAGCTGCAAGAGGGAGAGCTCAGCTGGGAGCCAGAGCCTGGGAGGCAAGGACAGCACCCTGAGCAGAGGAGAGCCCAGCCTGGAGCCCTGTCACCATGCACAGGAGCTGCTCACGGGCTGTGTGGGAGCCAAGGCAGCCCTTCCTAACCAGGCTGCTCAGGAAAGCTTGCAGTGATGACTCCAGCCTGCTCCAGCTGCTTCCCTGGCTCCTGTCACACCACATTCAGACATTCTGAGGAGTGCAGGATCCAGAAACCACGTGGCTGCAACGGGACCAGGGGAGGGACTCAGTGATCCTCATGAGTCCCTCCCGACTCCAGATACTCCACAATTCTATGATCATTCCTTCTGAACACAGCTGGGTGCCCTGCTGTTCCCACCTGCCCATCCCACCAGGTGCCCAACTCTAAAGAGGATCCATCCCATGGATGCCTCACATCAAACAAATGTGAACGAGTCCAGGAGAAAGCAACCATTCAGCTTTAAAGGTCAGAACCTCTGGGAAGAGAAGGGGAGTGCAATTTGGGAAAAACCCCACCACGGCAAAAAGGGGATTTCTGGGTAAAACAACTGTTTAAACTGCTGGTGGTTTTCACATGCTTAAGAAATGAGCATAGCCAAAGTGCCAAAAACATGTTTTAGGAAATTTTTTAGCTGGACTCTGGTTTCTGCTGAGACAGGAGGTCATGACAGACCCAAACCCAGAGCAGGAGCCACCAGCGGATTTGTTTCTGGGTGGAGAAGCTCAAAAACACAAAACCATCACCTCAGCTCTCATGCTGGAAGCCCAAACAGCATCATCTGGGAAAACAACAAAATGAAAGAAAAAAGGCTTATAGCTGCCATTGCTCTGGAAAACTAGAATTCTTAATAGTTAAGTAAGCATAAGGCTTGTTCTATATGATGATAATTATCAGCATGTCAGGGGTTTCATGGTTTCTCCATTACCATAACAAAAGCAACTCTCTTGAACTGCAGGAGTTAAAAATGCAGAACATCCTGACTTCCCAGAGATAACTCTGCAAACAAGGAGCAACAAGGATGCACTTCTACCACTGATTTCTTTCATGAATAACTTTATCAGCACTTCCTCTCCACAGGGAGAGCCAGATGTTTTATCAAGATGGATTTACAATCCAAGAGCCAGGTTTGAAAGCATGACAGGCTGAGGAGCTGGGCATCAACCTCTTGCTTAGGAAATTCCTGAGTATTATCCAAGGGCATCCTTTTGCTCTGTATGCTGTGGCACAAATGAAGAGGAGGCACCAATGAAATGTTTGCCAGGCTCCCAAGCCCTGTTGTGAGTGTGGCCAGCAGCTGCACAGGCCCAGGCAAAACCCTCAGCAAACACAACATTTTTGTACTCTCTCCACGGACGATTAGCAACAGAGCCCAAAATGTCAAAACCCAGCTCTTAATTACCGAAGTCGGCACTTAATGGCTCCAATTACAATTTCCACTGATTTCTGAAAATTGGATTCTCCACTACACTTGCCGTGTTTAAATGAGTTTCTTACCTCATTTGTGGTAATTATACTCTGACAAACTAATTTAAAATACAGTAGAGATTTCTAAAATATTACTTAAAAATAGTGGGGATTTAAGAACAAAACATTGCTTAAAGCCTCCCCCTTTACACATTTTTTTTCATCTCATTCCTTTCAGGGCCCAGGAATGCTGAGGGTTAAAAGATGACAGACAAAGGACAGTATTTTGTCAAAATGCCATCAAAGGGTGTTTTACAAGTAGGAAATGGTGTTTTATTCCTGTGATAGAAACTCACTGTCTTATCCCCCTGTATCACAGAAATTAGCTTCTCCTTTTATCCTAAATCCCAGCAGAAGTTGCTCCTCTCAGGCTCACCATCAGCAGAGCCACAGAGGACCTCATCAAGGAGGAGATTCATCAGGAAGGAATAAATACATTTCTCAGTCACAACTAGCAGCTCTATATGTCACCTGCATGCTGAGACCTCCCAACAGAACCTGCCTTTGGGGTGAGCCTGGACTGTGCAGGATGCAGCTGCACCCACTTGGAGATGCCTCCCCTTTATCAGGGAATTGTTTTCAAGCTCCTGTTCATAATTAATAAAAGAAATGGAAAAGGACAGATGAGTCCATTTCAAGAAACCAAGCTACCAACAGAAAGAACACACCAAAATGTGGTATTTTAGGGCTCATGTGATACAGTGAGCAGCAATTTCTCCAGAGCATGCCCTTTCCACGCATTTTTCTCCTGGAAAAAAAGGAAGGAAAAGCCACTACCAAACCCTGATCCCTTCATAAACCTCCAAACTCAGATCTGGAGCAGCTCCTGGCAGGAGCCATAGGAGCTGTCAGATGTCACAGGAGCTGTGGCAAAGCTGAGGTGGCTGTGCCAGATGACACCATCACAGGAGTGAGTCCCAGCACCTGGACAAATTCATCCTGATCCCTGCAGGAGCCAGCAAGCACATGACAAAAGCCACCTGAGGGGAAGGCACAAACAGGGTTTCATTTTCTGAGGGATCACAGCTGCCCCAAAGGAGCGATGACAACTCTGGATGGGCACTGGGGTGCCACCCTCCCCAGCAGCTCAGCAGGGCTGAGGGGCACAGAGCAAACCTGCTGCACATGTTCACTGTGCACAGAGCTAACTCAGGAGGACACACAGGGTCACATTCCCACTCTGGCACAGGGACAGGATATGCCCCTGGCACAGCTGCTCCTTGCAGTGATACTTTTCCATTCTGCTCGTTTCTGCTTTATTTCCATTCTTGTCTTTCACAGATACCCATTACTCAGCAGTGGTTGTAGGATTTTATGTTCACATATGGTTTAAAGAGGTGGCTGTTTAATGTTCCCTATATGTAAATAACTACATGCTGCTCCAGTCCCTGCTGAGCAAGTGAAGGAATGATTAGATTATAAATCTCCAGCACAGAAACATGTCAGGTTGGTTTTTATCTACAAACACATTAGAGCTTACACTGGGTTACATTTTCTATCTTCCCTTTTACCCACAAATTACCACTGCTTTTAATGAGCATATAAACCAACCAGCAACAGGAAAAATTATCCCAGAAAGCAGGATAATCCCAGGGGAGCAGCCAGTATCCCACAGCCATCCCTCCGCCTGGGGCAGGGCTTTTGCCACCATGGTGTGAAGCAGAATCTGGAATGGCCATTCCAAGGGTTGTGTTGTGGGTGTGTCTGGGAACCCCCAGAGCAAAGTGGGGAGCAGGAGCCTTGACCCCTGAGCTGGCACTGCTGGGGCACCTCCAGTGCTCTGTCCAGTTCTGTGCCCTCACTCCAACAGAGACCCTGAGGGGCTGGAGAGTGTCCAGGGCAAGGAATGAAGCTGGGAAGGGGCTGGAGCACCAGGAGAGGCTGAGGGAGCTGGGAAAGGAGCTCAGCCTGGAGCAAAGGAAGCTCAGGGGGACCTTGTGGCTCTGCACAGCTGCTGACAGGAGGGGACAGCCGGGGGGTCAGGCTGTGCTCCAGGGAACAGGGACAGGAGGAGAGGGAACAGCCTCAGGCTGGGCCAGGGGAGGCTCAGCTTGGACAGCAAGAGGAATTTTTACCTGTAAAGGGTGGTCAGGCATGGGAAGGAGCTGCCCAGGGAGATTTGCAGTCCCCATCCCTGCAGGTGTCCAAGGCAGGCCTGGCCATGACACTCAATGCTCTGGGCTGGGGACAAGGTGGGGATTGGGCACAGCTTGGACTCGATGGGCTCAGAGGTCTTTTCCAACCTCGGGACTCTGTGATTCTGAGCCCAGGGAAAGATCCCATGGGATAACATGGCAACTCCTGCCACCCCTCGCTGCTGGTGCCCCACAGGAGCAGGAGCTGCTGCACAGGGAACCAGCTTCACCCTGAGCCAAAAGCAAGCACGGGAAAATCATGGAACTCCAGGATGGTCTGGGTTGGAAGGGACCTTAGAGCCCAGCCAGTTCCACCCCATGCCATGGGCAGGGACACCTCCCAGCAGCCCAGGTGGCTCAGCAGAGCAGCACAGCATGGCAGGAGCCAGGAGGGCAAACACCTGCATTTCACATGACTGCTATTCCTGTATTCGTGGCATAACCCCAGCGCTGCTGCTGGAAACCAAAACACGTTTTTCAGTGTAATTTATCATCTATTTCACATGGCTGACAGTATTCATTTCAAATCAAAGCTCCCAGGCCAAGCACATTAAAACCATTTCTGTTTTTTCAGAAGTGAATGCCACGAGGGCTAGGAGCAACATTAACATACCCACTCACATTTCCAGCCTGTCCGGTATCAGAAACCAGCATGGAGAAAATAATCTTTTGAACTTTCCAAGGTGGAGAAACACTCTTTAAATAAGGTGGAGATACATAATTCCTTGCTCAGCTGGTCTCCTTCCCTGCTGAGCCAGGACAGACCATAGGAAACACCCCTGGCTCCTGATACTCCCAGGCCTTGCAGAGCAAGGAAAGCAAGGGAGGAAGCTCTCCCTGGCTCCTGAGAAGACATCCTACACCCACAAATAAATAGAAGATCTCCATCACAGGCACCCCCAGGCAGCCCATGCAACCCACAAAGGCACCAAGGTCACTCAAGTGCCACCACAAAGGTACCAGGGCTTCCCCTGCAAGCACCTGCCTGGGTGGTGGGTGCAGAAATCCACCTCTGGTGGCAAACAAACATGCAAAACCAGGGAAAGGCTCACAAGGCAGAAATGAAGATGCTAACCAAGAAGGCAGGATGGAAGAAAAAAAAAAACCCCTTTGGCCTGTGGAAGCAGGCAGCTGATAGCCTGAAACTGGGTATTAATTCAATTTATACAACTGCAGTCCAAGCTATCAAGTTTGGGCTTAGTCTCTCTGTAGTGAGGAGTCATTGGAGTGACTGCAAGAGCTACAGGATCCAAACGATGCTCCAGACCAACACTGCAGAACGAGGATGGGAGGAACCCCAAAGCTGCTCAGCTTTGCCTTTTCCCTCCCCATCCTACCCCCATACTCTCCCATTATATTAATGAGGAATCCTTGCCCAAATCCAGCCCCTGTACCCAATTTCTGCTGACCTAAAGTTATGCTGCAGCAGATGATGGATCTCTTCCTACCCCAGCAGCCTCTGTTGCCTGGCATTGCTCTGCATATTAATGATCCCTAATGACACCTAAAAGCCTCTGCAAAGTCTCATATATGGATTTTACCACTTAGTCTGAAGCCATAAAGAGCCAACAATGGCAGAGTGTGTTTAATGACCAAAACCAAGCAAGGAAAGCATTCATTAAGACATCATCTGACTCTTGTGGAAAGGGGCATTAAGATGATTTTTCTCCTGGACTGGTGGTGGGAGGTGAGTAAGGTGATGAGTAATATTAGTTTGAAAGGGATCTTTAAAATATGCATTATTTAAGTTGGCAGGGAATAAGTCTGTTCAGTGGAAGCAGGGGAGGGGGGAAAATGGTCAGGGGAGTGAAAGGAAAGAGCTGCCTGCCCGTGACATTGTCAGCTTTGGACAGTGATGGAAGATTAGTCCTCAGGAATATAAATCACCTTCAGCCAGGGCTCCTGGAATGCTCTGCTTCCCGTGACTGCTGAAGAGGCTCTGTCAGCTGATCCTCACCTCTCAAGATCAGGATGATGACTGGCAGGGGACAAGGCTGAAAAGAGGGGTTAATTAAACAAAGAGGCAAATAGGCAAGAGACTTGAGGAATTGATTAGACAATGAAAGTAAATGACTTGGCAAAACAACCCTGGTATCATATCCAAGAGATGCAGTGCTGTTCTAGTGATTGATATTCTCACTGGATGTTCCTGCAGCAATGGGGAGAGCTGGGACATTTATTGGGGTAAATGAAATCACAACCCAGACACTTTCCTTTCTACTCTGTGCAAGGAGAAAAAGCTGCCAGGGAGCTCTTCATCCAGAAACCAAAGCACCAAGGACTTAGGAAAATGATCACTTTGCCAAAATATGACTCAGAAAAATATATTCATCAAGCTTCCATGGCATTTGTCATTTGCTTGCTTGGAGGAACAGTGCATCAACATTCACACAGGTGACCAGGACCAGAAAGCCAGTGTCCTTCCTCATTTCTGCTCTACAGCCAGACTCCATATTTTCCACTCTCCATGCAGATCTATTTCTGTTTGTTTGGGAAGTCACATGGCCAGGGGAAGGCCCAGAGCCTTGGGAAAAAACAGTGTCAAACCTCGACCATGCCTATGTTACTCATCCAAAGGATATTTAACGCTTTTTTGTAAGATATCAGTAAAGAAAAGAGACTTCAGTCTGGTTTCAAGTCTTGAATCATTGCGTTCATGAGGTCAGAACTACAGCTGGTATAAATTTACTTCCCAGCACCATCAATCCCAGCGTTGTAACACTGAAACATTCCGGCCGGCCGAGCAGCGACTGCCCTGCATTTTTAACCTTGATTATACATAATTGTTAATCACTGACCCATTCTCCGGCCGTCCTGGTTGCTAAGTGACCTGCTTTTGCTCCAGATACTTTTTAAAGCTGGTTAAGGAATGGCCAAAAGTCAACAGAGTGACGACTGAGACTACTGGGGACAGATCTTGTCAGAAGTGAGGAGACTCACCCACAGCTCTACCCAGGGTGTAATAAAACACTCAGTAATGACACCTTGGGACCCTCAGAGCAGCCCCAAGGCTCACACACCTCCCAGGGAAAACCAGGCTCCTAATGGGAATGTAATTACCCTCCCAGGCAGGAGGGCAGGGACTTGCAGAGACCAATGATTAAAAATAATCAGGTAGAATTAATCAGGTGAGGGTAGAAATTGTCCAGCCTGTGTTTCTGTGCCCGTGTCACCCTCGGTACTCCCTTCCCAGCTCCCAGCTGTGCCCAAATTCTTTCTGCTGCTCCCTTCAACAGCCTGGGGCTCTCGTGCCCACCAGGATCCTTTGGATCTGCAGGAAGGGACATCAGAACTCCAGGAGTTTTACCCTTCTGGCAAACTAAGTTGAGTGGGACACAGGGCAACATCCACGGTCTTCCTTGTGCTGTCTACCTCTGGTTTTCCCTCTTTTCTTCCTTTTTTGGAGAACACTCTGAGAAAGGGCAACCCTTCTCAGGGCAACATGTCCTTCTCCTCCTGCTGTTCCACTCCTGTATCACCCTCTCATCAACAGCCACTGTGGTGTGCTGTGATTAGCTATAGAAACACCATTTTTGTCCTATAGAAACCAGTGGTTAAGATGCTACAGATTCACACAGAAGCAAGACTGAGCAACCACATTCATTGTCAAGAGGGAACTGATAAAAAATACAGGAGTTGCAAAGAACAGGAAAACTCCAAGGTTCTGTTTTGTCTGCTTTTTCCTCTTTTAAATATAACCTCGTGGTGTGGGTTATAGTCACAACTGTAGTTACTGGTGTAACCAGTGTAAATCAGACCTTTGAGATCAGGTTCCCAAAGCAGCTGAGCACTTCAGTAGGAGGCTGTGGCCATGTGCCAGAGTGGGAACTCCAGGAGCTGAACATGCCTTCTCCTTTTCAGAACTGTTATCAGTTCAATACATTGATGCCAACATGCCTTTTTTAGGGTTCAGGGTCTTTTTAAGATTTCCTTTAAACCTTAGCACAGCCTAACATGTCCAAGGCCAGGCTGGACAGGGCTTGGAGCAACCTGGGATCATGGAAGCTGTTCCTGCCCATGGCAGCAGAGCAGAACCAGATGACCTTTAAGATCCCTTCCAACCCAAAACAGTCTGTGATTCTTTGATACTATGAAGTTCTGGGGCAAATACACACAGACAGCAAAGGCTTCCAGCTTGCACCTCTCTTTTCCTGCCAGGAATCATCTTCTCATCAAAAGCAGCCCAGGCTGCAACACCAGTGTTTTAGGAATACCAGACATCACTCAAAGCACAATTTTGTAAAGAGGGGGAAAAAGATTCAGACAACAAAATGATAGCCAGGGACAACAAGCAAACGAAATGCAGAGAGGTGTAAGGATCAAGAGGCTGCTATGGAATGATTAGCTGGGAAAATAAATGATTAAGCATGAAGAAGTCACCCAAAACCAGAGGGCCCCATGAGTAATCTGACCACTTGTGTTTGGATATTTTTTGATAGTGTGTTATCAAGGAGTGAAAACCTCTCACTAAGCCCAGCTTGCCTTCACTGCTGCTCCCAGGGCCAGGTGGGTTTATGGCACTTGGTGGGAATAAACCAAGTTGTGCAGCACAAAACTCCATCACTGCCCTGTCAGTCACTGCAAGCAACACGATCCCATCACCTCCAGCTGACCCCGGGAAGTTGAGCATTGTTTCATGAAAAAATCCTGGAGCTTGCTGATGGCAATCTGCCCTCCAGACAGGCCTTGCGCAACCCCGACCCCATCCCAAGCCAAGCAGGGCCCAGCAGGACTGGGAACCCGAGACAAACAGCCCAGCACAGGAGCCAGACACACCAACCCAGGGGCTTCAGCAAGGCTGCTGGGATTAAACAGTGGTGTTTCCACCGTTCTGCAGAGGAAGGGCTGGAGACACCCCAGAGCAGGAAGCTCTGCCAAGCAAAACTGCTGGGAGCGGGAGTGCTCACTGCTCACTCCTGCAAGCAAAGCTTCCAGGAAAAGAAAACAAACCCCTTTTGGGCTGAGCAGTGCCTGGAGTACAAAACCTGGGCTGGGCTCTGTCCTCTGCCTTCCTCAAGAATCCAAAGGATCAGCAGAGAGAGCAGGACAGTGCAATGTGTGTCTGCACACAGACAGGCACTGCTGCAGCAGGAGGGAGACAGCAGAACTCGTTTTGTCTCAGGGATGCACACAGGACAGGAAGAGCAGCACCACCACAGCCAATCCCTTCTGCTGAAGGGTCCTCATGTTGCCACAGAACCTTTAATCCACCACCCTTCAGCTGTAAAATTCATACAAATTATTTTATTCATAATTAATTAAGGTCTCTAAATGTGGAAATTAAATTACCATTTACAGTGCAGAAGGAGATAGCACAGGAAAACCTGGATGGCAGCGACAGCTCTGCATGGATCAGGAGGACACGGGGGATGGAGGCTCTCTGGCAGGCATGTTATGCAGTCATACAGTAAAATCCATGCTAGGTGAAAACACAGATTCCAGCACCTTTAAAAGGCTGCTCAGGCCTAGTCACAAGAGACCTTCATGTCTCAGGTGCCAAACTAACCCCAAAACTCAGGTGCCCTCATCTCGGCTGTCAATTCCCAGAACTCTTGCATCAGGGGCAAGAGTCTTGCCTTCCTTTGTCACTTGGCTCCTCTGCTGGCAAACAAGCTGTTGGGAGGACAAAAGAGCTGCTTCTCATCACGTGTATCCAAGCTCACCTTTCCACTTGGATCAGGCTGCCAGGAAAGAGAGAACATACAGGAAAACAGATGGCCCTGTGCTGAACATGAGGCAGAATTCACTCGAGGGGTCAGGAGTCGGGGAGGGAATGGGATGAGCAAACTGCAGCTCAAAACCACCACTGAACTCAGCTGTGCCACCACAGCAGGGCCCTGCTGTGACACAATCCACAGCCACCTATGTATGCTCCTCAATTCACAAAAGAAAGATGGTAAAAAGTGATTTTCCGTCTCGTTTCAATGGCAAAGGAGCATCTGAATTGGTGATGGGGATGATTCCATGGTAGTTTCAAAGGCAACTCCTTCCCATCCCTGACAGCCCAGGGATGCAATCAGTTTTAGAATCCCACATGAGAGTGAGGATCTTTTTCCCTTATAGTCAGCTCCTGGTTTGCCCAGTTGCCAAGGCAGTTTTAGGGTGAGAAGATGGTCTGTACACAGCTACTCAAAGAGACCAGGAAGCAGACATGTCCCACACATTCCCATGCTCAGCAGGGCAGGCAGATTGCAGAAGGGGTAATGGCCATGTTGAAATTAAGCAAAGAAGAAAAGGTTCATGTACGTGACCTTTCTGGTTCCACACAGCCAAAAATAATGACGCACCAAGTACAGGGAAGTTTCAGGGTTACATTCCCCCCAAAAACCCTCAGTGGAGTCAGTGAGGGCTGAGTGGGCGCCTGTGCCAAGTTTTCCTTACAGAGGAAACGGGGAGGCTCCTTGTAGCACCCCACAGGAGCCTTTAGGGATCGGTCCTTCACTTGGCAAGGCAAACCCACCACGCCAAGGAACGGCACAGGCATGTTTGGGGCTGGAAAAGCAGGCTCGGAAGAGATTGAGAATGTGGATAGCAGGAACAAGAAGAACTGCTCCGTCTGGTCCCTCCTCCTCATCTGCCCATGGCCACGAACCCGCTGTCTGTGTGACTCCAGCCACCTGGTGAGTCCCTTCTGCTGCTGACACACTAAGGATGTGGCACTCCGTGAGGGATCCACAGCTCCCAGGCTGGAGTGATTCATGCCTTCAGCTCCACAGGAGCCCAGGTCAGTTCCTGAGGGGTGGCTGCTCCATAAACAGGCAGAGGTCAGCACTTCCAAAGTGCCTGCAGGCATGCTCACACACACAGATAAAATTGAGCACCAAAAGAAATGCAACTCTTGTGGAACAGGCAGCTCTGAAAACTCAAGGCTTGTTCCCTGCAATATATCCAGTAGACAGAATGCAAACATAGTTCCATTCTCCTTTCCAATTCAGGCTATTCCAGCTGCTGATGGTTTCAGCCCCACAGAGGCCAAGGCTTTGGAAGTCTATCCAAGTTCTGTATTTACACACCACGAGTGTAAGAGTTCAGCAGATGCCCAAAGAGCAGTTGGTATTTCAGTGCCATACCCAGGGGAGATCATCTCTTGTGTGTCTGCACCTCCAGCAACTTCAGTGATCACAGTGGAGAAAGAGGTTTTGAGAAAGGAGATGCTTCCACACCCCTCACCAGCACAGCTCTCTCTGCAATACACTGTTTTGTGAAGCCAGGCATAAATCAGACCCCACTCTTCCAAGCACATCCTCACTCCCATTCCCATCACACAAACCTAACAGGACTGCTTCCAAACGGTGCCACACCATCCCCAGACCTGCCCCAGCCCCCCAAAAACCTTTGGGAAGCGTGATCAGGGAGCACCAGGCCCAGCACCCAGATTTTGTTTGCACATTTGCTGTTTCACTTAATAGCAGATAATCCCAAGCACGTGGGTGCCCTGTGCTCAGAGACCCCCGAGCTCCCTGCTCAGTCTGAACGCTTCCATCCTCATTCCCTCCCCTAGCACTGGGTCAGGCTCTGCACAAGGAAAAGCCACCAATGGCCTGACTCACACAGCCCAAATCCCAGACACTTCCCAGCAGCACAAACACAAACTCTGGAGAACCGCAGGCAGGAAGACAGCAATTTCCTCATCAGAACAACTTTCATTCACAGCAGGACCCAAACAGCAGAAACACCTTCTGCAAGCCACCCTCCCCGAAGTGAGAGCACCTCACACATCATAAATACCACTCCCGAGCTGGGCATCAAGGGCTTTGCTTCCTAACGAGCCTTTTCAAACCAGAGCAGACAATGACCACAAAACAATTACAAAGAATAATATTGGAAAATGCCCATTAGGAAGAGCACATGAAAAAAGCTTCAAAGGAAAAAAAACTTCGACAAAGACACTTCTCATTTTTACCCAGCTACAGACAGTACTAATTTAAGGGAAAACATTTGGCTGAAAAACATAGAATCATAGAATAGAATTTGTTTTAATTATGTAACTGACTTCCCACACAAACAAATCCCAGCTATGGAAAACGCTTTTAAAATGGCACGAGTTGAGTCAAAGAGAGGAATATGCCACAGTAATTAATGTTTCTTTGCAATCTCTGCAAGGTATTCACCATTTGGTTTTGCCCAGGGGAAATAAACACTGCTGCAAAGTGACATAAAACAGTGTTCCAGAGTAAAATCTGTCTCTGGCCCATCCTGATTCCTCCCTGGAAAAATCCACATGTGCACACGAACTGAGAGAAGTGGGTGAGCTCCTGAAGGCACTTCCCAGACTGAGCATCACCTCTCCATCCCTGGCTCCCTGTGGGAACACTGCCAGGGCACCCAGAAGGTGGCAGGGACCAATGTCCAGTCCAGCCCCTGTCACAGGTTCCTGGGGCTGTTTGGCTGGCTTTGGGACACCTGGCACAGCTCTGCTGCCCATTCCCACCAGGACTGGCAGCAAAGCCACCACAGCCCCTCATGGTGTGGCCACCAGCAACGGAAGGAGTGGAAATCACTGTCACCCCTGCTTCAGGAAACTGTCTCCAAGTATAAAAACTTTTTATTTCAGCTCCATTTCTACCCAGCTGAAGCATCCCAAGCTGCCTGGGGTTATCAGCATAAACATCAAACGTGTGGAGCTGCATTAGGCACGTCAGCAGCTGCCCCAGTCACAGCAATGCCAGACTAAATTGCTAACCCAGCGATGATCACCAGGATCCCAGGGAATTGCATGCACAGGAAAAAAGAAAAACGAGATAGATATATAGATAGTTAAGAAGAAAGTGCACCAGGCAATTAAAAAGAAAAGAAGAATATAAAATTTCTTCACATCAGAGGAAAAATCATCATCCAGGCTATTCCACTCCATTAATTTTTTAGCAGTGCTACCCATTCAAGGCAAATATCAGACAGAGAATTTATACTCCAAGTCTTTTGAAGCAAACCTTCTTCCAGAAGAAGGAGAAGCAACCTGGTAGCAATCCATTTGCAGTGAGGAAAAAAAGGGATTCCCTCTCACACACAGCAAAGTCAGCAGCAAAACCTCCCGATTATTGGAGGCTGTTTTCAGCAATACATCTGATTTGAAAGAGGCTCAGAAGTCAAGGCTTACAACAAGTCAGTAAAGTCAAATACTTTCGCAATGAAGGGTTCAGAGGTATTGAGTTTTTTTGGGAGCTTTGATATATTTATTCATGCTTTTCCTCCCCAGTTTGTGACATAACTTATATCAAAAGCTCGATCTAAACCCCAAAGGACAAAATGCCAGTTTACTGCATTTTTATATATTGTCTCAATGGCAGGAGGAGACTTTTGGACCCTCCCTCAGGCAGCAGCCCCACAGCCAGGCTCCCTTCCCAGGGAAGATGCCAAAAGCTTCTGCTATCAGTGGGATGCTCATGCAAGCCCTTCTTGCTTAAATTAGGGGATAGTCCTGACCTCCTTGCCTGTAGAGAAGGAATGTAACAGAAGGATAACTTTCTCTGTAGCCCAGCAAAGGTCTGACATAAAACACAGCCCAAATTCCCTCTGCACCTAAACCATTTCCAACAGGAAGTCCCACTGCCAAGGAAGGGAGAGAAACAGCAATTCCATAAAGCCACAGAAGGTGCAAAGCAGAGCAACAACCTCATCAAAGACTTGTCCTGCTATTTCAGCATAAGCTCCTTTTGTAAAGAAAAAGAAGGAAAAAAGCAAACTGCTGCTCAAAATATATTTTGGAGGTTACATAAGGGATGTTTAAAAAACTAAAACCCTATTAATTCTTTGTTAAAAGGAAACATCCTGAATGAAGGCCCTAGGAAGAAATAAAAATAAACTCCTGCCACAATTGCACACCATTGACTCAAGACCCCTCTGCTGAATGCACACAAGGAGTCTTCAGGCAGGGCTTCCCCCTGCACTTCCGAGTGTTCAACTCCTCTGCTCTTAACACTGGATCAGATAAATAAATCAAATTGAATACTGTATGCATGAGTAACTCCTAACTTCAAATATTTATGAAAGACTATTCTCATTCCCCCCGATGTGGGTCATCCACAGTGCCAAGACATCCAGATCCACAGCAGCAGGGACTGGTGAGGATGAGCATCAGGAATGTTTTTTTGCCATCAGGATCACTGGGAGCTGCAGCTGGGTCTCAGCTCCCAGGCAGCTGAGGAGTCCCCACAGCCACAGGGTCAGACAGCAAAGCCAAACAGGAGGGACAGGAGGATCCTGGGGGACATTGGGAAGAGCATTCCCAGCAGGTCAGGGAGTGATCCTCCCCTCTGCTCAGTCCTGGGAGGCACATCAGGAGATGCTGCTGTGTGCAGCTCTGTGTGCAGCCCTGTCCTCAGACCAGACAGGGAGCTCCTGCAGCAGATCCAGCAGAGGCTGTGGAGATGAGGAAGGGCCTGGAGCATCTCGGTGCCCAGGAAAGGCTGAGGGAGCTGGGGCTGCTCAGCCTCCAGAGGAGCACAGCTGAGAGGAGCCTCAGCCCTGGGTGTCCCTGGGTGTCCCTGGGTGTCCCTGGGTGCAGGGAGGTCACAGCAGGGCCAGGCTCTGCTCAGCAATGGCACCAGAGGAAAGGCAGGGAATGAGCCCAGGGAGCTCCAGCTGAACATGAGGAAGAACTTCTTTCCTGTGCAGTGACCAAGCACTGAACAGGCTGCCTACAGAGGGTGTGGAGTCTCCTCACTGGGATATTCCAGAGCCACATGGACACAATGCTGTGCCCTGTGCTCTGGGATGGCCCTGCTGGAGCAGAGAGGTGGCACCAGGTGACCCACAGTGGTCCTTTCCAGCCTGACCCACCCTGGATTCTGTGATTCTGGGAAGGGGTTGGTCTGACTGCAGGTTTCCAAGAGCAGTCAAACGTTACCCTGCACTGAGACATCCACACAAGTCAGATCAGCACAATTAAAACGAGCCAGAACAATCCTATTACAGCTAGGCTGGCTAGTTTCTAACGCAGACAAGCTTAAATACATACTTAATTAGCTATTTTAAGAAAGCTCAGTAGTCTCTTTCGAGGACCAGCTTTCCAGAACTCAAGGGATCACCAGCAGCAATTTTAAAAGGGAAAAAAACCCAAACCCATTTCATTTTATAGCAGGGGTCCCATGGAGACCACAGGCACAGGGACACACCGGTCCCCCTAGCCAGCCCCGGGGCTGTGCAAGCCCACATCACAGGCTGCCCTGAGGCCCCTGTGCCCTGCCTGACACTGAATGTCACACCTGGAGCAGCAGCCACATGCCAGGGACCAAGAGAAGTCTAGCTCACTGCGGCAGATAACAAAAGCACCAGTGCAAGCAGCTGACTCCTTATTCCCTTTATTCCCATTATCCAGTGTGACATGGAGCTCGCAGCCCCTGGCAGGGTCACTGCAGCTGAACCACGGGGCAGAGCATCCTGTGATACTCACAGCCTCCTGGTTACACTTGGGTTTATTTTCTTTATCAGTGTTTTCTTTATGAGGCAGACGCTATTGTACATGAAATGCTGAAGCACGCCGGGCCTGCGGGTCACAGGCTGGACACCACTTGAACACAAATAAATACTGAAGGGTATGCTGGCTTATATTCACCTCAAAATAAAAAAAGAAAAACCACCAACTAAATACACTACTTGAACAAAAATAGCAGCATGTTTGCTTTAGGCCTCTGGAGTAGGAACAGGTATGGCAACCCAAGTACAAAGAGGGCAGAGTAAGTGGCAGCAGGACTGATAACGAGAAAGGGAGATGAAAACAGACCCAAACAGCAGAACTAACCTTCAACAGATCTGAAAGGAGAAACCCAGGGTCTGACAATCACTTTGACATCACTGCTATATGGATGGAGAGATCATTATCAATGTTTAAATTCCCTTAAATACTATTTCTACAAGTTGTATCTTATTTTATAAAAAGGGAGTTATACAAAACAACTCTTTGGCACACTTTCAGGCCCTGAGTTTTTGAACCTTCTGAAGTTAAATGAGAATGAGAAATTTTAATCTCAGCTAGGAGAAACAGTATTTCCAACAGAGAAAACATTGGCACAGGTTAGCAAATGACAAATCGATTGAATCTCTTTCAAAAGCTTACAAGGGTAGAAATTATCTTCTTCCACTGAGCTTACAGAGATAATTTTAAAGGAAAGCATCCACTGAGAAGTGACACTGCCATACCCAACTGGAAAGACAAGATTTAAGGCTAGATTAAGTCTTGCTGGCAAGCCAGAGGAACTCCATCGATATCAGCTGTTCTACACACTCAGGCCAAGCCAGGAGGTGTTTTATGGCACCAGAGTGACCTCAGCTTGAGGCTTGCATTAGGAACAGCCTGTCCCTCTGAGGCCCTAAAGACTCATCCCAACCTTCCATCTCAATCTGCCACCAAGTCAAACCAGCAACAGTCATCATCCTGATCCTGAAACATGCAATGGCACATGCAGGAAATATGTTCCATGTGATCTGGAGACAGATCAGACCCCAGCACTTCTTAATTCCCTCAGAAAGACAGAAACCTTTAATGCCTCAGAAAAGAGCCATTCCAGCAGCATTTGGCTGTCTGCACTTGGTGAAAGAGAAGAAAAAGGCCACCATTTCTCTTCAACAGGTACCTAAGGATTGGGAAGGAAGGGCACATGCACCTTCTGCAGGGAAGCAGAAAACAACACACACAGAATTGCCTCTCCTTTCCCATATTTCTGGCATCTTCCCGTTCTGCAATGCTACAGAACAAAAGGAAAGCCCAAAGCATCCTGCACACAAAAGAAGAAAAGCTGGTCTTTCACAGGGATAAAAGAAGGAGGTGCAGTCCCTGAAGTACAAACAGGCTCAGACACTTTCTCTCACGGAGATAAAGTGTTTCACAAACAGTTCATCCCACCACTTCTAGCATTAAAGTGCTGGGGAAGGAAGGAAGGAAGGAAGGAAGGAAGTGCAGAGAGAATATTGTACATTTGCATCAGACACTTTGATGGCATGAACAGCTCCGTGTCCCCACGTTTTTTAAAGATGTGATTAAGTACACAGACATACTAAAAATTAATTTTTCTTAAGAAAAGGAGGGGGATTAGGTTTTAGTTTGATTTGCTTGTTTGGGTTTTGGTTTTTTTTAATTTGACACAGAATCATTCCCTTGGGACAACTTGCTCTTTTTAACCCCAATGAGAAATCCAGAATTGCCAGCCCAAGCTGAGTTAAGACACTTAATTCCTCGACTCTCCAAGAGCCTCTGTATTTTCATAATCACCATAGAATATCCTGAGCTGGAAGGGCCCAACAAAGATCATCCAGCCCAGCTCCTGCCCTGCACAGACACCCCAACAATGCCACCCTGTGCATCCCTGGCAGTGCTGTCCAAACACTCCTGGAGTTCTGGCAGCATCAGGCTGTGCCCATTCCCTGGGGAGCCTGGGCAGTGCCAGTATACTTTCAAAAGTACAAAAAAATATAGCAATTTCCAGCTTCTGCTTGGGAGAAGGGTTATATTCCTTTTAGGATAGCCTAAAAAGAGACTGCTGTCCATCACTGACATGAAGTTGAACTCTCATCATTGCCACTGTTCTCCCCTCATTCTAACCCAGGTTTCCCCTCAGCAGGTACCATCCTTGCAGGCTCTGCACAAACAGGGTCAAGGAACACAGATGTCTTCCCAAGATCCCCACCCAGCAGTAGGTGCTGACAAACCCCTTCAAATGAGCATTCCCCTCAAGAGGGGCACAGAAACAGGAGATTTTCCAGCACCTGAAAGATTATTGGTGGCCCAACGGGATAAACAAGTCCCTGTCTGCCTGCACTGGAGCAGATGAGCCACGAGGCAAGAAATCCACACATTCCTTCTGTCAACAAGGATTTGGGATGATCTGAGAGAAGATCCCCAGCCCAAGCTGCTCACATTATCCTGAGGCTCACTCCCACCACGCATGAGCTCTTCCCTCTCCTGCCTATCCAAAGAGGGAATAAATTACCTCCCTGTGGATGAGACTCAGTTGTTCACTGATTCCAGAGACCTGGAGCATCTGCAGCAGGCAGATCTCCCACGGCATTTCATGTCCTGCCATTCCCAGTTCCCCATGGAATGATTCCCATCAGGGTGCCCCTACCTCCTCCACAGGATTTCAGCTGGCGGGGATCCTAAGGGCTCTCAGCAAAACTCTGCTCCCACTGCTGCCAACCCTTACAGCATGCCAGAGCTCCAATCCTTCTGGAAAAACACTCTTTCCTCTTTCTTGTCCATCCATAACCCTTTTTTTTTGTCCCCCCTCCTGGTATGAAGCAAACAGGTCACGCAAGAGCCAAGCTCAAGGATGTCTTCCACACTTCCAGCACAAGAAGCAACCTGAAGCATAATTTCTCTGCAGAAGAAAATTTGGTTTCTCTGCAGAATAATTTCGGGTTTGCTCCCCCAGCTACACCAAACTGAGAGTCTGGTTTCAAGCACAGTGTTCAGCAGCCTTTGCTGCTGCCTCTCCTGCTCCCACTGCAGGGCAAAAGGAGGCAATGGGGAAAGCTCTGACAAAAAACCAAACTGGCAACATGCTCCATTGGGGTGGAACAATCCAAGGCAGTGAGAGGGCATGCAAACTCACCGGGGCAGAGTTCCAGTGTCCAGCAGGAGGAAGGACACCTGCTGTTCCTTCCAGCAGCTCTCTGTGCTTCTCCTGGCACACCTGCCCTGCACAGAACCAGGGGACACAGGAGAAGCCCCCCAGCAGCCACCCCCCAGAAGCCCTCCAGGAGCTCCGTGGGACTGGACCAACAGTTTAGCTCTCTGAAACAGTCAGTAAAATCCAGAGAGCCCTGGGGGTCAGATGAGGGACAGATAAAGCCTACCTGGGGCAGGGGCTGAGGGAAGGAGATGACTCCCTGCCACAAAAATGCAGACAGCTTATCTATCAGACCTCAGGGGGTCCCTTCTGAGGGATGTTTTTCCGCCTTTTCCAGGAAGAGAAAGGATGGGGGAGTGTCTTTTGGCACACTTAGTTAAAAAATACAAAGCAGACCTACTCTCTGCTGGCCAAACCTACAAGCACTCCTTCCACTCCCCCCTCCAGGTGCCTCCTCACTGTTCCCCTCCCTCTCAAACCCCTGGACAAGGCCAGAGTGGGAGGACATCAGTGCAGATTCTGTATCTTAAAGGGGATAAAAGGTAAGGAAAAGGGATGGCATGTGGGATCCACCAATTAAGTCAAGCATTTGACTTCACAGCTGCATCCAAGCACTAAACAGGTACATTTTCCTCCCTGGTTTGATTCAAGGGTGCCCACACTCACAGGTTTTGTTTTAACAAGGTCTGCTGTCTTAAAAACAGAGCCCAGCTTTGTTTCTGAGAGCTTTGGGGAAACTTCTTAACATTTTTATAGAAGAACCATTTAATGTCCTTGTTGGTGACAAGGACAGTGGGATGGATGCACCCTCAGCACGTTTGCTGATGACACCGAGCTCTGTGGTGGAGTCACACACCAGAGGAAGGGCTGGGGCATCCAGAGGGACCTGGATGGGCTGGACAGGTGGGACTGGGAGAACCTTGTGATGTTCAATAAAGTCAAATGCAGGTCCTGCCCCTGGGTTGGGCAGTGCCAAGGACAGACACAGGCTGGGAGGGCAACGGCTGAGAGCCCTGGGGAGAAAGACTCGGGAGATGAGAATCTGGATGTGCCCTGGCCATGAAACCCCCTGTGCCCTGGGCTGATCTCCCAGCATGGGCAGCAGGAGATGGGGGATTCTGCCCCTCTGCCCACCTGCAGAGCTGCCCCAGCCCTGGGGAACAACAGCACAAGGACATGGAGCTGCTGCAGAGTCCAGAGGAGCCATGGAGCTGCTCCAGGGCTGGAGCCAGGCTGGGAGAGCTGGGGGTGTTCACTGGAGAAGAGAAGCTCCACAGAGAGCTCAGAGCTCCTGCCAGTGCCTAAAGGGGCTCCAGGAGAGCTGGAGAGGGACTGGGGACAAGGGATGGAGGGACAGGACACAGGGAATGGCTTCCCACTGCCGGGGGCAGGGATAAATGGGATAGTGGGAAGGAATTGTTCCCTGTGAGGATGCTGAGGCCCTGGCACAGGGTGCCCAGAGAAGCTGTGGCTGCCTCTGGATCCCTGGCAGTGTCCAAGGCCAGGCTGGACAGGGCTTGGAGCAACCTGGGATAGTGGAAGGTGTCCCTGCCCATGGCAGGGGGTGGCACTGGGTGATCCTTAAGCTCCCTTCCCACCCAAACCCTTCTGGATTCGCTGGAGTGAGCGATGCCCACAGCCTCAGAGGCAGCCCGAGTGCCCCACAGATGGCCTGGGCAAGCTGCAGTGAGTAATGCAATTAGTGAGCCCTAAGCATTCCCCATCACATGCTCCAGGACTGTCTGCAGAGAGCTGTGAACGGCTGGGGCAGCCGTGCCAGAGCTTTTAACACTGCAATTAATTCACCCTTCACCTGAGGCAGACACACACACACACATAAAATAAATAAATATAAAGACAAACAAACCAAACCCACCCCACCCACAGCATGGATTTGGGCATCAGCTGAACTGCTGGCTGCTGGTCAACCCCATCCAAGCCTCTTCTTGAGCCATCACAAGCCTCACACAACACACGCCTGACAGATATGATGACAACACTGCCAATTTTCAAGTTCATATTACCCAGAGAGAAACACATGTAGTCCTCACAAAAACTGGTGCAGACTGTCAGAAATAAAGATGCTAAATACAAACAGGCTGCAAAATCCCCCCCAGTGCATGCTACTGGAAGCTGGGAGAACATTTTGGAGAAATAACAGTAGCACCTGCCCTGGTCTATCCTCATGCCTAGGACACGTGGGTCTGGCACTACTTAGTACCTTCATAGATATGAATACAGAAATACAGACGTATTTCATAGTGGAAGAAAAATCAGTGTGACGTGAGGATGCCTTCACAGGAAGAGGAAGCTGCACAAAGAGATGCCTTGTTCACCCAGTTTGGGTTCACCCCAAATCCCAGCAGGTACCTCCAAACACACACAAGTGGCCAAAGGAAAACTGTCCTTTCAGTCTCACAGCCTTCTGAAGCATTCCTGTGATGCAAAACAGAGCATTCCCCTGAAATCACATGCTGCCAACAAACAATTTCCACATGTAGAAGGGAAGTAGGAATTTCACACCAATTCCAAGTTGAAAGCTAAACAGCTTTAACTTGGGAAACAAGGACGAAAACGAGAATTGCCAACAAATAATTGCCCAAAGTGAAACAAAGCACTCAGCCTCTCTCACACAACCCTTTCAGAGAGGACACAGGCACATCAGGAGAGTTCCAGCACAATAATTACAATTAATTCATTACTTAATCTCCTAATCACTTCTGGGCAAACACCATACTCAGACATTTGTAAACCACAGAATCATCCAGGTTGGAAAACACCTCCGAGCCCATGGAGTCCAAGCTGTGCCCAATCCCCACCTTGTCACCAGAGCACTGAGTGCCACATCCAGGCATTCCTTGGACACCTCCAGGGAAGGGGACTCCAAACCTCCCTGGGCAGTCCATTCCAAAGTCTGACCACCCTGTCTGTGAAGGAATTCCTGCTGATGTCCAACCTGAACCTCCTTAAATGATACATTCCTTTTCAAACCATCCTACCCAAAAATTTCACCGAGAAAAGGGGAAACGCCCAGGTAACACCAGTTACTACACTCTGAGCTCCAAAAAAAGGAGGATCCTCAGCTGAGGCCCAGAAGCTCCCCATATTGGGGGTCCCACCCTCCCATCCAGCTCCTTGGACTGGGGTTTAAATGGTTCATGGTCCACAAGCTGCTTCAGTCACTGGATATGCAGAACCCTCAGCAGCTCCCTCTTACTCAGTATATTCCACCCAACATATATAGAACAGATTTGAACAGGCAGGGAATGAGTTTAAACACCCCGTGGGACACAATAACTCAGTGTTACCAGCAACGTCTGAGAGCAGACAAGGGTAAGAATAGAAATTCTGGCAGTTTTTGTGACACTTCAGTTCTGTGTCTCTCTTGGCAGATTTAGGAAAGACCTCGAACACTGACTTTTTCTTTGCTTTATTACCAGAGGAAAGAAAATATTCCAGCATGGGAGCCCTGAAGCTAAAATTAAACCCCTGTAATTTGGGTTCAGCAGAAGTTGGTACAATTCAGGTCCCAGCCACAATGAGAGGTCTCCAACATTATCAACTGTCAACAATTACTACTGGCCAGGCACACAAACCAGCTTTGTTCTGCACTGGAAGCCACAAATGCAAGCAGCAGTAATTGCTACCAAAGGCAAAACACACAAAAACCCCAGCCAGGCCACGCAAAACACTCTCCAAAGAGGAATATAGGAATGGACTCTTGCTATCTCCACTCACATCTTTAAAAAAAACAGGAGCAAAATCCAATGCTGTATACCCAGCAAAGGAGCGGGCTAGCAAGGAAAAAGGATCCTAAAAAGACACTTGTTAACGGTTAGGAGTTGAATGCACATTTAATGGAACATCCTGTTCATTAGCGATGGAATTTCATTAGCAGTTTAAGGGAAAGCGACACACGGAAGAGACAAAACACAATCAATTTCTCCTGGAATTGCACACATTGCCACGCTGATCCTCAGCAAGCTCATCCCAACCCGTATTAAAACCCAAATCAATTAATACTAATTGCTCGCCTTATTTTCACAGAGGGATCTTCGCACTTCAACAAGCCTCAATAAAAAAGCGAAGACAAAAGGCGATTTGTACAAAAGCAATTCACTTGTCTGGTGTTTTTATATTCACTTAGCTATGCATTTCATTATGCTGGCAGGTAATTCTGTCAGCTCCAGTCTCCTTCCTCACAACCAGCCCCAAGCAAAGGGGCAGCACGAGGCCATCCTGTTGTGAGAATCCACAGAACAAATCAAAGTTTTATGAGTCATGGGAGGAATCCCAAAGCTACTGACTTCATTGCCAGCTCTGCCAAGGTATCAGTGTGACTTTCCCAGGACAGAGTGATGGCCAAGGCAGGAAACGTGTTTTACTAGAAACAAGCCAGGATTTATGTTCACAGAATCCTGGGATGGTTGGGATCTCTGGAATCACACAGTCCAACCCCCCTGCCATGGAGCAGGTGACACAGAACTCTCCAGGTAGGTTTGGGATGTCTCCAGAGAGGGAGACTCCACACCCTCCCTGGGCAGCCAAGCCAGGGCTCTGCCTCCTCCATGGACTGAAGTTCTTCCTCCTGTTGAGGTGGAACTTGTTGTGCTTCAGTTCACAGCCATCACTGACAGCTCCTCATCTCCCAGATCACAGACACCAAACCCTCTGGATCACAACCTACTGCCATCTCTTGAAAGCCTGATGGTACCAAAACATGAGATTAACTGGAAAAGTTAACTGCAGTCAGATCTCCCTGCAGGATTTTCTTCCTTCCTGTGCCTCTGCAGATCACAGTGAGTGGAGAACAGTTTTAAAAGTGCCTCTGCAACTGAGTCACACCTGCCCAGACTTCAGCAAAGGGTCATGGTGCAGGAACAAGCTACAGATGGAGGCCTCCTGCAAGTCCTGCAGGTAGGAATGCAGAAATGCAGGTAGGGCATGAATTCAGGCTTTCATCAAAGCTCCAAACAGCACAGAAACTCCCCAGGAACTAGCTGGGTGGTCAGGAAGCAGGACTCTCAAGGTTTGAGACATGCTTTCCATAAGCAAACCGAGCTGAGGGGCTGCTGCAGCCAAACAGAGCCGTGCTGGAACACGGAGGGAGAAGCTTTTTGTCCAAGGCCATGCTAGTGACTGAGGGCAGCAATTCCCAGGGACAATCCCAGCACAGAGAAGAGGGCAGGGACAGAGAGGAAGGGCTGGAGAGGCCATTTCTCCCCAAGCCATGCCAAGGGGGAAAGACAGGCTGAGATTTGCCTTAGAAGAGGTGAAGTGCAATGGGCTGGGGGTATGGGATAATTTGAAACAACAAAACCTGCCTGCTGCCACAGCAATGGATGGGTCCCACAGACAAGCAGGAGCTGGATCCAAGCAGGAACTGCCCTGGCTTGCTGAGAGCTGGGTATCTAGCTGAGCACTGCTTCTAAGAAAGGGTGGAACGATAGAGGGAGGGCTGACGACATGATAAATCCACCAGGTTACTGTAAAACATAAAAATTAAATAGAAATATTTTTAAAAATGGAGGTGGGGAATCAAAAAACCGAAATGCCAAGCGAAACTTTCCTAATGGCACTGGCTTTCTGCACACTTCCTCCTGCAAATGAGACAGACAAGATACAGGCAGCCAGGATATTCATGTTCTTGCAGAGTAGCGCTGGTGTAGCAGGAAAAATCGTGGGCAAAAAATTCCATCACAGCTTTCTGGCATGAGGTTTTAAATCTCTAGATATAAGATGTTTTGAGTGAGAGATGAGAGATGTTTTCCAGCTGTGGTTTAACTGGAGCCCAGAGACATTCAGCTGCTCTATAAAGGTAGTTCCTAAGAGCACTTTTTGACAACAAAGGGAGAGGAAACTCCAGTCATCTGAGAGTGCTTTTGTCAGCCAGTCTGCACTGACTGAGGCAGGATGAGACGGGTCACACATCAGGGAAAACGATTTCTTTCTTTAGGACCCTGGTTTGGGAAGAGCCCACAGCAGCAGGATTGGGAGAGCAGGGACTTGGCTCCTGGCTCCTCAACCCCTCACACCAGCAGTGCCAAGGGAAGGGCAGTCCTGCCCTGCAGCAAGGCACACAATTAGGCAAAGCAAACGAGTTGTCAATAAACCCTTGAGCGTTCAATGAGATGTTGCTAATAGGGAGGCAAATGTACACTGTGAGAATCCCTGCCACGAGAGCAACAATCCTCAAGTTATTGCTTGATGTTTCTGTGATGAAGCTATTTTCAGTTGCTTTAAATATTCTTCAGGAAAGGTAGTGTTGGAATAAAAAAATTAAAGAAAAAGAAGTCACGACTGTTCTGAGCTGAGATGCACACATTTAATCAGTCCAGGTGTTTAAATTATTTATCCATGAGGTGGAAAACTGTACTAATCTTAGGCACAGAGCATATGAAGGGGAAAAGCAGACACAAAGACATGCCAAATACTGTGATGCAGCACAGAATCTCTCACGCACAAGGTAACTGTGGCCAGAGGTGTCCCAAGTGTTCATTACTGCAGCCTGGGCTGCAAATCTCAAAACACAGAGATTTGCTGCTACCAGGAGAAAGCCTTCCCAACTGTGAGGTGAAATTATTGTTTTCAGCAAGCACAAAGCCCTAGTCCAAAGTTTCCCTAGTACTTTCCCTAGTTGGAAAGGGCAGAACTTTAAAACTGGGGTGTTTTTTTCCCAAACCAGTGTCTGGAGGAAAACACAGCATTTCAGGAACTATTCTGCCCCAAGCGAGTGCTACATCCAGCGCTCTGGACCAGCCTACCCCTCCTCATCACCTGCACATAGAGAATAACCTCTCCTCTCTGACTTGAGCCTTCCCCTCTTCTCTCTCACCTGCCACAGCCAAGGAGGCCTCCCAGCTGGAAGATCCATGGTGGATCCCACTCCAGCCACTGCAGCCTTGCTCTCATGGGAAAAAGACCCAAACTAAAATCCCTTCCAGGTCTGTGCCATATCACAGAGTCTGGGCTGAGCACAGAGAAATAAAAATCTCCACCTTTCCTTAAAGGGACTCAGGGAGAAGTTCAAGGTATTTCAGCTCACTTCAAGCCACTGCCAGCTGCTGTTTCAATCATTTTGTTTCTCTAATCTGGGCAGCACACCAAAGATCACAAGGTTTGGGTTTAAGTTTCATTTTAAAAAACATCTCGTAGGAGAAGAATCGTTCCTCCATTTTATTAAGCAAAGCCCAAAGGATGCTGACAGGGCTGTTGTAGGCAGCAGCATCAATGGGACATTATATACACGATAAATATGTAAAGAGGAAAACATAGAGCTAGAAGGCTACTAATAAAAATAGACAGGAAGATCCAGAGACACTCTCTTTGTAATTCCTTTTTACACAAGCCAACACTTAAAAGTCTCGTGGCTGAGTTTCCCCAAGTACCTTACAAAGCACTTAACAGCATCATTGCTCAAACCAATACAAGGACCCAGCAGGTCCATTTCTAAGGGAATGTTATGTTTCTTACTGACAAAACACTTCACTGAACAAGGAGAAACCAACAAGGAAGTGGCACCCACTACTTTGAAAGTAACATGGGCTCTAATTGAGTTACAATGGGAAAGTGACTTGTTATGATGCCCAAGGTCCTTGAAATTACTGCTTCGAGAAGCGTCTGTGAGGCTCTGCAAGAGCGAAACGGTTTCGCAAAGAGCAGCAGCCAAAGGAAAGAGAAGGGAAGCAAAAAGTAATAATAACAGACCAGCCTTTGGCAACTACGGCCTGCCCAACTGCCCTCAGGTACAGGGGATCCTGAGCCCCCTTCCTTCTTATTTCCAGCCTTGGGAAGCCTTCATTTGATGTTTGTTTTCAGCTGACATCAGCCTTTTTACACTGTTTTGCCAGATTGTACTTTAGTCATTAGTTCTGGTTAGAGATGGGATCTCAGAGCCACAGAATCCCCTGAGCTGGAAGGATCCCACAAGGATCATCCAGCCCAGCTCCTATCCTGCACAGACACCCCAACAATCCCACCCTGTACATCCCTGGCAGTGCTGTCCAAACACTCCTGGAGCTCTGGCAGCATCAGGCTGTGCCCATTCCCTGGGGAGCCTGGGCAGTGCCCAGCACCCTCTGGGGGAACAACCTTTCCCTGATCTCCAACCTAACCATCCCTAGACACAACTACAGCTGTTCCCTGGGTCCTGTCCCTGTCACAGAGAGCAGAGATCAAAGCTGCAGACCCCAGTGAAACACCAACCCCTGAGTCTCCTCCTCTCCAGCTGAACATTTCAAATGCCCTCAGCCACTCCTTGGATAGCCCCTCCAGACCCTTCACCATCCTCATATCTCTCCTTTGCACACTCTCCAACACCTTTAGGTCTTTCCTATATTGTGGTGTCCAAAACTGCCCCCACTCAACAGGGCACATGTCATTCTTTTTTGTGGGTTGTTTGGGGTTTTTTTTATCAAAGTGCCCTTTGCTGTAACTCTAAGTGTAATTACTTTGGGGGCTGACATTTCCCATTCCTGTTCTCATGGCAGAGCTACGTATCTGAAGAAGATCTGCTTGGTCATTCAAGGCTTTTAAACGCGTTCCCAGATAAGCACAGCTGCATTTTTAACAGTAGCTGAAATTACAGAATTTAGGAAAGGAAAATTTGATACAACGTTTCATGCTTTAGTTAACAGTCTTCCAAGACACAAAGCTGCTCCAGTTGCTCTGGAAACTGTAACTTGGACACAACCATGCAGATACATCAGCCCCCTGGCTACAAACGAAACCACTTTAGCAACACTGCACATTTGTATGACAAACATTTATTAAAGCAAGCATTGCATCCTGATCTCCCTATAGGAAGGGCACATCCCATGGTCCTCCACAGCAGCGCACAGCTCTGATTTCCTTTGAGCTGGAGGGAAGACGACTGGACAGTCAGGGGGATGTACCACTGGAATAACAACCCCCCAGGTAAGGGAGAGAGGGGAACAGAGGGAGATGCCATGGATTCAGAGCGGGGCTGTGCCTATCACACCCCAGGCACAGCTGGAAGCAAACAGCGCTACCGAAAGGAGGGCTTGGAAGACAAAGGGACACGGTGGCCAGGCCGGGATCTGGTCACACACTCGTGGCCCAGGAGCAGGCAGTGGGAAGCTGGGAACAGAGCAACAACAGCCATTGGGAGAAGGAAAGCGGGAGGGGGATGCTCAAACACCGAGTAGGAGGAATGAGCGAGGGGTGTTCACGGAGGAGGACTGGACGCAGCACCACACCAGATGCCAGACACATGGGCTTTTTAAAAACAGGGGGAAATATTCCATACACAAACGACGGCCTGAGTGCTGGTTGCTGTGGAAACCATAACTTTGAATTCAGTGGCTAAAACCCAGCACTGCTATTTATACCCTGCTCCTCACTACAGCACGAGAACTTCGCCTCGAAAGCAGAGCTCTGGTACTCACAAACGTGGTTTTCTCCCTGTTACACACACCGATCCCCTCAAACCAGGCAGCACAAGGTTTTTCCAATGCCCCTGGCCACTGAAAGACTACACAGCACTACCACATCTGATGGGCAAAAAAACCCCCACCACTGCCTTTCCTCTTCCAAGCAAGACCAGGTGAATCCCTGGACAGACATTGGGCAGAAGTCATTGGATTCTGCTTCAGTCAGGAGCAAGCAGAGACAGCAAGAAGGCCGTTTCAAACAGCAGTTTATCTTGTCTCTCTCAAGGCAAATTCCAGTCAGCATCACCTGAGATTATGCAGAGCCAGATCCCAAAGTCAGTTATCATGAAAGACGACAAACATTTCTTTAAGGACTCCAGAATATAGCCTTTAAAATCCCGGAAAGCATAACTGGGTCATTAACGCAAGAGTAACAACAACAACAGAAAGGCTGCAGAATAAACCATTTTGGAGAGAATCCCTGTAACAACACGCATTTTCTAGTTGCTCTGCTGTTGGAGAAGAAAATGGCTTTTTCCTCCATGGGAATCATGATTCTGGGGCAGCAAGTGCTCCCAAGCCAAAGCAGAAGTGATCTGCCTGCAACCAAAGCTGAGGTAAGCCAAGTATGTCACATTCCTTTTCCACCTCCACCATTCCAGGGTCTGGAAGGGAAGAAACAGCCCCATTCATCCCCCACCCACTCCTCAATCCTGTTTTCCCCCAAGCAGGATGAAGGTGCAACTGTAGCACAGCCAATAAATACCACAGGGCGACAATCCCGTTCCAAGACACTTCCCAGGACCTGGGCACGTATTGGTCCCCAAATCAGTGTAGAAGGGCAAAGAAGGCGAAAGCTGAGAGAGAACCACGCTTGCCAAGGTCACTCACACCTTCAGAATCCCACTGGACTGTCCCATCCATGGGACTCCCCGGGAAGCAGCAAGGACAGCAGTTCCACGCAATCCAACAGCAACACTCTGCCCACCCAAGACGGTTTTCCAGGGGAAGGGCAGCCAGGGATTGCACAGGGACAGGAACGAGGATGCAGCAGACAAGCTCCAGGAGCTGCTGAGCCAGGAGGGGTGGCAGAAGTTGCTTTCTGTGGGACTGGACCCTTACAGCAGAGGTGAAGGAGGTCTCGTCTGTCCTTGCTCAGTAATTTACATTACAGCACTGAAGTGTCATTGAAAACGACAGGAGCATTTTAATAATACAGGAAGGGGGAAAGATGCTCTAATCACAGGCAACCAACTAATCACTCCGTAGATCTCAGCCTCTCCTAATTTATTCCAGTAAATAAAGAATGAGAATAAATGAGAATTTCAAAATGATTAACAAGTCCCGAGTGCTACCTACTCTCTAACCGTGGTCAGTCTCCGCTAGCCCAGTCCTCTGGATGCCCCGCAGAAAGTGGGAACGAAGGACCATTGCTGAGGAACCACACGTCAGTTTCTCCCAGCGCTTCCCAATCCAACGTGGAAGCACTGGACATACACACACTCGTTCCGGCAATTCCATTAGGACCGCGTTCGTGCCAGCGCTTCCCGTGGATCCCGGGGCTGCGAGCATCCTTCGGGAGCCCGCAGCTCCCGCCAGGGCAGCGCTTCCCATGCATCCCCGGGCTGCGAGCATCCCTCGGGAGCCCTAACCCCGGTGACCCCGCCGCCAGGGCGGGCACCCCTCCAGCCTCACGCCGCTCACCCGCCCGTGTCCCCAGCGGCATGCCCGGCGGGGCACGCACCGGCAGCGGGCAGCACGGGTCTCGGCGGTGACATTCCCAGCGCAGCCCCGGCGCTCCCGCAGGCTGCGGCAGGGCCGGCTCGGGACCCGCCGCACGCCCCCCGCGCCCTGCCCGCCCTGCGGAGCGGAGCGGAGCGGCGATGGAGATGCCCGCGATGCCCCGGCGCAGAGCGCTCCGGCGTGCGCGGATGCGGGGACGCGACCGGACGCGCACTCACCTGCACGGCGCCGGGGTCGCCAGCACGGCGGGCGGCAGGCGGTGGCGGACGGACGGTCGGTGCTCGGCGATGTGCGGCGGGCGGGCGGTGCGGGGAGATGGCCGGTGGGTGGCCGCGGGCCGGTCGCTGGCCGGGGGTCGCCGCCCGCCCCGGGAGCCGCTCCCGGTGCCCGCCGGGCGCCCGCGGCTCAGCGCGCGCCGCCGCCGATAGGCGCCGCTGCCATCTTGAGCCCTCCGTCCGCCCCGGGGGGCAACGCCCGTTGGCCGCGCCGCACGTCGATCAAAGCCCGAACGGCCAATGGGCGGCGGCGGCGGCGGGCGGCGGGGCCTTTGGAGTCGGGGAGCCCCGTGCGTGACAATGGGCGCGCGCGGCCGCGCGCGGGAGGGGCGGGGCCGCCTCGCCGGCCAATGCGGGGAGCGCGGGAGCGCGGCGCGCGCCGGGGCTCGGCCAATAGCGGCGCGGTGCGCGCGGCGGGCGCGCGGGGCTGCGAGGCGTCACGCGCCCCTCACGGCCCCTCACGGCACCGCTGTCTCCTCACGCTGTTACCAAATCCTCCGAAACCCTCGGGATGAATAAAACCCTCTAAGACCTCTGTCTTTTTAGTGTCAGCGAATCAGGCATTACTTTCTTCTTGGTCAGGGTGTGTGAGGCTGACGAAATTCCAGCCTCTACACAGACACGGATGCAGAACTTTTTCACCTGTTCATACGTTTCATCAAATAATGGCATTTCAAAATTACATAGCTCTCTTTCATTAATTAGTATGCTATCCTACTGGTTATTGATTTCTCACTGTTCATGCTAATTAGTCGATATTTTTAGTCTTTTTAGTATCTGTTTCCTCCAGCAGGGACTTCCCACAGACACATCTACTGAGCCTTTTTTAGTCTCTTCTTTATCTTCTGCTTTCTGCAAAATGTCCTTGTCCATAAATTCGGTGTTCCAGATGTCCAACCTCACCCATCCATCCTCCTCTCCCAGGCTTTGTTCACTCAAGCACATTAGAGTTCGTTTATCATAAGTTAAAGTTCTGGTAATTTTCCCAAGCTGTGTTCCCACAAAATAGCTTATGACAACTTTGCTAAACACTAGCTAAGATTAATCTAAGAATAACACACGATAATTAATATGCATATTGGTTATGATAAATTAAAACAATTAATTTAAAAGTTAATTAAAAACATTAACTAAAATTAAAAGGCTCTATTGTGTCTGACAATGCAATGGGGAATTGCCTTAGGCACCCTCTCCTTCCTGACTCCCAATCCCCTCAAAACCCCCAGGAATTGTGCTGAGCTTTCCCCATCTCTGCCTCTGTCCCAAAATGTGGAATATGCAAAAAATCCCTTCAGAAATTATGTGCTCTGATGTTTGATCTTTGTATACTTTCAAGCCTAATGGAGGTGAAAGGAGATTTAACCCAAGAAACACAGAGCAACCAACAAGCTACAGGATGTCCAGGTGTTAGAAAAACAAATTACTTGCTAAGATTTAGGGCTGGACATGTTTCCATGAGGTCAGACCTAGGGGAGGTGAACAAAGCTCGGGAAGAAGGATGTGCCTCTGACAGCAGACACAAGGAATGCATGATTTACAGGCCACAAGGACATTTGGCAGAATCCCCCAAGATAAGGAAGAAACTAATAAAAGCAACTCAGCAACTGTGCTGAAGGAGCTCCGAGTGGGGAAAAGGGAATTCCATGAGGGCAGATCGTGACCACCAGCTCCAAACCCCACCAATCCAAAAGAAGAGAATGAGCACGGGAATGAGCAGGAGAAGTGAGAGAATCATTAACCAAGCCATGACAGAACACTAATTAATAAGAGAACTGTGTAACTTGTAGCCAGTGAACATGAATGCCTTTGTTTGCACCATGCACAGCCTCCCCTCAACTGGACACAGAGAGAGCACCCAGGCACTGCAAGCACTTGGGCTTTGTTGAGCCATGACTCAACTCCAGCCTGGAGAAGCACATTTTATAATGTTCTAATAAATAAACATGAGCTGTGTCTGAACTGACAGTGTTTTTCAACACAAAAAACTGGGAGCACCTCCCCAGCCTCTTTCAAAGCCAGGGTGGGGAAATCCAAACCAGCCCAATGTGTATCTAATAAAGAATATTTATTTTCTAATACTGTGTATTTGTTCTACCTTTAAAAATCAAACACAAAATCTCAGATATCATTAATCACATGTTGCTTGCAAATCAAATCCAAATATTAAATGTCAGTTTTCTTCATCAAGCCATCGACTAATTAATGGCAGGTTTTAAATGGCATTACCACACCAAGCACTTTGGGCAGAGCATTTAATCAGCAAGATTAAACGCAGGCCCTTTCCTGACTTTGATTTCAGGTGTGCCAGGGCCTCCCCACCCTCCCAGGGAACAATTCCTTCCCAATATCCCATCCATCCCTGCCCCCTAGCAGTGGGAAGCCATTCCCTGTGTCCTGTCCCTCCATCCTTGTCCCAAATCCCACTCCATCTCTCCTGGAGCCCCTTGAGGCACTGCAAGGGGCTGTCAGGCCTCCCTGGAGCCATGTGTGTCCCCCAGTGCTGCTCCCCTTTCCCACTCCAGCCCCATACAATCCGGACTCAGCTCCCACAGTCCGGCGCCTGCAGACAGGGATCCGCAGCCCAACACACCTGCAGCTCATGCCAGCCAGCTAATATGGGCATATTTTTAACTAATCCCACCTCATTTGCTGCTTTTCCGGGGCCTCAGCGTATAATGGGTGAAATTCATTAGTCATCTGACAGTTCCAGTTACTCTGCACGTCAAGTCCCATCTCTTCATTTGCATACGCAGACTGTTGTGCCAAGCCGTGTGCTGGTTGTCCCCCTCCACCTACTCACTGCTAATTTGGGAGCTGTTATTTTTGTCTCCCAGTGATTGCGTGCATAAAAAAGTTTGGTTTCCTCCAAAATGTTTTCAAAGGAAGCAGAATATGGGCCTGTGCTGAAAATTCCTCTTGCTAAACATTGATTGCCCCACATCAGCAAACCTTGTTTTCTGGGAGTGTAGCAGGAGTAAAACACCTTCCTAGGAAGATCCTGAGTTTATGAATGATTGAGCTGCAAAAAAGAGAGTTGTTTCTGATAGGAGAAGCTCAGTCAGAAAGAAACAATGTGGAACAATTCTGAAAGAAACAATTCTGAACAGAGTAAAACTGAACTGCAAAGCAATTCCGTGATTGGAAACACGGCACAGCATTCCTCATGGAAGACTGTGTAAGGAGGAGCAAAGCTCAGAAGCAAAGTTCTGTCTCTACTGCAGACATTTGCTTGTTAAATTTTGTAAATAAAGCTTTTTTCTCTTTGCAATGCATGTTGTGATATTTCTCCTCCACACACAAGAATGCTCCTGCACTGGAGCAGTGCATGCCTGTACCTGAGAGACAGGAACCACAGAATCACAGGGCACATTTAAAGTGGAAAGGTGGAAAAAGGAGTTAAAAAAACAAAACTGGGGAAACTGTTCTTTTCAAAAAATAGTGGTAGACTGTTACCAGCCCAAACCAGGCCATCCATACTGGTCTGAATTAGGACTTGTTCTGTACTGGTGAAACACTTATTTTCCTGACAGATTTTCCTGTAGCTTAAAGAAGATGTTTACCACAGCCCAGAAGTTGTTGCCTCCTTTTTTTTCTTTGAAAACAGGCACAACAGTGTAATAATGAAGGTTTCTTTCTGGCTTTTATGTAAGAGTAACTCAGGTTGGTTGCCAACTCCATGCACAGAAAATAAGTGTTCCTGCTTAGTATGAATTTTAGTGAGGACAATCTGCTTCCCTAAAGTGCAAAATATCCATTAGCCCTTATAGTCCCTTGGAGAAGCTCTCCCAGGCCTTTGCATGCTTCAAAAATCCTAATGGTGCCTTCCCAGGTGTTTTTCAGCTGCTGTTTCTGTCAGGCTGTAGTGATGCTAATAGTGGGATCACATCCTCGTGCCTCTAGGATTATGTAAAAGAGGGGAATGGATTTGATGAATTATTGTCCACCTCAGCCTCTCTTTTGAAAAATGCTGTTATCAGTGTTCACTGCCGCTGTGGGTGAAGTGGTCTGTGAAATCAGAGTTCTCTGGATAATGGCAGAGCCGGAGCTTTCCCAGGGGTATTGTTGCTCATCTCATAGGACACACATGAGGCAGGCAAGAGCCTTGGCTTGCAATCCTGTTTGTTGTCAGCTTATTCTATTAAAGTCTTGCTTTCACTGTCAGTGCTAATTTCAGAGAATCCCAGAATGCTTTTGGTGGGAAGGGACCTTAAAGCTGATCCTGTTCTACCGCCTGCCATGGGCAGGGACACCTTCCACTACCCCAGATTGCTCCACACCCCATCCAGCCTGGCCTTGGACACTTCCAGGGATCCAGGGGCAGCCACAGCTTCTCTGGGCAACCTGTGCCAGCCCCTCCCCACCCTCACAGGGAATAATTCCTTCCCAATATCCCACCTATCCCTGCCCTCTGGCAGCAGGAAATCCATTCTCTGCCCAGCCTGTTTTTGTCCTTGGGGTTGCCCCTACCCAGGTGCAGGACCTGCATTTGACTTTATTGAACATCACGAGGTTCTCCCAGTCCCACCTGTCCAGCCCATCCAGGTCCCTCTGGATGCCCCAGCCCTTATCTGGTGTGTGACTCCACCACAGAGCTTGGTGTCATCAGCAAACGTGCTGAGGGTGCATCTGTCCCACTGTCCTTGTCACCAACAAGGACATTAAATAGTTTACCCACGGGATAACAGTTGGACTTAATGATCTCAAGGGACTTTTCCAACCTAAACAATTCCATGATTCTATGCCCATGGGACACACAGAGGCACACAGCTGCTTGTGAAAGGCCCAGGAGAGAGTACTCCTCTGGGCTAAATCATTGGTCCAGAGCTTTTCTTCCTCAAATATTCATGTTTCCCTGATTACCTGCTCCTTGTAGGAAGATTACTGTGCCTGTGTTCTCCTCGGAATAATTAATTTAAAATATTACAGCCACAGAAAAGAGACTTTTTATCTAACAGTGGGTTAGAGCATGGTCTGCCCAACGCCTTCCTTGCCCAGTGGAGGGAAGCACTGGGAAGCATTCCCAGCATCCCAGAGCCTCAGAGACAGCAGTGTGGAGAGCAAAACCAGAGGTCAGAGTTGTTAGAGAGCATCTTCTCCCACGTGTGTGTCAATGTGGAGTAGGAAAGGAAGGCAGGAACTGCAGGGGGGAGCAGGAGGCAGGGGTGGAAAGCAGGTCAATGAGCTGCCCTTCAATATATCCGTGTTTTTGAGCCACACTCAGCAGCATTGCTTCTGCAGGGCCTGTGAGCAATGGGGTCACTGCCTTGCCTCCACATAACAAATTAAACCAGCAGTGCAAACCTGGGCCATTTGTACTCCTGCTACCTGTGGTGCCACAAGCACATGGAACAGCATTAAACCACCCTTTGACTTTTGGGAATTCTCGCTTCCTTAAGTTTTCTGCTTGGATTCTACACCTCTGAGCTTTTTGATGTAGGCTATGCTATGGTTCTATCATTGCAAAGTTAGAAAACTCACCAAGTATTTCTGTCCCATTCACTTTTAAATCCTTTTTCCCCAGACAGAGTGGTTTCATGTTCGTGGATGGGGCTTTCCCCCCACAAGCCAGTCCTTATGCCCCTTGTTTTTATCACAGTCTGTGCAAGATGCCATATAAAGTTCTGCTCTGTGTACCCAGAGGAATTAGAGCAATCATTTCTACCCATGTGAAAGCTTTTGGGTCTTTTGCCACACTAGTTGTTTCCAACCCTTGCAAGACAAATTCTCCCTTCCACAAAACTATGAGCTATCCTCCACAGTCCCTGTGGGACAGAGAAGGAGAGTTTTTTCCTTTCCACAGTTTATGTTGTCACACAGGCACAAGGCACAAAATTTAAAAGCCTAGATGGAAAAGGGCATTTATTTTTGTGGAGACGATCAGCCTGCATAATCTCTTCCCTTTGCTTCCTCAGACCCCTCACTCACAAAGGTATCTTACTTTTTTGTTGTTGCTGCTGCCAAAGAAGAGCAGCACTGTGGGAGAGTCTGCCCAACAAACCTGGATCACCACCGCCATCCAGTGGCTCTCACTGAAACACTCGCCGGGGCTAATAAACCCCGAACTGCCTGCAACAACATCAAACTCTTTCCCCCACACTTTGCAGTCATTCACACAGCGGTTCTTTGTCCCCACCAGAGCCCACACTTACCCTGAAAAAAAGTAAGAAACAACACAGATTGGATATAGCTTGTGTTATGCACGTTTTTCCTTTCCTACCCCTGTTTTCTGTAGAAACTGTCCTCTGGAGCTCAGCCTCTGAAGTAATACCCAAAATTGTTCATGCTAAGGGGGATGTTGTGGCTCTCCACAGCTCCCTGCCAGGAGGGTGCAGCCAGGTGAGGGTCAGGCTCTGGGACAGGACGAGAGGAAAGGTGCCACGAGGCCAAAGTGAGGAGGATTTGGCTCTGGACAGCTGCCTGGCACACCGCAGTGGAGCTGCACCCACCTGCCTTTGCCAAGCAGCTCCTTCAGCCTCTCAGGCCTCCCGGCATAACTGCACCTGGAGCTGCTCCTTAAGCATGGCATGTCAGAGTGAACGTGGCTAGAAAATCCCTGCTCTTCAAAGTGTGGCTTAGCCGGGCTCATAGCGACAGGCTGGATTAGGGAATGAGCACTCGTGCAGTCAGTGCTGCTCTCCAGCAGCTGGGTGCCATAAGCTCCCCGTGCTCCAGCTGTGACAGACAGCACTGCCAAGCGTTCCCAGGCTGTGACACGGTGGCTGCCAGCCAGGGACTGTCAGGAGGTGTGAACTGTCCCACCAGTCCGGGATTCCCTGGATGTGGTTCTGGAGGGTTCTGGAGCTGCCACACAGCCTGGCCCTGGCAGAGCTACAGGCAGGGTTTAAATCACAACTCAGCGTGGAGGGGAACTTCTGCTCCTGCCTCCAAGCCCAGCAGTCATTGCACCCAACCCCTGACCTTGCAGACTCTCAGAGCTGCTCTGAGCACATTTTGGGAAGGTGTTCAGGCCACACGAACCACAGGGACAGTGGCTCCCTATGGTTACAGGGGTGCAAAGTCTGCAGGCTGCTTCCTGCAGTGCCCTTCGGCCCTTTGGCACGGCTGGAGACTGCGGAAAAAACTTCCACACAGATGTGGAGCAGTCACATCAATATTAATGAACAAACACTCCACAGCACTGGAACATTGTATGAAAATACGTGGCTGGTGCATTTTCCAGCTGCATCCCCCCTTATTAATTGCTTGTATTAAAGCAGCACCCCGAAGCCTCGTTTTACTCACAGCTCTACAAACCCAGCTTGGTGCTTCTGGAGGAATTCACCCATTCCCCGATCATCCAGTGCTTCCAGAGAAGAAACCACGTGTTTAGAACTCCAAATAAAACCACGTCTTTGTTAGTCTGGACACCTGCCTGATATATTCTGTTTGCCCTTCCTGATTTCCTGCAGAAACAGGATAGTTTACCCTTTTGTATAATTTATTTTCTAAGTGCGTATTAATTAGCATTTTCCCTGTGGTTTTGTACTTTGCATCTCGGGGATTACTCAACACATCTGAGCTAAATCCAAGCCACCTCACCCTTGGGTGTCCTGACACCTGCTGTACCACTGAACTCTGCATGTGGCAAAAAATGAGAGTGCAGGGTGGTTAGTGTCTGAAAATAAATCCAAATGAAACCCCCTAGAACTTACGTCTGGCACACACTCATGTGGGCTGGGATTCACAGTTTTTTGTTTAGTTTAGTTTAGTTACCACTGGAAGGACTTTTACAAATAAAAACCTGCCAATAGACTCTAAGACCAAGCTTTTCTTTTTCATCACTGTGAATGAAATCCTTATCCAGTCATTATATATAAAGTACAAGGTACAGGCTTTTCTTGGACTTCATTGATTTTTATCCAAGTTGATATTTTAAAATACATATTCCATATAAACACATTTATACACAGACACACAGTGTTTTGGTTGCATTCCTCTAGGTGCCTTTCAGTGGCCAAAATAACATTCCTGAGTGCATGAACATTGTGAGAGTCTCTCATTCAGAAAACAAAAAAGAAACAACATTTTCCAGACAAACTTTCTGGACAACATTCTGTCTTTGGCCTGTTCAGAAGTGGTACCTCCATGCTCCAGTTAACAGCTTAAAAACCATTTAGAACTCCAGGTAAGTTTCAGTTTGATTTCACTCATCCCTCTGTGCCACAGCAGCAGCTCCCATAAAGCCCTCAGCAGACTGTTGTTTCTGCAAACACAGGGGAATCCTCAGAATCCCTATTTTCATCCATCCTGGCAGTCCAGGCTTTGTGCTCCCAGTTTCATTCAGCCTGCCGGGAAACATGCCCAGGCTTTAGTACTGTGTGGAGTATTTAAAGCCCTTGGCGAATGTCAAAATAATAATAATAATAATAGTAATAATATAATTTGTAAACCCCTCAGTGGGCAGACCCTGAGCAGCCCCAGTGCCCTGGCAGGTTGTAGAGAGGTGCAGCTCACACCCCACACTGGGTACAAAGTTCTTAACCAACATTTACACAACCTCTCCTCTGAGTCTCATGTTTCAGGTTTGCTCAGCCCAGGGAGCACTGGAGGGTGAGGGACTTGCAGCACAAAGATTGGCTCGGTTCAGCTGTTAGAAGTGAATGTTGTTTTTAATCTTGCCTGCTCCATGCAAAGGCTTTCCTGCTGACACTCCTTTAATTACACGGACACTTTGGTTATCAGCACTGCTTCCCCTCATTCCAACAGCAGGCTTCCCACTAGGGAGCTGCCAGTTTGTAGTGAAATAATCATTTCCACAGCACATTTCACCTTGGAAATGCCACACGAGCACAAACTCAGTGTATGACCTCTGCCAGCATCCCTCGGAGGAAGGGAAGTGGCATTGTCCAAGAGGAAGTGTTAATGACACTCAGTGTCTTGCTCAGGACACAAGCTCAGGCAATCCAGAGTGATATGGACATTCCAGTCTCAGTTCAACTCCCTATTTTTCCCGGATGATCATCACAAGCAGGAAATACCATATATTTGCACGAGGTGTATGGCTGCCATGGGAAACACAACCCTCAAAATTCCCTCTTATTTTTTAATTCACAGAAAATCTCACTCAGAAATTGCTCCTTGATGGCTTTATCCTTGCTCTAGGCCAAATTTTTACAGGACCTAAGGGTTTGGATTTTGTGTTACTTTGGCACATTTTGCTGAGAAGTTTATTAGCTGCTCTCCACATGGTTTAGGTTGCTATTAAGCTGCATCATACAGCAGTTATTTCAGCTGGCCTTTAAACTGGCAGGTTAGGAGACAGTCAAGATGATCTTTCTCTTCTTTCCTCCCTGCTGTGACTCTGATACTCCAAATAACAAAACAATCACGTCACAGGGTCAAATTATGATTTTTGTGCTGTCAAACACCCTGTTCAGCTGCACTGGGGGCTGGATTTTCTCACCCACTGTCGAGACAAAAGAAAAACAAGGAGTTAAAAAGAAGTATGTGGGAGAAAACAAAACAAAAACATTTCCCAGGCTTCTTGATGTGAATGAGCACACCAGTAACTGATACTTTGGTATTTCTATTGTACTTGTGGAAGAAGAGGATCATAGAGAACACTCTCAAGGCTGTGACTTGTGCAAGTTTATCAATCTCTTTCTGCAGGAACCACATGAATTCTTCTGTTAGTCCTTGAAGTCCACACCTCTCCGGGGTGTCCCTGAGCATGTCAGTTTTGTCAGCGGAGTGCTGCCCAAGGGGGCACCCCGGGGGATCTCTGCAGGTGTCCTGACACTGAGTACTAACACCATCAGCCTCTGAAATTACTTCAGATTATTTCCCCTTCACGTGTGAGGAAACCTGACACATCTGGCTCTGGTCCATCCGTTTGTCCCACATTCGTGTAGGGGCACGACAAAGGGCAGATCTTGGAACTTGCTTCCAGGGAGGAAGGAATAAACCGATAAATACATCAGGGCGGATTTGGAGGTTGGACTAAAAGTAAGAGAAAGCCCTGCACGAGAGGGCCCTGGCAAGTGAGGAGAGTGATAAAGGAAGGCAAGGGTGACTGGAACTAAAATGTAAATTTTTTTAAATGGTAGTGTCTCAAACCTTTTAAACTCAAACATGGGTCACCTGGAGGGCACTGGAATCTCTCCTCCTGCTGGAGCAAGGCTCAGGGTGCTGCTGTTGTACCACAAGCACAGACCTGTTTGCTCTCAAGTCACTGAGTCTCTTCTCTCCAGGCACATCAGGGCTGAAGCTCCAAGGAGTTTATCTCACACTGCCAAGGTGCTCCTAGATAGGAAGCTGTCTGGCTTTCCTCCTGTCCCAGCATCTTTCCAGGGTTAAACTCCCTATGTGTCTCTCAGACAGTCTCCATGGATTTCTGTGGATCAAGCTTTCTTCACCTGATTCTGTGTTCTCAAGCAAACAAATCTGCTTCAGTAATGTCACCTGAGCCATGACTCAGGTGTTTTGTATGAGTCTGATGTGTGAAACAGCCACAATCTCTGCTCATCCTCCCCTGGCCTTAACGAGGTCCCAAACAACTAACTTAAAACCACCTGGGCTTGGTCATTGGCAGAGATTAAAAGCACCGTGAGCAGGAGGGAGTTTGCCCCTCTGCCCTGCCCAGGTGAGACAAACCTGCAGAGCTGCCCCAGCTCTAGGGCCAGCAGCACAAGGATGTGGAGCTGCTGGAGAGAGTCCAGAGGGGAATTGCTTCAAACTGATAGAGTCGATTTAGATTAGATATCAGGAAGGAATTCCTGGCTGTGGGGGCGGGGGGAGGCCCTGGCACAGGTTGCCAGAGAAGCTGTGGCTGTCCCTGGATGCACCTGGGGTACACCTGGAAGTGTCCAAGGCCCGATTGGACGGGGCGTGGATCAGCCTGGGCTAGTGAAAGGTGTCCCTGCCCATGGAATGGGTGAAACTGGAGGAGCTTTAAGGTCTCTTCCAACGCAAGCCATTCTGTGATTACCTAAAGTCCCAGGTACTTTTAAATCTCTCTGTGATTCTGATTTTTAGGTTCAGAACATCCTCGGGGCAGAGCAGCTCTTTTGAAACGCAGAGCTGCTCAGGGACAACCTCGCAAGCGCATTCCAGTTTCGGGGGAGAGCTCAGCATCCAACCCAGCAACAGAACTGCGACAGGGGCTCAGGCCGTGCGAGGAGCAGGCGTGCAGGGAAACAGCGCTGCTGCTCGTCCCCACGGCACGGCTCCGCCGGCACAGCACGACACCGAGCCGTGAGCGATGCCGTGAGCAGCATCTCCCTGTCCCGGTGCCTCTCAATCCCTCCCCATCCCGTTCCCGGTCCCCGTTCCGCGCCTCCCCCCTCCCGCCGCCAGAGGGCGCCGCTCGGCCCCGCCGCTCCCGCCTCCCGCGGGCCGCACGCGGCGCGCAACGCGATTGGCCGCGGCGCTGGCCGCGCGCCCTATATAAGGGGAGCGAGGGCGGGGCGTGCCTGCAGTCCGCGGGCGCTGCGGGCGGGGTCGGCAAACATGGCGGCGGTGCGGGCCGTGTGCGTGATGCGCGGCGAGGGGGCTGTGCAGGGCGTCATCCACTTCGAGCAGCAGGTGAGGGCACGGCCGGGGCAACGAGACCACCCGCGGCGGGTGCGAAAGCCCCGGCTCTCCCCGTTCATCCTCGTCCCCGTGCCCGGAGGGAGCGGGGCGGGCTCAGCTCGAGGGCGCTGCGGTTCCAAAGGGCCGCGGCCCTCGGGAGCTTCGCCGGCCCTTGGGATCGGCCAGGAGCCGCGGCCGCGCCGTCAGCCGTGCTCCCCTGGGGAAGTACGAGATCTTTCTGGAAGGCCCCGTCAGATAACGGGTACTCATTGCGCTTAGTGATAAAACAGGGCAAGGAACGTGTTCGCGGGGCTTAAACGAACGCAAACATCGCGGACAATGTTGTGTTGGGCTCGTGGCGGGGCCTCCGGTGCTTTCTGTCACCTTCGTTTGACACGGAGCCGTCTGATGCCAAAGTCCTTGTGGTGATAAATCCTCTCCTGTGAAGGGTACCGGGCCGGTGAAAGTCACTGGGAAGATCACTGGATTGGCTGATGGAGAGCACGGCTTCCACGTCCATGAGTTCGGCGACAACACGAATGGTAAGATAGATGTCCCTCCAGGCCTTTGGGTCACGGCTGGAAAGTGGCTGCTCGGCGCTAAGGAGCTGCTCGTGGTGTTGCTGCAGCAGCTTGGGTCTCACGGCTGTAAATCTGTGTCAGGAAATTGTGACATTTCCCAAGGAATTGCTTGCTGGATAATACTCTGAGCGTGTTGAGGCTGGTGGTCAAGATGTGACATACCAGGCGCTCACCTGAACGCTTGGATAACCCGGTGTTATGAAATGAAAAAGCTCCTGGCAGAGCCTGGGACTTGTAAGTCTGTAGCAGGTGATTTATCTCCAGGGGATTAGCAGGGCATGGAGCGGGAGAGGAGCCGTTTCCTGTTGCTGGGAGCAGTGTGGGAGCAGCGTGTTTATCCAGGGATCGTGCTCTGACGCTGTGCTGTGTTGCAGGGTGCACCAGTGCTGGCCCCCACTTCAACCCCGAGCGCAAGCAGCACGGGGGTCCCAGCGATGCCGAGAGGTGAGTCCAGGGCATGGACACTGCTGGGGGCCTGGGAGGCTGCCAGCACAAGCCAGGAAAACCCTGGTAATTCCTGCACGCTTTGGTAACTCCAGCAGTTTGTTTCTGTGAGAGTGTGGTGTGAAATACCCTCTTTGGGGCACGTTCCTGGCTTTGCCATGGCTCAGGAGCAGGGGACAGCGAGGGCCCGATGCTCGTGCTGGGTGTCTGTACTTCAGTGGGATGTGAGACCTGGCCCTTCCTGGGAGCAGATCTCACAGCCCAGTGCCCTTGGGTGGGTGCCAGGGGGAGTTGTGTGACTGTGCTCGCTGGGAGCAGGGCTCAGGCAGCCTGGCCTTGCACAGGGAGCAGCCCGGCATCAGGAGCAGCCCTGGAATGCTCACATTGGTGTCCCTGAGCGCTCCTCGTGTGGCTGATCAGTCCCACCTGAGCCACAGGCCGGGCAGAGCTGGATGCTGGATGTGGGCCAGCTCCTGCATGACACAGCATGAAATGTGTGTTGGGCCCTGGCAGCCGCTGCTCGGGGCTAAAGGTTGGGATTGCATGGACATTGTGGCTCCTGCAGGCTGGCAGGTCCTGCTCCTGGTGTGTTCTGCTCAGGTGGCAGTGGGCAGGGGAATTCCTTAGGAAGGTGCAAGAAGTGGATTATGCTTTTATCTGTGTGCAGAAACAATGGGACTGAAGCTTCCTGGAAGCTTAAAAGAAGCAAATTGCTTAAGGGAAAGCTGCCCTTGACCCCATTTTATAGGACTTCATTAAAAATATGGAATTTGCTGTGTAAGAAGCTGGTGATCAGCCCTGGGCTGGCTGAGCTGGTCACCCTGCAGGCATGTGTCAGTATTCTAGGTTCTGAATGTGGATAGGGGAGCCTGACAGAACATGATCAGCTGTATTTTGAGTGAATGTTTTGTTTGGGGCAGGTGTGCAGGACACAACACTCTGGAATGTCTACATGTCCTGTAAAAACTCCACTGCTTGAGGCCAAGTTCTCCAGGGAATCCTTAGCAGAGATGTAGCTCTGATAAAAGCTGTGTGGGAGTGCAGGATGCCAAGTGATGGGGCAATGCCAGACTGGAGTAATCATCCCTGGCACTGCCTGGAACTGAGCAGTTCCTGCATTGCCTTTGACCTGTTGCCTGACAAACTGCTTTTCCTAATCCTCCTTAAACCCCAAAGCCTGCAGTTGCCTGTGGAATAGCTGAGCTGTCATGGACAGCAAAAGCTCTGAGAACAGTGGCAGTGTTCCCACCAAGGCTGCAGGAAAGGTTGTTGCACTGGATTTGGGAGCCTTTGTTAGGTTGTAACGTAAAGTCCCAGCCTTCCCTCCGAATAGCTTTTAGTCCAGGCCACTGTGCTGAATTTCCTGGTTTTTTGTGCAGGCACTTGGGAGACCTGGGCAATGTGACTGCCAAAGGAGGCGTGGCTGAAGTGGACATCCAGGATTCTGTCATTTCCCTCTCTGGGCCACACTGCATCATCGGCCGTACCATGGTGGTGAGTGTCGAGGTGCCTTGGGGAACTCCAGAGCAGGGACAGAGCATTTGTTGTTTGCACAGATACTCAGAGAGCCTTCTGTGTCTGAGTGTGGCACTTCACTGCCATGTAATCCTGATTTCCTGCCAGCCTCTCTCCCAGAGATGTCCCTCTCTAACCCTGCCCTTCCAGCTGTGGGTGCCTGAATAGCCCTGGAACTGCTGGAGGCAGCTTATCTCTTAGAGAGGTCCAGGTGGAAGTTTTTAACATGGATATCAGCATGGCATTGTGCAATTAGTCTGTGCTGTAACTCCCTTCTGGGAGCAGGGGAAGGTGGTGATTGGATCCACAGGAACATCAGTTAAAGTCCCTTCAATTCTCTTCCAGGTCCACGAGAAGCGGGATGACCTGGGCAAAGGGGGAGATAACGAGAGCAAGTTAACTGGAAACGCAGGACCCCGCTTGGCCTGCGGAGTGATTGGGATTGCCAAGAGCTAAGTGTGGTACCTGCAGTGCTCTTTCATTGCTGCTCTCGCCCTTCCTCGTGCAAGCTCACAGTTTGTCACTAATCCCCTGCTCTTCTGCATCCTGAGCAGCACTCACACGCTGGAGACTGACCGAGTTTTGTATGATGTACATTCAATTAAAGTGTCCCTGATGGAATGGCTCTGTGTCTCTGCTCACACTCCTGCTGTCACCATTCCGTGTCCCATCCCTGCTGAGTGAGGGAAGACGTGAGTAGTGCTCCTGTCCCAGACCCTGGATGAGTCCCTGGGGGTGTCAGGGCTTCCTCCTGGGGAAGGTGCAGCATTTGTAGGCTTCAAACTTGTGTAATAAATGTTCTGGGCAGATACACCTGGGTCTGGCTGTCTGTGAACAGGGAATCACCCAAACCTGCACGTGCTGGGGAAGGGAGGCCTGGGCTTCAGCAGGTGTATGGTTAAGTTGCATCCAGCAAGTTGTTTGAGGCAGTGTCCCAGGAGTAACCACCGTGTGCAGTGCCAGCTTCCATCGTGTTCTGCTGTGTCCTTCCGAAACAGGTGTCAGGGTCTCCCGTAGTAGAGCAAATGAGTCATTACAGTGAGGACTTGTAGCAATGTTCCTTTCTCCTGTACTTTAGGATGTTCATCGATATAGCAGGCTGCAGTTCCAGGTAACCCCGTTCCACTGAGGCACGTTACAAAGGGAAGTGGGAGTAGAGCAGGAATACTGTAAAGATGCTTTAAACTTGCATTCTTGCTGCTGCTGGAACACTGTGAGCCTTCAGCTGCCTGTGCCTCTTCCAGAGGGCTGGCTCTGCTGCTGCTGTGAGGGTTATGCACAGGCACTGCTGCAGAAGCTGGTAAGGAATTGTTCTGCAGTTTTCCAGGCTCTGCTTTCAAATCCTTAGCAAGGGAGAGAATGGGGTGGGATTTGTGTGAACAGAGCAGCCTTCTGTCTCATTCTTGTCTGCACCTCTTTAAGGAGGTGTTCTCAGTGAACAAACCCTCCTTCCTTACAGAGCTGGGGCAGCTTTTTCCAAGGCTCAAGTGTGTGGTGCTCTCTGGCCACGGGAATGTCCCATGGGCCTGGCAGGAAACAACCAGTGAGTACACGAGTTTTAACACATGGAAGTTGAGTTCACTACAATCTGTAAACAGGTTCTTTCTCTCTTTATTCTGCTATTCCAAGAACATAAAAATAGATGTCCTCTCCCCAGTCCAGAGCTTCACAGTGGCTCTCCCACCCTCTCCCTCCCCCAGAGACAACTCCCTCTGCTGCAGGGCAGCTGTGAAAAGGACTGATGTAAGGAAGCAGCTGCCCTTTCCTTGGGGCAAAATCCCCAACTTTAAAGGTAAAACACACCTACAGCAAGGAGAAAAAAAACATTAAATATGCACAGGATTCATAGGTTTGCCCCAGTGCTGCTGAAGTTAGGGGAGCTCCGAGCCATGCGTGGTGGGGCAGGACATCCAAAATGTCCCTGCCCTGGGGGATTGGCCATGGAGAAACTGCTCCTGCCCTTGTCACAGCTGACAAAACATGGAAGTGCTCTGGAGATGATGTGGCACAATGCCCAGGAACACCAGGAACTGCCCTCTGTCCCCAGCCCAGGGGGCACAACCTACCTCTGGCAGGGTGAGGAGGGGCCAGGGTTCCTGCAGGAGCAGCTCCATCTCCATGGATGAAGGGCTGAGACCTTGTCCTTGTCCCAGCCCCACCTCAAGAGCCAGGCTGGAATTTCACCGCAGGTTTTGGTGCCTCCGAGGTCTCCCTTCCCAACAAGTACAAAAACTGCGGAGCAGGTGCTGTCCAGCCCACACTTTGTAACATCAGAGCAGAAGGTCAGTGGCTGAAGGTGTCATTTCTTAAAAAAAGGCAAATTGGGGGCAACAGGAACCACAGAACCAATTGAGAGGGGAAGAAAAAAAAATAAAAGCAAAGAATGGAGTGCATTGCAAACACTAAAACAGGTAACTCTGCAATTAACATCTTAAAACTAACTTTTACCCGGGGTGATCAAGTAGCTCATTAAAATGCAGCAATCTAAAACTCCAGAGGACTGTTACAAATAAAAATTCGCTTCTGTGAATCGCTACACAAACAGATGGATTTCCTTTAACAAACAGAACCAAACCAGTCTAATTTAGACTCCAGTACAGCATTAACAGTTCCAACTTTAGGCTGTTGAACACTCCTTTTCCACTTCAGTGCAGCGTAGGAAGAATAGCACACGTTAAAAGTTTGTTACGAAAATAGAGTTTATTAAAAACACATCCCTATTGTTTTGAGGAGCTTTCACCGTTACCTTTTCTTAAATTAAAAAAAAAATAGAAAGCACTTCTACTTCTGATTCGTAAACTTTTTAAAGTCAAAACTTTAAAAAAGTTACAGCAAAAATGGGTAATATTTTAATCATCTCTTCAGTATTTTATGTTATGTTGTGGCTATTTTAAATAGAAGGGAAGCAATCAAATTGCTCACAGTGCCCCGGCGTCGGGGGCGGAAGCGGATTTACAGCACTGTACAACTAAAGCTCGACACTCCAGCCGGGCTGCAGCCCTAGCGCGGCGCCTCCGCCACGGAGCCCGTGTCCTTGTCCGCCTGTTCCAGGGATGAGGTAGCCTCGGGCGCTGACTCCGGCGCAGGTTTCACACCCGCGGGCTCAGCATCTCCCGCAGCGAGTTCTGACACAAGTTCCGCGCCCTCCGCTTTGCCGCCGTGGGGCTCATGGTTTCTGTCGCTTTCCGCCCTGTCTGTCACCTCCGGCTTTTCCTTGCCGCGGCTCTCTTCCTTGTCTCTGCGAGACTCCCGATCCCTGGAATCCCTCTCCCTGTCTCGGTGGCCGCTGGAGCGCCTGTTCCTATCCTCCGAGTCCCTGTGCCTGTCGCGCTCGGGGCTGCGGCGTCCCCAGTCTCGCCTGTCGCGGTTGCCCGGCCGCTCGTGCTCCCTGTCGTCGCGGCTGCCGTAGCGCTCCCGGTCGTTCTCCGCCCGGTTCCCGAAGGATCTCCTCCCGAACCGCTCCTGGTCTCTGTTGGGAGTGAACTGCCTGTCGTTCCTGAACTGCCGCCCGTCCCTGTTCTCCTCGGGGCCGCCGGGCCCGCCGCTGCCCGGGCCGCCGCCGGGCCGCACGAAGTGGCCGGGCGGAGGGAAGGGCGTTTTCATTCCGTGCGGGGGAGGCATCCCGAAGCCGCCGGGGCCCGGCGGAGGCCCTCTGTGCATCATGTGCGGCGGCATGTGGCGCGGGGGCATCATGGGGAAGCGCGGCAGCGGCGGTGGCGGCATTCCCGGCGGGCGCTGCAGCGGGATCAGCCCGGGCCGGGCGCCCAGCAGCCCCGTGGACGGAGTCTGCAGCCCCACCACGGGCGCGGGCGGCGGCGGGGCCACGCCCTGGGTGCCTGCAAGGAACACACAAGGGACAGTCAGAGCCTGCCAGGAGGCAACAAAGCATTTCTGAAACCTCAAACCCAGCCTGACGTTCTCCCGGGAAAAAAGCACCCTGGAACCTGGAGAGGAGCTTCCTGCCAAAGCCCCTTCCCGGTGTTTTGCTTCCAGGTAAAGACAGGTCACCCCCTCCAGTCAGATTAAAACATGTCCGTCTGCTACAAACCGCAGCTGAAACATCCCAGAGCTGCACAGCCATCAGCAAGAGGCTCATGCACAGAGGCAGCAGAGGTGAGGCTGGAATTATGGCTGGAGCACAGCTCTGTTTGCCATTCCAGAGAAAAGGGACACAGCAAAGATTCATTTCAGTAGACCAAACGTTGCAATGTAAATTAAAAGGAAACGCAACAGTAATTTCTGGCTTTTTTAAAATAATAGTGCTTCATCCTTTTTATTTATATATATATATATAAAAAACTATATATAACTATATATAACTATATATATAACTATTTTCCAGTTTTGGTCCCAGGCTCTTTTTCCTAGCACACTCTTCACATGAGGAAAAAACTCCCTCTCCAAATGTACTGTCAGATAAAGCTCAGCCCAGAGCTCCCAGACACCAAGAGCCAGAAGGAAGGAGGAATTCTGAGCTCCAGCTGAGGCCTTCCCACCCATGGCCTCCTGCCTCCTTTGGTCTGAAGCAGGAACACTGTCCGGTGCTCCCAGAGCCCTCTCACTGCTCCCATCTGCTCCTGCTCACCAGCACCTCCTGCCCTGGGTAAAACCAGAATGTGAAAGAGCTGTGGAAATTAATGCTGGAATTAGTGTCAGCAGTGAAAACTGCACTTGGATGAAATTCACAACCAGCCACACCAGCTCTCCTTCCATCCCTCCCTTCCCTCCCTCAGCTTTGGCATTTCTCCCCCAAACAGACCTGAGCCTTCTGTGCTGCCCTCCCACCACACCACTGACTTTTAGGGATATCTCTGACAGAAACTGGGAACACTTCCAGTCCATGGTATCCTCTCCCTTTCCCTCCAACCAGTCAGACACGGCTCCACTGGTCACACTTGTGGAGAGAAATGGTCCAGCACCAAAAGCATTTTTTTCTGCCTTTTTCCCCTTCCTTTTTGTCTCTAAAATGCAGAGCCCTTCCCCACTCCCGGTCAATCATCAGGTCTGCAATCACCCAGTTTAAACTCCTGCTGTGACAGAACTACAGATCTGACAAGACAGACTCATAGCTAATGACGTCTCCCAGGAATTCTGAGGTTTGAGGATATTCTTGTTGGTAAAAACATCTTCCTCAGAAGATTAAAACAAGGCAGAATAGAATTACTGAGAACTACAGAGCTGAAGAAGTTAAACCTATGCTTCTGCTTAGAAGCAGCAGAGCAGATGAAGGTTACAAGAGCATGAACATGACGTGAGGGAGAGAAGTTTCGCTTAGTAAGTACAAGTCATTTAATTTCTCAACCTTATTTCTACACAATCTGCAGCACTGAAGCAACATAATGGTAATTGGAAAGCTTTCATTCTGAACTGCATCAGCTGCAGAGCTGTCCAGAAATACATCCCAATTTACTAAAATTTACATCCCAAGTTACTGAAAACACTCAGGGAAAGTCGTGGTACAGACACACACATCATGTCTGGGTCCAGTTAAAGCCCTCTGCTGGTTTAGGAAGTACCTGACATTCAAGTAGTTTCTTGAATCAGGTAAGAACTCCCTGAGCCCCGGGAGAAACCCTGAGGTGATTTCCTGACCCAGCTCCCTCACACTGACACCTGCTCCTCTGTCCCAATGTGCAGAACCACACCTTGCCTTCACAACAGATTTTATTGGTTTCGGAGGAGCACCCATCGCACACCAAAGTGTCCCAAGTTTCATCACTTGACACCTATGACAGTCCAAATGCCATGGCTGGCCTGACGTGTCTTCTGTCCAGAGAGGGCACAGCACTCATCCTTATTGCTTTGATAAATTAGGTACAAACCCAGATTTCCATGTCACTGTGATCCATATCCGATTATCTTCTCTCCCAGCTGGATGAAGCCCACATTCCCTTGGGATAACTCCCAGTGCCACCAGTGCTGACACACCTGGTTTACACAAACTGCTCAGTGAGTGAATACAGCAACTCACAACTCCTTAAATCATTTCCCAGCACACGAAACTCTGTGGTTTCTGCCTGTCCCAGCACACAAACCTCATGGAAACACACACAAGCAAAAAGCTCACGGATCCAGCACAACAGCAGGTCTTCACTCAAGTTGGAAGATGCTGTACTCCCACATTCTCCAACAAGGAATGTGGCATCTTATAGCCAAAATATTAAATACTGCCAGGGAGCTCTTGAGAGAGGGACCATGTTGTAAGTCTGGTGGATTTTTGCTGGAGTTTGTTACAGAACCTTTCAGACCGGCTCAAGACTTTAAAGAAAGAAGCCTAAAGAGCCTAAATATGGAGTCACAGCTGAAATAACTTGCTGAAAATCCCAAGACTTGTGATAGTCACACTCTGAGGGGCTCAGAGAACACTATTTACATTTTATAATAGAATGCAGATTACGAAAAGAACAAACCATCAGGGGAGCAGCGAGTAATAACCAAACTTGCACCACCAGGAAGTGAATGCTGGGTTCAACAGAAGCTCCAGAATAGCTACGTTTTGATCACATGTTATCATCCCTTTAAAAAAATTCGGGTAAAAACAACACTAGATCACAATCTACAACTGCAATGGTGTATTCCATCAGGATAACGTCACAGAATCTGAATACTCCAAATGCAGCATCTGCAGCTTATTACTGGCCCGAGTTACAGCATTTGCTCAATGCTACGAACACATTGGCCAATCCCAAAGGATTTGAAGGCTGTCATTTCCTGCAACAGGCACATGTCAAAGGAGCCTACAAATACCTGCTCTGCAGATCATTTCAAAATTCCCTGAGCACACCCTCACCGAGCTACCATGGCCTGGATTGTCCTGTTCCCACGAACAACAAGGTGTAACAGCAGAGAGGGTCAAGGGCACAACTAAATCACAACCACCTCAGGGTGGGTTTAGAAAAAAGCACAAAAAATCCAGACCCAATGTCCAAGAGGCATCACTCCTTGGAAGCACAACCATGTCCTGGTTGGAAGGGATGAAGGAATTACAGTGGAGGCACAGAAGAAATCAGTGGAGTTGAGACAGAATTTATGGAAGTATATGAAATGTTACAATAATCCATTCAGAATTACTTTGTAACATGTCTTCCACAGAAAAACTGGACAGACAGAAGCACCGTTTTTTGGAGCTAGAAAAGTTATTAAAGAGCTCCTGTGTTTTGCAGGGATTACTCCAAGTGTTCCCAAGCAAGGAGAAATTTGGATCTCTCCCACAATCTCTTCCCAGCAATCTTTATCCCTTGAGTCCAGCCTGCTGGAGGAGCTCTCCCATCCTGCCCAGTTACCCAGAGAACATCTCATCCTTCCCAGGACACCCTCTGGCCTCCCACACACAGAGTTTAGTGACTCAAAGTGTTTTTAAGAAGGGTTTAATTTGTGTTAATTTACTGAAAGCTTTTAAAAAGCCAAGACAACTGATATTAATATTTCATCTTTAATCACATAAAATACTATAATCTGTTTCTTTGAGTTTTCTTGTGTCTTATATCAGACTGAACAGTGCCCTGCAACTCCAGAATGCTCAGGACGAGTTTTATGTAACTCTTTAATTATAAATAACTTCTTGAAATTAGACACTCCCCAGCCTCAGATGCTACTGCTTAGGCAAACACACAGATCTCAGCCATTACTGCAGGGCTGCTCTGTGAGCTCAAAACCCTCCCCTCACTGACAAAAGTCACTCTGACCACATGGAGAACTTTGTCTGCCTCAAATACTCAATGAACTAATTAACAAAAGCAAAGGCAAGTTCTTGATTTCCAGGTTTCTTAAATTCAGCTTCCTTGGATTATTAAGAACAAAAAGCAGCTGCTGTCTGAGGAACTGATCTGGGTGTCTAACTTAGTTCAGTCTTCATTTTGTAAAACCTTTTTGTCATGTCTGCAGAGATACAGCAAAGTGCAGAGGAACTCCATACATTCCAAAGACTTGGAATTTGAAGTTCAGGTTATGCTGTCCAAGACAGTCCAGTACAACTCCAAAACTCTGGCAATACTGTGCTACCTTTACAAAAAGTGTAATTCAGCAGGACAGTGTGAATTTCTGAAATTCCTAACAAAATTCTCTGACTCCATGGTGTCACCACAGAATTTCTTAAGCTCTTCTCTGTTTTGAAAGGGTTTTCTGTCAGGTTTTCAACATGAAGGATCCATAAATCATTTGCCATGGATGGAAAATTTAACCATCACATCCAGTAGAGCAGTGAGCTCTCAGGGAGATAAATCTCTGGTTTTCTTCAGTGATCACTGTCAAGTTCTGGGCAGAAATCACTACCACAAAATTAGCTATTTAATTCATTTGTTAGGCTCTCCCTTAGGGGCCTAAAAGCTCATAAATGCAATAATGTCACTAACATTTGTAGGTAACAAGTCTCTTGAGTAAATTCTTGACACTAGCCCTTCCAAGGACACCATAAAATAAGCATGTAGCAGAGCACTGTAACAGTTCTCACTCCCATTCAAAATCTGACCAAGTTTCTGTGGTATTAGGAGAAGTAATTTATGCAATATACCCCCACTAACATGGGTTTGCTAGACAAAAAACCACTTGGTAATATTTAAATAACATATTCCTACAAAGGTTTCAAACCCTGTCATACTGAAGGGGTGAATAAAAGCTTTTGGTTTTCTGTTTTATTAAAACAATTTATTCCATACATAAAAAATACACACCCCATCCTCACAGATTTCAAAAATATACTAAAAATAGTTTCTCTGCACATTAATTTTATATATGTAACAGCTGAGTCTAAAACCTGGCTCCTATGCCATATGTTCCTGTAAGTTCATTTTCTACACTGCATAAACCTCTACTTGTTGGAAGCACACAGCATTTGAATTTGTAACCTACACATTATGGCTTTGTTTCTTCAGAAAACAGATCTTCAATAATAAAAAATATCGACTGCTCCTGCTGTGCAAAATCAAGCCTCTAAAAATGATTCCAAAGCCAACAGTAGGGCAGGAATTTCATCAAGCTGAGAAAAACGTGCTTTCCTTTGCCCTGGACTGTAAGTCAGTAGCAAAATTCAAACGGTGTTTTGACTGCAGGGAACAATGGAAGTGCAAAACTTGCAAGAGTGAACTTACCAAGGAGTGGAACAGCCTGGGTGACGGGAGCAGGGACATTGGTAGGTGCTACAGGAGGTGGAACAGTGCCATAGATTTTGGAACTGTCGGTACTTTCAGCATTCCCTCTGCCTCCAGAAACTACTGTTGGGATGGGATTTCCCACAGACGACTCCTTTGTAGTGTCCTCATTCCCACCAGTTGCTGTAGCAGAGGAACAAGGCAAGGACACATCAAACACCAGCCAGCAATTGCTGCAGGATCCCTGCCTTCCACAGGGCACAACACTTACAGTTTGGGATGTTCACTGCCGGAGTGTGCGGGACAGAGACCGGAGGAGTTATGGGAGGCGGTGGCCCGGGAGGAAGGAATCCTACAAAAAGCACAGGAGAGCCCTGAGTGCCCCCTTGGCACAACACCCCGTGCAGCTGGTGCAGCTGTGGGCCCAGCAGAGCCCGGGCTGGCACAGCCCCACAGCCCCACAGCCCCACAAACCTGGAGGTAAATGCAGCGGGTTGAAGCCGGGCCGGAGGAACGGAGGCGGTGGTGGTGGAGGCACCCCGGGGGCAAATCCAGGAGGGGGAATTCCTAAAGGTGCTGTGAAAGCAGGGGGCTGGAGTGCACCAACCACGGGAGGCCCTGAGGGATGGGGTGGAACCTAGGAAAAAGGAAGGGGAAAGATGTGTCACCCCAAGGCTGCCCGGATGATTCTCTGTCTGGCTGGGAACCTCTGCCTTTGCCCAGCTAACTCCCCTCCACATAACCCCTCATGAATGTCTGGGATTCACTTGCATCCACCAAAATGGAAGTGAATTTCCATACCGGATCCACTGCAATGCTCACAAATTCACAGCAATTAAAAACCTCTGCTTGTCTCTTTCTCACTACCTGAGTTTGCACATTAGAGTGACTCGTGTTTCCTTTTTCTTTAATTACGATTTCTATCAAGCTCTGAATTTAAATTAGCTCTGATTTAAGGGATTCTACTATTTTAACACTGACATGAAATTATTGGTATAAAAGCAGTGGAGTGTCTGTCAATAAGAAAAGCTTTTAGAGGAAAATTATTTAGTAAAACAAACAAACAAACAAGCCAATCACAAACCTGAAGATGCAATTCAGTCCTTCCATTACAAAGATTCTACTGCAGTAATTTCTCTGTGACTGAGATTAATGGAGTTACCATTCACAGCATTTCCTCCCTCCCTGAATTACTATTTAAAATGAGTTTTTGTTTATTGATTTGGAACAACTCTCACCTGTGGAGGAGGTACTGTTATTGGTGCAGGCATGGGAACAGGAATTGGGACAGGTAATGCTTTGGGAATAGGTGACACTGGTTCGTTGTGTGCAGCTTCTGCACCTCCATTCTGAGCCACTTCATTTTCAGACTTCTTGGGAATTCCCTTCCACTCTGTCCAAAACAAAATCCCAACAGACATGGATCAGGCAAGTAGTGCCACAGGAAACATGCTTGGTCGAGTTTACAAATATGATCTAATTGGAAATACCCAGATAATAAGCAGCACAGAGCTAAGAAGCATTTACACCTATTTCTGACAATAAAAATTCTAAATTCATTTTAACACAGCAAATGATGAAAGAACAAAAAAAACAGTTCCTTTCAGCAGTTATTTAACAATCCTTTGCACTGACAGTGTTTATACACACCCAGGACTCTGATACATGATCTGTGACAAAAACTGTAAGGCTTCTTGGGACAAGCTTTCAACACGTTCACTCTATCGCTCTTGGGCAAGAGGGCAGCAGCTTTTTCACTAATTTGAGAACTCATTTGTAAAAGCCACTATATTTTCAAGTCTCAGATAAGGAAAAGGAGAATACAACTATAAAGAATTGCAGCAAAAGAAATGTCAAATATAGCTTTAAACTTTAATTATGGAAGAAATAGCTCTTATTGTCTGTCAGAACTTCCTGGGAAAAGCCAGCTAAGCACAAAGAGGGATCAGTGAGGGGGCACTATGGGAAAGAGAAAAGCACTGAGAGGATTGGAACACACTGACTTTATGTTCATCATTCATCACACTTTCATTTAAAACACATTTAACTGATTTTTGTGTGTTCAGCATGAAGAGAGCACATACCACTAGCCACCAGCCAACTGGGCAAACTGGACAGAATGGCCAAACCCTGAAACAAAGGTTCAGTAACAGAACTGAACATGCAGGAACACTGTACCTGGACTAAGGGTCTCATTGTCCAACATTCCTCCTTCACAGAAACTTTCAAGATCTTCAGGTTTGACTTTGTCCCATGGTATGTAAGTCACACCCAATTCTACATCCCAATACTGCTTGTAGTCTGGCTTTATTCCTTTATTCAGAGCCCAGGCAATCTTGTGGGGGGAAATACACGTGGTCAGCAAAATGTTCGTATTTTAATGGATCTAATATTTCGTTCCCACAAAACAGCATTTGAGGGTAAAAAACAAAAAGCATTAGTGAAACAGATACAAAACTCTGAACTAAGTTTTTTTATAAGCAGACTTAGCTCCTATTCCTTGGCTTGACCCTTGCATACCATTTGTAAAATGCGTAAAGCCAGTTTCTTCATATGTTCCCCAGCCACTAATATTAATTCAATTTCCCTTTGGAGGAGAGTGTCACACTCTAATTTGATGTTTTGCAGAAGGAAGAACTTCACTAATTAATGCATTCTTCCTTATTTATGAGTACTCTTTGGAGGATTATCATATGTAATGAAACTCTGTTATGAGACAAGTAACTGGCAACAAGAAACACACAGTTCCAGTCCCCTATAATGAGTGAAAGGACACCATTTCAGCTGATTAAACACACAATTATTGGCCATATTTCAAGGATACTGATATGAGTTCCACTACAGACCAGGAAGAATAACTCTCAAAAACTGGTTTGCTCACATATTTTTTCAGAATTACACAGAATACCGTCTCCAGAACACATAAAAGACCAAAAAACCCAAAAGTCCAGCACAGATGAGACAGGATGACAGTAATTACAGCAGCTTTGGAAAGCCTGCTGTTTTCCAAGCACTACCTTGATGGATTTCTGGTTGACTTTGAAGTTGCCTCGGCTCAGTTTCTGGAGGGCTCTGTTGGCATCTTGTCTGTGCACCATGACAATGTAGGCACATCCTCTGGGCGGTATCATCTGGGTGGGGTTTAAGGGAAAAAGTTCATTTTTGCAGCTAACAAACCGATGAACAACACACAAATGTTCAGTTACAGCAAGCTGGGACATCAGAGGGTGCTCCAGAAAGGACTATGGAAGTACAGAAGGGAATGTTAATTTCAGAGGCTAAGAAAGCCAGTATCTTCTGGAATTACACATTACTAATGAACTAAAACTTCCACAACTCTGAAATATGGCTGACTTTTGCATATTTAATCCTTTCAAATTGCTAAACAGTAGTGCTCATGCAAATTCTAAGGTCTGGCAATTAGTTACTTTGCTGGAATGCACACTAATATCCCCCTTAACTCTGCCAGCTGCACCTCCACATTCAGTTCTAGCTGCAGACTTGGAGTAACTTTTATTACTTGTAATGAATTTAATGAAAAAATTCTATGCTGTTTTACAAAATTTGGGAATAGGAAGAAAATTAGTCACTTCTTTTTGACTGGTTGGTTGTATGAAATTTTAAAACCAGCGGAACAGCTATAATTTATATATAAAACTATCCTTTAATACAGCAAAAGAAAACAATAGCTCTCCATGTTAATGGCTAAAATGACAGAAGAGCAGCAAGAGCACCCAGCTGAGAGTCCACATTTCTATAATCAAATAAAACGAAGCAGCCAAGGAACTCAGCAGCATGGGATGTAATTCTGCAGCCATCTCCTCACTTGCCATTCCTTGTTCTCCAGAGAAAGCAGGATTTTTATGAAAATGGGATAATCTTCTACATTACCCCACAAGCATTTTTATATTTCAAGAAATCAAAGCAGTTCCCTTATTGTGTGTGTACAAGTCAGCCACATGAATTGAGTGTACACATAGAAAGCACAACATACAGGAAACAAGAGCTCAGCTCTCTGGAATGTATCAGAAATAACTCTGCCTCAGAGCAGCCTGGAGAGATGTTTTGTACCCAAGTATATCAAAATGGCTTACACTGCACCCCTTGTACTCACATTGATCGACTCAATGGGGCCAAACTCCTCCAACAGACTTCCCACATCCTGCTGAGTTGTCCTTTTGTCGAGCTGTCCTACCCAGAGCGTGGTACTGCAAACTGCAACCAAGAGTTAGCACAGGTTGTCAGAGCCATTACTGACACAAGCTCTTCTCACAGGACAGAGCAACCAACACTTCTCCCACCCATGCTGAGGTCAGGCTAATAACCAGGAAAGGAGCTCAAGGCATCCCCCTGGCTGCAGGTTACTGCAGCAACATTTAATACTCATCCAGGTTTTCACCTCAGAGACACAGAACTGCAGACTTTGACAGCCGATGTGACAGAGCCTGGGAGAGGTGCTGGCAGCAGCTCATCTCACACCACTGCCAGGGAGGTTCCACTCAACAGCTACCAAGGCTCTGCAGGCATTTACACCCCTGGGACTGCCATTCACCAGGTCTCAACTCATTAAACACCTCAGGTTTTTGTCTCTCTCTTGTGAAAGAATGAATGTTTTCATTTTACTTGCTGACCCCGGAGAAGACTCCACACTCCCAAGGAATATTCAGAAGACAACTACTATGTTTGGTCTATGAACACTGGCAAAGCCAGGATTATTTCAGAAATCCGAACATTAGCCTGTGTGTTCTCCAGGTCAAAGCTCCCCTTCAGGTTGGAGAGACACTCAAGACTGAATACTTAGAAAAATGGTAATAATTTACAATTAACTCAAGCTCTTTTTGTTCAATCTGCTTTACCTTACATGTCTCAAAGGAAAGAAAAGAAAAACATGGGGTTTCAGCTCTTCCTTCTCTCGTTTTACAGCCGAAATAATTCTAACTTGGAGATATCCCAAAAATGCTAAACTGTCTACTATGAGTAAAGGAAGTGCAGGGAAGTGGGGTGCAATTCCTACAGGAATCACAAGGCAGTTCATTTTCATTCTGTTTGGATGAGCCTCGGAAACCACAACAAGCAGCATTAAACCCAAGGGATGCAAAAACTTCAGGAATATCACCCAAAAACAAGCATTGCCGGAAGGTGCAGAGTTACCCAACCGTGAAGAGCACGGACTCACCGCTGACAGTTTCTGCCTTGATCTGCGGCAGGCCCTTGGAGCGGCGCTCCCTCTCCCTCTCGCGCTCCCGCCGCTCCTGGGAGCGGGACTTGGGCGAGTGCCGGCGCCGGTCCCGGGAGCGCGACCGCGAGCGCCGGTGACGCGAGCGCCGGGAGCGCGAGCCTGACCGCGAGCGTCTCCTCTTGGGGGACCTGCGGGGACCAGAGCCAGTGTCAGTGTGTGTCACCCCGACACTGATACACACCTCTGGTAACTGCTTTAACACCCACAGAGTTCAGTCAATAAGGGAATAAATCAATCCCAGCTCATTCAATAAGTTATTGCAGTAGCTTATCTGTGTACTCCAGCTGAACAGCTGATTACTTTCCAATTTCTCATCATATGTTCATTTTGTCTTGAAGCAAGCTGACCATCAAAACAGTATCCACTTCAATGTTACATCTGCTTCAATGAGGAAAATGTTTACTGCTCTTACAAAAAAATGGCTAAAACACAGATTATAAATAAATTCTGCCACTGAAATTGTATTTTGCATCATGGTCAAGTTTTAAACCATTTAAGGTGAGGAAGACTTGTAAACTTTCAGAGAAATCACGTGAAATTGGGTGAAGAAGACTTGTAATTAAGGGGAGGGTGGAGCCAGATCTGCTCAGTCAGCTGAGATGCGGCACACGGGGTCTGGGACACACACACAGTCACAAATGTTTTCGTAAGTGTCTGTAGAGCACAGGCAAAATTAAACAATCACATTCTGCTTCCCTGAAATTTACTCAAGATTGACAGGCATGGAAGTTACTCTCTCCCATTAACAGAGAACTGCACAGATACCCAATTTTCCCTGCAAGGGAGATGACTTTCAGAGGTTTACAAGTCTTAAAGAGTAACTAATCTGTTTTTCATTCCTGCAGTAAAAGGACTTTTACCTTGATGCAGATCTAGATCTTGATTTCCTACTGTCAGAAACATGCCGCTTTCCCTCCTGAATGGGTGGCTGCTCCACTTCCATATCCTAAAACATGAAGTTAATTGGTGTTACAGGTGAACAGCACAAACTTTTTATTTCTTTTTATGCTCAGACGAAATTAACAGCACTAAAAATACACTGAATATTCAAATGTGTGAAATTAAAGAGTAACATAACTCAAAAGCTACACCACTACTCTGTGGTCATTAACAGACAGAGGGTCCATTTACTTAACACAGCCATTGTAAAAACATCATAGAAATAATTTACAAAACTCTCATTTTCAATTTGCAAATTATTGGTTTTCCACATTTTACCCCATTTCAGCACCACCTGTATCTCCACAGAATATGATTATATTCCTTAAGAATATAATCAGTGCATTAGTCAGTGCATCCTCCTCCATCATCAAAATCCCAGGCAAACTGAGGTCCACTACAACTTTTCTCCAAGTTGTTAGAGGGACCTCCTTTAGGCCTGAAGCATGCTGGAGACAGGAAAGGGATTAAGTCACGGAGCTATCCAACTGTCCCCCAGCAGAGCCACCCTCACAGCCAGCTCTGTCCTGGTTATTCTGACATTTCTGCTCTGGGACAATCCACACACATTTGGAAAAGACACATAAGACAGCATTTAAGTCAGTCTGTTCACTGCAGTGGCTGCTCACCTGCTGGTGGGGTTTCTGCAGGTGTGGTTCAGCCTGCCCTGGGAAAGGAGACTGGAAAGTTGGCTGCACTGGCGCTGCTGGAGGCATCACCGGCTGAGCCATGGGTGGGAACTGGGGGGTAGGCAGGAGACCAAAACCTGGCATTTGCCCGTTAGGAGGGAGTGGCACCTTGGGAGAAGGAGAAACACATAAAATTCCAACTAGGTAAAGAAGTCACATTTGCTTTCCAACCAGGAAAAGAAATCACATTTGCTTTCCCAGCTGGCTCAAGTAAAGTTGTATGTCAGCTCAAAAGTCACCATAAAAGGGGGAGAGATGAAGAAGGCCAAGCATTTGGGTGTAGAAATTAACAATCTTGTCCTTCAAAGCCTGACTAGGACAGACAACAAAAATATGTTTCTTAGGAAAGGTGGAAGGCTAAGCCACATTCAACTCTTCACCAGGAGGAAAACCACATCCTTACTTCTGCACCAAAGAAAACAGCAAAGGATAGAAAACACAACAGAGGGCCAAGGGAAATCCCTGGAGTTACCTGATGCCGCATCGGATCCTGCTGCATTCCCATCATCCGCTGCTGAAAAGGATCCATATTTGGGAGCTGAGGAAATACTGGCTGTTGCATGCCTTCTCCTGGAAACCCACTAAAACCAGGAATATTTTGGTGAGACAAGTCAGTAGATGCACAGGTTTTTTTGTCTTTATTTTACAGATTTCTATACACATTAACACATTCTTGCTGTTATTTTAGGACAGAACAATTATCTTTACTATGATTTCATTTCCAACAAAAAAAAAAAAAGGAAGAAAAGATAAGGAAGCCACTCTTTCTCCACTCTAAGAGTAGTCTTTTCACATTTAAAGAGATGCTACACAAAGGTTAGAGCCTCTCTCCCCCCTGTACTCATATGAGCTTGCTAAAGATCTCAGCCTATGGAAACGTTTCAGGAAGGTTTTCTGCCTTAGGCTAATTCTCATCCTTTGCAGTTCCTCTTTTGGGAACAACTGAAGTAATGCTTTTCTCCTCAAGGAAAAGAAATTGCCTGTACTTTTGCTGAACACTTTGGTTTGTGAGGAAATAGGGCAGAGGAGAAAAGGGTGTGTATCACACAAGGATTACAGTGATGCCCATCACTTCCTGATTCAACACACAGAATGGACAGTGCTCAGGGAATTCTGCAGCTCTGTGCAAGTAACAGGACTGCTTGCAGGATGCAGCCTGTGCAAAAAACTCAACAGGATTTCAGGAGTATAAAGGAATTCCATGGTGATGGGAGATGGAACTTTGCAGCATTTGAAGACAATTCTGAGCAGGTTTTGGACAGATCTGCATTTTATAGAGAATTACTTAGCGTGCATGCCCAGACTGGGGACACTGGAATCCCACCCTCAGGGATGTCTTGCACAGCTGAGAGGTACTAAGGACAGAGGCTCTGAAGCACTACCAAGAGAACATAAACATGCCCCAAAAGCCTCCAGCTGGGCAGACACAAGCAGAGTTTATGTTTGACCTACCTCATCTTTCTGTACTCCAGAGTTCCATCTGTATTCTAAGGCAAATACTACCAATTTCCTTCAAAGGCATTTAAATGAACTACTACTTGTGGACATAAAGTGCTCGAGGTGAGAGACACAGTCAGAAAGCTGATGACAGAGTTAGTGGTTCTGGTTTTGAGAGCAGGGTTTAGATGCAGATACAGAGAGTAAGACATGGGGCCACGTACTGAAGCAGGGAAAAAAGAAATATGGACTAACCCCGGCATTGAGCACCATCCAGCCTGTGCACTGAATGAGAGAGAGGTCCTGTGGAAAAAACTGGGATGTGGTCATGTCATTCCAGACTTTATCATAACGCACAGCAAAGGGGAAACAGGAGGCTGAGCTCACTTGTGTGGGGACTGAATGTTTGCCAACATAAAGCTGGAAAGCCAATTTTCATTTTTTGAATACTTAAAACTATCACAGTATTTGGAAAAATCAACTTTTCCCCAGCCAGTAAAGCAATCCAGCTGATCCAGTGATGCCCTGACACACTCAGTTGTACAGTGAAAACACGGAACTCATCTTGAAACCAAAACTGAGCTTTTCTCTACAGAACACAGTCCTCAATCAGTGAGGCAACATACATCTACACCAGATCACCTAAGTAACAAGCCACAAAAATCACCCCACCAAAAATTGTTAACAGTGTTTTAAATTTGGACTGTAGCAGTTAAACACTGAACTAACTTGGAATTTTAATCTACTTTCTAACCTAAAAACGTTTTAGGACAAAGATTTCTTAGTTTTACTATGACACAGAACTTACAAAGCTGGCTGAGATACTGAAGGGGAAGGAGCTGAATCTTCTTTCTTTGAATCTTCCACTGCTTCTGGTTCATCATCATAGTCAAACCGATCTAGCAGCTTCTGAAAGAAAGCACATTAGGACAACTATTTTTTCTGTATCTTACACAACTGGCAGCCAAAGTATCTTTATTATCACAGTGTTACAACATAGCTAAACCCTGAAATTAAAGACAAGGTTAGAATCGGGGAAAAATAAAAGTCTGTATTCTAATACAAAATAAAAACTGTCCAAAGCCAGTTTTCTTCAGCTTCAGAAAACGCAAACCAAGACTTACTTTGTCAAATGATGTTTTCTGCTCAGGTGCTGTGAAAGCAGCTTTCTGCTCTGGGGGCTGTGCTGCTGTGGTTTTCAACTGAGCAGTTATAGCTTGAACCTGAGCCATCACAGTGTTGTCTATGACCGGTGACTGGGGCTTCTGAGGCTGTTGGAAGGTCTGCAGGATTTGCTGGAGCTACAGAAACATGAGACAGTATGAAGTGAATGTTCTCATAAAAACACAAAACGTTGAAAGAGTTGTAGGATATAAATTTTATGTCAATCCAGACTGTGGCATAGGGTGAACACACCAACAACCTGACTGAACTGTGGAGAACTTAGAGCAAGACCAAGAGTCACTTTTTAAATACTTTGGTGGCAAAATTCAGCAGATCCTAACATTGTGTTCAGGCCCTTCAATGCTGCAAACATTTAACTGGACTGACAATAAAATTCCCCATTTCCTTCGAGATATTCCACCTGTTCTGGAAACCATGTTACTGCATCAATTAATAACTAATTATTTAGGAACATAGAACTGAATAGCATCAAATATCACAATTACTGGATGGAAGAATTTAAATACTCTAACTCCTCTAAGATTTCCATTTAAGACCTTAGGGAAGTTCTTCTGCTTCAAATCCAGGTTACCAATTCCATCATTTTCCCCCTCATTTCACACAGAAACCGAAGCTGAAGGCAATCAGTAAGCAGGTTACCTGTTGTCCTTGTGTTGTCTGGAACAACTGGGCTACAGCTGCAAAGGCATCAGAACTGGGCAGCTGTGGCACGGTGGGCACTGAGTTCGCGGTCACTTGCGGGGGCTCCGAGGGAACCTTGGCCGGAGGGGGAGGTGACCCTGAGGGTTGCCCAAGAATACAGAAAGAGCTGCATGACTCCTCAACATTCTTCTTGCCCCCCAGGGCAGACACCTGCCTCTTCACAAGTGCCCCTGTTCAACCCAACAGGACCTATTTAGGGCACCCCAGCTGTGTATTCCGTTCATTCTGCCATGAACTGCTGCAGTCACTGCTCACACCTGCACTTGGGATGCACAGGAAAAAGGCCCATCTGAAAGCTGGTCCCACACGGAATTTATGTCCCACCTCCATGCTTGTAGCTGTGCAGATTTAGAAAAGCTCTCACTCATACAGCATTTTCACGAATACCCCAAACGTGGTGGGCTTCTGGTTCCACAGATCTGGGCTCATCCTTTTGGATGAATGATCCAAATCAACCATCTCATGGCTCACTGGAAGAGCAGCTGAGTTTCTCTCAGTATTTTCTACCAGTAACTGAACTTTTGCTGAAAAGTCTGGCAATAATTAAAGGTTTTTAAGTATTACTTCACAGGCAGTTTTCTTTGACAAGGTTTGTTCACACAGCCCTTTTGCACGTGCACAGGCCACACCTGCAGCTCATGGATAAATCCTCCCACCAGAAAAATGATATTTACTCATTTTTCCAGGGAAAGACTCCCATTTCTACTGAGTTTTGCTGAAACTGAGATCACAATTTAAGACATGGTATTAGTGTTCCCATTCTCTTTGCCTCACATTACAACACCTTTTTTAATAAACATCTTGCCAGTACCAAATAAATTAGCAATAATCCCACCAATTCCTACATACTATAAGTAACTTCTCTTTAGCAAATGTGTTTTAATGAACATAATAAAGCTGTACAAGTAGTGAGTTAAAAAAACTCCACAGATAGAAATATTTGGTTTGAAACACTAAGCAAACATGTTTGCCTTGCAATAGCAACTCCTTTAAAGCCATTCCTCTGTTTGCACTTCAAATCATTCCAGTGTTGACAGGCAGCAAGCACAGGCAAACGCGTTGAATAATATTCTCCCAGAAGTGAAATGCAACATAAAAATAAAGCAAAAAGGTACATGTTGTTTTTAAATATAAAGTAATTCCCAAATTATTTCCTGTATATATTCAGAAGGGTATTTGCTTGCTCAAGGGAGAAAATTTGCATTTCTCTCTGTCTTTATGGGCTAAACAGACTCTACTTCACATAATGCATTAATATACTTATTATTATTCATTAGCATATTTATTTCAGGGCCAAATTATCCCCTCCGGTACATCTGCATAATCTCACTGAAAATCTCTGCCAAGGCAGCCAACCTGTTCATCACCAGTGAAGAGACAGAGCTGGCCAGGCAGTGCCCTTCCCCTGCCCCACAACTCAATTGCACAGCCACCACTCTGCTCCCAGGCTCAGATGCCAAGGCATTCCCTGCCCCTGCCAGGTTTATAACCCTTTAATGGGACACACTTCCCTGAACACAGCTGGAGATGATTTCAGTGGTGCTGCTGTGCATCACTGTTTCGCTGTCTCTCACCACACCTCATTCCCTCCAATCCATTTTCCCAGTGCTACTCCATGAGCACAGTAAATAAGGAGGCTACCAAAGCTCAGTGTGAAACACGGAGAGCAGAGCCAAAAAGCAGCCCTCTGGAGAAAGAGGGAATTGTGGAATGCATATTCCCCGTAACCTCACTCCCAGCTTTTCTGTGGCACTAAATAGGTCAGTGCAGGCACTGTGGGCAGGCTGGCACTGCTGTGCTCTGCAGGTCAGTGCTTCTCAGCCAGCAGCCTGTGCAAAATCCCAGCCACAAATGTTCTGTTTGAGAAGCTGGATGTGAAACACCAGTTAAAGAATTCCAGGGCTGCACACTGAGGCACTGACAGCTGCTGCTTTCAGATACTAAGCTGACTCAAAGGAAGATAAAGCTCTTTAAGTTCTAAGATCCCAGTTACTTACCTGGATTCCGACTTTAGAAAATGACGTCTGAATTACAAAACTGAGAAACTACAGAAAAATATCTCAAAGCAAAAGAAAAAGTAGTATCTGTTTAAGAGAGGACAATGAAATCAACTGTAAATGTGCACATATGTGCATACATGAGCATATATGTGATTTCAGGTATTCCCCAAGTCAGTATTCCCAGTGAAAATTTCTGAAGTGCAGTATCAGCATTTATTTAAAATTGGTTTGGCTGTTCATTGTGACAAAGCTGAATTCATTGATATGTCACTGCTGGAACTAAAAGCAGGATCTTTGTGCTGAAAGCAAACACAGTATTGCCATTTGCCCTTTGAGAGCGAAGTTAAAATGTCATTCCTACCTTCATTGTTAGTAGCATTCTCTGCCATGGGTGCAGTGGCACTAGTTCCTGCTGCCATATCCAAGAGAGGCTGAATTATTTCGATTTTAAATACTCCATTTTTCTGCCAAAGGTTCAGGACACGAACTATTTTACTCTGTTGAAACAAAAGGAAGCACCAATGTTAAATCCAGCTTTTCTAATTCAAAAAGTCCCAGTTTGTTTTCTGCATGTAGAGAAGGTTTGGACAGCCCATGACATAATCAGGCACCAGTGTCACAAACCCTAGAGGGCAGCAACACCTCTGAACTGGCAAAGAGAAAAACCACCAACTTATTTTACTGTCAAAGTAATTTGTGACATTTCCCTAAAACTGTTCTGGCCAGTCAGAAATCCAGGGATGATGTACAATCCAGGATATCTCTCCAGCCCCATGACCTTACAGATGATTACAAAGGGATGAAACAACCAACCCAAGTGACCAAAAAGAGAAAATGAAGATGAGCTGGAAAGCCCTCATGAAGAGAGGGGCAATTAGACCAGAAAATGCTACCACAACACTTTCAAGTCAGATTGAGGATTCCTTGTTTGGTTTATTCCTAGCCCAACCAATTCTATGTTGACACCAGAAACTGCATCTCTATCATTATCCAAAAGATGAGGAAAGCAAGTGGGAAAAAAACATCCTCACTGATCACTGCAGAAGGATTAATTTAGACTCCCTGATTGTCAGCTGTTATTTTAAGCTAGTTTCTTTTTTTTTTTTACATGAAGAACAATGCAGCTTCCAGGAACAAGCTGGAAATTGGCCTTTCCTTCTTTAGCCTAGCATTGAAACAAAAATGCCTCAGTAGTTGTGCTGCTTCAGCTGGAACATGCAAGCAGGTAGAAGTCAGAACACACTTTGCATTGCTGTCCTTTCTGCAGACTTAGTCATTCACTTGCACACACGTAAGATTTAAGCACCTTTTACTTCAAAGGAGTTGATTCTGTTCTTTCACTGTGACTCAGTTATATACACCCATGTAAATCCACCTCTACTTAAACGATTAAAGAATTTTACAAAATGTTTGCTAAAATAACATCAATTAAAGAGAAACCTGAAACGTCTATTTTTAAGTAACATTTTGGTCTGAAAAACAGTTAACCTTAAAACAGCAGCATTTTTTTTCTTCGGGTATTCTATCTCTCCAGAAGACTTGAAAATTACACAAAGGCCAAAATATGGGCAAATGTAATACTCTTGTTTTCAGTTACATATTAATTTTACAGAAAGGCTGTTTAAAAAAAAAAAGGTAGCATTATCCCCTTCAGGTATCACCCACAGCTGTTGTATATCTGCAGTTGAGGTTTTTTTTTGTTTAGGAAATGGATATTCATTGAAGCAAGCATGTTACTATTAATAATATTATTCCCCATATCAAGTAGTTCCATGAAGGAGATGGACAGCCTCACTCATTTAGATGAACAAAATGGTAACACAGAAACAGAAAGGAGAAGGGACTACTGTTTCACAGGCTATGAACCCAGGAGCTCCAGAATATCAGATTCAATGCCTGAAGGTCTAAATGTTCCACATTAGAAAACTGCAGAGCATCCAAGCCTTTCAAAAGCTTATTTAGAGAGTTAGGGAAGAAGTCAGGTAGAGAAGGAGTATTTCATGCTTATAAAGAAAAAGGGAGTAGGTGATGTTCTGGAAACCAATTGGCAACTTCTAAAACACACTGATCTTGGGAGTCTCAAAACTGTTCTGACAGAGGTTACAAAAAACTTCTCCTCTGGACCATCAGGAATTCACAGCACTTTCTGAGCCTCTGTTCCATCAACATGTACAGCAGAACTAAGACAAATGAGGCCTTAAACCAGCCTTGACAGCGGAGTGCAGTAATGAAATTCAAGTATGGGATTGGGAAAGACTGAAGAAATCAACATGATGGTTTTCTTAGAAAACATTTGTGAGCAGAACATGATGATTTTCTGAGAAAACATTTTGGAGCAGCACAGTCACTGCCTACAAAACCAGAGATTCTCCTGCAATGCTTTTTTATTGTGGGAGACACCGCCTTCCAGAGGAAGTTTTCCTGAAGGAGGCTCAGAAAGAAAAACTTTTGGCACAGTAACACACACTGCTGAAGCGTCTGCATAGGCAAAACACATCTGACGAGGTCAGGAAAAACACATCTTTTAACTCAAACTTGCATTTAACTCGCATCTTTGATAATCCTTCTCCAGCCCATTTTACCCTTTCCTACACCAAGAGCCCTCGCTAGGGTCAGAGAATCCCCAAATCACTGTCACAGAGTGCAAGCACCAAGGCAGCACAGCATCAATGCACAGCAACAGCTGAGCAGCACTTGTCCTACCTTGTCTTCAGATGGACACAGATACAAATACTGGAATGTGGCAGTAATATTCTTGGAGAATCTTGGCCCAAAAACATCCTTGTCTGTTCCGAACTGGTGCCGAGACTGCCGAACAATGGAGTCGATGACGTACAAGCCTGGGACTTTGTACTCCGGTTTGCACTGCAAACAGCACGAGAATTCTGCGTGAGGCACTCACACCACCAGGTAACATCCCCCCAGCGCCTCACAGGCAATCTGCTCTTGGGCTGAAAGGCAGCTCTACATTCCAGCCTGGTGCTCTTCATGCCCAGGCAAGCATGAACACTGCATTCTCTGGAAATGTGTATTGTCTTTGTGACAATTAATTTGAAGTTCAGCACCTCCAGGTTCCTCCAGCCACTGGGTAATGAAGATGGGAATCTCACAATTTACTTCTTTCCCCCCCATCCTTAATGTATTATGGAAAACTAAAATGTGGAGATTATATAGACAAAGTGATACCAACATGTGTAAGGATCTAACAAACCAGAATTTCCTCCCTTAAGCGCTAAGTAACACAAGCCTTTCTGGTTATTTACTGGCATTATCAGCAATATCTAGTAAAGCATGCAGGCAATAATTTTATCAATACATTTCCCCTTTTTTTTTTAACTTTTTACCTTTTTGATAAACTTCTCCACAATCTGGACAACATGCTTGTAGAGCTGGAAAACAAATACATCCATTAATTTATCATCTACGCAGCAGTGGCACATCATTTTAGAAGCATTTTAACTCTTAGTGCTAAACACCATTTCAAAAAGGCTACAGAACATTGCAGTCACATTCTAAAAAGCACAATGTTCCCAACCTCAGTTCGTCAGGCATGGAGAAAAATATTCCACGGGGGAAACCCAGACCCAAGCCAGAAGTGTGTCAGTATGCATACAAGGCACAGAACTTGTAAAGTATTGGTGAAAGCTTTCTGGATTTACTGTCTATGAAATCCACACTGGCTTCACGTGTTAAACTGCAGTCACATCCTGCAATATTTAGTTTTATCACACAAAAATCACAACACTCTAGGAGGTGTAGCATGAAAAAGCAACAACTCAAAAAAATCAAGCTGGCATTTTGCTCCTAGTCCAAAACCAAGGGATGATATTTACCACCCACCTGTTTCTAGACAACAGCCCTAACAGCAACTAGAATAAACCATCCCTGAAGCTGAGATTGGGAAATCCTGATTATTTACTTACAAGTGAAATAATAAAACATTGCTGCTGTTACAGTTTCATCTTTGTTTTGCAGTACTTACCTTAATAGCTTTAATGGCAGCTTTTGTGATGAGAATCATCTTTGCTCGGGAAATAGGAGGTTTCATCTCCATCAGTGAGAAGAGCTAAACAGAGAAAACAAACATTAAAAATGTACTGTGAAGTTAAGCAATTAAGCAAGAAGACAACATTTCAGGTGGGCGACTTGATTACTGCCATCCCACACTCTGTAGGGCCACACTGCTGGCTGGCCCTGGGAGAAATGGCTGTTTTACAAATCCAACAGAAATCAGGTTATTGCTAAAAAGAACTGCTCCAACTGCTCTGGAGACTTGGCTGCCTTATCCCTCAAATGTCACCCAGGGGAAAGGTTCATTCCTCAAGGGTATCGTTTGCTGAAGTTACAGATATTATATGAACTTTGTAGAGGTTCATATGAAGTATATAGAAGTTATGTGTCATCTTTTAGGCGACCTTGGCCATAACTGAAAATAATCACTAGCTCCACATTTCAGAATAGGGAAAATGAGGGATTTGGGGAGCTTGGTTTCAGTAACAACCCTACAGCCTGGCACTCACACACACACACACACCAGGGACACCAGATTCCAAGGCACATTCCAGCACTCTCCACGTCCCTCTGTGCACCTAAAGTGATCCAGCTACTCCATACACTGCTCTTGGAAATTCACACTGTACAATAACCAGCTGCCAAAATTACACTGTGTTTTTATGGACTGCTGGGCATGTTCCTGCTCTTCCCTAGGCCTGGAAGAACAATCCACATTGGCCTGGCAGGGCCATTCACTCTTCTCCAGTCTCCCTTCCCCCTTTCAAGCAGAAAGAGGCCAGGACATCCCAGTGCTACTATCTTGTTCCTCTTTCTCTATCACTGCTCATGGTTAGGTACTCTGCTGCATTGTTTTCTAACCTTCCCATAAAGTCAACTTCATATTTAAGCAGTAGCTTACTAAAGGCAGAATCATCATCATGATTTGTAGGGTACAAAATAACACAGAGATCTGCAGTGTTTCTATACACATATAATTGCTTTTACCTTGAAATATTCCTCCCAAATCATAGAAAAAATTGTTTTGTGTTCCATAATTTCATTTTCATCTTTACTGTAAAGAAAGAATTGAGCCCTTGAACACTAGTCAAAAATGTCATCAATTATTTGCCACAAAGCAAAGTAAGAGAATCAAAGTGTCTTCATTTGTCAGTGTAATGGAAAGTAAGATGTCATTTTAAAATTTGTCTTGTACTTTTCTAATTAATTTAAGGTTCCAAGATACTGGTGAAGTGACCAACTTACACAGATTTATCCACTGTCTCAGTTAAAGGAAAAAAAAAATCAATGAAGGAGATAAAAAAATTGGCCAAATACTAAAAGACAAGTGAAATGCTAACGGGGCTTTCAGCAGTACAAAAGGGATGCCTCACATCTATAAAACACAAGGAGTAGGAAATGAAGTATATACTTTCTTAATTTGATTCCTAGTCCAGGAGGTAGGGAAGAAGAAAAACTGTCCTTCCAGACAGTGGTAGCCAGATGCCTTTTCCAACACCAACACCAGACCATGACTTTTCATTATTCATCCCCACAAAATACAAGTTCTTGTGCCAGAATGCTGGGGTTTTAAAGCCATTTCAGCTCTAAGAGATACTTCAGCTAACATCACTACTTGCTGGGAAATCACAGTACAGACAAATAAAAACTGACAGATAAAAGACAGAAGGAGAGAGGGGTCTGTGAGCTTATGTGTTTTGGTTTTTTTTTTTTAAAACCCTTATTTTCAATTTTGACTTAATTGCTTTAGAGTAAGTGCAAAGACTCTTAATGAAGAAAGTCAGTGCTATTATTAAAACTCAGGAAAATCTGTTTCAAGAGGTAACGAAAGGGGAAAAAAATTCCAAAACCCAACACCCACAAACAAACCACCAGCAGGCTCAAAAACTGAGATGGAGGAGGAAGAAAAGGAGCCAACATTAAGACAGGCACTCCATATTCTTTCCTTTACACATGAAGAAGCAAGTGGTCCTCCAGGAAAAGATCCAGTCCCACAGAACAAGAACAAAGGAGCTGGTGTGAAAGGAGCACTTTGGCGTTTGTATTTCAGGAACACAAGGAGAGATCCCAAGGAAAAAGGGAGAGCTCAGAGCAGGGCCCAAGGTAACAAGAAATGAGTGCAGGAAAAAATTAAAAGAATTGTCTTAAAAGTATCCCAGCAGGACACTGCAACTGGGGGAAACATGGGGGAAAACAAAAATCCAAGGAGAAAAACTGCCATGGAGCACGAAGGCACATATACATGAGTGTGCATATCTGTCTACGTACTCTACTCTCTCTTCACTGCCCCATCACCACCTCTTGGAATTTTACCTCAGAATTTCACTCCTTTTATTAAAATTACCTAAGATCTTAGAATGCCAAATGGCTATTTACAGCCCAATTTTTATGTAATTCTCAGTTATCAGTTCCATGTGTCAACACCATGCTTTAGAGGTGGGTACAGCTAAAATTTTGCACCCTTCCTAGTTCCTTGTGGCTTTTTCCTGTTGGAAGGGAGAGCTGCTCAGAAGATACCCGGGTACTTCCATTTGCATACTTTCAATTAAATTTGGATCTTCTTTCACACACATTTCCCAAACCAGTGAACAAAAAAATGCCACCCAACCTCTAATTTCAGAAGGCTGTTTTCACGATAATATGTCCAAATCCTCAAAGGACACAATGATCAGCTCAAGGAACAGCCTGGACAGAAAAACTTACATTCTATTTAAAAAAGAAATGTGATGAATGTAACAAAGGCAATGAAAATTTATGGCTTGAAAGGTTTCCAAAGTCCTGCCTCACAACAGAAGCCTGTCCCTGGAATGCTCTGACCTGCTAGAAATTACTTTCTGCTTTTACTGACCCTAACTGCATGTTTACAGGATGTTGATACAAAAGAAGTGGACATATTCAAGAGCCCATTAAACTCAAGCCAAAGCACAAAATATGGATTTAAGAGTATTTCTGGGTGCTTTTCCCAGCAGGATGGAAGTACATGGTAACATATCTACAAAGCCAGGGATGCAAAACGCAGAAAATTCACCTGCTCCATTTCAGGCTAATAAATGCTATTAAGTAACAAAAATGAGCCACTCATTAAACCATGGTAGCAAAAAGGAGACCAAGCATGGAGTCACTGTCCCCAAATTCAAACTCAGTGTGAAGTACAGAAGTTGCACAGAGAACATGTGGCAGGAGTGAACAGACACCTTCCAGCTCCAACTGTGCCCCTGGCTCCAGCCCAGGAGCCCTGTGAGGTGCAGGAGTGGCAGGTAATGGCACAAGGAATAGGGTGGTGATGGCCTTTACTTCTCAGTCTTTTGAGCTGCAAATTATTAATTTCTCTCATTCTATAATTAATGCCCTTTGATGGTTTAGTTACATGGAAACCTGAGAACCAGCAGGTTTTGAAGTAAAGGGGAGAACTGCTACTTTAAAATTTACCAAGCTTGATGTATGATCTTAAGTCTATCTGTTTTAAGTGTGGGATAACACAGTAAAAGTACCTATTAGGATCTGAACTGACTTCCTCGGCTTTGCTCTCTTGCTCAAGTGTCTCTGCCATAAAAAGGTGTCTTTATTTACAAACAAAGAGCTATGGGCCCATTTTATACACTCACTAAATAAACCCCAGAGGACAGCAGCTGCACAGAGACAAGCATGAGCTACTGAACCAGACAGTGGTTAGTGATTAGTGGATATCAAGCACCCAGGTCATTGTCAGGACATCTCATTCAACCGCCCCTTCTCCAATTTCCAGAGCAGTCTAACATGCCGTCAACCATTCCAACACGCCTTGGGTGTCCAACACCACTTCCCAAAGCAGGCTCCATGCACATTCTGTGCTCTGTACGTTCATTTACCGTCTACTGAAATGTATTTTATTTGTGCATTCAGAAATCACCCAACACAGCCAACCACTGGGCACTTACAGACATAACTGCAGTTACTTGCCCCTGCAAGGAAACAAAGGAATGATGGGAGACACGACCAACAAGCACAGATATTACCCTATTTTGTTAACAAAACACCTTTATTGTTAATGCATGATTAGATCTCTCAAAGGAATTCTGTCAGCCCTATACGTTTTCCTTCCCCTACAGAATTCACTGCTTCCTTCCCTCTTCAGGTCCCCATTCTTCCTTAAGGGAAGGAGAAGGATCTGTTGCTAAGCTGTATCTCAGAGAATCAATGCAGGTTTTAAATGCTTGACCACCAGCTGTGAAGCACAGTAAGTATTAGGTGCTGCTGAAGGTAAGAGATCACCATAACATCCATAGCTGTCAGGTTGCATTCTTTGGAAAATAAAGTGAGATTTGAGTTTGACCAGATATGACCCCCAGGCAATGAAGCTCAATAGCACTTCATCAACTAAGCTACTTCTGTGGCCTAGAAAGACCATTCACAAATCCTGAATCACTGGGGAGAAACATCTTCACAAAAGATACTCATATGAAAATGACATCATGCAAGTGCACAGAATAGAGTTTTGTTTCCTACTCATGTGCTTTGGAAATGCAGCTCCCAGGATCAGTGCAGGGCTCTCATGTCCAGCACATCTCCTGGAAAGCTGTTTGCCTCACTAATTCTCTTACCAGGAATCTCTACCAGAATGTCACACTTCCAACATTCCCAGAAACAAGTTCAGTGCAGAGGCCAAAGACCCCAGCCAGATGATAGCAGCTGTGTCCTTGCTCCTTTCCCGTGCACATGGAGACTCACTGGGGATCCTGAGCTCCAGGAACTGCTGGAGAACCACTGGGAAGGATATCCTGCTGACCTCTATTTATAGCACCGTGGGATGGAGGGGTAGATTGTCACACAACAGGCAAAATGAAGTCTTGCCATTGGCAGAAAACAGCCACACTGGATCCAAACTCAAACTGTCCAGTGCCCTGAGGATGGGCAAACAGCAAGGAAGGAATGTGCAGCTCCAGCTTTAAACAAACAGCCCTCAGGATCTCTCCTCTGTTTGTCTCTAGGCACATTTAGGTGGGATAACAATTGTTTCTGGGGTACACTTTAACCACTATCAACCTGAGACACGGAATTAAGTGAATAATATGCATTACTCAATACAAATAAACGATTACAAAACAGGAAAGTTGACTTTATTCGACTTCCAGCAGCAAGACTGTGAAAAAAAATCTTTATTTCTAACTTTCACAGCAAGCAAACTATGCCTCAAGTTTTTCAGATTAAAGGACAAATATCCCCTAAATTAAAATATGTCAAGGATTTATAAGGCAGTTGTAGGGGGTTGGTGGGGTTTTTTTGTTTGCTTGTGTTTGGGGATGTGATTTCAAATTTTTTTTTTAAAGAAAAACATTTGCTTGTTTTCCTAAAAGCATAAAAACTTCTGTACCATTATCCAGTTACCTTTTGTGATTTATTTATACTGTACCATAACACATACATCTAACAGCACGTGAATTCCAACTCATGGAATTAAATTCCTCAGAGAAAACACACTATACTACAAACCTGTCAAATCCCACCTATTCAGCTGGCAACACCTGCTCAAACTACAGCTGGATAAAAACAAAGCAGCCAACACTAACCCCCTGCTTGCTCTTGTAGAAACATGAGGATTTGGAAGAGGGCATTTATTGGCAAAGTTGCATTCAAAATGCAGGTCCAAAGAACAGGACTGGGAACGGCACCACAATCCAACATGAGGGAATTATGCAACCCAGGAGTTCCCACCCCTTGCTAGAGCCAAACTCACTTCTCTCCCTCCCCAGGCCCTTCTGTCCAAGAGGAGACACCAACCTCACAGCTTAGAGGACACCTAATTCACAGCCATGCTTTGAACGTGGGCCTCCCACCATCCGAGAAATTGCTGCAAACACCAGACCCACTCAAAAAAACCCAAACGATGGGATCACCTGACTCCGTTAAGTGGCATCTCCTCCTTCAGGCACAGTGGCAAAGAGATGGCAGGTGCCACCTCCAGGGGAGCAAAGCCACAAGGGAATCAACTGCAGCACATGTGGGAAGTGCAGCACCGAACTGCAGTTGGAGGTGCCATGATAAAACCGCAATTCCCTGGCTACCATGGCATCAGACAGCCAGCAAGTTCAGAACTCCTGACCTGTAGGGTGTTCTGTAGCTGCCCCCATCTTCAGGGCTGACGCTGCTCCCCTCCCAAAAAAGGAATTAACTCTTCAGTGACCTGGGAGTGGCACCTCTGAAGGCTTCACAATGCAGAGCTGAACAGACAAGCCAGTGCTCCCAGGCTGAGCAGCCCATGCTGTCCCCACCACTGTGGGAACAACACCCAGACCTTTGGGAAAGCCCAGGAATGAACAATACCTGCCTGTAAATCTGACCCTCCTCACGTTTCATTTCAGCCTGCATTGCTTGGCATGCACAGCTCCAGGCAACACATGCGGAAAAGGGACGGGATCACTCAGAACTGCACTTAATGTCCTGCACAACACCACAAACTCAGCCCCTCAAGTTATTCATGTGCTGCTTCACACACCAGTAGCTCCACAGAAGCACTCAGGCGTACAAAGGACTGCAGAGCACGGATTTCAGCAAGTACAGTTTTCTCCCCCAGAACTGAGATCCAACTGAAACCCAGTGCTTTGCTCTTTCAGCAGCCAGACATCAGGATTTCACTCAGCATTTCCAACTGCATCAAAGCAAAGCATCCCACCGCTCCTACATGGGACAGGAAGAGGTGCAGATCAAAACATGCCCGTTTCCAAGACACGGATTAGTCACGGGATCCCAAGAAACACCACTTTGGCTCTGCAGCCACCATTCAGCACAAGCAGTGGGGTTATTGTTTGGGAAGCCCTGGGCACTGCTCATACAATTCAAGTTTGTCAGGCAGCAATGCCCTGCCAGGATCACTGTTCACATTTTGGCAGGTAACTAAGAATATTGCTGCTCCCTCTTTATACCAATGGTGAAAATGGCACACATGCTGTTTTAACTTTTTTTGGGAAGGTGGCTTCACCCCCTGCCATGTCACTGTTTGTTCAGAGCTGAACCAACACCCCAAAACACAGGCAAACAAACAAACCATTGACAGGAGGTGGGCGCTATCCACTTTTCCCTTAGCACGTCCATAGTTTTGGTCAGGATGAGGGCATTCTCAGGTGTGTGTATGACAAGCCCTTGCACAGAGTGAACCTTACACAGCCCGAGTCCATCACACGGGAGCAGCTGCCATATCTCCCGTTTCTGCTCACCAGGCAGCCACAGCCACCCAGCCTTCAACACCAATCTGGGAACAGGCTCTGGCTGAACTTTAAATGATTTTCTGTCCACGGAGGGTCTACAAAGCCATACTGTCCCACTGAGGCAGACATATAACTAACAGTAATTAATAACCATATCGAAGTCACGTGTCAAAAACTTTGTAACTGCTGAAGCTGAATTGATTTGCTATACATTATGTAAAAAACAGCCACGGTCCGCTTTACTTCCAACTCAAAAAAAAAAAAAAAGAAACCAGAAGAAGACAGGGAGGGACCTTCTGCGTAGCACGAGAGGCGAGTAAACGCTTTCCAACCTGCCCTGTCCCCAGAACTGGGATCGATCCCTGAGTCCCGTCCCAGGATGAGCCCCCTCCCCGCTCTCCCTCCTCCTGCAGCCTCTGCCCGTGCCGCCGCCTCGCACCGCGGCTCTCTCGCCAAGGCACTACTGGGAAACCCAAGTCCCGAAAGGCGGCTTCCCCCGCCTCCCGAACAACACACACGGCCGGGGCCGCCGCGTGACAGCGAGCTCGTCCGGGAACCCCTGGAAACAGGGATCCCGGGTCCCGCTCTGCGGCGGTGCGAGGAGGAAACCGAGGGGTGCAGCGAGAGGAGCGAGGCTGGCGGGGAGGCCCAAGGATCCCTCCAACGCCTCCCCGCCCGCGCAGGCCCGGCCCGGCCCGCGCGGGGCCTCGCGGAGCGGCCGCTGAACGGCCCGGCCCCGCTCGCCTCCATTTTCCCCCCGAGCACCGCTCTCCGCCGTGCTCCGGCCGGCGGCAGGCCCGGGCCGGGCGCTCCCCGCGCAGGCCGCAGGCGGCGGGGCCGGGCCCGGCCGGAAGCGCGCGGAGGGGGAGAACGCGATGGCGGCCGCCGTGTATCGCCCCCCTCCTCGGCCCGCGCTCCGCCGCCCGCCCCCCGGCTCCCACCTCCTGGTTGAAGGCGTTCACAGCCTCCATGTCGGCGCTGGCGGCGGGAGGCGGCGGGAAGGCGGCGGGCGGGGCGGGCGGGCGGCGCGGCAGGGCCGGTCGGTGCCCTCAGGGCGCGGCCATGATGGCGGCGGCCATGGCGGGGCTCGCGGGCAGCGCGCGGCCCGGGCCGACCGCGCGACGGGCGGGGGGAGGCGCGGTGCACGCCGGGATCGCCCGGGCCTCCTCCCGGCCCACGCGAGAGCTCGGGGAGGAGGGATGGCGAGCACCACGTGACCGCGGCCGCTCCGCGCGCGCGCGGGCGCCATGTCAGCGCCGCTCCCGCCGCGGCGAGGGGAATGGTGGCAGCGGCGGTGTCAGTCAGTGCCCTCAGCCGCTGTCACCGTCACCGACACAGCCCCAGCCACCGCCCCCAGCCTCCGGGCGGGCTGTCCCGGAAAGCCCCAGAGGCGCTGCGGTTCGGCCCCTCACGGCAGGCCGCAGCTGCTGCGGTGCTGTGCTGCGGCCGGGCTCGCAGCTGTCCTGGTGCTGCGCTACAGCCAGGTTCGGCTGGAATGTGTCCGGCCGAGCTCGGCTGAGTTCGGCTATCTGAACTCGGCTGCGGTCGGCTGAGCTCGGTTCGGTTCGGCCGGGCTGAGCTCGGTTTGGTTCGGCACGGTTCGGCTGAGCTCCGCTCGTTCCGGCTGAGCTCGGCTCGGTTCGGCTGAGCTCGGCTCGGTCCGGCTGAGCTCGGCTCGGTCCGGCTGAGCTCGGTGCTGCTCGCTCCCTCCGGCAGAGCTCGGCTCGGCTCGGCTCGGCTCGGCTCGGCTCGGCTCGGCTCGGCTCGGCTCCCTGAGGCGGCGCGCGCCGGGCCGAGGCGCTGCGCGGGAAAGCGGCGCCGCCTGACGTTCGGCACCGGCGCTCGGTGTTCGCCGCTGCCGGGAGCCGCGGGCATCGCGCCGAGGGATCCCAGCGGGAGCGCAGGCTCGGGCGGCGCTTCATTAGGCGCTGACTGCCCTGCCCATAATTAATGGCCGTGAAAGCCCCCGGGGCCGCTGCCGGGGAGGAGCGCTTGCCACAGGAATAGCTTGGAATCGCTGCGCCATCCCGCCGGGGCTTTGAAGTGCGGCGATGCTGTGGGATGCGCTCGAGGTGTCACTAGTGTCTTTCGGGAGAAAGCCACCAAGGATTTTTGGAAGCAAATAAAGTTCCGGTGTCCTGTCAGTGTCTTTGCCTCTCGTGACTGTGGCGGTTCCGGGGGGCAATGAATTTCATGTAGAGCTTCTGCTGCTGCTCTTGCTCGTGTGTTGGAATTCTGCAGATTTCTCGACACTTTACCCAGGCGGGAATGCGAGCGCAGCTGAATTTCCCTTCATAAGAGCTCGGCTGCGTTTGGTTCGGCTGAACTCGGCTCGGTTCGGCTGAACTCGGCTCGGTTCGGCTAAACTGGGTTCGGTGCTTTTCTATGGGACGTCAACCCAAAGTATTTAAACCTGAGAAGTAATGAATTAACTTGTAAGCATTTTTGAATTTGCAATGCACTGGTAACTAAAAAAGTTCTCGTTGGACTACACTTGAGGGCAGGCAAAGAAATGCTGTGCCAGAGACAATCCTCAGGTCTAAGTTGATAAAAGTTTTCCTTGGTACTCTGGAGAAGTGCCAAGGAAGAAGATCCAAATCCTTACTTCTGCCTTCTATTTAGCTTTCCAGGTATTGTGGAGCAAATAATTCCTGACAGGCTTTACACTTCAGGTTTAAATTTTTTTTTTTTTTTTTTTTTTTTTTTTTTTTTTAGTTTCTTGCTACTCCTGCAGTGGCCAGGAGATGGCCCTTATGTCCGCACGAAGATGGGTAAACCAGTCAAAAGCAATTCGCTTTCCCCGAAACTGTGTCTGAGGACTGTCAGTAAATATCTTGGACCAATGTGAATCCACAGGATAAAAGATCACTTTGATCTCGTAGCACATGAGGGGCACAGATTCGAGAACAAAGTCCAGGAACTTGTTGCTTCACAAAAGAGCTCTGTTTCCTTGCTCGGAATGAAGGGTCTGACGTGTCCCTGAATTCAGAGCACAGTCATCAAACAAAATTCCTGGGTGTTGGTGGGGGGTTGTTTGTTTTTGAAGCGACAATAATCTAACGGCAGTTTAGAGCACTTTTCTCTGAGATGCTGAAGCCTGGTCTGAAGATTATTTTCCACTGAAAAAAACTTTTATCACCTCTGGATTTTTGTACTTCTACTTGCCCTTCCTCCCCAAGTTATGGTGTTTCTATCCTTCAGAGGGTCTGAGTTGTTCTGTTCTCCAGCATAACTCACACTTGACAAGCCACCCCAACAAGACCCTTTTCATCCTGGCAAAACTTTGCCTCATATCAGGGACATTATCCTGAACTGGTCTGATCACAACAACGCAGCTCCTCTTGAGCTGGATGTGCAGGCATGGAGCTCTGAACTCCCTGTGAGAGGCTGTGGGAGGAGGATGGAAGTGGCAGCAGCTCCCCACGGCTGCTCCCCAAGGCTGGCAGGGTATGCTCGTGTGGATTCCCATGTAAATGAGGGAAGGAACCAGAGTGGTTTGTCTGGGCTGCTCCTCGAGCAAACCTTTGATCAGGGTCGGCCAGGGATTTGGGGAGGTGTCAGAGCATGACACCAACAGCCACAGTCACTGCCCCTTGTGACCTCCTGTCCCTTTCACCTGCCAGTGCCCACAGCCATCTTTCCAGCACCATTGTTTATCACTGGTTTATTTTCAGGATTCACTTTCAGACCTTTTGCTTTGCTCTCAATAAAAGCTGTCAGCCCTGTAGTGGAGAGTGCCAGCTTGCATCCAAAATTCCCCCGCCCGAGTCCTGTTTCAGTCAGAAAACCAAGTGTGAGAACATAAAAACCTGTTTCATTTTCTTAGTAAAAACATCATTTTATATATATATATAAACACACCCACACACACGCAGACTGCACCATGGCCACTAAGCAGATTGTTTTCTACATTGTGTGCAGAAGGATTCTTGCAGAGGATGATCATTTCTGTGATTCAGGACTGAATTAAACCATATCAAACCCCATCCAAATCTTTGAAGAGCCCCACCCAAATTGTTGAATGGCCTGGGTGGACCTTAAATCTCCTCCAGTTCCACCTCCTGGCCATGGCAGGGACACCTTCCACTAGCCCAGGTTGCTCCAAGCCCTGTCCAACCTGGCCTTGGACATTCCCAGGGATCCAGGGGCAGCCACAGCTTCTCTGGGCACCCTGTGCCAGGGCCTGCCCACCCTCACAGGGGACAATTCCTTCCCAAAATCCAATCTAAATCTGCTCTCTGTCAGTGTGAAGCCATTCCCCCTTTCCTGTCCCCAGTCCCTCTCCAGCTCTCTTATAGGCTCCCCTCATGTCCTGGAAAGAAAATCCCTAATGCTAAGTTCCTAAGGAATCCAAAGGGCTCCTGGGCCTTGGGAAGTGTGAACACTGGAGTCTGGGAAGGGAAATAAGTTGGAAATCACCTCTGGTGTTGATTGTGTGCCAACATCAAACATTTGCCCACTGGCAGGAGATAAAAGCCCAGGAGCTGTGAAAGGAGGAAGGACAGGAGGGGCACCGGGGAGGGCTGGCTGTGGGCAGCCCTCATGGAATTCTGCTCCATGTGGAAAGCAGGTCTCAGTAGCCCTCTGGATGGCTGTAGGGGCTCAGCAGGGGAATGTGAGCCCTGCATTTGTCCTGCACAGGTCACAGGCAGCTCCTGGCACTGATCCCTGCACTCAGTGTTCAAGTGATGCTCTGCCTCCTGTCACCATGAGCTGCTAAATGCTTCAGTTGCAAAATGCTGGTTTGAATTTGGTTGGTTTTTCTTTTTTTTTTTTCTTTTCTTTTTTTTTTTTTTTTTGGAGAGGTAGAAATCCATCATTTCAAGTGTAAATAATTAGTAAAACAAGCCCTGCCAAAATAAACATTCCCGTGCGTGTGTGGATCTTCTCTTCCTTAAAACGAGGAAACGAGCTGTGGGACAGGTTTGCTGGTTTTTGTGCTCCTCCAAACCACTGGAGTACAGCAAAAAAGGGAGGTGTTTGAAGGACTCGAGTTCCACATCTCATTCCCACATCTCCTGGAAGCAGTGAAACCATTTGGCTTTTCCCGGATTTTAATGTTTCATTTCCTGTAACAAAGAGCAGTGTTTCTCCAGGTTCTCTTTCCCTTCTGCAGGCTCAAGATTGATTGTCAGTGGCAATTTAGAACCTGCCTTAGGAAAGCCTCTTTCACAACATAAAGTTTTGGGGTTTTTTTTGGTTTTCAGTTGATGTTTGGGGTTTTTTTTTATTTATTTACACACCTGGGGATTTTTGTTTTATGAGAAATATACCTTTCAAAGGTTTGTTTTTTTTCCCCAATACATGCATTATTGTGTTCTGTTTTTCTGTAATTCCTCTATATCCACAAATAAGGGTCATATTACAAAAATATAAATAAGCTTAGAGCGGATTCTAGAAAAACCATCTTGTAAGTATACGAGTACAGTTGGAAATATATTAATGTTGAATACACATACTTGTAAATAAGATTTTTTATTTAGATATTTTACTCAATGTAGAGATTGGGACATACTTCAGAAGTAATTATTTCCAAGATTTTGGAAAGATTCTCAGAGTTTTTCTGTATTTTTGATATTACACTATTTGGAAAGCAACCAGCTGGCAATGAGACACATTTGGCATGGGCTGGGAAGATGTGTATTCTGCTTTGAGTGACCCCGAGGTTTGTTAGTAATTTATTTAGAATACTGAGAAGATGAAGCTCATGTAATTATGCTTCTTGTGCACATTTTTTGTGTTTTGGGGAAACGAGGCTTTAATCTGGTTAGGGGATGACTAATTTATCTGTGTTGTTATTGGTTAATTGATCAGATAAAACCTTGGCTATTGATAATCCAAACATTTCAGCCCATCCAGTAGAAATGCTCATATATAAAAATCTTCCTGTGATATCACTGAGGTTACTTCTAAAAATAAAAGTGTAAAAATGGGCTAATTTTTAATATGATGCTTTAAATATATAATTTTGTATGGCTTTGTTCCACTTAAAACCTACTTATTCTATTTGTTTCAAGGTACACATCTATTTTTCTCCCGTGTCTTATATCTTGTCCTGTATCAGGGGACAGAGCAAAGGAGTGCTTATATCATAACTGTAAGTCAAAATTCTGCAGTCACATGAAACACCTAATCCCTAGATATGTAAGTACATCCCTGGATTCACCACAAAAATCAACTTTGTCCCATCTGTCCTTCATCCTTCCGCGTTTTTCAGCTTCCTCTCATCGTCATTGCAAGTCTGCTGCTCTGTCCCTTTGCATTTCCTAATCCAAGCTCGTGACTACTCCTTCAATCATCCTCCACGGCAAGTGAAGCTGGCTTTGGCAGGAGATGAAACACTCCATTAGATGAGTGGATAGAGCTGGAAAAAGCTCCAGACAAACTCTATCTGCTGATGGAATAAAAGTCACTGCCTCTCCCTACATGCTTTGCTGGACCTCCCCACTCTCCCTGCTCCAGCAACTCCTAGTTCTGATGGCAAAGCTTTCTCTTGATTCTCCCTGGAGAATTTGGTTGGTTCCAGAAGAATAATTGGAGTTGCTGGTTTGTCCTGCCAGATGGACCACTGTGATCCTCCAGGCCACCTCCCTGCCTGACACCCAGCACCAGGCTCCTTCCTGCTTGGAATACAGCAGCTCCGAGAAAACACATCTGATTTCGATTTAAGGATTTCCAAAGAAGGAGACTTTGCTGTAATGCCTCGCTGGGTTGCTGTGGTGGTTAATTACCCTCACTGTTAAAAATATGTGTCTTATTTTATAGCTTGAATTTGTCTGGATTCAGCTCCCAAGCCCTGGATCTCATTATAGCCTTGTCTGTGTTCGTACTCAGGCACACAGACTGGGAGCAGGAGCCTCCTCCCTTTGCTAGGCTTAAAAGGACCAAGTTCCTCCACGGGAAAGTTTCTTATTTAAATCTTTTTTCACTCTCAGAGCGCTTTTCAGAATTTTCTACAGTTTACCAACCCTTGGACTTGTGGAGGTGCAGTTTTCCAGCCAGGGTTGCAGGACTGCAGGATACTCAGATCATTTAGCAGCTTTTTTTTCTCCAAGGCATCTTGTTTTTCCTTAGGCTATGGACTAAGATGTTATTTTTGATGGGCAGGAAGGCCTGCCCAGTGCCTGAGCCATGTTATCTCTTTTGGAAATTTCAGAGCAGACAGGGAGTAGCATGGTCTGAAAGTGCTGTCAAAGCCAGAGCCTTGGTGAGTAATTCCTCCTCCCTGCCAAATATTTCATGGTGCTTAGAGTTCATCAGCCAGGTGGATCAGTGCTGATTCAAGGGAGAAAGTATGTGCTTGCTACAGAAACAGGTGCAGGAATGAATAACCCACTGGGTTTTGTAATAATCAACCCGATATTCAAACACATCTTGGAGTGATTCTGTAATCATGTAAATATGCAAACCCAGAACTGCATTTTTATCTGGGTTTTTTTTCTTCTTTTTTTTTTTTTTTTTTCCTGCTAGACAGTCTGTCAGTAAAATATTTTAAAATTTTATTTGGATCAATCAGGAGCTGACTTCCAGTTTTCCACTGGAGGATTTACAAGGATGTATTGAGTGGAACCTCCCTCTCCCTGAATGTTGGAAGCAAATCCCTGTCCCCCAGCATCACTGGGATCAGAGCCCGAGGGGCTGCTGCAGCAGCAGCCACAGTGGGAGCTGGGGGCAACAAACCCATCTCTCAGGGCACCAGTAAGATAAAAAGCAACAAAATCTGCTGGGAAATATTATTTCACCAACTTTTTTTTTTTTTTCTGTTGAAGGGGGAAGTTGGAGTCATGGGCAAATGGCCCCAGAGCTCATCCTGCTTTTTGTTCCTTGAACCAATGTGATAGGGGGCCTGAGCTTTTTGATAACACTCCTGAGACTGAAAAATAAGCAAAGAAGGAAAAATAACCTCGAGAGAAATGGGAATTAAATGGGAGCAAAGCTCCCTTTGAGCATGCAGCAAGCATTGTTGGGATAAGATGGCTTGGGCCAAGGATCCCAAGGGAACGTTGGGAGGGAGCTGGGGAAGCCTCTGGAGGAGCTGCTCAGCACCCAGACAGGAGCAGGGATTTGAGGGGAATGTGTAGCTGTGTGGAAAGGGAACCTAAAACACGGTGGGATGCAAAGGAGCTGTGGAAGGAAGGCTTTGCATGGTGCATCTCCAAGCCTTAGGAAGGCAAACCAAACCAGTGGGGTTTCCTTATGAAATGCACAGCCAGTGCATTCCCTGCTTGTTTCCAGGCGTGGCTTCCTGTGTAAGTTCTGCTGCTGTGGACCCCACTTTGCACCAGTGAAACAGCACAGCTCAGCTCAGACTCAGGCTGCCCCAGGAATTTGCTGTTCCCCTCCTCTGAGCCCTATCTTGACAGCTGAGAGCAGCCAGAGAGCTTTTGCTGACACACCCTGAACTGGAACATCTGGAGAGTGTAAGCTCTGCTTTCTCTGTGAAACATCCTCGCCTCAGGAATTTACTTCTCCCAGTGGCCTCCTGCAGCCGAGGTCCCCTGACCCCAGGGCACAGTGTAAAGCCCATCTGCTCACTCACATGTTTGCCTGGGGGTCTGGCAGGGAGGCTCATGGATAACTCATCCCGTGGGAGTCTGTGCAGGATGGAGAGTGGCCAGCCTGGTGTGGAGCTGCTTTTTAAACTATGTCTATCTGTCCGTGCTATCAAACAAACTAAAGAAAGCCATTTCACCCTCCAGGCGTTTTGCAATAAATAAATAAATTTGTTGAAATAAATAAACCCCTTAGGTTTTGGTAACTGTGCCATGGGGGTTGTTCGTGCCTAAGTGAGAAAGTGACCTCTGCCTGGCCATCCCTGCTTGATCCTGCAGAGGAAGTGTATCCCAGGTACCTCTGGGACAGCAGACTGGCACATGGAACATGGAATTTTTACATGGGAGAGGCACAGGTGACAGGAAGTCGTTATCAACACGAAAAGAACGAAGAAACACATTTCTTTTTTTGAGTTCAGTCCAGTTAGTCCTTCTTCTAAGCACACCAAGGAAAAACCTGGGAGCCTGGCCTCAAGCTGAAATCTTTGTAGATTGGAATATGTCTGGAATAAGGCCATGGGCAGGGACACTTTCCACCATCCCAGGTTGTTCCAAGCCCTGTCCAGCCTTGGACACTTCCAGGGATCCAGGGGCAGCCACAGCTTCTCTGGGCACCCTGTGCCAGGGCCTCAGCACCCTCACAGGGATTCATAATTTAAAATTGAATCTATTTATTTTAAGCTTCAGAAATGTTTCAGGTCCTGAACATACACCAGAGTATTCACCTGTAAATAATTGCACAATTCATAACTGGATTTCCCAGCCCTGAACCTTTGATGTGGTTTCCATAGCTGGGGAAGGTGCATCAGAGACCTGACAGCAGCAAGGTCAGTGTGATTTGTAAATGAGCCTTGCAATCTTCATGCAGCAAGTCTGTCCTGGACACAAAGGAAAATGCTTGGAAAAATGAATGTTTTCAGTTGAAAGCACCGAGATGAATTTTCATAGCCTCGTACAAGACTGTATTCATTTCAAGATTTTTAATCTGATTCTTTTACTGCTTTCCAGCAGTTCATTCAGTCGTCCAAAATTCTCTCAAGCTTAAACAAAACATGGAGGTCTTTGTTCAGGAGGGAATCGCTGCTTTGGTCACATTTTAACAAGGTGTTTGGAATATTTCTCGCAAGGAAGCATTTAAACAGCTGCCTTTCTTCGACTGGAAAAACACCTCTGACTAAAGATGCGAGCACACAGCCAGTCCTGGCTGTGCTCTGAGGCTCTGGGATATTTCGTGACCTGTTGCCAAGGAAAAGGAGGAGAGTGAGGAGATACAACCACACATTTCAAGGGCATCCTGGTTCTGAATTGACACTGCAGTGTGGCACTCCAAGGGTGTTGGGAACAGCAGCAGTCCTTGCTGGGATGTAAAGCTTTGTTTCAACCCCATCTCCATCCTCAGCATGCACTGAAATGGCTCTCAGAGCACAGGAACACCAGGGATGACCCAGGAGGCCACTGCAGGGGCTCTGTCAGCATTCCTAACACCTCACCCCTTTTCCTGCACCATACACTAATTCCAGAGATTCACAGAGGTCTGATTTCCTTGTTCTTCACATCTCATCCATCACTGATACCTAAAAGCTTTTTTGAAAATACAGAGCATTTCCCATACAATCCTCTTGTGTTCTCTTACATGTAAATGAAACTTAAATCCGAGGTCCTAAATTACACAACAGCATGCCCTGCAAGGAGCATTTCACAGCAGTTTAATTGGAATTCAGAAATGGAACTTCTTAATTAATGCAATGTGAAAAAGAATAACAGCAGCAATACAGCAGCCCCCTGCTATCCACTATGATATTGAATTCCATTTGCTTTATGACACCTCCAAGGGCTCAGTTTATGTGTTGGCTGCAGAGAGCTGTAGGGCAGAAGCTGCAGAGAGTAAACTGGGGATTTTTCTGGGAGCACAGAGCTTTTGGAGGGCCAGTGCCAGACAACCCCCCTGCCAACACATTTCTATAAAACCCATCAAATAGTTCAATGCTTGCTCAGGTAAGTTTGCATGCATATAAAACTATATTCTGAATATTTTTGGGGGACAAAACTTGTGCAAAGACAAGTTTTAAGCTGATGAATTGCGCAGGATGCTGCAACCATGGAAAGGTGAAATACATTCATTCTCTGTAATTACAAGAACAAGAAAGGCTCCTGTCACCTGAATGGCACCTGCAGGACACAGGCAGAGAAGTCACAATGAGCTGATCCTGGACATCCCTGTTACTAGGAGAGAGTTCTCCTCTCCCTGCTGACCATGTTTTGGCTCCTTCATGTTATTGTGGCAGTGCCAGCAAACAATAACAGTTCTAATACTAACATAATAATAACAGAATTTCAGTTCTCTGCCTGAACTCAAGGATTCAAACACTGTAAACCTCTTATAAATTATCAAAGAACAAACACAAATATGTTCTCACTTCAAAAAAATGTCCTTTAAATTAATTTAAACTCTTTTAACCTGTAATATCTGAACCCCAAATATTACAAAATTAAACAGCTGTTAAAAAAATAAAAACCAACCCAAAACTTGCAAAAATCCCCAATTATTTTAAAGCAGGGTGAAACACCCAGGCAAGCATAAGCAGTAACAGCCTGACTTTACCTTTTTTTAGCCTATCAGCACTAAGTCAGGGTATCTCCTGTGACCTGACTGAAGTCAGCACTTCACCACTGGCTGCAAAAGGCCTGCTGATGTGGCAGGGAAATGTTAAATTACCACCTTTAATCTGACCAGGACAGAATGTACTCGGTGCTCTCCTGCAGCACAGTTATGAGTTCCCAGTAAGGATTCAGCTCAGGTAGACCTTGACACTGGGGATTGGACCCAGGGGGCTCAGCCTCCCTTGTGGCTGGCAAACCCCCAGTCCACAAGCCAATAATCCATTTTACTGCAGTATTTTAAAAAGCTGGAGATGGCAAAGGACAATACTGTCAGGGTAACTCTGAATTTCTTTGCTTTCATGAGTAGAAATCGAGCTCTAAATTATTTTTAGTAGCTTGTTATTACAGCTTTTGCAACCTGAAGACAGACTACTGCCTCTAATTCATCAGTAATTTCAACAGTTAATCAGAAAATGTCATTACCTAGAAAGTCTGCTGCTCAAAATAAAGCACACTGGAGTTAAATTTAAATTAAAGTATGGACAGAAATGAATGCAGCCTTTGATCCCCTTTTCATCCAGACTGCACCCTGATGGGCACAGCTGGACAGGATAGGAATCGTGAGAAGGCAGCAGTCTCGCCTGGTAAAAGGATACTGTCAACTCATTAAGTCCTTGAGCTGAGTCAATTAAAAAAAAATATTCACTGGGTTCTTTCAGAACTCTCCTCGTGTTTGCTTCGGTGGACATTTCTCACCAGTTTTGTTTTTGAAAAGGCTGGTTTTCAGGTGTTTGACTGGAGTACACACCATTAACATCTGTTTAATCCTCACAGTGGCCAAGCCATGTTTCTGCTGGGGGAGTGGAGCCCAAACAAAGGCACCCAGCTCTGCCTGCCTGTCTCTCTGAAGGCATTTCCCTTTAGGCAGGGAAAGGGTCTGCCTCCAAACCCTCTTAGCACAGCCATATATCTAAATAACACAGGATGTAGCCTCTTCCCAATTGGGAAGCAATCTGTCCTTTTTAGCCTCCCAATGTAGCTGTCTGCACTACTTTCCCCCTCTTTTTCCCTTTGTTCCCATGCAGCAATGTTGTCAAAACCCTCGCAGATGTCATGCTGACCAGAGAAACTGTGACACAGACCCAGGCTCACCACTGAACCATCCTGCCTGGCCACTGTCCTCACCTGTGCAAGCACTTGGTCACCTTCCCTGCAAACACAGGGACGCTCCTGGCCCTTTCCCCCTTCAGCTTTGATTGAGGAAACGTCAGTGAAGCTCTGTCCTGGACGTGTCCTGCCCAAGTCCACCCAGCTGCCATCAGCTCCTGTGTCCCTACACCTTCCCACAAGGCACCAAACTGCTCCTGGAATAGAGTTAGGTCAGAGGACGTGGACGCTCTTGGTTTAGGTGGCCATGTGCTGTAATGCTTGTAAATGTACCAAGTACATGCAATGAGTGGAGATTTTCAAACCAAACTATTATTTATAGGCTTTGAAGTTTTCCCTTCTCCAGTTTCTGCCTACTGAGACAGTGTTGGATTTCTGTTTTGTTTGAAATTTCATCTGGAAACATATATTTCAATGGAGCATGGTGGTGTGGAGCCAGTTCCAGGGTTCTCAGCCCCGAGATGGGATGTTTTAATCTGATTAACCGTGGCTTGGGAAGCCTGTGCTGACACAGGGGAGGTGACAAATTGTTATCCCTCAGATCGGCATGGGGAAAGCAGGGCATTGCTCAGCTCCGGCTGAAGGCAGGAGTGTAATCACAGCAGTGATGTCAGGGAAAAGTGGTGTGGAAGGAGCACATGGCTCATCAGCACCTGTGCCAGCCAAAATCCCATGAGCAGTGCCGTGAGACTCCTCCAGGAGCAGGGACCAGAGCTGGATGGTCCTCCCAGACAAGGCATGGAAGGAGAATTGAAACAAAACCCAGGTTAAATGGACGGCAGTGTGATGTAAAACCAGATTTACATTTTCAAGGAGACAAAGAAGACCTGAAAAAGCAGGGAGAGGTGTGTTCACCAGTCCTCTGGTGGGAACAGGACCTCTGCATGTGGTGGGATGGGATGGGATGGGATAGGATGGGATGGGATGGGATGGGATGGGATGGGATGGGATGGGATGGGAGCTTTAGGTCGCCTGGTGTCAGGTACTGCTGTACATCGAGGGGAGGTTTTGCTGACACAGCTCACATCTCGTGGTTCCTTTCATATTTCAAAGTATTCCCCAACACAAGCACGCAGGCAAAACTTTAAAATGTGAATTACACTTAGAGACAAATAGAGGCCCTTAGTGACTTTCTGGCTGATACCACTAAAGACAGGTTGGAGGTTAAAATCCTGATGAGGCATTTCAATGAATTAACTGCTCCATCAGATCTCCCGCAGCACGAGTGGAAGGTTGCCAGCATCGCTGCCCGACAGAGACAAAGAGGAGGGCAGAGCATCGCTGCCCCTCAGGAACTGAGAGCAGGGTGGCTTTGCCGGCTCTGTCTCCTCTCTGCCATTCCTGCCCTGCTCCCCTCCCGTGTCCCAGCTGGCTGGGAAGGGGCTCCGCAGCGACAATAGCAGGGCACTCGCTCCCTCTGCCTCCCCACGGGGCGGGGAAGGTCGGTGGGGCAGTGAGAGTCCCATGGACTCAGCCTTTGGGAGCCCAGGTCGCCTCCTCGCCCCGGCGGGGAGCATTCGGGGGGTGCAGGCAGCGGGATGGGGGGAGCTCAGCCGGGACCCCGAGCGCCGGGAGGGATTCGAGGGAGAAGCGAGAGGCGAAGGAAGCGGGGAAGGAGCGGAACGGAGCGGCGGTGGCCATAGCGCCTTTCCGACACGGCGGCGAGGAGGACTCGGACGTGCTCGCCGAAGGGAGGTGGGGAAAGGCGACACAAAAGCTGTTCCCGGGCGGCAGCGAAGCAGAGCCACACGCAGAGCCACACGCAGAGCCAGCCGCGGCCATGCCCGGCAGCGCGGGTTAATTCCCGGGAGAGGGATGCGCTGCAGCCGCGGGTTGGGGTGCCGGGGGGCACAGCCGGCTGTGCAAACCCCCGGGCTGCCGGGTCTGGATCGCAGCTGCTCCCGCCGCGTGCGAGCGGATTAAATTACCGCAAATTCAAACTGAACCAGCCCGCTCCCCCTCCCTCCCTCCCTCCCTCTCTCCCTCCCTCCCTCTCTCCGCCCGTCCCTCCTCCCCGCTCCAGCCTCACGCCGGCAGCGGGGCAGGAGGAGGAGGGACAGAGGGGAGGTGCCGGCTCCGAGGAGGGGCGGCAGCCCGGGGCACCTCGGCTCTCCCCAGTGCCGCTGCTGCCCGCCCCGCTCCGCCCCGCCGCCCCTCCGCCGCAGCCGCCGAGCTCCCCGCAGCAACTTCGCTGAGCGCCCCGCGGGCAGCGGCCGGGGCCGGGCACGGGAAGGGACAGCCACAGCCACAGCCACAGCGACAGCGGCGGGGCAGAGCCGGGCATGCCGGCGGCGGCGGGCGATGGGCTCCTGGGCGAGCCGGCGGCCGTGGCGGCGGGCGGGGAGGCGCGGCGGGCGGCGGCGGACGGAGGCTCCTTCCTGGCCGCCTGGCTCAGCGCCGCCGCGCCCCGGGAGCGCCTCCGCGACTTCCAGCACACCAAGAGGGTCGGCAACTACCTGATCGGCAGGAAGCTGGGAGAGGGCTCCTTCGCCAAGGTCCGCGAGGGGCTGCATGTGCTCACCGGAGAGAAGGTACCGCGCCCGCCCGGAGCCCCCCGGGGGGAGACGGGGGGGAAACGGGGGGCTGGCTGGGGAGGGGGTGTGCTGAGTCCCTGCCGGACGGGAGGATGAAACCCCCGGAGGATGGAGGAGCTCCCCCGGAGGCTGATCCCCCCGTAGGATGGAGCTGCCCCCCGGGAGGATGGAGTAGCCCCCGGGAGGATGAGCTCGGGAGGATGGAGGAGCACCCCCGGGAGGATGAGCTCGGGAGGATGGAGGAGCACCCCCAGAGGATGGAGGAGCTCCCCGGAGGATGGAGCTGCCCTCCGGGAGGATGGAGGAGCCCTCTCGGCGCCGTCCCCAACTTCCCGCGGCTCCGCCGGGCGCTTCCCCCGCGGCTGCAATCTCGCTTTCCCCTTGCAATACTTCAGCTGCCTTGACCTCCCTTCTTTTAATTTTAAATTATCTTTTCATCTTCCCCCCGTTTGTTTGCTTACTTTCTTTGGTGAGAAAGGCGGGTTTTTTTGGGTTTTGGGGTTTTTTTTTTTTGGTTTTTTGGGGTTTTTTTTGTGAGACTTGTGTTGCTGAGGAGCCGTCAGTGCGTGCAGCCCAGTCGCGACATATCACGTGTGGACACACACAGGTTCTTGTCGCGCACCTGGCGATGGGAGATGCTGCGGGAGGGATCACAGTCCGGCCGTCGCAAGTTGTTGGTACAACGCACGGCAAAGGTCTTCGCTGATGGAGATGAACCCCGGATGGTTCTTCCGCGGGGTGCTGGCTGGAAAAGTCCGTGCAGGGTCTCTGCTGTTTGGGTTTTTTATCCGGAGCCTCTCAGTGGAGGCTCTTACCCATCAGTTAGGACAGAGGGGATTGGGCAGTAGACAGAGCAAGGACGAGCCCACCGGAGCCCCCGACAAAGAGTTGTGCTGCTCTTGTTTATGCACACAAGTTCTAAGTCCGGGGAGGAGCAGCTGAGGGAGCTGGGGTTGTTTATCCTGGAGAAAAGGAGGCTCAGGGGGACTTTCTGGCTCTACATAACTCCCTGACAGTAGGGGACAGGCAGGGGGTCAGGCTATGCTCCCAGAGAGCAGGGACAGGAGGAGAGGGAACAGCCTCAGGCTGGGCCAGGGGAGGGTCAGGTTGGACATCAGCAGGAATTTCCTCATGGAAAGGGGTTGTTAAACATTGGAAGCAGCTGCCCAGGGAAGTGGTGCAGTCCCCATCCCTGGAGGTGTCCAAGGAAGGACTGGACATGGCACTCAGTGCTCTGGGCTGGTGACAAGGTGGGGATTGGGCACAGCTTGGACTCGGTGACCTTGGAGGTCTTTTCCAGCCTGGATTACTCTGGGATTCTGTGAGCTATCAGGTCCTTAACAGAACTCCAAAGCAGGACCCGGGGCTGCTGGTGAAGCCTCCCTGGAGCAGTGGGGCTGAGCACAGTGTAATTCCGTCCTGCTCCAGCAGCACTGCCAACGTGCTGCTCTTGATGATTGCATTCTTGCACTCGCGGGTAGTTATTTTTTCATTCCACTAAATTTGTCACGGAGTGAAATTTCATATAGGGCTCTGAATCTCATCATGTGAAAAATGATAAGGTTGGTGAATATTATCATACAGGAATGCAAAAAGAAATAAATAAATGTTGCTCTCCTCTGTTACCAAGCGTGCGCTTCTCCTTGGTAACAGAAACATCCAATGATCCTCCGGTTGATAAAAGGCACATGCACACACACGTCCTCCCCACCTCCACATTTTGGGTTTGCTACATTTATCTCAGTCTGTTAAGAGGGAAAAAAATAAAAAAGACCCACCACACACCCCTCTGTCTCAGCTCCCAGGTCTGCTTCTTTATTCGGGATTTTTTATCCCTCAGTGTCTTAAATAACACACAGTGACAAAGTGTGGCAAGCAGAAACTCTGCAAGTCACAGTTCCTTCCTGCTGAGCACCGTGTCCATCTCTGAGGGCAGGCAGGGTGATCTCAGAGCTCTGTCTGACCTGATCCTGTGCCAGGACACCAAAGGAAGCTGTCACTGGCAGTGGGTGAAGGATCAGTCACATAGTTCCAAACTGACTAATCAAAGGTCCATCTTCCCAGGAATCCACCTCTTTAATTCCAGCTGTTTGCGGAAAAGCAGTTTGAGTTAATGGGTAGGAGATAAGAGTTATTAATGATTGCTCTCAGTGCACCTCTCAGTGAGGCTCCTCCCTCTCACAGGAGAGGTGAATGCTTTGTGAGCTGGATGGACACTGAGGTCAGGCTGGAGTTACCCAAGCTGTCTCAGACAAGGCACAGGTAGCTAGAGGTGACACTGCTGTCATCTCTCCATCCCTAAAGTTGTGCTGGGGGAAGAAATACCCTGAGAGTGACACTGTGCTCCTCCCAGGGCTGGAAGGGAAGGTCTCTCCATGATGGCCTGATGCTGTTTCCACTTCCATGGCCCGAGCCAGAATTTGGCTCTGTACAGTCTCCCAGTTTTTTGCTTGCAGAAGAAAAGTGGATCTGCAGGAGAGTGCACGTCATGTGCTCACAAGTGGAGTCCAGCACAGCAGAGTGTGGAAGCACGGCCATCTCCCATGGATCAGTGGGATCTCTGCATTTTTCTAAGCTGATGTTTTAAGAGCCTGTTGCTCCAGGATTAATGCCTACGTGTTGAAAGCAAAAAAAAAATCCAATTGACATCTGATTTTTGTCCGTAAAGCCGCTGTTGAGCCGAGGGCATTGCCTAAATTCAATAAAATTGCCCTGAGAGTGCAAAGCAGAGTCCTCCTCCTGCAGTCTGGGAGATGTTCTGGCAGAGCCCAGGCCCCTACGGTCACTGAAATGTCAGGCTTCAGTAGTGGGGGCCCAACCAGGTTTTGATTTGCAGCAGACTTTAGCAACTCCGGAGGAGTTAATGTGCATTATTGTCTCAGCAAATGGTGTGTTTGGGAATGACAGCCGTGGATTAATGAGCCCCCAGCCAGGCTCGGGTCCATCGCCCTGACACAAGGCATTGTGCACAGGCGAGGCGATGCCGAGCGGGTGCCAGAAATCTGCCATTACCTCACCCTGCCATTGCTGGGAGCTGAAAAGGTCTTCAAGAGGGATGGGGTGGCACATTCTGTGGGCCAGCCTGGTTCCTCGAGCAGGGCAGCTGATGGGTGATGCACTTGGAGTGACCTGGCTGGGATGGGACTCGGCAGCTCCTGCAAGCTCGGGAGGGTGAGGTGAGGTGAGGTGAGGTTTTTCCACCTTCCCGACCCAGGTTTTTATCTGTGGTTTGTGCTGCCATGGTGCCTCACAAGTTATTACTTTCTGGGCTTGAAAAGCCCTTGGTGGGGCCTGATGCAATTAAGTGCATTTTCGCTGAGCGCACGAGAACGTTGAACAGATTATTCTTCCCGTGGCTTTTGAATGAAATATCGCAGCCTGTAATCTGACATTTTGGGGTAAAGGGCTGATTTGTCAGCTCGACTCAGGCAGTCTTTATTGCTAATCCTAAGGAAACATAGCTCCTCTATGAAGAGCGAGCCAATTTAGCTTTGAATTGTGGCTCTGAAGCCCTGCTGAGTGAGCTATATTCGGGTGACTTTGGAAGCCTGTGCACCCTTGGATTGTTTCAAGCATTATGCCTGGGGCTCAGGATGGTCCATCACTGGGTGGTGAGGATCAGGCAAAGCCAGATATCACAAAATACTGATTTTTTTGTGTTCTCAGGCAGCTGAGAGTACATTGCCATCACTGTGTTTGGGTGATATGAGGCTCTGTTAGCACACTGTGTGTTATCTATTCTGTTATCTGCTGCAGAATCCCACTGAAATGTCCCAATAACTCTGTACAGCATTGTGGAGTGACAACATACTGACAATATGAGCCAAAGTTCCTGTAAACAAACCTGACCCAAGATTATATTTATCTGCCTTTTGGTGTAATCTTTGGCACTACAAAAAAAAAGTCACTGAGGCAAATTGACTCATTTGATTTCTCATCCACGGAAAGCTTTGTTTATCATTTTCTTCAGAGCTATTGTTAAGCTGGAACAAGGTTCATTTTTAGTTACACTTAGTCAAGAGGCTTTCTGCAACAGTGGGAAGCTGGGGCTAAAAATACAATTTACCAGTTTCTTCTATGGAGGCAAAGCAATTAATATTAAAAGTGGCCTTTTCACAGAAGAGTTCACATTCAGAATACATTTCTTTTATAAAGAGGTAGAGAAAAAATAACAAGAGAAGGAGTATTTGGGCCCTCCTGGAGGTGCAGGGGTGGGTAGGTGGGCAGAGCAGCCTCCCTGCAGAGAGGGAAATGCCTCTTTGTGTCACAGAGTTAATTTTGCCTTGAGGAAATTCACCTTTTCCCTGCGTCTTTCACCACAGACTTCAGGGAATGGAGACTTGGTGGCTTTTGGGTTGGCAGGTGAGGATCTTGCCTCACTGATGCCCTGGGTGGCTATTCCTTCCCCAGTGACATCACTGCTCTTCTTTGGGAAATTCAGCACTGGGGGAGGACTTTCAGCCTTGTCTATATTTCAAGATCCAGCGTTTCCCAGGCTGTAGCATTGGTTTAAAACCTGGGAAATTTGGTACATACCCACGTACAGTTCTAGGATCTTTACCTCTGTCACCTTTCTGAGTTTTGGGGACATTGAGGGTGTATCTCTCAAACCATCTTGCCAACCAAACGGGTCAGCAAATTGCCTCATTGCAAGCAAAAGTTGAGTTTCTAAGGTGTTTGCAGGTCTTTCAGTTCAACCCTTTCCTTTTTACTCCCCCTAGGTATTGTGAGGTTGCAGATAAAACTGTGAGACCTTCACTGTTTTCAGGCACTCAGAGAATAAAGCTGCAGGATTTTAATTTGAAATCTGATCTGTTATTTTACGTTCTTCCTCCAGTGATACTTGTCTGTCGTTTTCTAGATGCATTTGTTTTCTCACTGGTGTTTAGTTAGTAGTTTTCTCCTTACCTGTTTCTCTACATATTTTCAAATTTTATTTCCGTCCAAAAAAGAAAAGAAAAGCTCATTTTGAAAAGCACTTACTGCAAATCCACAGGGTGGCTTTTTCCCAGGATGCTGTTCCCCTTTATTAAACAGCTGCCAACTGTTGCACCTGGATGATGTGCCACTCTTAATTATATGCACTGAGGAAACAAAATGAGGGTGTTTCTGCAGCCTGGATTTTGGCATTTCCTTGCTTCTAGGTGTTTGCTTTCACAGCTTTGACACTTTTCTCTTCACAGAGGTTTGTGTCAGTGTGTGCAGATCCAGAATTTGTGCTGAAGCTGCTCCATGGACACTTGTGTTCACATGCAACACTCCAGGAAATGGTTTGGAGAGCAGTGTTGTGGTTGCAGTGGCAGCACTGAGGGCTTGGCTGGCAGCAGGACCAGGCTGCTGTGTCAGTGCAGTGTTCCCCACAGGTGTTAGGGAGCTTGCAGGAGTTTTAGCAGAAGGCAGAGTGAAGCTGAACTGCTGATGTGCTGCCAGCTGCTCAGTCTGTTTCATCTGGAAAACCACCAGGTGAAAACTGGATATAAAGCCACACTCTTCCCTCTCTCCCTTTCCTGCACTGAACACTGGGTGTGAGCAGGAATAAGCTGGGACAGGCCAGGATCCTGTTCATTAATGCAGAGTCTGACTTCCAGAAAGATTGCCTTAATGTTCTTCAGCTGTAGCTTGCGACTTGTTCTGCAGCGAGCTGAACTGATGCACATGTGGCAATTCCTTATCCTCTTGAGATAATCTGCTTTCAAGTTTGCATTCAGCAGTTTTAAGGATGCCTCGTGTCAGCAATGTGCTGCTTTTCCTACGGGCTGTTATCCTTCTGGTGGCAGATGCAGGGTGGGGGGAAGCCGAGTGGTTTGGGTTGAACTGACGCCAGGTGATGCTCACATCTGCATCCCTGTGCTTGTTCCTCCAAGTTGTGTAAGTTTAGGTTGTTTCGTGATATGTAGAGCCGTATGCCCATCCCCAAAGGCTTGTGCTACCTATAAATGTCTTGGCAATTAAAGCACATCTTGCTTCCTGCCTTGTGTGTTGTCTCCTGTGACACCAGTGACCTGCAGGATGCTGCTGCAGCTTCTTGCATTTCAGCAGACGCAGCGCCTCTGCCCCCCTGCCTGCAGGAGTTTTGTTGGCCTGCAGTTGGGAAAAGAGAACTTACTAATGAGCAGCACTTGCTCTTGACAAGGATATAACCCTGTCAGGAAAGCAGTCGTGACAAACCTTGTGGTGATTGAGTCTGCCTGAACCCCAAGCTGTTGTGTTGTCTGAGCAGCGGCATGGAAATGAGCTGAGAGTGTGCAGCTGACTGTGCTATTCTTCAAGGTTATGGAGAGGCATCAGAGCTGTCCAGAGCCAAAAACTGGGGAGATACCAGCCAGGAGATGAATTAGGGGATTGCAGAGTTGGTGCTCAACTGGCAGCATGGGATACAAGTGCCCCAGAGCAAGCTGGCCGGACTGAGGCCATGCTGATGGTGCTGTTCTGCTGTCACTGCTGCCCCAGTTGGTTCCTTCAGCTCCAGACTGGCTCAGCTGTTGTTTTCAGATCAGTTGAAGAGCAGAAAACCCAAACCTCGTGCTCCCATGGCTCAGTCAAACAGCTCATGCTGTGTTTCCCTGCAGGGCTGTCTGGTGGCTGACCTCCTGCAGGGGATGAACTCGGTGTTGAGAGTGGTTTTGGTGGTGCTGGTGGGGAAAAAAACAGGTTGGTTTTTGTGGAGCAGGACAGATGCAGGGCTTTGTGAGCTGGCTGGGGAATCCCTGCCAGCCTGTGTGCTGACCTGTGCTCAGAGCAGGGTCAAACCTCATCCTCATGGAGAGAGCCTGCCAGGAGTGACCACGGTCCCCAGGGAAACCACCTGCGAAAAATTAACAAAAGCTGCTGCTGCCCTGACCAAAGTCTCCTTTTCTGTCAGTGTTTGCTCTGCTCTGGCCCTGCTGAGTCCTGGCTCAGCACCTTTGGTGCTACAGCCATGGTGCTTCTCATCTGCCATGTGAGATCGGAGGCACTGTGGGGAAAACCATTGCAACAAAGAGAACTAAAAAAAGCTAAGTTATATAAAATAAAGTTCCTTTGCTCTCTGTCTGTTGTGGAAGATTGTCATGGAAACATTTTTTTCAGAGAATAAATTTATTTTCTGTGAATAATGTCCACAGAGCTGAGGGAGAGAGCATATTATTTATATATAAAATCTTTATTGGAGACACTTTGTTGGTCCAAAGGGGTTTTCCATCTGCATGTTAGGTGCCCTGTGTGCTTCCCTGAGGAAGGCCTTCCCTGCTAGCCCTCACACCTCGAGTTCAGAGTTTTCCTCCAGTGTTTTGGCATGTCAGCATTGCCTTAGGAATGGGGGTCCAAAAACCCTTTTCTGAAAAACTGAGATTTCGGAAAGTGACACTCAATGGATATTTTACATTTTGTCAATGGCAAGGCAAACCCATCTGTCCCAGGCGCTCTGAGACAAGATTGTTCCTTGCAGGAAATGTCTCCGGCCTGGAGGCTGGTTTTGACAAGCTCTGTAAAGATTTCTTTTGGAACCTTTTAGTGCATCCTTGTGTATGTCTGTGTCTGGCTTTCTGCCACCACTACTTTCATCAGTCTCTGCATAATCTCTCTTGACTTGTGTAGATATCCTTCGAGGCCAGGGAGGTAAAAATGTGCTGCTCTCCCTCACAGATGCAGTTGTGGCTGCCCCATTGATTAGCTGACCAAGAGAGCACTGAGAGGTTTCTGGAACTGATTTCTTTCTGCCAAAGGCGAGACAGATCCCTGCCGTGACCCACTCAAGATAAGCCATAAGCCAAGTTCCTTCCCATGGATGAGGCTGCTCTGTATTCCTGCTTCCCAGGTGGTCTCTGACCCTGTGGCATCTGTGCTTGGTACAAATCCTTCTGCTTTGGATGTGTAGAACCAAGGAAAAACGTATTTTATGGGGGTTTCTTTTCAGAGTGGCTGGGTAGGGGCAGGATTGTGGCACCCCCCCTTGACCCCAGACTATCTCCTGCTGCTCCCTGAGCTGTAAAGGTCCAGCTGTTCCAGGTGCCAGGGATGCTGACAGGTGAGGATCTGTCTGTCTGTCCCTGTTTGAAGAGGGAGTGACGCAGAAAATGAGAGGGAAAGGGCAGCTGGCTCTATGGAAACAGCAGAGCAGATGTCCAGGGAAGGATAACCACAGCTGCCTGTCAACATGGCACAAAGTTCCCCATAAATACAATGTAAGGTAACAGGCATGTTGAAGAGAAATAGCCTGGGTTTGCCCGATTTACCTTTTGGGAGGTTAATTTTAATTTTATTAAAGAGCTTTCTGTTATCAGAAATCTTTTCCTCGTGTAGGTGCTTGCAGAAAATCATTGAGTCAGTGCTTAGCATTCTCTTAATTAAATATTTTGAGCTTCAGTTACTACGACAAGCAGCTCTTGGACCTCAGACTGTTCTGAACCTCTTTTCAGAACTCCTTCCAAAACTTTAACACAATTTTTTAATTACTGGCACCAGAACTGGGTACAGCAATCTAATAATAGTCCCCAGTGCCTTGGACAGGTGTAATTAATACCTCTTCTTACTTTAACAAATACATCCTGCTTATGCTTTTAGGGATTATGTTTAAGTTGGCTGTGGCATCAAGAGGCTTTACCATCATTTGCTTATCCAAAGTCCTCCTGAAAACCTTTCTGCACTGCTGGTACTGTCATGTTTGGGCTGCAGGGAATGGGAGGATGTTCTTGTTATCCCCTGGCAGTTTTGAAGTTTGATGCTTTCCCTTCAGGCTACCAGGAATCCAGAGTACATGAGTGAGTGTACTCGGAGCTACTTTCCTGTCTGGAAGAGTTTATGTTTCTTCAGGGGCTGATTTCAAGCTTTCCTGGCTGTGTCTAGTCTGCCAGCAGAGACAGTGGCCTTCTGCCTGCTGAGACATTTATCTTGCACTCGTCTGAGCAGCTGGGTTTGTGTAGTGCTACACCCCAAACTCCTGGCTTGTGCTGTCAGACTCAGCAGAAAAGAAAATGCCTCAACAGAAGTGACTCCTCCCTGCCTTTTCTGATTGCTGATTTTACTAATATCAGAGCAAATACCAAAGCACCCTTTTCTTTAGTGCTTTATTTCTTAAAATACTAGAACTTGCTATATAAAATCCTCCATTCCTTTACTGCACTGTAAAATATGCTAAGCTGTAACAGTTAGAGGAAAGAATAAACTCTACCCAGAGAATGAAATTGGCACTTTCTTATCCTCAGACTTGGTTGTGATGAGCAACTTGGTCTGTGCCTGGCTGGTTGATTGCCGAAAATGAGATGCCCTTGAAGGGGTTACTTTTGGGACTGTGCTGACAATTGTGCAGGCTTAAGAGTCAGGTCAGTTTAAGATGATGTGAATTGGCCACCCAAAATCACCAGCTGGTTTTGAAAATGGAGCTCAGATTTTTGTGGTGAGAACAGTGGTAAATACAAAGCAAGCTGCAAGTGAAGCCAGACAGCTATCACTGGAAATAAGGGAGGAAAGAAACTGAATTTATTGCTGCCTTGGGCACAGCAAAAAAAAAAAAAAAAAAAAAAAAAAAAAAAAATGGACTTGCAGTACTGATGGCTGCAAAATACCTCCATGGTCTGGCTTTTTGTCTCATTCTCCTGGCTAAGCTTGAACTAGACAGTAAAGGTTTGTGGTTTGGGTGCAGAAGTCCCAAGTCTCTTCCCTTTGCCTGTGCCCTGAGCTGTAGCCCTGAAGTGGTCAGGATGCTCCAGGATGGTGCTGGGAGTGAGTGCTGCTGCCTGGCTTGGCACCATCTCCAGCAGGTCTGCCAGAAGTAGACTGGGAGAAAATAAAAAGGAAAAAGATGGCTAAATAGTCCCTCTGATAGTTGAAGTTGTTTCTCTTGTGCTCTGTTGGTCTGCTGGCCAAATCCCACAGTTCTTGCTGGATTCTTTTGCAAACCAGTTTCCTCTCCATTCAGCCGAAGCTCCCTTTGGCAGCAGCCAGCAGGAGCTGCCTCTCTCCCCCTTAGGCTGAGGAGAGAATTTGCAGAAGGAAACAATCCAAGGGTCGGGTAAGTGGGGAAAGCTCTTCAAAAGCCCTCAAAATGTCACACCCCGATTTTGCAAGGCCACGCGCCACACTCTGTTCCCTGCAAAGTTAAACATGTTATAACATTATTTGCCGAGCTGGGGCCACTGCAGTGAGAGTGTTCCTGAAGCTGTTATTTTAGGCATCTGGTGTGAGCATTGTTAGGACTTTGGCTCCTTAAGCAGGCTCTTGAGAGAACCTGTTTGCTGCAGAGCATCCAGGCTGTGAGCGAAGTTGACCTCTGGGCAAGCACATGTCTACAGAAGCACAACTTCTTGAGCTGGGATCTTGTCGAGTGTCACTGGCAGGGTTTGAAACAGCTGGCAGCAGGGGAGAGGATGGCTTGGAATTCTGGAGGTTCCTCCTGCCTGGTTGGGCTTTGGGGCACAGGAATGGGGAGATGCCCAGCAGGAGCTGCTGCCTCCCTTTCCCCTCTGCGTGGCAATTCCACACTGCTTACAAAGGGGATGCAAAGTGTGTCTTCTGTGGTGGCAGCAGCTCTGCCTCCCAGATTTCTCCAGGCAACGTTTGGTCCTTTCCACTGTTCCTTCTCGGGTTTATTTTTTTTCCCCAGGGCCTTGCTGTGACTGTTTTCGTGCAGTTTGGTGCCAGTCAGCTTCAGCCTCCCCCGCCTCTCTCTCTCTCTCTCTCTCCCTGAGATCCACAAGGGCTCCAAAAGCAGGAGCTGGCACGGATCCCCTGTGCCCGTGTGTGTGGGACACGTGCTGTTTGGGTGAGGACACGTGCATCGCCCGTGCTGGAGATTCAGCTGCTCCCTTCTGCAGCCAGCAGCTCCTTCTCCTCCTCTGAGAAGAGTTCTTCTTGCCTTACCTGCACTCGGGTGTGCTTTAGCCCAACCTGGGCTCTTTCAGGGCGGCGATGGAGAGAAGCAGCAATTGCTCATATGATGTGTCACGCCATAAACTTCAGGAAATTCGTTCCAGCAGTGTGATTCTAGGACTCAGGAACCAAAAATATGGGCTATTACTCATCTTTGTATCTCATAACACAGAATAACCTAAACCGTTCATCTATTTACACAGCAGAGGTTTAGCCAAAAGCAGGGTGTTGAATGTCAAGAGCCACTGTTGCTACATATTGAGGGTAATTACTTGCTTTATCATTTATTTTTTTATTTCTGTGCCAATATTGGCCAGGAACTCAAGTCAGGAGATAGGCATGATGCAGAAGCAAAAAGCCCCTGCTTGAAACTTGGGTGAGCAAAGCTGAGTAATTGGCATGTCTTGAGTAGGCTGTGAAAGCTCGAATGTGTTTGTTTCATGATTACCCAACATCTACAGTATTTTCTCTACTGAATGCTTTTTCCTTCTGCATGAATGAAATTTCCAGGTGCATGCACACACATCTACCCTGCACGGGAGGCTCTGTGTATTAAATGTGTCCTGGCACATTTGGACTTCACTTGCCTTGGTCTACCTCTGGATGAACCCAAACCCAGGGATATTTAGCTAAGTCAGCTGTGGGGTAACTCCATGCAGAGTTTGATCCCTAGAACAAGGTGTTGCTAGAGCAAATCTGCTGTGTCCACCTTGGTCAGCTCTGTCAGCTGTGCTCTGTGATCCCTTAGACCTGATGGAAGGGAACTCGAGGAGGGAGAGGCTGCTTGGAGTTGGGATGAATCCCAGCTCTGCTTTGCTTGTCTACTGGGATAGATGGGTTGCCTTATGAGGTATCTGTCCAAATTAACAGGAGAGTTGGTCCTTAAGGCATAGAAAGCTAATTCTTGGGGATAATGGAAAAGTCTTCCTGTAGTCAGTGGTTGGCTCTGTCTTGTGGGTTCAGGTGGTTGCTCCATCTCCACCTGGGCAGCACATGTGGACACCTATAATATGGGGGTTTTTTTGTTAGTGAAGTGGGGGTGACTTACCAATATGAATAATAGATTGCTGCTCCATACTGCTACTACTCCATGTTTTGTACCCCACAGCTGTGGAAAAACTCAGCCTTTTAAAGTTTGGTTTTTTTTTTTTAACTTTTGCAGAGATTGTGTTGTGCTGCCAATGTACAGTGTGGTATCTCATGTTTCTGTAACCCATGAATTTGTTTGTCCTCGCCAGAGTAACTCCTGTGGTTTGCTGTCTAATAACTGTGTGAGCCTCCGTGCTCAGTTCTATCTCATTAGCTGAAAGAATGTACTAATTTAAGTCTGTTTCCCTGGTGAACCACCTGAGGCTTTCAGAAACGCTGCAGTTAAGCTCTGATTTACCTGTTATCTGATGACTAAATGATCTCTCTTTAATGTGAGCAGTCAGGAATGTGGCTCTCAGGTGTTTGTGGTCCTGCTGCTGCTCTGAGTTCACCCAGGCAGCTCCCGTGTGTGGTGTTCAGCCTTATCTCCTCATCAGGGCTGTGCCATCACAATCATCTTTCCACACAGAAACATGTTCTGCTAATAACACCCTCAGCACTATTGGCTCCTGGCTCTTAGCACAGACTGGGAAGCCCAATTCCTGCAGTTTTGCCCTTCAGTTCCAAAGGGTAGATGCAGATGACCTGGAAGCCTGAACGTGTCCAAGGGTGGGGCAGCCACAGCTTCTCTGGGCACCCTGTGCTGGGGTCTCACCACCTTCACAGCCAGGAATTCCTTCCCAATATCCCATCTAACCTGCCCTGTGGCAGTTTGAAGCCATTCCTCTTGTGCTGTCCCTCCAGGCCTTTGTCCAAAGTAGCTCCCTCTCTCTCTCAAAAAAAAAAAAAAAAAAAGTGCCAGGAGAGTGGTACTAAAATTACTCTGCTTTTCATAGTATGTTTTTATCCTGTTTAATCATGCAAAGCCAGCACTTGACTATAGTTTAAGAAAATTGTCATGGAAGGACATCATCTCCAGTCAAAAAAATCAAAGCCAAAAATGACACTTAGAAGTTGTAAGGAGGCTTTCTGAGAAAACAGCTGCAATAAATGCCCAGAGTTAAGTGTGTCAAGCGTTTGTGGATGGTTAGTGGGATTGTCTCCTCTCTTTTGTTACTCATTTCCTTGCAGTAATTTTTCACTGTCATTGTATGAGGAAATAAAGGATGAAAGAGTCAGTGGGGTTGGAAGAACAGCTCTTTCTCTGACCTGTGCAGCTGTGCCTGAAGCCACGGTGTGCCAGCTGAGAGGGACATCCCTTTGACTTCTGCTTTTTGAGGTTGTTTGTGCAAGGTTAGAGCAACAAATCACTGCTGTGACAGCTAACAACCCCCTCTCCTGTTTTTTCCTTAGGTGGCAGTGAAAGTAATAGACAAGAAAAGAGCCAAAAAGGACACCTATGTCACCAAGAACCTGCGGCGGGAAGGGCAAATCCAGCAGATGATCCGCCACCCCAATATTGCTCAGCTGCTGGATATCCTGGAAACTGAGAACAGCTACTACCTGGTCATGGAGCTGTGCCCTGGGGGCAACTTGATGCACAAGATCTACGAGAAGAAAAGGCTGGAGGAGCACGAAGCCCGCAAATACATCCGGCAGCTCATCCTGGCAGTGGAACACCTTCACCGGGCTGGAGTCGTGCACAGGTAATCTGGGAAACCCTCTCTGCTGGTAAAGTTTATAGCAGATCCTCTGAGTGGCATTTATTTGTATTGTAGGGAGATTTCCTTGTAAAAGTATATTCCTGTACCTTTCTCTGCTTCTGTGCTCTTGGCTGCCATGGAGACAGGAGGATGGTGGGCTGGCTGGACCTTTGGAGCCAGCATGTCTCCTCTCCTGTTCCTAGGTGTATTTATAGGGCGTTGTGCTGAGAAGGAGGCTCTGCTTTCTAAATTTGGGCCAGCTGGTGCTAAGTCTGGACTCCCACACAGTTCCCATATGATGCTGAGCAAGTTGTGTAGGCCCCATCCTCTTGGGTTCTGTGGGCTCGTTGTAGGAGCCAGACATCTGAATGCTTTTGAGGATCTGGGTCTGCAGCTCCTTGGCTTCTCTGACTGTGCAGAAGGTGGAGAGCTGCCCGCTGCCAGCTCCTCCAGCTGTGCCCAGCTGTGTGCTGAGCTGCCCACCCCTGTGCAGCGTGGGTGCATCTGGCTTGGTGGAGCTCCACGTGCTGTGAAAGCTGCTTTTTTTGTCTCAGATCTCTGTGTATTCCCTGTAATCCATTAGGAATAACTGCTGTGTGCACAGGCCACCTCTGGTCTTACCTCCAGCTACATTTCAAGTACCACTGTAATAGGAATATCTTAGCAGCCACCAGGTTCTCTATCAGCATCAGAACTGCTGATGTCTTTAGGTTGTTAACCCCACAGTTTGAGGCAGGGACAAGGAAGAAGTCTACTGACTGCTTTCAGGGATCAATTGATACCCAGTATTTAGAGAGAGAGAGAGAGAGATGAAGGAAATCAAGTTTCTGAGACAGGCAGAAGAAAAACAAGGCAGGAACAGATGAACATGTTTAGCTTTGGGTCAGCAGCAGCAATTCCTCTCCCTGAAAAATTTACCATCTGCACGGTGGCCAAGGCACTTACAGGGGGCTGGCAGGCTTGGCTTTGATTCCCTTCTCTTTCAGCAAGGATTCAAACCCACATTTTTTACAGAAATAGCTTGTTCCCTAAGCACAAGCTGGAATCAACAGGCTGTTGTGGTGAGAAGAAGGCAAGGCTTTGGGGCCCAGGGAGAGCCTGAGCTCCCATGTGGATGCTGCAGGTTTGGCTCTCACCCCTTCCCTGTGTGAGTGTTAGCACAGCTCCAGAGGCTGTGGGAGGAAGCAGCCCTGGGAACAGGGACAGTGCTGGGCTTCCTCTGCCAGCTGAGCTCTGTCTGTCCAGCCCCGTGGCTCTGAATTAATCCCTACCCCAAAGGCAGCCTCCTCCATCCACCCTGTTCCTCAGATCACTGTGCAGCACTGAGCTGCTTCTTGGGAAGCTTCCACACGGTGAGTGAGCAGGCCTAATTCTGCTTAAACTGATAAAACTTGACAGAATCACAGGCAGCAGATCTGCAAGTGTTTTCTCTGGCTTAACCCATTCGATGTGTTGGCTTCTTCTGCAAGCAAAGTGTGTAGGGCACTCTAGGGATGCAGGAAAAGCCCTGATGGTGTGATCTGGATTTATTCTCCTGGCTCTCTGCAAGCAAGAGAGGGAGAAAAAATTAACAATTACCTCAGGAGTTGTCCTTCAGCATCTCGGGCCTCTCGCTGTGGCAGCTCTAAAAACAGGCTACTCAATCAGCTACCGAGGGAGGGAAAAAATAGTGCAGGAGTCTGATTCATTCTCTGCCTGGCTGCAATGGCAGTGTTCTGTTGTTGTTGTTATTTTTAAAGCAGGTAAAAATACCAGTGCTTTCATGTGCGTGGTGATCCGGGGGTGTTCAAGTTTGCCACGTGTGGAGCAAACTGCAGCATCCTCGGCCAGAAAAGGGGCTGCTGTTTGTCTCTCCCAATGCTTCCCGTGGAGTGGGGCACTGAAAAGCTTTTTATTGCCAAAAAAAAAAAAAAATCATTGGTTTTGTCAGCATTATTCGGGGAATAATGTAGATGGTTTACCCTGTTCTGCTTAGGATAAAAAAACACAGATGGAATAGGTTGCATGAAATTTGCTTAAGTTATTTGATGAATATTACTCAGAAAGCTTCATGGCTCACAATCCAGACTTGGCATGGCAGAAAAGCACTCAGATCACTGGTCTTTGGACAAAAGACAGGACCCAGAATTCAAATGCTTTTGTTAAGAGGCACTGATGTGTGAACAGCATTAAATTAAAATTAAAGAACTTCAAGAACCCTCATTTTCATCTAGAGATGTAAAAAGTACCTCCAAACTCAAGTTTGACTGTCTAGGTGTCTTTGAAAATTACAAATATGTCATCTGCTGAGATGGATGAAGTCTGCAAGTTCCAGAGTGCAGAAGCTGCATCTTTGGTGAAGGGTACCCAGGGTTCAGAACTCCCTGGCTGCTTGCTGAAAGCAAAATGCCACTATTCTATATATAATCCCATGTTATCGTTTGGGCTTCATTCCCTCTATCAGGAGAGCTGGTTGGTTGCTGCTAAAAATATGCTTTCAGCAAGCTCAGCTGTGAATCAGGTAGGAATATTTATCTTTGCCTCTGACAGAGGAAAACAGAACCAAATGGCAGGATCTGGTGAAGCTTTCTCTTGGCAGAGGCTGTTTACACAGCCTTCATGCTGTCAAAAAGCAGCATGAGCAATAAGCCCTCTGGGAGCCTGAGGACAGCAGGGAAAATGAAGTGAAAGCCTTGGTGCTTGCCACTGCATCCCACAGGAAATTCTCAACAACCCTTTTAAAGTCATTTTATTAAAGTCATTCAATCCCATTCAATGCAATTACTGTCAGGTTGTCAAGGAAAAGGATTTAATAGTGTATTGGTAGCAAAGATGACTTTCTGTATTCCCACTTGCCTGTCCTCGTGGCAGCAGATTCCTACCCTCCATGGGGTGAATAGGAGCAGATCAGGAGTTGGAAAGACATGAAAAGCCCCTGAGGTTTTGGGCAGAGTTAGGTGATGCCACATGATCCAACTGCTCAGGGTACCACAGGATTCCTCGTTTGGTACCTGCTGCTTGACATGTTGGCTTTGATAACTTCCAGCCTATTAATTTTAAGTGCCAGTAGTCTGGCTGCTGATGCAATATTTATGACAGATCCTGCACTACAGAACAAACTCTGCTGTTGAAGTGCAGAGCTGGTTTGTCTTTCTGTTTCATTCCAGATTTCAGAATTACCTTTGGGCATTCTCTCCTGGAGTGCTCTGGTGTAAACAAACTAAACATCATTTTAGTGGAGACAATAGACTGGATTCCTCTTTTACAGAGGCAGCCACGTGGAATCCAGTGACATTGGTACTGACAGAAGAATTGGGCTCAATATTTTGATTTAAAGCCTTTGAAATTACATTGACACGTAAATGTGATGATGAACCCAAATCTCTGCGACCTCTCCAGCTGTTGCACAAGGCTTGAAAGTGGCCTTGAGGGTTGGTAGTTAAGGAGTGAATATCTGTGGTGCTGTTCTGATTAAAAATAAGATTCAGGAGAGAGCAGCCAACAACTGCTCTGCAGCTGCTTGCTGGTGAAACCTTCCTTCTCATCCTTCCTCCCCCAGACAAGAAATAAAGTGTGAAATGCAAAACTTCCCTCTTGCAGCCTGCTGCCTGCCGTGGCATGGAATAAACCTCTCTGGGAGCAGCTGATGGGGTCACTGGCTCCAGGGATTCACTCCTGTTCCTCGTTGGAGACACTGTGTGGCTGCAGTTGGGGTTTCCAAAGTGCTCCAAAGAGATCCAGCAGCCCCATGGGCAGCAGAGCAAACTCCCAAAGAAACTTAGCCCATAAAGATGGTGTATTTTCAGATCCAGGGAATGCCAGCTGCCAGCTCCACAGGCTGAGAAGACATAAATATCTACTGGTTCTCCATGCTGTGGGAATGCAGCTTGGCCTTCCTTGAGTGCCTTCTTTATTCCTAGATTTTACTAACTTGTCCCATGGTTAGACACTCTCAGCATCAGGGAACTGATCCATCAGGCAAAGGTAACTCTTGTTCTTTTTGCCTGAGGGTATTTTTAAGTTTTATGCCTGAGGGTATTTTTAAGTTTTTTCAGCAGTGAATGCTGAAAATTTGCTTGTAGGGGAAAACCCATAAATAATCCTTTAGTCCTGGGGTGTTTTTTTGAGGAGCTGTGATAGTAAAGCAAAAAGATCAGATTTTCTTGAGGGAGGGAAACTGAAAGTGTCCAGAGTTGATGCTTTGTTGCAGTGGAAAAAGAAACTCCATTGGCCCCCAAAAGTGTTTGGAGGCCTGAATTTCTTGCACTGTATGATAAAGGGTTTGGAAAATAAAAGACAAGACACTCAGTGAAAGCTGGTGAAGGGTCTGGAGCACAAGTTTTGGAGCAACTCAGATAAGCCTGTTTTTGTAAAAGATAATTGAAGTTTGCATTGGACAGAACTGACCTGGTAAAGCATTTAGGGTGTTCATGGAAATAGGTCCCAAAGCAGGCATGCAACTGAGTTGTACCACCACAAAGAGAACTCTGGCAAAGCCTGTAGTCCTGGCTCCTGGTGTCACTCCAAAAATCAGTGCTTTCCTGTTGGGGTGGACAAAAACTGGTGCATATGGACTATTAGATCAGTTACCACTCACTGGCAAATCTGCTGAGAACAGACAGATGGGTAAACAGCTTTAACCAGGTCTGACTGCACTCTGTACTGAGGCAATATTTACATTTCTATTTTTTTCCTCTGATGGCTTTAAAATGCCCTGGAATATCTACCTTTTGTCTCTTCTTTTTTTACCTTGAATCCTTTAAAATATCTTTTCTTGTGTTCGTGGTCAGTCCCCCTGTCACTCATTTGTTATCCTGGTTGCCTGCATCTTTTCTCCTCCACTTACAGCTTGTATCTTTCCCTTCCCTTGCCTTTAAGTCTTACCTCTTAGCTAATATTTAATATACTCAGAGCTTCCAAGTGGTCCTTCTCTTTGCTTTGAGATGCTGTACTGAGCATTGCAGTGATTCTGTTGATTTAATTTGGGGTTCTAGGGCTCGTTTGGTATTTTTTCCACTTTCCCAGACTGTTTCTGTGGAAGTCTCTCCCGTTAAGTTCCCAGCCCGGATATCTTCCTGGAGACCAATCACCCTGTCTGTGAAAACCTCCTCCTGCAAGCAATAGGGATGTGAGACATGAAGAACTAAGCCCTTTTTTGGCAGCAGAGGGAAGCAGAAGTGGGTTGATCCTGATCCATCTGGCAGGGCAGGTTGTCCCTGGATCAAGCCCTTTCTCAGCAGCACTGGTTGCCCTGGAAGGGAAATGCCTTTTGGAGGATGTGCAATAACCCCCTGGGATATTGCCTGAGGAGGGAATGTAATCACAGAGTCACAGGTTTGGAGTGAATTTGCGTTGGAAGGGACCTTAAAGTTCATCCTGTTTCACCCATTCCATGGCAGGGACACCTTCCACTATCCCAGGTTGCTCCAAGCTCTGTCCAGCCTGGCCTTGGACACTTCCAGGGATCCAGGGGCAGCCACAGCTTCTCTGGGGCAACCTTCCCACCCTCACAGCCAAGAATTCCTTCTTAATATCCAACCTAAACCTATTCTCTGTCAGTTTGAAGCCATTCCCCTCTGGACTGGCTCCAGCAGCTCCAGGTTCCTGTGCTGTTGGCCCCAGGGCAGCTCTGCAGGTGATGTCTCACCTGAGCAGGATCCCCTCTTCTCCTGCCCATGCTGCTTTCAGTGCAGAAAATCCCTCCTGTGTAGGTTCTTGTGGTCTTACTGAGGAAATGAAGATCATCCTACCTGAAAGTGCCCTTCTGCCTCACGTTTATTTGAAACACAGCATGGGCATAAAATGAAATGAAGAGGAACATTTCCAAAAGGGCTTGAAGTGTTTCTTTCACAGACCCCTGCTTGTGGAAGCACTTGGCTTGGTTTGGCTGGTTTACTTGTCTTGTTTTATTAAGCCTTATATCTTCATCTGTAATGGAGGCATCTTTCATCACTGCCTTTGCCTTACAGAGGCAAAAAACCATGGATGTCACTGACTTCCCATAATTAGAGCTGATGTCTTTATTATCCAGATTTTTCCAAAGCGTGCTGGGCGAAGCATCGCTGCCCCTCTGAGCTGTGGATATCCCAGCATGCTGATTGTTACAAATATTTCCTGTCTGGATGGGGGAAAAAAATCCCTGTGATGAAGACTTAACCAACTGCTAGAAGCCATGGATGAGTTGTGCAGCAACCAATTTTTTTTTTTTTACATTATACTTAATGCTCAGTCTGCACAGCTTGGGGTTTTGGGGTGATTTTCTGGGTGGCATTGGACTAGCCATTTCAATTCCTCAGCCTTGGATTGTGGTGTATGAGAATAGCAGTGGTGAGCATCTCTGCAAGGAGTTTGGATGCTTCAGCCTCAGAGCAGGCTGGTTCTGATCTCCCTTGTAGACAGGGGACAGATGTTTGGCTCCTCAGATCTCAGCTTTATCCTTCAGCTGTGCCCTTTGGTTGTGAAGAGTAATGAGAAATTGACCTCCAGTTCCAAAAACACACTTAAAATCTTTCCAGTTTGTAAGTTTTCTGTAAACTTCCAGCACTTAGGAAACTCGAAGAGCCTGGCTAATTACAGGATGTACTGACAAGAGCTTGTAATGTCATTTTGTGTTTGAAGAATAGGTGGGAAGCAGTGTGTGAAAGCACTGTTAATTTTGGGCAGGATGCATGGGGCTTTCTGCTTTCACTGTGGAACTGTGTGTGCTGCTTTCATTATACATTTGATTATGAACAAGCCTTGTACATACACTGATGAGAGTGAGGCAAAGCTGTTTCATTATTTTAGAGACTCACTCAAAATATTTTCTTTCTTTCAGAGACTTGAAGATAGAAAATCTGTTGCTAGATGAAGACAACAATATCAAGCTTATTGGTATGAAACCAGTTTGGCAATTCCAGTAATTAAAATTGTTAGTTTTATAAAGAGAGTTTTTGAGGCTTCATAATCCTCCATGTGACAACTGCTAATGTTGCTGCAGAGAGGAGCTGAGAGAGTATAGATAGCAATCAAGCTGTTCCTGACAGCATCTTGTGAAAAAAATGATCCGAATAATTCAGCTTTAACTGGGTATGGGAATAATCCTACATCTTAAACCCACATCTTTCATAGTCAAATCGGGAGCTTGGTAAAGAATTTAAGAATTGACACCACAGTAGTGGTTTATTTTATTATCATGATCGTTTCATATTTGCTAGGGGCTGGATTCTGCCCCCATGAGCATATGCTTCCACTGAAGTCAGTGGGAGTTGCACACATTTTTAGCAGCTGGCAAAATGTGGTCCTATATTTATGTTTGTTAAATTTGCTTCCAGCACCCAGGACAAAATTGGTTTAGAGGGCTGTTAAAAAATAAAAAAGATCAACGGTAGAGCCTTGATTGTATTTAGGTATCAGTTGTATGTGGTGCTTGATTCATTCAAGCTGTGCAGGCATGTTGGATTAATCACTGTGGATATAGTCTCTCAATGCCTTGCATAACTCCTATTAATGTTAATGTGGGCATTGAAAAGAAAATATTCCTTTCATAAAATAAATGCCAAACATCTGTTTATGTTTCTTTCCATGCCTACACTTTTGCCAACAGCAGTGTCTGTGGCTGCTGACTTAAAAACTCAACTGACTTCCTTCAAAAAGCTTCATGGGCTGAAAAGTGGTGAAAACCACTTAACATTCAGACATCCAGGTCAAATGGACACTCACTGTGACAGATAAAGCACAACACCTCCAAGCAAACAGGGGGAGGATGGTTAATGACATCTGAAATACCCAGATTTTACTTAGGGAATTCAGTTTTGGAAATGCTACCCCGACTTTCAGTGATTACTCTGTAGCAAATCAACTGACTTGGGAAAATAACAGCAAAGAGAGCTCTGGATTGCCTCAGCCATGGGTCAGGAGGATCCTGATCTGTTACCATGAATCATTCATCAGTCCTGATGGATACCACCCATTATCCTGATGGAGCAGATAAGTGAGACCAGATGGTTTTCTGTGAACATCTGATGGGTTTAAAGAACTCCCATAACTTCCCTGTTATTGGGTGTTTGATTACACAACACTGTGTGAACTAGACATCCCAAGCAAGACCTTCCTAGATTATTCATGTGCAATTAAAACTCGTGTGCCAAAAGAAACTACTGCAGGACTGTTCCTGCAGTTCCACTTGCTTCAGTTGCTTGGAGAGGTCTCCTCGCAGTGGGTGGCATGGGAAGAGCAAAGAAAAAAGAGTTTGATCTTCCACAGCCTCAGTAAATTGTCCTCAGGTCTGCAGCCTGATGTTTTAAGCAAAGCAGATTGCAGGCAGTGTGTATTCTGAAACAAAGCAATTGAATCTCACCACCCAACGGGGGATGTTGGAGCAAAGAAAGGTTGCAATATTTTATGTAGCCTGTCTTACCAGAAATGGTCAGTTGTGTCATTGCTTAGTCCTTCCCAGGAAGGTTATTCAGGAGTGAAGAACATGTTTTGAGGAATTATGTGCTGCTTCTCGTGACTGGAAGAAGAGACTTGGAGCTACAAAACTATCTCACGTTAACTGCTGTGGGGTGAGAGCTTGCTCTCCATCTCTTGTGCAGCAGCAAACACAGTAGCAGCTAAGAAAAATACAAATGTTGTTCTTGTAATAGCTGTGGAAGGAAGAACAAAAGGTGAAGTGAAGAATGAAAATGTGACATTGAAGTCCCTGCTTGTTCATGCATTTCAGTGAGAACTGGATGCCTTGAGCCCCTTGCTTCACCCAGCTGCTCAAGGGCACCTTGGATTTGTTCCTCCTTTTGGCTGCGTGACAAGGTGGTTAAGAACCTGCTCTTAGATATTCTTCTTGTGAGAAAATTCCCTTTAGGAGGACTTATTCTTAGCAGTCTGTTAATCAAATTGAAGAACATCAGGACTGGAACTGCTGGAAATAATTCACTCCTCATTATCTACCAGCCCATGTGTTCAGTGTGTGATAAAAACACCGGGAAAAGCCACTCATGGACCATGCAAAGTTCTTGGTGTCCTGCTGGGACCCCCAGCTCTGCTGGTCCAGCTGGTCCAGGAGCTTGTGTTTAACACTCTTTGCCTGCTCAGACTGGCAGAGCTCCAGGGATAGCCTGCATCCATAGCTTGATGTGGATTCCCTGGAGGCGTTGAGGAGGAGTGGAGCACTGCGGTGATGCTTCAATAGCACGAGCACTGGGGGTGGTGGAGCTCCCATGTCAAAATATTTACTTTGGAAAACCAAGTGTGGCCTTTGATCTGAATTCCTTCATTTGCTGGGCTTCTTGAAAGGGAGCCCAGGGCGGAGGCAGGCAGTGGCAGCAAGGTTATCATTGCTGGTGGTCGCACTGCTCTTGTCAAGATCAGCAGTGCATCTTTAATAAAAATAATAAAAATAACAAAAACCACACTGTGATCACAATGTGCCGCTGCAGTGTTAATAACAATATTCTCATTTCCATGCCTGTGAAATTGCTGTCCCCAGGATGCATCTGTTTGCACACATTCTGCATTTCAACAGGGAAAAAAAAGGCGTAGCAGCTGAAGTGAGTGAGCTGAAGGAAGTGAATAAGGGGTTTGTAATTGAAGGCAATAAGAGAATGAAAACCTCTGCCAGAATATCCTTCCATTGACACTGAAGAAGGGATGCTGATTGACACCATCACAGAGTACAGCCCTTGTATCCTGTGACTGCAAAACTTTATAGAGCAGTCAGGTGATCTGGAGCTGGCATGACACAGTAAAGACCAGGAATAACACTGCGTGGAGATGTTATTTCTAGGAGTTTTTAAAAGTATTTCACAGTTGACAGAGCTCATCTCAGGCCACAGCTAATGAATACGTTAATTAAGTTAATGGATCCTCTGCAGTATTGTAAAAGCCCCAGGGATGGTGCATCTCTAGCAGGGATGATTAAGCAGCGTCCAGAGACGATTGTTTTCCATCAGAGGCGAGGAAATTGTCTCGATTCTCCCTTCAGTTTTGACAGTGCTCTCCAGGAAAGCCCCAGTGAGCCTCTTTAGCTGTGAAGGATGGTGATTGCTGTCTCCCCTGTGCCTGCCTGGCTCTCAGAGATGCAGCCACTCGAGTGGAAAGCACTGTGCCATCATTTGGGCACTCGGGCTCATGCAGTCACTGTGATAATTGCATTTTTTTTGTAAGCATTATAATATTTTTGCCTGGTTTTGTGAGAGAGCAAGGCTTATGTGTCTGCCCTGTCAGGGTGCTTCTAATACCTTGAGGAGCTCCTGTCTGCTTTCAGCCAAATTTGATTTTCAGCAGGGTGAAGGGACAGGCCAGCACTGCAAGTCCAGTGCAAATCAGTGTGCAGATAAGGAGAAGAGCCACAAATTAATGACTGAGAGAGGATATAGAGAAATGAATCAGGTGTCAGTGTTATTAAAACTGGTGTTTTTTGGAGATTCATAGAACATTCTGAGTTGGAGGGGACCCACAAGGATGATGGAGTCCAGCTCTTAATAAACGGGATCTCAGCCCATCCCAGCCCATCTCAGCCCATCCCAGCCTGCAGCCACAGCAGCACTGGAGCAGAGGGGAGGGAGATTTTGGGAATGCCCCAGAAAGTGACCCTCCCTTTACATCTGACGGCTCATTTGCACGGTTTAGAGGCAATGTTGAAGAAATCCCACTTGAACTTGGCCCCTCCATAACATCCTGCAGCAGTGGGGAAGCCACGGCAGCCTGAGGTGGCTTAGGGCATGGGACAAGCTCAACTCTGCTTGTTGTCACCCAGGTCCTGGTGAAATGGAGTTGCTTTGTGTGCAAAATGGATAATTGTGCATGTTCTAAGAATCATTTCATTGTTTGTGGAAACCTCTGGTTATTTAGCACTTGGTAGAAGCAAATTACATAGAATTTTTGCATATGGATGACTTTTTTCTCCTTAGGGAGTTCACTGCTTAGCTTTTGGAAAAAATGTTCTTTCCTTTTAAGTTGTGCTCTTGCACAGTTTGACTGTGTCTCTCTTTCATAACTGTGTCTCTGTGCCTTTCACAGACTTTGGATTGAGCAACTGTGCAGGAATCTTGGGTTATTCTGATCCCTTCAGCACCCAGTGTGGGAGCCCAGCATATGCAGCCCCTGAACTTCTGGCGAGGAAGAAATACGGGCCCAAAATAGACGTTTGGTCCATGTGAGTTACTTCTCGAGTTTATAATTGTTATTGCAACCAGCAGGGACATCTCCAGCTGGCTCAGGTGGCTCAGAGCCCCATCCAGCCTGGCCTGAAATGTTCTCAGAGGTGGGGCATCAGCCCTGTAGTACCTGTCAGACATTAAAGGTGAAGTGCAGACTCTAAACCCTAAATGTTTCCTTGTCCCTGATCATTTTGGTTTCTTTTTCTCCATGTTTTCTTCCAGTGGGGTGAACATGTATGCCATGCTGACTGGAACATTGCCCTTTACTGTGGAGCCATTCAGCTTGAGAGCCTTATACCAAAAAATGGTGGACAAGGAAATGAACCCCTTCCCCACCCAGCTCTCCTCAGGTAATCCAGGGATCTGCTTTTGGGATCTGTTTTGGGATCTGCTCAGATCCAGTGGGTCAGAGCTGTTAGATAGAATTATGGATTGTGGGTCATGTTGCTGGCATGTTGTGCTCATTGGGAAAAATTCCTTTTTTCATTTTGACCTCCAAATCGCCTGCAGGAGTTGCTGTAGCAGAATTCCTTTTGCTTGGACTTCTGGAGAAGCACCAAGTTGTGCTGATTATGAAAGAAGGAACAAATCTGTGAAATTCTGGGAAATTGCCTTTGTTGAGTAGTTGGTCAGTTTTGCACATCCGGAAGATTTTAGGATAGGGTAAGGATGGATGAACAGATTATTTTGGAATAACAGATTCCTGGGCATTATCATGACTGGGGTTGAGTGATAAACTGCCTCAAATGACCTCACATTTATTATGGATAATGACGTGCACTCAGAAAATTATTTTGGGACAGTAACCTGGGATAACCTTTGCGTGTTCACAAAATGCAAAATAGTTGATGTATTAGTATTAGAAATATTAATTCCTGCTTCAGAGCCATGTCACTAGGCAACAGAATCACTTTTCAGCTTGTAGCAAGGCCACTGTCAGCATTTGGAACAAGCTCTGTTTGGTAGCTGGGGTTTATTTTTTTATGCCAAATTTGTTGCTTATGGAGAGCTTCTGTCTCCTTCCCTGGCAGCCAATTTGCAAAGGGTACTTGATAAAATTAAAAGATTGCAAATACAAAAACAGAGTGGAAACCATTGTTACAGGGTGTAAGAGAAAGCCCTTGGGAGTTGTGCCACAAGGTGAATTCTCTAAATACAGATTTAGGGTTCCACCTTCCACCTCGTAGAAGGCCAGACCTGAGTAGTAAGAAAGATAACATTGCTTTTGGCAGGCTTCATTTTGCTGTTTCACTCATCCTGCCATTTTATAACTGAGATGAGATTTTCCCTCTGTAGCATCTGTAGCTCACTTGACACTGTGGTCCCCAGGGAAGGCAGGATTTTGTTTATCCTCTGAGAGCTCCAGCAGCTTGAACTTGCAGGGATGATGGCAAATTAATGGACTAGATTTAAACATGTTGACCTTTGCTTGCTGTGGACAAAGGTGCACATCAGTCCCTGCCCTGAGCCATGGGCCTGGTGAGCTCAGTGACATGGCACAGTGTGATTTAAGGTGACATTTGTTCCTTGTGCCACTGTGAGGCTTTGGGTCACTGGGCAGAAACTCTGCTCCTCTGCTCTGTGAATTCTAGTGGTCGTTGACTTCTTGGGTTTATAGGCCTTTTGCTTTAATCAGGTCTTATTTTTCTGTAAATTCATATATAAAATAGAGAAATTTTCCAGGAGTCTGTTCTGCTTGTTCACTGCATTGTCTTTCAATATTTAATTTCACGGTTACTGAACACACAATCCTATCACACAGGTAGCCAATCTTATCACTAAGCAGGAAAACACTTCATTTGTGTGACCTAAAATGCTGGGTGACTGTGAGCACCAAAAGCAGCCTGTGCAGCAACAGGGACATTTTGGAGCTGGTGTTTGATTTTCCCACTTAGGAACCCATTTTTCATTAAGCCTCTTGAACAGCACAGCTATCTGGTTATTGATTTTAGGTGAGCAGAGGTCAGATGCTCAGGAAGTTGGTGTTCACCTCGCATATATTCCTTTTCTTTCCCATTTGCTGCCTGGGGAAATCACTTTGTTGTCCCACAGCTGTGTGGCTTAGCTGGAAAAGCTCCTTGTGCCATCTGAGCTCAAATCAGCCAAGATTCTGTTGCTCATCTCTGTTACCCAGGTCTGGGAGCCTCTGGGGGGAATCTTCACTCCAGAATTAGTGTATCCCAGTCTGAATCTGTTGATCTGTGGCACTTCACAAGCTTTATTTAATCAGTCTGCCTTTGGGCAAGGGTGGGAGTGGTGGAGAAGTGGGATTTTTAGAGAGACGTGGGGTGGTTCAGGGTCCAAGCACGGTGGTGATGGAGGAGGAGGAAGGTGTGGGTTTGGGGAGGGGGATTTCCCTGGCTCTGAACCCATGGGATGTGTGAGATTTCTGACACAGAGATGGGGGAGGCACTGGAGCGAGAGGAGATGAACTGGGAGAGAGAACAAGGGGTTTGTTGTTTGCTGTGATGGGGCTGAAGGGAGGGCACAGCAGGCACACAGGGAGCAGCTTCCCACAAGGTTGTGAACTCGGATGGAGGCTCTTCCTGCTGCTCCTGCAGCATGGCTGCTGTGAAATAGTAACAGAAATGCTGGGGAATACCTAGCTAAAATATCTCATAAGTCAGTGGTTTGTGAAGAGAGAGGTTAGAAAAACCCCAAAGTCTCTCTTGCATGTAAAAGCTTCTTGATGTGGAGAGGGCAAGTTTCTCCAGCTGAAACCTGATTTTTGCAGGGTGTTGTACACTGAGGTTGCTCAGGCTGTTGGGAGTTGGCACCTGTTGGGTCTAACCCTGATTTATTTAGGGAGAAACCCTCCCTTCCTCATCCTCCCCTGGTACATCACCCCATCCTGTCTCATCCCATTGTGGCCTCACCAACAGGTGTTTTATTCTCCTTAAATTGCATGTAGGAGCAGTAAAATCTAACCTTGATAATTTAAAGGAATAAACACCAGACCTAGTTAAAACAGAGCTTATTTTCAGCTCAGAGAGGCACTTCTTGTGAGTTTTTGGGCAAATCACTTGATTTCTTTGCTCCTAATCATACAAGAAGCACATGACTTAAAAATTGAGGATTTTTGCGAGAAACTCAGGAGGAGTGGTTGAATGTCACCGAAAGTTGAAGGTTCAGGAGAACAAAGCAAAGCCTGTTAATTTTGCTGAACTCTTTTAATTTGGCTAAAACCTTCTGCAGCTGATTTTAGGTTGGATGGAAGCCAGGGGAGAATTTATCCTTATACTGTCAAAGGGAGCCCAGTTTGCTGTGTCTTCCTTCCCAGGTCTGCATCCCTTCACTCAGCCCTGGTCCATCTCCTTCTACTTCAAGCACAATAATTTGTCTCTGACCTTGCTCCAGCCTCTTGCCCTCGTGGAAATTAAATGTTGGCTCACCTGCTCTGAAACTTCAAATGAGCTCTGAGACAAAAAGCACTTTTCTCCCCTCTGCTTTATGACTCTATAAATCATTGTGACTGTAAATCATTGTTTATTTTAGTTACTAATCCCTTATCAGTTCTTCCTTTTTCTCAAGGACATTGGAGCATGCAGTAAGGGAAATGTTCCTTTTTAATATGCTCTCGTTCAGGCTACACTCCTGCAGTAACTCATCTCCTGTGCAAGTCCTAAAGCAGATGACAGAGCTGTTGTTTGGGATTTTTCCTTGCTCTCTTCACAGCTGCCATAACCTTCCTACGCTCCCTCCTGGAGCCAGACCCTGCAAAGAGACCAAACATCCAGCAGGCCCTGGCAAATCGATGGCTCAATGAGAACTACCCTGGAAGAGCACCACCCAACGTCACCTATCCAAACAGGTACAGCAGGAGGGGAGAAAAACCTGCCATGGTGTCTGTACATTGTGTCTGTGGACAGGGGAACATCTCTAGTTTTCCATTCGTGGGACAGATCCCAGGGATTGCTGTTGTGACTCCAGATTATTGGGATTGGCCGTGTGTTGCTTGCTATGGTCAAAAGCAGTGCCTTGAATTGGAAGTTCTGGCATACAGTGCATTATTTGCAGTGTGGCTGGGGTGCAGATCTTGTGATTAATTGGCTGCAGGTCTGGGAATGGGAGTGTGACAGGCAGTTCTGATCTCCTCCTTTTACTTTTGGTCAGTAAAAGCCAAGCTGCTTCTGCAGGGGAGCCTCTGCCTGTTTGTGACGTGCTGTGGGTTAAGGGAATATGAAAACCATGGTGAGAAAGGTCAGAGTTAAATGGTGTTGCTTTGTTGGTGTTGAATACCTGCACCCTGCTGAATACCTGACTAAAAGCTGGCAGAGGACAAATCTCAGGGTCAGCTGAACATCCATCCAGGGAAGAAGAAACAGAAGGGAAAGATACTTGAGGTCCAGTTTGATTATAAATTATCCTACTCGACTTAAAACATGTGCAGTGTAGAGCTGCAGTCAGTGGAGAGAAATAAGGGCACTTTTTATGTAACAATTCATCTGATTCTGCCTTAGGATGACTTTGTGCCCTGGAGATACGAGTTCCTCTCCAGTGACTGTAAATGAAGCCTCAGGCAACTCACTTGGATTTACATGTCTCTATTTGATCAGATAAAACCTCCTTCCTGTATCAAAGCCCTCCAGCTGTGTCTCATACACCACCCAGGACCTGCAGCATTCGCTGGCTCCAAGGCCAAGCAACACTGAGGCAAAGACAGCAACTTAGAGCCTAATTGTGGTGCTTAAAATCTGATAGTGCTCCAAAATTTCTGTTCTGACTTGGCTGAGAGGAAAGTCCCTAATTTAAGATCATAACCTCCCCCTTCAGTTGCCAGGAACCAGATGTAGTGCCTTGACAGGGGGTGCAGGTGCCCTGATTTAGCAGCAAACATTTCCCTTCCTGAGGTGGCATTTTGGAATTCTGCATCATGGGGAGCACTGCGACTGTGCCATTCCTTGGCCTGAGGAGAGGAATAGGTCTCCAGCTCTGGATGGATGGGATGGATGGATGGATGGAGATGGATGATAGATGGATGGATGGATGGATGGATGGAGGGATGGGATGGATGAATGGATGGAGGGATGGATGGGATGGATGGATGGGATGGATGGATAGATGGATGGATGATGGATGGATGATGGATGGATGGATGGATGGGTGGGTGGAGATGGATGGATGGATGGATGGATGGATGGATGGATGGATGGATGGAGATGGATGGATTATGGATGGATGATGGATGGATGGATGGATGGATGGTTTAATGGATGGATGGATGGATGGATGGATGAATGAATGGATGGATGGATGGATGGATGGATGGATGGAGATGGATGGATGGATGGATGGATGGATGGATGGAGATGGATGGATGGATGGATGGATGGATGGATGAATGTCAAGCAGCTTGGATGCCTGGGGACATCACTGGAGCCAATCCCTGAAACAGGGACAGCAAATTCCCCAAGTCTTAGCTGCAGAGAAGAGGAAAAAAACATGGAAACGGGGCTTGAATGTGCTTTCACAATACTTCTGCTTTGGTAGGTGCATTTCCATTTCTTAATTCCTAGGTGAGAGTTGTCAGGCTTTCATCAGGGGGTGATGGAAGGGTCCTTTCCAGAGGTGTTGGTGCAGTGAGTTGTCCAAATTCTCTTCCAGCCTCTGTTGGCTGCAAGTGCTGTGCACTGCTCTTTATTTATGGAGGGCCCACTTGTCATTGCCTCTGGAAGGCAAGGAATCAGATGGAAAAAAGAGAACATGCAGTGCTGAACTGTAGAGAGGACATAAGTTTGCTTGTGCATATGTGTGTATATGGTAATATTTAATAATAATAGTAATAATATACTACTGATAATAATTTTTAATCCTTTCCTTTATAAGTATTTTTAAAGGGAACATCAGTGTTGAATGTTAAGCTTTGTTATTGCAAAAGAACAGTTTCTTTCTTTCTTTTCTTTCTTTCTTTTCTTTCTTTCTGCCTCCTTTTTTCCTCGTTGTGCTGCTTTTCCCATAATTTTGTCAGAAATTAAGAGAAAAATAAATACTCTTTGTATATGAAACCAAATTTTATATGAAGCTGTAAAGGATAAAAGCCTTTAAAGAGATTCTTTCTTTTTTCTTTTTTCTTTTTTCTTTTTTCTTTTTTATTTTTTATTTTTTATTTTTTATTTTTTAATAATATTACTTTTGTTTCATTAGTTGATGCCCCAGGCTTGACCTACCTAGACTTTGTCATACTGGAGCTTTCTAGGGAAAAGAATCTGCAAAGTTTTAAATATTTAAAGACGTGGCCTGGCTCCTTTTGAGCTTGTCTCAGAAAGTACCACTAGAGTCAGCTTCCATGGAGCTTCTCCAAGTTTTCCTTAGTGTGCAGATATAAATAAGGTGTGTCGAAATAGTGTGTGAAAAACCCACTGCTGCATTTGCAAAGAATCAATTCCTTTCTTAATCAACACAGAAGGAGCTGTGTTGTGTTCTTGCAGACCATTTCCACTACTCTGGGGGTAACAGGCATTGTTCCCAAGACAGGAGTGTGGTAGGAAGGAGAAGAGCATGGAGATAAGGTGGGAGAACAGCAGAAGCTGCGTTTTCAGGAGAATATTTCCCCAGCCTTTTCATAAGCTTGCTTTTGTTAAAGAAATTCCCTGAAGGCAAGCAAAAATTTCCCATTTTGCTGAGCACTTCAAGTCAAAATTGCTTGAATTTCTTTTGCTGCCCAGACGACTCAACGTGCAGTGGCCAAGATAAGTTTTGCTTTTGAACCCCGAGCATTCCTTAGGGGCAGAACAAGTGTTCATAAGCACAGAGAACAAAGGGAATGAGTTATCTGGCATTTCCCAGGCTGTGTTTGACATCTTGTCCGAGTCCTGTGCATCAGAGCTGGGGCAGGAGTGGGGAAGGTGGGCAGGGATCCCCTGGAAGGGGGAAGGCAGCTTGAAAAGGTGCCCAGAGCCTAAGCTCTCCCTGATATTGGGCTTGGAGTGAGGAATATCCTCCAAAAGCCAGCTGAAAGCCAGCATTTCTCTGGAGATGGATGGGAGCTGACGGGTACCTCTGGGAAGCTGGCCAGCGCATTTAGAGGTCTAAATAGGAGCAGAGTTCTTCGGAAAAATCTGGTTTAAACTCAGGCTGAGCCAAAGCTTTGGCATTTCCACAAGACCTCTGTACTGCGTTCCTCGCCTTGGCTGAGACTGCTCCAGACTTTATAGAGGAGAGAGACGTAAACATGGCTTGTACTTGAGACAGGAGTGTAGCAGCAGCACTGCCATTCTGAGCTGCAGGAATAACCCTTTCTCCAGCAGGAAATTCACTGCCTTGCTAGTGCTTGGATGTTGTGCAGCAGGTAAGGGGGTGAGGCTCAATGCAGTGGTGCTTGATTACAAGAAAAGGGGCTTTTCAGAGAGCCAGATCTGGTTGGATTTTACCTCTTTTCCTACAAAACCAGGTGGATTATCCTGATGGTTTTCAGTGGTCAGTGTAGAGTAACAAATGACCTGAGCATCACGCTGCCATTTCCCATCAGGGATGGACACAGTGGACAGAGTCCTGTTCATCCAGCTGTCACAGCTTCCTGCAGTTCCTGTGGTTCCCAAATAATCTGTCCTTTCCCTGCCTGCTCGTGGGAGAAGGGAACTAATCACCCCCAAGTCCCTGAGCCCTTGGGGCCTCTTCTTGGCTCTCTGCCTTGTCCCCCCGAGGCTGTGTCACTGAGAGGACAGTGACAAAGCCTGCTGTGCCTCTCCCTGTGCAGGATCCACCTGGAGGACCTGAGCCAGAGCGTCCTGCTGCACATGACAGAGAAGCTGGGCTACAAGAACAGCGATGTCATCAACACTGTGCTCTCCAACAGGGCCAGCCACACGCTGGCCATCTACTTCCTGCTCAACAAGAAGCTGGAGCGCTACCTGGCCAGCCTCAGGGTGAGCACTGCCTGCTGCCACTGCTGCAGGAGGACAGGGGGAAAAGGCTGAAAGTGTCCTGGACTGCTGGCATTTGATGTCACAGAATCGTAGAATTTCCCAAGGGTTATCCTGTCCAGCTGCTGGCCCTGCACAGACATCCCAACAATCCCACCCTAATAATCAAACCCTGTCCCTGGGAGTGTTGTCCAAACACTTCTAGAGCTCTGTGGGGCTGTGCCCATTACCTGGGGAATGTTCAGTGCCCCACCACCCTCTGGGGGAAGAACCTTTCCCTGATATCCTACCTAACCCTCCCTGACACAGCTCCAGCCATTCCCTGTCCATGGTCACCACGGAGATCAGTGCCTGTCACTCCTCTTCCCCTCAGGAGGAATTTGCCATTGGGATGAGGGCAGTTGTCCTACAGAAAGCAAACTGTCACCATGCAGAGCCTTTGGTGTGTGTTGTGACGTGCTGTGTGCTTGTGTTGAGATGGTTCTGTTGCTTGGAATACAAATAACACTATTTATTGAGTCAGGACATCAAGGAAAAGCTTAAGAGCTCTTAAACTTATTTAGCTTTTGAGTGAAAACTCAGCTGGAAGTTCTACCTGATCTAATCTCCCTGGCCCTTGAGGATGGCGTGGCCCTTCCAATTTGACAACAGCTTCTTGGATTTTTTCTTTCCTCAGTTCTTTTCACATCAGTGATGATGCCACCGATGATATTACTTTCCTGTGCTTTTCTCTCCACAGAAGGCTGAAGGCCAGGACAGTATTTGCCACAAGAACCAGCTGTACCAGATAGAAAAATACAAGGCAAATAAAGACTCCTATGAGGTAAAGCTCACCAAAGCTTGTTGAAGTGCTTTGAAAGCAGATTGAATTTGAGTGTTCTTGATGATTGTGATTAAAGTGATGGGTTTGTGGACCTGTGGAGAAAAAAAAAAAGACCTGTGGTCTTGCCTGTGCAGGAGAAATAACTCCCTTTATTTCTCTTCAAAGAAACAAGTGGCAATCCCCTAGAGAGGAAATATAAAGGTGACGTTCAGGGTTTTTTAAGAAATTAAAAGTTTTTAAATCTCTGTTTAGCGAAATTATGCAAACTCAGGGGGCTCCATAGCTTCATTCTGGGGTGCAAGTTGCTGGTGTTACAAAAAGATGAAAACTGAGTGTTCTTGAGGCTCTAAGCCTTGAGACCTTGGTGGTGTAGAGCAGAGAGCTGAGTGACAGCCAGGGTGACCCTCCTGGTGTCCTGGGCCAACCCTGGCTTGGCTGCCAGGAGCAGTGGAACTGTGTGAGCACAACACTCTGCAAAGTCAATTTTTGCTGCTGCTTAGCAGAAGTGATTCAGGATCAGCCCACTGCATCGTGAGGGAATTCCCTTGGGCAGACAAAAGGTTTAACCTTTTGCTCTGTTGGTCTCCAGCCCTTTTTGCCTGCAAGCAGAGAAGGTATTTTGTATTAAGTCATGGCTGGGTTTTTCTTCCCTGGCTGATTCTTTGCCAAGCACTAAAATTACAGGAGTAACATGAGCTGTGCAAGTCGTCCCTGCCAACACAAAGAGCAGCATTCTTGAGGAGTCTGCCTGTTTCAAAAGCTGCTCCTCAGCACTGGATTGATGATCTAATTGCAGGGGCAGATCTGTGTCGTGGCTGGTTTTGCTTATTATGAAGGCTGCTTGCAAGACAAGCTGAACTGCAAGCCAGATGGAAATATCAGGGCAAAGTACTTACTCTTTTCTTGAATAAATCAAAACCATCTTTCGTGAAATGGATCAGCAGTGGGTAGACTCAATGAAAATGATATTTCACAAAGCTCTCTCAGCTTACTCAAGCCTGTTGCAGGGCAACATTCCCTGGAAACAGGGGCAGGTATTGGGAGTTGAATGCTGCAGATACTGCATGGAGCATCTCGGTGCTCTCTGGCCCAGCTGCTGGTGTCACTTCCCTGTGCAGTGACAGAACCCCTGCTCTCTGGGATTCTTCATTCTCCAGGGATTAGCTCACAGCTTCTGCTCCTGTGCAGGGGAGGCTGAGCAAGGCCTGCCTGGAAAGCTTTCCTTCCCTAAGGAAAACTGAAAACTATCAGCAGTGCCAGGGTATGGCCCCAGTTTGGTTTGTAGGCTGCTTAGGGATAGAAACTCCCTCCAAAGCCTCCCCTGCACTTAGAGGTGATCCCAGGGTAGCTGTTTAGAGGATGAGAGGGTTTCAGGTCTTTCTTGAAATAATCACCAGGATGCACTCACTGTGCAGACACTGCAATAACAATAACAATAATAATAACAACAATAACAGTCTGTTCTCCTGCTGCATGGGCACAGCTGAGTGTGGAAGTGTGCAGGGCAGGTTGGATGGGGCTAGGGGCTAGGGGGAGGTGTTCCTGCCTGTGGCAGGACATGGAGATGGGCTCTAGGGTCCCTTCCAGCCCATTCTCTGATGTTTTCTGTCCCTTCAGCTGTCCTTACACGAGGGGATTATGTGGCTTTTACTGTGCAAGGAGAGGTGAAGCAGCTCACAGGGGTGAATGCACACCCTGGGATGCTGCTGGCATTTGTAACTAAGGCAGACATCTCTCCTAAAACGCCTTCATGTGGGTGGGAGCACAGCCCTGGCTGTGTCCAGCTCAGCAGGTGCCACCAAGACTCAGGGTGGGGGGTTTTGTAAGCACGGGAAGGTTCCTGAGCTGGAGATGGAATCCCCTCATCGCTCCCCATTTCCAGAGCAGGAATTGGGAGCATTGGTCCCTCGGCAGGCACTGCACTGGAGCAGAGCTGCAGGTTGCCATGGGAATAGCAGGGGGAGGGATGGATGGTCAGCTCTGGCTGCAGCACACCATGGAATTTCTCCCACCTCACTCCAGCGATGGGAAATGAGGGCTTGCAGGAGGGGCTGGGCCTAAGAGTAGTTTGAGGGTCAAGGTCAGGACAGGAAATAGCAGAGGATGATGTAATTCCCAACCTATTCAAGTATAACATACCGGTGCAGCTCCTGCACTATGGGACAATGGGGCATGGCTGTGCACTCTGCACTGGAGAGGGAACTTTTATAACTCCCCTGAATGAAATCTTCCTTCCCTTTTAAAATACAACAGCGTGGGGCACCTTGGGAGTTCAGGACTTTGGTCCTGAGTCTCTCACAGCCACGGCCATTAATGAGCAACGTTAGTAGTTTTAAAAGTACTCCTAAGACTATTTGCAGTGTTCATGCAGCGTGAAGTAATTAATTGCCAGCAGCGGATGTGTGAATTTCCTTTGCCAGGGGTGCTTTAATTGTGTGGAGTGGCAGTGCTGCTGTGCCTGAGAGAATATAGCAGCAGGGTGAGGGCAAAGTCAGGAGCACTTGGCAGGTGAAGAGCTGCAGCTCAACTTGTGCACCATTAAGCTGAAAATGCTGCAGCACTGGAACATTCTGCACTCACACAGAGGCTGCAGCAACCAGATTCTTCCTCACCCGTCCAAAATCTCAGGTGCTTGTTCTCACAGGTCACCTACCTAACCATGTCTGTATTAAAACTAAAAAGTTTGGTTTATGAGTCGCTGGAGGTGTTCTTTCCAAGTCTGTAGCTCCTGAAAGGCTGATGAGCCCAGCAGTGCTCAGACACTGTCTGTGCAGGGAGCCAGGCTCCACCTGAGCTGGGAGTGCTCAGAGTGACTCCTGAGTTTTGCCTCTTCAGTGTCTGTCTTTGCTTCCAGAGCTGTTTAGCAGGCTGGGAGAACCCAAGTTGTCTTCTGCATCTTTCTTTTCCTCTCTCACCTGTTTTTATGCTCTTTATTTTGAGAGTTTTCACAGACTCTACATCAATGAGCTTGCAAAAGAAAATCAAGAGTGGCAGTGCATAATTATCAGACAAAACAAGGGCACGTAACTGGGGGAAGGAACTTTCCTTTGCTTTTTAAAAAATATTTGTACTTACAGTGACCTTTTAATAAGAGGCAGCGAAACATGTTGCATAAATGAGAACTACCACCACGAAAACAACCCCAAACCAACCAAAACATTTGTTTTAGTGTGAAATAAGACTTCTGGCTTCTCCAGAAATCAGTAGCAGGTAAAGGGTGTTAAGCAGTTTGCTGAATCCAGTGATTGAAAGACAGTGCAATGAGTTTTCACTGTAAAACAGTGCTTTGAAAATGGTCTTCCTCTTCAGAGTCCTGCTCCCAGGTTCTGTTTTTCCTCTGTCATCACTGGAGATCAAACCTGTCTTGGTCTTGCAATCCCACCTTCAGCTGCCTTCCCCATCACAGCCAGGAGATAGGGCTCAGGGAAGGGATGGCTCAGTAATTTTCTCCCCTCCTTGTCTTGTGCATTTGCAGAGATGCTGTAAAAGCAAGAGCCAGGTTCCTCCAGTTCTTGTCTGGACAGAAGATAAATGACTCAAAGACTTCAAACTTCTTTAAAACTTTCCAGCTCACCTTTTTAAATGTCAGAGGGAGTGGAGTAAAGAGAAATCAAAGACCTTTTTTGGTGCTTAAGTAGGTTATTTCAGGTATGGAGGAGAACAAACTACCTGCTTGCTCCAAGAGAAAAGCTTTCCTTTTCCTTTAATTTTCCAAAACCAGCTTTCACACTTCCTGAATGTTAGAGCAGATGGGAGCCATGAAATCATGGCAGACTGATCAGAGGAAAATGAGACATGGAGGATTTAGTTACTCTGAGTACCCAGAATAAGTTCCTTTTAAATATGTAGTACTTAATCCACCTTGTAGGTCTGGGGGTCAATTAACCTTCCCATGAGTAAACCAAATTGTTCTTGTTTGTTTTACAACCTAAAGGACAAAAAACTCAAAGAGCAAGAAAAGAAAGGGGAGATTCTTCACCGTCAGCTCCCAAAGAAAACTGAGAAAAGTCCAGTTTCATATAGACAGCCTTCTTCCTGTCTTATCTCACAGATCCAGAACACCAAGGCTGTGCTGAAGGACCGGAAAGTCGCCAAGGCTGGGGGTCCAGAGAAAGGTCAGTGGGAGCAAGGCCAGTGGTGTCCCTGTGTGCACGGGTGGTGTGGTGTTCCTGAGCCTGTCCTGTCGTGTGTGCTGTGTGTTTGGGAGGGAAAACTCTGGGTTTGCATTCCCTCTCACTCCGGGGATGGTGTGGGAAGGAGGCCTGGAAGATGTCACCACACATGGAGTGAAACACCCTGAGGAAACTGCTCAGCAGTCAGCATTCCTCACTTTCTGTGCTCCACAGAATTCCTGCAGCGCTTTAAAAAAGCAGTTTTCCCCCTGTTTACACGTCCTCACACAAAATCATCCACACTCACGCTGGTGTTTTGAAAGCATCACCACCCACCCCGGATCACTGAGGAAGCCAAGCTGGTAGCCAAGCTTCTTCCTACCAGCCACTGTGTTTTACTGAGAGGGGGCTAAGGAGCAGCATGGGAGAATCCCTGACCTCGAGGAGAGGAGCAGTTGATGCTGGAGAAAGGGGAGAGAGTCCCAGCAGGTGGGACTGCCAACCTCAGCAAATTTCCATCAGCAAAAGGACAGGGGGAAAGCTTGGGCAGGGAAAGGAAAGGATGTGACAGCCAGAGGAGAGCAGAGCATTAATCACAAAGGGCAGCCTGGGAGGGATGGGTGAAAGCTGCTGGCAGAAGGAGGGGGGAGAAAGGAGTGAAAAAAGATCCTGGGGTGTGGGCAGTGCACACCTGGATGGGAGACACTGAGGAGCAGGGAGGTGATGTAGCCTGCTGTTAAATAAGGAACTGAATGAGGGGAGGTCACTACAGAGCAGTGTGGGGAGATACGGTGATCTAAAATGCTTACTGTGGTGGCAGGGGGTTATTTACAGTGGTGGCTTGTGATGCTTTCATGCTCATTCTTGTGACTTGATAAGTTATCATTTGTTGCTCTCAGCCTGAAGAAAAATCATCCAAATAGTGTTTGTCTGGCAGCACAGGAACCTCTGCTGTGAAGTAGCAGGAGTCCAGAGAGCTGGTCAGGAGTGGGATATACTTCCTGTGAAAAATGTAAAAAAAAAATTTTAAATGCCCGTTTTGCTCAGATTTGTTGTCCCTTTTAGGAGGAAGGCACAGGGGGAGAAAATCTAGTTCATTTTTCCTCTCTTTATGTTTCTCCCTGCTTTTTTGATGTGTAAGCTGGAAATCAAGCAGATCTCAGCTGAAGCAATTCTCTGCTTACAGAAACTATGTCTTGACACATCTTAAATGCTCAAATAATTTTGACCAGTTGTAGAAAGAAACTGGTCAGGTTCAACTTGTTCTGCTTTTGCCAGACAGTTGTGAGATTTCATCCTGTTCATGCATTCAGGTCTCAACCCCTGACAAGACCATCCCTCCACAAGAAATACATGTGATATCTGTGGCTCTGATCTGAGGGCTGGCAGAGCTAGATCATTTTAGATCTTTTCTAGATGATTTGAGACCGAGGGAACTGATGGAATAGCTACCAGTTAATTAAATTAGGGGGACCTGGCAATCAGGCTCCTAGGACAGCTTTCCATCAAGGCAGCAAAACATGCTTGCCTGTGATTAGCTTGGCATCAGGCAGTGCCAGCATCCTGTAGGAACTGAGCAGATCTCCACGAGCTGTTTTGTTTGACTGGGCCAAATCCTGTAAAGATTATTCCATTTATTTTCGGCCCTTGTTGGAGGAAAGTTCTTGCTGAAGTCGATGCAGCAAATCTGTTCCAAGTGCAGCAGCCTGAACGTGGCTGGTGCTGCTACTCCATATTTACATGTGTGAAACCAAGAGCAGGTTTTGTTCCAAAATGCAAGGAGAGGCACCAGGTAATAACTCACTGTGCTCTCCCGTGTCTCTAGGTGTGTCAGTGAATACAGGCCCAGCAAGAGTTGTGCTAAGAAAGGAGAAATGTGATATTTCTCAGGCAGGGCCTTGGAAGATATAATTAATGCAAACAGCTGAAGACGTCTGTGGTTTTCCTTTTCAAGTCCTTGTCTTAGCTTGAGCACTTTTCCTGCCTGTGAGCAAAGGGGCAGATAAATTACCCAGGAAACAGCAGCATGAGTATTCAGTGAGAGTCAGGGAGTTGGGTTGTGAGTGCATCCCAGAGCATTTGCTGTAGCTGGTGCATTTATCAGGTCACTTGGGGACACGTTTGAGGTTCTTTGGGACGCTGCCTGCCAGGAAAGGCAGTGCTGGTGACTAACTGCAGTGTGCCCCTCTGCTTCCTTCTCCCATTGCCTTGCAGACTCCGGCGGTGGGGTGAGCCCTTTCCACGAGCCCCTGGCATCCAAGACGGGCTGTGTCACTTCCAGCTCCCTGGAATACCTGGAGGTGCAGCAGCCACCCCCCAGGACCCCCCGGCTCCTCAAGAGGCAGGAGTCTCCCCAGCCGGAGCCGTCCCGGATCGGCAGCCGGGCGAAGGACTCCCCTCTCATCCTGAACATTGTGCACTCCTTCGAGTCGGTCGACAGAGATGACCAAATAGACCAGGTTTCCCCCTCTCATCAGTACAGGATTCTAGGCTCACCGATGAATTTCCCTTACAAAAGCTCAAGTGAAAGGACACTGTCCCCGCTCTTCCCCCCGGGGAGCACGTCCCCCGTCCACCCCACCCAGGTCTCCTTCACGTATGAAGAGAAAGCGTATCCGGCAAAGGAAGAAGCAGTGTCCCCCACTCAGCTGGTGCCCAGCAACCCCCTGGGCAGCCCAAACTGTGTGAAAAGCAGGGGCAGGTTCCCCATGATGGGGATCGGACAGATGCTGCGCAAGAGGAACCAGACCATGCAGTCGGCCAGCGAAAAGCCCCTGGAAGCCAGGATGCCTCAGCTGCAGCAGATGAGCCCCACACAGATTTCCTTCAACACAGAGGCTGTCAGCGGCCAGTGTTAGTCTGAAATCCTGGGATTTGCACTGCTCTTCTCTGGGATCTAACCTTTTTCTCCTTTAAGCAAGAAGGGAAAGCCACAGGCGTGTTGCTGTCGCTGCACCCCGCAGCGGTGCAGCGCAGGAAATCGGAGGTTTGCTTGCAAGGAAGGCATTGTGCCACATATTAAAGCTGAAAGAAAAGGGCTCTGCTTGTGCTATTAAGAAATATTCGCATTTGGCATCTGACTGTACAGTAAAACATCCCGAAAGAGCTGCGTGGATCTGTATTTTCACTGCTCTCACCTGTTAGTGCAGCAATGTTGGTTGGAAGAACCGCGAGCGCTGAGGGTTTGGTTCCTCCAGGAAATCAGTGGTGCTGGGAATGCCAGGCCAGGATCTGTGGTAAGACTGTCCCTGCTCCACCTGCCTGTGCCACACAGCACGTGGTGCTGCTGCAGGCATCGTCCCTGGGGCAGGCAAGGGGGACAACCCCAGATACTCTGTCCATAGCAAGCTGACAAGCCCTGCAGAGAAGATGAAGGTGGTAGAAGCTTGAATAAAGACACGAGTGGTCTAATTCAGAAAAAGCGGGAATATTGGAATTCAAAGCAGATTTTGCTGTTAATTACATAAAGTAGGTAATAACACACAATCATTTTTTTTCATAAAGAAAACTGTGATTTAATCATGTCACTCACAAGAAACATGATTATTTAAAAACAAGTGTCATCGTGTGGAAATTCACTGCATTAAAGGCCAGTTCCTTTCTTAAGAGGGGTTTGCAAGCAGGTGCTTCAAACAGAAATCCAGATTGCAACAGGCTGTTCTTAAACAATCAGCCAACACCTGCATTAGCCCCTGTTATAGCATTGGACACACCTGAAGGCTTCTCTGGGACTGCAGTGGATTAAAAGACTAATAAAGGACACATGAACCTGTACCAAGTCTGTTTTATACTCCAAGATTGGTAACGTAGTGGTTACCAAAAATTGGGTATTGTTATGAGCAGTGAAGATTTAACTTTCTTAAAAGACACCATGTTCTGTATACCAGTCTTGTTTTTCTAAGTAAATGATACATCTGAGAGGTTGGCAACACTTTTTTTGGTCCTGTTTCTGTCTTCAGACCATTTCCTATAAATTAGAAGGTTTAGCCAAAGACAAAGACTGCTCTTTTCTCTCGTCTGTATTGCCCCTGTGTGTGTGTTTGTGTGTTCAGAGCATCTCAGCAAACCTTGTTCCACTCTGGTTCCCTCGTGGGCAGCCCTGGCCCACACTGCTCCCACCACTTAATGTCATTTCAAAGCCCAGGAAAAGCAGAGGTGTTGTCTTCTTGCTGTTGGAAGATGGGATTTTGCTGTTGGTAGGAATCCATACTTTTACAAACAATTTCATCCATACTTTTGCAAACAATTTCTTTGCCCCGTTGGTGTCTGTGCAAATGCTGAGGGTTACCCCTGTTTTACAAGTTTTCCTTCCAGTCCCATGAGCAGGATGTTGAGGGCCTGGGGCAGGAGGGGCAGCAGAAGCAGGGGAGAAGGTTCCCCAGCAGAGCCCATAGCTGAGCCTGTGTTCCTGCTTTGCAGCATAACACAGGGCTGACACCCAAAAAACACATGAAAACTCCAACATGATGAGAAAGACAGCCCTGAAATGATTTTATCCCTTTTCAGATCAAGAAATGCTACATTCTGTTTGTAGAGAGCACCTGTGCATCCCAGGGGGCCATTTTTAGGTCCTTCATTTTCATTCAGAGCATCTTCATTCCCCTCATGCTAAGAACATGTTTGTGCTGCAAAGCCAGTGGGCAGAGACCACTGAAATCAGGGCTCTCTGAAGTCAGGGACCACTGAAGTCAGGGATCTCTGAAATCAGGGACCACTGAAATCAGGGACCACTGAAGTCAGGGATCACTGAAATCAGGGACCACTGAAGTCAGGGATCACTGAAATCCCCCCCTTTGTATGCATCAGACTCACATACCTGAACGAATGGCAGATGCTGACTTGAATTACAAACTCAGGTTTATTTGGAACCCAATAAAAAGTTGGGGGAGGCAGGAAAGAGACGTTTTTTGGGTTTTTGGGGGTTTCTTTTTTGTTGTGGATTTTTTTTTTTTTTTTGGTGAAGACACGGGAGATATGTGTAAGAATCAGAATGACAACAAATGTTAAATCTTTTATTATATTTATAGAGAATATATGAGTACTACACTGCTAAAACACAACCATGTATCCAGCATAGTCAGTAGCTATGTACAGTCCAACTACAGCGACCACAGAAAGGACCTAAAACATCAGTGTGGAAATTCCAAGGGGGAAAAACTGTATTTGGTATCATTATTAAATACATGTACTTTCTGAACAAGATTGCCACGGACTGCTGAATTTGTTTGCCAGGTCACTGTGTAGCAAAGATAGTCTCAGTACAAAACTTCAAGGCTAGGTAGGACAGGGCTTGAAGCAACCTGGTCTAGTGGAAGGTTGAGCTCTTTTTCTGGTGTTGCCCATAGGCTTGGCACCAAACCTGTCGTGAATCTGTTTGGCAGAGCTGAAAATACACCTTACACTTCAGGTTGTGCACTGGGGAAGGAGCAGTTCTGAGCTTTGGTGTGAGATAGAAACACTTCTGTGGAGCCTTTCTGAGCTGCTGGTCACATGCAGAGCTCAGCTGTGAAACACTGCAAGGAGGGTTTTGCAAACTGACTGATCACTGGGCAGCAGTTCAGGATCCACAGTGGTGGAAGTGTTTTGTTCAGGCTCTTCTGCCTGGAAAAACAGGTGTTGGATTTATTCAGTGAGAAAGAACAGAAATCAGCATCTGTTGCTGGAGGTGTTGGTCTTTGTACTTCTGCTGTAAATGGGCTGCTAAATGCTAAAAAACTTCACTGCTTGTAGCACCCCAAGCTCTCATGGGCTGTGCTTATCCAGAAGTGAGCAGAAATTCCAGGGGCACTGTTGCTGTGTGCAGGGCTTTGCATTTTGCCTGTCTCTTCCCTGCTTTTTCAATCCTCTGTGGCCACAAATGGTCGATTTTCCCTCTTGTATCCCCCCTCCCCATGGCTTCCTTGGAGCATAGCAGAACTCTTCAATATTTGGTCTCCAAGGAAGCCTCAGTGTAACAGGATGCTTTCTGTTACTGAGGCACAGGCAATTAGAAGAACAAAGGGCATCAGGATAGAGCCTGGAGTGGGGTTCTGAGTTTGCAGGAGCATCTCTGCTGTCTCCCTGCTGATGCCAGGGCACCCAGAGCCAAAGAGAGAAGAAATAACATGTTTATTGATTAAGAGTGAGGTGCTAGACTTGTTTTCAGATTAAAAGAAATATGATATTTATTCATGTTTGTATGAAGAGCACTCTTCTACCTATACATGTAAAAACCTCTTGTTTTTAATTCCTTGTATCTCTTAGGAGCAGAAAGGCAGAATCTAAACCAAAGAAAGGTGAGCAGAGGCTTTATTTCCAAATGACTGTTGGATAAAATGAGGTTTTTCTCTCCATCTCTGCCTGCTCCCAGACAGTTTGCCCCTGTGTGGACTTGGATCCATGTTTCCTGTGCATCCCACTGAGCTGATCAGGGTTTTCTCTACCTGGTCCCTAGTCCTCATGAAATCTGGAAATGTGATTTCAGAGACTTCCTTTGATAGAAAGTAGGCAGGAGGGCTCAGACCTTTTTCAGGAGGTTGATGGATGGTGGGATGGGAGCTGTGGAATGGAATGGGACAGATGCTCCCAGGCAGGACCTTTTCTGACAGCTCATAAACAGAAATCCAAGGCCTTTTTCGTGGTTTAAACACGAAGGGAAATTTCAGTCGTGAAAGAAGTGATCTGCACGTGCTGCCTTCAGCAATGAGTCTGCCTCAACCTTCACAGCAAAACCGACTCAACATTTCACATCCCTGGCCCCAGAGACAGGAGATCCTCATTTTCTCCTGTGTGGGAGAAGGAGGACACAACAGGCTGGTGCAAAAGTGTCACTGCAGTTGCCAGGGACGGCGCCTCGCTCTGTCAGCACGCAGTGACAAAACTGTCACAGGTCACCAACTCTCCTGGCCTGGAATGCTCTCAGGCATATCTGAGAGGTTTGAACCTGCTGTTAAAATTTCTGGAGCCTCCAGACTCTGCTGGAAATGGTGCTGCAGCTGGGCTGGATGGTTTGGTGCAAAGCCATGGGTGAAAAGCCTTGGATGCTTGGGCAGCAAAAGTGGTTCAGAATATAAGGCTGGAAAAAACAAAGTGTCTGAGAGCACAGGTTTAGACAACATGGGAATGCATCTGGTGCTTTTCCCCAGACTGAAACTAGTTCTGTTATAACCTTTCCCCTTCCTAAGTAGCTGGAACTATTGGTGCTTTCAAAAGCACGCCTTACCCCTTCCAGCAGCTGTGTTTTGGGTTTCTGTGCTGAACCAGCATTCCTAGCAGTACTTGCTGTGCAATGTTCACTTTGGCTGGAGCAGCTCCACTGCAGTTTCAGGGGCTGGTGCCACACCTGAAGGAGAGACAGGGAGCTGACAGAGGCTCTCTGCCAGGCAGGGCTGCCAGGAGCCTGGCTCAGGCCTGGCCCAGGCAGAGCAGCTGCTGTGCTGCTGTAAATCTCAGGTACACAGGTGGTGACCCCAAGGGCTTGGATGCCTCTGCAAGCAGGAGAGGGTAGGCTCTGCAGCATTCCCTTTGGGAGGTATTCAGCACAGCTCGCAGCCAAAACTGCACCATGGACAGGTGTTTTAGTGTGGCTGTTCTGTCAAGAAATCACTGGGAAACAGAACAGGGCAATTATTCAGGGTCTGTGTCAGCTGCCTTCACTGTACCTCTGCAGAAATGGCACTGGGTGAAGCAGAGCAGATTGTCTCGTGCATCACCAGGACAGTGTATTACCACACCCCAGGGGCTCCTCTTACAGCATTTTGTTTCGATATTTCATCCATGGATGTGGATGTGGAGCTGGCTGTGACCCCTCTGTCCTTTCCTGGTGACTGGGTAGGGATGTGAGCCCTCAGCTGCACTGGGAATTTCCCATGGAGCTGCACTGGGAATTTCCCATGGATCTGCACTGGTGCCTTGTCACCAGCAGCACCTGGGGAGGAAACATTGCCTGGCTGTCCTGGGCTGCTCTGGGTGCAGCTCTTCATTGCTGCTGTTTCTCAGATTGCCTGCCAGGTTCAGCTCCTCCAAGGCTGCTGAAGGCACAGGGTGTTGGATGCAGCAATCCCTGCAGCTGTTAGCCATGGCTGTCATTTCCCTTCTCCTCTGTGTCCTGTGTCACACCAATGTGCTGAGGGGTAGGGATGGGGCAGTGCTTTCTAGCAGTTGGTCTCTGACCTGGCAAACCCCATGGATGCCCCGAATTTTCCTTTTCTCAGAGCTGTGCTCTCTTTTCCACATGGAAGAGCTGACATATTTGGGTCTGCTCTCCAGAAGGAAGCTTTAAGCAGTCCCTCAGTGTGCCTGTGCTGAGGCACCAGGAAAGGACTCATGTGTCCAAGGAATGTGCCAGTGCCAGTTCCAAGCCATGTTTGTGGCACTTGGCACTTGATGTCCGGCTGTCCTGCCTGTAGCCATGGGTACAGCCACGAGAGACACTCGTACTCAGAGTTCTGAGTGAGGAGCTGGGCTGGCAGATGGCTGGGCTTGGGACTAGAGCATGTAACACACTTACTGTGTTCCTAAGTGTCAGCAAAATGCTGTCGTTCCCATCCCCAGCCCAGGTTTTTCCTGGGTTGTGATCCCACATTTCATTCCAGGAGAAGGGAGGATGTGCTGCTCCCCACGGAAGCTCAGCTTGACATGCTGGGGTCATAGTCTGGGCTACTGTGACTGTCTGGCCTCTGGTCCAGGCTGGAGCCCTGACATGGGGACCTGAGCTGACATAAATCCTGCCAGGACCTGCTGTTCCCCCTGATTTCCCTGCCTTTGATCGACCCCCTGAGCCAAGGCTTTACCCAGTGCAGGATTTTCCATGAGATGAAAACCCTTCATTAGCATGGACAGGGAGACCCTTCAAACAAATCCAAATCCAACCATTCCTCTGACAAACAGCCCTCAGCTCCCACCACTTCCACCAGCACAGAACCTGGTCCATGTCACAGGGACTCTTCTGTCTCAGGAAGTTCCACCTGCACACTGTTAGCAGGGAGAGAAAAACCTCCCTTTGCCTTCAAGCACTGCACACCAGCATGGAAAAACAGCTCCTTCCCAAAAAGCCGCCCAGCACCTGTTGCTTAGTGCTGAGCTGAGCCCCTGAGCCCAGCCTGGGGGTTTGCAGCAGTCTCCATAGTGATTAATTGCATCTCTGCAGACAGGGCAGCGTGACTTGGCAGGAGCAGTCGGGATGCAGAAGCAGGAATAACCCAGGGAGAGACACGTCTGGCTGAGCAGACCTGCCTGGTGCTCCCACGGCTCTCCTCAGCCTCCCCAGCTCTGGGGAAGGTGGTGTGGTGCCAGCACAGGGCTCAGGCAGAGATGGAGACATCCCCCTGTCACCCAAACAAGGGATTTCATGGAAAAAGAGACTTCCCTGCCCACCACACCTGATCCAAGTGCACGAGGAGGAGGAGGCGCAGGCTCCAGGGGATGAAAATCCTCGTGGTGTTCCCTGGTGCCTGTGCTGAACAATCCTTCTAGGAAACAGGGATGTGGCATCCACCTGAGCCCTCTCACTGCCCGTGCTGTGGGCCAACACATCATGAGACTGATTTAGGGATGGTCAACACTACAGGGAAGAAAAATGTCAGGAAACAAATACCTTTCACATTTCTGTCTTTGCTGGGAGAGCCTAATGCTGTATGCTCAGGCAATTCCTTCTCTTCCCAGACCACCCTGTTGTCAGAGTATTTTCTACTGCTTGAATTGTGGTTGCCAAGAGAGCAGCTTGCTTGGACAGTGTCATCTTTATTCAGTTACCTGCAATCCCCTTTGAATGAAGACACCAAATCCCGAGTCACAGCCAGGCTAGGAACCTGATTATTTACCTGAGCCTCCCAGGCCGGGAGGATGGGATTACACTGCAATTAGGGAAGATCAGACTCACCTATTCAAAGGGATGCTGAACTCGGAAACATTTCTTACAATCATTTTACTCAGGCCATCCTCTTTCAGGGGTGTTAAATAAAGCCTTAAAAGTTGGTTTCTGAAACCCACTGTGGTTTGTACTTGGTGCTGGGGTGATGAGGGACAAGAAAGGCAAACTGCTGGCAATTACCCGTGTCACAGTGTCACACTCTGCCTCGTGTCCCAGGCAGTGCCATGGTGACAGCCCTGCTCAGGCCCAGGTACTGACCTGGAAACATGAGATGCCTGTGGGGGAGTTTTCATCTTTGAAAGAAAAAGTAATTGATGCCTTGGAGTGCCTGCTGTGCCTTCAGAATCTGAAAGAGGTACTGACTGTACAGTATTTTTTAATAACTAGTCATGTAAACCTAGGGCTGCAGTCATGAATTCATGTATTTTAATAGACATGAATCTTACTGTTCATTAATATCTAAAACTTCTTGTGCACAACTTCCCCATATTTCTTCCAGCAAGGGGTCTTTCCAAAGCAGCCGTGCTTGAGCAGAGGGCTTAGGCAAAAGATTAGTATAAGGGATGGCTTTTCTTGGATAAGACAGGACCATGCTTTTACTATCCTTATCTTTCTCTTTGATCCTCTCTCCAAGTAGTTGCTGATGCTGGTTTTAGTGGTTTAGGTTGGTCTGTGCACCACTTGAGGGTGGAAGGACTGCTCCTGTCACATGTCTGAAGGCATCACAGAATTTGGCAGCACTCCTGGTCTTCAGTGGCTGGTGGTATTTATGTACATGCAACTTTGTCCTTAAAACTGATGCTGGAATGTCTGGGGAAATGGTGACTTTTGCAAAATTTTATAAAGTTTCCCTATTGCCACTTTTTTCTGATAAATAGTTATTTTCCTGATATAGTTTATACATCTATTTTAAAGTTCAAAACTTCTGCTGGGATGCTTTAGCTAAGAAAAGCTGTGATGGTGAGAGGTAAAAGGGGGGATTTAAAGGGGGCAGGAGGACTTGGGTCGTGGCAGATGTGCTTGTCTGTGGCAGTCAGCATTAAAGGAAGAGCAGTCACAGGTTGTAAAACCTTTTGCAATGAAAAGCAGGTTGCTAGAGAGCCAAAATTCAAGAGAAATCCGTGGACAAGCAGAGCAGGAGTTGCTGCTCTGTTGCTAGGTGATGGATCTGTTATCATGCTAATGACAATGAAGGATGATACTGGTACCAATAAAACATCTTTCATCTGAGAATTACCAAGGGTTTTCCAGACAGCAAGGCTGTATTATCCCCATTTACTAGAGGCCCAGACAGAGATGAATTGATTTGCCAAAGGTCACTGACGGATTTCAGAATAAGAAATTGCCCTATTTGAGTTTTATTAGGCTGGGGATTGCCATAAACTCTTTCTTTGCAAGCAATCCCTTGCCCTCCCCTCATCCATCACCCCCACATCCCTCTCTCCTGAGGGGACATGCTCCTGTCTTGTTCGTCATTCTCATCCTGTTTGGATTACAGGATCCCCTGGCCCTGGAGTGTGGCTCAGCAGGGGTTGGGAAGGGCAGAGCAAATGCATGGACCAAGCTCAGATGTTCTGGGGCTCTGTGAACAAGAAGAAAGCACCCATTCCTCCCAGGGACTGACCCGGGGAAATCCAAGGGGCTCCTCAGGGACAGCAGTGCTGTGACTTTGGGGTGAAAGGCTTTGAGGTTGCCCCTCTTGGCTCTGTGTTAGACACTCAGCCCCAGCACAGCCCATGAGGAGAAATGCAAACCATCCTAACCCCCCAAAACATCTCTCCCTGATTATCAGCAGGGCTCTTCCCAGTACAGGGAGTTCTCAGGTGTGAATCAGTGCAGGCGTGAGTCAGGCATCGCTCTTTGTTAGAGATCGTGAGGGAAACACAGGCGAGCCTGAATTCTGGCACTCGTAGGAAAATAACCATTTGATTTCCTCTGGAAGAACAGTTTCCATGATGACGAGGAGCAGCCTGCAGTTCCTTGATGAGCTGGTGCAGTCTGGCGAGGGGAGCAGGGTGGGAACACGGGGAATGCCTGCAGGAGAGGTTTTAGTGAATCATCACTCCCTGGGGTCAGAGCTGGATGTGGATCCCCCCAGCTGCTGGATGTGGATCCCACCAGGTGCTTCCTACAAAGACACAAAGCCAGCAGCTTCCCCCATCTCTGAGAGGAACACTGGGACTAGGCATGAAAACAGGGCTTTTTACAACCTTGATTTCCTTTTCTTGATGTGTAAAACGGGGAGGCATCTCATTTCTATCCGACTGTCACTGTGAGAGATTACCTTGTCTTTCTACAATGCAAATTGCATTCACGGGAGGTGTTAAGCATTTGAATTACTCTCCTCCTGCTCTTCCTGCTTCCCTGAGTGTTGGCAGGTTTCCTCAGCCTCACACACTTCAGGGCAGGAGGACACAGCCCCAGAATAACTGGAGCACAGGAGCCAAACATCAGCTTTCAGGGGTTTGTTCAGTTTGTGTAAAAGACCAAGACAATTTAAAACCTCGGGGCATGTCTGTCAAATAGATCCTACTGGATTGCTACATCCTCCTAATTGATGTAGGGCTGCCACTGACTAGCTAAGAAAAAATCTATGTTAGCTCCAGCCTTGAAAAACATGTTTTGCAGACATGGATTTAATGCTAGCAGGTGCTCTGCTGGATTGGGGCTGGTTTCCTTCACCATGGGAAAAACAAAATGAAGCAAAACAAAAAGCCAACTCAAAGCGCAAAAATCCAAAATGTGAACCGACACTTTTTTTTAGGCAAAACAGACACTTTTTTTTAGGAGCAGTGGAGCAGGGCAAAGTGAGCTAAGGAAAATCCCTCATGACCCTCACAGTCTTAGGCTTCAGGTTATGCTTGAGCCTGGCTTGCAGGAGAGCCTGGAACACTTTATTAACCCCTTCCAAGAGGTCCCTTCAAAGCAGGGACAGGGAGCAGCGGGAGGGAGGCAGAACGAGCTGATCTCAGAATTGTTTCAAACTTGGCAGCTGGGCCAGCCTTTGATAATGAAACTCCCACAACTTCACTCTCAAATCGTGATTGAGAGAAACAATGCTTATCTTCAAACCTGCCCTGCAGTCCTGATAAGGGCTTTGTGCAGCACGCTTTGGGACACTAGGAGGAGGTTAAACAGAAAAAAATAACCTTAAACTACCATTTTCTGGTTGTCTCCTCATATGGACAAAAAAATGCACACAAACTGGTTGGGATTTGCTCCAGATTTGCACCAGTTGCTCCATGTGGGGTCTGGACTGTGCTGCAGTAGCACCTGAAGGGGAGGACCTGAGCTATTTGCCTCTGACTTGCAGCCAAGGCTTTCCTGAGGTGGCCCCTTTCCAGAAGCAGCACGAGGCTTTCTGTCTCAGCTGCAGCCCTGATGGAGGGCAGACTGCTGGACAAGATCCCATGGATATATCCCAGATCAATCTGTTTCACAGCCAAGCCCTCTCCACAGCCCACCCTTCCCTCTGGCAGTTCCTCCCAAGCCCCTCTCCAACAGCCCTGGGCTCACTCTGAACCCCAAACCTAATCCTAACCTCAGCAGCAATGGATGGCTGACCTCTGGATGCTGCCTAGGGGCCTCGGGATTTGGGAATTCTGGCACTTTGGGAAGATCCCACAGTAATTTTGGTCAGTGTGTTAACACTCCAGAAGTGATGTCTATTTTCTGCCGGCCCTGCAAAAAAGGAGCATTTACATGGGGCTTGGGGAGAAAGGTCTAAATTAGTTTTACAGATGCTTAGGGGGAATTTCCCCTCCAGTTCCACGGGGAGATCAGGCAGGGGGCTGTGGGTTGATGCAGTGCATGTGGCTCTCCCAGGAGGTGGTGATGACTCCTGGGCTCCCCCCTGTGTGACAGGATAAGGACGGGAAGCCAGAGTGTGGATTGGATCCTCATTCCTCTCCCTCACATCCCCACAGGGCCATGGAAGAGATCAGTCTGCTTTGCATCCAACAGCTGTCTGACAACAGCCCTCCTGAAAGCCAGGCAGAAAGAAGCAGAGAGCCCTTAAAATTCAGGCACCAGCTCTTGCTTTTGTCACTTGCTCTTGTCAAAGCCCATTTGTCAGAGGCTCTGCAGGCTCAGCACCCACAGCTCCCCCACAGGAACCTTCCCAGCACATGAAGGGCTGAGCCATCCTTCCCCCCATCTCCTCGTGGCTTTTCTTTATCAACCAACATTCATTTATTAAGCAGGAACTGATAAACTAAAAACACCCCTGGTCAGGTTGAGATCCACCCGAGTAGAAAAGAGCTCACAGCAATAATACAGAAGAGATAAGCTAGAAAAAATAATTTCAGCAATCAGATGGAATATAAACCACACTTGTCTCAGTGACTGGAGGACTGGCATAGCCACACACATGACAGGCTGCCCTGAAAGAGAATAGTTATGTTCTCAGCCTTCCCAGCAAGTGATGACCCCTGGCAAATGCTTCTGAGTCCCAATATCTGCTGTCACCAAAGCCTGAAAAATCCCTCCATGGTACATCTGTGTCTGTGTGTCCCTCTGGCTGACTTCTCTGACCTGTTTGTGATTTCTGCTTCAGATCCTCATCTTTTCCTGGGTTTGATAGGTATAACACAGGCATCATGATACCTTCTGCTGATTTTGCACTTGACAGGAACATGCAGGATTGCTCTGTATGGATTGGGGCTTTTTGTTATTTACAATGCTAACTTTTGCCTTGGAAAGGGAAGGGTGGCAGTTGCAACAGCTTGCTATAATTCATTGTTTAGATTCTTTTAATCATAGATGAAAGTGGGGGCTTCTGATATTTTTAAATGGCCCCAGAGCAGATGACCAAACATCAATACTGGCAAAGGTTTCGTCTCCAAAACCTCCACGTGAATGGGTTTCTGTGTTGTGCAAGGTGTCACCTTCAAAACAAGATGTTATTCTGCTGCATGTGGGAGAATGTTATTTTGGACAGCATGCTGTGGCAGGAAAAAGGTGAGAAGCCTCTTTCAGAGCTGATTTTATGGTGTTCCCCCTCTGAGCATCAGGTGTGGAAAAGTCATTTGCTTCATGCTCAGCAAAGGGATTTTCATATGAAATGGATGCTCCACTATATATAGGTATGTCATGATGCTTGTAGGACATGTTGGCATTACACATCCCACTTGACATGCCCCATCAACGTGGGCTGAGTAATTTCAGGTTGTAGTTAAATAAAAGTGACTCTATTTCTCCTGCAAGCACAAGTCAGTTAAAAATATCCTGTGGTTACTGCTTTGAAAATGCCTTAAAACCGACTTACTCCTGTCATGAAGACAGGACGATGTGACAGCCACACTCAAACACTCAGCTGCAGAGCCAGCTTGTCAATGGGAGCAGACCTTGCCATAAGGAAAGGTGGGATGCCTTTCCCTGGCCACCACAGCCACCACAGTGACCCCACCAGCTGCCCCTGCTTCTTTCTGGGCTGCTGGCCAGACAAGCCCAATGTTCCCAGAGACTACACACAGGGCAGGCTCTGCCTCTGGACTTCATATATTTATGTATTTATAAAGTCTTGTTCTCACAGTCCATGAATGCACAGCCCATAAATTGTATTTCCTGTCATGGAACTGCTTCACAGCACACAGAGCCACAGCAGAAGTGGAACACATTCCTGTTACACTCACGATCACCTCAGCCACAGAATGGGGTTTGGTTACTCCTGAGTGTGTTATAAATACAGTCAGCTGCAAGATCCAGAGCCAGCCCTGCTCCATGGGCTGTGTGGATTTCTCTTCAGCTCTCAGTGGGAAAGAGGGGTCAGCAGTGAGTCTGAGCCCTGCTTTCCCCTGGAAGCTGGATGCCGTTGTGTCCACAGATGCAACTGTGCTCCTTTATTTTCTTTTATATAGTCTGTGTGTAGCTGGAATGCCTGGAAGACATCCTCAAGCATCAGCAAGAAATTTATGCCAGGCACTGCCATGATTAAGCAGCTACATGAAAACCCCATCTGAGCTTTTCCATCTGTCAGGGAGCTCAGGTGAGCTGGGGGCCTCAGCTGGACAGAGCTCTGTTTAAACTGGAGATCACATCAACATCCTGACAGGCTCTGAAACCTCGTCACAGCTCCGTGCAAGCAGGCATTTCACAGTGCAATTCACTTTGACATGGATATGTTTATGTGGTGCAGAGATATGCACACATCCATGTATGTAAATGTATACATAGGCATTTTAGGGGGAAATGAAAATATGCCGTGTCAGCTTCTCGCAGAAAGACGTGTTAATTCGCACGTGAAAAGTCTCCTGGCTGCTCAAGCAGAGCCAGGGTGATAACTGAACAGCCCACCCCAAACAAAGGGTGTCTAGCAGCTCTTAAAAAAATCACAGCAGTGGTCAAAGCCCCTCATGTCTTTTTATTTCTGCACACACGTTCGCAATTTCCACCGGACCGATTGCTTTTGACTGATGGATTTCACTGCTTTGAGACACCACACATATGGAATTATTCAGGAGGTTGCTGTGGGTAATACTATGCTGGAATAATTGTTCCATTTAGCTTTATTCCCTATGCTGACAAAACCTTAGAGGAACTTAAAATACTCTTAACATTTGCATGTGCATGCATGTTGGCATGTTTGGTTTGTGCATCTGAATGTAACACTACACCAAAGACTGATTCTCTACGCAGAAATCAGGAGAATTCAGATTTAATACTCCTGCAGCACTGTTCATATTCTAAAGGAAGAGGTCTCCACATTTGGATATCCTCATTTGGATTCAGCACCTCTCAGCTTGCAGAGTCAAGACTTGCTGTAAATAACACTACCAAGGGCTACATCCTGTCCTCTTTGTCTGTCAAGGAGCTAAGGAAAAAGCCTGTGATGGTTTCATAGAGAATGATGCAAAGCCCAGCTTATTTATAGCAGAACAGGAAGAGGAAAATACACACAGAGCATCTCTCCCGTGGCAAGTTAGGATTAGGTTCTGTACAGTTAAAGCTGAACCAAGAGGAAGGAAAAGGGTGTTTGCTCTTGCTATAGATTTTGTGTGCTCAATGAGGATGATGTCAGGCTGTTTGTTTGGCATGTGTGTTGAGGGAAGGCAGATCCCTCATACCTCGCTGTTGGAATTGTTTGGATTCCCCAGTTTGATTGCTCTTTCTGAGTGGGACAGGGAACTGTAACTAGATGGACACCTCAGAAAATAACATCCAGAATTTGTCAGAAGAGCCAGCAGACAAGAGGAGAGGAAAGGCTGTCAGTTTGGCAAATTCACTGGAATTTTCAGCACCCAGCATTCATTGTCACTGCTGCATTTGACTCTGAAAGGCCAGCCCACCATCCCACCTCTAAAAACAGCCCAAGCTGGGGTATTTTTAGTTGTACAATAAAGCAGGAATGTCTGTGAAGTCTCTTAGGAGATGTAAATTGTTACAGCTCCTTCAGCAGCCATGCCAAGGGAGGATGTGCCAAAATGTTTGAGTTTTAACCGTCCATCACCACTTGCATTCTGGATTATTTGCTCTTCCAGAATTCTGAAAGTTAACACGTGTCTGTGGTGGAAGGGAATTCACAAAAGGCTGGGGAAGGTCCCTTTTGCCACCAGCACATCAGCCAGTTCAGCTGCATCTGGGGAAGGAACCGGAGGAAAACCATTGTTCTGGCAAAAAGTGCATTGCTCATCAAAACCTCATTTCCAGAACAGAAGCCAAGCACTCCACAGCCATCAGCCTCCTCCCAGCCCATGGGCTCTCCCACTGCCATCTGATGAAGCACAGGAAAAGGAATTATCCCTGTTCTTCCTTGCTTCTATTTCGAAAGGATTTGATTAACATTTTAATAGCAAGTCTAGCAGTTGCCCTGTGTTGTATATCATGCACATCTGCAACCACCTCCTCTGCAGTTCTGTGGACTGTTCAACCTTTTGCCTTTCTTTTTATGGATCTCTTGGTAGCTTCCTTACCTCATTAGGCTTTTGAATTCTGGGATAAAAACTTGATGCCTGACTTCTCTGTCCTGCATTTGTTTTTAAAGCCCCTTTTGAGGACATTAAATCAAGATCAGAGCCAATAACATTCTGGTTTAGGAGCACAGAGTGACTATTTAAGGTGTTTGGGACCTCCATATGATCGTTTATCACAACATTATTCCAGTTCAAATGTTTAATTATGGCATATTTTCAAATCCCTTTCCAGAAGCTCTATAAATACCTCAGCAACATCTAAAGACCAATTTAGCTGCCAACACCTAAAACTATCTTTCTTTCACACAGCCTGGCCTGTGCTTTCTCTGCTGCTAAAGGAGATTCTGTTTACATCTGTGTTCTGGGAGCCCATAAATGTTGTGTCCTTTCTCTGGCTCATGTCTGCTGGCTGCCAGGGGCTGAATATCAAGTTTTGCAGGGTGGTTTTGCCCTTCCAAAGGGGCAAACAAAGGTCCTCCAGGGCAGATGGAGGTGTCAACCCAAGGCTTCCCACATCCAAACTGTGATCTCCACATATGCTTGGTCTGACTTGTTTTCACTGTTCAGAGCGTGGGAGAGCAACTTAAAAATAGATATTTAACACATTGGCTGAGTGATATTCAGAAGATTCTGTGCTAGACGGGGGCAGAGGCAGGTGTATGTATTGGAAAATAGTAAATTCATTGAAAAAGTGGCCTTAGTTTTTCTGGAATCATCAGGAGCTTTAGAACTGTCTGTGCTGGTACATTTATTTGGGGAAAATCCATTTATTTCGGGAAAATATTCCTAAAATTGCCTGGAGGTTGGGAAATGGGAGTCAACTCTGCTCAAGCAAAAAAAGAACTAAATTTATCCACATCCCAAAGAGTCCTTGCAGCCCTGAAATGGGGACATTTCTTATTGCAGATTTTCATGCCCTAGCTTTCTTTTTTGTTTGTTTTCCTTTCACAAGGCCAGAAATCAACATTTTGTTCGAGCTGAAGGGCTTATTTTGTGCAGAAAACAATGCCTTTTTGAGGGAGTTGATTTTTTTCCCCCTCGCAGAAGAAATGAATTTGAAATCTTTCATAACTTAGTTCACTTCAGAGGGATTTCAAGCTGATTTGCTTTGTTTGGCCGATGTACTGAAAGATCACTTTTATTTTCTTAACCCTAAGCAGCATCCAGTCAGCTCTTCTGAAATGCCCTTTATCTAATCTTGTTATTTGTGATAAAATCCTGGAATGGTTTGGGTTGTAAAGGACATTAAAGATAATTTAGTCCATCCCCTGCCATGGGCAGGGACACCTTCCACTATCCCAGGCTGCTCCAAATCCTGTCCAGCCTGGTCTTGGACACTTCCAGGGATGCAGGGAAGCCACAGCCTGACCATCCTCACAGCCAAAATTCCTTCCTAACATCCAATCTAAACCTATTCTCTGTCAGTTTGAAGTCATTCCCCCTTGCCCTGGCACAATCATTTAAAATCTTTAAAATGTTTTTGCAAGCCCAGGGTAAAATGGAGTAGTGGGAGGCACACCTGGAAATCCATGGCCTGGGAAGGACCCTGCAGTACCAAAGGGTGATGCAGGGCACAGCTCAACTCAGCTGGAATGAGATTTTGGTGAGAGTTCCTAAATGCTGCAAAACCTACAGGCACTTACCCAACCCCTACTGGAAAAAAAAATTTAAAAAACCACATTAAATTTTTTTTTCATCTCTCCTACTGCTAGGAAAATGTCATGCTGCCCTGCTTAAAACTTCAGTTTTCTGCCTAAAACTAAGGGGATGATACCAAAGCCTTACACCCACCTTACACCAAAACACTTCCAGGTAGGTTTCAAAGCCCAGTGTGTGGGCAGCTCCCACAGACATCACATTGCTTTATTTTTGTGATTTCCCAGACTCTTTCACACACCTTTCTGAGAGTCCAAAGCCAAGTTTCCTCCTGGCAGGTGTGCCACCTTCTCTTGGGTCTGCTCCTGGTCTGTTCCTCTTTTCTAGGAACTTGCTGTGACTTTTCTGGTCGAGCACGTTGCACCTGGCAGGTGGCACACGTCAGCCCACGGATTTTGGAGAATGAGGGGGATGTTTGTGTTGAACTGCAGAATGAAGAGAAAAAATAACCCTTGCTAGAAAGCCAAAATATGAATGTGTTGGAGTCAAGGATGACACCATCTCCTGGCCCTGTTTCCACTGGCTCTGGTCCAAGACCACCCACTCTCAATTCTTGGTCTACATGACTGGCCAGCACCCAGTAGAATTGCTTTAAATCTCCAACCCCCTTTTTTCCCCCCCAAACCTCCACCTGACAAATAGTTTTAAAATTCCCATCAATAACTCTGCAGTTAACCACAGCAGTGAAGGCAGGTTCCCTTTCCCCCATGTATTTGTGGACCTGGAAAGAGCCCAGGTAATGATTCAAGCTCTGTCCATTCTGGTGGTCCAGGGCAACCTTGAAATGAGGCTCCCAGTTTTGTGTCTTTCCTGAAATTCCACCTGATAAGCAACAATTTTCCAAAAGACTCCACCTTGATATGTGTGCTGCAAAACCTGTTTGGGGGATAAAATCCTAAAAGAGACTCTGCAGCAAAGGCAAAGGGGGACATTAGCATATCATTAGCATATTGCGGTGACTTTGGTATGTACAGCTGCCTGATTGCAATTAAAAGTCATTTCTATTTCTGCTTAAGCACAGTCAATGTATGATCAGAGAGACACAATCAAGATTCCAAACCCTCTGGTGACTTTGAAACAACTCTAAGTTGTTTGACTACTCCGGAGTTCACAAAACTGAGAGCTGTAAAGATACCTGATCACTGGAGCTGCAAACACACACCTAGTGCCTCTCATTGCTGGTTTGGTATTATTTAACATAACTCTGCATTCAGAACACATATAACTTTGTAGGATTAAACCTCCTGAAGCTCATCCTCATCCTGTTGGCTATTGATGAAGGTCCTCCTTCAGCTTTGCAGTATTTTAACCAAAACAGACCACTTTCCTGGAGTGGTCCTTGTGGGCAGAGAGAGCTGAACACTAAAAAGGTCTTTTGAAAAAAAAAAAGATGAGCAATATTAACTCTTTTGGCATTAAGAGGTCTTTCAGTCTTAAAGAAAGAGCAAAACCAAATGGGTTCTGAGGCACCTTGTGGAAAAACTGTGCCCTTCTACACACTTGTCTAGAACTGGGACAGAAAAAAATTCCTGGTGCTTGTATTTTACCTGAAGCCACGTTTCTGCAGAGAGAAGAAAAGCAATGTGAAAGATAGATAGATAGATAGATAGATGATAGATAGATAGATAGATAGATAGATGATAGATAGATTGATAGATAGATGATAGATAGATAGATACATAGATAGATATAGATAGATAGATTGATAGATAGATAGATAGATTAGATAGATAGATAGATAGATAGATAGATATAGATAGATGATAGATAGATAGATAGATAGATAGATGATAGATAGATAGATAGATGATAGATAGATAGATAGAGAGAGAGATAGATAGATAGATAGATAGATATAGATAGATAGATGATAGATAGATAGATAGATAGATAGAGAGAGAGATAGATAGATAGATAGATATAGATAGATAGATGATAGATAGATAGATGATAGATAGATAGATAGATAGATAGATAGATAGAGAGATGATAGATAGATAGATAGATAGATAGATAGAGAGATAGATAAACAGCTGGCATATGGAGCTTTGAGTGCAGGAAGTTAATGCCAACTCAGAACCCTGTTCCTCTCCAATTTCCTCTGTTAATGCACACGAACTGGTTAGAGTGCACAATTAGGAGGAGGCTGCCTGTTTTCAATTAGGTCAGAGGAGAGGACCTGCCTCTTTCCTAAATGAATTGCAGAGAAAGCTTCCTAGCAGTGGGCCTCCTTCTCTGGGCTGGCATAAATCAGGGAATGCAGCAGCAGCCTGCAGCATTACTCCAGGGAAAGCAGAGCCCAGCCTGCCCAAGGGGCTGATCCTGCCCTGGAAAAGCTTCTGCCTTGGTCAGGAGAGTCTTGTCCCCCTTTTCCCCACCATTTCCCACCATTCCTTGTTTATACTGATGAACACATCTGGGTTTCATTCCCTGCCTTCAGTCTGGAAGGGGCTGGGGGGAGGTGGTCTCTCTCTCAAAGTCCTTGTCAAGAAGATGGAGGTGCTGGAGCAATCTGAAGGGGAAGGCTGAGTTATTTTTGTTGACAGGATTTCAACAAGTAACAGTTCTGGCTAATTACACTGTAATTGATTTGGCATGTTAATACAGACTTCCAGGGAATCTCGTTACTTTCTTGTCCATTACAAAGGGATTTTGAACTCCAGGCTGGTTTGCTTTAAAAACAGAAATGCAGCAAATAAAATAGAGCAATTGCAGTAATTTGCTCAAGTCCCTCAGGCCCAGGGAATAACAGTTACTGCTGGAAAACCAGATCCTTCCATAGGAGGAAAGTAAAACTCAGGGGAGCTTTAGGAAAGCAAACGACATGAGGAACTGGGTACTCAGCATTAGCTGAGCCCTAGCAGTCACCAGAGAGATTTCTCTGTCCTTTTAATTCTAAAACCTTTGGTTCTTGATGATTTTTTCCTTGATGATGTTTAATGGGAGAGAAAATAACTCTGCACTCACGTGGGAAACAAAACCCACCATTTCAAATCTACATTAAGGGGAATTAAAGTGCAGCCTCACCCCTTTCTCTTCCCCCACACACTTCAGAACTGGGGCCAACTGGTGCTTCAAACTAATGCTGGGAAAAAGACTTCCTTCTATCCAAAATGCTCTAAAATTGTCCAGTCCTTGTTCTGCAGCATCTGGCATCGGTCACTCCTTGGAGTCAGGCTACAAAGGATGAATCGGAATCTAAAGGAATGGGATCAAAAGCTCTGCTTGTATGAGGACATATTAACATTTTTTCCTATAAACCATGATCTCTGCAGTGCAGTGAAAGCCCCATCTGAGTGCCTCTAGGAGTTCAGCCTGAGCTGCAGGGACAGGAACACTGGGAATGCACCAGGATTCATCCAGCCACAAAACAGCTAAGTCACCCCAAATACCTGAGGCCAAGATTATGCTTTCCACTGATAATTAATGTGTTCTGTGAGGTTTAAAAACAGGACATCCAAAAGCTGATTTACAGCATCCCTTACAGAGAACTATGATTTCAATGTGACACCACTACAGTGTGCAGATTTACCTTTTTCCTTAATTGCCTCCAGTGGCACCATCTCCCAGACATTCCCACTTCATTTGTGGGAAACCTGTGCCTACGATCACCCCAAAGTGCAGAACAATCTGTGGCTCAGAGCCCTTTGGAGACCATTTACTACTGCAGGGCCACGACTTATTGAGCTGCCCTGACCCAGTGATAAAAGGATGGATCACACTCGTGGGCTGCTCCACCTTTGAGCAGTCAGTATTAAATCTCACACAAACAGAGCCTTTAGAAATGATGGATGTAAGGGAAAGAACAGGAGCTTGGGAGGTTTATGGGAATTAAAAAAAAAACATTCAAAGTGTGTTTGAAAGGCCTCAAAGGCACGCAACCCTTGAGGATCCTCTGCACAGGGCTGGATTCATGATCTCTGATTTTTCCCTGGAAAAACAGCGACTAGACATGTCCCTCCAAACCCTGTGGTGCTGTTATTGCAGTGGGATGTGGTGCAGTTTGATGTATTCATCCACTGATAGGAAAAACCTCCATTCAGTGAAACGGGCTGGAAGCCAGGCCCACAGTGAGCCTTGTCTGGAGCTGTTACTGTGATGGTGGATTCTGTAACAACTGCATCATAAAACACTTTACAAAAGAGTCATGAACTCTGCAAAAGAGTGGGGCTTATGTATTCTGTTTAAACAGAGGAAGTTGGTCGGTGAATTGGCAGCCAAGCACGACCCCCAGTTATGGGAAACTGAAGCCAACATCAGAGAAACCATAAAGCAGATAGTTAATATCAAGGCTCACATCTTTCCAGTCTGTTACTGATTCTTGTGAGTATTTCTGAGCTGGATCTCGAGCTGGATAAGAGGAAAATGAAAGTGCTGTGAGATGAGGGTGATGCAGACAGCCTGGGCACAGGTTTGTGCAGGCTGCCAGGGCACTGCTTGAAATTGCTTTTCCAGGGAAATCGATACCCCAATTCCTCTTGACGTCAGTGGGGCCAGAGTTTCACATTTTTGTCTAATAAAATGTCAGAGGGTGAAGTGAAGTAGCTATCACAGAAAAAAAGAATGCAAATATAAATAGAATGGAGAAAAATCAGTAGCTGACAAATATTCCTTCCCAGTTGCATGGAGGATCTGGAGATAAATTAAAAAACCCAACACCACATTTCTTTACATTCTGTAAAGAATAAATTAATCCCCAGGTTTCTGGTTTGGATGATAAATAAATGTCTCAGTAAAAGGAGAGAGAGGAAATGTGAGGCAGGAACACATAACTTTTCACTCAGAAGGGTCTGAATCTTGGCTAGGACAAGGCTGCAGCGTAAAATCATTTCTTGTATTCTTGAGCCAAGGTTTGATGGAATGGAGGCTTTGGTGACAGCACTGCCTTAAACAAATGCCTTTCTTTGCTTCCAATTTCTACTCCTGAGTGTCTGTGGAGCCATGCTGTAAACAGGCTCAAACAACTGATCAAGTTTAGAATAAAAGCTCTGCAGGAGTGTTGGTAAGATGGTGATGCCATCAGATTTGGCATGGACCTGGTGACACCAGGGTGCCAGACCTGTCTTTGGATGTTCCCTGGATTTGCCAGGAGAGGCAGCCCTCCTTCTCCCCATCCTCCTGACCATGGAGACAGGCTGGGCTTCTGTGGTGTGATGAGGGCAGCAGGTCTGGGACATTGCCCTGCATGGGCTGTAATCCAGCTCAGGAATGTCTGACATTCTTTATCCTCCCTTTTCCCCACCTATTAATCCTTCCTTTTGCTGTGCTGTGCTTGCTTCCTCCCCTATTTCTCCACCCACCCTTAATTACTTTTTCTCCACACGGCCTGGCTTTGCCACCTCTGCACCAAATCTGGCGTTTCTGACCAGATTTAGTGGCCCCTGGGTGATATTGTCCTTATTTGGTGTTCCTGGATGTGGTAACCTGCACAGTGTTGCCCTTGCAGGATCCTACTTCCCGAGGGATTCTCTCCAGTTATCTGTGACTTCTGGCCACTTAACACCTCCCAAACCACCTGCAGAATTCAGCCCTTATCTGTGACTTCCCCACACCTTATCTGCCCTTATCTCTCGGGTCCAGCAGTTTCCCACGTCCTGTTCAGTCACCTTAACTCCAGGCCAGGGCTCAGCCTTGTCAGCTGCCCACAGCTCTGAAAATAGAGGAAGGAAAGGGAAGATGGTGAGATAACATTTCTCAGTCATTCACTATCAGCCTGGGAGAGTGCCCTGAGCTGTCCCCACTAACACAGGGCAGAACAACCTCCTGCAGAGTGGTTTTGCAGGAAGAGTTTGGGTGGTTTAGTGACTGCAGGATGAGCTTGGATCAGTAATGACCAACTGCTGAGAAGGAAGCACCCAATGGTGAGAGGCACAGGCAGGAACACCATGAGTTAAGAGGAACAAAAATAATCATTTCACACTGCTGGGTCATGTTGTGGTGATGTTGGCTGGTCTGTTCTGTCTAGATTTAGGGACTGCTCTCCAAGAAGGATGTGAGGTGGAGACTATTTCAAGGAGAAGAGGGTCTAAAAGACAAGACCTGTGAGGAAACATTGAAGGGAATGGAAGTACTTAGGCTAAAGAAAGGAAAAATGAAGGAAAATAAGCCATTAATCTCCAGAGACATAAAAGGTAGCTGCACAGAGGAAAGAATAAACTGCTCTTTCATGTGCTCAGGGCACAGAGGAAGCATTAATGGCCTCAAGGGAAGGTCGAGGTTAATTGTGATGAAAGTTTCCTAATGAGCTTTGGACAAAGCTCTGGACCAGCTTGCCTTGGAAAACAGTGGGAGCCTGAGCAGGGAAAGTTTTGGAGAACAATCTGGAGAAACATCTGCCAGGGGGTTTAAGTCCAACTGGTCTTGCATTAAGCTGGGAGATTGACCTGTTGAGGTTCCTTCCAGCCCTGTCCTCAGCCAGCCCCACGGAACTTCCCTCAGCAACAGGGGAATTCACTCAGTATTTCCTCAGCCCTTCTGATCTGAGCCATCACCCACAATCAGAGGAGGAGAAACTGAGGGGACCTGTGACAGAAATTTGTTTGTTTGCAAACGGCAGGCAAAGCTCAGTTGCACTGAACCTGGAAGAAATCCTACAGCAGAAGCCAGTTTCTGTGCTTGCAGTTTTCAGACTCCTTCCAGCCAGATCTGAGATCAGAAATATCCCCGGAGGAGATTCTGGTGTACTCCCAGTGCTAAGTCAAGCTGGATCTGGTGGGTTTTTACTGCTCCTCTTTGAATTCTTTCCACCTTTCTGTTCTTCTCCCCTTCCTTTCTTCCCTTTGCATTCCATCATCCATCCCTTTGTATCCATATTTTCATTTTTGGGAGGGGATGCCTGGTAACATGTCGGTATTTCTTTCAATAATTGGAAGTGAAAGGTTACTTGAATATGCACATTTGGAAAGAATTAATTTGAATCAAAGCAATACTATGAATGACTAAAAACTCCCCACAAGCTGTAAAATATGCAACATATGCATGCTACAAAAATGACTTAGTGTTAGTCATGGCTGTGAATGATGCTTAAGGTGGAAAATTGTGAAGAGGAGCTTAAAAGAAGTGAGTGAAATGAAAAATAGGTGAATGAAAAATAAGATATTTATTCTAAAAGTGTCAGGTGCAAGAGTTTGCACAGAGTCCTGAAATTACGCAGATGAACTCTGCTTAGACATGGAAAAAAAAACCCACACAAAAATCAGCTGCAAAGCAGTTAATGTTAGTGGCAGATGCTCTGTTTGTTTAACAAGTACTTTCAGGCTTTTTTTGCCTGGAGAGCAGTGTCTCTTTTTTCATGTTAATGGGGATGGTTCTTTTAAAAACACCCAGTTAAGTAGCAAAGAATAAAACATATTTATTCTAAATGGAAAGGCAATTACTTCAGTGATGTTCCCCTGGGCATAAAAATCTACATGCACTGCTCAGTGGAGCTCCAGTAACCACTTTTGAGAGTCTGCATGTAGAATTGAGTTGGTTTTAATTCCTTGTTGAATTACCTGGGTTTTAGCCCTCAGCTCTTCTAGCTGTAAATTGGTTACAAGCTGAAGTGGGAAATGCTGAGAAGCTGTGGGTTTCAAAATGATCCTATAAAGTGCTTTCCTCTACGTGTAAGGAACTTCCAACTTCAATTGGTGTTATCCCATCAGGAAAAAAAAATTGCTGGGGATGCACTGTTCAGAAAAATCTAAACAGATTTTTCATTGGGGTGCTTCCAGACAGAGAAAGGGAGAAGAGCTTTTGGGTAGTTTTGACTTAATTTCAAACTATCAGAGACAACAGATTGCCTCAATGGTGTCTCCAGCTAATAGGAAGGAACAAGAACTACTTTTGTTTGAAAACTTCTGGTGCATGAAAAGACAAGATAAAGAGGGATTTTTTAAATGGGTGGATTTTCTTGAGCTAACTGAGGATCTTGGTTTGGATACTAAGAATTCCACTCTGACCCCTGCTGTGACTTCTGGGGGAAATACCATTCAGCAGCAGCAGTAATGCAATCCTGGAAGCTGTTCTGGAGGAGAAATGCTATCTCCACAAAACGTCAGTGGGTTGGAAGCCAACTGCTGGAGGCTGAGCTGAACTGTACTGGTTTCTACAGCTCAGTGACTGAAACTCCCACCAGAGTCCAGGCAAACCACCACGGATTCACTGAGAAAGTCCTGGCCAGAGCCCTGCGAGGGAAATCTCCTCTGCTGCACCTCACAGACCACAGATCCTACACAGAAAGCCTAACACTGATGTCCAAAAGGGGCTGTGACTGGGAGCACTGTGGAACAGCAGCACATGGAAGCTGGAACAGCCACAATCAGGTGTCCAGCTCTGGTCAGCAAAGGGGCAGCCAAGGAAATGGGAGTCTCCATGAGCTGCTGGCTGTGCCAAGGCAGCTCCTGCAGCATGTGCAGCACGCAGACATTCCTGGTCCTGCTGTCTGTGCTGACACCTGCAATGGGAACTCGGGGAGGAGCAGTCCAGCCAGCACATGCATTACATCACACTTGTGTTTTCCTTTTCCCTGGCAAATTTTAACTGGCTTCGGTTTTTTCCTGGTGTGATTCAAATACCAGGCTGAGGAGGTCATCCGGAGGAAGGGTTTGTTCTGTGCTCAGCTGGCTGGAGCCCAGCGCCCAGCTCCAGTCAGGACTGTGCTTTAGGACCAGCCAAGGCACAGAACACAGCCTGGGGATGTCCTGCACAAAGCTGAGACCTCCTCTGTCCTCCTTCTGCAGCGAGTCACCTACTGAAGGAAGGACACAGGGCGTGATTTGCTGAGCAGACACAACAGCACTGCAGCACCCTCAGGTCACGAGTTCTGCTTTTCACCTGGGGCTGATGAAAACCTCATAGATTATGCTGGAAAATCACTCCCTGACTCCGATGGCCTCTGGAGCAAACTCACACACAGCACAAATGCCTGGTGGAAGGATGCAGCTGCACATCAGTGTTCAGAGCAGGGATGGAGTCCAGGCTCACATCCTCGGTTTGGTGGATCACTGTCAGACATTCTCACAGGAGAGGAAGGGTGTGCAAAGGGGATTTACTGAATAGAAGGGTCTGAGTGTCCCATCCCTGTCTGCTACCCCACGTGTGCTCTGCACTGTGTGATGTGGAATTCCCAAATGCCTCCTGCTCTCCATCCACATCCCTGCTCTGCATAAATGTCCCCATGGAAGTGCTTTCAAGCCCCTGACAGCTGTGACATTGCAGAGCCCAGCTCAGCTGCAGGGCTGCTTTTAATGCAGAAAGGGGCACCGAAAAATTCCTCTCTCTTTTCTAGATATTTCTTCCTTACAGGAAGTTTTTGATATGGCTTTAGTCCAGCTGGCTCTCTGAGGAAAGGAGAGTCTTTCCACACATAAACATGCTGTGAACTTTATGATTTTTTGAAAAAAAAATTGACAAAGTTAAACATATCAATTGTCAGTTGGTTTAATGAGAGCAGGGAGGGGAAGGAGGTTGTTTTAGGCATGTGAGACCTCTTGTTCTTAAAAACAAAATGGAAACTTAAAACCAAACAGTGCTGCATATGGGCCCAAATGATCTCTGCAGGCAAAGGGACTGCAAATAAAGAGGGTTATTTTAAGGACTCAATAAGTAATGAAGTCCCCCTTTAGGCTGGGCTGATCACAAGCAAATGAACAGTGACTCCAATTTCAGAGCACACAGCCTGGGGAAGTCACAGCCCTGCCTGGCTGGCCTTTAAAGTACTTGAGGCCTCTCTGTGAGAGTTAATTTGAGGACAAAGGGAATAAAATGGGAAGCACATCACTTTGTGGATGTGTGTCCTTCTGTCACAGAAAGCATTCTCCCGTAGGGAGGAAAAAAAGACTCATCTTCACTGGCACAGCAAGGCCCCTCTGCCAACACTCACAGAGGGCCTGGAGTAGATAAAAACCTTCTCCAAAATCCATCCAGATCATGCCTGCCTTGTAATGTTTTCAGACACTTTTATGAGGAATGAGGACTAGAGAGAGGTCTTTGGGAGGAGCCATGTGAAGGAGCATGTAGTGTCACTGCCTCAAAAAAAAAAATAAAGAAAACAATTGTTCCTGAGGCTGCTTTTGGTCTTGGAAATCCTCATTTTGATCTTGTGCAATAGGCACAGATGGACTGGCAACAAAAGGAATCTGGCTGTGACTGCAGTGCACCTATCTGGATTGGCAGCCAGGCATTCTGAGAGGCAGAAAAGGGGATTTATTGGAATGTAGGCCTCTGAAACAGGAAAGGGCAGACTCAGCTCTGGTGCAACAGCACAGGTCTCAGGCAGCCAAAATCCCCTTTCTTTTAAGGGCTCCCCAAAAGGAAGTGCTGACTTTCTCCAGTGTACACTCAGGGAAAATGAGCACATCAAGGGAACCAGAGACCTTGGAGAGCTTGGAGAGCTTTCCTCCACCACCAGAGCAAAGTCTGTGCATTCCTGAGCTCCACACAATGGAGATCTGACCTTATTTTAGTCTCTCCCCCGAGACAAACCAGCTAATTCAATCTGCAAGTCTGACTTGAGGCAGAGACTTTTGTACCCAGGTTATGCAATAATTCAGTTGAACTTCTGTTGAAGATTATTCCTAGAGTAAATAAAATTATCTCGACGTGGAACAGGAATTCAGGATGAGCATGATGCAGAAACTGGTTGTGTTGAGTGATATTCCTGGATGGTTCTTAGCTGTACACATATGACAAAGATGTCTAATCTAGTGACTGAGAATTTACATCAATGTCTTCCCAAATTGAGGGCTGACACTAAGAATTTTCAAGCCACAGAAATCAGGGGGAAATGGACAAAAATACACAATGAGCAGACTGAAAGGAATTTGTGGTGAAGCCAAATTACTATGAGCTCTGTTTTATTTTTGTTCTGGTGCTCTGCAAGTCAGATAAATGAGTTGATAGGCACAGGAAAGGCATTTTTCCTGGTCTGTGTGCATGCATAGGTATTACTGTGCATGAACCAATGTTCTAAACTTCCCCAGAACCTGTTTCTTCTCTGAATCAGCAACCCACAAGGCTCAGGGCTAAGTGCAATTTCTATTGAAGAAAAGGATAATTACAGTTCATTAGTAGATTAGGCACTCAGTTCTCTCTAAAGAACATATTTCAGAACACTGTTTTTGCTTGCTGTTGAAGCAAGGCAAAATCAGGTTTAAAAAAAAATCAAAAAGTGCTGTATAACTCTAAATGCCAATAAGGAGAAGAAAAATGCTTTTAAGCCCAGAGAAATCCTCTTGTTCTTTAAACTTTGTGGGTAAAATCTTGGACTTACAGAAGCCAAAGGCAAGACTCCCACTCATTTTAGTGGGGCCAACATTTCAACAGGCTTTGTGAATTCTCAGTGTGTATAACTTGATCCCTTCCAAAGAGATTTATAGCAAGCAGGAGAAGCTACAACTCCATAAAATATTGGTGTGTACACATGAAGTGAATTAGTAGACACAGAAGATTTTGACACTTAAGGCTGGGTTTGCAAATGGAGCCCTTTATCAGCTCGAGCAAATGCAGTAAATGTAGTAAATCCAGATAATTCCTGGAGAATTTCTGAGCCTGTGGTTTCTGTGTTACACCCTTTGCCTGCCAAGAGCCTGAACTTTGCATCCAGCACCAGTTCTGTCCCAAGAAGGACTCAAGACCACATCCCTGTAATGCATTCCAGAATATTCCATTCCCAGTGTAACCTCCACAGGCAGCCAGTGCAGATGTTAAACCTGGAACTTTTCTGTAGGGAACTCAACTGCTTTTCCATACAGAAAAATACCCCCTGTATATTGAAATGCATGAGAATCACACACCTGGGTGCAAGGCAGAGTTTTAAAATACTCTGCCATGAATTTTACATGAAGAGGAAACATGACTGAAAAAGTCTAACAAAGTCAAACTGTGGCTTTTTAAACAAACAGCCCAGCTTTAAATTAATGCATCTGAGATTCCTCTGGTAATAAAAGATAGAGATCATGTTGGCTGTGCTACACAGACGGACTCAAAATTAATCTTGAAAAAGATCTGTAAGCAACCTAAATTCCCTCCTTCCCCACGGTGGGCTCGGAGCTGGCTGGGGCAGCAGTGGGGCCATGGGCAGCTTAAATATCCCAGCTGATAATAAAGGTATTAATCTGAGCTGCTGCCTATGCATTTACCTCAATGCTCATGAGCTGTCAGGCTGCAAAAGCAAAATGCTGTATTTAATTTCAAAGCAGACTTGCATAGCCTCACCTCTCCATCATGGAGAAAGGCAAACATGGTGTGTGTGAACCAGGCTGTCTGAGATCCGAATGCAGAACAGTCTCAGCCTCAGGGTTTGACACAGCTCTGGTGCTTGGGGCTGCAATTAAACTTTTCAACTTCAAAAAAGAAATTCTTTTAAAAACAAGAATAATCTTCCGAATGATCCCAACACAAGCTAGAATATTTACTTTGCATATTTCTCAAAAACTTCTGGACTTTTTAAAAAAGGATTTAAAGTGCTGTGATAAATTTGCCACTTCCAGCACTCAGGCCAAGGCAGGGTGGGGAGTGTCCCAGTGATAAGCAGAGGGACACGATGGAACCAGCCAGGGGAAAGATTTCTTCTGCCTGTAGGAGATGGATTTTCTGACATCTCAGAGCTGTTGAAACAGAATTCCTAGCACTTTAATAATCTAGGTCATGCATTATGTACACGATCCGCCCTTGCATGTTTTACAGAGGATTAAAATGAGTAGTAAATGTTGTAAGTTGCTGACATGAACAGGATGTGCTGCAGATGGCTAAAAGGCACCAGGAGCAGCTTGGTTCTCACTGACCAAGGGTCTGTCTTCCCTTTTTCCTAAGCACAGTGGAATACTTCGAGAGTTGAGGGAAGTTTTCAGTCTGATCAACACCTAGACCTTAATTAATCAAACATTAAATGAACAAAAGAACTATGAGAGCAAGCGGATAGAAGCTTTAGAGTTTTAGTATTTGAAAGCAGCGTGGAGGGAAGGAGTGTCCCAACAGGCAGCACAGGGATGTTTCTGGGATGAGGACAGCTGTACATCCACACATGGAAGCTCTCTGTGAGCTCACCTTACCTGTCCACAGGTGTGTGGGGAAGGCAGGCACAGAGCAGGGGTGGGAAAACATGCTCCTTCCCCAGAAACTATCTCTGCTTCCAGGGATCCGAGGGTTGGAGAGTATAGGACACAAATTAAATCACAGAACAAGGGTCTTTATTTGAAGTTTGCTCTGCTTACTTTCCTGATAAATCCTCCCATATTTTTATTCCCAAGATACTTCACTGATTTTCACTCGTTGAACTGTTTCAGTTCAATCTGAGTTTAGAGCAACAACTTCTCTTCTGCACTCCACTCCCAGTTCTTGCCCTGCCCCACGACCAGGAGCCAACTGTGAGTACCCAGGGTGGTTCTGGCCAGTTTTTATTCCTTGTTCACACAAAAATGAAGGACAAGCCTGCTCTCTGAGGGAGCCTGACCTGCCTTGGGTTGTGTGTTCACCCTGGTGCAAGCAGGACGTTTGCCCTCCTGCGAGTGACCAATTCATACATCGTGAAAATATGGTTGCAAAACAATTTAAACTGTTTGGCTTTTTCAAAGTAATATTTTTTTCCTGCTCTTGCGAGGCGGGGGAAGAATTATGTTCCCCTTTATGTGACAATTTTAAAAGAAGCTGGTTCAAAGCAAACAGTGAAATGAGCAGCTGCAATTTGTAAGAATCAACAAGCGGCCTAAAGAATGAAACCCTCCACCTGACAAATCATTTCAGGTTTCCTGGGGCTCCCTCTGCCCTTCACTGCTTTGTCTCATCTCACAAATTCTCTGGAGGAAGAAGCATTTTTTACACTGTTTGCAGCATCCCCAGCACAAATAGGTCCCAGCTAAGGCTGGTGGGTGTTGTAATCATGGAAATAATTGCAAGTATCAGATTTACAGAGGAGCCTCCATAGCTCTTCTTGAGGTTACACAGCAATGTTTTCCTTAGCTCTGCAGCCTGATGTGCAAACCACACTCATTCTGGGGAGTTTCTGACAGAAACTTGGCTTCTAGCAAGCGCTCAAGCCCATGAATTGTTGCTATTACACTGAATTGAAATGCTTTCCTAGCAGGGGTGGACTGAAGCCCACATGGACATGTTTTGCTGTAGGTGTTTTTTAAAGCCCCCTTCCCTAGGAGATGCCTGTCTCACCCCTCTCCAGACCCAAATTTCGTGTGTTTACAAGGCAGATTGTTTCCCCCAGGTGACACAGTTCCTCTGGAGCCTGCAGTGAGCTCCCAGCCACACCAGCAGTGCCCATGGGGAGGAAGTGTGACCCCATGCAGAACGAAGCAAGCTTCCTACCCTGGGCCTTGAATTACTGGAACTGCAAACAATTTGCATTATTCATGGAAAACAGGCCTTTCCTCAAGGTCCCTTCTGCCAGCAGCAGTGGTGAAGCACCAACTGCACATGCTGGGGTTGTTACTAATGCAGCACAATGGGAAAGCTGCTCCCTGTTCCCCACGAGCAGAGAGGATTTAAACATCTCCCTTCTAGAGAAAGCAGGTGATTCATCTCTCTCGCTGGGAGGAAGGACTGACACATGCTGAACATATTGTACCCTCGCTGGTGAAGTTATAAAGCTTCCTCTGTAGGCAAGGATCACTCAGAAGAAAAGGCTGTCCTTTGCTGTCCCTTCCCTCCAGCAGAGAGCATTTGATCCTTCCCAGGCTGTAAACAAAGCTGACTGTGTGCCATTGCAAGGGCTGCTCCAGGATGGGACATGTGCAGCTGAAACCACCCAGAGAATGGCTGGGGCTGGGCTAAATTTGATTAAAGTCATTCCCTCACTCAGGCTGGGAACCCAGACAAACTAAAAATACTTTGGTCCTTTCTCCTGACTCTGATTTGAGGCTTGTGCTCTGCGTTTCTTTCCCTTTGGTGACACAAAATGTTATCTAAGAGGTTGCTGGGGTTTTTTAAGGTATGTTCTAATCTATAACCATTTGTCTGTTGAAAAAATGCAGGTGCCTGCTTTCTGGGGGGATTTTTTTAAACTGTGGGCTAGCTGAAGTAAAAATTCTTACCCTGCTTTTTTTCCAGCATGTGACACAAGCCTGATGCCATCAGTTCAGCTTCTGCAAAAAGGTCCCAAAAGTGTTAGCACCCAAATTTTCTTTTTGAGCAGAAGGACTTGATGAACAAAAAAGAATTCTGCTTTCCGCCAGACTGACGTCTGTGCAAAGCTGCCATCTCCGAGGGCTTCTCTGCTCTGATCTTTCTGGCTAATTTTGAATTAAGTTAGGAGGAATTCTCTAACTCACTGAGACTCCTAAAGCCCCTGTACAGCTCAGTCCTGTCCAATTCCCTGTGCCCTGGCATGTACAGGAGATCATGAAATGCAGATATACACCTTGACTTGTCCAGTGCTGCACATTAGGTCACAATTACAGCTCGGAGACAGCCCCAGGCTCTGCATGAACCGAAATAAATCACCGACACTGACAGCTTGACAAAAGGGTCAGGGGAAAGATTTGAAGTTGTTTTCCACAGTAGTGACTGCTCAAATACTGAAATCTGGCTGAGATCCTGGCTAGTTAATCACTGCCAGGGAGGCTTTAACCTTTGGGTATCAGAAGTGGCCACCCATAACTGAAATAAGGCAAGGATTTATGGTCATATCACAATGGAGAGCTTGTGGCACTTTCCCCCAGCATTTTCATGTGCTGCTGCCCTGTTGAAATCATGCTGCATAAAAACTGTCAAAAGACTTGCAGAAAATGGACAGGAAAAGGAAAAACAATTGTGTTTTAGAAGTATAAATACCTTAGGAAAAGAAATCAGAAGATTCCAATAACAGCTGAAACTTTCAGTCAAAAGAACTTTGTAACATAAATATCTCTTCCTCAAAATGTAGAACACATAAAGCAGGTGACTATTTTTTTGCCAGTAATGAAATCACAGAAAAATGTAGTTCTAGGTTAAACAAAGCTAGTTACAGCTTCAGGTCAAAATATCATACATTGCTTCGGTGGGGGAAAAAAAAAAAAAAGGATTTTGAGAATTTGAAATGTTTCAGCTTCTATTTTCACACTGGCATTTTCAGCTCCTCATTTCACAATGACATTTTCATTTCAAATTGACCTTAAAACAGGTTTTCAAAAAATGAGAATGAAGTGTTTGGATGATCCTCAGGCAATTCCCTCATTTTTCCTTCCTTTCTTTCCTGCTGAGGATCCAAATCAAACCCCCCAAACCATGATTGCTTTTTAAAGGAGAAAGAAATCTCCCAAGAACTGGAAATATTTTGCACACCAGGCACCTCATATTTTTCTCCTGAGCTACAGGAAGAGACTGGTGTAGCCACAGATCCAATAAATGCCAAACTCACCCACCCCAGAACCCTTGCAGCAAACACCAAGCATGGCCCTTATTAATATTCTGTGAAGGTTTGGGGATCAACAGTAGCATGCATAATGGCATTTAATGACAGCAGGGCTTATTATCAGAATGATTTGGCCTCATCTGGCCTCTATTGGCAAAATAATGTGCATAATAAGGTATGTTAATGCTGGGCTCTTTGGCAGGTCCTGGAAGATGAGACAGTACAGCTGGCAGGACGAAATGGGAGCAGCTGGAAGGGGAAGATTTGGGTCCTACATATTAAAGCATTTGACATTTGGTGTCTGAAGGGAGCACTGTTTAGAGCTAATAAATAACTCACCAATGATGACAACCTGTAATGACAGCTTTTATTATGGTCTGGTTAATCCTCAGATTCAGCTTTGTCCTGCAGGACCATCTGCCGCCCATTTATTTTTTAGTGTTTTTCCCTTTGCTTTGTTAAGCACTGTGCACTCGGGAAGTTGTGGCCACGGAAATCTGGGAGGGTTAGGAGCAGCAGGGAAAGAGGGAAAGAGGCAGGGATGAGTGCACAGAGGAAACAAGGGTTTTGCCATGGGTGCTCAGTGCTCCCCCAGCCTGGCTGGTGCGCAGATCTGGCTGAATGCACTTCCCCCCAAGCATTTCTAGGGATGGGGAAATGGGAATGCCACGCTTTTTCCTGCTGGGTGAATGTGGCCTGTTTCTGCCACAGGAATTACAAACCTCTTTCTCTCTCTCCAAACATCAGCACCAGCAATTCCATCACAGCCTGAGGTGATAACCAGGCGAGACTTTGGAAATTCCCTGCAGACACAGCAGGTTGTGGCATCCCTGTGTCCTCGTGATGCCTGATGTCCCTCATTTTTGGTACATTGTCAGCTCTAATCACTCTTCCCAAAAGACAATTCTCACAAAAAACTGCCGAGATGCCAAATGCCTGGGAAACACTGACCAAACTCCATAATTTCTGTCTGAACTGACTGCAAGGTGTGCACAGTGCCTTGTGTGTGCCTGGGAGGAGAAAAACTGGCTGCACAAGTGCCACAGGGCCAATTTCCAGGTGACTTGCAGGTGCACAAAGTGCACCAGCCAGGAATGGCTGCAGCTCTCAGAGCAGGACATGTGCTAAAGAAAAGAAGAGGAAATCAGAATATTATGGAAAGAGGGGGGTGGTCTGGAAGGGATAACTCCTAGTGCATCTCAGGAGGAGTTTGTCAGCTTGTTTGTAGCTAGGAAATAGTCTCAGAAACTGAACTCATGGAGGAAAAGCAGTGGAGAGGAGTTTGGAAAGGAAACCATTTGTGGACAGGCCTGGAAAGTGCTCACTTCATAAAGCAGCCCAATTCAGAGAACAGGGGCAAACACAGGAGCCAAAAAAAGAGGAAAAATGATGGAGAAAGACTTTAGGTCCCTCTTAAAACCACAGTTTGCAGAAAGGATTGTCCATCTCACTGGAAAGGGCCACACCATGGATGTCCTCCCTGAGCCCCAGCAGGATCCGAGGTGCAGCCATCCTGGGAAATCAGCATACAGGATGTATAAAAACAACTGCTTGAGACCAAAAAAGGAGCATTTATCAGACTGTAGACACTTTTTAAAAATATTCTTCACCTTCCCTTAGGGAAGAAATTAAAAACTTCCAAATGAATGGTTCAGCCTTCATCTGTGTGGGTTCCCTTTTGTTGTCTCATGAGTAAGATCCCAAGGAAGAAGTGGGTGCCCTTTTCACAGAGTGTTTCATGTTCCAGCCTATTTTTCCACCTGTTAATTGATTTCCATCCCATCACTCACACGGTGATGCTCCTGCACCATCCCAGCAGCCTTCTCTGAATATTAAATGCAATTCATGAAAGCAGCTCTGTCTACTGATCGTGCACTTAATCATAGTTAATAATACTTTAATATAACGGAGCAGGCACTGCACTGGGGCAGAAAACAAATGATTCCTGTGCTGATGGCTCTCCTGAGGAGCCAAACCACAACTCCCCTAATACTCTTTCCTTCAAGTCCCTCTTTGTAAACCTGGCATGAGGTTTATTTGTGCCCAAAGGTGGCTTAAATTCAATGGAACTTGCAAGGCCCTCATCCAGCAGAGCTGAAGCTGATGAGAAACCCCCATAAAAATGCATCAACCCAGAGATCAAACATATTTCTGCCTCTTTATAAAGTGCTGATAAATCATGTGACAAACACAAAAAGAAATCCAGGACACTGAAGGGTTTTCCACACTAGTCATGGCATGATCATTACAGAAGCATAAGTACAACAAAGCCTCATACCAAATAGTCTTGGCTTTTTTTTTTTTTTGCACTAGATGAGCCACAGATGTCCTTTACAGAAGAAGTTATAAAATACATGTAAACATTTGTCACTGTGTGGGGTTTTTTCAATGTCTCACTCCTGTCTTTCAGTGGGACTTTGATTGGGCTCCTTAGGAAAAGCAATGAGAAAAACCTTAATTAAAATTTTGCTGCTCCCTGGACATCTGTTCTAGAGTGTTATATAAAATATTACACATGGCTATAAATACACATTCATCTTTTATTTTAACCACATTAGTAATTGGGTTTTATAGGGCCACGGGGATTTATTAGGCACAGGATTGCAGCACTAGAGGCACACACCATGCACAGGGATGGATGGATGGAGACATGGATGTGTGCACAGATGGGATCCTGGGATGTCCACAAAGCCCTGGGAAAGCTTTTTTGCCAGATCCCCCATCTGCAGGGTGTGCTTTGCTTCTGGGGCTCCAGCCACACTCCCCACTGCTCTGCCGCTGCAGGGATGATGTGAATGGATGTGCAATGTCCTGTGAATGGAGGGTATTTGGGGACAGCAATAACCCACAGCAGTTTCAGTCTTTTCTGGAGCTCTATAAATGGCTGTCTGCTCCAAGGCATGCCATTCCAGGGAAAGCAGCTCCTCAGGGTGTGTTTGTTGTGTCCAGTCAGTCAAATCCAGCAATGGGGAACTTGCAATCAGTGCTCCAACTCTTCCTGCAAAGAAGGCTGTGAAGGCTCATCATTCCTTTATCCATGCTCTGCACGACCCAATTGATAGGATTATGCCTTTCCCAGAAACTTTTGAAAGAAGTTGCAATGAGTTTCAAGACACTTAATAAAAGCTTGCCTAACAATGTGGTTACCAATGCAGCCCTGAACTGTTTCTGGACTAAGTCTCAGACTTTCTGAAGCTTCTCTGCACATCACATGGCAAATGCTAATTAACAGCAGCTTGTTCTAGGAGGCTGCTCCCTGATTGTTTCATTAATTATCAGCTGGGAAGTGCAGCAGCACAGGTCCCTGAGTAGTGCCTTGGGAATGCTGCTCCCTCTCCAAATCCTGCTCCAGACAGGCAGCAAAGGAGACAGAGTGAGGACAGCTCCTATTCCCACTCAGCATTCCAGCCCCAGAGCTGGAGGTGATGAATAGAGCAGAACAGTGCAGGCAGAAAAGAAATCTCAGTTTTTCATCTCAGTTTTTCTTCCAGTGTCACATCAGAGCACACAGGACAAGGGAAGCAAGTCAAGCGCTACATGGGTTTGTCAGATTGGTTGCTTGTTCGATTTGGGACTTTCCCTGAACTCCCATTCCTCTCTATTTTTATTCTTTTTCCCTTCTGCACCATCTTCAGAGCTGTCTGTCACTCTGGCCTCTCCCAGCCCGTGCAGATGAGCTTTCCAGCTCCACATGGAAGCAGCCTGATGTTGCTGACTCGCTGGATCAGGAACACTTTGTCTGAAACAAGCAGCTCCAGTGAGCTTGTTATCCACTCCAGTGCACGGGACACAGGGAAGAGCCTGGGTCAGATTCCCAGCATTTCCCTGGAGCTGGTGTCCCTGTGGGTTTGTCCCCTCCCCACAAATGCACTGAAGGAGATTCAGGGTGGTTGGTGAAGTTTCTCAGCCATGTGAGAGAGATTGCCAATAATTCCTTATGGTTAAATCATGGAATCAAAGAGTGGCCTGGGTTGGAAGAGACCTTAAAGCTCATCCAGTTCCACCCCCTGCCATGGGCAGGGACACCTTCCACTATCCCAAGTTGCTCCAAGCCCTGTCCAACCTGGCCTTGGACACTGCCAAGGATCCAGGGGCAGCCACAGCTTCTCTGGGCACCCTGTGCCAGGAGCTCAACCTCACAGGGAAGGATTTCTTCCTAATGTCCAATCTAAACCTCTTCTCTGCCAGTTTGAAGCCATTCCCCCTTTCCCTGTCACTCCTTTCCAAGTCTCCCAGCCTTAATCTCTTACCTTGGGTTTTGCAGCTTTGTCCCTGTGATATCTGTACTTGACAGAATTCCAAAGTAATAATTCCAGTGATTAATGTGGCTTTTAGGAGGATGTGGGGCTCAGAGCTGACCTCGGGGCACCCCTGCTTACCACCCCACTCTGATTTAATTTGTGTGACACAACCAGTGAGGAAAATCCATCCCAGTAACAGCCTGTCTTGGGCAGCAGGAGTCTGGACATGATGTCACTCAAAAGGGAGTCAGTACAGTTTGCATCACTCCGTGAAAAGGGATTAAAATGTGAGCAAGCCTCCCCTTTTCCAGCCTGGGGAATTCCTCCTGGAAGAGGAGAAGCTTCCTGGCTGGTTTGCTGCCAGGCTAGCCACCCCTCAGCCCCAAAGCAGAGGGAAGCAGCCACGGCCACCAGGAATTGTCACAGGCTTTACCCTGGCAGTGGGAGATGTGGTGAGGATTCTTCCCCGGGGGGAGAACACGCCTGGTTTCATGCAGAAGTGGACTTGGCAAGCCTGACCTACATTTTGGATGGCTCTGGTGCAGCAGACTGGAAAGTCGGTGGCAGCTCCAGATTAAAAAAAAAAAAAAAAAAAAAAAAAAAAAAGTGGGGCAGGCTTTTGTTGGATTACGGAAATGATTAGCATGAAACACGATCCTGTGTCTTACTTAATTGCATTAATTGACTGTTCCCCCCTCGTGTTTTGTATGCAGCGTGCTGCTGGATATTGTATGGAAAACAGCCACATGGAGTTGAATGTTCAGTCCAGCAGGGAGAGAAAGGTTGAGATTTATTTTCACTCTGAAAGTGCAAGAATATATCTGCAAAAAGCCTGTACATTGGGTGCTCCCGCTAAAACTACAAGCAGCTAAACAGTGAAAAGTGCCAATATTTGCAATTTTCATTGTTGAGTTCCAAAGTTAATGCCACAGACACTGAGATGCAGGATGAAGGCAAATTGTTCCTGCTTTGGACACAGCCAGCTCATCTCAGTGCTGCTGTGGTTTGAAATGCCTTGGGCTCCAAATAAAGGGGGAGGGATGGACACAGACATCAGGGAGTATCTTGGACAGAAAAAAAAGCAGGAGAGCCTCAAGTGCTGGGTAGCCTGAAGTCTGTGATCTCAAGAAGCACCTGGCTGTTCTCAGGGGAAGTTTTCTTTTCAAAAAGCAGTGATGTTTTTGCTCCTTCCTCCTCCTGTTCTTCCCAGAGAGAAGCGGTGCTGAGCAGAGGGGACTGCTCACTCCAGCACAAAGCTTTCAAAAGGACGGGATGCTGACATCCTGGAGGGAAAAACAAAACCCGTGGGACGTTTCCTCCTCACCATTGAAAAGGTCTTTGGGACTCAGAGAGTCTCTGGTGTCTGCCCTTTGTCTGCAGCTGAAGAGGGGCTGGGCTCATCCTGAGCTCCTTTGCTGGGCAAGGCAGGAATTGCTTTTCCAGCTGGATTGCCCAGCAGCATCCCCTGCTCTTCCCAGGCACCCTGTGCAGGAGGAGACCTCTTGGAGTGCCTGAGAAAAGAGCCAGGACATCAACACAGCCCTTGCAGGTCTCTAACAGGAACTGGGGAGGAATTCCAGCTCCTGCCATTCCCTGTTAGACACTCCTGGGGATGCTCAAACACTTGGCTAACATTTCTGGACAGGGCTTGCCCAGCACTGCAGTCCTTCGGGACAGGTCATGGATTTTGGGAGAAAATTTTCCCTCCATAAATGAAGTCCTGCTGCAGGGCCCTGGTGAGGATTGTCTCCAAAGAGAAATGGAATATTTTCCTCGTGGTGAACCACAGGAGAATGTTACTACATCCTGCTTCTTATGGCTTATAAATAGGAGGAGGGAAGGAATGACTGGTTAACTGTTTGACCTCAGTCTGGGAGGAAAAAACCTCCCAAGAAACCTCAGGAACTCACCCCATTAAGCACACAGGGAAATGGCATGGATCTGGCACCTTAATTATATGCTAATGACATCCAACCAGGAAGAAAAGCTTCAGATGTCTGAAGGAAAAATACCTGACTGGAAAGGGTTGTGTGTGCTCACAGGCACTTTCTGACAGCTATCCCCTCTTTCTTGTTGTCATTTTTTTAGGATTTGAAAAAACAAAACAAAACAAAAAAGCAGACCAAAGAGCCAGGTGAACCTTTGACATTTGTGTTTGAGTTTCAGCCCCTGAGCACGAACTGAAAACAAAACAAATTGTGCTGCAGAGAGGTTTGTCAAACGTGCAGACTTTCAATGACCCTTCTGTTCATAATGTTTTCCTGATTCACTTTTAGCTAGGATTGCAAATGGTCTTCACCCATCACCTTTCGGTGAACTTGCCTGCAAAATAGTTATTATTTTCCTGTAAATGTATCTGCTCCACCTGGACAAAAATAATTAGTTAAGAGAAATATGTAGCAAGTTTAATGAAAGTATCCCCAGATATGCAACCCAAGTAACTGTTAGGATTTTTTTTTCACTTACTGGTTTGCTTGAATTATTATTTCCCAAGGGCTTTGCATTACACCTGGATGCTTACAGAGCCCTCTGCTCACAGCAGAAGATGATGATGACAGTTTTACTAACTCGTATTTACATCCATTCTCACGTGGTGCATTTATTGGGACTGAAGTTATACCAGAAGAAGCCCAACCAAAACCAGCTCAAGAATGACTTGACTATCAAGAATGGCTATTTTTGCCTTTCATGAGATTGGGTCTGTAATTCTCAGCAAAGGCTGTGTGACAATCCCTTTGGGTTTTATTTAGGATTTGGGAAATAGCCCGGATACTTGTACAATAAACAGAGGTTTGTTTTCTCCTGGAGGCTGGAAATTGAGGAAAATGGAGGTGTCCCCCTCTGCTCTGCCTCACTTCTGGCTGCCCCTGCTCCATCCTGGCTCCTTGGCTTGTCTTGGGACACAAATGCCTTTAGCAGTGAGTGCAGAGCCAGGCACTTGCACCTCTAGAGGAGGATTCCTCTCCTGATTTTGAGCTCACAGACAGGTAAAAGGGATAAAGAGGTGTTTTGGGGGTGAGGACACGGTGCCAGCAGCCCTGCTGGCTCAGCCAGGCATGGCAGAGGTTAGGATGGCAATGAGACATTTGCTCTGTGAGATTCATCACCAGTCAGGCACCATCAGCCTTTTGTAAATGAAAAATTCCCATGCAATATTAACCCCTCCCAGACCTCACAGCAAGTTTCTCTGCCTGGGCAAGTGTTTGAGGGCAGGCTGTTGCTGTTCCTCCAGCCCAGCAGAGACCCTCCCTCCTCACAGGCATTATTTGAAGTTCCTTTTGCCAATTAATGGGGAAGATCTGTGCCCACAGAGCAGTGTGGCTGTCTCTGAGGAATCCCTGACTGCTTCCAGCATGAGCTGGGAGCAACCACAGGGCATGTGCTTGTAGGATCTAGAGGAATTCTGAGAGGGAAAACCTGCCTGGAGGTGTCCATGAGCACATTTGGGAGTGAGTGGAAGAGTGTGGGCTCTCCCCATGTCACTGCTGAGCCCTGCAGCTCACACAGCAGCACTGAACTCCTCACTCACCTCTGCTCCATGGAGCTGCTAACTCTTTCCAGATGAAGGGTATTTGTTTAGCTTATTGATTAAACCAGCTGCTGCTGCTGACAGGAACCTCACATTTTCCAGGGAGACAGATATGAGACATGAGAACTGGCAGTGGTTAGCCTGTGCTCCCATTTCCAGAGGGAATCACTGCTCTCTGTGACCAGGCTTGTGTCACACCAGGCTCTGCAGCTCCAGGACCATGAGCCTGCAGGGGAAATGAAAGCAAGTTCTGCATCAGGGAAACTTCTAGAACTTGGGTGGCTCTTTCTTTTATTTTTTTTAATATAAAATTATTTATTTCCTTTAGTATGGAAACTGAGATGGCATTGGAAAGTACAGTCACTGAATCAGCTTGACTTATGGAAAATCTTTAATTACCTTTGCCACACCGATGGGGTGTGATGCACTAAACAAAAGGCTTTGGGTTGAGTAGAAGAGAACATGGGCCATAAATCCAAAGACACAGTATAAAAACTACAGGATTTCTTATGGAGCAATGCTCCTGATCCCCACTCTCTTCCCTGACACTGCAGCAGCTCCAGCTGCTCCCTCTCCCCCATCACACCCGCAGCAGATGAAATCTGTCATGTGCAGCAGCTGCTCTGTGGCTGTAGGGGTCCAGAATGTGTAATAATTTAATTCTGCCCACTTTGCCCCCAGTAGGACACTATATAATTTCCTCACTGCACTGCTGAGTTTCACAAAGCCCTCAGTTACCGTGGAGACTCCTGAAACCTGGCTGAAATTCCCATCAAAAGTTCCTGCAGGGAGAGACAAATCAACAGGCAGGCAGGCGAGCCCAAATCCATAAGGAAAGCCAAATAAACCCCACTGCAGGACTGGCAACTGAAACACAGCCAAGGGCCAGCCTGGAGGAGACCCAAAGCCCTGTGACAAGGCAGGGCCACCACTTTCCTGTGGAGCAACCAGAGGGAGCAGCCTGGAAGGAAATTGGCTCCTTGCTGCCTCCTGACAGGGAGTTAACCCCAGGGAGCATCCAGCTGAAAGCTGCACGTTTGGAACATGCTCCTTTCTGCTGAGAAAACATCCAAGGCAGGATATCTTTCCTGCAGCCTGGAGCAGCTCCAGCAGCCTGATGGAACATGACGGCTGTGATGTCCCAAAGATCCTGGAGGAGCAGAGAGCTGCTGTCCCTGCTGACTGACACGTGGCACTGAGCACAGAGCAGCTCCTCAGGCTCCTGTGTGCTTCCAGGGCTTCTTAGCACACCAAGCAGAGACACAACAAACAATTACTTTGCTGTGCCATGCCAGTTTATCTGTGATACATCTCATGCTCTGAGTGTCTTCATTTCTTTTTCCCCAGGAAGGAAGGAAGGAAGGAAGGAAGGAAGGAAGGAAGGAAGGAAGGAAGGAAGTTAGGGCCATGCTAGAAACTAGAGTGCATGAAATGACTGGATTAGTGAGCAGTTGCAAAGTTCACTTCAGCAGAAGACTCACAGTGTTTGATCTTCCTTCCTCTGCCACCACTGGCAATATCCCCACTGGATTTGGTGGAAGAAGGAGCAGAGCTTCAGAGCTGACACCTCAAACAGCTCTGACCTAAGTTTCCATGAGAAAGCAGGGACAAGCCTATGGAAAGCCAGACTTAATCCAGGTTAAATTGAGCAAAAGATGTGGATTAACCAAAAAGCAGCGAAGCAGAGAGAAGTAAATGACTGCACTGCTCTGTTCAATGCTGATGGAAATTATTTAAGTTTTATTCCAGTTTCACACAGGATATTTAAAACTTTTGGCACTTTGTCTCTTGTCCTTCTGTGTATTTTGATGAGCATCAGAGTGACTTCTGGTAAAGCAGCCTCAGGATGTCCCAGTCAGGCTCAGGGATCCATTCCCAAGAATTTCAGTTCCCCTCCCTGCAGACACAGCTCCCAGATGATGTGAAGCTGTTCACTGACAGCCTCACCATGGCATTGTCTGTTCTCAGAGATAACATCCGTTTCTTCCAGGCAGAGCAGGAAAACAAAACAGAGCAGTCTTCAAGGAGAAGGATGAGATCATCCCCCCAAAAAAACCTGTCATATGTCACCAGGACAGACAGATAATTCTCCAAGGGGAAAAGGCAGCAATTCCAGAGGTACTACAGCTCCTGAGGCAAATATCGTGGATTATAGTTGAGAAACAAAAGAGGAAGCAGAAACTAGGAGATGCTTTTTGGATTAGCATCGTGGATTTGAATAAAACCTCACCAGCAGATTCAGTATCTCCTGCCTCGTGTGGTGGCAGCCACTTCCTTAGCTGGCTGTCAAAAAAAAAAAAAAAAAAATCATGGAAACAGTGTGATTTTCCTGGCATTTAAGCTGTTTGGGGTTTCTGTTTTCTGAGCTATCTGGATTAGATAACAACCCTATCTCAGACTTGTCATTGCTGCTCTCTCTTCCTTGGACAGCTCTGTGCTGTGTCCAGGCAGGGTGCTGTGTTTCTGTGTTTCCTGACCAAATTTACAAACACCACATTCTTTAATAAACTTTTTAAACTGTATTTCCTCCTGACAGTGTTGAAACGGATTTGCCTCTTCTGAATGACAGACCCACAGCCTTGAATTATCTGGGGCCCTGCAGACCTGTTTCTTGCTGATCCAAAGGCTTTTCCTCTCAGCTTGATGGAACATTTTGCTGTTAGAAGCAACCTGAAAGGCCACAGTTTTGCCAAGGAAAAGCCTCCTGAAGGGAATGTGGTCCCTTTTGGTGGGTTATTCAAGTCTACAGCTGTAGAATTGTTTAGAATCTTTTGGGGGTCTCAGGCACCACACTCAGACCTCCAGATAAGAAAAGGGGTTTGCCTTTTAGGGTTTGTACCCCAGCAAGGGGGTTAGGGAATAAACAGCCTGGAATTTCACAGCAGCCTGCCAAGGGGGAGCTGCACAGCTAAGCCAAGCCCTCTGCATCCCTGGGGCTGGCTGGGAGATGCTCTAAGAAAAAACAGCAGCCAGGAAGAGTTTGTGCGTGTGCAAATTGCTTCAAGCCTTGCTAATCCCTGCTCAAATAGGGAGCTTTGTAAGGTGATCCCTCCTTTCTCACCCTCCCCGCCGGCCCGGGGTGTGCAGAGCTCTGCAGACACCAAAAAACAACAGGATTTGCAAAAAAACACCACTTTTCAGGGGTTCACCCTAAACCCAGCGACCCCTCCGGGTGTGCGCTGCTCCCAGCTGGAGAAACGGGCGATTTGCAGCAGAATTGAGCCAACAATTGAGATGTGAACAATGCAGAGCCTCTTGTTGCTCAGGCAGGAATCGCTGCATGAAGTCACTCTGTCCCAGGGTGGTTTTAAATAGCTCCTCAGTGGGTAGATGTTTTGGTTCTCGCAGGGCTGTCTGAGCTTCACCAGCAGTGTTAATTAGCTGCTGCTGAAGGGTGTGCAGTTTGCCATTCAGCATTTCGGCTGTGGGTTTCTGGAGTATCACAGTGCCACTGAAAACTCACTTAGGGTCTATTTATAAGGTCTTTAAGTAGGCAAGTTTGTATGTTTGCGACCTCACTCTGTAAAGATAAGCTAAATGGTTTGAGTTTCTGTCAAATCAGGAAAATTTGCTTCTCAGTGTGGCTTAAACGAATGCTTGGTGCATTTTATTATTGCTATAACATGTATCAGAAACAAAAGACAGATGTGAGCCCCATGCACTCTCCAGATTAGAAAAATCTGTCTTTTTCAGGGTTTTGTGTTTTTCGTAGAAAGCATCCCAGTAATAACAGCAGATTTAGATGATGTGAACCCAGGAAGCTCGGGGAAGTAAGAGATGAGAGTCCTGCAGGCTTCTTTGTGGCTCAATCTGAACAATTTTGAGTCAAAACTGATTTTATTCCACAAACCTCCCACTTCCAAGTGGCAAAGCAGAGCTGTGGCAGCCTCCAGCCAGCCTGGAAATCCATCCTGAGGAGCACAGAGGGGGAGAGAGGAAAGCAAAAAACCGCAGCACTACGTGGTGAAAACCCAAAGTCCTGAGTGAGAGGAGTGAGCTGGAAAATCCTCATTGGCATCGCTGAGCAGCAGTGAAATAAATAAGTCTCTTATGGAGATGTGCCCTCTCCTGGCCTCCCCGGGAATGCCGAAATTTTTAAATTTTGACTGCTTTTCAGCAACTTTCTCCTTTTAATTGTAGAATTTTTTAATTTTTTTTTTAGGAGGAGGAGGAGGAAAAATCTGAGGTAATCTATAGGGGACAAAAATCAACAGTTTGGGCATAAACTTTGAGCTAATCTGTAGGGAAGTGAATGAATATTTTGAAGTAAAAATGAGGTAGCCAGTGGTGGGCACCTAGGGGAACTTTTGGGAGTAAACTTCAGGAAGTGTAGAGGGTAGAGAATTAATATTTTTCGGTAAAAATGAGGTAATCAGAAAGGGACTGATAGTGAAAATTTTATAGCTATAAATCTGAGGTAATATTCATGGTAGAGAAAAAATATTTTGAGGTAAACTGAGGTGATCAGCAGTGGACAGGTAGGGAAAATTTTTGGGTAAAACTTGAGTTGTTCCATAAAGGTATAACGAATATTTTGGAGGGAAAATCTTAGGTAATTTGGAGGGGAGAGAAGGAACATTTTGGGGATAAGATAGTTAATTACAGGGTTTCTTGGCTGTGAAATGTACATCAAGGAAAGTGATTTGAGCTAGGGGGAATGGGGAGCCCTTGGGGTTTGCCTGCTCATGGTTTTGGGTGCTCTCTGATGTTTTGGCAGAGGTTCTGCAGCACAACTGCAATGATGAGCAACACACAGGGTTGTGTGTCTATTTTTTGTGTCTATTTTTTTTTTTTACTCTTTCCCATCAGCTGTAAAAGCTTCCAGTTTTTTGATTCATTTCTCCTCCCAGCACGAGCAGGAGCAAACCCTTGTATTGATTTGCCCTGCAGCAGAGAGAGGTCGTGGGAATTTTGAAGTAATTTCTTACTGAACAGACCAAAAGTGTTCTCCTCTAAGGGAATGTTTTTCACTGAGTCCCACTGCCCTCTCATGGCTGGATTATCTATGCACAGCCCACTCCAGTGAGTGTCTCATCTTCCCCAGGTTCATGCACGAAATCCCAAGTTAGAATATTCTGGGCAGCATCACCTCTTGTAATTCCAGCCAGCCTGGAATTCTCGGTTAACTTTCCTTTCTTAGCTCCAATCATTTGCACAAATCCAGAGGAGCTACTTAGCCTGAACAGCTGCCCGGTGGAGCAACAGCCATGCTGGAAAAGCACCCTGAAATCCCTGCTGGAGAGTGGGAGAAATGTGGGACAAATGTGGGAGAAGTGTGGGAGAAATATGGGAGAAATGTGGGTGAAATGTGGGAGAAATGTGGGGGAAATGTGGGAGAAATGTCCCTCCTGGGTGTCCTTGGTAGGCAGAGAAATCTGAAAATGGCTATATTTGACATTGGCACTATCTGATATTGGCAATATGGGTTTGTGCTCACACAGGGATTCCCCAGCAGGAAGGAGAGCCTTGGTCTCACCTGGAATAAAAAACAACTCAGGTGGATGTGATAGAACTGGGGTGGTCTGGCAAGGCATGAACAGCTGTCTGCATTCTGGAGTGCCTTGAAACCTTTCTCTGCCAGGTTTTAAGGGGTTTCTCCTCATGGTTTCCTCTGCTCCAGCATCCCTGGTGCCACTTATTTGTTCCAAATTACAACGGTGAAAGACTGAGTAACTGACAAGTGGGGTCTGGGATGAAAATTGTTCTGATAAATTAGGCAAAGAATGCAGTAATGATGAAAATGCTGCCATAGTAGCAAACCCCACAGTGAGCAGTCCGAGCAGAAGTGTGAAAGGCGAGATCCTTTGGCTCCCTCGGGGGATTTAATGTTCCTTTTTTCGGGAATGGGGAATCCCGGGCTGGCCGGCAGCGCTCAGTGTCGCCGTCTGCGGGACACAGGCGGTACTGCAGGCGGGGCTCGGGAGGGCGCAGGGCCTAGAGTGGCTGACAGCGCTCAGTGCTGCCATCCTGTGGACAAAATGTGGAACTGCAGGTGGGGCGCTGAGCAGAGCAGGCTAACAGTGCTCAGTGCTGCCATCCTGTGGACAAAATGCGGAACTGCAGGTGGGGCGCTGAGCACAGCGGGGTGACAGCGCTCAGTGCTGCCATCCTGTGGACAACTTGCGGTACTGCAGGTCCGCCATGCCTCCCACCAGCGCTTGTGCTTTTAAAGTGTTTTATGATCTGCTGTCCGGTATCTTTCTAACAAAACCGGCTAGAAATTTATATTTGGGATTATAATTTGGGCCCGTTCACTACAAACTCTTGCCAAGGCTGAAGGGCTGGGGTGATGACTGCTCTCAGCAAAGGCTCTTTATTAATATTTTGTCAGATTTCCCTCAGTATTAGGCCGGGAAAGGCAAGTTTAGCTCAGGAATTGTGCAAAAGCAGGGCCTGTGTGACTGATGATTTATTGTGTGTTTTTGAGTGACACAGGGCTGGGACAAGGACTTGTTAAAGGTGCTGAGCAGGCACTGGAGCTGTTGCCCTTTGGAGCCATTTTAAAGTTGTGATTCTACAACACTTTGGAGGCTATTTCTGGAATTTCGTTTGTAGCTGGATTCTCACTCCAAAGTGCAGCAGCCATGTGGGGGTTCTGACCTGTCCAGCCCAATCCCTTCTGCTCACCCTGGCTGAGGTTTTCCAGGGAACTGGAGATCACTGAGGACTGCTGCTCTGGGAAGCAGGGACTGGTTCTTGCAAAGCCGAGACGAAGTTTGTAAAAAGCCGGGAACAGATTGAGGCCAGGATTGGAAAGGGGGGAAATCCCAGGCTGGATCGCAGGCAGGAGAAAACCCGGGCTGGATTTCGGGCAGAATTGGGAATAAGTGCGGATCTCAGCCGGCTTTCTGCGCTCGGTGCTGCCGCCCTGTGGACAAAGCGCGGTACTGCAGGGGCCGGAGTCAGAAGGGACCCTCGAGACTCTGCTGTGCGATTCCTCAGCAAAGAACACATCCAAAACCCTCCTCACCCTCATGGAGAGCGTGCGTGGGGTGTATGTCACGGACACGTTCCCCTTTTCCTCTCTGCGTGGGAAATGACATTTCTAACAGCCTGGTACACCTGTGTCTGCTGCAAAAGGGTAGAGCTGAAAAGGTGAATGCCAGGGTTCCATGGAGTTGTGTTTGGGGATCTGAGCTCTCAGCTGGGATCAGGACAAGGAGAGGTTTATATTCCATAGAATTTGCTATTTATAACCCTCATCCCCCAGTCCCACTGATGTCCCTGTCAGCTGGTTTCACCCACGCTGAGGTCAGGTTCCAGTTGATGCTTTAAAACAGGAGAAGGCAGTGGCCAGACACGCTCCTGGTTCGTGGTGAGGCAGCCCCTGTGCCCAGGTGCCTTTATCCCTCATCCAGGATGGATGAAAAAATTCTGGTCTCTCCCAAGGGTGATGGGGGATGCCCCACTGAGCACCCACAAACTCACTGTGCTGACTAAACCGCAAATATCCCAGCCCATGCTGGCTTTGGGATGGGGATATCCCTGGCATGTTCCCATCGGCACTGCTTTCCCCAGCACAGCTTCATCCCATCCTTCCTGAGACTAGGCTCCTGGAATGTGGTGTGTTTGTGTCCCACCTGCAGCACCAAAGGCCCTCCAGCCCCTCTCATCAGCCCAGGTTCAGCATATTAATTGGCCTCATTATCTTAATTGCCCAAGTGCTGGGAAGCAGCAATGCCACTTCCAGAGAGAGTGCAGGAGAAACGAGGCTCATTGAGGAGAAACATAGGAAAATGGAGGTTTCCAGAGTGGAGATTTTAGGGAGGAAGAAAAGAGTGTTTCTGGGTTTTTCGGGCAGGAAGAGCAGTGCTTCCCAGGGGCAGTGGTGTGGGCAGGCAGGTGTGGTTCTCAGTACTCAGAACAACTTCTGTCCAGTTCCAGAGCTGACTCCAGAGCTTTATTAGAGGGGAGGGGGGTGAGAGCTTTATTGGGGGAAGGGGAAAGGGGAGGTCACTGTCCCTGGGGGAGGAGGATGTTTCTCAGCAGTGTTTTCGCCTCAGGGCTGAGACTCTTGGGGAAGCAGATGTCAAAGTAGATGAAGAGATCTCCCTTGCGCTGGGGGTCCTCGAGCAGCGGCATTCCCTCCCCTGGCACCATTTTGTAGTACTTGGTGCTGCCAAGCAAAGGAAGGGGCTGACAGGGGCTGTGGGATGATCCCAACGTGGTGACCACGATCCCCAGCCCCACCTGCAGAGCCCCACGTGGCTTTCTCAGGTTATTTGCTCCTCCAGCTTCAACCAGGGGTCTGTTCTCCTCTTCCAGCTCCAGCATCCACCCTCACTCACCCACACCCAGCCCTCTCCTTGCCCCTGCTCCCAGCAACATAGCCCCAGACCAGAAGAGTCGCCCACTGTGGGCATCATCCTCCTCCTGCTGCAGCTCCAAACCTGCTGGAAAAGGCTTTGGAGCACAGCAGTGCCGAGGAGGTTCCTCCCAAGTGCCCCCCACCTCTGAGCCCTGTTTGCCCCCAGCACTCACTCCACGATGTCATTGATGGGGATGTTGAGGAGCCTCCCATCCAGTGTCCACACATCCAGGGTGCATCCAGTCAGCGCCTGCCAGGCATGGAGCAGCACCAGGAGCTGCTGCTGCAGCCCCAGAGCCCAAAGGTGAAGCTCTGTCCCCTCACTCAGCTCTTTACCTTTCCCAGAGGGATTGTGGCGATGTAAATGAGGTTGTCGTCGATTCTTTTAAACCTTGGGTGAAGCTTCTCTTGGACAACAAAGGTGATGTCAGCTGGAATGACATTTGGGCCCTAAAATTGAGGGGGAAAAGGATTATAGAATCATGGAATCCCAGGATGGTTTGGGTTGGAAGGGACATTAAAACTCATTTAGTACCACCCTCTGCTGTGGGCAGGGACTCCTTTCATTATGCCAGGTTGCTCCAAGCCACATCCAACCTGGTCTTGAAAACCTGGAAACAATTTTATACAGCAGAAAGCTGACACGAATTCCTGCTCTTTTGTTGCTGCTTTCAGCTGGCTACAGAGAAGGGGAAGGTATTTTCTTCTTTTAAGAGAAGAAGGAGTCTTTTATCCAAGACTCCTGCTCAGCCAAGGGCAAATCCAAAACTGTGTTTCTGCCAGGAAGAAAACCACCCCTTTCAATTATCCTTTTTTTAACCTGTTCTAAGGAAAAACCATGCAGGAATGACTCCTCAGAGTGTTTCTGAGCACAGTAATGCTGAGTCTCTCTGTTGGTCCTGCTGCCAAGTGCCCTTAGCAATGGGAAACCAGGACTTCATGCCATGGAAGGATGGCAGAGCTCTGGAACAGATGCCTGGGGAGTCTCCCTCTCTAGAGACATCCTAAACCCACCACAGGATGAGTTCCTGCTATAGGTCACCCTGCACTGGGCAGAGGCTGGACTGGGTGATATCCAGAGGTCCCTTCCAGACCTGACTATTCAGTGATTCTGTGCTTACCTGGTCTCCTTCCTTCTCAAAGGTGATCCTGGTGCCCCTCTTCCACCCTGGCTGCACATCAATTGTCAGGATCTTATCCCTGATGGTGCTTGTTTGACCATCCTCGTTCATCACCTGGGGGTGAACACCAAGGGGCCAAAGAGGGAGGGTCAGGAGTGGAGAAAAGGGCAAGGGTGGCTTGTACTCCACACCAAAGTGGCTGTGGGTACAAACAGGATCAGATCATAGAATCATGGGATCATTTAGGATGGAAAAGACCTCTAAGATGGGAGTCCAACCATCCCCCAGCACTGCCAAGGCCACCACAAAATCACATCTCCAAGTGCCACATTCACATGGCTTTTAAATCCCTCCAGGAATGGGGAGTCCACCTGGGCAGCCAATTCCAATGCCTGACCACCCTTTCAGTGAAGAAATTTTCCCTAATATCCAGCCTAAATCTCCCCTGGCACCACTTGAGGCTCTTTCCTCATGCCTTAGAGCAGGAGAAACTTGCAGCTGGATCCAAGGAGGTGAGGACACAGGTAACGAAGGGCACAAAAAGGAGACACAACATGGTGTGAAAATGGACTTGTGGGAGCCCAGAACACACTGAGCTTCTTCTCCACTCATTTCTGAAATTCCCACCAGCTCCTGCATTACCTCCTGTGCTGAATTGCCTTTGCAAAGCCAGAGGGGAGGATATTGGTTTGGCTCCTGCTGGGTTTGGTGCTGATCCCACAGCACAACTGCCAAGCCCCCGGAGCATGGCCATCCCCAAATCCTCAATGTCCCACCCCAAAATCCACCCTGCTTCACCTGCACAGCCCCTACCCTGCGGGAGATCTTGATTTTCTTGGTGCAGCCGTGGAACAGGTCCTCCAGGGACACGTAGAGATCCCGCACGATGGGAGGGTCGCGCCGCACCGCCCCCCGGCCCCGGGGCCCTCCGAAGGGCAGCAGCACCTCCGAGCCATCCTCGGCAAAGAACTCTGGGTGAGGGAGCAGAGGAACAGCCCCTCGCCCGGGTCAGAGCTGGGGGATCCTCTGGAGCCCTTACCACCCATCTTCTCCCACCCACAACCACCTGGAGAGGTATTTTTTCCAGCCTTGCTTCCCTAATCCTTCTTCTTGATGGAAATTGTCCCAGGGAAGGGTGACAGGAGCAGCTGTGGAAAGCTGACAGCCTGAACATGTACCTCCAGGCCTCTCCCCCACCCAGGATGGGGGAAATCAGGGTCTAACCTCCAAGCTCCAGAGAGATCTGGGAGCAGCTGGGCAGGGAAACATTCCTGGAAAGCTTAATGCTCTGAGCTGGCAGCAGTCATGGAATCATGGCAGTCATGGACAGACCCCAGCCACCCTCAAGGCTCCCAACCTACCTGCAAAGGGGTTGTCCCCACCAAAGAACTCCCTGAAGACTTTGTCAGGGTTGTTGTGGAACACATATCCGACACTCCAAGGGTTGTCGCTCGCCAGCTCCAAGGGGATGCCTCCTTTGAGCCCCTCTTCCCCAAACTTGTCGTAGATGCCTTTCTTCATGGCTTAGGGGAAAAGAAGGGTTTGGGAATGACTGTGCTGAGGGAGAGCCCCAGCCTGAGATCCAGGTTTTGCTTGGGTGGAGGCTGGAGAAGAGGATTCCCGGGAATAGGGGAGATGGACATGGGAGTGTGTGCCAGTTCTGGGTCACAGAGCTGGTCCTTCCAGGGACCAGGAATTCACACTCCCTTCCAGCCCCTCCTGCCCCTAAAATCAGTGGAAGGGAACATTCCCCACTTACGGTCGCTGAGCACATCGTAGGCCTCTGCCAGCTGCTGGAACCTCTTGGGGCCCCAGGGCTCCTTGCATTTTAATGGATGGTACTTCAGAGCCAACTTCCGATAGCTAGGGATCACAGGATGGGTTGGGTTGGGGGGGACTTTAGAGCCCTTCTGGTTCAAACCCCCTGCCTTGGGCAGGGGCACCTTCCACTATCCCAGGCTGGACAGGGCTTGGAGCAATTTCCAGGCACCCTTCTCCCCCATCCCAATCCCCGCTGTGGGGCACAGCAGGAGGCCAAGGACAGCCACTCTCGGGGCCACCCCCCTCCCACCGCCACCCCCCGGGTCCCCAGGCTGCCTCCCGGCCCAGGGGGTCTCTCTGATGCCGGGGGTCCCTCACGCCTTCTTGATGTCGTCGGCGGTGGCCCCGCGGTCCAGCTCCAGCACAGCGTAGTAGTCCAGGCCCATGGCGTCCTGTTGCTATAGCGACGGAAGGACTTCCGGTCCCTGCCGCTCGGTGCATCACGGGAAACGTAGTTCTCCTGTTCACTTCCGCACTCTGCCTGGGCTCCACTCATACCTTCCCCTCTCATTACCTCGTTTTCTTAAAAATCCCCAAGTTTTCATGGAAACGCACATGTTAACACAGGTATTATCAAAGCTGCGGCTTTATTTCACTCCATACTATGACAGTCACTTTCACTGTGCCCCCCCCTCCTTTATTTCTTTATTTTCCCCCACTACAAACAGCTTTCAGCACTGGAAATGAAACCACAACATCATTGCAACACAAAATCCTCTCTAAATTAAAAATTGATCCCAGTTGTGTCGTAGGAAAAAATATGACCTGGTACTAAAACACTGTGTTTGGAGTCTGGTCATCACAACAGCCTCAAACTTGTACACACATCCCAGGAAAATCAGCTTGGAAGAGCCTTTCCAACACATTTCTCCATTATTCAGCCCCTTCAAACATTTAAAGGTCAGAAAGTTGGTATCTCCTCACTATCCCATCCCTGCAGCATGTGTAGATTTCCTTCTCCCAAGAAGCCACCTGAAGAAGACAGGGAAAAAAGCAGTATTTACACAAGGTGTTTTCCAAGTGACAATCCCCAGTGAAATCCGCAGAGGTGAGCTTTCTCTTTGGACTTTTACAAAGAGAAGAGCAGGGGAATGCTTGCTGGGACAATCCTAAGGGTAAAAGCAATGGTGCTGCCTGATTGTCCCAGCACCCTTAATCCACATGTTTTATAGGAACACAGCTCTGCCAGAGCTGCTCCAACTCCACCATTCCGCTCAGCTCCTGCACGAGGGAGATAAAGCCAGGGAATTCTGCAGCGGATTTCTTTATGCAAAATATTAGGATTATTCAGGCGTGCAAAACAAAGATAAGCTCCAAACTCAACTGTGTGAAGGAACCTGCTGAGGTAAAAAGCCTGAGGTAAAGGCAGCTGTCTCCTGAGTGGAATCAGCTCTCCCTGCCCACTTTCTCCTCAGGGATGTCCTGTGTTCCTCACCTTGTACACAGGGTCACAGTCAGCCTCGGTGAGATCCAGGACATAATCCAGGTCTTGCTGGACAATGAAGCAGGTGCCATCCCCTGCAAGGAAGGTGCAGCAGCCAATTAGGGAAACAGCCCACACTCTTAATTACAAATGAAGTTCCATTGGGAAAAGGCTCCAGTGGGTGACATATGCCTTGGAGGCCACATTTTGGAAGGACATGCAGGAGGTTGGGGGTGGAAATCCCAAGGCAAAGGGGCAAGAGAATAATGCCCAAAGAGCACAAAGCTCATTGACTTGATTATAGGATTTCTACAGGCATTAACAGCACAGGAATTACCTTGGCTAGCAATAAATCCATCTCGGTAAGGGTGCAGGGAAAGCACGGGTGCTCCTGATCTGTGGATCACCTGGATTGGAGAACTAGGAAAAGGAGCAGAAACAAGGGATGAGGATTGTTGCCTGGAGAAACTGTGGCTGCCTCATCCCTGGAAGTGTCCAAGGCCAGGTTGGATGGGGTTTGGAGCAGCCTGGGATAATGGAAGGGAGTGGAACTGGATGAGGTTTAAGGTCCTTTCCAACTGTAATCATTCCATGATTCTTTCCTATGATGAGTTAGCAGGGAACACCAGTAAAACCCCACAGCTCAGTTCCAGTCCTATGCTGGAATGAGGATCAGGATAAATGTCAGAACCCTACAAGGACACTCAGGTGAAGGAGTGGAATGGGCTGTGCTTTTGTGGGGGGAATATTGATGTTAAGAAGTTTCCTGCCAAATTTACCTATATATGTGTACATAGATTATATAGATATAAAATCATACAGATATTTCTATAACACAACACACAGTACATAACATAATGCAAGAGGCTCAGGAGCTCACAGTGCCACAGGATGTGTCCCTTGGAAGTGGCACTGCCTGCCAGCACCCTCTGCTTGACTCTCTTTTGCCAGCTAAAACACCGGTTGTTTAAGGACCTGCAGCCCCAGGCACACACTCACTTTGTGTTCCTCACATCCAGCTGGTAGATGTTCCCATCCTGAGTCCCTGCCAGGATGTAGGTACTTGACAGGAATGTGCAGCAATTGAAGGCATCAGATCCAATGAAGAGGAACACCTGAGAATTCAGGAACAAACCAAGTGTCAGATACATGGGACACCCAGGAGAGGGAAGCAATAATTATTTAGAAGACAGGACACCTGGCACTGTTTAATTTTAAAAAATGTCTTCCCCATTCCCAAGTTAAATCCTGAGCAATTCTTAACTCTTCACATAAATATCTGTCTAGGAGGAAGGAGAGAGAGCATCCTTTTATTGCACCAGGCTTTGGGCTCTCCTCCAGTTTAGATTTAACCTGGCCCAATTTCCCATCCCAGTGCTCTGGCAGTCCCAGCTCCTTACTGGCTGCCTGCTCTGCAGTCCCACTCCTTGAAGCTTCTTGTCCTCTCGAGCCAGCAGCAGGATCTTCCCTTCTGTCCCAACCTCACGTTCACCTGACAAGAGGAGAACAGGAAATTCCAGCAGTGGCTACACAACAAATCTTGATGGGATCCAAACCCAACAGTTTGGATCACCCCTGCTGAATTGTGGCAACATTCCTCCAGATCCCAACACACCAGGAAGGCTAGTAATCAAGCAGAGCTCAGCCTTCATCACTCAAACTGCTGGGTATGGCTCAATTCTACCCAGGATTGGAGTGCTCTGTTGCCTTCCCAAGGTGGTACAAGGGCATGGAGCAGCATTACAGACACTTGGGATTACTGGTGACACACCTAAGCAGTTTGGGACAGGGAATGAAGGGGAATTTTAAGAGAAAGGCCCTTACTGGGAGGTTTCTCAGGTGTGCCCAGGTTCAGGGAGTCGTCAGCAGTGCCCACGGCGATGCCATTGACAGGAGAGCCACAGTCAGCAATGACACCCAGGCAGGCAGATTTCCCACAGTCCCAGAGACGGGCAGTGCCATCCCTGGAGCAGGACAGGACATTCCTTCCCCGATCCACAATGGCAGTGTCCAAAATGCCTGCATGAAAGCAAAGACTGTGTTCATACAGACCTGAAAAGCACCTCATTTCCCAAGGTGAACCCAACTACTGGCTCCAAGCCACTGTCCCCAGTGACACCAGTCACACACAGACAAGTTGTGCATCTAGAAAGAGGTGCCTGTGGAAGGCAGCAGCTCCCAGAATACCTCACAGAGTGGAACCACCATCTGGTACAAAGAGAAGATATCATCAATCAAATGACCAGCAACACCTCATCTCAGCCTGAGCTGATGCCACACAAAATTAACCTCTAATTTGGGCAGCCTGGCACCTTTGAATGTTCCCAACTTCACCCTTGGATAATACCCAAAGCAGCATCCCTGTTATCCAGCTACAGCAACATCCAAAGAGCAGTCTCTGCTGGCATTAAGATCCCTTAACTACTTTATTTTACTGTGGGCTGTCAAATCTGGATCTGAAAAATGACAGGTTTTTTAGCAGGGAACAGTCAGGTGGTCAGGAGATTTAATTGGCACTTTTCCTACAGCAGCTCAAATGACAGGATAAGCCAAGCAAACAGACTGCAGCAGTTTGGGCTGGAGGAATAAGCAGTGACTAAAGTCACCTTGAGACAGACTGGCAGTATCACTCTGACCAAGGCTCTGTCACGCCACCAGGTTTGGTTAGGGGATGTCTGTGCCAAAGCATTTTCAATCCACATAAATAGATTATAAAATGGCTTGGCTTGGAAGGGACCTTGAAGATCAAATTCCAACTCCCTAACCATGTAAGAACAATGGTAGGTTTAGCACAAATGGGTTTTAGAGTTAATCAAGTTTAGGGCAGCCAGCCACGGGGTTTATTAACCTCTCAGTCAAGCCCAGCACCTTGGGGGACAGGGAAAACCAGAGCTTGGACACAGCAGTTGGTGGCTTAGGGAAAAGATAGTTTGGGGCAGAGTTTGGGGCATCTGATGCCACATTCCAGACATCAAACACATAGTGCAGCAGGCTGGCAACTGAACATCAGCCCTGGAGTGCAAGGCAAGCACACACACAGCAAATGAAGCATTTTAAGGGCTCTGTACCTCCTTTGTGACCTTTAAATGTTACTACACAGCTGGCATCTTCTGCTGACCAGATCTTTAGCTGGGCATCCATTCCCCCACTCAGAACCACGAGGCCCGATGGGAAAAACCTGCAACAATTCACATCATACACATGGCCTTCCAAAAGTCTCTGGAAAAACAAAGAACTACATGCTAGTTCCATTGTCATCATCCTCATGCCGAGCAGTTGTTGAGTTATGACACTGGAAAACTTGGCATTCTCACATGGACAAAGGATCAAGCTCAGATCCTCGGGGTTTGTGTTGCTGGAATGGGCTGGTCTGAATTTGGGGCAGTCAAAGAGGTGACTTTGGCCCTCCCTCTACCATTTGAGCAGCTAATTACATAGCAAAATATACTTGATTTGTGCCTAATTACAGGTTAAATGTCTTGATCCTCTGCCAAACAAGGAGCTGACAGGTCAAGCTCCACAAGCAACACCTTCATTGGGAAGGCCACAAGCCAGGATGTGGCTAATCCAGCACAGAAACATTTTTTCCTCCCCTCTTGTCTACTGCAGAACAAATTCAGTGCTTGTACCATGCAGGTTAAGGGCTGTCAGTGACCTCCTATTCCTAAGTATCTCTCTGAGCAGCATTCCCCTTGGGAGAAGTCACTTTTTCCAACAGACTTGACTTAAAGCCTCCAAGATGCCCAATTTCAATAAGCTTTTCATTAAAAAGCCAGATTTTTCACAGGGTGTGGACAGCCTGACCAAAGTCATGGCCACAGGACTTCAGGAATGTCACAGACAACACAAAACATCCAAGCCAGATGCTCTTACTCTTATTTCTCCATTTGCAGCCTGCCAGATTTTCATGGTCCCATCTGTGCTGGTAGACACACCCAGTCCTCCACCACTGGAAATATCAAGGCAGGTAATCTGCAGGAAGGTAAAAGCACCAAGAATTAGCTTTATGTATTTATGTATACAGACATTTCTGCTCAAGAACCTTATTCTGTGCAAGGGAGACTTGCTAAGTATATTCTCTGCCTGTGACTCTGCAAGGCAGGGAGAAAAAGGAATGCTGAGTCTGAAGCCTGCACAAGAGCAGTTGTATTTGTGGTTTATCCCTGAATTCCAGGTGGGAGAGAAATCTGGACTTTTCTAGAAGTCCCTGCAAACAGATGAGAAATAAGAAAAGAGCTCAAGATAACTGGCCTGACTCACAAGCCCCCAAAATATGCTTTATTTATGAAGACAAACTCATAGCCTAAATTTGATGAAACACTGAACCAAAATGAGTTTTTATACAAACTGGGGTCAGTTTGGGGTCCCTCAGAAGGACGTTGAGTGGCTGGAGTGTGTCCAGGGAAGGGAACAGAGCTGGGAAGGGTCTGGAGCACCATGAGAGGTTGAGGGAGCTGGGAAAGGAGCTCAGCCTGGAGCAAAGGAGGCTCAGGGGGACCTTGTGGCTCTGCACAACTGCTGACAGGAGGGGACAGCTGGGGGGTCAGGCTGTGCTCCCAGGGGACAGGGGCAGGATGAGAGAAAACTGCCTCAAGCTGTGCCAAGTTGGACATCAGGAGGAATTTCTTCCTGGAAAGGGTTGTTAAACACTGAAAGGGGCTGCCCGGGGAGATTTGGAATCCTCACCTCTGGAGGTGTCCAAGGAAGGACTGGACGTGGCACTCAGTGCTCTGGACTGGTGACAAGGTGGGGATTGGGCATAGCTTGGATTCGATGATCTAAGAGGTCTTTTCCGACATTAGGAATTCTGTGATTCTGTGAGTTGCACTTGCATTGCTTTTTTAAATTGCATTTGCAAGCTATGGATGGGAAAAAACCCGCTTCAGTGGTAAAACCCACGGACAGGAGTAAGAAATGCAGATGCACCGTGAGACAGACAGACGTGTTCCTGCTCCAGCCAGGACAGGGTTAAGCTCTCCATCAGCAGCAGGGGCAGGGCCAGGAGCCGGATGTTTCCCGATCCCATCTCTCCATGCGCCGGCGGGAAAACTCCCTTCTTTCCGGCGTTTCTTCTTTCCGACCGGGTGCCTAGCATCGCTCCTTGTCCCACTGCTGCTCCCAGGGAGTTGTTCTGGCCTCAGTCTCCGATCGCTGCCTTTGGTGTGCCCAGTTTCCCTCTCCAGCCTCCCGGGGGGAGCGAGCGGCGCAGGGCGTGCCCGCTGGAACGCTAATTTCGGGAATACCATCCCCAAACCACCGCAGCCGAATCCGGCGCCCATCGTGCCGCACCGAGGGAGAACAGCTGTGCCCACAGCGGGTTGGATGGAAATTTGAGCTGAGGGTTCGGTGTTGGTACAGCCGCCCTCACCATGTGGCTCAGTGTGCCCTTAGTGCTGTGGTACCTAGGCAAGTTTGTAATCCCCTATGTGGTGCTGATATCGTGCTTTCACAGGTTAGCGAGATGGTTCAAGTTTCTTCTCTACGTGGATTATGTGGTATCAACTTGTGACATGATATACTACCTCCAGGAGACCATTAATAACCGTTCTCTGTCCGTGGGGGAAACAGGGGATAATAATTTTCACGTGCCTTTCACCGCCTTTTCCTTTTTCAAGGCTCTTAGAGCAGCTCTTGAGAATAATGGACTCCTTCCAGATGTTAAGGAAGGCATATTCTGGTCGCTCCTTATCCTCTCTGGGGTCTGCATGATCTTTATAGATACAAAGTTAAAAGAGATTTCTAGGAGATCAGGTAATGACGAATGGCACGGAAGGTGGGAGAAAATCGGCCAGGTTTTGAAGGAGTATTCAGCTCCAGTGGTTTGGGAATTCACCCCTGAACAAATAGAGGACCCTGTAAGGGTGGCAGAATATCTGAAAGAGAAACGCTGCAGTGGTTCCAGGGAGGAGCAACTCACTGCACTGTGCTGGGGCCTGGCTACTCTTTATCGGACACTGCTGGATACCAGGCAGTCCCCTCAGGGCGAGGAGGGGCAAAACAGACCAACAGCTGCACCAGAGCAACAACCCGTGCCAAGAGCAGTCACTCCTGAACAGAACACATCCAACACCCAGGCAGTTCGCTTACAGAGGGATGAAGAGGAACCAGAGTCCTCAGAACAGGAGGAAGAGACAGAACCAAAGGTAACGGATGAACCAGAACATGTGCTGCAAAAAATGTTTAAGCTGCTACGTATCCAACTACGTTTCGCTGCGCTTCTGAACAGAGAGGCAGACCCAACCAGCGAATCCCAACGTAAGCTGCAAGATATCCGATCCAATTTCACCCGCCGGCCAGATCTGACCTTAATGCTCTGGCTGGCTGACTGCTGGCTTTTAGGGGCCAATACAGAAGTGTTCCTAAACAGAAACGAAGCCAAGCAGCTGGGACCTCTGTCCTGGGATTCAGCCGTTGACTGGGGGATTTCGAGAAGGACAGGAACTCTCAGCCTCTGGACACGAATCGTGTCAAGTATGAGGGACGCGTACACTGGGGATGAGGTGATCGAGCACCGGGACAGGTGGAACAACAAGAAGGAAGGTTCTAACTACCTGACAGAACTGATGATGGTGGACATACTCTATGGGAACTCACTGAACAAGAAGTGCCTTTACAATCCAGACGGGGCCTACTGCACCTGGCGCATGTGGGACACGTTCATAAAGAGCGCGCCGCCGTACTACGCCAAGGCGCTGTCGCTGGTCTCGTGGCACAGGAACCTAACGGTGGCACAATTAAAGGACTATATCTACGCCTACGGATATGAACCCTTTCCCCTGCTACAGATCAGCTTCTTCAAGGTGGAAACGCAGCCCAAGGAAGATGCAGCCCCCAGTGATGATCCCTGCACAATATGCCACGACGAACTAGGCAGATACTCCTTTAAACTGAGGTGTGGGCATGAATTCCACAGAGAGTGCATCAAGACATGGCTCCAGGGGCATTCCAACCTCACCTGCCCCATCTGCCGTGTCTATGCTGTCTTACCTAAAGACGTCCCTGAGCGTCCTGCAGGGAACAACTCCAAACGTTACCAAGCCAATGCTTGAAAAAGGTCAGTGTTTTAGAAGAGCTCCCAAAGAAAAGTGTTGAAGAGACCAAGGTCTTAAAGAATAGACTGGATTGATTTCATAAGACTCAGAAGTGCAAGTGAAAAAATGGCTGCAGGAGGAAAAGAAAAAATCAGAAGAATTTAAAAGTGGATACCTATGATAGGGATTGGAAGAGCACCGATGACAAGGAAAAGCAGTATAATGGATATAAATATGTATCTCAAGACATTTAGGAGGGACAGCCTTTGATTAAGGGAATGATTCCCATGTTTTTGTGTGGATAGATACAGTTGGGAGTATGGGATCTGAGCGTGAGTAGATGGGATAGAATAGGGGGTACAGAATGTCCTGGTTTTGGCCAGGACAGGGTTAATTTTTACAGGAGCAGGGAGGGGCATGGGTTATTTGGGATATTCGATGGCATAGGTTCTGGGTTCCTTGTGGTGAGCAATCTCTACATTCTGTTAATTACTATTTTTGTTACTGTTTCTTATTCCATTGCTGTTCTCAGTAAATTTTTCTTATCTCAAACCCTGATCTTTGTCTTTTGTGCCTCCAATCCCCCTTTCCATCCTGCTGCAGGGAGAGGGGAGAAGGAGGGAATGGCACGTGGTTCAGGGTGTTTCAGTGGGAACACCATTCCTTAACCACAAGATCCTATTTCCATTCCAACCCCTCACACACAAATCCACACTCCAGGCCACCCCTCACCACAAGGACACCACAGACAGGGATGTGTTGTGAGAGTTCCCAGTCACATCCAGGGATTCCCACCTCACAAAGCTACTCACACTTTTCTGATGAATCCTAGAAAAACTTGTGTATGGAGCCAGGAACTTTGTGGACACGTTTTCGTGAGGACAAGAAATGAGGATGCTTTTCTAGGGGAGGAAAGAAAGGGATAAAAGGAATTAGTAATGCTGTGAAGTCCTGCTGAAACAGGTTGCTGAGGCAGAACTGAGACCTGGACCCAGCTGTGGTATCCCAGAGCCTAAAAACTGATGGAGGGATCAGTGTGAGGCACATCTCCTCAGCATGCAGGTGGGAAGGGATGGCTGCTCCAGCCTGGCCAGCCATAGCCCTGTGGGATGTTACAGACCAGCTCCAGGGCTCTGCACAGCGGGAGGCTTGGGGTGGCTGGACAGGACCATGCAGGGACTGGGTGACAGCTTCAGTTGTCAGAGCTAAATCCCCTCTTTGTGCACAGAGGGTGATCACCAACCCCTTTCCCCCCAGCCCTGGCACCTTGGTGACTTCCCCGACCACGAATCCCTCGGAGGCCACGATGTCTGGGACGCCATCGGAGCTGAGCCCGCGCCGGGTGACACTGCCATACAGGGTGGGCTTCCCTGGGGGACAGAAGCCGTCAGCTCCAGCACCCTCACAGCCCAGAGCCCCTCAGCCCATCTGCCCCAATACCCAGAGGGACCCCAAATGTCCCCACCCCTCCCAACTCACAGGGACCCAACCACCCTCACCTCCTTCTTACCCCCAGAGACCTCAAACAGCCCCATCCCCTCCTAACCCACAGGGCTCCCAAATGACCCCAACCTCTTTAAAACCAAAGGGACTCCCAAACCACCCCAATCCCTTTTAAACCACAGGGCACTCCAGCACCCTCCCGCCACCAGCCCCTACCCCACAGGGTATCCCAGCCATCCCCACCCGTTTCTGCACCGCAGGCTCCTTAAACACCCTTCACCCCCAGGACCCTCTCGATCCTCCCCGATCCCCTCTCGTCCCCAGGGCTCCCCCGAGGCCTCCTCAGGCCACTCACCGGGGCTGCGGCAGCTCAGCCACGCCTCGCCCTCGTCCCTGCTGCAGAGAGAAGGGGCCGTAAGTGGGGCAGGGACAGGGACAGGGACAAGGACAGGGACAAAGAAAGGGACCGTCCCCACCTCAACGCGCGGCTCCAGTCGCTCTGGATCCGCAGCGTCGCCGCCATCTTTACCAAGGTAACAGCGCCAACTTCCGCCTCGCTACTTCCCGTCGTCCCCCGCGCGGTAGGGTGGAGCCTACCAATCAACGAGCGCAGCCGCGGCCACGCCCTGCCCCGGAAGTGCCGCGCCGGGCTCCCGCCTTAAAGGGGCTGCGCTGGTATGGAGGGTCTGCGGGGAATGGGGACCCTTGGGAGGATGAGGTGTCGGGTGAAGGGGGACGCTGGGCACCCGTGCTGGGGTAAGGTGCACGGAGAGGGTACCGAGCACCCACTCGGGGGTGCTGAGCCGCTCGTGGGGTGCGGAGGGCTCAGCGCGCTGCCTGAAGGACAGCACCGAAAGGACAGCACCGACTCCCCCGTTCCCTGAAGGACAGCACCGAAAGGACAGCACCGACTCCCCCGTTCCCTGAAGGACAGCACCGAATCAACTCCCCCGTTCCCAGCTGTCCCATGGCGAAGGCTGGGCACGCCTGGAGCCGAGCGGCGGCGGAGCAGGGCGAGGAGGAGGAGGAGGGCGAGGACCCCGTGGATGCCATGATCGCGCGGACCGGCTGCCTGGAGCAGCACCGGCGGGTGCAGGAGTGCATGGCGGAGCGGCAGGACTGGCGGCACTGCCAGGCAGAGCTCCGCGCCTTCGGGGCCTGCATGGCCCGGCGGCAGCAGCGGGAGCGCGGGGCGAGCCCGGCCCAGCCCACGGACTGACGCCGCCCGGGACTCCCGACAGCCCCACGGGAATGGGGGGAGCTGTGCCATTCGCCCCTTTCTCGGTGGTGTTTTTTTATCCAGGTGTTGGGAAACGCATACGGAATTAAATCTGGTGGCATTTGGCATCCCTCGGCTTCATCTGTGCCAGTGGGATAACTGGAAATTTGGAGGGGGTGGCTGGTTTGGAGGATGCAGCATCAAGCTGTGCCAGGGGAGGGTCAGGCTGGACATCAGCAGGAATTTCTTCCTGGAAAGGCCTGTTCAACATTGGAAGGGGCTTCCCAGGGATGTTTGGGGTTCCTGTCCCTGGAGGTGCCCAAGGAAGGAGTGGACATGGCATTCAGTGCTCTCAGCTGGTGACAAGGTGGGCATCAGGCACAGGTTGGACTCCATTTACCCAGAGGTCTTTTCCAACCAAAATGATTCTGTGATTGTGGACTTCCAGCCCAAAATGTCTCAGTCTGGGAGCATTCACAGCACCCAGGCTGGATCTTGGCTCCAGAACAGCCCTGCTATGGATCTTTACTCCATGTCCTTCTCTGTGCCATCCCAAGGCTCTTCCCAGCAGTGAAAACCTCATCTCCCACAGGATGGGATTTTTGGGGAGAGGATTTGTTGCCTGGGAAGATGCAGTAAAATTAGGAATGGGAGAAGAAGGGATTCTCATCTGACCACCACTTCCTGGCAAATAAGCCAAGAGAATACAAATAAAATTGCTTTTGGGGGTCTGGAAAGGGAAGAGCACCCATGGCTTTTGCCAGAAGGAAGGTTCCAGGCTATTTCTGATGGAAGTGGGTGCTGGGAATGCTGAGGGGCTGGGTTCCAGCACTGCTGGCCAAAATCACAGCAGGCATGGAAGTGCAAGCAACACCTGCACAGCCCCAGTTTGGGGGAAATAATAAAGAATGCATATTAAAGTGTTAAATAATTTTCCCTCTTTTTCATGAGCTGGTCCTTAGAAGAGGAGAAAAATAGCCTCCAAACAAACCAGTTTCTGGAACAGTTTCTCTTGGCATCCATCAGATTTGGTTATAACAGTTCCTGGGATTGTTGCAGCACAGCATTATTGACTTGCAGAGATTTCTGCAGAAATTCCCACCTATCAAAAGCAAAATAGGCAGGAATTAAATTTAAAAAAAAAAATGAAGGAAAGAAAACCCACATCCCATTGTGGCACCTTCACTCCCAGTACAAACCAGTCAGATAGAACACATTATTTATTTTTATTGAAACAAGCTGGTGGCCAACAGTGGGAATTCCTTCCAATTCACCGAGTTACCAGTACAGTGCTCATGGAATCACCCTCTGGAGGCTGGAAAAGCCCATGGATTCTGGAAAAGCCACTGTTCCTCACCTCAGGACATCTGTGCCAGCAGCTCTTCCAGCTCTGGTCGAGACTTCAATCGGCTCTTGAAATCAGCTTCCGTGTGCTGTGGAGGGAGGGAAAACCACCACAAATCAGGATCACACAAACCCTCTCCCAAAGAGAATCACTTGAGAGTGGAAAAACTAAAGGCTTAAATGTCCTGTAAACCCAGGGAGTGGGAAGCCACTCAGTGATGGAAAACTGTTGGGCTTGTCATGGAAAATAAGCTGGATGCTCCTCCCAGAGGAAATTCCATCAAAACAGGACACAGCATTTGGGATTCCAGTCCCAGCTTTGCTCTCAGCTGCTCCATGATGTTCCTGGTGATTCCCAGGTAAGAGGTGGAGAAGGACTGCTGAAGTGAAACATTCCCTTACAGCTCACAGGGAATCTGTGGCACAGAGTTCCTGTGGCACTAATTAGAGGAGGCTAAATGGGAAATGAAACACTCATTGAGAATTGGAAACAATGGCTTTCCATGGATCAGGGGGGGCTGGATCTTGGAGATCCTGGGAATCCCTCAGTCTAGAGCAGACAGTAGGGTCAGGACCAGGTCTGTGTTTTCAAAGCAAATTCATGGCATGGATCATCTCTGCTTCCTAAAGGGAAAGGTGCTGGGCAATGTAAATGTACCTGTTTCACTAACAGATGGACCCCCTCAGGCTGGTTACTCTGAATGATCTCCAGGAGTATGGGAGCAAACGTTGAACTCAAACCACGGATCTGAAAGGAGAAATGACAGAGCTGCAGGACAACAATCCCAGGATAGGTTGGGTTGGAAGGGACCTTGAAGCTCATCCAGTGCCAGCCCCTGCCATGGGAGAGAGGGGCTTCCACTGTCCCAGGTTGCTCCAAGCCCCATCCAACCTGGCCTTGGACACTTCCAGAGATCCAGGGGCAGCCACAGCTGCTCTGGGCACCCTGTGCCAGGGCCTCCCCACCCTCACAGGGAACAGTTTCTTCCCAATATCCCATCTAACCCTGCAAGTTTCTTCAGTCACCTATCCCTTAACATTACTTTTCTATCCCTCATATCAATTATTCTGCAGAAAATAGGAAACAAATCTTCTGCCTCAAAAACATAAAGACAGGAAACCCTCCTGGGCTTCTACCTTGGGAGCAACACTCAGCAAAAAACCTAATTAGACTTTTTGCTTTCATTTATGTCCAAATGATGCCTTTCATCTGTTAAACGTTTGAGGGGTTTGGGGAGCCTGCAATGGGAAGTGCTGCAGGAGAATCCCAGCACTGTCAGCAAATCCCAGCTCCTACCTGGACAACCCTCTGGTGGGTGGTAAGGACTGCATCCAGCTGCATTTTGGATCCTCGCTCTTCCAGGAACAGCACCTCGTTGGTTTTGGTGGGCATGGCATAGCTGCAGGAGCCAGAGGGCAGTGCTTAGGACAGGCAGGATATTCGCACTACTTTACAGGAATGAGTCAACCTCCACGGCAGAGAATGGGAAAGGAGATTAACTTTGCACGGGAAATTAATTATGCAAAGGATGTATCTTGCAAATCAGGCACTGGCAGAGGCTGGGTGTTTTGCTGGAAGGAGATAAGGGAGAGGCTCTGCAGCACCACTGCCAGCAAAAACCTGGATTAGCTCCAAACACCAGCCTGAGAACTTTTAACTTCATAGTGCAAGGAAGGCAACAGTTCTGACTTATTTTGTCTTTTGGGACAGAGCTAAAAACTGCTGCTGCAATGCACCACTCAAAAGACATTGTTTACACCTCAGATTTGATGGGAATGTGACTGGGAGTGGATCAGACTCTGCTTAACACTCGGTGACCTCAGCCTCCTCATCCCCATTTCCACAGCTACATCCAAGCTCCATCCTACTGCCCACCTTTCCCCTCAATTTCCAGTCTGAAAGGGCAATTCCTTTCTTTCTGTACTCACTGAACCAAGTCCAACCCCAGAGGGCACAAGTGAAAATACATTTTATAGTCACCACTGGTTTTATTCCCTGATGGCTGCTCAATGCTTTCCCCAGTGCCTGCAGCTCCTTGGGAGCACTTCAGGCACCAAGGTGCTGCCTAACATTCCTCAGGCATTAAAACCAGTGGAGTTGCTGTTGGGATACACCTATTTTGGAGAGCTAAGATGCTCCTGAAGCATCTTCTCCTCCTAAACTGAAGTAGCAGGAAGCTCACCCAGCACCTCAGGGCTTTCCCAAGCTCATTCCAGTTTGGACAACCAGGATGACTGGATCAAACAGGTGAGGGGCAGGTAAGAGATTTGGATTTACACCCAAATGGGAATCTCTCAGGGAGACTTGACTGTGCCCTGGTCTGCAGGGGGACATAACCCAGAGGGACAGAGCTCCTCATACCTCTCGTTGACCCGGATGGAGAGCCGGTTGCAGAGTCTGTGGACATGCTGAGCAAAATGCTCCACCAGGCACAGATCATAAGAAGTCATCTGGATATTGATATCTCCATACTGGTACTCAGTGCCAGCATCGATCTCTTTCATCTGCACTTTTTCTTTTTTCCTCTTTGGAACCTGTTTGCCAAAAGAAAAAAAAAACCCAGAAAATGTATCCGGTTTGAACATGCTGGGAATAAAGGTTCAGATCTTGGGTGGAGTCACTGTGATTAGTTTCTGCTAGAGGAACAAAAAAAGGAGTAGAAACAGTAGAAATAAACCTCTTTTATTTCTGCTTTTTATTTCAGTTCCTGCCTACATGGCTTGTTGTTGTTTCCTCCTTCCACAAAAAATGGATGTCTTTCCAAATCTCAGGGAATGTGAAAAGGTTACACACAAATAAGACCTGCTCACAATATTCTGGAATAGTTTAGGTGTTAAATTCAGCATCAGGAAGAGGTTCCTCCCTCCCACAGCTACTCATTAACTTCCACAGGAATGTACTGGACAGAAGAAAGCAATTCTGCAGTGGTGAGTGGGCACTTCATGGGATCATGGAATGGTTTGGGTTGGAAGGGACCTTAAAACTCATCCTGTCCCACCCCCTGCCATGGGCAGGGACACCTTCCACTAGCCCAGGCTGCTCCAAACCCCATCCAACCTGGCCTGCTGGGATGGGACATCCATATGCTTCAGGATTACCTTGGGAAAGCAAGCACACAGGGAAGTCCTTCTGCTTACCTCCTTTGGGAGCAGGTATTTGAACTTCCCAATTCCATGTGTAGGTCGGGACCTGTAGGACCTGTGGCAACCCAGGAGTGCATCACCTTCAAGTGAAAGCAGAGCAAATGTGTTTCCAGATGCAAACAAACACCTACAGGTACTTTGAGAGCCCCAAACCCACACTGGTGCCACAGAACACCATGGCTGGTGCCACTTGCTTAGCCAAGAACAGGGCAAAAAATAAGAAAATGTTAGGAAAAAACATATGGAAGTGGAAGAGCACCTGCTCAGGTTATTTAACCAGTCCAAAATTGGCTAAAAAAACCCCAAGGGGAAATACTAATGCTCCAATGTTTAATATTTATTTGAGGGAAGTGAAGTTTTGCCTCACATTGCATTAACAGAGCTTACCTGCAGCACACAGACGGTTTTCTCTGCATGTTGCTGCTCTGTAGGAAACAAGATAATGATTAAAAACTCTGTAGGAAACAAGATAATGATGAAAAGCTCTAATTTCCTCCCACCTATGGGAGGCCAATCTCCTTTCACAAAGTCTCTCCTGCCAAGTCCCCACATCCCATCAGTACAAAGATCTTCCCTATTTCCCATTCCACAGCCCTTTCAGCTCCCAGCTCAAAGTCTTACCTTCCCTTTTAGATTTTTTTTGGGGAATAAATAAGCAATTTTTTTGTCATGAATGTTTTCTCACCTGCTGGTGGCAAACAGCTGCCTGAGCAATGCTCCCTTCCCCGAGCACAGCACCTGGAATACAACAGGATGGCAGATCCTCTGAGAATTTTCACCAACACCTTCAGGTTACTACACCTCTGGGATAGGAGCCAAGGGAACGGCTGGAGCTGTGTCAGGGGAGGGTCGGGTTGAATTCAGGCAAAGGTTCTTCCCTCAGAGGGTGGTGGGACACTGAACAGACTCCCCAGGGAATGGTCACACCTCCAAGGCTGCCAGAGCTCCAGAAGTATTTGCACAACGCTCTCAGGGACAGGATGAGATGGTCTACCAACAACCCTCGTGCTTGTCCCACCTCCACACGGATGGAGCAAAACAGCCCATCCACCACGGCAAAGAGCCTTGCTGTCGCCAAGCCAGGGCAGGGGGATAAGCAGCGATGTCCCACATGTCGCAACGTAGAGGGACAGCGACCTGCCAGGGACCAGGGCGGCGAGGAGTGTAATGGGGAGGCCGCATGGTGTGTGAGTGTCTCTGCCCGAGCAGCAAGGCAGATCCAGGGCACGATCTCAAGGTCTGGATGCCCTCAGGATCAACCCCGCACCTCCTTCCGAACCCAAGCCAGGGCCTCCAGCAGCAGCGCTGGGGCTGCCCCAGCTGTCCCACGGCTATTCCTCCGTTCCTGTTCCTCCCTTTCCCTGTGTCCGCCCGTCCTTCCCCGTTCCCACTCCCCTCCCGCTGCCATCCCGCTACCTTCGGCACGGCCGCCATTATCCGGCGCTCAAACCGTTCCCCCTCAGTGCCTTGGTACGGCCCCGATCGGCTTCCCCCCCGTCCCACGGCTCCCGCCCCGCGTTCCGGCCACCGGCGCCTCCCGGGAGCTCTAATTTTCGGACAGCCCCGCCCTCCGCCCACTGCGAATTCCCACAGGCAACAATTTTTGGACAACCCGCGGGGCTGGCGCGGCCCTGGTGTGCTGAAGGAGGCGGCGGGGAGGGCGCGGCGTGTGGGCGGTAATGGCGGACACCTCGTTCTATCCTCCCACACGCAGTGGGCAGCGCCGCCACGCGGGAGCGGCGGAACAGCGCACCCCGCTCTGCGCCTATCACCGCGCGCCCCGCCAGTCACGGCCCGCCCTCCGCCAGTCCGCGCACACTGATTGGTCTGGCGCCACGTCAATCACAGCTCGGCGGCCATGTTGAGTGTGGCATGGCCACGTGGCGGTGCTGAGGTCGGTGCTCCGCCCAGCCCTAGCGTGGTGCAACCGCCACCTTGAGTGTGGCGTCGCGGCGGCCATTTACTTGCTCTTCAGTTTCTTTTAGAATTACTTAAAAAAAAAAAAATTAGAATTGCTAAATCCTAAACGTAGGAAGGTTGGGCTGGCGGGGAGCTCCGCCCTGGTTTTCCAGTGGGAGAGGAGGTGAGCAGGGGATCTGTCTGGGCAGAGATGGGCCTGTGCTCCTGTGCCCCCTGGGCCTGACAGTCCAGAGCTGTCAGGAGAACCCATCCGTGTCAAACTGCCGCTTCCACACAAACCTCAATTCCCCACAGCCTCTTTTCCCTCCTCCTGGCTCCCTTCTCTACAGTCTGGCTCCAGTTTCCCCCTTCTTCCATGGCAGACTCTCTGGAGCCCACATCCCTGAGGCCTGATCTTGGAGCTGTTCCCTGCTTGGCAGCTAGATTTTGGATCAGAATTTCCCTCTCTGCTGACTGATGGCTCCTCCAATTGCTCTCGCTGGAGCTATCAGAGCTCCTGATGGACTTTCTCCCTCCAGTTCATCCACGTGGCAAGTTCATCTGCTCTGGGATCCAGCCCTGTCCTGCATTTCTGAGTGCTTGGAGCTCCCAGAACATCCAACACCCCGATGTTCATCCCCGCTGTGCTGGTGCTTGGAGGGGACAGAAGGAATGTGAAAGGACAAGGTTTGTGTCTCCAGCTGCTTGGCACCTGGAGGGAACAGAGGGAATCCACGGGATGTTTGCTCTCTGCTCCATAATGCAAGGACACGTGTTCCCAGCTCCAGGTTGTGTTTTTCTGCCCCCAGGATGTGACAGAACTGCCCACGTGGATGTTGTCCTGCACTTTGATCCCACCTGGTGAGCCCTGGGCAGGGCCAGCCTGGGAATGACATTTGACTAAGGAGAACTGTGGGAGTCTGAGCTGGGTTAAGGATGGCACCCCTAATCCAGGAAACCTGGACTTTTCCCATGATCTTTGAAGCCTGAGGAAATTGAGGAGAGACTGCTGTTGCCTGGATGGGACTGGTTTTTAGGGAAAGCTGTGATGAGCATCATGATTAAGAGAGGGTGACTCCTAATTCCCTGCCCTCCAATGCTGTGTGCCCATGGAGTAGTACTGCACCCCTTAATTCCCTCTGCCCCTCCTTGGGACTCACCTTTCTTCAACCCACAAAACGTGGCTGACAGGGAGTGTTGCCCCAGGCTGAGTTTGGGTTGGCAGTAACAGATTGCAGGGATTCCCCTCCCAATGACTGGTTGTCCTCCAGTGTCTCCAAGAGAAACAAGTCCATCTCTCCACTGAGGAATGTCTGTGACATCTATCATAGATGGATACATTTTAAGGCCAAAAGGGACTGTTAAATCACAGAATTCCATCTCCTGCACATTGCAATCAATAGGTTTCCTGTGACTTATGGCTTTATGGAAGCAGATCACTCCTCTCTCCATGAAAGCATCTTTCTCACAAAGGCTCCTGCTCTCAATTTTCTCTGAATACAAAGATAGCGCTGCTTTTGGCAGCTTGTTCTGGTGGCTGAGCATCCTCTCTGTTAGGACACAGCCCTCATTTCCAGCTGCAGTGTGCCTTTCTTTGCCTTCTCCTTCATTTTGCAACCAGGGAGCCAAATCCCTGTTGCAGGAGCACAACTTCCAAACATTTTTGTGACATTTAGACAGAGAAGCTGAGGTGACTTGATGACTTCCTTTTTCTGTACCACATTTAAAAAAAATCCAGGAAGCTTTTCCTTCTTTTTAAGGCTTCCCAGCCCTTGCCTCCACTTCTTTTCAGAGTCATCCAATGATGAAAGCAATCAAGAAGTGTTCAAATAGATCTTAGAAGAAAACCTCTGTTTCGCGTGTCTCCTCCTCTGCCTCCAGCTGTTGTTTTCCCTGGGATGCGTGGGAAAGATCCTGGAATGCCCCCTGACACATAAACAAGGACAAGGATCTGTATTTAATATTTGAAGTCATGTCAGGCTGGTCTCTGCCGGTCTGGATTCCCTTTCTCCGTGGTGCAGGAGAGCAGCCACTCATCCGGTGTGGAATTGCTCCCAGATGCAGGATGCAGAGCTGGATGGGAGCTCCTGCTCATGTCTATTAAAACTTGTTTAAATTTAATCACCTGATTAAAGACATGCTTTCCTCTTTTAGTTTGTTGGCAATTCAAGGCCTCGGTGAAAAAAACCAACCCTTGGAGAAGCAGTTAATCACACAGAGGGAGTATAAATGAAACTATCAAAAATAGAAAGACTTTCAAAACGAGGGACTAAACATGCAGCAGATGCCATTTCCTGGACTATCAGAGATGCTCTGGAACAATCTCTCGGCCAAGGTTTATACAGGAGTGGCCAGGATGCACCTGGGAACCTCCTAATCCACTGATCTTTGAGGGCAAACTGGGGAGAAATGGGCAGAAAATGGCGAAAGGCAGAGCTGGCCCCTCCAGCAAAAGGTGGAGGGCCCTCAGCCACTGTGAAAGGATGGCAGTGGGGATCACTGACCTTCCTGGGAAACATCACCCTGCTGTGAGGGACGTGCTCCCCAGAGGTGCTCCTTTGAAAGGAATATCTCTATCCGTTTAGGATTAAGCCTTGGGTTTCCAGGACTTTGCTGGTTCCTCCCTCACACCCGTGCGGTTTGGGTACATCTCGCAGCCCTCACACTGATGCTGAGGGTGTGAGGGTGGCGAGGCTTGGCACAGTGATGCTGTGGCTGCCCTGCATCGCTGGCAGTGTCCAAGGGCAGGGTGGGCAGTGCTGGGAGCACTCCGGGCTGGTGGAAGGTGTCTCTGCCCGTGGCAGGGGGTGGAATTGTAGCTGATCCCTCCCGTCCCTCCCAACCCAAGCCATTCCCGGCCCGTAGCAGAGGGAAGCGCGCACGGCGCCTGCGCGGGGCGGGCGGAGCGCCGGCTCCGGCAGCGCGGGGGGGCGAAGCGGCGGCACCGGCACCGGCACCGACACCGGCACCGACACCTCACCGGGGCTCGCAGCCTCCGCCGGGGAGCGGCAGGACGAGGAGGAGGAGGAGGAGGCGGCGGAAAGAAGCGGGAGCGGTCGCGGGTGCCGCCGCGGGGAGCGGAGCGATCGCGGGGCGGCGGCGGCGGCGGCTCCTCCATCATGTCGTCGGGCGGGGACTTCGGGAACCCGCTGCGGAAATTCAAGCTGGTGTTCCTGGGCGAGCAGAGCGGTGAGTCACCGCCCGGCTCGGGCCGGCAGCTGGGCGAGACCCCCACCCCGGCACCGGTGGGGGCACGGAGGGACCCCCTCGGCATCCCCGCGTCGGGGTCCCTGACACCCGCCCGCCCTCGTGGGATCCAAGGGGAGCACCCTCCTCAGCCTCCCCGACACCCACCCGCCCTTGTGGGGGCTTCTGACACCCACCCACCCTCGTGGGTGCTTCTGACATCACCCCACCCTCATGGGGGCTTCTGACACCCACCCACCCCCGTGGGGTTTGAGGGGATCCCCTCGTCACCCTCCCCGACACCCACCCACCGTCAGGAGGGTTCTCGGGGCTCAGCTCCGCTCTAACCCTCCCACCCACCGCAGCCCATCTCCAGAATCAGTTGCTGATTCATTCGATCGCGGCTCCTCTGGTTTTTGAGGGGCAGGAGTCTCAATCCGCGGTGTTTTCCCTGTAAATACAGCGTTTTTCCATCATGGAGTTATGTCTTGGCAGAGCGACGCTCTGAATGTTTAATTCAGTCAGTGAGGTTTTCTTCCCTGTCTTTGGAATGAAAAAAAAACCCCAACCTAAACAATGTCTCCTCCTTCCTCAGCGGAAGGCCTCTATCTCCAATACTGCATTCCAAATCTTTCCCTTGGAAGAGTTTTCTGAAGGGAAAAAAAAAAAATGAAAAGCTCCTTTATTAGATGCTTTGTGTCCTGGGTAGATACTGAGCGATCTTTGACATAATGAATAGGTGCAAAATATTTTCTGTCTCAGGGCGGGGTATTTGCTCCCTCAGCCACCTTTGGTCCCTGTGGTAGGAGATGATGAAATATTAGTTTGTTTTTTTTTTTTGCCAAATTACTTTGCCAAATTACTTGTATCTTGGTGTTTCGTCACTCAGATGTGGATGAGCTTGGTGATAAGGCTGCTACTGAAATTATTTACCTGTGCATTGTCAGTTTCCTTTAGTTTGTTCCTTTCATCATTCTCTTTTTTATTTTGTGGTTTTGGGGTTGAAGCAGCTCTTCTCATACCAGGGATTTGGGGAGCATGAGTTCAACTTGATTATTTATTATTTTTTGGGTAAGTCACCTGATCTGCTTGCTGAGGTGCTATTTGGCCAGCCATTTTATGAGGATTTTGGATGAGGGTCATGTGTAGAAAATGCTGGGGTTTTTTTTTTGTTTTTTTGTTAGGTTGGTTTTTTTCCCAGGTATTTGATAACAGGAATCTTAGGTATTAGCAGTGCATTTGCAAAATCCTTAATTTGTTTACCTGTATTTCTGAGCTTCAATATCATGAAGCTTTTTTAATATCTTCATGGAAGATTGTGGCACCTGGTGCAGATCTTAAATCTCAGCAGCTCTTCATTTACACGTGGATTTCTTGTCTCTTCTAGCAGACATAACGTCAGATAGCTGCTTCCTCTAGGAATTTTTTTTCCCCTCTCAGCTAATCATCTGCTTTTGTACTGGAAGGTTTTAAACAATTCCCAGCCACAGCATCAAACCTGGGGAGGGGAAGAAGGGATTCTGTGGGTACAGCATAGCAAAATCCTCCTGCCTGAATATTCTGAGCGCTTCAACTGCTGCCTCGGCTGGGGCTTAGGGATGGGTGGGAGCTGATTTGAATCCAGGGCCGGGCTGGCAGCTGCAGGGTGGGCTGCAGCCCTGCCTTTGTCTGGGATGCTGGGCGCTGACTCCGTGCCGTGCCGGCTCCGTGTCCGTGCCTCCCGCGGGTGCTGCAGCGTGGGCATGCTCCAACACGGCGCTCTGAGTCTGCCTCTGATGGAGACACGGCCCTTCATGGATTGAAGCTCTTCAGATGGCTCTGTCATGATGTCATTCCCTGACATTTTTTTTATTTTTTTTGCTCCCCGAAGGATGCAGAGCTCCCATTCCAAGTGGCTCCTGGAAGAATAAAGGCCCTTATAATGTTTGGAGAAAACTGCAGAAGAATCTCTGGTGTTGCAGAAAGGGAGTTGGTGTGGGCTCTGCTCACACCTTGTCATTCTTTGTCTGGAAGGTTAAGGGAAATGCAGAAATAAAAGTTCTTAGTGTAGCAGCTTTCATAACCCAGGAGATCTTTGTACAACTGTTGCGCTGGATTGCTGCATTCGCTTCCTGTTTAGCTGCAAGGTTCTCTGCCCTGTTGGAAGGCCATAATTAAAGATATCCTCCTGCTGCTGCTGGGGAGGCTGAGTGCTCCGGGTTCATTTACATCCAGGGACTTGAGGATGACAAATGAAATGGTACAAAGGGCTGCGATGGCCATTAGCCGCCTCAGCATCCAGAGCTGGCTGATGGCAGCCCTGTGCTGACTGCACACAGCCTCCCCAAGAAATGTGTGTCTTATGGCTGAGGAAATCTAAACCGGAGCTCCTTACTGAGCAGGCTTTGCAGCCCTTCCATAGGAGATCTGGAAGCATCCCTGGGCGTTTTAGTTCCCACTGAAAGTGGGATTGCACAGTGGATGCAGTGTGTGGTTTTCTCCGCTCTCCTCAGCCATATTGTGGGAGTTCAGTGCCACAGCGTTCGCGTGGACTGCAGTGGTTCTGCCTCGTGCTGCTCACCACTAGCTGCAGATGCTCTTACCCGTGCTAAGACGCTGATTTTCCTTGCTCCTCGATCCCCAAAATCTCCTTGTCTCTGGGGCTTGCATCCCCCATGCCCCTCCCAGGCCCAGGCTGAGGACTTGCCGCATGTGCTGTGGGTGCATCACGAGCCTGCAACATCATCCATGCCCAGCCAGAAGAATCTTCTCCTCTCTTTCCATCCCTGTTTTTTTTTATCTTGTGCAAGAATACAGCATTTGGCTGGCTAGCAAGAAGGCAACTTCAGCAGCACTCCCCTTAATTGAATTACTTTTCTCAATGATTGAAGATTATACAGAGTTTAGCAGTTTTAAATATGCTAATCTTTGCTGAAAAGGCAGGGAGAGCTCTGTGCTGAGGGATTAGATAGAGCTATTGTGTGTGGGGAAGTATGTTTCTTGCTGCCTTTGATCTGGTTTTATCAGATGATTTTCATCAGTCCTAATACCTCAAGTTTAAGGAATTCTGGTTTCTGGGTCACATCACGGAGTGGACACATCACCTATATTGGGGTAGCTTGCATGAAATATGATACATATTCAAATATTAATAGCCTCTCTAGTTCTGCCTTGCAAAGGAGCACCTCTACTTCTCAATAAATGGATTTTTTTTCTCTGATTGAGTGGGCAGAACTGAATGCTGGGGCACTGCAACAGAAATATTTGTTTGTCACATGGGTTTCCGCTGCAGCTTTCATTGGTGAGCAGGTCTGAAGGGCACCAACATGTACAGAAAGCAGAAGAACTCCCTGTTGTCTCTCTGTGCTGGCATTTCTGCATAAGATCTTGAAGGAAATTAGAACCAGTTGCGTTTTGTTTTGTTATTTTTTTTTATCAGGAGCTGAGATTTTTAATATTGAAAACCCACTGATAAGTACAGTGTAATAACTTTTGAAATATAACTGTTTGGAAAGCACTAATGAGCTGTTCTGTTGCATAACGATGTTGGTACAGGCACTGCTGAGCTGTGTGATGTGTCTCATTAGATAACTGGGGAGCTGCAGGTGCTTCATGTGTAACGTGAGGCTGGTGCAACATTGTTCACAGTGTGCAGGGACTCTCATCCCCGTGCTGCCTGTAACTCCATTATTTCTAAGGCATTCTCCTCTTTACAAACTCCAGAGAGCTATTACCTTGTTGCACTGGTGGTTTAAAAGCTTATCTGCTTCCCTCCTGTTAATTTCCTAATGCTGTGGTTTTCCTGTGGCTGGGCCTTCAGATATGTGGGGTTCTGTTTGGACTGTATGGATTTTCCATGGGCTTCTTGGGTACATCTGGAGGTGGAATATCAGCAACGCATGCCAAGAAAGGGGAAGTCAGGCAGAAACACCAGGAGGCCTGCATGGATGAATGAGGAACTCCTGGACAACCTCAAACCCAGAATAGAAGCCTGCTGGGAATGTTCACCAGGAGAAGAGAAGGCTCCAGGGAAACCTCAGAGCCTAAAGGAGCTCCAGGAGAGCTGGAGAGGGACTTGGGACAAGGATGGAGGGACAGGACACAGGGAATGGCTTTCCACTGCTGTAGGGCAGGGAGAGCTGGGACGTTGGGAAGGAATTGCTCCCTGTTAGGGTGATGAGGCCCTGGCACAGAGTGCCCAGAGAAGCTGTGGTTGCCCATGGATCCCTGGCAGTGTCCAAGGCCAGGCTGGACAGGGCTTGGGGCAGCCTGGGATAGTGGAAGGTGTTCCTGCCCATGGCAGGGGGTGCCACTGGATGAGTTTTAAATTATCTTCCGACCCAGACCTTTCTGTGATTCTTATATAGTGCAGAGTGCTTGGTTTCTGATCCTTCCTCACTGTCCTGAAGATCTCGAGCTCCACCATTTCTTTCTTTCTCTTCTCCATCTCTGAAAAATCCCTTCCCTACAGCAATGTGTGAAAGAAGCACAGAGAAAAAGACATCAGTGTTTTGTGGTGCCTGTTCTCACGGTGCCTTTTGATCCCTGCCTATTTGTGGAAGCCTCTGAAGGAGCTGTATCTGTTCTTGAAAGGAGGAATAGCTGTGCCTTTCTGCACTCCGGTGTGCTCTTCTGTCTGCATCTCAGAAATAATTTGTGATTTGGAAGGAAACGATCATTTTTTCCCTTGATGTGACATAATGGATTTTCTCTCTGCAGCTCTTGGGGTGGTGGTGGTACCTGGCACTTGATCCAGGTTCTGCAAAGCTGATGTCTGAAGGCTTTTTTTTCCTGAAGCTGTAAATGGGACTAATGGAGAAACAAAGGCAGGGAAGCTCATCTGAGGCCACTTTAGCAGGCGATGTTGCATTTGGGAATTATCAGCGCCAACAGCCATTTTTCTCAGCTTCAGTGATGGTTAAAAATCTGTCTTCTGCAATCAGTCTGTGAGGAAATAGCTTCCTTTTAGTCACCTGCTAATTTAGTCCAGATGTTTAAAGGCATTTTGTTGTGTTCATGCGTATACAAGTACCTGTTGTGTACACTAATGATTCTAAACCCCCAAACTACCCAACCAAAACAAGCCAGCTAAACCCCTCAATGCTTTGAAACATGGCTCAGAAGAAACCACACTTTGCTCTCTCGGCATGAACACCATCAGATTTTTCCAGTCAACCTCTAAAATTTAGCTGTTGAGTCCTGTGACCTGTAAGGACAGTGATAGGTGATAGGTGAATGTTTCTGAATGGGTATGGATGGTGATGCATCTCTCCTGGTATGGAGCAAGAAAAAGACCCCGAGATCACTGAGTCCAACTCTTGACCCATCAAGGACTTGATAATCTTGGAGGTCTTTTCCTATCTAGATGCTCCTGTGATTCTGTAAAAGCACTATTTTGAAAATTAACAGATACCATCAAAATGATGATGGCTTTGACACATTAATATAAGTTATTTATGGAAGTAGTTTAAATGAAAAATGTGTGTCTTGGCAAACAAACAGCAGCCAAAATGTAGACTTGCAGTGAAAGTCACATTTTTCAGGTCCCTTTGCTTGATTTATTTACTGAGCTCACATAAAGTTGAAAAGCTAAATGAATGCTTTGTCTTCCCCTCAGCGTAAACCCAACTCTTCTGGCTGTAATGTAATGAAAGGCCCAGGGACAGCGAACAATTCCATCAATTATTTTATGGCAGATATTTTCCTTTTATGTTCAAACCATGTTCTGGAATATTTGAGTGATATTAACTGGAGAAATGACTTTTTTATGTGTTTCAGTACTGTTTAACTCTTATCCAAATGCAGCCTAGTGTATCACCAAAAAAAAAAAGATAATCTGGGAAGCAAATATTGTGAGAAACTAAATGTAAATTTTCTTGCTCCCGGTTAGAGTGTCCTTTTTGCTGGACTTGTGTAAGCCAGGATGGGTCTGTGCTGCCAGGGCATGGTTTTCCCAATCCCTTGGATTGTGGTGTCCCAGTATGATCCTGATTTAGTCGCAGCATGCACACAGGAGGCTGAGGAACACATCCTGGGATGTCTTGGAGTTTGACTTTTAAGTGTTTTTATGAAGCCAAACGCAAGATCCTTGTGGTTCCTGATAGTGATTAGAACCAGTTAAAGGGAGGATGTTCTCCAAAGTCCCTTTTCTTTTCCTAGGCCATTTTTGTCCCTGCTGTCACTTCCTTTAGTCCCACCACAGAGACCAGGGCTGGAAGTGCCACCCTTTGCTGCTCTGGAGTCTAACTGGGAACTCCAGCAGTGAATCCTGCTTGACTGGGCTACTTCCACGGCTGCAGGTGCCTGGCTAAGCACAAGGCACACACTGATGTCACCCAAGCAGTTGCTTCCATTTTAATGAGCAGATTTTTTGGGGCTCACTTGGAAGAGTTTCCATGCCTTGTGTAGCTGCCAGTATCCCCTGGAGATGCCACCCAGCTATTCCGAGATTCGCAGGCTCGTAGTGTTCTCTCATCCAGACATGTGTAGGTGTTACCAACACACAGAATTGAGGCTTTGCTTTAACTCTAAAGCATATTTTCCCAGGATTGAAAGAGTTGGGAAGAAACACTGGAGCAATCCTGATGAGCAGTATCTTGTCTTCAGACATGGCCAGAACCAGGGAGGGGCAGCTAAATCTGCTAATGAGAAAGTGTCTAAACTTTCAGTTAGTCTTTTCTCTGTCTTGAATTGTGACCCTTTAAACCTCTGTACTATTAACATTTGCACCATATAGACAAGTGCCATTTATCCTGCTAAGTGACTTTTCTTTAATGGTTTGCTTCTTCAAGAGCAATCAGCAATTGCTGCAGAAAAAACCAACCAACTCCAGAATTTCTGTAATTAATGCAGAGGCCAGTTTATTCCATTCCCCTAAATGCTTCCTGCTGTGCTTCCTGTCCCTGCCTCTGTCTAGGTTTGATTTATAGCAAGTTAATTTTCTTAATGTTCTTGATATGTGCAACACAAAGGGAAGGGGGATTAAAGCTGGAATGGGTGTGTGGCTAAAAGGAGAGGGGCCCTTGGAGGGTGCAGCCTCCGTGGCAAAGCTCCAAGCAGTGACTGATGCAGCATTGACAAGATCCCTGTCAGTGTGATATTTGCCAAGGGGTGTAGGTAGCTGCTGCTGGAGTTGGGAAGAGTGAATTCCTGCTAACAGGTTGGAACTTTGGCCCTGCAAAGGCTCTGGAGCTGCACAGGAGTGGGCAGACAGCATTGGATTAATGTGAGTCCAGGAGTGTTTCCCTGCAGCTTTTTTTTTTTTGTTTGTTTGTTTGTTTGTTTTTATGGAGATGTTGTCTTTTCTGGGGATAGAAAATATTTGCTGATTCCTGTTCTCCTCTGCTGATACAGAATTGGTGGTGAGAGCCCTGGGTGTCAGTGACAGGAGGATTTTTTTGAATGGCCCAATAGAAGGAAGGCTTAGTAGAGAAATATGAGCTGGCTGGGTGATGGAATCATCCAATGGATGTCTGGAGGTGGGGGAAGAAATGGAGAACATTCTCTTTCAAAGGCAGTTCCGACTCCTTTTTGACTTTCTTAGGCCGCAGTAGGCAGATCTTCGTGTTAGAGAATTGCTACCTTCTTTGTCTTGTCTATATTGCCTGATTGGTTTTTTCCCCCTTCTCCTTATTTGTTGCTGGAGCAGTTTTGGGGTATTTTGTCCTTGGCTCACTCAAAATGGCTGAACAATCACTTGTGTCCACATAAAAACCAGGATGGCTTTAGTCAAGCTGAGCTGGTGCTGCTGATTTGGGTAAAGCTGGGGGTGAATCCTTCAGCTGTGTCCAGCTGCTCTGCTGGAGGAGGGCCAGTGGCTGAAGACAGTTGGAGTTTGGTGTATCATCACAAGGAAATCCCAACCTTTTTTTTTGCCCTTTTTTTCTCCTGACCTTGGAATGCTTTACAAAGAGGGTTGGTCTGTTCCAGTCTCTCACTTTCAGACTCACTTAGCAGTTCTTGTAATTTCTTCTCAGCTTTTCCAGCTGCCTCTTAATATTAAATATTTATGTATTCAAATCATAATTATGTTCCTATTCTTTCTGTTCTTCCAGCTTCCCATTTTTTCCCCTAGTTATCTTCAGTCTTTTTTTCACTGGACAGTCATCAGAGTGGCTTTTATCCATCACTGTACAATCATGACCATGATTCTCTTCCACTTTTTTTTTTTTTTTTTTTATTATTAGTTGCTCTTAAACCTCAATGTGACTTGGAGAAGAGGATGGTTTTTTTTCCCCTGACACTGCACAAACAGTAGGCAGATCAAATGCTTGTGTCCCATAAAATTGACCTCTTTATTTGGATGCTGTAATGCAACAGCAGACTTGAAAACTTTTCCAATCTTGACTCATCAGCTGGTTTGGTGTTAAAATATTTCTCCCCTCCCTTTTGAAGTGCAAAGGGCTGATAGGTTGCCTGTGTTTCTAGGCTTGGTGGACTTTGTACTGTCACAGTGAGTAATTTATAGATAAAAATAGATTCCTTGACCTTAGGAATTTTACATTTTTGCTTAAAAATACAGGAGAGATTTTAGGAAACTCAAGAGGAACCTTGTGTGAATTGCTACACACATTCCCTCCAGTAAGTCTAGCCATCTAGAGAAAGATTTCCCAGGCTCATTGTGTGGCTGATGTTTTCAATGGGCATTTAGTCTGTGCAAGCCTTGCATGGCTGAGAGATTTGACATCTGGCTCTTGCCTGCCTGGTTCCAGACCCCAAAACGAGCTTTTTTAGCTTTACCTTTTGGAAAATGGAGGAGAGGAAGAAGTGTCCTACATGAGATGTTTTTAAGTTGTCTCAAAACAGCTCCATGCTTTCCCCTGGATTTGATGCTTCTCAGCTGCTTCCCTAAAAACCTGGTCCAGAGCCGACCCTGTGGTGCACTTAAAGCTGGTTTTTAGGTAGGGCAGCCTGAAGACCCCAAAATATTTTCTGTGTGCATTTATACAAGGAATTGCTCAAGTTAGAAGCAATTCTTAGAGAGTAAAGATTACAATTAAATGGAAACTTAACTATTGTCCCTAATATCAAGGAATAATTCTTCTGGAAAATAGTGCTGGAGGAGACTGTTTATTTCACTATACTATATCCCATCTGGAGTGTAGATAATTCTTCTCTAAAGAATTTTCTGCTCCAAACTCAGTTTCTCATATAACCACTTTTTTTTTTTCTCCCATTGTTGAACCCTATAATCCTTTCTAGAATATCCTTTCTTCTAGAAAAGATCAGAATAAAACATCGACAAAACTTGTTCCATTTACTATTTGGAACCAATTTTCTACCTCTTAAAGAATAGCTATTTTTATTTTTAAAATTCTTGTAGATGAATGTCAGACCTTTGGTTTGCAGACCCTTCAGGCTCCGTGGACTCTTCCCAAGGCATTTGTGAAGCACAGCTGGGAAGGAACAAGTTTATTGTCTGCTGGCTGAAACTCCATAAGGAGAGGTCAGTCTCTCAGTTAGGAAGATTTTTGAGGAAAAGTTTCCCATTGAAAAGTTGGGAATTGTTGTAATGGTTTCACATCTTTTGAGTTTGGAGTTCTTAATCTACAGCGCAGGCAGAGCAGGCAGCAGGAGCATCGGGTGTCTGGTGGCCTCTGTCCTGCCCCAGTTCCCAGGAGGAAAGCTGGGACAGCTCAGGAGCAGAGCTGTGCAGGGCAAAGGGATAGTGTGGTGTCAGGATATCCTTCCCTTGAATCCTCAGTGTGAAGGATTTGTAGCCATGTGTTGCCTGAACCCTTGCAGGTGTCTGAGGAGCCCAGAGCGTGCAGCTCCTTCCTCTGTGCTTATTTCAGTTTCTACACAGTTTGGGTTTGTTGCTAAAAACAAATTGAGGTTGGGTTGGTTTTTTTTTTCCATACCAAACCCCAGGATTCTGTGCTGCCCTTGCACACACCCTGGTGTCCATGTCCTATGTTTTACACCAGCTGTTTTCCTTCTGCCTTGCTGGGAGTTGCATCATGTGGACAAACCCGTGTGTGTTGGTGCAGCTCCGGTTATTTTCACAGCAGTCCCAGGTGTTCTCCACAGCCATCCCTGTCAGCTCGGATCAGAGGATGCCTGGAGGAGAGCTGTGCTTAATGAATGTACTCTGGGCAGTTTTTTCCCTTACAAGCTGCATCTTCATAAGCCAGGCTGCATCGACCTTAAATCAGGATTATTTTAGGATCTTGTCCAGGCTGCCTTCAGAAGAAGCACTCACCTGTGTGCCTGCCTGGAGAATGGGTTTGAGGGAGCTCCTGTGGAAGCTGTTTGCTATCTCCTGTGTGGAAAGAGCAGAGGGCAGGTCTTAGTCCTTCCAGTGCTGCCCAGGAGGTGGTAGGTTGTGGGAATAAAATGAGATTGCTTAGAGGGAAGCTATGTGGAGCTCTCTTCCCCTTCTTCCCTTTTTTCCCTCTTCCTTCTTCCTTTTCTTCCTTTTCTCCTCCTCCTTCTTTCCTTTTTCTTCTTTTCCTTTTCTCCTTACCCCAGGCAGGAAAACAGTCACAGCAGTGTGAGAGAGCAGAAATTTCTTAGTGGCAGTGTAGGTAATCACGAGAGGAGGGAGCAGGATGAAATACCTGCTTGTTTTGCCAGTGGAATAATGGTGCTTGGGAAACATTAGGCAAAATTTAACTGAGTTAAAGGATGGAGGGAAGGGAAGCGGATGGTAATCCCTTGCATTTTAATAGGTCTCCTGAAACTTCTCTAATTCCTCGCTGGAAATGGCTGACTTAGCATTGCTTGTTGTGCTTTCAAGGGCAAAACATCTTTGGGAAGAGAGCAGGAGCTTGTTCCAAGGGCTCCATTTGGCATGTGATCCAGGGAAGTGATGCCTGGATTCCCTCAGCTGGATACTGGCATCTGCTGGTGTAGCTTGCGTTGGGATAATGTTCAGTGCTCAAAGCAGGCAATGTTTCCCTGCAGAAATGTATCCTCAGGTGGCTGCCCCTTCTATCCCTGCTGCTCTCTGCTGCCTCTCTCCTTCTGCCTCAGGAATATAACTTGGAGGAATCCAGGAGTGTATTCCTGCATTAGATGATATATTAGCCCATCATTTGCAGTTTATTTAACAAAAGTTACTTTCGGGAAATGTTCTCTTAGGGGATTTTCATGCAGGTTTCTGTCTAAACTGCCCATGAATATGGTTTGTTATGGAAAAAAATTCTGTGTTAAATGTATTTAAACTAGAGAGTCATAATTATATTTTCGGTGTCTGCCTCATGATTTCAAGATGGTTTGGTATCTTTAGTTTCTCACTTGAATTGAAAACTTAAAGTGGCTGTAAATCTGGAAATCAGTTGAAGGGATCTCTTGTGCTTCAGGTGGTAGAGGAGCTCTTGGCTCCTTCCCCTTTTGCCTGTGTGGAATTTGCACTTCCCAGAACCACTCCTGGAAGAGCAGATCCACCCTTCCAATGTAATGTCTGTCCAGAGTGGCTTAATTACTTTTGATCTCCATATGTAGCATTTTATAGCTTTCAAGTCTTTTACAAGCAGATAATTAGGTATTTAAAAATAAAATACTGGGATGTAAAAATTGGATCTTATGAATGATTAATTACTGAAGGGCTCCTGGTGGGTTTTTGCTCAGTCCTGTTCTGATTTTTAATGGAATGTTGGACTGATAGAGCCTGGAAGCAGTAGATGCTTCAGAAAGTGACATCAACCCCATGGGCTTTATTTGCCATCATACATAAAGTGAGCATTGAGCCACCCTTGCATGACAGTAATAAAACTTCAGTGCTGGGCTCTGAGACTTGGTTGGTCAAATTTTTGTGTGAGAAACAAGTGGAATAGAATAGAATAGAATAGAATAGAATAGAATAGAATAGAATAGAATAGAATAGAAGTATTTGGAGGTGTCTCTAAAAGCCTTTAGTTTTTCTGAATGTGCACACAGCAAACCTGTAATAACCTGAACAAAGAAATTTCAACCCGATTTCAATCCAAGATAGATACTTTGTCCAAAAATTGAGTTACTAAAGAAATGTTTAGCCAGAGTGGTGCTGCTGGGATTATTGGAGCAATAATGAGCAGGCTGTTTTGGGAAGAAGGAAATAGTAAATGCCACCTGACCCTTTGAATCCCTGGTTATGTCTTGGCTTCAGCTCTGCCCTTCCCACTTGGAATTGCAGCCAGGAGACAGCTGTGCACTACTGGAGTCTGCCATGCCTTGCTTTGGCATCTGGGTGTCCTTTGGGAGTCTGAATTAACTTTTAGTCACTGCTTTGTTGGGAATGGGAAATCTTTCTCCAGTGGGACTTCCTAGAACCATTTTCCATGAGCCTACCTCGGTGCCTGTGTGTACTAATGGAGTTTCATAAGATTTATTCATTCTTTGATTTTAGACTGAATCTTGAAAATCCTCGTGCTCTGGCTCAGGGCAGGCAGCCATTCCCAACTTAATGGAAGCTGGAATGAAGAGGATGTCACTAGCCAAGATCTAACACTGTTCTTCTTCCTTTCCCCAGACATCTTCCAACTCCCCTGCCTCACAAACCTGCTTTTAAATCTGGTTTGTTTTTTTTTCCCCCACAGAAATGTACTTAGAATATAACTTAGCTAAATATTGGGGATGGGATCCAGTCCATTTCTAGAATGCATCCTCCTAGGGTGAAACCCAGTGTTTAAAACCAGAGTGGGGAGTCCAGAAGAGGTGACTTTGCAAGAACTGCTGCTGCTGTTCATCACCTTTAGAAAAAATAATTCCTGAGATGTAGGAGCAGCTTCCCAATAACATCTCCTGTGTGGAATGTCTTCTGCTTTCCAGTCTGTGCTGCACATGCCAGCTGAGTTGCTGATCAGGTCCTCCTGAAATTCCCAGAGCTCAGAGCTCCTTCCTCCACTCGCTGTGCCTTATTCCTAAGAAGTTTGGGTAGAGACTGTGGTCACATGGACTTCTGGACTGCTAAATCTTCCTTCTTCCTTAGCTCTGTGGTCATCCACACCTGGTCAAAAGATCCCTGGGATGTACTTTACAATATTTCCAAGTGTTGTGATAGTTTTGCAAAGTTCTGCTTTGTTTCCAATGTTTATGGCTGAGGCTTCTGAGACATTTCATGAGCAGTAGAGATAAAGTCCTTTGGAGAATATTTGAAGCCTAATTGGAAACTGCTTTAAAAAACCTAAGTGTGTAAGATAAGGAAAGCAAAATCCTCAGGCTATGGTGAAAAAATATCCTCACAAGTCTCTAAATTTTTGGGTTTTTTTATAATTCCTGGCAAATAGTGAGAAACTGCACAGGAGTCTTTGAAATGTAAAGGTGGCCTGTGAGTACCCTTTAGTTAATTAACCAAGCCTAATATCCATGAGAACCTGAGCATATCATCCGTGATTCCTGTTCTCTGGTTGGTTTTAAACTCATCTGCATGGAAGTGAAAGGCATCCTAGTCTGGATTTCCCTCACAGTCACTGTGGTGTGGATCTTAAATATCTACTCTGATCTGTGTCCTCCAAAGGGCCAGGGTTTCTGCCCACATGCTGTGACACTTGAGGGATACAGCTGGATGCTGATTGTGTGTTTTGTGTTTTCCATGCTTTTGTGGCACTTGTTCTGTGCATTTTATGAGTCAAAACTGTTTGGGACCTTTCCTTTAGGTGCTTTGTCTCATTGCTTATGGCTTGGGCAAAATTCCTGAGCTCTCCCTGTTCTTTTGTTTTCCTTATCTGCGGAGTTACTCCAATTCTTGATCTTCTTGTCACCTTATCTTGGGTTTGTTCTTCTTCATTTGCATGAAACCACATTTAGCACCCTGTGCAGCAGCTGGCAGGTGAGATTCCTTTCCTCCCCTTGCTGTTCCCTGTTGTTCCAGGTGTTCACATGCATGTTTCATTCACCCCATCACAGCATTTTGGTTACAGCTCTTTACAGGATTCCCAGACTCTTCCTCCAAGCCAAAGCTCCTACTTTGCTTGGCTGCAGGAAGTTGAAGACAGTTTCTGGCTTCCACACCAGTTTAACCTAAATTAAATTTAAAAAATCCCACCCAGCATTCAGAAATGGGCAGGACTTTACTTCTTGCCCATTTCTCAGTTACCTTCAGCCATATTTAATCAGAATATTTACCCCTTCTGTACGAAATGATGGGAGATTCAGTGCTCTGAACATGAGAGATGACAGCTGTTCCCTCCAACAGAAAGCTGGGAGTCTGGCTCCTCACGTGGCATTGTGTCACTTCCCAGAGGCTTGGTGTCACACTGGAGGAGGAGAGCTGGGATTGCCTGGAGGTCTTCCACTTGTGACACTCATTTTGGCTCTGTTGCTTTTAGAAACCTTTCAAACTGTGAAAATAGCACTGGTTATGTTCCAGGCTTGGCTTGGAATTCCTCTGCAGAAAGAGCAGACAAGGGGCTTCATCTCTACAACATAAGGCCTAGATGTTAAAATGAATTTTTATAGCTGTGCTTAGGAGGCAATATTTCCATGGTTTTTTTTTATTTTACTATATTGACAAAGTAATCAAATTATTATATTTAATAGATTTGTTCTTTCCTGTTCAGCAGTGAGCAGCTGACTCTTGTTTATTCTTTTCTACAATATGGGGGTAAAACCCACCCCAGTTTTTATATGAAAACTTTGCATTGTGCACCTTAATTGTTTAAAAAAGCTGCAAAGTCTGATCTTGAGACAGAACCAGAGGCCTGCCCCATTCTTACTGTTTCATTTCTTTGTGGCTGTGACTGAGCAAACAGAGCAAGATTTGTTTGCATTGTGCTCTTTCATTTATTTCCCATTTTGGGAGGAAGAGTCGAGCTAATTACTGACAAAACCCACAAGAGTTAATGAAGCTATTTATCACCGGGTATTTTTGTCCCTGTCACAAGGCTTGGTGCAGATCCCAAAGGAAATCTTGCCTGTGCATTAATAATCAGGGATATTGTTCTACTTTTATCAACTCTGCCAGTGCTGATTAGGATTTGCTTAGCGGGAAAGAGTTCTGAGTTTGTCATTAAACTTGTAATGAGTCTCCACACGTTTTTATTGATCTGTGTGATCCTTTCACATCCCAAAATGCCAAGGGGAGCTTTTTCCAGCTTTATGTGTCCAGGCTGTACTTTCTGCCTTGGGGCTGGTCATGATCAGTCTCAACTTGTGGATTAGTTTATTCCCGAGAAATACAGATACCAGGTAAAACTAAGTGGCATCTCCCTCAAGAAAAAAGCATGGTGCTGAATCAAATAAGATTCTAAGTTGCCTAAAGACAGCAAACAAGCTGATGTTGCCTTAGAAAAAGATGGATAATAGAAAATACACTCGTCTGCCTCTTCCTTTTCCCTTTAGCTACTGCTGAGCTTTAAATACAAGTGACAATCCTTTGCTTCTCTTGCTGGTTTTAAAATGCCCAGGGATAGCATAAAATACATCCATATGGCACTGAATACTTGGATCAGTGGCAGAGCAAGCTTTTATCCAGTTGTCTTTCAATATGTAGCTGTCAGCTGTAAAACCCTCCTGGGTTTTTACATAGTATGCCTGGGAATGGTTGTGTAAAAGGAAGGATCCTTTGGGAGAATTGCTGCTCTGCCTGTTGGAGGCAATTTCTTGTCCACTGGAGATGGACCAGTAAATACCAGTGAGCCAGCTGAGCTGTCTGAGTGGGAGGAGGAATCTTCTGGTGAGATGTGACCATGAGGAACAAGGGACTTTTCCACTCATCACTGTCTGCTCACATCTTTTGCAGTAGCAGAAATACTGCTCAGAATTCCTCTCTGAGGTTAAGAACAGGTTCCCTTGGGGAAGGGAAGTCTCACCTGGGCTGTTTAGAATTGAAAACCACGGCAGGGAGTTTGGACAGGATGATCTTTAAAGGTCCTTTCCGACCCAGCCCGTTCTGCCTTAACTCTTTTGCCAAATATTGGAAGCAAAATGCAGTAGTGCACAGCAGGAATTGGACCAGGAAAATGTATACTTCAAGATTAGGAATAAAATGAATTTTTTCTTGTTTAAGGAAAAAGAGAGCAGGCTTTCTTTCTGCATTCCTAGTTACAGAGACAAATGTTCTGCTAGATTTAATCCCAAGTGTGTGTCTCTGTCCAGATGTGTGTCTAATCTAAAGCAATGCTGATAAGAACTTCAAATTTAAGAGATGAACCAGCCTTAAACAGGTAGGTTTTTAAAAGGGTTTCTTGAAAACAGAGAAAATAAATCCTTGATTTCTGCCTTGTATTGAATTTGACTAAAAAACAAGATGGGGAGTGGAGTTACAGGCCTTGCTGGGCACTGCTGCCAGGAACACCCTGGGAAAAAAGCCCTTTCTAGGTCAGAAAAGTGCATCAGCCTCCATTTCTTTCTGTTTTGGATCAATTATTGTGGAAAACAACACTGTGAACGTGCTCTGAGGTACCCGAAGAGAAGAATGAATAAGAATTAATGAGCTTTTGAGGCTAACACGTATTTTCATAGTCATCTTTTTTTATAAGGCAGCTACTGAAGTGTTAATCATTTGATTACTGGTTGTTGTAGATAAGGGAGTAATTGGTCCCTTTTTGTAAATGATGGAAATGCCTGACAGGAAGGGGCAGGCATGAAAACTCTTGTTTCCATGGATTATTGCCCAGAGAGATTGACTGGAACTAAAACCCCTTTGCTCTGATGACATCGGGGTTGTGACAAAATTCTACTTCCTAGTTGCCTCTCAAAAGCGAGGGCAGGTCTTTAAACACAATCCCAAATGTGTGTGAAACTTAATTTTTGGCATGGCTTGAAAAGAGTATTATGAATTTCTTTTAGAAGCCTTTACAAATGAGCCTTTGGGGATGGCCAGGGAGAAGGGCTGAATCATTGTCTTGTGAGTGACAGAGAGCTCTGTTGCTGTTTGAGGACATTTCCCTGAGCCTCAAGGAGCAGCAAATTCCCATGTTTTCCTGGGGCTGTAACAAGCAGAGGAAATATTTTATAATATCAAATTATACCCTCTTTCTGGGAAAGGAAGAGCATGTGGAATCACTGCAGTTTTTTCACATCCTTAGAGTTTAAAATGGTGCTGCTGTGCAAAGGGCCTGGCTCCTTCCTTTGTATCCGTGTTCTTGCAGCACGTGGGAACGAGCTGCAGATGATCCCAGCCATTCCCAGAGCAGCTTTCTGTGTGTTCATCTGCTGGGTAGGTGTCATGCCTTGTTATTCCCTGTTACATCATGCCAGTTCACTCCACTCCATGCTTCCCTTCCTGCTGCTCTGCACCAGACACTCATAAATATTCATGAACACTTTCCACCATCCATTTAGGCTCCTATGCCTGGCTTAGGGTCTGTTCCAGTTTGCTAAATGCAGCTTTTTTTACCAGTGCTGAGGGCTGGCTGGGGAGCTAAAGGCTGATGTCACACTTTCTGCTTTGGGAAGTTGCTGGGAATTGTTGGGATGGTAAGGCTTTAAAAGGTTTTGCTCAGAAATTCTCCCATCACAAAGAGCTGACTGAAGTTCAAGGCACCTGATTGTCACAGGGTGAAAGGAAAATGGAAATTTCCTCAGCAGCAAAATTCTGACCGTGCTGCTTATTTAACAGAATGAGTAAAACTCATCTCTCCACCTTCAGCTCTCATAGAGCTGTCTCACCTTGCCTGGAAAAGTCCAGTTTGCATACAGTCTTTGTAAGAACTAAGGGAATTGAATTTACAACGAGCAAATAATCAACTTTTGGTTCAGGATCTCTCAGTACTTTGAAATACTCAGGGCTGTGTATAAAGGGGAGAGGAAAGAGGCCGATTTGGTTATTCCACTGGTTCATTGATCACATGCTGCATCTCATTAAATTCATCCCCATTTTGTGTAAAGCACTGGGACAATGCTATTACTGATCATCTGGAAAGGGGTTAAAATCTGTGTTTTAAAAAAATTAATTAATTTTTAGAGGCTCAGTGCTCTCCCATGAATCACAGAATCCCAGAATGGTTTGGGCTGGAAGAGACTTTAAAGCTCATCCAGTGCCACCTACCGTGGGCAGGGACACCTTCCACTATCCCAGGTTGCTCCAAGCCCTGTCCAACCTGCCCTGGACACTTCCAGGGCATCCATATGCTTCAGGTTTACCTAGAGCTTCCAAAAGTCTCTCATGTGCTCCAGTCAGTTTCTGCAGAGTTTTTAATTTTGATTGTTTCTGCTGTAAATAGTCTTTGAGCAACTGTGGTGGTGCCTGTGAGGAATTATTTCTTACAGCTTTGTCAACTGCTGGGTAACCAATGGAAATGGAAAATAGGCAAAGGCTGAGTCCACCTTTCCCTGTAGTTCACCAAGGCTGGATGTGCTGCTGTGGGAATGGAATTGGACTATGGGAATCCTCCACTGCCAGTCCCTGAATTTCTGTGTGTGTTTTCTTCTCTGCTGTGTGGGTACAGGCCAGCGATTCTCAAATTGAGAGCTCCAGGCTGCCAGCAATCCTTGAAGCCAAAGTAATTGATCCAGGGCTATATCAAACAGTTTTCAATAGTGCTTTTAATTAAAAGGCAAAATAAAAGCTTTGTTGTGGTGGTGACCTGAAAAGAAATGAAGGATTGGCAGGGATTCATTGGTCTAAAAAGGCCAGCTGCAGTTGTTTGACATTGTTATTGATTGTGTCTGCCTTTCTAGAGTTCCATTTCGAGGTAGGATGCCATAAAACCTCCACAAATAAACTGCCAGAAACCCCTTTCAGAGGTGGTTGCTCTGCTGTCTGTCCTTCCTTCCCCTGCAATCACGGACAGGCTGCTGCCAGCAGCATCCTTGTGGCTGGTTTGCGTTGGAGGAGGTTCAGAGCAGGTTGGAGCAGGTTCTGCAGCCTGTGTGTAAGTTCTTGGAGGACTCTGACTTATTTTTGGGCTGAGGTTTGCTGTGTGGGTGTTGTTTGTAGCCCTGTGAGAGCTGCTGGATCCCCATCCCTGGAGGGATTTAAAGCCCTGTGGATGCAGCATTTGGGGACGTGGGTTAGTGACGTCCTTGGCAGTGCTGGAGAAGCAGTTGGACTCCATGATCTTGGAGGGCTTTTCCAGCCAAAATGGTTCTATGATTCCATGATTTACTTTTTGCATTTTAGAAGTATCCTTGTGGACCACAATGTGTCCTGAGCTGCCAAAGAAGCACCTAAATATCAGTGTTTGGCGTCAGCACGTTGTGTGCAGCTCCTCACTGGCCATGGCTCTGTGGAAGCAATGCAGCTGCAAATGTCCTTTGTCAGAGGAGTTGCCAGTAAAATAGAAGGGCTAAAACTGCTGGAATTGAACTGAAAACTGAAGGGACTTTGTGTTCAGAGTGTGCTCCCTGTGCTCTGCTCCCTCCAAAGCTGGCAGATTCAATGTCAGAGCTTTAATTTCCATTGCCTGATCCCCGTGTTTGATCTCTGCCATGAGCTTTAGGCCATTGTTTGTTCTGCTTGGAATGAGTGTCAAACCCAGAATCAGCTAAAATCAAGGTGAGTTGTTCTCGGGAAGGAATGAAATGAAATTATTTAAGGTAGAAAATGGTGGAACATCTCTTGAATTACAAATATGATGTAAAACAAACCTAAACTGTTCCATGTTTTTCTGGGTTTTGTTTCCCTGTAACTCTCTGGATATTCTACATTAATTTCCTCAACAGAATCTTAAATTCCTTCTTAAAGAAGCTCATCTGTATAACAGGACCACAATATAATTTGTAATCTAGATCTTTTACTAGGCTGGGAATAAATTATCTTAAAAGGGGCTGTTTGAACCATTTTGTTTATACTGCTTAGAGGGGTTCATGCATGGATTTCAAGAATGTTTATGTTTTGCAGGCTTTTTGCTGATTTTATTTTTCCCTGATTTTTTTTGTTTTTTGATTTTTTGAGGACTTAAGAATGTAAAGAATTGGCTCAGGTGGTCCTTTAGTCTGATCTCATCTCTCATCAAGAAAGAAATGGCAGAATAAAATAGGCTTGACAATAGAGCAGGAGTGGAATCAATAGGGAAAAAAATCAGGGTAAAAAAAATCCTTTAATTAGAGCAAGGAGAGGAGACCTCCTCAATTGTGGCTTTTGCCTCTGCTCTCTGGGACTAGACTGGATTCCATGCTTTGAGTTCCTCACTGTGACTGGGCTGAACTTCACCTCACTGAGAATTCCTTGGATGAATGCAGTCTGCTGCCTCTGTCAGTGCCTTCAGATAATGAATGAGTTTTGCTTCTTGCTTTGAGGGAAGCAGGTGAAATTTCCATAGTTTGGCAGCGAAGAGCAGAGGAGGATGGGGTGTGTTTTTATTATTTTTTAAAGAAGCTGCTTTAATCACTTTAATACAGCATTTCTGTTTTCGGTGCTGGGACTGACACACCTAAAAATATTCTTACTGGCTCATACAGATCGTTTTAAGTCAACTCTGTGCATCTCCCTTTTGGGACTTCTTTTTAAACACAAATCTAAAAATGGTTTCGAGGCATTCATAATTCAGTATATTGTTCTTAGCAATGCTTTTCCTCTTGGTGCCTTGGGTTGGTTTTTTTCCAGCAAAATAATTCCAGTGAAGACTGTGAGGTGAGCTTATTTATGAAAGAAAGTTGTAGTGTCATTGGGGTTTATCCTTCAATCAAATCCAAAAGGATTCATGCAAAGGGCAACTGAAATGTTGGGATTACACTGCAATTTATCTGCTTATGTGAGGAGAAGGCTTTCCTCATCTTCCTCCCTTTCGCTGTGGCTTTCAGCAGGTTGCATCTCTTAGTCAAGGCTGCCTCTGAGAGCTCGGAGAGGCTAAACATAGTTTTCCCGTTAAAAAGGTTCGGTGTGTTGATTACTTCTAAGGTTATTCTGCTTTGCAGATACTTCTTGTTTGTTTTTTTTCTTGGTTGCTGATACTTTGAAAGTTCTAAACAACAACTAGGATGAAGTCAGCGATTAAATGTGACTTTTTCAGAAGAATCCTTGGACAAGATGTGAATCTCTAGCACAGTGTGCCTAAGAAAACAAGAGGGGGAAGTCAGGCCTGCTCCTCGTGCATCACACGGTCCAAGTGGCACCATCCCAATTACTTTTCCTTGCTAGGTCACTCCTGGCTGGTGCCTGAGCCCTGTGCAGAGTCTGGCAACAAATGACCTTGTAATCCCGTGCTGGCAGGGAGGTGATTTGTGTTATCTAACGGGTCTGTGTCCTCCTCCCCAGTGCCTCGTTAGAGCATCCAGCACAGAGGGCTGTTCTGCCCACGCTGGCACCAGGAGCTGGGGGAGCCCACCGTTAGTCAGTGGCATTACTGGGGGCTGCCTCTGGACACACACATCTCCCCAGGAGCAGGGAGGAGGCAGCCTGCAAGAATCAGATGGAACGACCTTGGAATCTCTCCAGCGGCCGCTGTCGGATCAAAGTGCTGGAAGCACGAGATCAGCGTATTGATTCCATCTTGCAGCTCAATTCTCTTTGTGAAATCCCTGCCAGGCAGTGGCTCAAGGCTCCCAGACAAAGGAGATCGATCAGGGGGACTCGATGAGCTAAAGGCTTGGAATTTAGCCCCTCCTGGTCAATGGCAGTTCTGCTGATAGGAACTTCACAGCTTTCTGTCTTTTAACTCAGTCATGTTGGGCACTTGGCTGTTTGCTGCCACAATTCAGGTGCTGATTTAGGGGGGTGTTGATATTTGGGCATCTGCTGGTTTCTGTGCTGAACCAGTGATCAAACCTTTCCTTCTAGGAGTTTCCTAGTTTTATATATCAGAACAGCCGACTTCTTTTTGTCCCAGAACATACAAAAACACTGCAGCCTTCCTGACTTCATGTGGATGGGGTGAGCAGCCAGTTCATGATGAGAGCCACCAGGTCCAGATTCTTCCAGAGCTGATGTAGCCTAAGAAAGCCATCTGAACAAGTCTCATCTGATCTTCGAAATTCCTGTTAGAGCTAGACCCATTCAGAAGTCTGCACTGATAATTAGATGCTCCCAGAGCTGGAGTCCCTCTGCTCTGGAGCCAGGCTGGGAAAGCTGGGGGTGTTCACCTGGAGGGGAGGAGAATCCAGGGAGAGCTCAGAGCTCCTGCCAGGGCCTAAAGGATCTCCAGGAGAGCTGCAGAGGGACTTGGGACAAGGGATGGAGGGACAGGACACAGGACATAGCTTCCCACTGCTAGAGGGCAGGAATAAATGGGATATTGGGAAGGAATTCCTGACTGTGAGGGTGATGAGGCTCTGCACAGGTTGCCCAGAGAAGCTGTGGCTGCCCCTGGATCCCTGGCAGTGTCCAAGGCCAGATTGGATGGGGCTTGGAACAGCCTGGGATAGTGGAAGGTGTCCCTGCCCATGACAGGGCATGGCAGGGGGGTGGAATGAGATGGTCTTCCAGGTCCCTTCCAACTCCAAACCTTCTAGGATCTTATAATCACATCACTTAAGCAGTGGTGTCTGAGGCACAACTGTGTGGTTAGGAGTTGATGTGGAGTTTTTGTTGGAAAGTTGGAAGGAGCCAAGAGCTCATCTGGTGAAGCCCTTGTTCAGCCTCTTAATGACAGAAAAATGTCCAGAACTGAAGTTGAGGTACAGTGTTGAAACAAATGATTTCTTTGGTTAATTACTTATTTCCTTGGCTTCCCTTCTCTTCAAAAGATTCTTGGATGCCTTGGATGTAAATTCCTAGAGTGGAATGACATCTGACAACTCTGCGTGCCAAGGCAGGGAGGAGAATCCATGGCCCAGCTGAATTAAGTAATTTTGGAGTTTAATTGCCTCAGTTTCCCAGTTCTGTGCCCTTCCTGCTTGGATTGTGGTTGGACTCAGCTTGCAGCTGTTAGATCTTGATCTGCAGAGGCAGAGTGGCTGGAGACCACTTTTTCTGAGCACTAAATCACTTCTTTCCCTCACCTTTCAGTTCTTGGTGTGAACTATGCAATCTACTTGGTTTTTTGCCAAGAAGTTCCTTCTCAGCTCCCAAATTGTTTGAGATTTTCCCTGGCTTCCTGTAGCACAGCTGGCCAGCAGAACACTGCTGCAGCCAAAGCAAACACCATTCCCAGCATTTCCTCCCCCACCTCTGTCCCCCCAAGGATGATATTGACCTTTTTCTTGGAATTGTTCCAGCAGCATGCCAGGAATATTTTGGCCTAAAGGATATTGCGTTGCTGAGTAATGCTGCCCTGGACATACTTGTGTGTGGAAATTTCTCCAAGAGATTAAATTAACTCACTAGATTGAAAAAAAAAAAAAAACCCAAACCAACATCTTAATGAAACAAAGCTGAAGTCTTGAAGCAAATTTGAAGCAAATCTGCTTCCTTGGGCTATAACCCCCGGATTACTTATCCAGTTGTTTCCCATCTGGATTTTAAGCTGCTGGTTGTTCTTGTCCCTGTGTTCTGCTTGTTCTGCTTCTCCCTGCTGAGCTTCATTTGCCTCCTGAGGTAATTTTGGCATTTTCCAAGATGAATTTGAATTCTGCTTCTGTCCTCTCCTTTGCTTGCAATCACTCCCGAATTAATGCCTTCTGGGAATTCAGTAAACACAGGGCCAGCAAGGCGGAACAGAAATTAGAGATACAGAGGGAATTGTGGGCTTTCATCCCTGCCAGCATTTCTAAAAGGAGTCGGTTTGGGTTTTTTAAGAGGAGGAATGGCAGTGCCTCAGTATTCATGGAATTAAAACTGTGAGCAGTTGGTGTTAATACCAACTTGATCTGGTGCCTGTCAACATAAACCTGGGTCTGTTCAGAGAAGAAATGTCTTGGAACTAAGTCCATTAAGATGCTCTCTCCAAATGCTGGTTGAAACAGATATTTAAATATAAACAAGCCAAGCAGCACCTTATTTTCCCTCTCTTTTTGTGAAATGAGTGAAGGCAGGGAAGGCAGGCTCCAGGAATAACCAAAATATTTTCAGATCTCATAGTTTATGGACAGACCCTCTCCAAGACACATCAGTCAGAAGGGAAAAATTTGCTGGAAGACTTGAGTGTCCTTCAGGGGTCGTGAGTTACCAAAGCAAATAATTTCCTGGACCTGTGAAGAATTCAGTGTGTCTGTTTGCATCAGTGGCCACGTGAGGAAAACCAGCTTGTTTGTGGTGCTGCAAATCAATTCCTGGGATTCAGCCTGTGCTGCAGCGGGAGGGGATTGGATTTGCTTGTCTGTGTCTCCTGAGGATTGTCACTGGATCTGGAATGAATCCCAGGAATTGATTTGGGACATCAATGGGACAAATCTGAATAAGGGATTCAGGAGTCATTCCCACCTGGGATGCATTGCTTCCAAAAACCTACTCAGTGTAGGGAATATTTGCTCTACCTTCATGAAAGCAGCTTTTTAACTTTGTGGGAAACTTGGTTCTGCCTCCAGAGCAGAATATGTTAGAAATTCACGTGGGAATTCAAATTTTGACTTGGGAAAATCTCATTTCTCCAAAGCCATCTGCTGGGTTCCTGTTTGTTTAGCCTTTTTTCAGAGTTAACTGAAGATGAAAATGCTGCTTAATTTGGATAGTGGAGCTTTTGGTGACAACTTGGTTAGTTGTAGGGACTGTTAAATCCATTCAGTTCAGCTAAAATTACTGAATGACTTGGTAGAAAATGGAGCAATGAAATTATTTTCATTTTCATCTCAAATCACAAATAGTTAAGAGTAAAACTGATGCTTGGGAATGATACAGAAAGAAATGTGACTTTACAGTTGTAAAGTCACATAACTTCTCTTTTCCTTGCAGGAAGTTTAAGTGCACACTGTGGATCTGTTGGATACAGTAAACCATTTTTAAATCACTTGCTTAAAACTTGCTCTGAAATTGTTCCTTGAATCCATGGTTTTGTTTTGTTTTTTTTTTCTTTTAGTGGGGAAGACTTCCTTGATCACCAGGTTCATGTATGACAGCTTTGACAACACCTACCAGGTAAATTAATCTGTATTTTTGTCTTGTGTGAGATTCTTCTGCTGCCATGTCTTCCATTACAGGAAAAGTAAGAGTTGAAGAGTTGACCAGGAAATTCCTAATTGTAAAATCTGAATTTTAATCACCTGCCAGAGTGGCACTTCTGGGTTGGATTCTGCTCCAGGAGTTTTTCTGCTGCTTGAGCTGTGATTCTAAGGGAATACCCAAGGAACAGCCAGGAAATAGCAGTTGCTAAAACTGCTAAAATAGCAGTTTGCTAAAAACACACTGCCAGGGTGTTCTTTCCATCATTTTCTACCAGAACACCACAAATGTAATCTGTGTGTGTGGATAACATAACAGGTACCCAGCTCTTTTAAAAAACAAGTTGGTACAAGCTAAAAAAATCATACAAAATGTAAAAAAAAGAGGGAAATTTAGGAAATTTAGAAAAAAAAATACAAATTAGCATTGTGTATTCCAGGAGAATGGTCATTGTTGCCCACTCCCAGAATTGAGCATGAGCTCAAAATGTGGCAAGATATAAAAGTACTTCAGTTTCCTAAAAGTGTGTCTTGACCAAGCAGGACATGTTTCATGACTTGGTTACAGTTGGTGATGTTCTGGATACACGAAACTGAGAAAAATCTGTTCCTTGGTGCCTGGGAAGGTTTTTTTAGGGGGTGGGAGGAGGAGGTAATAGGAAAAAAAAAATGGAAAATGTTGTGATTCTTCTGTTCCTCAGTGTCTACCCAAGGATCTCATTTTAACTGAGTGATTTCCCTCCTGCCTCTTTAGTAATTCCTCCTTGCTGCTGCTAGGAAAAAAGAGATGGGAAGTTCTCCCTGAACTTCTATGGGAAGAGCCAATCTTCCATAGTGTGTGGGAGGGCTGGAGCACAAGTCACTGCTCCTGAGGGAGCAAACATCCTTGCAGATTCCTCCCACTGTAATTACATGGCCATTCAAGGCAGTTCTTTTATTTAAGCTGGGGTTTTTTCTTCCCACTGTATTTTTTTTTTTCAGGACTGCTCCTTTTCCTTATAGAGTTTGTGTCCTAGTTCTTCCTGGAGGAGGTTAGACACTCTGTGCTTTAGGGTGTCCCCGTGGAGAGGTGGTCTGATGTAATACATTAAATGATTGCAAAATCAGTGAGTGGCACTTAGAACGGTGAGAAATCCTAAGGGCTTCCAAGATAACTTGGATTTAGGCATCAGGGCTGCCTGCCCAGTTTGGGTGTTAATGGGCTTGGGTCAGAGCCATGCATCCAGACCCCTCAGTTTTCCTGGAGTTGTGACTGAGGTGGGGCCATACATCCTCTTGGGCTGTAGCTGGAAGAAAGAATCAGTCACAAAAGCTCCAGGAATTTGGCCAGAATCACACTGCATGTTGGTGTCAACCCAAACTAGACATTTTTGGATGCCCAGGATTCTCTGGAGACCCCTCAGAGTCCAGAATTTAATGCCACATCACACCCTGATCATGGGCAACTGGAGCTGGAGGTGAGTTCAGGGACGATCAGCTTGTTCTGGACGTTTCTGGCAGATTTTGAATGCATATTTTTCTGAAGCCTATCATTTGAACACGGGTTTTTGTGTTCAGCTGTTAAAAATAGAAAGCTGCCATTTAATAAAATCCGTGCTGTGCATTGCATTCCTTTTGCTCGTTGATGGATGAGAGGAATTCAGCTGTGTCCCTCTGTCTTATCAATAAGAACTTGCTGTGCTATGTCAGAAACCCAAACACCTGGAATAAAACTGTGCAATTGGAGGTGTTTATTTTACCAGGAGTGACTCCCTTCTGTGGGCATGCTGGGAATGATTTCACTGGTGCTGTGGCACCATATGTGACATATCATAGAAGATCTATTTTAGTAAAAGTCTGGGTTATAGAAAGTGCTGGAATCCACTCCTCCCTACTGCTGTTTCCATTTTGTGGTAGGATAGGCTGGGAGAGGAGAAGGCTCCAGGGAGAGCTCAGAGCCCCTTCCAGTGCCTGAGGGGGTTCCAAGAGAGCTGGAGAGGGACTTGGGACAAGGGACTTGGGACAGGACACAGGGAATGGCTTCCCACTGCCATTAAGGGTGTTCTACAGGAAGCTCCCACCGGTGTCTGGGCATTTGGGTGCAGTTCTGCTGCTTTAGGATGAGCCAAGCTTTAGTAGCTGTTAGGGGTCATGCAGGTATCTGCCTGGAAAAGTGACAATCCATGGAGATATTTGGCAGCTGGGAAGAAGGCAGTGTGCCCACATACCCTGTTGAGCAGGGGGACACCAGTTTGTCACATGCATAAAAATCCCTGCTGCTACCCAAATAAATGTGTGGATTGAACCGTCAATATGCATGAACTGAAGTCAAGCTTAAAACCTTTTGTGCCTTAAGGAATTGTTCTGGTTGTGGATATATTATGTAAATTGCTTATTGAATCATGCTATATCTTAAAAATAAGAAACACAGCCTTTTTTCTTGCAGGTGCTGATGCTCCCCTGAAAAATCACTGCAGGTTTTCTGACATTTTATTTAAGAACTGTTGGTTTTCTTCTCTCTCTTCCAGGCAACAATTGGCATTGACTTCTTATCGAAAACCATGTACTTGGAGGATCGAACAGTGAGTAAGATTTTGTTGCTCTTCTCTGTGAGCAGTAGGAATGAGGACCAGCATCTGGTTTTGTGCAGCCCACACTTCTGAGATCACTTGGAAGCACAGGCTGAGCCTTCATCTCCCAGCTGCTTCCAGACTGACATGTGCTGTGGAGACATGGCAGTAGGGAATGGGAAATAATGGGAAATCACCATTTGGTTCGTGTGTGCAGGGCTCTCAGGAGCAGCTTGGGATTGGCAAAAGGTGCTTTAGTGTCATCCTCTGTGAAGAGAGAGATGATACAGTAATTTGAAATTGAGGGGTGAATGATGGTGGGAATCTGGAGGAGGGACCATGCTTAACCCCTTCAGCTTTTGATGCCAAGGAAGAAGGGTAAAATATAAATTGCCAGATGGGGCCAGTTAATAACTGGCTCCATCTTCATAATATTCCTGGTGTAAAAAGAAGGTGGCCTTTGATGAGTTCACTAATGAGGCTTGTTTCTTAGCTTGGTGCAGTTTCAGCTCCTCAAGTGAAATCACTCCTCTGTGCAAGCAGACCTGTTGTTTAAAATGAGCTCAGATTCTTAATTAAGAAATTCAGCCTCAGTTGAGCTATTTGCAGAAACAAAACTGCAGTGCTGCAGAAGCTTATGGGATTGGATAACTCTCCAATAAATGGGATTGGATAAACCCCCAATAAATGGGATTGCATGGAAAGTGCTTGAGGGATGAGATGTCCTTTCCATGGCCGGACTGGCTCTTGCACACCTTGCCATACACCTTGCTTTTAGTGTGTCTTCCCTTTTCTTCCAGAACCTTGCTGGAAAGAGCCATTCAGCCTCTCTGTGCATGTTACTTTGCAATTTAGAGTTATAATGAGCATTTTATCCTTGAAAAACCGACATGAGTAGCTTTTCCAGCTTTTCCACCAGCAGCCATCCTTCATGCTGCTGGAGGTTGCCTGTGTGAGTCCTGAGGAAGGAGAGCAGAGCATGAAACTCTGGTGTAGGGAGAACTGCAGGTGAACATTTCACAGGATCACAGAATCACTGGGGCTGGAAAAGCCCTCCTAGATGAAATCCAGCCATTCCCCAGCACTGCCAAGGCCACCACTGAGCCACGTCCCCAAGTGCCACATCCTCACGCTTCTGAACACTTCCAGGGATGGTGATTCCATCACTTCAGCCTAGCTTTCTTGTTGGTCCTCTCAGTTTGGAAGCTGAGCCATTCCACTCCTCCCCTTTTGGAAGGGAAGCTTTTTTTTGGGAAGCTGAGCTAGCTGCACCCCCCCAGTTTGGCTGCTATTATCCCTTGGGAGAGATTGCTGTAAGGAGACAGTATCCTGCTTCTCCCAGTCCCCAGGCACCTCCTGCATGAGTTTATCCTTTTTATTTAGCTTTTTTGGAAAAAAAAAGTGAAACATTTCTTTACTCTTTTATTTTTAGTGGCAGTTTGGCTTTTTTAATTTTCTCCCACCCACAGATCAGGTTGCAGCTGTGGGATACTGCGGGTCAGGAACGTTTCCGTAGCCTCATTCCCAGTTACATCCGTGACTCTGCTGCTGCTGTAGTAGTTTACGATATCACAAGTAGGTATTTTGCACTGGGTTTGACCTTTTTTCTTATTTTTCTTGCTTGTTTGACTGATTTTGTTAGGTACGGTTGCAATTATGGGACACAGCAGGTCAAGAGCGGTTCAGGAGCTTGATTCCTAGCTACATTCGTGACTCCACTGTTGCAGTTGTTGTTTATGATATCACAAGTGAGTGGGGGGAATTCTGCATTTCTAATACTCTGCCCTTTTCATCCTCTAGCTTAGCTTTGCATGTCCTCTCACGTCATCTGCTTGGGCTTCATCCTGGCATGACAAAAACGTGGTTTCTTTGCTTGTTTTAAACAAGCCCCGTGGTTGCTGCTGTTGCAATGTATAATCCGTCTCACAAACATCATTTTAACCTTCCCTATCCCATTTTCTTCAGTCCTCGAGTCCTGCCTGCTCTCGTTGCACTCTTCCATCTGCCTTGTGGTCATAACATCACCTGTGACTTTTGGTCTTCATGTTCATGGGTACCTGAATTCTGAAACTGGAGACTTTTGTAGCTTGCTCCACTTCATTCACCCTCCCCCACCAAACCAAATCTGGGCACGGGCTGGCGGGGAGAACGCATTAACATCACCTTTTCCTTGGGATCAGCCACTCTCACGTGCTGCGAGATGTAAAACTTAACCACTAAGCCCTTACCCTTTAACAATTGCTCTTTCATTTCTTACTAAGGTATGTACATTTTTGTCAACTAAAATATTAGTGCTTCTTCAGCCCTTCTCCTTCTGTCCCTCCCCTCAGTCCAGACACCCCTTAACTTACCAGTTCCTGCGCTGACAAAGAGCAGAAATTTTGTTTTAGGGGAGCTAAACATTCAGACAGTTTCAGTTCTAAACCACGATTGACTGAGAACAATGGCCTCATTTTACACAAATGCATAGGTTCTTGTCCTTTGATTTACAAATACTAGAAGATTCCAGCAGGAATAGGGGCTTTACCTAGAACAGCTCTAATTGTTAAAAATAGCACTTTCCTTTGAGCTAAAATTACTGGTTAGCTGTGAACTCGGAATTTTTTCCTGACCTAGCAAATTCGATATTGCCAAGCAGTAAAGAGAATTAAGACACTGGCAAGTGATCAAGTCTTGGCTGTCTAGCACACAATATATTACTTTGCAGTAGAAGCCATTAAGAAAAAAAATCAATACTTTTCAAGAACTGCTGCAGAGCTTCCCCCCCCATCCCTTTTTAAGCACTGAAACTACTTTGGCTGCTCAGATGCTCTTTGTGTCACTAACTGGCAAATGCTGAGCTCTGTGGCAGCTTCCCTCCAACTCCTTTTTCCCTATGGGATGCAACTTTTCAAGCACCATACAGTGTGGAATTCTTACCTTGCAGCTTTTAAGGACGTAGCATTAAGAAAAAAATGCTTGTGAAGAGGTTAAATTTCTATTTCTGGTTCTATGCAAAGATTTGGGAATTGTTTTGAAGGCAAGTGTTCAGTGCCACAGGATTTGCTGGTGTGTTGTGTAACCCTGGGATCCCCTAGAGAAAATAAGAAGTGATTCAAGTGTGCAAAATGCAAGGCTGGGATTGAAAATTTTGAGAAGCAGTGGGACTGTAGGAACCTCTGTAGGTGCACAAGCCACGAGCAGCGTAGAGTGCAAAAATTAATCCCCACTCCCTATAGAAAATACTTTATGTTGAGCCAAAAAAAAGGAACTGAAACACAGTGATAAGACTTTTCATTTTAGGTGCTGTCAAAACCAAATTATAGATGGACTCAGTTCCCTCCCTGGCTTTGAATCCACCTGTCATGAAGCACTTGCCCATCTGAAATGAATGCCAGAGTTTCAGTGTCCTTTAGTGGGGGAGATTTAGGGTTTCACTCGCTGATTCTTCATCACCCTCTTCCGCCGACTCCACAGAATATGAAGCTTTTCTTTCCAAGTCCAGATGTATTTCCTGGTGACCTGTGAGGGACACCTGCAGTGATAACCCTCTCCACTGTTCTCTGATAGATGTAAACTCCTTCCAGCAAACCACAAAGTGGATCGATGATGTCAGAACGGAACGGGGCAGTGATGTCATCATCATGCTGGTGGGAAATAAAACAGATCTAGCAGATAAGAGGTATGAAGAAATAATCCAGCTTTCAAATGCTTTGCTTTCTCTGCTGCTGTTTGCTCCTATTTTTAGGAGTATTTTTAAATGTATTTTTTATTTTATGGAGATGGCTGTGACTAGAGAAATCTCAATTTTAAGCCCTCTGTCTTTTGGCTAAACCAAATTTCCATCACAGTGCTGTGAATGAGTTGAAAACCATCACCAACTTGTTCAGATGACAGGAGAGAAGGGATTGTTGACTACAGCCTGCATCAGTGAATGAATAAACTGGTTACAAATATTTATTCTTAGTAGTGTTCTGCTCAATGGGTGGAACACCTGTCTGGGAAAAATGGGACAAAATTCCTCCCAGTTGAGATGCTGACACTTGAACCTTTGTTAAAACAGTTTGTTGTCGTTGATGAATTTTGGATGTTAAAATGTAGTCATTGCTAATTGTTCAGACATAAAGGCACAGCTTCTTGGACAGGGATTTGGGGGTGATCACTTGGCTGTTCCACTGGAATGCTGAGTTCTGCTTTGGGAGCCAGGTGTGCCATGGAAGTGGGTCTGGTACCAAAAGCAGTGATACCTGTCTGCAGCTGTGCATTCCATGCAGGAAGAAAACCCAATAAATGCTTTCAGAAGTGTAATAAATGATAACTTCTAAGGTATTTGTCCAGTTTTTTTTTTCCCTTGACTCTGTTTTCTTCCCTAGACAAGTGTCCATCGAGGAAGGAGAAAGGAAAGCCAAAGAGTTGAATGTAATGTTCATTGAAACTAGTGCAAAAGCAGGATACAATGTAAAACAGGTGAGTGGCTGCTGTTAACACACCCTTGTGGGCAGATATCCTTCCCTGGATATTGGGAGGCCTTGGCAAATGGTCCCAGAGGGAATTTTAGTCCACACACAGCAAGCAACACCTCAGAGCTGAGTTGTTGGCTGAGGTTCAGAAGGATCCCTGACTCAGGATTTCATTCCCCTTAATTAACAGAGGAGTTATGGAAGAAGCTTTGTGAGTACAGAGTCAGACCTTCCTAGGTTTTTGAATAATCCAGATTTGGATCAGTTCAGACTGATAGACAAAAAATTGGGGAAACACGGTCTGAGGACTTTGTGATCCTGTTTCAGTGAGTAAACAGACCAGAGGAGGAGGAGTGTGATCATTTTAAGCTTCCAATGCTCAGGGAGACAGTGAAACTGCTGTTCCTGCTCTGTTGGAAGGCACTGGAAGTGGCAGCAAATGTTCCTGGACAGCCAAAGCTATTTATTTCTAGTAGATGAGGGGTTGCTTTTGAATTGGGGAAAGCAGTGAAAGGTCTTTTGAGCTGATGGGACAGAAAAATGATGGTTTATGTCCTGGGATGAGCTGTGGCCCTTTAAATTCAGGCCCAGAGAAGACATTAATTCATGGGTGCATCCACAGAGCAAACACACATGGGTGGAATGCTGTGTTCAGCTCCGTGTTCCCCAGGAGTAGAAGGATGTGGAGCTGCTGGAGAGAGGCCAGAGGAGACCACAGAGCTGCTCCAGGGCTGGAGCCTCTCTGCTCTGGAGCCAGGCTGGGAGAGCTGGGGATGTTCACTGGAGAGGAGAAGGATCCAGGGAGAGCTCAGAGCCCCTGCCAGGGCCTAAAGGGGCTGCAGGAGAGCTGGAGAGGGACTGGGGACAAGGGATGGAGGGACAGGACACAGGGAATGGCTTCCCACTGCCAGAGGGCAGGGAGAGATGGGATCTTGGGAAGGAATTCCTGGCTATGAGGGTGGGGAGGCCCTGGCACAGGGTTTCCCAGAGCAGCTCTGGCTGCCCCTGGATCCCTGGCAGTGTTCCAGGCAAGGCAGGATGGGTCTTGGATAGTGGAAGGTGTCCCTGCCCATGGCAGGGGATTGAAACTGGATGAGCTTTAAGGTGCCTTCCCACCCAAACCCTGCAGGGATTCTCTGTGTATGGAGGACATTCCATGTCTATTTTATCTATGTAGTTACACAAGTAGTTTCTATGCAGAAGGGTACCAGGAGTAATAAAATAGGATTATAAACTACTTTATGTTCTAGACAGGACTAAAGGGTCTGTTATTAAAATGTCCCTTGACTTTGTCTCTAAGTAGCAAAATGATTCCCTATATAATGGGATAATTATAGCAGTGTTAACTCAGAGCTGTTTCAGTGCATTACCCACCATGGATGTGTTGGCTTCCAGGGTCCCCCAATTATCCTGCCACAACAGAGGCTGCTTTGTGATTAAGGTTTGGATTCTGTGCTGCAATCCTTGATGAGTGCTTAGACCTGGGGGTGTGCACTGAGAGCAGTTGCCTCACTGAGAGGAGTGATGATGATGATGATGATGATGATGAAGCAGCTCTGTACTCCCTCTTTCCTTGGGGGAGTTTCTGTGCCCTGACACAGTTCCAGAGGTTCTGTAGCCAAGCCTGTGAGGGAGTTGTGGCTTTCAGGGCCAGCTGGGACCCTGAGGATTTGATGGTGTGCAAAGGCATGAGTGGATGTTCAAAAAGAATTTAAAATGGATTTTTCTTCCAAGTTTTGATCCAGGTGTTGCAGCTGTGGACTGGGATGTCCAAGGATTTCAAAGCTATTCTATACTCCAGAATATTTATTACTCTCATTTTTATTAGTTTAATAAGTAGTTGTTTAAGCAATTATCAAAGGATAAGACTTTTAATACCACTACTTAGATGGTTTCCTGTTTTCCTGCAGCTTCTCTATTGAATTGTGTGAATTTATTTTATTAACTTAGCAATAAATTCTCTCCAGTGAAATGGGAAAGTATAACTGCAGAATGGATCCTCTTCCCATAACCTGTGTAAAATCCTTAATAAGCTGAATGCAAATTTGACCTTCCCACAGCTGATAACTTCTATCCACAATATATTCTGATCCTGCAGAACAATCACTGTCCAAGTTAATTTTTATACAGGATTTTCAATTCAAGTGTCAAATTATTTTAGACACAAAGGCCATATTCTGACTAAATATAGTGAAACACATTGATGTCAAAATTAAGATCACCTCTGCCAGCTATTAAATATTAATGTAAAGGTGAATTTTGGAGTAGTTGGTTTGTCCACTAAGGTGTAGGTCTAGATTTAGCAATTAATTAACAGCTTGGATACTGCATGTGACTGAAATGTGTGGATTAGGGATTGTGAACTGGTTTGTTTGGGGTGTTTTCATTTCTGTGCAGGACTCCTGCCTGTCAGTGTTGAAGTTTCCCAGGTTGCCAGTGCTCCACTTCCCAGCCTGTGGGAGCAGTTCAGGAAAACAGACCCAAAGTCCTCTTTTCTCAGCACAAAATCTGGGGTAGGGAGTGGCACAAGTTAATGCAGAAGAACACTTGGGATCAAGTTAAGCCCTCTAACATCTCCCCCAAAAGGGGAGAGCTCTGAGGATGGCACCTCAGAGCTGAGAACTGTTGGATCTGTGACTGCAGAGCTGTTTGCTGTCTCCAAGGTCCTTCATGCTAATTGTTCCCTCAGGCTTTGGGCAGGAGGTGTTGGAGGAAAAATGAGTGGGTATTAGGGAATAAAAGTGGTGCCAGTGTTATTGTGGGGTTAAACTGATGCAGTAGAGGGGAAAAGATTGGCTTCTGGATCCTGCAAAGACTGATTGCCAGGGGAGCCTTAAGCTGGAGAAGTAGATAACTTGCTCCATTTAATGCAGAGAATTGTAGTCTCTGATTCATTCTGTCAGCCCTGAATAAGCTTTAAAAGACTTTGCGATTCCTGCTCTGTCTCGGCAGTCTGTATTTCAGGGAATCTTATTGTTAGTCTGTGGATTTCATGCCCAGAATATGTCAGGGTTCATTTTGCTGTCTTGTAGAAAGAGAGAGGAGGGGGAGAGCCCTCTAATTCCTCCTTCCAGCAGTACCTGGCACACTCCACACTGGCCCTGGAAGAGCCAGGGGATGAATGTGGTCCTTGGCAGAAGAACTTTCTCACGGCAGCAGCTGAGGGAGCACAGCCCCTCCGTGACCCTGTTCTCACAGAGCTGGGCTCTTTCTCCTGTCTTCTGATTCTTATCCATCTGATGGGCAAGAATTATCCTCAGAGTTGCAGAGAATGAGAATTAGGGGAAGATTTTGTTTGCCTTGCATTGGGGAACAGGTTTCTTGCCTGGCATTTCCATCTGGACAGTGATCCTCCTGTCCTTTCCATATTGCTGCTGGAGCGTGGCTGAAAACTGGTTTATGCCTGCCGTCCTTTGTGACCCTGATCTCTTGGGATTTACTGGCTGGAGCAGCAGGAAAGGCACAGTTTGGCAAATCACTTGAAACTATTGGGGAGAGATGAGGCTTTTTTTCAGAGTTTCTATCAGGAAGCAGATTGCAGAGTTGAACACTGAAAGATAGTTTATGTGGATTTTAGTCTTTCAGCTGCTGCATTTCACTCCTGCCTTGGAAAAAAAGCCCTGGATGCTCATCAATACTTGTGTTTTTATACCCACACAAACATTTCAACATGTACATGTGTGTATAGACACACACTGGCTCGGGGCTGACAGCACCAGGAAGCTCAGAGGGCCCTGTGGGAAGGCTGCTTTCCAACCATCAGGAAGTTTCCCTAATTGGATTTACTCACATATGCTGCGGCTGATAAGCAGAAGGCTAATAAAAAAGAAAGTTGATTTTTCTTAGTTGCCAAATTCCTATTTTTAGTCCGATAATTTAGGGGAGAAATGCTAGTAAAAGCTCATTTTATGCCTGGTCTTAATGCAAAGAAAGGATTACTGTATTTTAAACAGCATTTCTGTCATCAGTGTGGTTTAAGTGCTGGCATTCCAGTTGGTTCCATCAGCTGAGGATTTTTTAAAGACACCTCAGCCTTCCCCTGTGTGGACATTCCTGCTGTTGGGTTAGGTACAGTTTAGCATCTGGACTTTCATTACTTCTTTGTTGGCTTATGAAGATTTAGCTGAGGTTTTCAAGGAGGCTGGGAGGTCCAGGTTAATGGCACAGTTTCACAGAAACACAGAGTGGGGTGTACAAAGCTTTTTTATTTCTAAATTGTTGGCTGTAATCAGGGAGTAACATCAAGGACCAACTTCTCAGACCCTTGTCCTTGGCTCAGATCCCACTGTGTGCCAGATTCTTGCCAGGAAAGGTCCCAGAAAGGCCTGGGGTCTTGCCCATGGTGAGCTTGGTGAGCTGTCAAGCCAACAAAGTTGTTTTAATTGTCTCCCCAGCATTGTTTGGACACTGGGAGCCAAAGTGGTGAAAGCCCTTGGGCAGGAGCCGCAGGGCTGGTCGGGTACCCACATTCCTGATGTAAACAGGCTGGCAGTGGCTTGGCTCGGTTTTCTGTGGAAAGTGGGTCACTGGGAATAAGTGGTTTAGCTTTGTGTCATTTGAGGAGAGGCAGGAAAACATGCAGTAATGGAGCACACCAGGGCTGACGTCAGAGCCGCAGCTCCTGGGCGAGCCGGGACTCCCGCCTGGCTGTCAGGGATGCAGTGGGAACACACTGATGGATGGAGGGCATCCTGTGCCAGAGGGGACAGGCAGCTGGATTCAGGGGAATTCTCCTGCATTAATAGTGGGCAGATCTGTGGGGTCTTCGCCCAGGAAAAGCCGTGTTGTGGGAATTACAAGCCTGAGCCTCAGGGGCAAAGGTAGGAAGTGCAGGAGAGGGAATCGGTCCCATTTCATCTCACCTACTTCACGTGGAATAAAACCATGAGGAGAGTTTGGAGTTCAAACCTTGCTGGGAAACTGGAGGTGGTGTTCAAGTGAGAGGCTTTGGATGCATTTTTTCTGTGTTTTATGCTTTGAATGTGGACATAGGATAACCATGGTGTGAGCACCGAAAGATGAGGATTAGGATTGGGCACATTCCTCTGTCTGGTTAGTAGGAGCCTGAGCCACAGATGGGTGAAGCCTGGAAGAAATCCTTTCCATACGTCTCAGTTACTGACACTCTTCCATGTGTGTCAGCTCGGCTGATACAGTGACAAGACTCCTGGAAGGTGTGTTTGCCTTTATCAGTGTGTCCATGCTCCTGTGGGGAGGTGTGAAAATCAAATTCCCACCTGGCATGGGGAAGTTGTTGGGGTCCATGGACATCCATGGCAGGTGTGAGGTGGAAATGCTGGATCCCACGCCGCCTATTTGCAGAGAAGGTGCAGGAGGTTTGCTGCTCACAGCCATTTGATCTCCACTAACAAGAGCTGTGGTTTGGCCTTTTCTAGGAATAAAGGTTATATTTGGTGTCAGGATTTTGGGGCTGAGCAGTGTAAATAGTGCTGGAGGATGTGTTGAATCATTGTTTGAACTGTCTCGGCCGGGGGGAGCCGTTGTTTTCATCTGTTCCCTGTGTGGTTCTTTGCAGCTTTTCCGACGCGTGGCAGCTGCCTTGCCTGGGATGGAAAGCACACAAGACAAAAGTAGAGAAGACAGTATCCTTTCTGTGCCTGTGCCAGGCATTACCCTGGACGAGAAAAATCCACTGCAGCCTTCGCTCAGCTCGTGGACATCCCAAAAAGAGGGGGAATAGGGGCAAGTAACCTTTGAGCTTGAAGTGCTGAGGAAGAAGGAGTGGTGGGTTGGAAGGCTGGGAGCAGGGGTGTTGAGGGTGGAGGCAGCAGGGGAAGTAATGATGATCCAAAAGGATTCTTTGCTTGGTGTTTGAACATGGTGGATGTGGGGAGGGAGGTGAGATAAAACAGCCACAGAGAGGTCTGGAAAAAAAACCCTGTGGCTCTTGCAGATCTGACTGACAGAATCCAAGAACAGTCTCTGTTGGAAGGGACCTCTGTAGTCCCTTTCTCCAGCCTTCCTGTACAAAGCAAGGCTGACCCCCAAATTAGGCCAGTTTCTCCAGGTCACATTCAGGGAAACTTGGGAGATTTCCAAGGATGGAGATCCCATAACCTCCCAGGGCAGCCTGTCACAACCTGGACCCCAGGCAGCATCTCTGGTGTGAGGGAGAAGACTCAGCTGATGGGATCAGTCTCAGCCAAGGGAAAGGAGGTGGCATGAGGGACGGAAAAGGGATGACAAGCAGTATGGCTACACTGGAATCACTGACCTGGCCAGGTGGGTGTGTTTGGAATAGCAGCTTTTCCAGGGTTGTTGGTTTTATTTGGAGCAGGGATCATGGAGCTGGTAAATAGTGGAGAAATTGTGCCTTGCAGGAAGGAAGTCACAGGAGCTGTGGGAGTGGGACAAGCCTCTTGAAATTCCATCAGAGCATCTGATTCGTGGGGGAAAGAAGCATTTGGGAAGCTGGGGACTGCAGCTGCTGAGGCACGAGCTTTGTGCCATAGGGACTTGACTGATCAGAAATATTTTGTTATGCGGGTCCCCAAAAGGTTAATGAGCACCAATGTTTATTAATGAGGGGGAGTAGAGTGCACAGGCAGGGGCTGTGTCAGGCAGTTTGATCACCAGTCTCTAAATGGGAGTGCAGTAAGGGCACTGAGAATTGGGCTTCCTGCAGCCTGCAGATAGCTGGGATGGAACAGGATTGTCTCCCAGGCAGCTGCATTAGGATTAACAGGAGCACTTTTGCAGAACATGGAGAGTTCAAGGATCTTGACCGACTCATGATCTGAGATGAAGCTGGCAAGGTTCATGTCAAGCATCTCTGACTTAAATATGCTTCAAGCTTTAGATCAGCCAAATGGACCAAACACTGGGGATAAATTATTGGTCTTTTGTTTCCCTTTCCATATTTATTTTCTCCAAACCTCTTTAAAAAACAACTTCAACCCCCTAAAGAAATAAGTTGGAAGTACCAGCTGTGTGATCTCTTTGCCTGTGTTCACTGATAAGAGGAATGCTGGAGACTTGTGGTGAACAGCTCTGAGCTGGGGATTAGCATTCAAAGCTCCTCCTGGGAAAGGCTCCGTGAGGTTGTCACTGTAGGGCATCCATTGGGAATTCAAGTGCTGCAGAGGGAGTCGCTTATCACAGGCAGGTTCTGAGCAGCCAGCACTGCAGTGACCTTGTGGGACAGGAGCTGTCATTGGAAGGGGGAATTCAGCCTGGTGGCAGGGCTTTGGTGGCTGCTGGTGGGAGCAGAGAGGTTTAACGGCGCAAGGATTGATGCAGCAGTCAGGATGGCACAGCTGGAGCTAGGAAGTGGTAGAGCCCCCAGCCCCATGTGGATGTGGCATTTGGGGACATGAATTGGTGGTGGCCTTGGCAGTGCATTGGAGCAGATGGATCCAGTGATCTCAGAGGGCTCTTCCAACCAGAATGATTCTATGATTTTGCAGAAACAGTGATTAGACCCTTCAGTGTATCCATGCATCTTTAATTCCCACAGCAAGAGATCAGAGGGATTGCTGGGAAGAGCAGACTGGTTGGAGACTAATATATTAGAGACAAATATTTGGGGTCTGACATTGTTTCTGCTGCATATTTAGTGTGCCAGTGCCAGGGCAGGATGGGACAGGTGAGAAACCTTTGGTCTTTACAGGTGTTTCAGTGGGAAGCACTGAAAATGCCAGTCAAAATCCTGCTCTTGGTAGGGAAACAGAGTTGGAGATCTGTTTGCCTTAACTTCCTCCTTCCAGTGATTGACATAAAACTGGAAAAGCCTCAAGAGCAGCCTGTCAGTGAAGGAGGCTGTTCCTGCTAATACCATGTGGCTTCCACCTTTCTCCAGAACATCACTGCTTTCCCTCCCTGTCCTCTTCATTGACTGCAGTGTGAATATTGGCTTGAACCTTCCCCTTTCCGTAATAACGTATCGCAGTTCATCATCGCTGGCTGTCTCGTGGAGATGATCTTTAGCTTCACAAGCACACCCCACACACACACACACCAACAAAATGTCAGTGTCTTCATTATTTATAAGAAAAAAAAAAAAAGCCAAAATATTCCAGCGTATTCTAGGTATAACTTTAAAAAAAAAAAAAAAACAAAAGGAAAAAAATCCAAACAAAAAATAGGTACAATTTCTTAATATTTGTTCCTTTTTTAATATGTTATGATATTGCACTTTGAAATGATGGCAACCGAGTAAGTTTGGAATTGGACCTAGACGAGATGTATGTGCAGAAGAAGGCTTGCAAATCTGACCCATTGGATTTCTCTCAGAAACTGGGAATGTGTAGACAGCAGGCGGAATCACGGGGAGAGGCAGCAGATGCCGAGGGTTAAACGCTTATCCTTGATAATTAAACACAAATTAACCCCAAGCTCTTAATTGCGTTGAGCAGGGCGAGTCTGCCTGGTGTCCAGACCCAGCCTGGCCTTAGCAGGGGTTTGACACCTCAGCTGCTGGAGCTGGGAATTCTTGCCGAGGCAGCGGGGACACTTTTCCGAGGAAGCATACTGGGAAATACGGATGGGCTCTTTGGGATGAGTGGCTTCTGGAGGATTTGGGGGGGAAGGAAAGGGTGGATGTGCATTAGCAAAACACTTGCAGGAAACAGGGAAATAATGTTTCGAGTGCAAAATGAGTTTTCAGAGCATTTTTTTTTTTTCCTTTTTAAGTAGAACACCAATGAAGTGAATTATTACTGCCCAAGGGATGGGAACGTAACGTTTCAGCTGTTCGGAGGAGAAAGCATTTTGCTTTTTTGTTTTTTTAGGGGAAATATTGAAATCATGACTGGCACTAAAACCTGCCAAAGCCGATTGAAACCTTGGAAATTTGGGAGAAAGAGGGAAGAGCAGCTGGCTGCCCCAGCAGAGGGGGAATGGCACCCGCTTTTCCAGAGCGTGGGCATAGGTTGCTGGGGAAGGGGTGTTTACTTTGATCCTACAGAATCCTAGTTGAGACATCGTAGATGGAAAGGGAGGGACTTGAGTAAGATGGAAACCAACTTCTGATTATGCAGATTTATGCCTTTATTTTTTAGCTTTTTTTTTTTTTTTATGTTCAGTCTTCCAAGTTGGTTTAGTTTGGTTCTGTAGAGCTGTATAGTTTGGTTAAATAATTAGTGATTTAGTTTTCTATGGAATTAGGCTCACAATTAACCCTTTTTTCTTTGATATTTATTTCTCGGCTTCATTTTTTTTACTCTCTTCAGTGCTGATTTTGTTGTTCTCCTTTGGCTGAGGAATCTGTGTAGAGCTTTGCTGATGTTGCGAGATGTAGCTACCCGAGAAACACGGAATGGAACACACTAGAAGTGCACCCTTTTAATCTTTACTAGTCATTGTGAAGTTGCTGTGTAAGTTAATAAACACAATTGTAAATACATTGTTTGCTGGGCGACTCTGGCCGAGTTACAGTGCAGGAAGGAATTTCTTGAGTCTGTGTTGCGATTGCGAATTAAACGGACAATTGCAAGGGAATATTCAGGCTCCTCCTTGGTTCTCTTCTGCCCCTCCCTCTACCATCTAAAATAACCAACTGGGGGAGAGGAAGGGAATCATCCTCACCACCACTTTCCCCAGGAAGCGGGCATAAAAGAGTTGGAATTCTTCATTCCTGAGGTGAATGCCAGGCTCGTGCCCTGCCCTGGGTTTCTAGCAACTCTGCACAACAATAACTTAAAGGCAGAACGAGATGTAAAAGTGCTTTTCTAATGCAATATTAAAGGCGAGTTTTTTTGACGTGGCATGTCTTGAAATAAACATCAATGATATGTGACAAAGGATCATTCTTTATTTAAAAGATACTCTCTGGGGGAAGGAAACCTGGCTGCTTTTCCTTTGTTGTACTGTTCTTAACCGTGCAGAAATGCTTCATCCTGCTGCTTCTTCCTTTGCTTTGGTTTGCTTTTTCCTCCTTTGGTTCTCCGTGCAGCTTTTGTTGGTCCTCATTTGGCTGTTGCCCACAAGCACATCCTTTTTTTTCCTTGCTTCTGGTAGAACCAGCCCCCTCTGCTTCCCACAGCCCCAAGCTTTGAGCACTGGATTTAAGGAGCTGGCTTAGCCTGGACGGGTTGTGGCGGATCAGCAGCCTGGCTGCTTCTCCTGGAAGGCCTGAGAGCAGGTTTGTCCAGAGCTCCCTGGAAACAAAGGTCTGGAGAGCAGCATTCCCACAGCTCCATGTGCAGCCCTGTGGCTGCAGGAGCACGGATGAAGCCGTGGTTTGGCACTTCCAGACGAGGTCCCTGGGGCTGCTCAGCACAGCCAGGTACGTTCAGTGCATGTCCTTGCTGGTAGTCTGTGCTTAACATGACCACAGTGCTCAATCCTGTCCTAATCCCAGTTTTCCAGAGAAAACACACTTCCAAAGTGAGCACAGGAGCAACATGATCTTTATAGTAATTCTTTTTGTTTCCTTTTTTTTTTTTTTGCACCATCCGTCAGGTTTTAGATTTTAATTTTATTTTGCTCCATGGATGTGGCCAGTGGAACCATGGGAACAGACTTTTTAGCGCTGATTTTTGTGTGATTTTTTGAGTGAAGGTCTCGGCTCTGTTTCTTTTCTCCTCCCTGCTCTGGCTTGCTCGTTGTACAGTCCATCATGCAGCTATTCCATGCCTCACTTTTTGTCTTGATAAAAGTAGTTGAAGAAATTGTGTAAGGGGGAAAAAAAGGTTCCTTTTCTTCATGTTGGAATGTCACTGGTACCTCAGCTCTGTTTGATAATATGAACCAACAACAACAAGAGAACAAATCCTTAGCGCTTGAACTAAATAAATACCTGTCTCATTGGAAAGCTCTGGGTCTCTTCTCTCAGCATGTCCAGCGCAGCGCAGGCGGGAGGTGCAGCTCCTCACTGAAGTGCTGCAGGACACCTTTCTGAGGGCAAGCAGAGTTTTGGGGGATTCTGTTTGGGAGGGAGGTGGTGGAGGGGTGTGTTTGCTGTTGCTGCGGTGTCTCTGCGATTGTTTGCAGCCCCAAGGAGCGATGCTGGGGACACAGCCCGTCCTCTGCCGGCTGCAGCTGTGCCTTTCTGCTCCTTTCCTGCTCTTTGCATCCAGCTGCTTCCTCCGTTCCCTTCCCCAAGGCGATTCGGGCGCGCTGTGCGGCATCTCCGCTGCCTCAGCTTCCCTGGGACACGGGTGCAGCAAGCCCACCTGCCCTGAGGAGGATCCTCCTTAAGCCTCCTTCTTGCTGGAGATGGCAGCCAGCTCTGCAGGGCCAGGGAGGTGAGTAACAGATGCTCTTTCATGAGTTATCCTTTGCTTTCCTGAAGGAGAGAATCGTGGAATCACAGCATGGTTGGGTTGGAAGGGACCTGAAATCCCATCCAGTGCCACCCCCTGCCATGAGCAGGGACACCTCCCACTGTCCCAGGTTGGCCCAAGCCCCATCCAACCTGGCCAGTAGAGAAGGGGAATTACCTCGTTTTGGTGTGGGAACCAACAGCCCAACCTTGGTCTCTTGGTCAAGCTCTTCACTATTAAAAGGACTGTGAATAAATTGGCTGTGAAACTGGAATGTAGCGGTGGAGATGTGCTGGAATTAGGGATGTGGAAACAGTTGTGTGGGGACTGTCACTGGAGAAGGTTTTTGTCACTGGGGGGAGCTTCTGTTCCTTGCACCTGGCACCTCCAGGTCCTGCCCTGGGTGGGAGCCTCTGGAAACACCACATTCAGCTCCCTGGGGAGCACCCAGGCACCCCAGTCTCGATTCCTCCTGGCTGCTGTGGTTGGTAGCCTTGGGACTGTCACTTCTTACTGGTATCCCAGCTTCCCACTGGTGAAGGGGATGTGGGTTAAACTGCAGAGACAGAGCTGGTGTGGAGCAGGGAATATGCTGGGGGCATCCCCCAGCTCTGGAGGGTGCTCCTGGCCTCTTGCTTGTGGCTGCAGTGGGTCAAGCTCCCTCTCCCAGCCCTGCTCCAAAACCCAAGAGGGACTATCTGGCTGGGTTGGAGGGTGCTGATGGCTTCTTTGCTCGCTGGTGGGACCAGCCCTGATTTTTCCAGGCTGGAGGAGCCACAGCATCCTCCTGGCAGCATCTGCAGAGCTGCTGCAGCAGCCGAGCCATCTTCTCGCTGCAGTTCTGCTTCCAGCGCCTGAATCCTCAGCAAACCGAAGTGCAAGGGCTCTCCCTACCTGCTGCAGCAGCACCTTTTTCCATGCTGGGCATGTCCCAGCTCCGAAGGAAGATAAATGGGGTGGGCAGGCTGCGGCACAGGCTGCCAGCACTCCCGCAGTCAGGGAGGCAGCTGCAAACAGCCGGACCTCAGAGCAGCCTCTCCCTCCCATCTGCGCTGCCTCCTCCTCTGCTGCTCTCCCGCTGCCTGAGCCGGGCTTTCCAGGCTTGCTGGGCTTGGATTTTCACCAAAGTAATTGTTTTTTCATCAATTTAATTGATTGATCATCAATTGGCGAAAATACAGATTTTGTTTCCCCCCCTCTTTAACCATTTTTTGCTTCCCCACCCTGGTCCGAGCGCATGGTAAAGTCAACGTGGCTTTTTATAAAATATTTAGGATCCTCTTGTAGGAGCAGAACGGAGCCGACTGCCCAGACCAGTGCGGGAAACGCTGGGCTCGGGCGTGTCGGCAATTAAACGCCTGTGGAATTGCAGCTCTGCCCTTCCCGGGAGGATAAGGGGTAGGGAAGGGCTGGAGGCAGCTGGGTGATGATGCTCCTGCTGCCCCACGGCTCTGCCCGGCTGGGCTGGGAGGGAGGGGTGCTGTTTCCAAATAGAATTTTCCAGGCTTGCCACCTGTTTCCAAGGGTTTGGATATAAATTAGAGCTGTTTTGAGTGCTCGCTGTCAGCCACCCAGAGAGCATGGCTGGAACGAGGCTGTTATTAAAGGCTTGATTAAAGTTTTTGCTAATTAAAGCACTGAAGTCTCTCTCTCACAGCCAGTGGGTCCATCCATGGCGCTGCGTGTCCTTGGACACAGGGTAGGGAAGGGAGAAAATGGGATTTATCCACATTTATCTCACAGCACTGGTGGTTTGGTACTGACCTTTCCTGCATTTATCCGAGCTCGGGAAGAGGGGCTGGGTGGAAATTGGAAGTTTTATCCTGACATTTCCAAATCTGCCTGATTTCCAGAGAAGTGGGCTTGGGTCACAGTAAGGGTCATGTGGCCCCCAGCTGATTGCTGTGCCATGGGACATGGTGAGATTCATTTCTTCATGGTGGGCATTAATGGCTTGTGCCCACTCCATGGATCCCATTTTTCTGGAGGGTTTTGGATTTGTTCTGAGCTTTGCTGCGTGTTTGGAGCTTCAGCAGCTCTCCCTGCTGGGAGAGAGGAGTGCTGCGATCTGGGTTGGAGTTGGGAATGGAGCAGATCAGCCCTGATCTCTGTCCCTCAGCACCTCTTGTCCCTCTGGTCCTGCCCAGCACCCATCTTGGCACCATGAGCTCCTGGGAAGCCCCTCCTGAGCGGAGCAGACCAAGCCAGGTACTTTTGTGGGCTGTCGTTCTGTTGTTTGTGCTTCTAGAATTATTCATACTGTATTTAATTGCTCCTTCATTTAGCTCCCTAGTGCAGGGCCTGGCTGCCACCAGCTGTTCCCACTGGCAGCTGGGAACAGAAGATCCTGGGAATTGCTGCTGGAGGCACCTCCTGGTCCATCACTGTCCTTGCCTGGATTGTTCCATGTCCCTGGATCTCTGGGAGAACAGCACAGCAGGAGAGAAGCAGGAATGGCTTTGGGATGTTCAGGTACTACAGGGATGAGGAGCATGGGAATCTGAACTGGAAAAAAGGAGCTTTTGCGGGTCAGCAGCTGGATGTGGTATGGGAAGGAGGGGCAATTTCTAGGTTGTGTTGCTCCCAGGGATAAGTTTCCAGATGTTTCTATCTCCAGGTTCCCAGGTTTCTCACCTGGGATTATGCACCTTGTTTGGTGAATCGTAGAATGGATATTGGGTAGGGAGAGTTTAAAACAGATACTAGAGAAAAATTCTTCCCTAGGCAGATGTTGAGGCCCTGGCCTCAAAGGTTGCAAAGAGAAGCTTCCCAATATCCCATTTATCCCTGCCCTCTGACATTAAAAAGCCATTCCCTATGTCCTGTCCCTCCATCCCTTGTCCCCAGTCCCTCTCCAGCTCTCCTGGAGCCCCTTTAGGCACTGGAAGGGCTCTGAGCTCTCCCTGGATCCTTCTCTTCTCCAGTGAACATCCCCAGCTCTCCCAGCCTGGCTCCAGCCCTGGAGCAGCTCTGTGACCTCCTCTGGAATCTCACCAGCAGCTCCAGGTCCTTGTGCTGTTGTTCCCCAGGGCTGGGGCAGCTCTGCAGGTTGGTCTCACCTGAGCACAGGGGCACAGGAGCAGAATCCCCCCCCTTTCCTGCTGCCCATGCTGGGAGGAAGTGGGGGATCTGGTGACATCCCTGGGCAGGGGGGCACAATCCTTCTACCCCCCAGAGGTGGCCAAGGCTGAGCATTCCATCCTCATCTTCACTAACCCACAGACCAGGGCTGGTTTTTCACTGCCTTTATTCAACTTCAAAGAGATTTTTTTGTGTTTTTTTTCTCTTTCCGGGAGTGGGTGCGCAGCAGGAGGGAGGCAGGGAATGCAGGAGAGGATGAGGATGGTGTGTTGGGATATCCCAATCCCCCGATGGGCACAGGGATGAACTGACCTGGGGCTCTAAAGGCAAGAGCAGGCTGGGGTGCTGGTGTCACTGGTGGTTTTCTGTCCAGCTGTGGGGTTTGTAATTCCTAAATTTAATGCCACTCGTGTTTCCAGGATACAATCCTGGCTCTCGGGGCGATGCTCGGCAGCTGCTCCTCACCCCTTCCATCGCCATCTCCCTGGTGCTGCCCAACCAAAACCCTGAGCTGCTGCTTGTCCCCTGGCCTGCCCATGTGTCCCCCCTCAATCCCAAATCCCTGCTGTGAAGATCCCGGCCTGGCTGCCAGAAAGGATCCCTGGTCCCCATGGAGAGCTGCCCTTCTCCCCCTCCCAAAAATCAGGGTGAAAGGGAAGATGCTGTGTGTCCCTCCCACTTGACTGGAGAGGTTGGGATATTCCCTGGGCTCTTCTCAGCCCAATTCCCAGGGCTGCAGTTCCTGAGGGTTTTGCACCATTCCTCCAACTTGGCCAGGCCCAGGGGACCAGTGTGAGTTGGAAATGGATGGAAATCCTGCAAAGGTTTTCATCCTCAGTCTTTCACCCACCTCTTGAGCATCCCTGTAGTTGTCCCTGTGTCAGATCCTGCTCTGGTGCTGGAGCCTCTCCCAAAAAAAGCCTTTAAAAAGCCTCTGCACTGTGGGGTTCACCCAGCCAAAAAAGATCCAGCCACCTCCCCCCAAATTAAGTGCCCCTTGCTCCCAAACCCGGTATTTCTGCAGCCAGCTCCCTGTGGAGATTTGGGGTGGGGAAGCTCTGCCAGCAGCCCCGGCAGCTCCCCGGGCCCTTTGCCGATGGGAATCGGATGCTGTGGGGGTCTGGAGTGGGTTTTGGGGGGCTCTGAAACACATGGGGGTTATTTAATGCGGAAGCTGGGGCTGGGAGGAAGGTGTGTGTGGGGGTCTCTGTCCCCAGGGCATTTCGGTGAGGCTGAGGGGGGCTCAGTGCAGGTTCCAAGGCAGGGGTGGGTTAGACCGGGCTGGGGAGCGAGGAGGGGCTGTGACCCAGCCTGGGGGCCGCTAGAACCAGCACGGCATCCACATGAAGGAGCCCAGGGCGGCGCCGGTGGCAGCCCCGGCCAGCAGCCCCAGGGCCATCTGGTCCCCGGAGACACGGTACGGATCCTCGCGCACGATGACGTGGGTCACCCCGGGAGCTGCAAGGGAAAACGGGATGTGAGCCAGGGGGGAGCATCCTCCCAGCACCCCCCGCGGCCACCGGGCCACCCACCTCCGTACTGGTGGCCATAGTGGCCCGAGCTGATGTAGGCAGCCTGGTGGGAGTCCAGTGGCACCGTCTGGTAGTAGTCGTCGTCGTAGGGGTCATAGACGTGCACCTGTGGCAGTGAGGTTGGGTCAGTTTGTGCAGCCAGGCCAGGCTCCCCTGGGGTCACAGGGCCCTGGGGTGGGGAATCCAAAGGGTCCCAAGGGCTGGGGGCAGCCTGTGCTCATCTTATCTGTGTCCCCGTCACCTTAACAGTGTCCCCGTCACCTTAACAGTGTCCCCGTCACCTTAACAGTGTCCCTGTCATCTGAACTCTGCTCACATTCCCCTTAAGTGTCCCTGACGCTTTAACCATGTCCCTGTGACCTTAACTCTGCTCCTATTCCCCTCAACTGTCCCCGTTCCCCTTAACTGTGTCCCTCTCACCTTAACATCGTCCCTGTCACCTTAACCGTGTCTCTGTCATCTTAACTGTGTTTCTGTCACCTCAGCTCTGCCCCCATTCCCCTTAACAACATCCCTGTCACCTTAATGGTGTCCCTGTCTCCTTACCTGTCCTCATAACCCTGTGTCCCTGTCACCTTAACTCTACTCCTGTCACCCCCCACCACTGCACAGGGTCCCCATGGCTCTGTCACCTGCCATCAGCAGTGGCATCCAACCCTTCCCCACCTTCTTCCCTGTGGCTGCAGGGACTTTGCTCCCTGTGCCCTGAGACTGCACAGTGGGTGTTGGGGAGCCCCCCAGGCTCAGTGTCAGCCCTGGGTTGGGGTAACCTCCCCCTGCCCAAATCCCAAATCCTGTGCCAGGATGGTGTCCCTGCTCTGGGGGGTGAAGCCTCACCGGGGTGGATTTAGCCTCCAGCACGGCCATCTTCCAAGCACTGCAAACAAAACAGAGGCACTCATTTTTGGTGGGTGCTGGAGGGGTGGGAATTGTCCCCCCTCCTCCCCATGGGGACCTGGATGTGGCCATGGTGGCACTAGTCTTTAATTCCCTATTAATGAGCGCTGGGCTAACAGTTGGGATTGGGAATGTGCTGGGAGGTACCTGACACCAGAGGGATGGGCATAGGGCAGTCCCTGGGAATGGCACCTAAATGACACCTAAATTTGGGAAGAAAAGTGGGTAATGCATGAATTTCCACTCAGCTGAGGTCATGCTCAGTTGATGAAGTTCCGCTTTGCCACAGCTGAAGGTTTTCCTCCATCCGAGTTCAGCTGAACTTTTGCCACTTCTAATTTTTAAAATTTTTCTTTAAAAAATATTTTTTTATTAAAATTATCTTTAAAATTTAATTTCTAATATTTTTTAGAAATGAATAGAAGGAGAACAGTGCTAAAAAGGGCAGTTTGCCTCAAGCCAGCGAGGGCTTCACATTCACACTTTTTATTTCCAAATACTGATGAAAACCCTTCTCCAGTGATCCTCAGTCAGGCCAAGAGGGGATTTCTCACCCAGGAGGAAAACCCATGTGTGAGTCAGTCTCACCCCTCAGGAGACCAACTGCTTATAACAGCTGCTTTTGGCTCTGGATTATTCACTCCAAATCTTCTCCTGCACCTTTTACCCTGCGAGCACGTTTGAGAAAACGGGCTGGGGGCAGATTTAAAGGGTGGGATGTGGTGGCAGTAGGACAGGGCTCTCGTGCAGCCCAGGCTCTTTCCAGGCTGGGATAATTGGGATGGAAAAGTGGCTTACACGGCGTCGTCCTCGCTCTCGGCACACAGCGTGGTCTTGGAGCCGTCCCGCAGCACCACGGTCAGCAGGCAGTCCCGGCTCCTCCCCTCGGGCGGCTGCACGTCTGCCAGGGAAGGGAAGGGAAAGGGTGGGATCCAGCCTCAGCCCCAGAGACCCTCCCTGGGCTCCGAATGCCCCCTGGCACAAGGGTTTAGTTTTGGCTCCATCTCCAGGTGCAGGATGCGGTCAGGGTCTCACAGGTTAAAAGCCAACACGAGGAATGAGCTGATGAGCACAAACCTCCACCCCCGTGGCAGAGAGGACATGGAAGGGCAGCAAACTGCCAAAAATCTCCTCAAGGCCACGAGGCTGAGCTGCCTTTGCTTTGAACTTGCCAGAGTGCCCCAAATTGTGTAGAACGGGAGATGCTCATTGCTGGAGTGGGATCATGAGCTCGAGCAAGAGCAAAATCTTAAATCCATGAGGCTCATGTGTCTCCCCTCATTCTCCAAGCTTGGCAGGACCCTCCGGTGAGCACAAAGCTGTGGGATTGTGCTCCCACCGCTGCTCCCAGCCCAAGAAAGGCGCTTTGTGCAGCGGCCGTGGGCTGCGGGGCCCAGCCAGGCTGCTGCTTTGTTCCCCTTGTTTGTGCGAGACGTGAGTGATGAGTCAGGGCCGTGGGATCCTGTTTGCTACAAGCACAAACCAGGAGGAGAGTTCCTCCTTCCCTCCTTCCTTCCTTCCTTCCTTCCTTCCTTCCCCCAGGAAAAGCGATGCAAGAGACGATCCAGCATCTCCTGGCTGGGAACGAGAAGGGCTGAATGAGGCAGCCTGGAGTATTTTGGGGGTTTGCTGGATGTGCACAGGTGGAGCATCACTTTGAAGGGGTTCAGCCACGTGGAGAGCCCTGTGTGGGATGGGTTTGGGAACGAGGAGCTCGGGAACAGGGGCTCGGCTCACCTTTGCACTCGCGGCCGATCCGCACGTCCCGGCAGCTGTACTTGATGTGGATCCGGCCGTCCATGTCCCGCTGCGTCTCGTCGTGGTAGTAAACCAAGCTGCCATCCAGGTAGAGGACGAACCAGTTCCTCTTCCAGCGGCGCAGGATGGAGCCTGGTGGGGCAGGGAGCAGGTGAAGGACCCCAGTGAGCCCGGTGGGATTCGGCCAGCGCGCTCATGAGACCCAGTGTCATCCCCCAGACTTGCAGCCGGATCCCTCCAGCTCCCGTGAGCCGCTGCATCCCGCAGGACACCTGTGCCTGGCGTGAGCATCCGGGGCAGCGTGACCAGGTGGCTTTAAACTGACAAAGGCTGCCAAAAAAGCCATCAGGGCACTTGGTGCCGCCCTGCCGAGCGCACGGGAGCGGATCCAGCCCCGGACATGGAGCCATGTGTGTTTTCATGGCAGGCAGCCCCTCGCTCCGCTTACGTAAATCCGCGAGTGACTGAGCCACAATCTCCCTGCTGCCGTGGATTAACCGCCCAGGTCAGGGCTCCTTGTGTCCCCCACACCCCACCTCTTCCCAGCCAACATCCATGGGTTTTTTGGGGGGCCCCCAGCCTGGAAAGTTCAAGGGTGGCACTTACTCTGTCGCCAAAGCCAACCGCTCTTCACCAGTGCCATGGCTGCCGCAGGCTTCACCGGATCTGCCGGGATGGGAAGAATAATGGGGTTAAAATAGCAACTCCTGCCTCACCTCCGGCTCTGCCCATGGCTTCCACCTCCCCACAGCCTCCGGGGGCGAAGTGGGATGGGGATTCACCCTTGTTGCTCCTGGTATTTTTGGGGGATGAGCTCAGCGCCCGGGTTAATCGGGGTTAGACAGACGCGGGATTTTGTCATCTGGGAAACATCGCGAAGGAGGCACTCCAGCCACCTTTCTTTCTGCCTTTAATCTCATTGGGATTTAGGGATTATCGTCCCGTGGAGGTAAGTGGAGAAATCCGGGCCGTGCATGAAAACAGGCAGTGCCTCCCCACAGCCCCAGTAACTTTCCATGGTAAACGACACCTACACTTGTTTATTTTCCCTGCCTGGATGGAAATTAGTCCTTAATAAGGCCATGAAGTCATCACTCCCCAGGTCCCCAAGCAGAGCCAACACCCCAGGGACAGGCAGGAGCAGTTCCCTGGCCACAGCCCCCGTATCCAGCCATCAGCTGGGAATCCCAGCACTCCAGTGATGGGAACTCGATACCCTAGGATGGCCTCCAGCATCTCCCACCGGCTCTGTGGGGCACGGCAAGGCACAAACACCCCCCCAGTACCTCTGTGCCTGCGTTACTGAGTGCCTGAATCCCTGAGTATCCAGGTCCCCATGGAGTTTGTAGCCCTGGTACCATCATCCGTACTGCCCACATCCCTGGGAAATCGCAGCCCAGGGATACCCCCATCCCCTGGCACCCTCACCCTGCACTGCCCACATGCCTGGGAAATCACATCCTGTGGATACTCCCATCCTCTGGCACCCTCATCCTCCTGCCCTGGCACCCCCAGGTACCCCCATCCCTCCACACTCCCATCCCTGTGCCACCCTCATCCCGCTCCGTTCGCAACCCCTGGGTACTCACATCTGGTGCCCTCATCCCACACCCCCTGGCATCTCTTTCCCTCCGTACCCACATTCCGTGGCACCGGTTCTGCCTCCCTCGCGACCCCGCACCGCCGAGCACCGACCCCCCGGCACTCCCCTGCCCCGCTCCCCCCTCCCCGGTGCCCCCATCCCCAATTCCCGCGCCCGCAGCCCCCCGAAGCCGCCCCGCGCATCCCTCACCGGGCGGAGGCGGCGGTGCCCGCTGCGGGATGCGCTGCGCTCCGCTCCCGCCGCCCGGCTCTGCCCGCCCGCGCGGCTCGCCGGGAGCTGTAGTCCGGCACCAGCATCCCCGGGTGCCGGCCGCCGGGAAAATTCCCGCTTTCCAGCGGTTTATCCCGGCAAAGCTGCCGCTCGGCGCCTGCGCGGCGGGGATGCTGCCGGCTTGGTGCCGCCGGGGATGCCCGTAGTGGATCCAGCTCCTCCAATCCCCACTTTCTCCTCAAATCCTCCCCTTTTCTCCGAGCATGGAGCACATCCAGCAGTGTGGGTGCCCTTGGGAGGGGGCCAAGCCCCGAATTTGGGGGTCCGGAGGGCTGTCCTGCACTGAATTGGGCATGGAGAGGCGATGCTTGGGAGATGCAGGTTTTTCCTCCAGTGCTGGGAATGGATCTGAGGAGGTGTTTCATGCCAGGAAGCAAAAGTCAGGAGCAACTCAAATTTTAAGCACCAAAGTGCTCGTCTGAAATAAATTTCCAAGTGGAGTGAACAGTCTTGTGGGTCAAAATCAAGGCCTGACCTGGCTTCTGCTGGAATTAGAACCATCCCAGACGGTGGGACATGAGGTTGGATTATTTGGGGAAGTCATGGCTTAAATCAGGTGATAGCTGAGGCTGGGCTGTTAATAAAGGCGTTTATGAAGTACATGGCAACTTTTAATATATAAAAAAGTTCTGTTCTAGCAGGTTTTTCAGTGTAAAGCCCCTTCCCCTTCTCTCCCTCCAGCGCTGGCTTTACTGTGGCAAACAGCAGAAGGAATTAAATTAATCCAGCAGCCCACTGGATGATCCCAAAGGAGTTAAATTGGAATCAGCCAGGCCATTCTCACAGCCTCGTGCTGGTGATTGGGCTGCAAAACATCCTGGTGGTGCTGAGTATTTCCAAAATCAGGGAAATTATTTGGAAATCTGGCTGGGCCAGAGACTTTGTCCTGCGATGAGTCCAGAAAAAAGTTCCCCAGGAAGGGATTTGGGCTGAAATTTGGATTTATCCTGGGTTACACACTGGTATTGTCCTGCCCCTCCATACAGATGTGTCACAGTTTGGCATCAATTATTCCAAAAGCTTTTCCATTGTGGTTTTCCTCTTGGGAAGGAAACGGTGCTGGTGTGGGATTTGGGGGGCTTGGTCTATTCATTTTTTGTAAACTGGAGTGGTTTTTTTTTTTTTAATGTTAAATAGGACAAATTTGGGGCATGTTGTGTGGAAATGGTGATCCAAAGAGCCAGGAAATTATTTCCAGCCAGCAAAAGGAGAAGATGCCATGTGGGAATACATGCTGCCCCTCACTCGGAAGAGCCAGATCCTGGATTTCCCCCCAATTTCCATAGAATTGGGTGCTGCTCAATAAAAGAGATGAACTTTGATGCCTGCAGTTTGTTTTTCCTCCAGCTCTGTGTGCAGTGGCTCGTGCCTGGTGGGCATCTCCCCCATCCCGGCCACAGCCTTGGCTTTTGGGTAGGAAACAAAGGAATTTTGGAACTCTTCCCGTGTCTCAGGAAATCCATGTCTTCCACGGGGGATTTCCCTGAATTTTGTGGTGCTGTGGAGACAGAAGCTCTGCGGGTCCAGCTGCAGGTGACACCCCCAACATTTGCTGTTTCTGCCATTCTCACACTGGGGACAGGTCAGAAAATCCCCCAAATCCCTCTGGAGGCTCCTTTCCCCGTAGCTGAGCATTGGTGCCGCTGGAATCCTGCGGGATAAACGCACAAGGAGAATTGTTTCCTTTGACATTTTCCATCCCCTTCGCCCACATCCCAGGGGTGGGAAACAGACCCTTGCTACCCCTGTCCCAGTCCCCTGATTCCCGAGGGAGGCGTTCCACATCCGTGGCTCGGCAAACACAATTTACGGTGCAAATCTACCAAAAAAAAAAACCAAAACACTTGCAACAGCATGGAGTGTTGTGAAGGATCGAGGCGGGGGACGTGGGGACAAGCCCTGCTCGTGTCAGCCCTGGCTGGAGACGCTCGGGAGCTCTCCATCTGTTCCCTCAGCCTCCTTTCCCGCCCTGGGCAGGCTGAGGGTTGGTTTCGCTGAGGGAAGGGCAGGGCACAGCCCCACGGAGGCGCTGCGGGCTGCAGGCAAGGCCGGGCCCCGCGGCTCCCCGCTCCCTCCCTGCGCCCGCCAGGCGACCCGGGAAGGCACTCCCGGAGCCGGGATCAGCTCCCGGATCGCCGTGCAGCTCCACCGGGCACCTCTCGGTGGGATTCCCGTAGCGGCCTTCTCCCTCCCATCAGCCTCCGCGGACTACGACTCCCGTCATGCCTCGCTGAACTACAGCTCCCGCCATGTCCTGCGGCTCTGCCCCCGCCGCACTACAGCTCCCAGCACTCCCCGCGCCCGCCCGGGCCCTGCCGCCGTATGTCCTTCCCCCGCCTGCCGCGGGGACTACACCGCCCGTGACCCTTTGCGCGGGGCGGCCAGCGGCGGGCCGCGGCGGCGGCGCGCGGGGCGTGCCGGGAGCTGTAGTCCCGGCAGCGGCGGCGGCTGTAACGGTCCCGCTGGTGGTACTGCCCCCCCTACCCCCCCCATTCCCGGCTGGCGGCTGCGGGAGCAGCGGGAAGAGGAGGAGGAGGAGGAGGAGGAGGAGGAGGAGAGGGAGAGCTGCTGTACCGGCACAGGGGCCGCCGCCGCCCGAGCAGCCGCAGGTGAGGGGAGGGGAAGGGAAGGGGGGACACCCCCGGGTGACAGCGGCGGGAAAGGGGTGGCGGGGTGGGGGCACCGCGGCGGGGAAGGCGGGGGGCTGGGGGCTCCGCCGACCCCCGGAGCCAGCGGGGAGGGGGAGCGTGGTGCGGGGCGGGGGCGGCGGGGCCGGGGCAGGGCAGAGCGAGCCCCGGGCTGGCGGCTGCCGGCACAGCCCGTGTCCCCGCACCGAGCCTGCTGCCGCCGCCGGGCTCTGTCCCGCTGTCCCCGAGAGCCTGTTGTGTGCCCCGGTGGAGCCTGTTGCCCCGCTCGGGGCTGTTATCCCGCAGCCTGTTGCCCCACAGCCGCTGTGGGCTGTGTCCCCTCGCCGGGGCTGCTCCCCATCCAGGGCACGGGGAGCGGGCTGCCCGCGCTGCGCAGCCCCCGGGAACGGCAAACCCCCCAAAATGCCCGCGGGGCTGGTGGGACGGGAGCGATGCCGGGCTGTGCCGGGGGCTGAGGGCCGGGCTGGGGCGGTCGGGCTGTCCTGCAGCCCCGCCGCGGGTTAAAGCGCTGCCGAGGTGGGCAGAAAATGGTTAAAGGCTGCCGAGCGGGGGGATGTCGGCGCGCAGCATCCCCGGGAATGAAGGCAGGGACAGCCAGGCTGCCAAAGGCAAGGCGGTGGTGGGTTTTCTGCCTGTGTGAAATGCATACCCCGCTCGTTTTTATGAAAATGTGGATTGTTCCCCCCCCGCCCCTTTTTATTTTTTAATCTCTTTTTGGTGATGATTGCTGGCATGCCGTGCTGATGGCATTGTGGTGTTAGGGCTGGCCAAGTCCGTCGCTATATTGTGGGTGAATAATGCCAAAAAGGAGCTCGGTTTCAGTCCTTTATAGAAAGCAGAGCAGCCTGCAAGTATGGAAATGAAATAAATATTCATTAGCAAAAAGAGGTTTTGTGCCGGCTTGGGTTTTGGGGGCTTTTCTTTCCCCCCCACTGCACATGGTGATGAGCTTTTGGGTTATGGTTTGTATTTCCATAGGCTGGATTTTATTTATTTGGTGCTCATTATTGTCAAGTGTAGAAAAATGAGCAGGTTGAGGATATTTTTTTTTCCCCTCTCCTGGACAAAGACATGTTGTACTAAGCAGAAAGAAACCCCAGAAAGATTCTATTTCTGTTTTAATCAAAATATGATTTAAGATGCAGTGGTGTGTTTATTTTTGCTGCTAAATAGCGATGGAGGAAGTCAGAGCTTTTTTTTAAATTTGGTGTGTGTGTGTTTTTAAAGGAATGTGAATGATGGAAACATCTTTAGGGAAACATTTTGCTGGACTTGATTGCATCAACTGCATTATTTCATAAAATGTGAGCTGTGAAGTGGTTGTTGATTAGAACTCAAATTGAGGAGCGATGTTGAGCAATGTAAAGAAAAAGGAAATTAGTATGAAGAGGCCAAATGCTTATTTTCTTTTTTTTCCAGTACGTTCTGATTTTGAATTTTAACTGTTTTGTGGATTCTCTCGACCTTTATGGTTGAGTCTATAAAAAAAAAAAACCAAATAACAACTATGGTCTGTATATTTATTCTTGTTATGCATATGTAGTTATTAAAAGGACTGATATCAATCAGCATTATGTATTTTGCATTAAATTTAAATCACATCTGATTGACTTTCGTTCTGGAAGTTGCAAAAATCAACTTACCCCGTTATGCATCCCAACTTTTTGTTTAGCAAAGCAAATGTTGACATTTTCAGAAGGAATCCTTCTCTCCCAAATCACGCGCTTTATTTTAGGGAATGTGGGATAAGTGTTACAGATATTGTTGTCCACATCTGGGTGGTTTGGGGTATATTCTTTTATTAAAATTCCTGGCTGTCAGCAAAGACACACTTTTTTGGACAGGTAGATGTGTATCCCCAGCGCTCGGGAACAAAGGGATGGGAAGCAAAATGTGTACTGTGGAGGCGTTTGGAATTTGTTCAGCAATGGGAAATACTCCTTGGAGTGAGAAACCTAAACTGCATAAAAATTTACGTGGAATAACTGGGACACAGTCATTTGGGGAGAACATTTGTGGAGATGCTCTGTGATCCTGGTTGATACTCATCTGTCAAAGCCTGCACTGCAGCAGGTGAAGTGTCCAGGGAGTTTTCAAACCCCACTCTGCAGTTCAGACTTCCTGCTCCCCCAGATCCATACCCCACAACAGGGATAACGGGGAAGAGAGGTGATGCTGCTCCTGGTGCTCCTGAAAACATTTCTTAGGAGAGTGAGCACGCTTTGGAGCAGCAGTTCTGTGAAAGGCCTTCAGTACCTGCACTGAAAGCGTAATTAAAATGATAATTAAATTGGGGCTCAATTGAATTAGGCGATGTGCCTGGAAGAGCTCAGCTGGACACGGAGGTGCAAACGCAGCCACTCCAGGCTAGGGAGGTGTGTGCTCGCTCCAGGGTAGTGCCAGCTTTTGGGAAGTTCTCCAGGGCGTGGGGTTGGCACTGATTCCCCTCGCAGGGAAGTGGGACATTCACCGCTGGGATGTCGCCGCTGGGTCACCTGCTGGCAGAGCTGTGGCGTGAGCAGAATCCCATCTGCCTCTCCATCCAGGTGTTTCGCTGCTGCTGCTGCTGTGGTAGAGGCAGCTCAGACCTTTCCACTCAGGTTGTCAGAAACCTCTGTGTTCCCAGCCAGGAGCTCTGAGCAGATTCCCAGCTCTCTGCAAAGCACTTGACGAGGCTGTCAGAAGGGAAACACAACTTTCGTATCTTCCCCTGTGAGCTTGCCCTTGCCTTGAGCCCGGATTATGATCTTCATTTGTCTCCCAGCCCTGCCTCTGGGGCCTGATGGTATCTGCAGAGGCCCCTGGTTTCCCTTTCCGCAGCACTGGTGCTCCGTGTACTTTCTGTTTCCTCTGCAATTCCTGAAGTCTCTCCCTGTGCCGGGGCATTCCTCTCCCCGTTTCTCTCCCGAGTTAGCTCCCTCGTGCTCGCTGACGTGCCTGTGATCCTCCTCATCAGCTGGGCTCGGTTTTGCTGCTTAAAATCCATAAGTTCTCGTGTTCAGTCCGTAGGAATATTCGATCTGAAATGACTGAATGAGGAAAGGGCTCCTGTCGTACTCTGTAGTATTTTCTTTTTGCCGATTTCAAATGCCAATCCCTTGGTCCCTTTGGATGCTACTGGATTTTTGTGCCGAGCATCCCTTCAGTGAACAGATGAAGATTTTGGTTTCACTGACAAGAAATAAAACCCACTGGTCCATTTTTTTTTTTTATCAGTTGATGATCTTCTAAGCATCTGAATTAAAAAATACTGACTCTTAATCTGTCACTGTTTAAAACTGGGAACAAATTTTCAGGAATTATTTCCATGTGACTGAACTACCAGTTGGACAGACTGGTAGCTCTCCAGAGCTGTTAAATTGTGTCACCTTCTTATTCCTTCCACTCAACTGAATCACTTTGTTCCTATTTTTGTGTCGAAAACATTGATCTCCCTAAACACGAGGGAAGAATGTCGGTGGCAGAGCTGTGTTTATTTATGCAAATTCAGAATCCCAGAAGGATTTGGGTTGGGAGGGACCTTAGAGCTCATCCAGTGCCACCCCTGCCATGGGCAGGGACACCTTCCACTATCCCAGGTTGCTCCAAGCCCTGTCCAGCCTGGCCTTGGACACTTGCAGGGATCCAGGGGCAGCCACAGCTTCTCTGGGCACGCTGTGCCAGGGCCTCACCACCCTCACAGGAAGAATTTTTTCCCAGTAACATTTGTGTCAACCTGATTTTTGCAGAAAATAAGGATAATGTGATTGCACTTCCTACCTGCCCACCTGGGCAGAGCAGGAGAATGAAATCAGTTTAAAACATGTCTGTGATATATATTTTTTGTTATGCTCCTATTTATCAATTCTTTGTTAGGTGGACAATCTTGAGGTGGGATTTTATGTTTATTTATTTGTTAGCTTGAATGGGAAGCAACAGTTGGGAATTTCCAGGATTTTCTTTTGCTGAGAGGCAGGTGTGCCATGGGTGTCTGAAGCAGGAACACCCAGGCAGGAAAAATCCAGCTTTTAAAGTATATCTAGCATTTGCAGATCTGAAATTTGTGGAAGCTCTTTATTTTTAAGAACCATGTAGGGAATGAGCTTCTGCTGAGGATGACGGAGACGCACGGATTTTTTAGAGTGTGAGTGGGACTTGGATAATTTTTCCAAAGCTCCTCTGAGTTTTGTTTACTATGGATGTGCTGAAAACCCTGAGCACTGCACAGGAATTTCAAGTGACTGTGTGCTTTCTGGGAGGAAAAAATGTGGGCCTGCTGACGCTCCCCAGCAAACCATTTAGGAGATTATCGTCATAGGATTTATAAAAGCTGGAAAAAACCACATTCCGCTCCTCTGGTTTGTATTTGCTTGTGCTTTACCCTGTCTCTCCTTCCCCTCCTTGGCTGAAACACTCATGTGGAAAACTGGAGAGTGGAAAAATGAAAAGTCAGAGCAGAAAACTGGGGTTTATCGTGGCCTTCCTACGATAACTTTCTCAATAGGAAGATTAAAGCTGAAGTGTATTTGTAGGCTGATCGTTTTTGCCTTCCTTGTCTCAGCAAGGGTTAGAGATTTGGGAGGATTATTGGAGACAAGCTTAGAGTATTTTATGAGAGGAAAAGTACTAAACTGGGAAAAAAAAAAAAAAGAAATAATAGATGCCATCATGCCTGCTAGGCATGTCTAATTCTTTGATAAAATGGATAAAGATTGCAGACTGCAGCAAAAGTTAAAATAGACCATAACACCTCGGGGTCCACAGGGTTTTTCCTTCTAATTTGCTGTAGAACTTAATAAAAAAGATCTGCCTCTTTTATGGCATCAGGCCCTTTATCTGCCACAAATTAAAGCCCAGTGCTTGGGCTTCTGCTTTCTCTGCTGTTAGATACCAGCTCCCTAAATTTGATAACGAGTGGGTTTTATCATTCTGAGATAGGAAATACATCCTGAAGGCTGGTGAGAAGTTTGGACCATCGTCTTCTTTTTCCCCATTTTCCATTCAGCTCTTTATACTTGGATTTATAGGCAATAAGAGCTAACTTTTCAATGGACAAGGGGATTTATGTGGTTATTTTAAACAAGCTCCAAAGTGTCCCCACAGTCCCAGGGCAGGGGTGATGGGAGTCCCCATCCATGGAGGATTTAAAAGCCACATGAATGTGGCACTTGGGGACCTGGGTTAGTGGTGGCCTTGGCAGTGCTGGGGGACTCCATGATCCTCAAGGTCTTTTCCACTGTTAACAATTCCATTATCCTACCTTCTCCTGCCAATTTGATGGACAAAGTAAGATCATTCATTACAGTTCCTGATGCCATTTTACCCAGGATAATTGTCATGTCTGTATGGACAGACAGGCTCTCAGGACTTTGCCCTGCTGAAAAGTATTTTGCATGAAGCTTGTGAGCATTTAAAATGCAATTACTTTGGAATGGGTCCCTGTATAAACATCTGATTCTGTGGTAGTTTATTCTCCAAATCATTCTCTTCAGTTTTCTGTGTATGTTGTCACTTAATGAGACTTTTAATGGCTTTTACAAAACGATGGCATTCCACATATTTTCCACTTTGCTCTTGACTTGAAGTATATTCACAACAGAAGTTTTCAAGCCCTAAAATGCAGTTCCTAAATTGGAGAACTTTTTGGTTCTTTTTCTTTACCTTAGCACCTGAATCCCAGCTGTCAAACTTTCTTGCATTGCTGAGTCTTTTAATATGGATTTGGGAGCTCAAGAAAATATTTCTTTGTGTAAGAGTTTTTTGACTGTCTTTCTGTTTGAGCCCTTGGAAAAGCAAACACGGAGCAACAGCTCAGGAGCATCTTCCCCACGTGGTTTTGCTTTCCAGGGAAGCTGTGCTGCTGCTGGAGGAGATGCCAGGGGCAGGGTGGGTTCCTGTGTGATTCCAGGAAGTGTGGGACATCTCCACCAAGTGAGGCAGATCCAGGGATGGAGAGAAGGAACAAGTTTTTACAATATGGGTGGTAAAACACTGGTTGCCCAGGTGGCTGCCTCATCCCTGCAAGTGTCCAAGGTGTAATTTGAAACTATTTCTAACTACTACTTCCAAAAGCCTTTTCTTGTCTAAATGCAGAAGTCCTTTGATACCTGGTAAGTTTTCCCTTTAGAGAGAACTCTTAATTCCACACCCAAATGGTCTTTGATTGTGGTCCAGTTAAACTCAAGGCACTGCCTGGCAAGCATTGAGCAGTTTCCTGCCTGGCAATACCTTAGGTGGTGTTTGAGGGGCTCTGGCTTCCAGATCTTGCTCCCCAGGTTCCAGGTCTACAGTGGACCTCTGGAATGGTTCTGGATGCAGCCCAGCAGAACCTCACTACAGCTCACTTTGCTGGGGATTTTCCACGGGTGGCTGCTTTTAGTCATCTGTCCGTCGGCCAACTCTAAATCTGCTCAGCCGCTTTGTTGACACATTTAGTGCTAATTTTTTAATTGGGATGTCATCCTCAAAAGATTGCCTGTTACATTGCAGCACTTTATCACCTTGGATCTCCTCAGAGGATGAAGTCAGCTTTGTTTGACAAGGCCTATTTTCCATAAAATTGACTTGACTCTCATTAATTTTGCTCTGTTCTTTTTAAGCCTGAATCGAGTCTGATTCAGTTTTCCCTTATTTTGTCCAGAGCCCATGTCTGGCAAACTGATTGGTGTTTACTTGGTGTTTTGCCCTCTCCTGATGTAGTCATGTTGGAGATATTTGTCTCCCAAATTTTCTCCTGCATTCTGAAAGATACTGTAAATGAGCCCTCAGGGTCTCTGAAATAGTGGAGGACTCTCTGGTTAAACATCCTGGGATTCTGGGGCACCTTTCCATACTGGAATGCAGAGCTGGGAGAGACTTCGGGGGACTTGCCAGTCCATTCACCTCCTCAAGGCAAGCTAAAGTATCCCTAGAGCATCCTTAATGAATAAATTTCTAATTTTTATTTAAAATCTTCCAGTCTTGGAGGGGCCAGCCTCCTTCAGAAGCTGGCAGTGAGTGCTTAACCAATTTAGTTAAAAGCTTTTCCAATATCTTAGATCTTCTAGGAAGCAGTTATTGGGTGTGAGGGTGGGGAGGCTCTGGCACAGAGAAGCTGTGGCTGCCCCTGGATCCCTGGGATTGTTCCAGCCCAGCTTGGGTGGGGCTTGGAACAACCTGGGATAGTGGAAGGTGTCCTTGCCCATGGCAGGGGGTGGAATGGGATGGTTTTTAAGGTCTCTTCCAACCCAGGCCATCCTGGGATTTTGTGATCTCTGAGAAATGAAGATACTTTGCTTTACTGTGTAGAATAACCCATCCCCTTGTTTCTGCTGTCACTGATGGGAACATGTTACATCTTCCTCCAGTTTGCTTTCCTCTAGGCTGGCAAGGTCCTTTAATGTGTTCTTTTGGATCATTTTCTATCCAAATCTCTTTATTATTTCCTCTGCTTTCCTCTATACTCTGGTGTGTTTACTTCTCTCTCTGCTCTGACTTGGCACTGCTTGGCCTTGTCAGCATTGTATAAAATGAAAAATAATGCTGGTTTCCACATGGCACTCTTAAAACAATCTGAAGTGCTTTTTTTTTGTTATTTTTTGGCAATTCCAGTGTATTGTTGACATTTTACTTGTGATCCAATATCCCTTGGGGTTGTTTTCTCCTGTCCATCAGCCCAGCTGGGAATTCTCCACCTGCACAATGTGCACTGCTCTTGCACTCATCTTTATTAGGTTTCACCAGACTCTTTGGATTTGACACAGTTTGGTCTTGACTCGTCCATGTTGTTTCATTTTAGCTGTGTGCTGTAATTGTTTTTATATAAATTGTTAGATAATGCTTCTGGTGTCTTACATTGATTGGGAAGGCAGTTCAGTCTCTGATTTGCTTCAGAAGCTTCTTCAAACTTCACTCTGGAGCTGTTTCCTTTTTGATCCCAAAAGCACTTTGAAACGTGGTGAGTGGACCATCTATATGCAAATTCCTTAATTTTTCCTCTGCTGCGTTGTATTTGTGGAAATTCAAGTGATGCCAATTTTCATTACAGCTGGATTCAGTATTTTAAAGGTCTTATCCAACCCAAATGATTCTATGAGTCTGTGATTATGTTGATATTTCATTAAGATGATAACTAAAAAGTACAAACGTCATGCAAGTTAAAATCAATTATTGAAATCAAGGCATTTTGCAATCTTGATTGAATTACTAAGCTTAGATAGATTTAAATACGAGCCTGTCCTTTTTCTGCACTGTCAAGACTTCCAGCCCAGTGATTTCTGCAGCTTTATTGCTTGTAAGGAGGCCCAAATGAGTCACTTGGTGTTACAAATTGTCCCCTCTGATTTTGGGAAACCAATCTCCTTGAATCACTTGCTGTGAGAGTTTCTGTATCCCTCCTGTCTCCTCTGTAAGCCCTCATGGGTTTTTTCCCCCATGGACTCACATACCTGTCTCGGTGCTTCCCAGAACCTCCTCCTGGCTTCACCCATTAAAACACACCAAGCTTCTGCCAAGTTGCTCTGCAAATTCAGTTCTCCTGCAGTGTTGATGAGAGAAGTGAGCCTTCCTACCTTTTTTTGAGGGATACATTGCAGCCATCTCTACCTTTCATATCTGAACACCATGGCACTAATGATTTTCAAGTCCCATCACATGCTCATTCTTTTCTTACTGCTGGCCAGGATTTCATTTGTTCCTGCTTGTTATCCAGACTCCCTGCATCCATATATAGCAACAGAAAATTCATTTTTTTTATGAACGCTCTTGTCTGACTTTGTACCTCATTTCCCCTTCTGAGTGTCCTTCTCCTGTGTTCAGCTTGTGCCTTTCCTGGATGCATCAGCAGTTTCATCTGGGAAGGTGTCTTATTAGTTGGAAAGATGCTGGCTCTGCAATTCATGGTCTCTCCCTTCCCTCCAATGTTGTTCCATCACTCAAATCCAAATATTCTCTCATCAGTCGTGCAGCCTTGTTCTATTTCATGATTTTTTTTTCTGGTACTGAATGCATCTTTTAGCTCAGAGTTGACAACCTGTGGATGTACAAGGAGACTGTGGGTGCAGTGTGGAGCATTGGCATTTTGGGGCACTGCTTTGCAAGAGGCAGCAGCTTGCAATTCCTGCCTCTCCCTGAGCTCCACGCTCTGCAAAAGCTGCTGTCCTGCTTGGAAGCAAATTCCTGCTGGTTTGAGAGGCACCTCCTACCAGCTCCTCCTCGGCTTCTCTTGGCACCCTCAAGCCAGTGGGAAGAAGAAGCCTGGGATGGCACCATGTGAAGATTGCCAAACCTTGACTTAGACTTTCCCTTGGAGTGCTTTTCCAGGATCCCTGAAATCTTTTCTCACTGCTTGCTTCCAGCTGACACCATCGCTGCTCCCAGCAGGCACAGTTACTTCTTGTGACCAGAGTGATCAGCCAATATTGGTGCTCGTCTGTGGGAAGAGGAAATCCATGGCAGTTCTTGGAGTCAGTCATGCTGATCCACAAAGCATGCTTGCAGAGGCTGGATTTTCTGAACACAGGCTGGAGAAAGCAGCAGGAAACCATTTTTCTCCATATCCCAAGGTTGTTTTTCCTGCCAGCACTAAACACACGCGCGGAGTTTAGCGTGACTTTCACCACGGGTGTTTCCCTGGATGCCCTTGACTTTCTCCTGCTTTCCTGATGCTCTTCACTGACGTTTCTGGCACTTGACTGTGACTATTCCCTCCTATTCCTTGCAGTTTGTGTGCTTTCCACTTCTCCTGACACAAAGCCTGACGCTCCATGTTTGTGTTCAGCCCTTGGGAAGCTTTTTTGCCTCTGTTTGTGGCCAGTGTTGCTGGCTTTAACCAAATTCCACGTAGCAGAATTGTCTTCTGTGGAGATTTTTTTGGGATGAATTTCCAGCCTTGTGCTGAACTTCTTCATTCAGGGGAGATCTCTCTGCCAGAGAACCCAAATCTCCAACCTTTTATGTTGTGACTCGTAATTTGCTGGTGATGAACAATGGTCTTATGATCCAACCATGTAAGTTTGGCACTTGCTCCATTCCACAATTTCCTTCTAACCCCCAAACTGCATAAACAGTGCCTCAGTTGCCCATTTGGAGTAGGGCAAAAAGGGTTGGTAATGCCTGTACTTGCTGAGACAGATCAATGAAAGGTTGGAAGATGCCACAGTGACAACTTTCCCCCTTCTCTGCCACATGAAGTAATGGAAAGGCTGTGGACTCCCCATGTTTGGGGTCCTTTATTGTGCCCTTTATTTAAAGTTTTACACAGATTTCAGAAGCAAATGATTCCTGCCACATGGAAATGTCTCTGGTGTGACATCAGGGCTGTGGGGACTGTTCTGGTGTCACTCTCACTGGGTTTGCAGTTCAGGCTGCTGCCCTTGATCTGTGAAAGTCCTGATTTGAATCTTCTCTCCGTGTGAGACCTCTCTCCTCAGGACTGTGCTGGCAGTCAGGATTAGCTGGGCTTTACTTCACTGGCAATCTTGTTTTTAAATCTGAAAGGACCTCAGCAGAGTTTTCTCCTGGGGCAGGGAGGCCATTGATTCTGGAATACGTTTTTCTTGGTGTTATCAGGATTTTGTGGCTATCAGGATAAGCCTGGGGCTTATGGATCATGGAGTTTTCTTCCTGGAGGAAGGTGTGTCTTCAGTTTAGGTTAGGTTTTACCTGACCTTCCTATGATTTTTACCTTTTAATGATTTTTTTCCCATATTTTTTGGTATTTCTTTCTTTCTGTGGGTGTTTCATATTTACCCAAATATAGTGGGAAGAACATTGGGGAAAACAATCTCTTATTTTTTGGCTTTTGGTTTCTGCCTGCCCTGTGGAGATGCCGGCAGGGTTCCAGGAACACAGGCTTGCCTGAGGGAGGAGAAAACAGGGCAGTGTTCCTTTTCCTGCTTCAAGGTAGACACCACGAGCTGATTCCTGTCATATTTTAGGGATGTTGCCATTTAGTAAAGAGAGAGCAGAGAAAAACCCGGATATTAAATTTACTTAAGATGTGTCCTCTTGAAGATGCTTGGTTGGATATCAGTACTGTCTGCAAATCTTTTTATATTGAAATAATTTAATGGGAGTATCCATTTGAAAGTTACTGGGGAGTATCCAGAGTCTATTCCTGGTGCAGAGAGCGGAAATCTGTTTTAATTGGAGCAGTTTTCTGGGAGTTGTGTTTCCTGCCAGAGTGGTAACAGTAGGGAGGATCAGCAGCCTGAGAGGTTATAAAACCCCCAGGCATTTTACATTCGTTTCAAGTAGCTGGATACTGTAAAAAACCACAAAAATTGGGCAAACAGAGACTCTGCACAGAGGATTCTGAGACTCTGTATTAAACCTTCCCAAAAAGCACCTGAATCCATGGGGACACAGTTCCTGAGTTCCCTTCTGTGTTTGTTTTACTGAGTGGCTCATAGTCAGAGAGTGGATAAAAATCCACTGCTGCCACAAATAGCACTCGAGATTTTGGTACTGATTATAATTAACCCTGATGGTTTCTGCCTGATTTGGTTCATTTTTGTATTTGTAGGCAAAATACAGCAGTGCAGGAACAAACCCAATTAACACTGGGAAGTGAAGCCAGAGTGTTATCAGATAAACCAGGGAAGTCAGAGAGCTGGAAGCTTTTAAAAATAGTTTTTTCCAAGGTAACTGTGTCACTCTAATTTCAGAAGAAAAAGATATGTAGGTACCTTATTGTTAAAGCCAGTTTTGTTTCCCAAAATGCCTGGAAAATCGAGCTGATCCACTAAAAATTGCTGTTCCTTCAGTGTTTCATCTTAGAGGGATTGTTTTATACAGGGATAATTTACTGCTGCTTGACAGTGTGCCCATAATACTCATTATTAGCAAACCCTCAGAATTTTGTTCTCACATGCTAAAATAAAGTGGAAAATTAGAAGACTCTTTCATGTCCATCACTCCAGATTATCTGAGATTTATTTCTGAATACAGTCTTTACAGAATTGGTGAGAAGCCATCATTAGAGGTTAAAGACATCATTGTGTTCTTAGGTGGATTTTCACTTTGAGTTATTTAGTTGCTCAAAATCTGTCTCTCTTTAAATCCATACATCAGGAAAGTTGTGACAATCCATTTTTCAAAGGTTATTGATTTCCCATTTTTACCCATTAATTTACCCATTCAGCATTCTGCCCTGTCTACAATAAACATCTCTTAAAAATATTTTTATGTAAGAACATCCAGAGACAGCCAAACCTCAATGAATAAAGGGGTGCTTAAAGACTTGAATTCAGTCCTGTTAGAGATCTGCTTTCTACTTACAGTCAAGTTAATACCAACTTAATTTTAAGTTAATAATGCCTAAATAGGTTCCCAGTTTTTGTCATCACTAGGAAATTAAATCGAGTTGACTGTGCTTAAATTACTGTTTTCAATTAAGCAGCTCAGAGCAGATCAGCAGCACTGAGAACTAACCCTGGTCCTGCCTTCCTGCAGACCTGGTGCCCTGCTGAAACCTCTGGGGTGGATCCAGGGAAGCTCTTGTTTAAATTGTGACTTGGGAGGCATTTCAGTACCAAGTGATATTCTGATGGAGAGAATTGGCAGGATGTTAGCAAATAAATATTATATTAATCACATTAAAAATGGGTTATTGCGGTCAGTTGGATGGGTTTTAGAAAGGTTTCAATGAACTGGCAGTGGATGCAATGGGATTTTGGGAGCATGGGGAGGAGAAGGCTCCAGGGAGATATTGGAGCACCTTCCAGTGCCTAAAGGGACTCCAAGAGAGCTGGAGAGAGTTGTATTCTGGGCAGTGGTGCTCAAAGGCATTACAGAGCAGGTGGATGTAAACACCAGGAGCAATGCTGCAGCAGAAAAGATAATTTAATTTTTTTTTTTTTTTTAATTTTTAGGTGTATGAGCAAGAAAATATTTAGAAGAGAACAGATTGCATTTCTGTATTTGGTGCTTGTGACTTTCCCGTGTATGATTTCCATTTCAACATCCTGAAATAGCTCCTGGATAAATTGTAGGGGAATGGAAGAAATGCAAAAATAGTCTGAGGACTAGAAAAAACACACACAGAGGAGCTCAGAGCTAAGTCTGCTTGGCTTATCAGGGTGAGAGTCTAACTGCAGGAGCATTCCAGAGAAAATTCCAGGCAGCAAGTGCCCTCCTTTGCATCCAAGGGAGTTGGTGTTTTAAAGGGGGAACCCTTGAAAGGTGAATGCCTGTTGTAAGGAAGGATCCAAGGAAAAGAGCATTTCTCATCTCTAAAACTGATCACTTTTCCTTTAAAACTACAGAGACCAATGCAGGGTATGTTCTTGTCAAGCATTATGTTGTTTAAAGGGATGAAACTTTGAACAGTATTTTCTTCCCTGGCAGAAAGAGTTGCAGGAGGGCACCAGGCACTGTTAACCCGTGGCTGTGGCACATGGGTTGTGTGAAGGGGTGATGGAGTTCCCTGACTGAAACATTAGTTTTTACTCCATGGGCCAACCTTCACATTGAAATTACCACCTCATTCTGGTGAAAAACTTCTGTGGAGGATGGCACTGTGGGTAGGGTGGGCTTGACATGCAGCTCAAATTAACTGGAGCTGGAGACAAGCCTGAAAAATGTTGTGGAGCAAATGGTGAATATGGGAATGGAATTGAATTGCTGAGAGTGAAGGTTAAAGAGATTTATATTTATGCTATAAATGTATTCCCTTATATACAATTACAGGATTGGTAAGGTTGGGAAAGCCCTCCAAGACCATCAAATCCAACCATTCCCCAGCACTGCCAAGGCCACCAGTGCCCCATGTCCCCAAGTGCCACATCCACATGGCTTTAAATCCCTCCAGGGAGGGGACTCAGCACTGCCCTGGGCAGGTGTGCCACGGCTGGACAACCCTTTCCAGGAATGAATTTTCCCTGCTAGCCAGTCTAAACCTCCCCTTGCACCACGTGGGGCTGTTTCATCTTGTCCTGTCCCTTTTCCCTGGGAGCACAGCCTGACTCTCACCTGGCTGCACCTTCCTGTCAGGGAGTTGTGCAGAGCCAGAAGCTCTTCCCTTGAACCTCCTTTTCTCCCCAGCTCCCTCATTATGTGAGAGAATCTGTAAAAGCTGTCAAATACAGGTGGAAGCCTGGACTGTTTGGGAGTTTGATGATGTGATGGTTGGTGCCTGGTGGATCTCCATTGAGGACCATTATAAACTTCCATATATAAACTTCCTTTCTCCCCACACTGATCCCGTCCTCAGTGTTCACCTTGGCTGCTGTGTCCTGGGAAAATAATTCAGGAAACTGTATAAAATGGAGTTTCAAGTGCTTGTCAGCACTGGATAAAATGATGCAACAAGAATCCTGTGAGCAGCAAGACAAAGCCTCTATTGAAATCCACTGGCTCCAGGTGATGCATTGTGGTACCTGCATGTCTCCAGGTGATCCCTTGTGCTGCTTGAAGCCAGACTTCACCAAGGGACAGCTGGACACTATTCATGGCATTTGCAGAAAAAGTGCCACGTGCATTGATCAGTCTTTGTCTGCATCTAAAACTCATCCCTGCCAGTTCTGCCTCGCCATCAGAGCTCCTGGCCTGACTGATGTTTGAAGTGATCTAAGAATACCTCAGATGTATTGTCAAGGGACTCAGTGCTAAATAAATTATAGGAAAGATGAGATCCTAGCAAGCGTTTGGATAACATAAGCAAGATTAATGGTTTGGAGCCTGTTTTCTGAACAGTGGGACGTGATTGATCAAAGAGAAGAAATCGTCTCTGTGCTCCTTTGTACCGAAACTTTCAAGAGCTGAAAATGAGCAGCTGAAGTAAGAAATTCAGAGGTTAGGGAAGAACCTTGTGATAAAAAACTAGGGTGGGAGGTTATGAAAGTACAGGTTGACAGCTCTGTCCTCTTTATCAACCTTTCCCCATAGGGATCTGCTGTAGAAGATTTTGGACAGGCTGCTGTAGCCTGGATAGGTACTTTGAAATTTTTTTACAGTATTTTTAAAAAATCAAAGACTTTTATTGTGCTCTGAATAAGATTTGAGTTTCTAGAAAGCTGGTTTCCTTTGCTGTCTGGGGAAAAAAGAGCTGAAGAATTGGAAGGCTGATCTCCCAGGGAAGGTGACTGTGCCTGAGGATCTGGGAAGAAACACAAGGGCAGATTTTTGTGTGACTCACTCCCTGCAAATAATGTTTCTTGCAATTCCTGCTCCTAAAGTCAGAACTGAGGACTTTGTTTCCATACTTGATTCTCATTTGGGGGTAGAAATTTAGAATTTCCCAGTGTTTGAGTGTTGGACCGAGATGTGGTGGTCTGGTAGGGAGGGGGAAAGGTGAGGCTGGAAATGAACAGAGGAGTTTATGGACACGGGAGTGCTCAGAGTTCATGGAATATCCTGGGGTAACCCAGTTTTTGGATACAGAATTCTCAGATCAGGTCTGAGACCTCTTTCTTGGTCTCAGAAGAGTCAGACCCATTCTGAGGTTGAAATCTGTGAAGCTGAGAACAAGTGAGACACCAAAGGCAGAAAACTGTGGCTTGAACAATTCCAGCTGATTGAGGTTGGAATGTCACTGAAACCAAGCAGTGGGAAGTGGGAGATAAAGGTTATCAAAGTTGTCCATAGCAGCTCCCATGACTGCAGAATTTTCCATACAGTTCTGTAAAATGGTCCTGTGTGTTTAATGGAGTGAAGGACACACATCCACTTTACTTAGCTGAAGAAACTGGGGTACAGAATGGCTGCACTTGATGGCAATGTCATTTTTTTGCAGTTAAATTTTGCCGTTCCGTTCACTGAAGGGTGCAAGGAAGAGACTGAGGATGATATTCTGCCCTTTCCCAATATCTTTCTTTAAAAGATGTTGCCCTGACTAATCTAACAGTGGGGATGGGCTTTTATTTAGCTCAACCCAAATAGCAGAGCTGGGTATAAGAATAAATACAAATGTGCTCATTCAGTATCAGTAGAGGAGATTGATTTTGTAAAAACATTGCAAGGAGAAAGATGGCTGAAACCCATTTGTTCCATCCCGAGAATAGCAATGTGTAAATTGTGATCACTCTTGCACTCCAAGTGTCAGTTTTAATTTGAGTCTTTTATAAACCACTTGATTGTTGAATATTGCAAAGAAATTTAACCCCCGTGGAAGAAATCAGAAAGAATCCTGCTATTGAGGTAATTAGATACAAATTTGAGTGGGGATTTTTTTAATAAAGATTAAATGATCTGTTCAACTGTTTCAGGCCCTACTTGAGATACACACACCTGTGTCTAGCTTGTAGAGCATTTTCCTCATTAATTAAGAGCACTTTCCTTGTGTTATTATTTAATTGGGTATCACAGGGAACCTGATGAGACAATGAAATGGTCTTAATTGCATACAGACTAAATGCAGGATACTCCACATGCTGGAGTGTTCCACGACATGACCCCAGCTTGTCATCGTGTGCTAATGGCCACGGTGCTTGCTCAGGGGGAGAGGAGCCCTCCTGGAGTGAACACAGCCTGAGCCACAAGCACAGCCTGGGCAGGGAATGGCTGGAGAGCAGCCCTGGGGAAGGATTTGGGAGTGCTGGGGGATGAAAAGCTGGATGTGTCCTGGGCTGAGGGGAATTCTGCCCCTCTGCCCTGCTCAGGTGACACCAACCTGCAGAGCTGCCTCAGCCCTGGGGAACAACAGCAGAAGGACCTGGAGCTGCTGGAGAGTCCAGAGGAGGCCATGGAGCTGCTGCAGGGCTGGAGCCAGGCTGGGAGAGCTGGGAATGTTCACCTAGAGAAGGGAAAGCTCCAGGGAGAGCTCAGAGCCCCTGCCAGTGCCTAGAGGGCCTCCAGGAGAGCTGGAGAGGGACTGGGGACAAGGGGTGGAGGGACAGGACACAGGGAATGGCTTCTCACTGCCAGAAGGCAGGGATAGATGGAATACTGGGAAGGAATTCATCCCTGTGAGGGTGGTGAGGCCCTGGCACAGGGTGCCCAGAGAAGCTGTGGCTGCCCCTGGATCCCTGGCAGTGTCCAAGGCCAGGCTGGACAGAGCTTGGAGCAGCCTGGGATAGTGGAAGGTGTCCCTACCCATGGCAGGGGTGATATTTAAGGTTCCTTCCCACCCAAACCATTCTGGGATTGTATAAATAAATCTATTTATTTATTAGTAGTCAATTTCCCCACTTACCAGACTTAAGTTTTCCATGTTTGACAACATTCAGTTTCAAACCATCTGAACACTCTTGGCTGTTTCATAGGGATGGATCCCATTTCATAGGCATGTCTGTTTCCCTGCAGTTTGAGACTGATAATTACAAAGGTAAATGACTGTGTTAACTTTTAAAAATAATATGTAAGACTTACCTTCTGTGAGTGTGCATATGTGGTTCTGGACAACCAGGGGCTTGTGTGGAAGCAATAAGTTTATTCTTCAGCTTCTGGGATTAATCCCTACTCTGCTTCTTCAGCCTCTTCATTTTTTAAAATTTTCTGTTGAGAGAGTGGAAGCAAGAGTGGAAGAAGGAAAAAACTCTTCCTCATATCATGTTTGTCTGTGCTCATCTTTCCCAAGCAGCAGGTAGATGTGTCAACACCATGAATTATGGATGGAGGTGCTGGAGCCCACAGAGTGCTGCAGATCTGCAGTGGAGTTGACCTGTTTTATTCATCTCTAAGCAGCAGAACTCCCTGTGGGACTGGGAAAACCCAAAACCTTCCCATTTTCCATGCTTGGGAAGTTAGTCCTGGATTATACTGATTAAAACTTGGCAAAGAGAAGTTGGAGAGCTTTCACACCTTTCCAGTATGAAAAATTCTCTTGTTCAAGAGGATATTTCAATCTAAAGAAACAGTTGTCAAAGGCAAACTTATGTTTTTCTCTCTTGAAAATGAACTCTCTTGCAATGAGCCAAGGTATTATTTTTGGTTTCAGAGGGAGATATGGCAAGAGGTGCTTTGCAGTCAAGGCAAGGGAAAGACAAAAGCAGGGATTTGACATGTACTGTGCATGACACAGGAGCTGAGTTCTTGTATGACTTGGAGCAAGATCTGTAGTTTATCTGGATTTTTGTTTTCCAAATCCCTGGAAAGGAATGATTGATATTTCCTTTGCAAAGCTGTTTTCAGGCTTCTTGGATAAAAACTTTGAAGGGATTAATTATATGGCACAAAAGCCCTTGTAGCTCTGGGGTTTGGCATTGGTGGCACTCAAAAGTAATGGTGAGAACTGAAGAATAAGCTGGATTTTATCATGCTCCGAACTCCTTGAGTGCCTTACACAGTCCTAGCAAAGGTAGAGTGGCAGTGAACCAGTATCTTTTACCTTTTGGGTTTTTGTACTTTGAATTTATGCCCATTCCAACAGTCATCATCCAAGGAATTCGACAGTGGGAGGCTCTGAATGGATTCCATTTCCATTCTGTTTGTTGTCGTTACAGCCAGTTTAATTTTTCCTGTTGTATTCCTGTGTACAGACACAGCCTGTGTGTGACTGCATTCCTGGTGGGGAAGGCGGGGAGAGCTGGATTTTACCATTTACCATCCTAGTTCAAGTAGTTTTTGCCTTCCTTTTACTGTTTCCCTTTAACAATATTTTGGATTGTTATTGTATTTTATGTGAGAAAGGGCTGCAATAGGTGTAATTTATTTTAAATACTCAATTTCTCTTAAAAATTCCTGTTTTCTTGGCAAAGGGGATCCTGGAGCTTTGTCTGATGGGAGAGGAAATGGTTATTTCATTTACCTACTTTCTGTTTTTAAATCTATTTTTTTGAATCTATTGCCGATTTAACTTATATTTAAGTCAAGAATTCCAGCTTGCTGATTTGAATCATTTGATTGTAAACTTGTTGATTTTTTTTAAATTTTGCTTTTGTTATCCTAAAATAGATTTCTACTCCCTGCTTGGTACAACCCATCAAATATCAGTAGTACACCGATGTCCTTTCATTAAAATTAGAACTCCTTTATTTTGGCCATTGCTTCTGTGCACACTTATTTAAACAATGGCATCTAATTAGTAATTTGAGAGTCTTTGTTTAATTTTTCATTATGTAGGAAACAGAGAATGATACATCTCAGTGATGATGTGTGCTGGGAACTAATGTCAAACTTCCCCTGGAAACTGGAATCCGGATTAATACAGCGTGGGGTGCACAAGTGTTTGTGTTCGTAGAATTAATTTCCATTTCTCAGGATGAATTCCTGAAAAAACCAACAGCCTTCTCCCAGAACAGACTGGGATGTCAGCAGCAGAATTGATCTGACAGGTGTTTTCATGGAATCCCAGAATGGTTTGGGTTGGAAGGAACTTTAAAGATCTTCCAGTGCCGCCCCTGCCATGGGCAGGGACACCTTCCACTAGCCCAGGTTGAACCTGTCTCGGCTTCTTCAGCGTGGAAGATAAACATCAAATCAAGCAAATTAAAGATGTTCCTTTTTCCCCCCGATATTTCCTTTTTTCTACCCAACTATTGAAGTGCTCTCTTGGTGCTTGGATTTTGCCACAACCATTTTGCATCCCCAAATCTGTGTGTACCCACCTGGAGGGTTTTCAGCAGGGCAGGACAGAGTAGGACCAAGGTCAGGGGTACAAGGCCTTGTAAAACAATCTCAGCGTCTCTTTGTACAGATCTGTTTGTCTTGTGATCCCTCAAAACCCAGCTGTCCGGGCTGATGGCTCGTTTCCTCCTTGGAGAGGCCTTCAAAGGCTGCCATACAAGTGGTTGACATTCTTCTTCACAGGCACATGGTTGTTCCAGGAGGTTCATTAATGCAACGCAGCCTTCAAGCTCTTTGGAAAATTAAGGGTCTGATTCTCTCATTTACACCAGCGTGGAACTGGGTAGGAATTGTAATGACTCGAGCTTTTGTAGTCTGTGTACAAAAAAAGGGCTTGAATTTGATGGGTTTGGTGGGAATTAAGATCAGAAAGGAATTTTAGATCATCTATGCTAATTATGAGTAAATTAGATGGTGCAAATTCTGAGGAGAAAATTAAATGCACGCTGTGATTCCTTACGGGATGAACTCTGTCACCAGGAACTGATGGGTGAGAAGAAGGTGTTAATTGCTGAGGCTGCTCTGATGGGGCACTGCTGATGTTCACTTGGGCATAGTTCATGCAGCAGAAGAGAATGGCATCCCTTTCTCCCTGGACTTAAACTGCAAGGTTTTTATAGACTTGTTCAGAGCCTCCAAAAAGGAAAGTAGCGCAAAATTGATTTACATGTGCTAAGATCAAGGAGGGACTGACATAATCCTCTGTTTGGATGAAAGACCCTCCTGAAGCTTGGAACTGAGCATTTTTTTTTTTGGTTTTGGAAACAATTAATATTCAAGTAAAGATATTGAGTCCAAGATTTATTAAATCCTGATGGATCCTTGTGATGGGCTCTTGGAAAGCTCTTATATGTTGGCCTGGCCTTTTATCTGCTCAGTCTTCAGATGCTTCTATTTTATCTGTTTCTGAACTTCCAGAACTCCAGAAAGCCTTCCAGCCCAATTTAATATGGAATAAAGCAAAAAGCACGGTTTGATTGCAGACCAAGTCGGTCAGGCAACAGTTAGATAAGTATAATTAGACTTGTAATTGGAATGCGTTGTAGACAATTAGTTTTTGTAAATGTGTGTAATTTAATCCCAAGTAAAGGGTCAGGAGGACCTTGCTGTGAAAGAGGTTAAGGAGTAACATGTATAATTTCCAGGCCTTCTGACGCTCATGTCTGACACAGCTGGAGAGGAGCATGTCCATCTTTCCAATGGCAACAAAAATTCCAGCCTCCTCCAGGTGAGTCAGGGCTTCTGTTCTGCCTTTGTCTCCCAGTATTCATTCCAAGAGCAGCCTTAATAAATCCATGGGGGATACTGTAGCAGCAGTGATTTAGAGAATGCCCCATAAAAAACCAAAGTCTGTGAGGTAACAAGACCCGCTGTGGGAGTCCATTCAGTTTTTAGGGAAACTCCAGAGAAATGGGATCCAGTCTCATCCAGAGCACTCGATTCGTGCTGCCTATGGCAAAGGGCTGCAGGATCTCACCCATGCAGTTACCTGGCAGCACTCGGGATGTTTTTCTTCCTGCAATCCTTTTGTCAGGAAAGGGGCAACCCTTCAGTCTCCAAGGTCAGCCCAGGAAAAGGGTCTGCTTCCCAAACATGTGGTACTCATTTGCTTGGAATTTTTGACACCCCTTATTACAATACAGTGTGGCTGCAAGTTCCCAGGCTCTGTTTTGGGGTAGAATTGAATGGCAAAAAAGAAATGCCCAAACCTCTCCCTGGAATCTTACAACACAGCTTGCACGTGGAGCGGTGTGTGTGGGGAATGTGTTTCCAGGATTTAACAGATCCTGCATCATTATGGCTGGCCTTTATAGCTTTAGGAAAACAACTCAGTGTGCTGGAGCCCCGCAATGGGTTGGTGGTGCTCGTGACCGGCTGCACCTGGGCTTTGCCAGAACTCTCTGTGTTATTTATGGCTCGCAGGCTGCACTGTGCGTGACCCAGGTTCTGTCGGCGCAGATGTTGGGGCTGGGGGTGGATTCCATGCAAGGAGTCGGCAAAGGGGACTTGCAGCTCCGTGTGGGATCAGTCAGCGACAGCAAATGCAAAGCCTGGAAGAGCAGGTTCTGGTTTCTTGCCTTCTGTAATAGCAGGAGCAGTGTGACCGTATGATTAACAGCGAGAGTCCAAAAGTAGCAGGATAATAAATACTGGGAATTCAAAGGAAACCTCAGCTTCTGGCAATTACAGAGTCTGTGCAGCAGAGAGATGGAGCTTCTGACTCCAGTGTTATTTGTGACCTACTTGGAACTGAAATGTTGCAAGAGACTGTTTGTTTAATACTCGATTGCTATTTTTTTTTAAAGTTATACCGTATTCGGGTTAAATACAATCCTTTGAACATGGACTGATAGATAAACATTCTCCACAGAAAATTCCATTAGCTCTTGTTGTCTTAATTTTTACTGCCAGCAAGTGCTCGATGCATTCCTTCTTTTTCCATGGCAAAAAACCCCCGCCCCAAACCTCCATAACCTTTCCTATCGTGTATCCAGTATTTTATAGAGCAATCACAAAGGGTGGTAAATTGAGTAAAACGTACTATCCTTGGCAGGATTTCCCTTATGACTAAATCCAATATGAACAAAGAGGACAAGGGCAAATAACTTCACTTATTCAGGTCATTTTTCATAAGAATCATAAAAATTAGATAGAAAAGGCCTATTAGATTATCTCTCCTCTCTTCCATTTTGCCAGTTCTGGGTTGTTCTCTACCGTAACCTTGTGAAATTTTACTTGTCCAAATGGAAGAAAGATAATTTTCCTGCTGGTTATTATTTTCTGAGTGGAAAAGGATGGATGGTTTTTCCATCTGGGCTAGAAAATACTTCATGTGCTTCTACAAGGCTCATTTTTAATTTTTACAACTGTCTCTTCTTCAACAGTTTTATGTTCCTTTTTTTGGGCACCGTGATCTTATCGTGAGGTGTTTCCTATGCTTGGGCCCATGTTTTTAATTCCACCCCGTTATTCCAGTTGCTCAAGTATTGGAATAACCCTGAGGCCATCTGTAACAATTTCACCCCATTGTGTTTCTGCCCTTCAAGTGCTCGCCAGGATTAATGTACCAACAACAACAGATTGTTCCTGCTGTATAGTGAGAAATGTTTATCATGCTCTTCAGATTAAAATAATTTAAAATCCTCTTATAAAGATGTTTTTCTCCCCCCAAGAGAACTGCCAGGGAAGTATATATAAGATGACTTAAACCTCCCAAAACAATACAAACAAAGCCTCTTACAATGGTAAAGGACCATGAGGAGTTGGAGAGAAGCTGTCAGTGCAGCAGCTCTAAAGCTGGTGTTTAGCTTCATACATGTGGTTTAATTGCTGTGCTGAACTTCTCACAAGCTGAAGAAGACTGTGGAATGTTGTTGACATTTGTTGCTCTAAACTATGGTTGTATTGGTACCATTAAAGTGTCCAAAATAATGCTGAAATGAATATGGGTTTGGAAGGAGTTAATGTTTAAGGAGTGTATGTGCTTATCTGGAGCTGAAAGGTCACTGAGTAAATTCTTCAATGATGCCAGTGTTGTGGGGGTGCTGCTGAATTGACAGATCTTATTCTGTTTCCAAAAAAGAAAAAATCTGGGCTGTGACTCTGGAGCAAATGGGGATGTGTCTCGTGTTGCTGGGAAATAGGGAATCATAGAATCATGTCAGAGGATCCCAGAATGGTTTGGGTTGGGAAGGACCTCAAAGTTCATCCAGTGCCACCCCTGCTATGGACAGGGACACCTTCCACTAGCCTGGGTTGCTCCAAGCCCTGTCCAACCTCGTCTTGGACACTTCCAGGGATCCAGGGGCAGCCACAGCTTCTCTGGGCATGCTGTGCCAGGGCCTCAACACCCTCACAGACAGGAATTCCTTCCCAATATCCCATCTATCCCTGCCCTATAGCACTGGGAAGCCATTCCTCTCCACCATCCTGTCCCTTCAGGCCCTTGTGCAAAGTCCCTCTCCATCTTTCTTGCTGGCTCCTCCAGGCACTCAAAGGTCACCTGCACTGCTCAGCTTTCAGGAGCAGTGGTTTGATGGAGTAAAGGGTTTGGCACAGTTTTGGAAAATGCTCTGTGAGGTATCCTGTGGATCCTATGCCACACGTGTATGTCACCTTCATCTCTTCAGCACCTCAAGAGTGAATTGTGAGGAGTGGAATTCTGAAGGGAAAATAAAGGAAAGGAATCTGGCCTTCTCAGTCTGGGGGGAATTAGGTGTCTTTGTCTGTTTTCATCCTAAAGGAGTCTCAGCATCCTGGATTTGGACCTCCCCAGCCTCTGCTGGGTTCCTGAATTACTGTAGACTCCTGGGTGATGTTAGGGAAATCAGGCAAGTCTATAATTTATAAACGAGAGATATATTGAATGTGACAGGGAAAACAAAGAGAAATTAGGATCCACAGAATGAACATTTGTGACAGCAGCAGAGGATTCTTGGGAGCTGGTTGTGGATCTTAATGGGACTGATATGCTGGTATATTAAAGGGAAATAAACCTTTAAGATATAATAAGGTGGCTTTTTTGAGAATTGATTTTAGATGCATGTGTTTGGTTATACATTAGTCTAAAAAACGGGGTCTCCTGGTCAGAAACATAAGAAAAGAAGGTTTTATGCTTAACAACATCCATAATAGCCCTTCCTCTGTCTCTATAGCCACATATCATGTGTTGACACCACACCTGGGTATCCTGTGTGGGTACACAGATCTGAGGGATGTTGTCCCTGTTCTCTGTGGCTCTTGCATGGTGAAGTTGGTCTGCCTTTTAAAATGGAAGAGGGGACTACAGTCCGTGGGAACACATGGGGATTTTACTTAAAAATACTCCTGTTTTGGGAGAGTGGTTTCACTGTGAAATAAAATTATGGCATCCTTTTGCTCTGTTCTCCATAAAATCCATGGATGGGAGGGTGGCCATGTACAGACTTGCTGTACATTAATTTTGTTTGCAAAAGCGCTGTAATTATACAGCTCTCCTGCCAATTTGGCACAGGAAGACAAGTAAAATCCCAAGCGGAATGCTTTCCCCATGAAAAGTCTTTCTGTAGGGTTTTTTCTCCCTTAGCTTGAACATAATAACCTGATTGGCAAACCATTGAAAAATGAATTGCAGGGCTTCCAGCGTGAAATGATTGGCTCCATAGGAGTTATGGCTTTTGCATACGTGGGGGAAAAATCCAACTGTGCCGCCGAGATCCGCTGGGATGTCCTCCTGGAGAGCCTGCCAGGCTGCAGTGACCTGGAATGCATCCAGCTGGTGCGTCACCTCTGCTACCAGCGCTGCATTTCTTCAGCTTTTAACTCAATTCCTGCTCTCAGCGGCAGCTGTTTAATTCTTCTGCCAGAGATAGCTTCGGGAAGGGAAAAAAAAAAAGAGCTGCAAAGAGAGGAATTGTTTGGAATATTGGGTCTAAACATAGATGATGGTGGTGATGGCTGGTTCCATTTTTAGCTTCCTAAAGAAATGAGGCTTATCCAGCAGTGACATCTGCTCGTCGGCTGCTTCCTCACAGGTTGTGAGGGAGGGCACGGGTCAACTTCAGCCAAATTTTGATGAAACCCCAAGTTTTGCTCCAGGTTTTGATGTTTGGTGGATGGGGACGTTTGACTTCGGAGCTCAGCTGTGATTTCTTTTTGAGCACCTGGCTGCAGGGCATGGGAGAAAGAGGGGGTCTTACAAAGCTTGGGATCAGGAGAGGTGGAGAAGTGGGTGTCTTGCTGGTGGGTGAGCTCTGACATGAGGGCAGAGAATAAAAACCATGGCAAAAGCAGGCTGCAGTAGTTCCCTGTCTCGAGGAGCAGCCCACCCTGTGTCACCAGGCAGGCTCCCAGCAGATGTCTTCTCCTGCTCCGTTCCCACCTCTCCTCGTGCTGCCATGACCATTTGTGGTTCCCTGAGGCTTAGGGAACGTTTCTGGCTGTGTCATTTGGAGCTCAGATGAGCTTAGGGCAGCGGTGAGAGTGAAGGCGGCGCAGCCTGTCTGAGGCGCCAGTGGCTCGTCGCGCCCACAAAGCCGCTTGGCCTTAAGGAGCCTGGCTCCGGGCAGGATTATCCACCTGGGAGAGCGCACTGGGAGCCAAGTGGGCATGGAAGTGTCTCTGGGGAGGAGGATCAGCGCCTCAGTGTCACCCCCAGTGCCTGAGCAAAGGTGAGATATGGAGCTTATCAGCTCCAGTCCTCGGGGTTTCTGTCCTGCTTTGGAAGCAAACTCATTTGGTTGGAAGGAATCGTCCAGGCCTCCTGGCTGACCAGATTTACACCGTGGTGTTATAAGGGCATTGTCCAGGCACCCCTGACAGCCTTGAGGCATCAACCACCTCTCCAGGAAGCCTCTTCCAGCATTTGACCATCCTTTTGGTAAAGAAATGCTTCCAAACATCCAGCCTGAAGTGGCCAGGGGGCAATCCTCTCCTGCCCAGCTCCTGGATGCACCCAGGATGTGGTTTGCCCTCACCGCTGGCTCCAGCTGACCAGCACCCCCAATCCCTGTCTGTGGGACTGCTCTCCAGCCACTCCTCTGTGTGGATTGGGGTGGATTTGTACAAACATCTGCTGAACCCTGGCTGGGAAGGCCACGTTGTGCTGCTCCCAGCCCCGGGCAGGCTTTGTGGCTGTGCATTCCCAGCTCCGCTGGCTGTGGGAAAGCAGCAAGGTCTTTGAGAATCGGACCAACTTGGGGAATAAAAATCTGCTGCATTAGTTTTGGAGGGGGCTTTGCCCTGTTTGGGATCTGGCAGAAACGTTTTGGGGTTTAGTGATGGGGAAATGCAGGGCTCTTTAAGACACCCTCCCGGAGTCTGTGGGGAGCTCCCGGCCGAGGGAAGTAAACTGGTGACCTGGAAAAAGAAAATGAAGGAAACAAGATTAGTCTGCTCTACAGGGAATGCTGTCCTGGGATTTATTTTGATTCCTGTGAAAGCAGCAGCCTGAAAGGCTTTATGCAGTGAAAATTTGTGGTTTGTAATTGGAGAGAAAAAGAATACATACTTTTGATTCATGTGTATATGTGTGTGTGTATGTATATGTATAAAATACAGAGATTGGTTCCTAGGTAGAGACTCTGGGAGTGCTTTGGAGAGGCTACTCTGCATGATATCCTTTATTTAGCAACTGTCATGCTCGTTTGTAGGATGTGTAGTGATAGAACCTGTCCTGGGAAATGTCTGAAATCCAGAATCATGAAGTATTTAGTGGACCGTTCACTGCTAATGGGCTCCAGCCCCGTGCCAGCACCACAGGATCAGTAACAAAAGGCTCTGTGTACCAGTGCCAGGCTGCCTGAGACTGCTCTGAGTTTGTTCAAGTCTTATTTCAGGTTGTATCTAAAGCAGAATCTGAGTCCAGCAAGGCAGGGTTTGGTTGGTTGAAACCAGCAAAAGCTTGTTTTATTTTCCTTGCTCGGAGGAAACCTGGGATATGTCATGTGTGGCACACACAGAAGTGAGTTATTTTTTTTCAGCAGTAGATAAATTGATGTGAGAAAAAATACACAGTATTGATTTTCCTTTTCCTGTGGCTTTTGAGAGGTTGTTAATGCAGCAAGTACACAAGAGCACTCATATGTCTGTCTGCACAGTAATCGCTAATAAATTGACTTTCTTAAAAACAATTTTTAGTCTGTAGTTTCAGTGACTTGATTTGTGGAGTAGATGATATCTCCTGGCACATAATTACTCATTTTTGGGCTGTGTAAAAGGGGGGAGGATAAATTTTCCTGCATTATCTGTAGCACTGAACATCTCTCCTATTACTCATACAAGTTTTTTCTCTGTGTCTTCTTCCTTACTGTAGCTGAGCAAAGAGGTTTTTAAGGATCTGAAGGTTTTTTCAGTGTTGAAATTTACAGTACAGACACTTTCTAGAGCTAATTCTTGTGCATTCTGACACAGCAGTGGTCACGATCGTGACAAGGACAATGATTTATACTCAGGAGACCAACAATTCATTTCTCTCAGTTGTATCCAAGTGACTTCAGAGAACTTGTTTTCCTTTGGGAAAAAATCCAAACCTGCAGCAGGACCCATGGTGATAATCATATTAACAGCTCAGTGAAAGCAATTTGATGATATGTGACAGAATGTGACATGCAAAGCCCTGTCAGTCTGGGGGTGGTGATGATCTGAGGATGCTGAGGAAGGCAGTGGGTAGGAGCTGACCCATGGAGTGGGATGAGATGTCTGTCCATGCTTGGGGAATTGTGGTGGATGTCCAGTGGAAACATTTCTTAGTCTGAGGCACAGGTGGGCACGTGGTGGTGCTTAGGAATCACTGATGTTCATGGACACTTCTGTGTGTTGCTCTTGGTTCACGATGTTCTGGGCTTGCAGTCAAAATCTGGGGGTCATTAGTATTTTCTTTCCATTATCCAGTGCAGGATTGCATTGTGTCCAATTTCTTCTGGATTTACTCTGAGCAATCAGCGTTATCTGGGGCTTGTTGTCTCAGAGGTTTTGTTCTAAAGCCTTGCAGGTTGCCAGGGTGGCACAGGGACCATGTTGTCACTGTAGTGAGAAGAGACAGACATTGATTATGTTCCTCTGTGGTGATTTATTCCCAGTAACTCCTTGTCTTGACAGTCATCTGGTGATCTCAGTTCTCATGACAGTGATCCTTCTTTAGCATCGTTCCTGACAGGATTTTTCTGATTATTCCCTTGTTCTTTGCTGTTGTTCTAATGCTTTTAGCCACTTTTCTGGTTTTTGGTCTTTCTTCCCATGATGGTTCTCAAGGTCCTGCCAAATCACAGATCTCCACTCGGATACCTTATATGGAGGAACAGTGAGTCTGTGAAGGAACAGTGACTGCATTGTGAGGTACAAAGTGAAATTTAGGGCTTTTAATTCTTGCACATTCACAGCATTCCTTTTTACCCCCCCCACTTTATGTCCTGTTTACAGTGCAAATGGTTTCTGCAGGAGGGCCTTGGACATCTGTGTGTTTGGCTGTTTATTGCAGAAGGCTTTTAGTGGGTCAAGGAAGCACACGGAGGGGAGCTTTTGGAGTGGCCTGTGAAATGATTTTGCTTAGCTTTCTTTTAACGCTTCTTTCACAAAGCTCTGCTCCCTCCCCTCGGGTCGCAGCTTTCCAAGCTGTGCCAGCAAAAGCAGAGTCAGGCTCTGCTAAACTCAAATAAAGCATGGGGCACATTTAATTTGCATTTGTGCAGAGGTGCTTAATTACAAACACCTCTCATCCTGCCACGGTACTCCTGGTAGTTCCTTGATTGCTCCTGGTCGGGAGCTGAGTGGTTTTGAGGATGGATGTTGTTCCCTTAGATTCAGGAAGGTTTTTTACATCCCTGGGAGTGGTGGGCTGTGAGATGGACAAGTAAAGGTCAGTGATTTGATGTAAGCAGAGGGCTGGTTATTACAGGGTGTAATTGTAGAATCGTGGAATATCCTGAGTTGGAAGAGACCCACAAGGATCATTGCATCCAAATCCTGGCCCTGCACTGGACAACCCCAAGAGTCCCACCATGAATCCCACCCCAAAGATGTGTGTGGGTTCATAGTGAGACCAACACTTTTAAACTCTCAGGGGTTTGGTAGGTGGGGTAGGGTGCACCATCTGTAAACCCATGGGTGAATTGGAAGGAACGTTTGTGGTGTGGCAGGAAAAACAACCCCAAATCTGAGCTGTTGCCTGAGGGAACATGGGAATCCCCAGGAGAATGATTTAGATTAGAAAACACATCTGCCAGGAGTAGCTCCAGTATTGTTCTTGCCTTTGCCTCCTGGAATTCCATCAAGGAAGTCCTGCCTTATTTTCTTAGAAGATAGGAAAACCCAAACACCAAAAAAAAAACCCCAAAAACCATCCTAAAAGTACATTTTATATCTGTATTATTTGTATGTCTAGAACTGGACATCCTCTTGCAGTGCATCCATATCCTCTCAAGAGATGGTCCCAGGATATTCCAGGTCCTGCTTTGGACATTCAAACCTTAGATTCAGCTTGGAAATCATCAGGGAAGTATTTTCTACTGAAATACAAATAACCCCTTCTCACCCCCTCTAGAAACATTAAAGCCTGTTTGGAGGAGTAAAAGTGCAGTACAACATTTAGTTATAAACTGAAGATTTCCAAGCCCTGTTGACTTAAAGCATCTGTTAGTGAAACATGTCTGCTCTGCAGACAATTTTTGTACTTGTGCTGTGCAAGCACATTTCCAACAAGCACAGCAAATGTGCTGCTGAGAACAATCCAGCGGTGCTGCTTGGGTCATTTAGATGACTTAATAGGTCTTTTCTTTTTCCTTGCTATCTGTATTAAATCAATGATTCATAGAAATTATGCCAAAGGGAGTTAATTGTTACTGCATGGTATAAAAAGGTGCCAAACTAAGGGCAAAACTCTGATTGCAGTGCATGAAATAAAATGGAGTTGTGTAGTGATTGCTGAAAGCATAAAATGGCTGAACCTGTCGCCCCTACCAAAACAGCCTGGAATGGAATTCCTGTGGAAACAGCAGCAGCAAAGGAATTGTAGAAGCAAAGGTTTGGTGACTGGGGCATGTTTGGAGATTTTGGCACATTTGTATGTTCTCCAGAACATGCAACAAACATTAAATGTGAAATAGCCATCTCAAAGAACTGTGTTTCTCTGGTGCCTGGATCTGCAGAGGAATTTAGGAATTTAACATTGTTGGTTCATTGGGAGTTGAGCTCCTAAATATCTTTGTGAGATTAGGCTGTGGTCTATGTAATATAGTTTATTTCTTATCTCTGCAAGAGGGGCACTGCTACTGTTCTCTCTTGGGCTTCCTCAGGCACATTTTCAGGGCTGCAAGAAGAGAAATTGGTGCTTCTCAGGGCCTGGAGCTTGATTGGGGCATTTGTAGCTTTTCAAGGTTGGACTTGATGATCTTGGATGTCTTTTCCAGGCTTAGTGATTCCAGGCTTAGTGTTACCCATTGCTTTAGGATGTTTCTCACTGCAGCCAGCGGAGAGGAAAAAACATGTCACATGTTACTTAATTTTGATGTGCATTTTATATTATATCTGACATGGCCCTACCCTAGGGAAGCTGCATTTTACATAGAAGAAGGTAATACAGTGAGAAGTTCATGGAGTCATGGAATGGTTTGGGTTGGAAGGGACCTTAAAGCCCAGTCAGTCCCACCCCCTGCCATGGGCAGTGACACCTTCCACTATCCCAAGCTGCTCCAAGCCTGTCCAGCCTGGCCTTGGACACTTGCAGGGATCCAGGGGCAGCCACAGCTTCTCTGGGCACCCTGTGCCAGGGCCTCCCCACCCTCAAAGCCAGGAATTCCTTCCCAATATCCCATCTGTCCCTGCCCTCTGCCAGTGGGAGGCCATTCCCCCTGTGTTGTATAAGGTGAGAGTGGAAACACTGTCTGTTGTGTGAAGGAGAATGGAAAAAGGTAACACTTTTAGGAATTGGTTGGAGAAAAGTCTGTTTCTTTTTTTGTTGATTTATTTATTTTTGTGCAAGGAAAAGTGGTTTTCAAATAGGAGTCAGCACTGGGAAATAAAATAGAGGTGCATGTGGAATATGTAGGTCTGGGGTAGGACAGAGGAGAGCAACAGTGGGGAGGTTTTGGCAGAGGGAAGTAGTTTGGAATGAGAATGTGGATTTGTTGGAGCCAGTGGGGAAGTTCACGAGCACCACAAGACACCAGCAACTTGGGAAATGGCAATGTGGGAAATGAGGAAATCCACACTCTGTAGTGACTAAATAATTAATGAGGAACCATTTCTGGTCTGCTTGGTGACCTGACCCGACTGCAGGAACCAAATGTGTGGGGTAAGGATTAGCGTGCCTTAGGCAAGGTCTGTGCTGGGATTGGAACAGGAAATGATTAAAGTCCTTTGCAAAAGCTGGAGGAAAGCTCGTTATTTTGCTCTAATATTATCAGGAATTTTTATAATCCATGTGCAGCATTCAGGAAGGTGAAGTAGTTGAGTGTTGGGGGGGGATCCCCCCTATGATCTCTTTAAGAACTGGGGGATATTACTCTAAATTTTGGAGAGTTTTTCACCTGCATTGCTATGCAATAACTGTCCCTGCGTGGCAAAGGGAATTAAGTGAATAAAAATTAAGTCTGTGGTGACAGAAATTGCCAATGACTTCTAAAGCAAGGAGAGATTGGGACTGCTTCGAACAAGTGCTTAATAAACCCCAGTGAAAGAAATGTTGACTTAACTCATTTTTAATTGCTTTTAAGCTCTTAAGTGAGTTTGTTATTGAAAAGTAATTAAAGGCCTTGAAAGATTGTGGGGAACTTTGGGAACACCTTTATGGAAAAGCAGTTACCCACCTTAAAATAATTTTTATTGCTACCTAATCTGTCTGAACTGCTCAATTAATTACTTAATGAAGTGTGGCTCAGCGCAGGGATGCTGCTCAGGTACTGCAGAATGTGTGTGCTTTGGGTACAATGGAAGGAAAACCACCCGATAAATAGTCAATTGTTGCTTTGAGAAACTTTATGGATAAGTGAAAAAAAAATCAGTTTTGTGAAGCCCTTTTTAGACCAGAACTCCTTTTCCCAAGACATTAGAACTGGGATGGGTGAATTTTGTAGAGATGAAAGGTTTCCTTGCAGAATCACAGTTTAAACAATGTTTTCATCAATGTGGCTTAGTTGGTTTTTCAGATGGAAATAACTCCAGCAGGAAGTGTTTCTGTCAATACAACAATCTCCAAATTGATTTTGTTGTCATGTTTCCATTTTCATGAGGATGATGGAGAAAAGATTCCAACTCTGCCTTGTGTGGCTGCATTGGCAAAACATCGTGAAGGGATTCCATGATTTTATGATCAGCCCCAAGGGGTGATAATACAAACAGCCACCAGCTGAACTTTGGGCTGTGGACAACCTCCTTATCCATCTGACAGCTCAGCAAATTTTCCATGCACGTTGGAGCCAAGTTGGGAGCTATGAAGGAAATGGGTAGAGTACAAGAAAACAGTGGGGGGAGATCAAGTGGAAATGGTGCAGTGGTGGGTGGAAAACTAAGGATGGTAAGGTGGATCCACTAAGGATGATGGGATTGCCATCTGATTTAATCAGTGCTTATTTTCTATGCTCTGTTGGTAGTAGGATCTGTCTCCCCGAACTCTGCTACTCAGCTATGCATTGAGCTGAATGAGTCTGATATTCCAATTATTCTGAGTTTGGACATTGAAGAAAAACCCTTCTCCAAAAGATGCCCCACATAAATTGAAGCAGATGACTAAACTAGACTAGAACTTACTGCCCTTAGCTTTTCTAAACACAATAAAGTGAAAATCAAGAATGAGAGCATTTATTTCCAGTGTGTATTTTTCTGGATTACAAAATTTGGCAGATGTGGTGCAGAGCGATATTTCTTGGCAAACTGACATGTTTGAAAGACTGGCCTTAGAGAAATGAGTCTCTTTTAAATGGAGCTAAATATAAAAGCAAACCAGCTCTCACTCTGTTTAAGTCTCTTTTATCTGCTGATACGAGTTCGGATTAGAGTGTCTGATTTAAATATCTCAAATCTACCCATCCTACTGCTGCATTGGCATCCAAAATCCAACAGGGCTCAACAGGAGCAGGGAGCAGAGTGCTGATATTTCACTGGCAGTTGTCCTTTTCCTGCTCTTTGGCTCCAAAAGCAACCCCTCCAGTTTTCCAGGGGATTAGACTACTTTTTTTTTTAATCAGTAACTGGTGAGTAAGTAAAAATGCGGATGGGATTTGCCTCTTTTCCTAAGCTCACTCTGCCCTTCTGCCCTTCTGCTGGCATCCTCCAAGTGGGAAAGTTATTCTAAGGATACAAAGTGATGTCAGAGGGGGGTGTGGTCAGGGTGACGTTCAGAATCCTGACGTGTGTCACTTGTCTTCCTTGGGGCTGAGCCAGCAGGATGTTCCTGGAGGAAGGATGATGCCCAACTTTCCCAGTTTAGTGGCTTCCACACTTTTCCTTCTTTTTGAGTTCTCACTTCCATCCTGCACGTGAAAAACAGAGGAGGCTCTGTGGAGTATTTAATACTCTGGGGTTTGAAGAACCACCTAATTTTAGAAATCCATCGCACACCTGGAGATGTTGAGTCACTGTATGTTGTTCCATGGCGTTTTCCTGCATGGATGTTTTCCCATGGTGGATGTGTGCAAGGTGCTGCTGAAGCACATGGCCCTTTTCACCCTCTTCCTTGAAAACTCCTTCCCCTCCAGATTGGCCAAAGCCATTGCTGGTGATTCCCAACAATTCCAATTCTTCCACCAGTTGGCCAGGACAAGTGCCAGGGATGGGTCTTTGGCAGGAGGAAGCTCAGGAGCTGGAAGCAGTCCTGGGAGCCTTTCCCTCCTGAGCATCAGCAGGTTTGGGGAATTCAGGGATAAATTCCTGCTGGTGCTGCCCTTCTCACTCCATGCCAGTTCTCCTGGCTGTGTCCTGTATTTCCTGACTCCAGGATGAAGCTTTCCCTGGGAGCTTCCCTCCTCCTGTGCTGCCTGTTCCTGGTGCTGGGCTCCCTGGGCTGTGCCGGTCCGGCTCTCCCAGGGCCATCTGGTGAACCAGATCAGGGAACAGCAAACCCAGGTTATTTTTAACCCAGATCCTTTCCCTAATCCAGGTCTCTGTACAGCTCCAGGGCAGTCCTGGTGGTGCAAAGGCAAGTGCCAGTTTTTAAGGAGAGGAAAGATGGGAAGGCACTTCCAGCCAGGAACGACCCTGTGGTTTCCTGCAACGTTCTCTGCCTTCCAAAATTATTTTTTTCCATGCCTTTATTTCCTGCTAGGTATTTGCACAGATGTTTTTGCTTCCAGTTGCTCCAGGTGGATCTCATTGGGTAGGTTTTTTGCCAATGACTCTGGTTTCTCAGGATTTCAGGTTTTTAATGTTTTTTTTTTTTAAATGTGCCCTGAGCAGAACGGAATTTGGATCTGTTCTGGACAATCTGTATATATCCATTAACATTTTGCCTTATTCTTCCAGAATTAAGGTCCTGAGTGCATTAGGCTCCATGACAGATGTGTCTGGTATCCTCTCTGAGGTGTCTCCTTGCTCCCAGCTCAACATCAACCCTTCACTATTGCCTTTAAATTCTGTTCCTTTAATTCTATTCCCTGTGTGAGTAAAGGTGTCTGAATTAACCTTCACAATGAACCTGCCAGTGCTTTTCCCAGTGTCCAAATAGATTCTCATTAATCCCTCTTTTGTAATGCTGGGAAGGTTTGTGTTGGAGTGTTTTGCTTCAATGTTATTATTTTTTTTAAATAGAGGAAAAGGTCAAATTGAGTCTGCTCTCACTGAAAGGTTTATTTTTATTTCTAAGATGACAGCTGCATATAATTTTTAATGCTGCCCTTTCTGGAGGTTGACTGTTGTCAGTAGTACAGTTAATATTTCCTTCAATTAACAATAATCTTAGGTAATGGAATTGTTTTCTTTTCATTACAAAGTCGTCTGTGACTTAGAAACACTGAGGTGCCTTATAATATATAAATTGCACAAGTGAGAATAATTATTTCAGAGTCAATGCTAGAAGAAGTTTGGGAAAATTGTTGAAAACAGGCAGTAAAGAATTGGAACATTGACTTTTGGAGAATTTTTCTCTTTCTTTTTGTGGGGTTTGGTTATGCAGAGGGTTAAACCCAAAATATTGTGGAATAGGATTTAACTCTCCAGCGTGTCAGACATTTGCTGAATATTTTTATCTTCATTTGATAAGCAGTTGTGGAGTGTATTTTAAGATTAATTATGCTACCACTATTTTATCAGAACCCTCTGCAATCTACCAAAGCAGGTGTTTTAATCACCACCTCCTAATTAACTCACAATCTATTTTATAATCCGTCTACCCAGCTCCTACCACTGGAGTCCAATTTTATGGAAAGAAGAACAAAAATAATGGATAAAAAGGAGAGACATAGAAGAATAATTGTAATAAGATCATCATTAAAGTGTGGCTACGAAAACAAAAGAGGAAAACTAAATTTGGGGCATAGGAGGGAGGACAGAATTAAAAATCTGTTTTGCTGCTTGAAATAGCACATGGAGTTGATGAAGATATTAGGGAACGAGCTTCCCTCCTAAGTAGCTGCAGTAATCTTACAAAATATTGAGGGATTTAATCTTTTTTCATAGGAAGAAGAAAGTGGGAAGGGAAGGAGCAATTCTAGGCTGCAGGAACCTCCTTTGGTTTCTTTGCTTAACTTGGCAAGAACGATGGAGAGGGACTTTTTGTGGGAATTTGTGGTGACAGGACAACAGGGAATGGCTTCCCACTGCCAGAGGGCAGGGAGAGATGGGATATTGGGCAGGAATTCCTAGCAGTGAGGGTGGGGAGGCTCTGGCACAGGTTTCCCCACAGGCAGGGCTGGTTTCTTCTGTGTCCTTGAAGTTTTCCCTGCCTGTAATTTGGGATTTAATCCCGGATCACACTCCCGATGAACGTGGTCATGCCAACAGGACTTCCCAATGTTCTGCTATTTCCCTAAATTTTCCAAATTAATACCCCCTCACAAAATCATTTGGTTTTTCTCATTCTATAGGGAATGTCTTTGTGCTTCCACTCAAAGACACTGATTTAGACTCATTGTTTTTCTGCAAATGCATCCAAATTTGGTCAATGCTGATGGTTCCCTGCTGGTTTTTGAGGGCAGAGGTGTGTGTTGGGAGCTGCACAGCCTCCATCTCTGCAGCTCCTCACAGCTTCTCTCTGCAGCAGCAGCATGCACGTACTCTGAACAGAATCACTTTGACTTCTGGTAAAAAAAAAACCAGAAAAGGAGCAAAAAAAAATCCAGAAAGGGTGAATGTGCTGAGTGGCAGCACAATGCAAGCAGGTATTGATGCTGTTGCAGCTAAAGAAAGATCCACTGCCAAGGTTAATGAGAGGTGGGGACTCTTCTCTCTCTCTGTAACAGCCAGAGCCTAACAAAAGGAGGAGTATTTGGAGAACCCCTTGGCATTAAAGGTTGTGGCAGTGCTGTCCTCCCACCATATCCTGGGAACCCTCTGGGCATTCAGCCCTGTGGGACACACACCTGTAGTGTTTGTAAGCAAGAGCTTATGGGCTTCCTTGGCTTTTACAAACGTAAGGATGTCAAAATATTCCAAAATGGGGACCTGGAGCTAATCGAGGTATCAAAGCATCTCTGAAATTAAATAATAATGATAAAGGTTTGGGGATTGAGGTGTGAAGGCAGCAGAAGGAGTGGTGCTGAGCCCGGTGCAAGGCATGCTTTCCTGAAATCCATGGGGGGAGGGAGATATGGGGGAGGTGGTTTTCTCCCCCATTTGCTTGAACTTATTTTCAGCTTCTTTCTTGCCACAAAAGGAGTAATTTGTTTAATTTTACAAAATGTTACTGAAGCTGTTGGAAGTGGAGCTGCAGCCCACGTCTTCTTGATAAATGAATGTGTGTATTCCTGGAAGGAAGTTAAAATGGGGCTGTGTTATATTTGGTACCTCCTGAAGCACTGAGGCTACTTTGAGTACAGAATGTGCTCAGAGAGAGACTAATTTGCCACTGCAAAGCTTGATGGGATGAGATTTCTCAAGTCCTTGTCTCTGCTGAAATTCATTTATGCTTTCCTCACTCTCCTGGAGATATTTTAGTGTTCTATCTTTGAATTGAAGGGCCATAAAAACAAGTCAAAAAGCCTGAGACCAGGATTAAATTCCAAGCAATGAATATGCTCATTGTATTGTAGAAATACAGAAGTGGAAGCAACAGGTGGAGATATTCCTGACCCATTTCCCTGAGGGTGCTCATGCTCATGCTCCTGGTGTTGGGATTATTTGGACACTGCAGCATCAGCAGGATGGGTTTTGACTTCTCTCCAAGGATGCCATTTCTGATGGCAGGTGGTGGCTTCCTGCAGGAGGCAGGAAAAAGAAAGGTTCAATTAAAATGAAGATTTTAGCATTTTCTGTTCATTTACAAATTCATGCTGTTTCATATGCTGGGCTTGATGGTGTAATTCTACATGGAAAAGTGGGATGGACCAGCACTCCCAAGGAAAATCTCCGTTGTTTTACTGGATTCAATGTTTTCTCCATCCTGCTTTCTCCCCCAGAGTGTTTTTGAGTGAATGTAAACTAATATGGGATCAGTGGTTAGAAACCATGAAAAAATATTTAATGTAAACCGTTTGGTACTGGGTTGATTAAAATAAACAACTGATCCGAGGAGCTGGTCCTGCTTTGGGAACAGTAGGGTTTCTGTTCCTCCCTGTAATGCATAAAGCATGTGGAGTGCCTTGAGAGCTTTTTTTGGGTGCTGCACTTTATTTTGAGGGATTTCATTTTCAGTTCTCGGAGCTTTTTTGTCAGCTGGGAAGGGAGGATGTAGGAGTAACATGTAAAACTCAAGCTAAAACCTGTTTAGTCCCAAATCCTGACAAATAGCTGGTAAGGAAGTATTTAAATGAAAGCTTGGAGTTTGGAAAGCTGGGAATACCTCAGTCTTATTGCCAGCTCTAGTATCCCTTCCCTCTCCTCTCATCCTGCATCTCCAGCACTCCACCTTTTTTTTCTGCCTGCATTTCTTACATGTCCCTTTTCTCCTTCTGCTCCAGTGGAGGTGAAGACCACTGTGAGCTGGGAAGAGCCTTGTTTTCTTCCAGCAGGTTTTCCACAGAGCCTCACGGGTGTTTCTCTCTCTCTCTCTCTCTGTCCTTGCTGCTGCAGAGCTCTGGAATGCTGTGAAGACTCCCTGCCCAGGCACACTCCTCTCCGGATTATCTCCATCCCAAGGAAGCTCGTATCCAAGAGGTACCAATTCATCTTGTATCTGTGCCTTTCAGTTACAGCCCTTGACTTTAGCTGCTCCTCCCAACACCTTTCCCCTGCTCCCTCCAGACAGGAAAGCCTTGGATGCTGTGGAGATTGCAAGTGTTGAATGTTAAGTGTTGCTCTTTGATACGGTTTGGACTCTCCTTTCTATTAAATGAATTTTGTTACAGTGGCACTTTACATTTTAAAATGAGAAGTAATTTCTGGGTGAAGAAATGCATAAGCTGAAGCTCCAGCAACACTCGTGCCTGGTGTATTTTATTGTGTTGATTTTTAAAGTTAATAAACATCAGGTCATCAGCAGCCTGATGTCAGTAAAACACTCAGTACTTACATGCTGCTCCTATAAAGAATTGTGAGAGGGTTTCTTTTTTTAGTGTTTATTAGTCTTAGTGTCTTCCTAGTAAAACAACACATTTTTGTTTTATATTAAAAAGGAGACTCGTGTTCATTAGCTGGGTCAAATCACTGGGTTGGCACAGATATGATGTCTGATATAAACTTCTGCCATTTGCCTGGAGACAGGCAAATTGTTTCCTGATAGTTTATATATCTTGGTGGAAGAAAGCTGGAAACAATGTTTTTAAATATAAACTTTTCAGTGTAATTTGGTTGGAGCAGGTTCTATCTTAACTCTTTAATTTGGTTTGTAGTGCCCAGCATGATGAGACCTGAGCAGGTCAAGCCCTCTGAGCATGTATAAATACATATATATATATATATATATGTGTTACATGTGTCTGGGACAAAAAATCTGGGTGTTCCTTCCACTTCCACCCTCAGCAGCTCACCCCATCTTAGGTGGGATGGGACAGAAAATGCCAAGGATCTCAGAAAAGCTTTGTCCTTGCTTGTGTCAGCCTTGAGCAACAACAAGGATCCCCAGTCCATCTTCCACGTCCCCTTTTCCCCCTCTTCATGCTAGAAAAAAAGGGATAAATTTGAAAAAAAAGGGACTTAATGCTGTTCGTGTCCCTTTTTCTGCATGGCTTCCCCTGCTGGGGCTCTGCAGCTTTTTTGGGGGATGAGAAGCAGAAATCCAGGGCTGTGGAAGGGGAAAGGCAAAGCCAAGGGTGGGTTTGATGGGTGGTGGGATGGGAGGAAGGAGACAAAGTAAGGCTGGAACTGATGGGAGATCCAAAGGACAGGATGGTGTTTGAAGTGGGAAAATGTGAAGTGTTGGCTTTGCATCAAAAAGCTCCTGCTCCATGGGCTCCTGCTCCAATTCAGCTCCAGATTAAGAAATTTTAAGCTCAGAAGTGGAACTGATGGAGCCTGTGGAGACTTGGCTGCCCAAGCAGATTGGGATTGCTCTCCAGGCTGTGACTGCCCTGCTGGGAATCTCCAGCAGCCACTTCAGATATTTACTTGTGGGTGACTTCATCTTGAGTTGAACCCCTCCCTGTTAGACTCAGTGTTCATTCAGAAATCAAAAGATGGAATAAATTGAGTTAAACTCTTGAATATGTGAGTGCTCCATGCCTTAACTCAGCTTCCTTAGGTTGTGCCCTGCTTGGGAAGTACCCCACTCCCCCACATCCTGATTGAAATTCCAGCAATGAAATAGTTAAACATGGTGAGTGTGTAAAATCCATGTGTTTCTATAAATACCTCTCTTATCTCTGTAATGGTTTGGTTTGATGTAAATATTTTTAAATGTGCTTTTACATTAGGCTGTTTTTTATCCAGTGTGTGTGAGTGGAATTTGGAACTGGGCCTGGACTTTATGCTTCTGCTCCTCAATGTTTCTGAACTCGTATGGAGAATTTCTGGACTTCAGTCTCCTGAGCATTTCTGCCAGTTTGGTGGGGTCCTCACTGGGCTGGGAATGCACTGAATCCAGAGCTGAAGAGGAGTATTTTGCCAGCAGTTCTTGGATACTTCCATGCTGTTGGGAGCATCACTTAGTGAATTTTTTCAGTGCAGGAGCAAATCCTTTGTCCACAGATCAGAAGTTTTCCTGCACTGCCAGCTCTCTTTTGGAGAGCAAAATTCCTTTCAGAGAACATGTGATACAGAAAATGATTTCTGTCAAGCCAAGTTATGTGCTGTATCCAGCTCTGGGGCCCCCAACATCAGGAGGACATGGAGCTGCCGGAGCAGATCCAGATGGGCCATGGAGCTTCTCCAGGGCTGGAGCCCCTCTGCTCTGGAGCTAGGCTGGGAGAGCTGGGGGTGTTCACTGGAGAGAAGAAGGATCCAGGGAGAGCTCAGAGCCCCTTCCAGAGCCTAAAGGGGCTCCAGGAGAGCTGGAGAGGGACTTTGGAGTGACAGGAACCAGGGAGAATGGCTTCCCACTGGCAGAGGGCAGGGTTAAATGGGTTATGGGGAAGAAACTGTGGCAAAAACATTTTAAAAGGGGATTTTGTTAGATTAGTGGATCTGACTAAGAAAAGTATTTGCAAGACTGTTAGGATGAAATCCTAGGTTATTAATCCTAGTAAATTTATCATCTCATACAAGAGGAAGTTTCCATGTGCAATATGGTACAGCATGTTCAGGTACATCATAGAATCCCCAAATGGTTTGGGTTGGAAGGGAACTTAAAGCTCATCCAGTGCCAACCCCAGCCATGGGCAGGAACACCTTCCACTACCTCAGGTTTCTCCAAGGTGGCCTGGAATACTTCCAGGGATTCAGGGGCAGCCACAGCTTCTCTGGGCAACCTCTGCCAGGGCCTCACCACTGTCACAGGGAATAATTTCTGACTAAGATGCAATCTAAACCTATTCTCTGTCAGTTTGAGAGGAGGCTTCATTCCCCCTTATCCTGTCACTGCAAGCCCTTGTCAATAGTCTCTCCATCTTTCTTGTAGGTTCCCTTCAGGTCCTGGAAGGCCACATTAGGTCACCTCAAAGTTTCTCTTTTCCAGGCTGAACAATTCCAACTCTCTCAGCCTTTCCTCATGGCAGAGCTGCTCCATCCCTCTGATTGCCGTGGTGCCTTGTCTGGAGCTGCTCCAACAGCTCAGCAGCACCAATGTGCTCCATTCAAGCACTCTGTGGCTGAGGTGAGATTGTGGGAAACATCCTCCCTTTTCCCTCCACCTTTCCCCAGTGCTTTCCCGCAGGGTGCTCCACATTCCTGCCCTCACAAAAGCCGTGCTGGAAGCAGGGGCCTTTCTCTCAGATGTATAATTCAGCCCCTCTTCCCGGTGTGCCAGCCTTGTTTGTGTTGATGAATGAATGTTCCCTGTGTACAGCCTGCAGATTGCCCTGCTCCTGGAGTACAGTCCTGCTCAATGTACCTGGTTCTGATTAAGTGCATTTGAATTTGGGAGTGTGCTTAATGAGCTACACCTTTCACAGATTCTTTTGTTAATTCAGAAAAGCTGCCTGTTCTGATTTATGGCGCCAAAAGGGGTAAACTGCCATTAAAAGCATTAATTAGTCTTGGTTGACTGCACAAAGAATAGAGTTGGTGTGAGCCAGTTTTTGATTTAGCCCTTTGATTTTTGCCTAAGCTTGTTAGAGGGTCTCTATCTCTGCCTGTCTCATGCTGGATTGTATAATTGGAATTTTGTGTGAAATTCTTGGGCTGGAGGAGCAAGAGCCAATTATAAGCAATGAAGTTGTAAAGCAATTGGGCAGAACTTTGCAGATATTTTAGTACAGAAATGTTCCTTTTCAACATGTGGAAGTGATAACTTGGTATTGTCAGACTGGCAGGAACGATATCCTGAGGGTTTGTTGTGAGCCCTGGGCACCCTTGGTAAACTTCAGACAGGAAAATATTCTCAGGAGCCTTGGATTTGCCCACTGTGCTGTGCTGCAGCTGTGTGTGAATCCCTGAATCCCAGAAGGGCTGGGCTTGGAAGAGACACCAAAGGTCTCTTCATACAAAGGTCAAAGGTCTCTTTCATACAGGCTAACAGGAAAAAAAAAAAATCCAAAATCCCTAAACCTTGGAACATTGTCTGTGTTTGATCCTTGGAAATCCTGTATTAAAACATTGATGAGTGTATTGCAATGTATGGTAGTTCTTGTACTTCTCAATTCTGGCCATCAATTCTCCACACAAAAGTTTGAAAATTAATTGAAGCGCAAATCATAGCCTAAGCTTTTTTTTTTTTTCCAATGGACTTGCCATAATTATGCTTGACTGGAAAAAAAGAATTCCATTGCTATAATTTTGGTAATTGCCTCTGGTCTGTTTGTGAATTAAGATTTCCCTCTGTCTGTATAAAGTTTCCTTCTCTTTTAGATATTGTCACATTAACTGCTGCATGAAAAGAAGTTTGGATTGGGTTTCCATCCCAATTTGTCCTTAAGGAGCCAACATTGGGATCCTCCAGCTCTGCCTTAATTTCCTGGCAGAGCTAGAAGGTTCCTTCTCCGTTCCTTCTTCCTATGTGCCTGAAGAGGTGATGGTGGTACTATAGAACTTGGGAGTATTGAACTGGAAATGTCCTCTGGATATTCAGGGAAAGGGGAACTGCCTTTAAAGTGCATTTTTAGCAAAAATCAGTTCCTAACAGCAGCATAGTTCTGAAATGGCAAATATCTTTAGAGGCACGGAGATATTTAAGGGCTGTATTCTCTCCTGTCTTCCCTGAACACATCAAGTCCTTGGGGCAGTGAGTTTCCAGCGTCTGCCGTGTTTGGCAGATGGATTTTTGGGTAAGAATGAAAGCCTTTGAGCTTCTGTTTTGTTTTTCACCCTCAGTCAGAACATCCTTGGAGAGAAGTCCATCATGTTGGAACCACTGGAACAGCCAGGGAAGTGTGAGCCCCTCATCTCTTCACAGCCACAGCCTGGGCTTGGTTATTCCCAGCTCCCACAAATGTTCCTGGCTTTGACTCTCCATTATTTGTTTTCCTTTCCCATTGAAGGAAGTGGTTCTTTCCAGTATGAGAAGCATTAAATTGACTTAAATGCTTTGTTTGCCGAAGTAGCTCTTTGAAGTGAATCTTTCAAGTTTCTTATGTGATCTGGGATTTGATGAGACACATTTTAACCCAGCAATCTCATGGCAGGGAAGGAAGGGAGGAAGGGATGCAGGGAGAAAAGGAGGATAGAAGGGAGGAGAAGGAACCTTCTAGGTCTGTCAGTTTTGATCCTAACACGCATGGTTTTCAGCATTCCCTTTTAACACTTGGCTTGTGCCAGAGCATCCAGACGTTTCGGGGTCATCTGTGGGATCAGCAGGATCTCACTGGTCAGCTTTTCCAAGCATGTCTCCAGCATTAAGGCTCAAACTGGAAAGGTAATCCCCTCGGGAGGCTTGACCTACTCTTCAAATTACTTTCTCCTGCTCTTTTGAGCCTTTGGGTTTTATTCGGATGGTTTTTTCCTCCTCATCAAGGCAGCTCGTTTAATTGCTGTGACTGCCAGGCAGAAACCTCACTCTCACTCTTACAGACCTCCTTTTCTTCAGCTCCTTCCTAATAAAGTGGTTCCTGGAACAAGGCCAGGCCTTTAGCCCAAAGTGTTTTCTGGTTTAATATCAAACAGGGGACAGCACAGCCAGATTCCTTCCCTAATCCCTCTTCCCAAAGACAAAGGTGTCAGCACTGTCTAGACATTGCTGTTCCACGTGCTCATTCAGGGCTGAGGGTTCCCTCTCTCTCCTTTTCATCCCACATAATTGTCCTCAAAGCCTCCTAGTCTGCTATCACTCAGTGGGTGAAATCCCCTATACAATTTGAGATGGACATGCCCAATTTGGGAGTAGGTGGTCTGTGCCCCTTTGGAGCAGAATCAATAAACAGAAGGGGTGAGTTCTTGCTGCTGTACAGACCAAGCATTTAAAATCTTTTTTTTTCCCATATTGTTGCTGTATCCAGTCAGGAGATATTACACAGCAGCTGCTCTTAAACTTTTATACTTCTTTTATGGTTATTTAATGCCTTTTCTGGTTTTTCCATGGGGGAGTGGATCCTTACAAGCTACAGATTTGGAGCAGGGAAACTAACAATTTAGTTGGTTTCCTGGTCCTTTGAAATGTTCCTTCTACTGATGGCAGGTTTCAACCTTTTCTTTCTTTGGAAGTGTTGTGCTAGGAAGTTTAGCTAATGGGAGATCATTAGAATCCTGTTTAGCCTTGGATGTGGTGTGGTTGTGTAATGGAGAGGAGGAAAGTGCATAAACACTGGGAAAACTGGAGACAAATTGATTGCAGAGCAAAATCACAAATTCTTTCTGTCCTAAGTTCTCTCTCATTTTGGTGTTGGGTTCCTTACACATACCAATTTTCCATTTTTTGTATTAAAGTGTGAAAATAGTGTTCTCCACTTCAACCAACACAGCAGAAGGACTCTCTCGCAGGTGTAAAAGGCTTTTCCCAGTTTGTCAGTGTCCATGAGGAATTACATGTCAGATCCATGAAGGTGCAGGCCATGCTGAGCCCCATGTCTGGCATAGATCTGCAGATAGCTGAGATGCTGCTCAGAGGCACATCCACATGGCTTTTAAATCCTGCCAGGGGTGGAGACTCCACCACTGCCCTGGGCAGCTGTGCTGCTGTGAATTTCTTCTTTTTGGGGAAGAAATTTTCCCTGGGATCACAGCCTGACCCTCTGGCTGTCCCCTCCTGTCAGCAGCTGTGCAGAGCCACACGGTCCCCCTGAGCCTTCTTTGCTCCAGGCTGAGCTCCTTACCCAGCTCCCTCAGTCTCTCCTGGTGCTCCTGACCCTTCCCAGCTCTGTTCCCTTCCCTGGACATCTTCTTTTTAGGAAGAGCCCAGAGCTGCCCCAGGGCTGGAGGTGCCCCAGCAGTGCCAGCACAGGTCACTGCCCTGCTCCTGTTGGACACTGTGGCTGATAATTCCTTGGCACTTCAGCGTGTTCCTCGTGCCTGTCTGTCAGTCTTCCTGGCTGTCACAGCTGGGAACAAGGAGAATCGCTGTGTTTTGTGTGTTCTGTACAGCTGAGTGTGTCATTTCAAGGTAAAAATAAGACAGCTTAATGTCAAGATTGCAAGTTCAAAAAGCAGAACGGGGCTGGAAGTCAGTCACTGCACTTTCAGTTTGTTCTATATATGTGTGAAGCCTTATCAGCAGCATTTCTCTCCAGGATTCTCCCCCTAAAAAATCCTTCATCCATGAAAGGTGTCTTGGTCTGGCAGCTCGGGGATAATTAATTATTTATAACTTGTGAGGCCACCTAAAAGTGAAGCTCCTTGTTTCTTCTCTAAGCTCTTCCTGGAGTTCAGCCTGCTCTAGTGGAAGATGTCCCTGCTTATGGAAGGGGGTTGGAGTGAGATGGACTTTAAGGCACCTTCCAACCCGAAACAGTCTGGGATTCTGTGGAGACAAGCAGTACTCTACATTTGTGGAGCTGCTGTTGCCTTGTCTTTGGGTAGGTCAGCTTTGAAAGGTGTTTTTTCAGCAAAAGTGCCTGGAAAAGAGCTGATTATTCATCAGAAGTTAACGATAAAGTGTTTTGTTGTTGTTGCCCAGGTACTGCTCAAGGATTCTCTTTGTCAGTTCATTAAAGGCTTGGATAGGGATTTACAAGCTGATTGCTTTGGTTCCTCTGGTGGACTCAGGCTGGAGCCCCGAAATATTTTGCATTTAATGTTGAAATAACGTGGGATTTTGGAGTGAGGAGCCAATTCTCCTGTTGGTTTGAAAAGGATTACAGGCAGAGAGTTAGCAGACTGGGGGCAATGATTGAGTGTAACTGTGCTGTATGGGAAGACCACTGCAGTTTATTCACTGTTATTCCTCCCCTCCATTTATTCTCCTCCTGGGGTGGAACGATGACCCCAGAATGTCATCCTTGGGCTCCCTCCCCCAGCTGCAGGAGTGCAGGAATGGCAAATTCCCATCCCCAGGGTGCTTGTGGCCTCCCAGAGCATCTCAGTGCAGTTCAGTTGTGAATCATTGCTTTATTTGTGACGTGCAGCTCCAGCAGGCCGGGCTGGAGAGCCTTCAGTTGGAATTCACAGCGCTCTGCCAAGGCGATGCATTGTTGTCGGAGTCCTGTGCTGATAAAACACATCCTGACTGCACATTGCTGCATCCATGGCATTGCATTCCTGCATGTGGCAGAAGGAAGAGCTCATTCACAAGCCCAGGAATTTGTTGGGTTTAGTCCTGGGGGTTACAGAGTGGGTGCGGGTGTTCCAGACTGTTAATCCATATATTTTACTGCTTGAAAAATTCATTTTCCTGAGGGTTATTTGGCACTGCAAGTGCATCAGGAGGATCTCTGTAGTGCAATCAGAATGTCTTCTACACAAGAGGAAATGTGTGTATTCTTTTTCCTCAAACAAAAAGACAACTTGCTTTAAGAGAAAAAAATTTCCATTCACGACCTTAAAATAATTGATTGGGGGGAAAAAAAGCTTTTTGTCTTATGAAGGTTTTGTGTCTGCAGGATCTCAGGTGAATGCCGTAGGAATTGACTGATGCTAATGGTGACTTAAAAATAACAGAATTGCTTGGACATGGGAGGTTATCAGTCAAATACTGCTCAGAGAAATTATTGTGACATGCTGCCTTCAGCACCTCACCGCGGTGTGGGGGTGAGCAATAATGTGAGCAGAGTGGGCAATGTAAGATCATCACTTTTCTCCTGATAATTTAACTAAATCAGTTTATAATAGGAATATCTGTTGGTAAAATGAGAGGAGAACATTATTCTTGCACATGCATTGTCCTTGTTCTTACCCCCCTGCTCCAGAGCTTGCTGCCAATGCAGGAAGAGCATTGCAGGAGTCCCTGTGGCTCTGCCTTCCGCTGTGTATGTTTTTATAGAGTTCCTCCTCTTTTCTGCTCCTTTGATTCTACTTTTTCCCTTGAAAGCCACACACAGAGCTGAACCTTCAGTTCTTGTCACCATTGTCATCTTTTGTGCCATCTTTCTTTATCCTTTCTCAGTCCCACCTGTGAAGTAGGTGTGGTTTATAAAAAGAAAACCCAAATGCCAGGTTTATGATCCAGTATTTGTGTTGCTCTGCCATGGCTCACAAACGAGGGCTGGCCTCACAATGGACACAAATGGGTTTTAGTGGCTCTTAAATGTCTTTGCAGGCTGATGAAATTAAAGTAGAGGGAATTAAAAGGTAAAGGTACATCTGGGAAAAGGTGTCCCACATCTGTTTCATGGAGCCAGCAATGGGACAAGAGGAAGAGGCAGGAACTGATGCCCAGGAAGGTCCACCTGGACATGAGGCAGAACTTCACTGTGCACTGACCAAACCCTGAACAGAGACCAGAGAGGCTGTGGAGTGTCCTCACTGGGATATTCCAGAGCCTCATGGACACAGTGCTGTGCCCTGTGCTCTGGGATGGCCCTGCTGGAGCAGGGAGGTGGAATCTGATGAAGCACTGTGATCCCTTCCAGCCTGACCCATCCTGGAATTCTGGGATCTGGAAGGTTCCAGAGCTGAGCTCCAAGTGATTCTATAACAACCAAACCAGTTTCAAATGCTGATCTTCCCTCAGACTGTTTTTTTCCAGTGGTGCCACCTGATCAAAGTAACACATAGAACCACCTCACCTTTGGATTTTAGAGAATCCCGGGATGGTTTGGGTGGGAAGGGACCTTAAAGCCCAGCCAGTTCCAACCCCCTCCCATGGGCAGAGACACCTTCCACTGTCCCAGGTTGCTCCAAGTCCTGTCCAGTGTGGCCTTGGACACTGCCAGGGATCCAGGGGCAGCCACAGCTTCTCTGGGCACCCTGTGCCAGGGCCTGACCACCCTCACAGCCAGGAATTCCTTCCCAATATCCCATCCTATCCCTGCCCTCTGGCAGTGGGAAGCCATTCTCTGTGTCCTGTCCCTCCATCCTTGTCCCCAGTCCGTCTCCAGCTCTCCTAGAGCCCCTTTAGGCACTGGAATTTAATTCAGAAATGCTGTTAATTTTGAAAGAAAATTAAGTGCAGCGTTTAATGCGTTTTTTTAATCATTTGGCCATTTGGTTTTCATTGCATAAATATAAAAATTACAGCATTCAGTGAAGGGTTCCAGAAGCTCCATCATGAGTGAGTTTTGGATAGCCAAAAATTGATTCTAGGGGGTCTTTCTAACATATCAGCCACTGCAATATGAGCAGGATTTATTGTTTTATTCAGCACACACACGCTACCTTGCATCTCTTAGCAGATGATTTCACTCTCTGAACTTCTCTCAGGGCTCTCCCAACTTAATTATGACTATTATGAATAATTTAATCCCCACAAACATTGCTTTGTCTCTTCTGCTCTCTTTCCCAGTTTCAGCTGTTGGTCCATATTAAGGCTCTGGGAGCACCTTGCTGTCACTCTTTCGGGAGCCTGAAAATCCCAAGTTTAATACCAGGCTGTTTCCTATTGCTTAACTGCTCCCTAATCCATAACAGTCCCTTTTCCTGTTGTCCTATAACTTTAATTTTTTAATAGTGTCTCACTGAGGCTTTTGTAAGTAGCTTTTTGAGGTGGTTTATCCCCCAGTTCTGGACTCTTTAGCCACAATTGAGGGATTTGGGTTGAGTTATTTTGCTTCCCATGCTGTGTCTGTTTATCTGAGTGAGGGCAATGCAGCATTCCAGCCACTTTTCTTCATGGGAAAGAAGACATTGGCTAATTCCATCATAATCCTTAGGACACTTGTTCAAGATAAGGACAAGTCTTCTTCTGTTAGGTAGTGAGTGATTTGAATGTGATAAAGGGTTTTTGAATACATCATGGACAGGGCGTTCTAACTTTTCCTGACTTTTTAAGTAAACAATGTTTTGTTTTATTGACTTTGTATATATTTGCTTTTTCTTCCCTCATGAAGTTTTCTGGAAATACCCAATCTTTCCATGCTTGTAAGGGAATAAACATGAAGCAGATTTGTCTTTGCTACATGTACTTTCTAAGTTTAAGGTACTCTGTAGTTTCATTTAAGCTCTTCTAGGTTTGGATTTTGACTCATTTGCTTCCCATTATTTTGTTTCCCGATAAGCCTCCTCCTCCCTGCTCTCCTGTTCTCCCACTGGAAGTTCTCTCACATTCCTCAAGCAGACCACAGGCAGTCTGTTGCCTTTAATTTTCCCTCCTTTGGACTTTTCTTACACGGAATGATCCATATTTGAAATCCTCCTGTGAACAGATGCAGATTTCCATGTCACCCTGCTCATGTTAGAGAACATTGGCTTTTTCCCTGTCCCAAATAAGATTTTATTCTTGGCAGGGAAGAGCTGAGTGCAGTTTGTTTGCAGAATTTCCGGATGACTGACGGCACGCTCAGCCATCAGAGTCCTCACGGTAAACACAGCTCTTGCTGTTGAAAAAATACATCAGAAATCCCCAAATAAAGCAGGCAATGTGCAGTATTCCCAAGTTAGGAACACCACGTGTGGCTCTGGGTGGCAGTCTGTTTGATTCTGGGATGTAGGAGAAGCGATATTTTTCAGCTGTGGTTCAGGGAGAGCCAGAACATCTTTTTTTCCCTTTTCCTACTCATCCGGAAACACTTAGGAATGAGCAATTCCACCTATTTGTCTTGTTGATGGCTGTTTTCTCCTGGTATAAGGAAATAGTTTCCACTTATATTAGACCATTAGCTCACACGGATGTGGAGCAGATTTCCATTTGCTGCTCTTGGCTGGGAAGGACACAGTGAGAGAAATCGGGGGGAAGTTGGGTAAAGAAAAAGAGAATTTGAAGTTTCTTAAATAACTGAACTGTGTGTTCTGACTTAGCCTGAAAATTCCTCATTTGTGGGGTGACTGTAGTGAGGATAACTAAGGAAAAGGCTGTGTGTTAACATTTTTATTTGGGGCTGACAAAGCCTCTTGGTGCCAGTTGGATGCTGAATTGCAAGATGTTGGGATGTCTTTTGTAACTCTACCAGTACTAAATCTCTCTCCCAGAATAACTCCCAGCCCTTTCACCTGTGTTTCAGGAAACCTTTGAAAAGGGAATTACCAGGTCAGATTATCTTTCTGCTGGATCTTGTTAATAACTAGAAATCCCCTGGAATTTCTTGGTAAATACCCTGTAGGACATGCTCCTGGTATAGGGACCCAGCAAACTCTGGCCTTGCAATAGCTCAAAAGCCATGAGTAAATATGTTCTTGAAATTACATTTTAAAATGGGTTTTCATCTTTAACTCGTTTTGAAGTTAAAACCTAATTATGAATATTAAATTCAGGTTAAAGAATCTAATTTTCTTCTAGTTCTGCATTAAATGAGCTGCTAGAACTCACCTGGTGATGACAGGCTGGGAAGGAACATTCACTGAGGTGGCATCACTAAACTGCAGACTCTGTGGCCTAAAACTGTATTTTAAAACATTCATTTGCACAGAATGCAGGTCCTGTCTTTCAGAAAAAAAAAATTAATTGCCTCTCCCCTGACTGGCCCTATCTATGATGAGACTGCAGTGGAAAAGCAGGAACCATGCTTTGGAAAAAGGGTTGTTTGCCAAATTCTCCTCTGAATTGCAAAGAGCAGCTTTGGCTTTGAAATCAACCGTGAGTTCACAGTGCCCTTCTATGGATGAGTGAATGAAGGATGGATTTGGGCAGTGCTGTCTGTTTTTCTGGTGGTTGGTGTGACATGGGCAACTCCTGAGCATACAATCCAGCTGAAAATTCCTCCATGTGTTTTGTGTTGCTGGGAGTTGTGCTGGTTGATTTAAAATGGCCATTGAAACACGTGTTGGCAGCAGTTGAAAAGGATGGTGTGTACTGGTCATTCCAACTGGTCTCATCCCAGAAAACATCAACTGTTTATGCTGCTCAAAAACTTCTGGAGCAGGGGGGCTCTTGCAGCTGTCCCAAACTGGCATCTCAGTGAAGCACAAAGGAACTTCACCCTGTCCAAGGTGCCTTGGATATAATGGAGAATTCTGAGGGATCAGGCATAGTGAATTCCAACAAAGCCATGACAGCCACCAGCCCTTTCTCAAATTGTAGCTGATTTCTGGGCCAGGGAACTCCTAAATGGTGCTGTTGGCTGATTTAGTGTGTTTTGGTCTTGTTTCACTGCTCTGAACCGAGATCACTACAAAGAGAATGGGAATTAATTGCAGAACCTTTGGATTAATTGTACACTGGAGTTCCTGTCCTCAGAGATGCTAAAAATCTGTCTGGATTAGCGCACGAGCAGTGCAACAGTCCAGTGGCATCCCTGTGGTCCCAAAGGCATTTTAGCAGAGGATTATCTCTCCATATGTGGAAAAGCTTTGGGATTTTGAATAAAAAGTGAAAAGGAAGAATAGACACACGCAGCATATAAATACTTTGCTCAATATGCATCTTTTCTGCAATCACTAAATACCTTGAAAATGTCCCTTCCAGCCCAAACCAGTGGATGATTCCATGATCCTCATAGTGAGGAATAATCAACTCTGCTCTTAATTACAAAATCCAATGGAAGCTGAATGGGTGCAATCGGATTGACCATCTCAGACTCTGCTGCCTGAAAAGTTTCATCCCTTTATTCTGAGGCTCCTGAAAGCAGTTCTTTTGGAGTCATTTAGTTGTGACATGACCTGGCTTGTCTCAGAATGACACTTTTCAAGAAGTTGCCAAATAGAGCCATCTGTTTTCTCGTACTCTAATTGCTCATTCAGCCCAAGCAGCTCTGTAGATCCCAGGAAAGCAGGGAGTGAGAGGGGCCAAGTGCTGATGGACTGTTCTGAAACTCCCGGTGTGGATTAAGACTCCATGCCTCAAGATCTCATTTCTCCCTGCCCTCTGGCAGTGGGAAGCCATTCCCTGTGTCCTGTCACTCCATGCCTTGTCCCCAGTCCCTCTCCAGCTCTCCTGGAGCCCCTCTAAGCACTGGAAGAGGCTCTGAGCTCTCCCTGGAGCTTTCTCTTCTCCAGGTGAACATCCCCAGCCTGGCTCCAGATCAGAGGGGCTCTGGAGCAGCTCCATGGCCTCCTCCTATCAATTATGAATAGCCAAATTTCTGTAATTTTTCAAAGCAGATCTCTGTCATTTCCTTTGAGTTTTGAGTTTCTGAATATTTTTAATGTGGTTCCAATGCTGTGAACAAGAACTTTTTACTTGCTAACCTGTGGATTCACAGTGATTATTGAGAGAGGTGTGAAAAGCAAAGTAAATCACACTTCCACTAAAAGAGGGTGGATTCTGACCAGATATTGAGAAGAAATTCTTGGCTGTGAGGGTGGTCAGGCCCTGGCACAGGGTGCCCAGAGAAGCTGTGGCTGCCCCTGGATCCCTGGCAGTGTCCAAGGTCAGGCTGGACAGGGCTTGGAGCAGTCTGGGATAGTGGAAGGTGTTCTGCCCATGGCAGGGAGTGGCACTGGGTGAACTCTGAGGTCCCTCCCAACTGAAATCAGTCTGGGATTCTGTATCTCCCCTTAGCCTCTTGCTGAGTCCAAGCCTGGAAATGTCTTTGTAGTATCTGTGGGTGAAACACCAGCTCTTGCCATGGTAATGCTGATCCAGCCAGCCAAAAGTTATGGAAGACTAGAGCTGGAAAAATGATCCCTTGTTCTGTGAGTCTAAGGATCAATAATGATTCATCTTCAGGCTGTTGGCAGCTGAGGGAACAGAGCAAGCCCTGACAGTCACTGAGCATGGGGAGCTGCCAAGGCACAGGCAGTGGCATTCCCTGGATTCCTTGCTGGAAGGCTTTCCTCAGCCTCCCTGCTGAAGAGAGGAGTAAGTTTCTAGATGCTTGAAGGTCCTGCTCAGTGCATCTCACCTGACTTTCTCTGAGCCAGACCTGGGACTTCTTGTATAATGTTACCTTCAGGTCTGTAGCTTCCAGTTAAACCAGTGCTTGTGCTTCACAGAGACCCATATTGCTGATCTGTCGCAAAGGTTTTCCCCAATAAAGGATGCATGATAGTTCAGGAAACTGGACAAGTTTAATTCTGTGGAGCAGCTTTGAATTAACCTGAAACCCCTGGCAGTTGATGTCTTTGGGTTGACTGGTGATAGCTCTGTCAGGAGATTACAGAGACCCATATGAAGTCTCCAATTTATATCAGGAATATGTTTGATATATGGGATATGGACCAGCAGATCACCTCATTAACCCAGTCACCCCAAAATCCTGCTCAGGAGGGAGCCAAACCCAGCCCAGCTGCAGCACAACTTCCAGCCCTCTCCAGGGAAGTGGGACCTGGGCACAAACATCAGGTTACACCAACCAGAGCAGGGTGGGATGTGTGATTGCTCCGAGGCTGATGCTGAGAAAGAAGTGATGTGCAGCCGTAATTAACAGCCACATAATTGAGTGATTTGCCCAGGTTGTGTAGGATACAGAGCAGGATGTATGGAGAACATCCAGTGAAGGAGCTTTGCAGGAAATGATCTGAGGTCGTGGCCAGAAGCTGCTGGAGCAGCTGTGAGCCTCTTTCTTTGAGAGTGTTGAGAGTTCCCAAATCTTTCCAGGGCTGCACATACTTCCCTTTTCTCATCACCCCTGGGAAAGTAAACCCCTGAGTTCCTGCTGTTCATCTGAAGCCCTGCTTTGTTTTTTGAGCAAACACTGCACAGCCTTAAAAAGCCCAACAGAACAGGATGCTTTTTCATTCCTGGTGAAAGCAAGTGTTAAATACTGGATTACAAGATGGGAAATGGAGTTGTATTTTTATGTGGCTCTTTTGTAATTCTAGGATTATGTTTAACAAAGATCCTCTTCAGCTACACCAGTATTTCATTCCCTTTGGATGCTGGTGACCCCAGGGCTTTCTCTACCACGTTAAACTCTCTGAGATGGAGTTTTTCACTCTACATTCAAGATGGAATTTCCCTTTTCTGCTTCTTAGTATTTTGTTAACCTATTTTAGGAGTGATTCTTCTGGATTTACACCAAATATAGCAGCCGTGACTCAGCCTCTGTTCCTGGTTTTGGACTCAGAGATGCACTTGCTGCTTTTGCATTCCCTCCGCCTCTGTAATTTCCCCCTCCAAGTTTCTAATCTGGTCCCCCTGCATTCCTCGAGGAGCTTCCTTCAGTTTACATGGCTTTCCTATTGATCCTGGGATTTCCAAGATTGTCACAATATTTTATAAATTGGCAGCAGCAGAAGAATTCAGCACAGGGGATAGGACAAGGCAGAATGGTTTTAAACTGAAGGAGAGTGAGTTTAGATTAGAAATTGGGGTGGAATTCCTGGATCCCTGGCAGTGTCCAAGGCCAGGCTGGACAGGGCTTGGAGCAGCCTGGGATAGTGGAAGGTGAGTGCCTGGCTGGGATAAGTAACTCATGGCACACATTGTCCAAGAGCCATGGGATGGGATGAGCAGGCTGCACACAGTGGGATGCAGAAGGCTGGAGAGGCATGAGAAGCTTTTGAGAGATGCCAGCTCTGAATTCCAAGGTGGTTCAGGGGCTGATAAGGATTTTTTTGAGTGCCCTCTTAATTGTTGGTAACTGGCAGCACAGCCTGAGCAGTTCTGTCTCGTGTTCAGTTCTCTGTTTCCCTGCTCTGATGTCTGCAGAAGATTTTCAGGATCAGATGGCAGCAGTGAATTGCAAATGAGGAGGATTAGCATTTGTATCAAACATGCTCCAGCAGAAGGAGATTACAAGTCCTGGGTCAGCAAGAGCTGGGGAGTGTAGCTATGGAGTTGGTGCTGTGGTGGGGATGGGAATTCTGCTCCACTCCTTCTACTATGCTGCCTTGACAGATCATAGAAACATGGAATATCCTAAGCTGGAAGGAACCCATGAGGATCAAAATCCAGCTCCTAGCCCTGCACAGACACCCCAACAATCCTATCCTGTGCCTGAGGGCATTGTCCAAACGCTCCTGGAGCTCTGGCAGCCTTGGGGATGTGACCATTTCCTGGGGAGCCTGGGCAGTGCTCCCTCTGGGTGAAGAACCTTTTCCTTATAATAATGCTTTGCTTCTGCCAAGATGTTGTGTTCCCCTGCGAAAATGCAGAAGAAAATCCTTCCAGAACGTTGTTCCTGTCCTTCAGTATCAGACCTCCCTTTCTCTTTTCAGCCAGTGACATGTATTTTATATCAGATAAAAGCCCAGGAGAGGTGCAGGCACACATTTCATGTTTTTATAGCTGCTTTCAGTGTCGGCTGAATTGAGCAAAGCAGGGATGTGAGAGCATCAATGGCAGCTTCACCTCAGCTCATCCACACCGAGCTGGAAATACCTGCAGGCTTGTGTTCGTTTAAAAACTCAGAATGGGAGCAGGGGGAAGCCTGGGCTTCCTCTGCCAAGAGCTTAAACACCCACAAAACACACACATGAACTGCTGCCTGTGGCAAACAGCCTGCCTGAGGGGGAAATTAAAAGTGCCACCCTAAAACCCTTTGTAATTACATTTCCATAGCCCTCAGCCACACTGGGAGGACAAATCTGACACTGTTGTGCTGATACCAAAATCTGGGCACTGCTGGGTTTTAATTTCCAGAGAGAATGGAGGGGTGTGAAGTGCATCTTCCTCTCCTTGTGCTGTGTGTCTTCCATCTTCCTTTGGAATTGCACTTGGAGTGCTCTGCACATTGAGGGATGCTGGTGGGATAGCACAGCCCCAGTAATGCAGGGACACCTATGCCCTGGGAAATTTATATGGAAATACTTTATAGAATGTCATTCACCGTGCTCTGATTCTAAATACAGGCACCATTCTGTTTAAATTCATATAGGTAAAGAAATGAAAATGTAAAATTTATATCGCAAATGTGATTAAATGCATATTATTAATTGAAAAGGAACAACCAGATTATTTTATAGTTATTGAGAGAAGCCAGTTCAGGAAAAAAATACAGAGAAAGGGGGGGCCTTGGGGAAGTGTCTTGCTGTGTAGCATTTGTTCTTTCTGAAGTGTGTATTCCCAGGCTCTCCAGATCGTAGAGGTCGTGGCTACTTTCACGATTTGCCCTCCTTTTCTTTCCCTCAAGGACATTTTTTTCACTCCCGTTGCCTGGCAATTCCTGTGAAGATCACCCAGGCCCTGCCCTGTGCTTTCCCTGTGTTCCCTGCTCTGGTCACATTGTCCAGCATCTTAGCACTGCACTTCCAGGGGATGCACATCCAGCCTGGTTTCTGTCTTACCCACAGCCTGTGCTGCCTACTGAGATGCTTATTATATATTTAATTCCTTCTAGATCCCCTGTTAGTTCTTCCTTGCTGTTGGAATCATCTCTTAAAGCTGAATTAATCATTGAACAGAAAGCAGGAACTCAGTTTCTGTTGTTTATTAAGGAAATAAAAAACATGCCACCAGTATTTCGCAAAACATCTTCTGGGAATATTGGGTTTCTTTTCCAAGCATGTGAAACCCAAACTTGTGAATTCATTAAAAAGTAGAGCGAATCTTACCAAAATTAGTCCCCTGCCAGACTGGGGAGTTTATCCCAGTTATTATCAATTTGGGCATTGTCAGAGGACAGAGAAATCTGGAGAAAGGAAATCTGTCTCTTGAGTAGGTGATGTGCACCTGTTGTATGATTGATAGAGTTCATTTAAGACGAAAATTGAATTGTTAGGGAGAAATGATGGCAGAAAAAAGCCTTATTATGTACAGAGATGAGGCTTATCAGCATGAAAAGAAATGTGTCACAAATTGGTTGCAAATCAAAGGCCTGATTTTTTTCTTCCTTTTCAAAAGGGCACAAATAAGGGTGTGCACTATAAATCATGGAATTGCTGTGTAATGTGTGCTGGGATCTTTTGTGCTATATAAAATGGCTTTTTCTCTGAAGACTTTATAACGTGAAGCTGTGAGGCTGCAGACAACTCTGTGTGCTTAAACCAGTGAGTTTAGTCTGGCTACACCTGAGTGTGTGAAAAAATCAGCACTGAATTCTAAGAATAATTAAATTATCAGTCATAGGTGCAAGCATGGAATTGTTGAAGTTGGAAAAAGCCTCCAAGAACATTAAGTCCAACTGTTCCCCCAGCACTGCACCAAGAGAGCTGAACAGGAACTTGGGACAAGGGATGGAGTGACAGGACACAGGGAATGGCTTGCCATTGCCAGAGGGCAGAGAGAGATGGGATATCAGGAAGGAATTCCTGGATGTGAGGGTGCCCAGAGAAGCTGTGGCTGCCTCTGGATCCCTGGAAGTGTCCAAGGCCAGGCTGGACAGGGCTTGGAGCAACCTGGGCTGGTGAAAGGTGTCCCTGCCCATGGCAGGGGGTGGCACTGGATGTTCTTCAAGGTCCCTTCCAACCCAACCCATTCTGGGACTGTAAATTAACTTTTCTCTACAGTCAATTTTCCCACTTACCAGACTTAAGAAGTTTTCCACATTTGACAACATTCAGTTTAGAATCATCCGAACCCTCTTGGTTTTTTCATAGGGATGTGTCCCATTTCACAGGGATGTGTGTTTCCCTGCAGTTTGAGACTGATAGTTACAAAGGTGAATGACAGTTTGTGATTGTTTAACCCACACATGGATGCTGAAGCCCTGGTTGTTCAAGTGGCTCCTCAGATCCCTGACCTTCCACCCAGGAGGAATCGATTTGAGATGAACACAAATGTTCACACGGGAAGGCCAATATTTGCTTGGCTGCTTCAGAGTAAGCTTTTCCTTTTAAATATTTCTGAGAGACTTCCAGAACTTTTTAAATTGTTTTTTTGCTGTCAGCACTCACTGTGATTTTAAGGAAAAAGGGAATGACTGCTCTGCAATTTCTGCCATCCCATTCATCCCCCAACCTGATCTTATCCCTGATGGAAAACAAGGAAGCTAAGCCAGGTTTTCCAGCCATCATAGGTTGGGGATTTAGGAGTTCTTTTTCTCCTGATATAAACTGCAAGCTGTAAGCTCCTTCAAACTTCTCTTCCTGCTCTTTAGTGTGGGAAGAAATGACCAGAAATCTGTGAAAAGTGTTAATTGTTGACTTGCTGTGGCCTTTGAGTGCTTTTCTTTGTGTTGCTGCAAAAGCATTCCTGGTTTCTGCCTCTTGGGCTGGGTATATTCACTGGAAACCTGAATGAGTGTTCAGGTGAATAAAAGCACTGCAAAATGCTCTGTAATGGCTGGCTGGAAAATTCTTGGCTTTTCCAGTGGTTATGAAATGAATATGCTAATTGAGTGCATATTGCATGTGTTAGGGATTCATGTCATACATGCACCATTTATTGGCTCCTGTCTCTTATACAGTGTCTGCCACTAACCTCTGGTAATTCCTGCATGGAATGTTTGACTTGTGTTTGAGACCTAGGGCAGCTTTAGAGACATCTGTAGCTTTCATTTAAAGATTTCTGTCGTGATCATGTGTGCAAGCTTTCTTCCTGTTGTGCTGGTTATATGTTGTTTTACTGTGTATTTCTGCAGGATTAGCCTCAGAGTTTTTCAAAAAAGTGCCAAGTAGGACAGAATTCCAATAGGATGTGAGTTGGAGAAATATTAGAGCAGAAGGATAGCAGCATTCCAGATGGGGAGAAGGATGCTGAAAGTTGGCTCTTCTGCCCAGGAGAACGGCACAAGTTGGTCATGGAGACCCTTGGATTTGGGATGTGGTGACCAGGCAGTGATCCCCACCAGCACTGCCTAACCTTTGGGAAAACAATGCCAAGCAAGTTGTGGGCAAGGGGAGAGCACTGAGCTGTAAAACACCTGATCTCCCACTCACTGCAGTGTTTGAGAGCTGCAGGTGATTCAGTGAGTCTTCAACATTTAAACCAGCTATTTAATTTCTTGTTTTCAGTTTGAACAATCTTTATTTTGAAGGCTTGTCATAATAATTGCAACACCACTGCCTTTGGGTGAGCATCCCTATTTTTTTTTTAAGACTGGGCTGTCCCATATTTCCTTAGGAAGTTAAACCCTGCCTGAGCTCTGCCTGTGATTGTCGTGAATATCTTGTTTTCTTGATTTGAGATCTGTTTGTTCATCACTTGGCAGCTTTTCCCCAAAAAGTCAGCAACTTCTTTAGCTTATTTTTCAAGTGGTACCAATATATTTTCTGGTGGTCCTTGGTAGCACGGGGCACATCAAGCCCAGCATAAATCTGCAGTCTGTTTTTCTCCTTCCGTGCAGCTTGATTTCCAAATGGAGTGAGGGAATGCCAGTGTCTGCCTGTCCTATGGATGGGAAAGACTTTCAGGCTCCTGGGCTTGTTAACACAGTGCCTCTTGCCAACACGAAATTACAAAAAGACGATGATAAACAAACTTCTTGCCAAAGCTCCCTTTCCGCTGACAGATTTAGCCTGGGCTCTCCTTCATCTTCCCTGGTACTGCTTTGTTTCAGAACAAAGATTCCAAAATACTTAAGGAAGAAGGGACTATTAGGGAGGATTGATCCCCTCAGTTTCCACTGTTCATCTTCCTTTTTCTCAGTCTCTAAACCCCATCTGGGTCCCATCCATCAGTGTGAGCAAAGGAAGAGTGGAGGGCAGAGATTTGCTGTGCTGCCTGATGGGAAAGTGGGGCTGGAGCTGCTCCTCAGTCCTGCCTTGGGTTTCCAGTCTTGACCAGAGAAGAAATCCCAGAAGCAACCAGAAAACAGGACCTGGGAGAAGATTGTTAGAGAACAGTGAGGAATAGCCATGGCTGGAAATGACAAATCACAGCCAAAACCTGTTGCACAGTGGATTTGACCAAATAAAGCCTGACCCATCTGTCAATTCAAAGGACATCTCTGCCCTCATCTAATTTTAATTCCAGGAATATTGTTTTGCTGCTGTGCCAACTTTGTACAGTGTAATTGACTCCCAGGCAAATTAAGATCTTTATCCTGCTGCAATCCGTGGGAAGGAGTGATGTTTTCAGTGTTCAGGATATGGCTGGAAAGGGATTCTCCCATTTGGTGAGGAGTAATTACAAAAAAGGAGGGAGGGTAATTAGTGGTAGTGGTTGGAAATTTTGGAGCAAAACCTTAAATTCAAGCTTGTCTTGGAGGATAACGTGATGGAAAAATGTGTGTTACACCTGAATCTTGGTCCTGCCAGTATGGTCTGGTTTACCTTAGAATAATGGAATTATTTAGGTTGGAAAAGCCCTCTGAGACCATTGAGTCCAACTGTGAACCCAGAACTGCCAAGGCCACCTCTAAGCCATGTCCCCTGAACACTTCCAGGAATGGTTATTCCACCTATTCCAGTGCTTTCAGTGAGCTCACCCTTGAACCCATTGCTCTCCTGCATCTTCTCTGCATCTGTAAAACAAAGCCAAAGGGGTCATAAATTATTTCATATTTTTAAATAGCTTTGAGGGGGGCAAGATTATACTTCTTAGTACCATAAATTGTCTTTGTATGGAGTCTGACTCCTGAAGTGCAGCTTCTCTTAGTGGTTGGCTGGGAGAAAGGCCTATTGAGAAGGCTCAGATAAGAAATACAACTAAGAATAATTTGGGTTTTTTATGGTGATTGGGTGATGTTGTGGGATAGATGTTTATAATCCAGGCTTCTCCTGATGGCCAACCCAAATCTGCCAAGGCAGTGCTTGTGGAAAGGAAGGAGCAGAGAGAAGTGTCTTCAAGCTGCACGTTCCAGGAAGTCTTTTCAGCACAACGTAATGAAGTAGCATAGGGAAGATAAAAGAATGGAGATAATCAGCTGGAGAAGGCTGTGGCTCAGTCGGAGAGCACTGAGTACAAGAGTACAGCAGGGTTCATCTCCAAAGGAAAAGTCAGCAAGACCTCAAGTTAGAGAAATTAATAGGAATATATCAAGGAAGTCGTTTGAGAGCTGCTGAGAATGGTTTGGGACACACTGGGGCAGATATGTTAGATCTTTTAAAAAATACATGTATTTATTGGTTACCTGCTGGTGAAACCCATCAGACTTGCAGATAAAAATCTGGGAATTTGCAGCATGGAATTCATCTGTGTTAAGACATTTTCTTCTCTGGAAACAAGTTACTATAACCCCAGCTGTGCCAGAATCTTTTGGGTTTTCTCATTTTGACATTTCTTGTGGGGAATTGGTTCAAGGATAGGTTGGATGGAGCTTGGGGCCACCTGGTCTGGTGAAAGATATCCCTGCCCATGGCAGGGGGTTAGAACTGGATGAGCTTTAAGGTCTCTCCCAACCCAAACCAGTGTGTGAGTCTATGATTCAATAATTTCTCATTTATTTAGGATCAAAGGGGTGTTTGTGTAAGCTCTGCCTAATCCAAATAATACAATGTGCAGATATTTTGCCACCCACTTTCAGGTTCACCTGTGCAACAAGGGATCCCATCTTCCTAATCCTTTTCAGGGAGGACAGGATTTCCTTTACTATATTTTAGTATGCAGTCTAGCATATTAAATTGAATTAATAAGTGAATTATCATTTTTTGATCCTCTGGCTTTTAAGCAGATCATAAACTTCAGCAAATGAAAGGTCGAGATTTTTCCTGCCTCAGCATTTATTTTTTGGGCAGTCTGAGGTCAGCAAATTCTGGAGTCAAGAGCTGCTTTGTGCTTATAAATTATCCATTTAATTTTTCATACAATGAAGACAAAAGGGCTTGTTGCTGTTAGAGATGTCAGGCTTTTCTCGATTGGAAGTGTCTGGGTTTATTTAGTCATTTATCTCAGAGGAGGCAGTAGGTGATGGATCCTTAGGGATTTGTCACCCAGCCAGCCCAGGATACCCTCCTGTGTCTCCTCGATGAAGAGCTGAGTGCTCCTGTCCTGTTTGGAGGTGGATCTGATGGAAAACACTGTAGGACAATACATTTTCAGGATCAGCTTTGTTTTCCCTTTGCTGGTTTTTTGAGATCAGCAAGGTCAAGTGCTGTAGTGAAATCCCTCACTCCAAGGCATTTCCCTGGGGTTTAGTTCTTTCCCTCCACTGGGGAGGTTCACATCAGCTGGGAGAGCTGGGGGTGTTCACCTGGAGAAGAGAAGAATCCAGGAGGCTTCCAGAGCCTAAAGGGGCTCCAGGAGAGCTGGAGAGGGACTGGGGACAAGGGATGGAGGGACAGGACACAGGGAATGGCTGCAAACTACCAGAGGGCAGGGAGAGATGGGATATTGGGAAGGAATTCCTGGCTGTGAGGGTGGGGAGGTCCTGGCACAGGTTGCCCAGAGAAGCTGTGGCTGCCCCTGGATCCCTGGCAGTGGCCAAGGCCAGGTTGGAGCAACCTGGGCTAGTGGAAGGTGTCCCTGCCCATGGCAGAGGGTGGCACTGGATGATCTTTAAGGTCTCTTCCAACCCAAACCATCCTGGGATTCCATGTGCCAACTTGATGTTTTCACATTATATGAAAACCTGTGAACAGAGTCAATCTTTTGTTTCACATGAGAGATGTTCAATCAACTCTTAGTTAAGGTGTCACTAAAAAAAGAATAAATTAAAGAAGATGCTGCTCACTGTGGAAACAAATCTCTGAGCTCATGCCTACTGTCCCAGACTTTTTTGGGGAAAGGTGGGATATAGCCTTGTAACTTGCCTAAACTAACCTTTAACAGATGAATTGGAAGGTAATTTAATTATTGTTTGGCGGATCCCCAGTGAGGGTCAAGCTTCAAAAGACTTAAGTGAAAAATTGTCAGAAAATTAGTGGAATTTGCATGGAGTGTAAGGTCAGGAGGCCTTTTCATGTTCAAGGAGACTTTGGCTGAATATTATTAGCATGCAATTTGTATAAAATTCATTTAAAGAGGTGATGAGCAGGTCAAGGAAGAAACGTATCTCTTTTCTTTGTTCACACTCTCTCATGTTGGTTCTGTGCCACCTGATGTGAAATAAATGACTTTTGGCACATACAGAAAATACCAACCTTTCTCCAAAATGTAGGGAATAGTCTCTCAAAAGCAATTGCATCCCAGTGCCACAAAGAACAAGGCAATGGGAGTTTAAAGTGAAAATCACCTTGACACAAGGAGTGACTTGAAACAAAACTGAAAAATATCTGTTGTTCAGAACAGCTCCATTTCCATTGTTTACTCTTTTCAAGCTCAGAGCTGCTATTTACTTTATGGAGAGCCTAAAAGACTCACCTGTCCATGTCACTGTTTTAAAATATATTTATTTCTCTGTTTGTAAAGATCTCATTCCTTTATTCTGAAAAGATAATGATAATGACTTCATAAACTTCCTGGATTTTGCACGCCAGCTTTATTCTTTTAGGTTTTACATTTGGTCAGAGGTTGGACTTGATCTTGGAGATCTTTTCCAATCATAATGATAACTTTTCCAACCTGACTTTCACAGGAAGGATAACTCAGATGAAAGCGTAACCAGGTTACAGCCACAAAATATCCCAGGACTGTTTGCTAGCAGCTTATTCCCATGGCATTCCTGCTGGAGTTCCTCCTTGCTGGAGTCTCTCAGAGCAACTGAGCGTCGTTGTCTCAGGGATTAGGAAGCACTGAAGCTCCTGCAATAGAGCAACACTTGTGTTTGCCTGTTTATAATTAATTTTTATTAGTCTTTTGGTTGGGTATTCATGGCCACAAGCAAACGCTGCAGGTTCTGGCGGTGCGGGAGGTTTAATTTTGCTAATCCTGTTTTATTCCCATTTCAGTGTAGCTGTTTCAATGCCACAACATGGTGCCTGCAATGAATTTCAAATGTATTTTCGGATGGCATTGTCTTGCAGAATGGGAGAGAAAATCATCCCTCCCAAACGCCGTTTGCAGGGGCTCTTTCCTGCTGTCTGGAAATCCCACCCTGCATACAAAGGGGGAAAGAAGCACAAGCATCTTCCTCACAAGCTCTCAAGCCCCCACTAAGATTACAACCTTTTTATCTTGGATAAAGAGCATTTTCTTTCATCCTTCTCAATAAGAGTGTTTTGCTTGTGCCATTTGGTACAACTCCTAATGCAAGCCACACATACACAATCATTTTTTCCCCCAAATTATGATTTTTTTTGTACTCTTTACACACACAAGTGTACAAATGAAATGTTGCTGGCATTGGAAAGGCACTTTAGAAAAGCAGCTGTGACTCCAGCCCTGCCTGGGAGCATGTCCAGCTGTCACCACGTGGGTTTTGGGGAGGAACAACTGGAAGGTGTAGAGGGACCCTCATAAATTTTATTTCATAAAATCACAGAATGATTTGCATTGGAAGGGACCTTAAAGCTCATCCAGTTCCACCTCTTGCCATGGGCAGGGACACTTTCCACTAGCCCAGGATGCTCCAAGCCCTTGGGCACTTTCAGAGATCCAGGGGCAGCCACAGCTTCTCTGGACAGCCTGGTCTTACACTGATTTTCCTAAAGATCTTCTTAGTGCTCTGCTGTTAGTGAAGCCACTGATGGAATTCCATGTCTCCCCGTAGGTTTGGTTTTTCTTCCCACTTGCTTTATGACCCTGATTTCCTTTGCTTTGAGAATGGCTCCTTCAGTGCTAACTTGGGGCTGGAGGGACAGCTAATTAATTAAGCACTAATTGTTGTCAAGTCAATCGGTGCTAACATTTAACGTTTGACTTGTTTACTCTCTGGAGGTAAAGCGGAAGGAGTTAATGATCTAACAAATTGTGTGTCCATCATGAGGGACTTGTTTGGAGAGAACGGTGTTATTTATGAACTGTAAAACAGCACATTTTAACAAAATCCCCAGATTTTGAAGCAAGATGGGTTTGGTTCTGGTGTGAAATTATCACTAGATAGCTGTGGAGACAAACGTGTCGCCTAATAAAGCTTAATGACTGATTTTCCCATTAATCAGAATTGAAAATGTGCTTCATTAAGATAATTAACTGAGCCAGTTGCTTAACTGACAGTTAGGAGACACAAATTCCCAAGTTACTTGCTTTCCTCTTAATAAAACCCACAAGAAGCTGACCTGGCTACATCATCCTTATTGGAGAGAGGAGCACAGGGGCTGTCGAGATCTCTTTGTTCCCGTAAGCTCTGTGACAGAGCTCCCTGTGGGACACGGGTGGGATGTGGGGCTGGCCCTGCCCACCCCTGCCAGGATCCAAGCCTCAGCCTCCAGCTTTCACAGTCAGCTCACGCAGCAAGCTCACCAATATTTGCCCTTCTCCGTCTCGCCAGCGGCAAATGGCCTTTTATCTGCTGCTTTTGGAAAGGTCAGGTCTTCGGCGGGGTTGGTTTTATCACCCAAGAACTCTTCTCTCTTCCAAGGGGGAGAATTCCTTGCCTGACTTTGTGGCTCCTCCTCTTTGTTCATCGCTAGCTGGAAGAGGGGTCATGAGTTCTGAGCCCCCCTGGAGCAGCGATGTGGAAGATGAATCTGCTCCGGGTACATTTGTAGGCAGAATATGCAGCGCTGGAGAAGTTGTGGGAATTAGCAGAGAGATCCAAAACTTGAATTATTAAATACGCTATCTGGTTGTAATGTCTGGTTGTAAATCCCTTCCTTTGCAGCGCTCTGTGTCTGGAATTCTAACAGGGTGATGCTATCAGGACTCTGCACAGACTCAGGAGCCAACGTAAGGCAACCATCTCAACTCTGCTTTTCTTTTGTCCTCAGAGTTCCCGGTCTTCCACCATGAATCCTGTTTACAGCCCCGTCCAACCTGGGGCTCCCTACGGAAACCCGAAGAACATGGCCTACACAGGTAGGACAGGGCTTGGTGGCTTTTCCTGAGTGTCTGTGTGCTGTGGGGGTTAATCCCTTTATGAGGGACAAAAAGTTCCCATCAGGGAGCTGGATGGGAATGTGGCTTGTGGTAAAAACCTTCCAGGAAAGCCAGAGAGAGTGAGAAGAGCTGGAGCTGAATTCATGTGAAGAGGATGCCCTGGACATCTTAAGGAAAGGATCCAAAGGGGTTTTCTTTAGATGAATAAAATGTGTGAGAACATGCTGGGACAGGAAGTGGGTGGGCTCCCCTCTGGGGCTGCACTGAGCCACTTGGGTGCACATGCTGGAATAATCCAGCTGTGGAAATGAGGATCCCTCAGCCAAGAGCCCCTTGTTAGGAGAACATCCAGTTATTGTGATTGGTGGTGACTTAAAATACATCATTGATTGATTTTTTTTGATTTCAAGTTGTGCTTTGGTTGAGTTAATCTTATGTTGGAGAGCAAGTCTGATGTCTGTTTGAAACCTTCTTTAGAACTGAGTTGTCTAAAAATGTCATCCTTAATACTCAAAAAAGGCCTGGAAAGATGTTTACCATAATTATGTAACTAGAGGGGAACTAAAGTGTACTAATATGGAAAGAATTCATCTGGGAGAGAATTCAATGGTGCTTTGGAAAAAGAAAATCCCAGCTTAGGTATATCTGGTTTTCCCCATGGATTACATTCACCTTGTATTGTTCTGATCTCGTAACCCCCTTACAAAACCAGCCCTGGAAAACTCCTTTTCATACAATTTCAGGGAATGTAATCAGCTATTGGGTGTTGTGCTGTTTTAGGACTTCCTGCTTTGTGTTTGCGTTGCCAGTTGGATGTGTTGGCTTTCACCTGATGTGTGGAATTGCTTGGGAATGTGCTTTCATGGAGGACAATGGTCACCAGCAAATGGCAATGAACATCAAATGCTCTCAGCTGCTCTGTGTGTGGAATATTTTGGTTTGATTTTGGCAGCTCTTCCAGCTGGTGGATCCGTGGGGCTGTGAGGAGCCCTGTCTGAGACTCTGCAGAGCAGAGAGTTCCTCAAAGGCTTTTTGCCCCATTTTTATTCATCCTTTCTTTTTCCCATTCCAATTTATGCGGCTGCTTTGTTGGAGATACTGTAGCTTGGGGGAACTTTGGTCTTGCAGTCAAAGCATGAGAGGCTTGAGAAAAAACAATTTCTGTGAAAAAGTCTCTTCAAAAATCTCCCCATTGTGAGAGGACTGTGGACTCCAGCAGTGCTTGGGTGATAGAACGAGCTCATAAGTGCACAGTTATTTTCCTGCTCTGGAAATAACAGGAATTTTGTGGCTTTCCAGCACAAGAGGCTACTTCTCTCCCACTTTACTTTGATTTATTTTTGGCATGTGCTTAAAGCTGCACCTTAATATCCATGCAATGTATATTTCTGTGTCTGCTTTCATACAATCCTGGGTGTCTTAGAAGCTGCTTTCTGGCACTTGATGAAAGAATTTTATTTAAATATTGAGGTGCAGATTGGTCAGAATTTGAACCTTGAACCTTTCTAGGAGAATTTGAGAAGGTGAGTTCTGCTTTAGAGGAAGGAATTAATGGAATCCCAGAATGGTTTGAGCTGGGAGGGACCTTGAAGGTCCTCTCATTCCACCCCCTACCATGGGCAGGGACAACTTCTACAAGGCCAGGTTGCTCCAAGCCCTGTCCAACCTGGCCTTGGACACCTGAATTCTGCAGGACTGCATTTGGAATCAGTCAAGTGCCAACATTATTGGGATGTTGCCTTCTAAAATAACCTGCTGGTTGATCACTGTGAAGTTTCTGCTGTGCACTTAAATCAGCAAAATTTAACTTGGCCAACTTGTGCCAGCTCTGATCCATGCAGGGATCATGACAAGGTACCCCCAGAGACTGGTTTCTTCCCAAACCATTGGCCTTCAGGCATTTGTCTTCCAGAATTCGTGGTAAATGCAGAGAAATCTGTGGTGGATGTGCAGAATGGTCTTGGAGAAAAAAATTGGAGTCTGATCAGACTGGAAAAATTATTCCAAGGTTCTTAGTGGTAAAACAAAAAAGGGAAGATTCTGTGTGGTTGTAGGACACCAAAGCAGGAATATTGATGCTGGATTGTTCCATTGCCCAGGTGGAAGGTAAGGAGTCAGTGGGCTGAACTCTTACAGTGAGGTCCCAAAGTAGAAGTTAAAAAGCATTTAACAGAACAGCTTTTTTCTTTTTTTCTTTTTTTTCTTTTTTCTTTTTTTCTTTTTTTTTCTGTGTAAATAGTGTTACAAACCCCTTTTAAATCTGAATTTGTTTGAATATGTAATGAAAGGCCCAAATTTCTGTAGTGAATGGGGGGAGAAAATTTATATTTTATCCTCTGTGGAGGAAAGACAGGGATCTCCTGAGGGTGGTCTCAGCAGCTATGAAAAGAGCTGTGGAATAAAACTCAGGTGGGATAGAGGCAGAAAAACAGCAGGGATGGTAATGAGGATAATGGCAGGTTGAATTCTATGCTTTTGTGGGGTTTTTTTGTGCTAAATGTAAGTGCTTTATGGTACTTAATACCTTATTATTTTTATTTATGTGATAGCTTTAGGCTGAAATAATGAGTTTTAATCTGATTTTCTTCTCATTCTCACTTCTGTGTTGTTTTCTGGTGGAGCAGGGAGAGAGGTCCATTGCAAGATAAATAATCCAATTTTTTCTGCCAGATTGGCTGTTAGGGAAAATAGGAAATCCTTGTGTTAGGGAGAATGGGAAATCCTTGGCACAGACTCAAGCACTTGATGAACCATCCGTTAATTCAGATTCTTCATTTCTCCATTTTGATCTTCCTTAAAGGAAGTGTGAAGGACAGTTATTTCCTAAATCATGTTTCAAGTGTGGTCTGCATTAGGTGGATTTTTAGGGGAAATACTAATTAAGTTTAAAAAAGGAAGTTTTGAAATGGAGTTACTTGGTGAGATAAAATCAGAATTGTTCAATTCATAAGAGAAATGTTTATCAAAACAATCCCCATGTTTGAGCTGACAGATTATTAAGCAGAGGTGGTTTCCCCTGTGTCTCATTTTTTGGGGTCCTTAGAACTCCCAGATCTGTTGAATTTCCTTCCCGTTTTCCACCAGAAAATGAAAGGGGAGCAGAATAACTTCTGTTGGCAGTGTTTCTGGCTGCTGGGTGAGCAGTTGTTGAGCTGAGGGAAGGTGACACAGGGAGAATATTCCTGCTCTAGCCAGAGCTGCATCTGCCCAATGCCAGGTCTGTGCTCCAATCCTGGCTCCTTGTGCCCGGCTGGTGACAGCTTCCACTCTGCTAATTCCATGGATTTTGGAACAGCAGCAGCAGTGTTTCTGTGTTGTTTACTATTTAATTAAACCAGACTGTAATTAAGTTGGATTTTCATGTAAGCTGTTGTTTTAATTGGGGCTAATTTTAAATTGTATTTAAGACCTCTGATTTGCTTTTTAATGCTTAGCAGAATTCGCTTTACCTGCCCCAAATGGGAGCTGCTGAACCACCTGGTTTTCCATTGGCACATTCCCCTTCCCATCTCCTTGCACCCACTCCAGGAAGGCACCAGTGCTGCAGTAAATAGATTAGCCCATTGGTGTGGAATCAGGGATGAAGAATCAGTCTCTCCTGGAGCTTGTTTGACTTCAAGCGTGAAACTATAAAGTGTTTGTGATAGCTCACACCATTTTCCCTCTCCCTACCAGGAGCTGATTAATATGCTGATAAGATGCTGTGATTTATGAACCTTTGCCAGGCTGACTCTGTGTTTGGAGGAGTTATTCCTAAATAATAAATGGTAATAAGATCCAAGAGCCCAAAGATGCGAAGCCGGTTGGGAAATCTCCAGGGGGTTTGTGTCACGTCGCTCCAGCACTCGGCCTTTCTCAGGTTGTGCTGCAGCATGACAGATGCTCACAGAATCCTGGAATGATTTCCAGAAGGGACCTTGAAGAACATCTCATTCCCATCCCCTGCCATGGGCAGGGATACCTCCCACTATCCCAGGTTGCTCCAAGCCCTGTCCAGCCTGGCCTTGGACACTGCCAGGGATCCAGGGGCAGCCACAGCTTCTCTGGGCACCCTGTGCCAGGGCCTGCCCACCCTCACAGGGAACAATTCCTTCCCAATATCCCATCCATCCCTGCCCTCTGGCAGTGGAAAGCCATTCTCTGTGTCTTGTCCCTCCATGCCTTGTCCCCAGTCCCTCTCCAGCTCTCCTGCAGCCCCTTTAGGCACTGTCAGGAGCTCTGAGCTCTCCCTGGAGCTTCTCTTCTCCAGCTGAACATTCCCAGTTCTCCCAGCCTGGCTCCAGAGCAGAGGACCATCCCTGCACAGGACCCCTGCACACTCCTGTAGAGCAAGACACATCCCTGAGCCAGGCTGTTTGCAGCACTCCCAAGATGAACATTCCCAAGTTTTGTCATTTTTTTCTTCCCCAAGGTGAAACCACAACATTTGTTTGGACATAATGACAAACAGAGGGAATCTGCACCCTCCGGCTGTTGTTAGCAGGACAGGAGGTGAAGGATTCTCACGTGTGTTCTCTCCTAATCCATGTCATTGGCATTCCTTGTGGAACCTCAGGGACAACTGCACATGTGAGGAGTGACCTCTTTTACTCCTGATTGTTCCTTTAATTTGTTGGGATGTTGAAAGCTGGTGGCCATTGATGTTGTAGAAGATAGAAGGATGTTCCGATAGGATTTCTGCTGTCAGCTTTTAATCCTCCTTCGCATACTCTTTGTGGGACAAAGGTAATTCTCGGCATGATTTCAACCTTCCTTATTAACTTAGAATTAAAATTTGGCTGTATTACTCTCTGGAAATGCTGGCCCTTTGATGGCAAACCAGCTCTTTGGCCACATAAACTAAGTTCTTTCAGAACTGCTCTGTACAAAAAGGATGAACTTTATGGTTTTTTTCCTTTCCTTTTGGCATTCCTCAGCACATTTGTGGGGAGCACTGAGGAACACGAGGCAAATGGCAGGGTTGAGGTGCTCTCTCCTTGCTTTTCCTTCTGCTCTAAGATGTACATGAACATCAGCCCCTTCCATTGATTGGGAAATGCCACTCCTGGATTTAATTAGGCGATCCATCACTTACCAGGTCTGTAAAACAGGAATTCTAAACCGTGTTCAGGGTGTTGAATTGATTTCAGGGTGATTAAAAATGTATGAAGTGGATACAGTGAATATTTTTCCTCTGGCGTTTCTTCATGTTTATTAATTGGTGTGTATAGAGCAGACAGGAAAATCCTACTTGACTGGGAGAAGAATGAGCTGTGACTTGTGTAGACTCTCGTTGTTTTTATGTTTAAATACATGGTTTTCGTTCGGGAATACTTCCAAACACCTTGCTGAATTCCTCAGTGCTGGAAGCTGCTGAGTTTCAGCACTGAGATCAACGATGGGTAAATCACCATCTTTGCAATGAGTTAACTCAGGGACTTTCTTGAGGTTGTAAAAAGTATAAAACCCCTAAGGAAAGGAGGGAGGAGCAGTTTTTTTGTTTGGGGAGAAGGAAGCAAAAGGATTTTGGGTCAGATTAAGGGTGTTTATGAATGGCACCGGCTGCCCAGGGCAGTGGTGGAATCATCATCCCTGGAAGTGTTCCAAAGCCATGTGGATGTGCCACTTGGGGACATGGGGCAGTGGTGGCCTTGGCAGTGCTGGGGAGCAGTTGGACTTGATGATCTTAGAGGGCTTTTCCATCCCTAATGACTCTGTTGTTCTAAAATAATTCATGACATCAACTCAGCTCACTTGCAGATTTGTCCAGCTGATGCCAGCCTTCCAAGGAGTTCATAGAAACTTTGGAAAACATCCCTCACCCCTTGTTTTGTAGCTGGTTGGAGAAGGTTTTACAGGCTTTTGAGTTTCCCTGTGTTGTAAAGAAACGGAACAGTCTCAGATCTTAAAAGCAAACAAAACTCATGTTCTGTTTTTCCAAATGACCTCATTGTGGGCCTTCTCCTGCTCCAGGCTTGGGTTAGTCTGTGCAACTGGTTTATGTTCAGCCTCATTTCTTGGCTGCAATATTGATTTTGTTTTTCCTCATGGTGGAAAAGAAATAAAAAGATTAAATGGCCACGCTTGAAGAGAGCTGGGGAAAAATTGTGAGGCAGAGAAGCAAAAAAGCATAGGTGGGGAAAAAAAAGATGGCCTTGGAAACATGTTTTGAAGGGAGAAGTGTTCCATTTAAAGAAAATAAAAGGTGAACAGAGAATTTTCTTGTATCTCAATTGCTTCTGTTGAGTACAGGCACATCATCTGAAATTCTTCATTCACTTGGGGAAGAGACAAGCTTTATTTTTAAGTATTAGTCCCCCCAAAGCTCTGTCTTAAATTGCATATAGACAAATTGTAACCAGTGCTTTTGGCTTTTAAAATGCACCTTCAGGATTAAGATTGGTGACTGAAGGGGTTTTTTATTGTCTTATTTCTTAGTGTTTGCATATCAGAGAATGAAACTGGATTTTGGTGGCTTAATAATTTTTAGTGTGCTTCTGTGCCATCTCCTTTTCCTTTGTTTTAGCCATGGTCAATTGTTTTCCACCATTTAAAACTTCCTTTTCTTCATGTTTCCTTTACTTCCATAACTTTTCCTCTAAGTTCCTCTCACTGTGCTTCTGAACAAGGAGCCTCTGTAGGAAGTCAGAATCACGTTGGCCATTTGAGCATCACAGAATCATTGAGGCTGGAAAAGACCTTTAATAAGATCCAAGTCCAGGTGTTCCCCAGCATTGCCAAAGCCACCACTGAGCCATGTCCCCAAGTGCCACATCCACATGGCTTTTAAATGCCTCCAGGGATGGGGACTTTGGGAACCTCTGGGAGCCATGGAGCTGGAATGGGACCTCATTGTGTGAGTTGGAAATGGGGATTGTTCATAAACCAGGATGGAAAGATCTCCTGGCCCTGGCACCCCACATTTCAGGGAATCTCTCAGAGGAAGTTAAAACCTCACCCAGTCCAAAACAGAAGCCTTTTCCTGCATATTTCTTTTTGCCACTTGCAGTTCAAATTCATACCCTGCCTTGTTTTTCTCTGTGCAGGTTTGCACCCCACACATTCAATACCTCTTAAATCCCCAGGTGCTTCAATGAAATGATTGCAAATAAGCTCCAAGGCTGCCTCGTGATCCATTGAAAACCCTTAATATTTGCTGCTTTTCCTCCCCCCCCACCTTTTTTTTCATCTGGCACAGCAAATAAGTGGTCAGATACTCATGTTTTTTCAGGCTGAAGGTAATAAATTAAAAATTAGTGGCTTGACTTCTGCAGAAATGTTTTTAGATTAAGTATTGAGTTTTTCTTCCCTCCTGGTGCACAATTATTTCTCACACCGGGCGCAGTCAATGTGATCCAGCACAGAGGTTTGTACAGACAGAAACGTGAGCTGGGCCAGGCTTGGAAAAGACTTTTATAAGCTTCAGAAATAATTCCCTGGTTTGTACCAGATCTGTTAATTACTGAGTCTGTTTTCCTACTGTGCTTTATACCTAATATCTTACTTCTAATTTAATGGGGATCAGCTTTCCCGAAGTGGAGCGATTGAGTCTATTAATCACAGAATCCCAGAATGGTTTGGATTTTGGAGGGACCTTAAAGATCACCCCGTTGCAGATCTGTTTTGCTGTTCTGTTTATTAGATTTAGCCTGGTGTGAAGCCAAAATCAGGTGTTGCTTACATGCAAATGCATTCATATACTTTATTTTAAAGTGTGTGTGGCTGCCCTTCCTCTCCCTGCGCTTGCTGGCACTCGGCCTCATTTCATCTGATGCAGTACTGGGCTAGAATTTTAATGTCTCTGCGGCCAGCGATGATTTATTAGATCCCAAAGCCCTGGCTCTGAGTGCAGGAAGAAAATATTGCAGCAGTGAGCTGCCTTGGCACTGCTCGAATAAATGAGTCCTGAAAGACTCTTTAGTGTTGCAGCCTTTTTTCCTTTCCCTCCCCTCATCCCCACTGCTCCTTCCCCTGACCCCTGGATTTCTGCTGATGGTGAGAAGTGCTCGTTTCCTTGCGGGAATTGCCATCTCCAGGTCTTTTTACAGGAATGGATTTGTCAAAAGGCTCGTCATGTAAAGCCCTTTGGATTCCCAGAAAGAGCTGCTATCATTCATCTGGAGAAAAAATCAGCTTTTGTGGCAGGGCGCAAAGCTTGTGCTCCTGGTGAGGAACTGGTGATACATAGGGAAGATCATGGAATCACAAGATGGTTTGGGTTGGAAGGGACCTTAAAACCCATCTAATCCCACCCTTAGGGGATGAGCAGGGACACCTTCCACTATCCCAGGTTGCTCCAAGCCCTGTCCAACCTGACCTTGGACACTGCCAGAGATCCAGGGGCAGCCACAGCTTCTCTGGGCACCCTGTGCCAGGGCCTGACCACCCTCCCAGGGAGCAATTCCTTCCCAGTATCCCATCTCTCCCTTTCCTCTGGCAGTGGGAAGCCATTCCCTGTGTCCTGTCCCTCCCTGCCTTGTCCCCAGTCCCTCTCTAGCTCTCCTGGAGCCCCTTTAGGCTCTGGCAGGAGCTCTGAGATCTCCCTGGATCCTTCTCTTCTCCAGCTGAACATTCCCAGCTTTCCCAGCCTGGCTCCAGAGCAGAGGGACTCCTGCACCTCCGTGGCCTCCTCTGGATCTGCTCCAGCAGAGCCATGTCTTTCCTGTTCTGAGGTCCTGTCTTAGCAGTGACCTGACTAAAGAAATCTAGGACTTCAGTCTTCCCAGGAGAACCAGCAGCCTGTGGCCGTTACCCAGATGCTGGCCATGCTCCTCTCTGAAGCTGCTCCCCAGCTGGTCCTTGCAGAGAACTGTCAGCCCAGCAGCCCTTCCTGGGAGCAGGTCTGACTTGTTTCACTTCATCAACAAAATAATTTTCAAGCACAAGCAGTATGAAGAAGAAATCAGGCTGAACAGTTGAGCTCTCAGGTTGGGAGGAGAAGTACAGGAAGGAAACCCTGGAGTAATGACAGGTGAAGGAATTTCGAAGCTCATAGTTAAGAAATTCTCGTAGTAAGTAACCAGAGGAAGTGTCCACTTTATGCTTGATTTGTTGCCATCTATTTGCACTTAAAAATGACATTTCTGTGCCTCATCATTAGAGGCCTCATGTTTGGCAGCAAAGAGCATCCATCTCCAGAAGAGGTTGATTCTGTGGCATTCCTAGGAGATGTAAAGCACAGGGTGACTGTAAATGAAATCATGCAGGGGAAAAACGTGATTTTAACAGCTGAACAATGAAGAATTTCATTCAGAAAGGTGAATGTGTAGGGGCATCTGAACTTCTGTTTACCTCTAGTTTTCTTTTTCTGTCAAATTAGGAACTGTGTTGAGATTAAGAGTATTCTGTGCTGTTGTTGAAGGTGTAAAGATGTGCATTCTGTTGCCAGAACAGTTTTTCTCTCCCCTCAAAACAGTTAAGGAAACAGTAGTCTAATGGACTATCACAGTAATTTCAGGGTGAGCAGAGCAATTTTCCACAAAAATACCAATTATGTTGTCATCAAACAAGGCATGGTTTGCTCTGAGCCCATTAATGTAATTGAGGGTCTCGTTGAATGCACGAGCAGCAGGTTGGTGACTTATACCCACCACCCCCAGCTCTCCCAGCTTGGCTCCAGAACACAGGGATTCCAGCACCTGGAGCATCCTCTGGCCTCCTCTGGACTGGAAATCCAGATTATTTTCCCCTAGTTTGAGTGTCTTGGAAAACTGGACATTTTGTGATATTTAATGCAATGTGAACTCTGGTTTGAGAAGACGTTGTCAAGATGGGTCTTGAGTCACAGATCCCAGACTGGTTTGTGTTGGAAGGGACCTTAAAACCCATTCAGTGCCACCCCTGCCATAGCAGGGACATCTTCCAATTCCCAGATTGTTCCAATCCCTGTCCAGCCTGGCCTTGGACACTGCCAGGGCTCCAGGGGCAGCCACAGCTTCTCTGACCTCACCTCCCTCCCAGGAAAGAACTTTTTCCTAATATCCTGCATCTCCCCAAGCATTTTCATCCCTGGGTTCTTTTCCCTCCTATCAGTGCTTCAGTTTGGCTGTGGAATTTTAGATTTTTCTTTTAATCCTCACAGTCCTTTATCCCTGCCTTGCTTCTCCCAAGCTCTCTGGTTCCTTGAAGGCACTGCTGTGGAATTCTCCCATGGAGGATGTTGGATCTGTTATGAATAAAGATGAAGTGGAAGTGGAATGCTTTCCCATTAATTTAAAACTTTGGTTATCATGACAACAGGTTACAACTCTCCTCATTGCCATGACAATCTCCTGCAAAATTGTTCAAATGCCGGCTTATGGTTATTTTTAGTTTGTCCTCTATTCCCATGGAGACCAACTTTTCCGTGGAGTGTTTGATGCTTTGTGCTTGGAGCCTTTAATGAGCCCCACAGAAGTCTGGAAGTCAGGGAAGGCAGAGGCCTCTGAGGTCAACCCATCCCTCCGTCAGCCTTGAGGGATGCTTGGTGCAGATGCTTTGCTGCTGCTTTTGTTGTATTGTGGGCACTTCTTCTTTATTATTATTATCATCATCTTCTTCTCTTGTGTGATTTTTAACATTTACATTTCCTGTAGTGCAAAAGCTCTTGTATTCTTTGCCTATGACCCTATTCTTTTATTGTATTCTTTGCATATGACCTTATTTTTTATTGTATTCTTTGCATATGACCCTATTTTTTTGCACTAAATTCTGTCTGAAAACTTTGGGTTCTGCACAGGCCACTGGGGAAAAAATCTACAAGGGGAAAAAGAAAAATTGTAGAAGAGCTTGAACAAGACACATAAAGTAGTAATTTTTAGTTGCTGGGTTGTTTTGGGAAAAAAATCACACAGAAATTAACTTTTCTGTCTGTCAGTTTACAAAGTAGTTTTACTGGAGTGACATTTGCTCAATCAGCTCAACATTTACCGGTTTGTAATTAATATATTACAAATTAATACAGTATTACAAATCACCTCAGTTAAAAAGGGAAGAAAAACTTCTTTGTGATCAACATTTCTCCATGGGCTTATATTTTCTCCCCAGGTCTTTCTGGAAGGTGGCTGAGGCTCTGTAATCTTTTCATTTGTATCCATCACACCTTGACTGAACGGGTTTTCACTGAACTTGGGGATTTTTTCCACATCTAAGAACAATTACAGTTGTTCTGTAATTTCTTAGACATCTAAAATTGTTGTGTCATTAATGAACTCTGAGCTCAACTCAACCTTCCACTATCCCAGGCTGCTCCAAGCCCTGTCCAGCCTGGCCTTGGACACCTCAGGGATCCAGGGGCAGCCACAGCCTCTCATACAGATAATATTTCTAGCAATAATTTTAGGCCTCTAGAGAGGCTCAGGAACTTATCATTGATGGCAAAATTCTCTTCTTAAATGGTGCAAAATCTTTCTGGGATAATGAAATCCTTTTGCTGTGAGGGTGACTCTGAATCTTTTTACAGCTGATAAGAGCAATCAGAAGAGGTTTTAATGCCTCTTGCTTGCAGAATCTCAATGCTCATCAGAGTCCTTTTGCTCTCTGGTGTGTCTGAGTTTGCATTTTCCATGCAGAATCCAAATAAAACATGATTTCTGCATAACCCTGCCCTCATCTCTAGGATTATAAGGTTATTTTGGCAGCAGGATTTTCTGGGAAGGTTGATGGCTCAGTTCTACTCTGCAGATACAAGGGAAAGTATGAAATAAGGTGGATTTTTGTAGCACTAGCTGTGGTGGTAAGATTTTTATCAGGATGTTGCTCAGCATCCTGTGAGATGCAAGGAAGATAAATCCTGATGCTGAGGCTGGAGCACTTAACTGAAGTAATAATCTATAAATCCCTTTAATTTTTTTTTTTTTGGTAGGCAAAATTCCCCTGATTTTATGTTGATGTTGATTGCGAGATGTGTGGCTGTATTTAAATGTTCCCACAGAATTTTGGCCACATGCTCTTCCCAGAATAATTCCTTTGCCCTTCCCATGTGTGGTTAAGAGGCCATTTAGCATTCCTCAATCACTATTTTATTGTAATGGCTGCTAATTGGCAGTAAAGGTTATAACTAATGTAATATATGCAATGTATTGATAGCACTGCTTATGGGGGTGGGATGGAGTGGGTTTTGTTCCCTGGATTTTTATTCTTTTCACATTATTTAGGATTGCATGGAACAGAATAGAACAGAACAGAATAGACCATTACTGTTGGAAGGGATCTCCAACAATCATCTCATCCATCTGCCTGCCGATTTCAGGGCTGATCGTGTTATTAAGGGCATTATTATTTGGTTTTATTTGCATTTCTGTGACCAGTGAATTAATTTTCTGAGACAATGTTGGTTATAAAATCCACCATGATCTGCTCTTTCTCCAAGTTTGGGACCAGCAGCTAGAGGGAAGTGCAATGAGAAATCTGCCAGCATGGAAAAATGGAGTTTCTTTCCTTGAGGAGTTTCCTTCCTCAACTTGCGCTTAGCAGGAGGTAATGTGGGATTTTGGAAGGAAGGGGGAATTTTTCAGATTTTCTGATGGGAATTGCCCAGAGAGGCTGTGGCTGCCCATCCCTGGGAATGTTCAAGGCCAGGTTGGACACACCTCAAAGCAACCTGACCTAGTGGAAGATGCCTTCCAGTCCAAACCATTCCAGGATTCTGTAACCTCTCCTAAATGCAGATTCTGCTCCAGTGCCTTTGGGAGTAAAAAAAGATATAGGGACAGAAAAATCTGGGCAAAATTTTTACACATCCAGGAGATTTTTTCTCTATGATGACACACCCCAAAATGCAGGCTTGGTTTCCTCAGCCTATTTTGATATTTTAGCAAAATGACACTACATCAAATTTCCAGCTTGAGGAGATGTTTCCCATCCTTGGTTTTCACAGAATTTGGGGTCAAATTCAGTCTCCCAATGCTTCCTGAAGAAGCTCAGAATGAAGGGCAACATTTTCCCTTTTGTTTTCCCAGGGGGAAATTTTCTTCTAGCACTGAGAAGATACGGAGTGATCTAAATCTCCATGTACGTTTTTGTTTGAGGAAAGGAGCCTGTATTCCTGTAAAAAAATTCTTCAAGATCATAGCCTGGTGTAAAAGAGAGGGAAGAGCTGGTGTGTGAGCAAAGGGAAATTCTGGAGGCGTTTGTGTTAAGCTCGGGATCAAATCCTGCCGGGCACTGACTCAACTGCCATCGATCCATCCCCTTGTTTGCCTTCCAGCTCTCACATTAAGCAATGGTTAAATCATCCCTGGAGCTCCCTGGGGCTCCCTTGACTAATTGACCGCTCAAGGTGGTCCAGGTGCTTCTCAGCAGGTCCATCTGGCAGCAGCTCCAACCCATCTGCCCCTGTTCTGGCCTTGGAGAAACCTCTCCTGGGAAGTTTAGCCCAAAATCGTTGCTTTCAGAAGTGTTTAAGGAGCAAAGTGAGGTGCTGCAACGACCAGGAATTCCTGTCAGTCCGTAGTTCTGGAATGCCTTCTGCTTCAAAAAGTGCACAAGGAGCAGCGGGAGCAAGCGTCAGCTATTGGAAGAGCCCTGCTCCTGCATATTTAGGAAGTGTGGATTTTAAGGCTTCTGACATTCCTTCAGAGCAACTTTCCAAAGTAAATGCGAAGTCAGTCACCTTCGAAAGGCAGGGAATGTCACCCTGCCTTTCTCTATCCACCTTTGCCAAGTGGGAGGACTTGGCATTCTCTGGAATGGGGAGATTTGATGGATGGCAGGGCTTCTAATGTTGTTGGCAAGCGGTGCAGGTTCCATAGGATTTGGCAATGTTGGAGTCTTTTATTTTATTATTCCCTATTTTTAGAGGAATCTTTCAGTTTGCTCTTGCTCCTGGTGTAAATCAAGAGCCTCCATGGGGAGGTGTCCATGTCCAGATATTTCCATGCATTGCACACATTCCACATCCCCAATTTACTGATCCAGACACTAACCACGAACCTTTCCTTCCCTGCTGTCAATCCCAACACATTTTTCCAGCAGAAGCAAGGTCATTTCAATCCCTCAGGTGGGGAGAGGACCTGCCCACAGTTTAAAATCAATACTGGGGGTGAGATTATTTTTAGAAATCAGGTGCAGCCCTGACGCTGAGCTCCCCCAGGTTTATCCCTGCCTTTGCAGTGTGGGGCTGGGAGGATGCTCTGGCAGCACCGCTGGGTTCCCTTCCGGCATCGCCCTCGCCATTCCCGAGTGCCTTTGGCTCGTCTGTCCGGGAAGCAGATTTATTCAGCTCGTGTGAGTCCCTGTATAATCATCCTCAGCTCTGCATTAATGTGCTGAGCAAGTGAAACTGCTTAATGAGAGGAGGAGAAAGGAATCTCTTTTTTTTTGTCCGTGCAATGCTCTTGTTCCTGGAAGCGGAGGGGAATAATTAACATTCCAGCCAGGAATCCGGTTCCTTCGGCAGTGCCTACGATGGAACGTGGGGGATACAGGTGAACTAATTCCAGCCAGCCAAAGGCTTGATGTTTAGCTCTGCCTTTGTTATATAACAAGTTTTTAGGTCTTCAAAAAAAGCCATTTCTGAGCAGGAATGACCTTCAAGGAATGGTTAAAATAAGAAAGCTGACGTCCCTTTGGTTACCGGTGCACAAACTCATCACTTACATAAACAGGACAAAGGCTTTAATCTCCTTTTGAAGTTATTTGCATATTTATTGAGGCTTACAGTGCCTTTTTCTTTGGGATCCCACTGATCTGAAAGTGAAGGACACACATGGCTGGAAAACCCACCAGGATTCCCTGAGGTTCACATCAAACTCGGTTGTTAGTCCTCATGGTGGGACAAAGTGGCAGAACTCAGTTTTTCTGTGAAATCATTAAACCAGGAATTTCTTGGTATTTCTGTGCTTTTTTTTTGTTGTTGTTGTTCAACAACCTTCAAATTATTTTTTCACCTGTATCCCTTGTTACTCTTTCAAAGAAGAAAACCTTTGGGGCTTTGAAATTCATTTTGCTGTAGGTTCATTGAAATTCCTTTTCCTACATGGGATTTCAGCCTGGCTGAGTGGCACGTGACCATCACGATTAGATTTATCAACAAAAAGGACACCTCAGAGAGCTCTTTTGAGACAAACACTGCTGCACACTCAGAGAAGGTGTTTGGAGAAGTGGTGCTTCATTGTTCCCTTTGCTTTGTCATTAACACCAGTGGGAGACTCCACATCCATAGGGTGGTTTTGTGGCTAAAGGTGAAGCAGGAACCAAGATCCTTTGTGCTCCAGTGGTGCAGGCTGTCCTTGCTCATCCTGGATGGAGTAGCCAGCACCAGCTCATATTAAGAAACCCCACAAAAAAACCCCAAAACTTTGAGGTTTTGTTAACCACATACTGCCTGGATGGGAAATTTCCACGCTGCAGGTTGAGGAAGGTGCTATGGACAGCAAGGGGTGCCATAATTACATTGCACAGTGCACCTGAGCATGGGCTATTGTGGTAATTAATGTTAAATGCTGGCCTGTAATTATAATCCAGCGATATTCCTGGCAGAAACCTTTGTGTGGAAGCAGCGAGGAGCTGTTCTGCATTGGCGACTTGGAAGTAGCTGGAAGAAATTCAAAACATCTTCATATAAATTACATTTTGGTCATGGTCTGCTCATCCCCAGGGCTTTGCAGGACCAAGTTCCCCTCCTTGACTCCTCCCTGCTCTGAGGCCGCTTTGTCAGCTCATCTTTCCTTTTTTCCATCCCCACCAGTAGGATTTTCCTCATGGACAGCAGCAGGTTGCTTTGTGCTGCTCCAGGACTCTGCTGTGCTGAGCAGGGATCAGGTGAAATCCTTGGCATTCGTGCTCTCCACAAAACCTTGGGACAGTTCTGGAAGAAAACTCCACACTTGCCTTGCACACGAACCATATGAAACTATTTTCAGGAAACATTTGCCTAATTTTGAGCTTTCCCCTCCTTTTTTAATCATTGGCCAATTCATACCAGAATGTCAGGACTGTGGCTGATTTAAAGCAGGCTTGAAAACTTCTTGTGTATCATTAAAAAAAAATGAAATGTTTATGGGTCTCCATCTGTTTGACTAGAATACACTTGGCTTTTGGGACTAGACACATGCTCTGCCTAAACCCAAGGCTTCAGAGATAAAACATGACGCTGGGATGCCTGACTAATCTCCTGGAGGGATGCTGCTGGGATAAGATAAGGAACTTGTTGGAAATGGTTATTATTGTCTGGGGGAGGGACCTTGCAGGGCACAGGCTGCCAAAAACACCTGATAAGGTCCTGCAAGCATGGCACCCACAGGTCCTGCCCTGCTGGGCTTTTCTGGGCATAGCAGAAGATAAATAAACATCTCTAATGGTAAACAATCCGAAAGGACAGCAACGTTTTCCTGGATTTTGTTCCTGATGGACAGGCAGGCGGGGAATTTTCAGGAGTTTTCCTTTGCAAGCAATTCTGGGGAAATCAGTAGGAGCTGTTATTTGGATTATATTTACATTTCTGTCCTTTCCCAATGCTCCTCTGCAGCAGTTTCAGGGGGCTCAGCCTTGGAGGTATTATTCACTCCAGTTCCATATCCACACTGACATTCTCCTTATCTTTTAATTTCATTGACTGATTTTTTTTCCCCATTTTTTTCCCCTTCCCTGCTTGTGGATTTACGTCACCTTTTTATAAATATTGTATAAAACACGTAATTTTTTTTTCTGTGTGAGCAAATAGGATTCTCTTAAAGAACAGGGCACGACATCATCTTAAAATTGAAATAGTGGATTATGAATTGGCTTTTTTCCTTTAAAAACATTCCAGGTGTGTTCAGCAGGATGTGGAAAAAGCAAGGAAAATGTATCACAGGGTAAAAAAGAAAGAGAAATTTTTGTGGTTGTGATGATTTTGGGAGGAAAAAGAAAGATATTTTTAATGGGTAAATAAATCTGTTTTAATTCCAGGCTGGGTGTTGAATAACTGGTGTCTGTAGTTGTTTCTAAAGCTCAAAGGGTTTAGGAAAATCCCTCTCCACCTCCTTGAGCTGCTTCAGCAGCTTTTCCAGGCCTTCCTCGAGGTCTCAGCTCAGGGCTGAGGGTTCCTGCAATTCCCCATTTTATCCCAGTTCAGCCCAGTTCTCTTCCTGCCTATCCAGCTCAGGATGTGACAGTGATGTTACATTTCATTTGGCAAATAAACTGAAAACATAAAAACAATTCCATTCTATTTAAGGAATAATTAATATTTATTCTTGCCTGAACACCCCATTTGCCTGCCAGCCAGTCTGCTTGAGTTTAATACAAATTATTTCATTCAGCTCAAAATGTTTAATTTCATTCATTTATGAGGAAATTAAAGGAAGTGAAGAGGGAAGAGAGATGCTAATTTTCATAAAATCACAGGTTCCCAGAATGGTTCCTGCTCCATTTTGTGATAACACTGGAACAGGACCAGAGTCCAAATGGATGTCCAGAAAGTTCAGTCCTCAGGATAATTAATAATCTTCACACTGGGTTGGTTTTTGGGGTTTTTTTTGTTATTCGTGGCTTTTTTTCCAAAAAATTTCCAGAATCTGTGGGCACAAAGCTTTTGCAGCTGGTGCCACTTTTTCAATGGATTTCCACATCCTCCCAGATTCAGGGGGATGAGTCACCTGGCAGGAACAGGAAAGGAGTAGCACTGCTGTCTCATCCCAAACACATCCTCATTCATCCCAACGCTTTGGGATGCTGCACGTGGTCTGTGAGGAATGTTGGCTTTGTTTCGTTTTCCAAGGATGTGCAGTCAGTGGGAATACAAAAAGCTGGTGCTGCTCACAGTTTCTGGGATAGCAAATGGAAGTATAATGGTTGAGAGAAGGTGGGAATCGTAGTCGTGGAACTGTTTGGTCCCCTGCCATGGACTGTGATATTATCTTGTGTGATATTTTGCCCAAATTGAGAATAATTAGGAAGTGCTTTCTGTTCCTGTTCAAGATGCACATCCAGGGAGAGGTGAACATGTCCCTGTCAGCTCCCAGCTCTTCCTTCCTCACCTGTGTGTATCTTCCTTACCCTTTACTTCCCAAAGGTAAAATGGAAAAGTGAATAATTCAAATTCAAGAGCCTGATTTCACTGGCACAGGTGATACTGGTGCACACAGGTGGCATCTTTGGTTTTCTGACCAGATTCTTTCTGCCTATTCAACTTATTGCTTATGACTGAACCTTTGGGAAGCAAAGACCTTGAATATTCATGGAATTAGTCCTTGGAACACCCTGAACTTGCATACCTAATCAGGTAATATATTTACCTTCTTAATCCCTCCTGACCTTCTTCCCTATGTAAATGAGACAATTTGAAAGCATCTACTTCAGCTCTGGCTGGGAGATCCAGCTGATTCCTCTTACAGGAATTGCAGTGCCTCTTACCAAAGTTTCTGGGAAATATCTTCAATCTTAAATTTCCCTTAGCTGTGCTATGCCCTTGACCACTAATAAATTAGTTTTAGCTCATTTCTGTTTCCTTTGAAAGGAACCTGCATCTGCATTTTTTGACTTGGTCAAAAGCCTACACCAATTCCACCCAAAGGCTGTACCAAAAATGGCTTTAAATTATTTTTCTAACAGGTGAGAGGCCAGCTCTCAATCACACTCATCTTTTGGAGCTCTTTGAATTCTTGTGTGAAACACTGAGGTGTTGTTCCAGTAGTTCCCCTGGACATCCCTAGGGCCATATTTAATATCCCATAGTGATTTGGGTTGGAAGGACCTTAAAGCTCATCTCATTCTCCCCCTTTCGTGGGCAGGGACACCTTCCACTGTCCCAGATTGCTCCAAACCCTATCCAGCCTGGCCTTGGACACTGCCAGGGATCCAGGGGCAGCCACAGCTTCTCTGGGCGCCCTGTGCCAGGGCCTGACCATCCTCACAGCCAGGAATTTCTTCCCAATCTCCCATCTCTCCCTGCCCTCTGGCAGTGGGAAGCCATTCTCTGTGTCCTGTCCCTCCATCCCTTGTCCCCAGTCCCTCCCCAGCTCTCCTGGAGCCCCTTTAGGCACTGGCAGGGGCTTTGAGCTCTCCCTGGAGCTTCCCTTCTCCAGGCTGAACACTCCCAGCTCTGTGTACTAATTTTAGTGAGTAAAAATAATAAATTTTAAAAAAGTCAACCTGCAAAAATGTGAGCAGGTGACAAAATAGTTGTGGAATGATTGGTGCATGTTGAGATTTGGACTAAAAATGCCACATGTCAACCTACTTCAGGCAAGGTTTTGCTGTCATGGAGAATGAATTCAGCCCTGACACTGATTTGATTATCCACTCCAATAAAACAGGTTATTGACTTACACAGGTTATAGATGGTTACAGGAGACATGTACTACAGGAACTGCAGCACTTCCTTCTTTTGCACTCTTCTGAGTGAAAAATAGAAACTGGAATCACTTTTTGGTGCCCCTAATCATGAGAATACCCCTGAACTTGTGTCCCTTGTTGCTCAGTTGAGGTGTGAGGATGTTGAGACAGAGCTTTGTTGCCAGAGGTACCTGAAACTGTGTTGGGAGCATCTCCCCTTCTCTATAAAATAATCATGGAGTGATTGGGGTTGGGAAAGCCCTCCAAGACCATCGAATCCAGCCATTCCCCAGCACTCCCAAGGCCACCACTGCCACATGTCCCCAAGTGCCACATCCACACAGCTTTCAATCCCTCTGGGGAGGGTACTCACCACTGCCCTGGGCAGCTGTGCCAGGGCTGGACAGTCCTTTCCAGGAAGGAATTTTCCCTGATATCCAACCTAAACTTCCCCTGGTGCAATTTGAGGTAAGTTCTTTTGCCCTATCCCTTTGTTCCCCAGGAGCAGATCCTGATCCCTACCTAGTCCTATTAGGGAGTTGTAGATTGGAATTCTTTCCCCTGTAATCCTGACAGTGTTGTACCTCTTTTTGAGAGATGATCACCAGGCAGTGAACACATGTAATTTTCTGCTGGAAAAGGCAGGGATTCCTTGAACTAGGGAAGGATAAATTCCATGAAAGGAGCTGGTGGCACCTGAGATGGTTGGTCTGGAATGTAAACACCTCGAGAAAGCTGGAAGCTGGTGATGCAATCACAGAGAATTTGGGGTGATGGGGAAAGGGAATGTTTGTTGCAAAAGTGGGGTGGGAATCATTTAGACAAGTCAACAGGCTGCTGAGAGGGATCTTAGGAGGGTGATTTGAGGATGAAGAGAGGTAAAATGTGAGGTGGAAGTTTGGAAGGAAGATAAAGCACTGAAGTTGCAAAAAGCTAAATGAGGTAATTTGTGCTGTTTATAAAACTTCTGTGCTGTTGCAGAAGCTTTAGGAGGACTTCTCGATTCTGCTGAAGCTCTTCAGATCTTCACTTTCATGTTCTTTTTCATAATCTCTTTATCTTTTGATTTACCAACACCAAAAGGATCCTGCCAAGCTGTTTGAAACCATAAAGAAAGAAGTTGCCCTGTTTATTGACCTCTACTTGAAAGCTGGAAACCATCCTTCGATTTCTCAGATGTTTTCCTCATTTCACATGCTATGTTATTATAAACATTTGTCTCTCAAGCATGGGACAGGCTGAGAGCTGAAGAATTACCAGCCTGGAGCAAATCCTCAGAGTCCACCTGGTTCCTTCTCTCCATGGCAGGACCCTGGAAGTGTCCAAAGTCCATTGGGGAATGATTTGGGTTGGGAAGGACCTTAAAGCTCACCCAGTGCCACCCAGCCATGGCCAGGGACACCTTCCACTATCCCAGGTTGCTCCAAGCCTTGTCCAGCCTGGCCTTGGACACTGCCAGGGATCCAGGGGCAGCCACAGCTTCTCTGGGCACCCTGTGCCAGGGCCTCAGCATCCTCCCAGGGAACAATTCCTTCCCAATATCCCATCTATCCCTCTGGCAGTGGGAAGGCATTCCCTGTGTGCTGTCCCTCCATCCCTTGTCCCAAGTCCTTCTCCAGCTGTCTCTGGAGTTTTTTTCCCAATATTTATTATTTTACACTTGTCACAAGTGGATTTTGTTGGTTGTCATTTTGCTTATTCACCAGCTTTGTACAGGTGTATTTTCTCCCCTTAAATTTCTTGTGCTGTCTCTGGCCTGGCTGACTTCCTATTTTCCTACTCACTTTTCATTATTAATCCATATGTCAAACAATTTTGATGGGCTTGATTTTCTTCCATAAGTTAATAGAGGTGTGGTGCTGCCATGGATTAATACAGAATAAATTATGGAGTGTCTTTCCCAAGCCAAGGATCGCCGATATCACAGCAACAGCAGAAATCAGCTCCAGTGGGAGACAGACAGAACACCCTGTCCAGGACTGGGTCAGCTCAGGCAAGGAGTCTTTTACCCCATTTAAACCAGCAGGGAGCTGATATCTTTTCATGGAAGTGCCCAGTGATAGCAGCAGCAGTGTCTGGAACATTTGGATCCCACGGGAAGGGATGAGGATGCTGCACAGGGCAGATTCATCAGTTTGGTGTTTAACTCTTCTCCTCTTGTTTTGCCTCTTGTTCCTTTATCCCCTGCCAAAGATTAATTTAAATTTGCACTCTTGTTTTATTTTTTTTTTCCCTGCCAGACTGTCTGTGCTCAATTCCCAGTTAATTTTCCAGAGTACAGGGAGCTTCTTGGACAGGGAGAAAAGCTCTTCGGATGACCAAGTCTTGCATTGAATCATAAACCTCCATTTTGTGTAATTTTCTGGCAGATGTAACTCGCTGTGGGAATGGTGTTTGTGGTTTGGGTCCTTGGGTCTAAGACAGCCCTTTCCTATAAAACCTTAGGAAGGGGTACAGAAGCTCTGGCTCTGATTGACAGCTCAGTCCATCTCTCATTACTCCACTCTGGTTTATTTACCTTTTTCATTAAGCTTAAGGGGAGAGCTGCCCACATAAACAAAACATCAAGAGTGAATTAGCTTCAACAGGCATGATTAAAGCTATTCCCAAATTCTAATTTATCCCCTATTAGCAGACAAATGAGCACATGCTGACTCCATGCTCTTCCTTTACCACACTCTTCATTCCCAGTGTCACTTCCAATAACAGGAGCTCCTTGACACCGCTGAGAGCACAGTGCCCAGAACGAATCCAGCACCTCTGAGTGCTCAAATTCAGGTGGAAAATATATTTCTATCTCACAGATATAAACCTGTGCTCATTGTAATTGCAAATAAGGAACAAAAAGACACCATTCCAGGGGAGAGAAGAGAGAAGCAGCAGGATCTGAAGTGCAGAAGAGGAGTAGAGAAAGCATAAAATAGCAATTATTGAATAATTCTGTGTCAGAAACTCTCTGGGTAGTAAGTACTAGAATAATTTTGTTTGCAAGGACTCAGTTCAGCTCTTTTTTTCCTCAGCCCCTGGCTCAAATCAAAGCCAGCTTCCAAGTTAGAGTCATATCCATTTGAGTTTTAAACTTAGCCAAAAAAGGGTATTTCCATCCCGTCTCTGGGCCCCAGTTCCACCCTCCCTGCAGCTGCATTTTCTCCCAATGTTGGGCTGAGTTTTCCTTACTGGCACTTGTGCTCATGGCACACGATGCCTTTGCTGTCACCTCCAGGTGGAGCTCAGCCTCATCTTCCTTCTGTCCCCGCAGCAGGAAGCTCCAGGTGGCTTGGAGCTCTCCAGCTTGAGCAGAGCCTGTCTTCCCTCAGTCATGAATTCCCATGCTCAGAGACGTGCTGTGGTCAGGGTCGCTCATTAGGGAAGGCAATCAGGAGCTGGGAGTGATTGTGCTTCACGAATCCATATTGGATGTTCAAATCACTTTCTGATCCTTCATGTGCCTGGTTCTGGCTTCCAGAAGGATTTGCCTCATGAATTTCCAGGCAGGGAGTGAGGTTGACTGGGCTGGCAGGTGTGATGTTGCCCTTTTTCCAATCGCCAGGGACATTCCCCGTCACCAGGACCTTTCAGAGATGACAGAGTGGCAGTGACACCAGCCAGCTCCCTTGGCACCCTCAGCTCCATCTCATCTGGCACCCCAGACTTGTGTATGTGCACATTGTTCAGGTGGTCTGTAATTCATCCATCCTTTATCAGCTGTTGTTCTTCTGGGACATTAAAGTGGGACAGGAATTGCACTCCAGACCCAGGAGAAAGCACTGCTGTCAGAACATTTGGGTTACTTGGAGTCATTGGATTTCCAGCTCCCTGCAGCGTCAGTCTGCTGCCCTTTGAACTCTTGAGACATCCAGTAATGTGGGTGGTGAAGTTCCATGGGACAGGAGGTCAGGGAAAGCATCCCAGACAGGCAGGGAAGGTGAGATGGGTGGAGAAGGTGAATGGGAAAATGCACAAGGAATAAACAGTCTGAGGGTTGCTCTGATCCAGACTTGGATGAGCATTTTAGTCATGTGAAAAATGCGGGTTTGGGTGAAGTAGAGGGAGGATGTGGTGGAGCTTGGCCAGAAAATTGCTACTGACAGGAAAAGCTCTCTGGGGCTATTTAAAGATGCAGGTTTGGCTCCTCTGTTTTTCACTATTTTGTGGTGTTAATTTGTTTTGCTGTTGATGCCTGACTGATGTCTCGCAACGCCTACTCCAGAGACGTTCAAATTAATTCCTAGTAGGATTTGTCTCATCGAATCCCAGACTGGTTTGGGTTAGAAGGGACCTTAAATCCATCCAGTCCCACCCCTGCCATGGGCAGGGACACCTTCCACTGTCCCAGGCTGCCCCAAGCCCTGTCCAACCTGGCCTTGGACACTGCCAGGGATCCAGGGACAGCCACAGTCTCTCTGGGCACCCTGTGCCAGGGCCTGCCCACCCTCACAGGGAACAATTCCTTCCCAACATCCCATCTCTCCCTGCCCTCTGGCAGTGGAAGCCATTCCCTGTGTCCTGTCCCTCCATGCCTTGTCCCCAGTCCCTCTCCAGCTCTCCTGGAGCCCCTTTAGGCACTGGCAGGGGCTCTGAGCTCTCCCTGGATCATTCTCTTCTCCAGCCCTGGAGCAGCTCTGTGGCTCCTCTGGACTCTCTCCAGCAGCTCCATGTCCTTGTGCTGTTGTTTATCATAGCTGGGTGACGTTGGCATGTAATTTTAATAAATGTCAAGGCTGACATGTGTTAATCTTGTCCCATCAAATAATATCATCTTTCCAAATGTGTATTTTCCTTGAGGGTTTCCTGGATGTGTGAAGCTTCAGCTTCTCCACTGAATTTTGGAGGTTTTTTTCCCTACCTTCCTGAGAAATCTATCCAGCAGTAGAGCATGGAAGACTGTGGAAGGCAGATTGGTGTTTGCTGTGCTCAGTTCATTTGCTGCAAGCACCTGGTGGCCATTTAGGGAAAGGGATAAACACGGCGACTTCTGTCAAGCCTGAAAGGAAACACGATTAAGGCAGAATTGACAACTCCTATTTCTCCAGCCATCATTTGTCATCATGCTTTGGTGAGCAACATCAAGAGGAAAATACTTTGTTGTGATGTGGATAGAGATATTATTTATTTGTACTGGCACAGAGTGGCTTCAGCTGCTTGAAAACACTGCAAGATGAATCAGGCCTGTTGTTTAACTCTTTCCCAGCCAGGCACTTCCTGAGGATTATGCAATTAAATTTTGGATTAAATTGAAAATTTAATTGAATTTATTATCTCTAGGGGGGAGGATAAGCAAAGATTGTTGGTTCTACTTGGGAAACAGGGTGATGTCCAGTGAAATGTGTGGCTCATGGATTGCACAGTCCACTGCCCATCACTACACCCATGCTCCTCTAAAAACCCATTGGAAATTCATTTTATAAAGTGGGAGTTCAAGCCTTTTTTTTTTTTACAGCAGAATTTTAAAACCCAAGAAAAACTCCAAATCTCTCATTATGTCTTGACATGGAGCCTTTTTGCATGAAGGAAGCTGATGGCTTCTCCTTGAATTATCTGGCTCTTTGGAGTAGGGAATTAAGGCTTAAAGCAGCATCTGCTACCTATTAGCATTTTTCCCATTGTGATATCACTGAATTAGTCCAAAGGATTTTTTTTTTTTTTTTGAGAAATCACAATCTTTTGTAAGACATCCCTGCCAGAATCTACTCCATGTCTTTGTTCCAAGAAAACTCAAATTTCTGCTCTGTGTTAATCCCAAAAAAGCACCAGGTAAAGCCTGGTTTGGGTTTGGCTTTTGCAGAGCAGTCAGGAGGCTCTTTGCCAACATTTCCAAGCAGTTCCCTCTCTCCATATCCAAAATCACGTGTGTCCAAGATGGAGCTGCAGGACATGCATGTCTTACATGAATGAGAATAATCTCACAGATGAGGGAAGGCTGGGAGGGAGATAAAAATTACAGTATTAATTTTTTTTTTCTTAATTCTGAAGGACGACAGAACTTCATTATCCAATCTGCTTAAAATTGAACGACCTAATGAAATTTCACACCCACTAAATTTAATCATGGATTACTCATGTGGGATTTGAATCAGATAAAAAGGATGCTTCAGATATTTGGTAGCAATTGCATAAGGTAATAAAAAATCTGCAGTGTTCTTTGTCCTTTTCAGCAAATGTGAATTGCTTGACCTACTTTTCTTTTCTTTACTTTTTTTCCCTTTTTTTTTCTTTTTTTTGGTATTCATGACCCTGACTTCCTCCTGGGCGTCACTGAACAGTCAGTCCCACACTCATGTACAAGCCAATGGATCCCAGGAGTGCTTCCTCCTGGATGCTGGGGATGCAGGTGGATTATTGCTTTTGCTGCAGCAGTTTAAGGCTGGGAAAAGAAAGAAATATTTTCCAATCAATATCCTAGCTCGTGTATTAAAAGGCCAGGCTGATAAGAGAATCTTGTTTGGGGCAGGTGAGGGTGGATGATGGATTAAGGTTCTGCTCAGCGTTTTAGTTGTGGCTGCTGAATGAGCTTTTGCAGTTCACTTTGCCCCTCCAAACCTTTCCTGTATAGATTTATCCCTCCAAACCCTCCCTGTATAGATTTTACCCCTCCAAACTTTCCCTGTATGGATTTCAGGGGTGTTTGGCTCACAGGGATGTTCTAACACCCCCAGAACCAACAGTGCCTGTAGGAACCTTGACACAACACACACTCTGTGCTTACAACCTGTGTTTTTCCTCTCCTCCCCTGTGTTTCCTGCAGAGCCAACCAAAGGGGGAGGAGGGTTCTGGAAATAGCAGCTCTCCTGTGTTTTTGGTGGGACTTTGGGATTTGGGCTGTTCCTCAACATCAACTTCTGGCAGCACCCCAAGCACAGAGCAAACCCAGGCCTCGCCCTAGAAGTGGCGCCTGGAGTCATTTTTGGGAAGTGTACAGTCAAAGGAGCCTCTGGAAGAGATGTATTTAGGAAGACTTCTGGAATTTCCTAGTGGGAAATGGAGCACACAAAGTTGCTTTTTGATGTGCCCTGAGAGAGCAGCAGAAGCAAGGCTGGGATGGTGTGGGGACCAGGGGGTTGGTGCCTCAGTGCTGAAAGAGGTGGGTGAGGATTTGGTGATGGAAAACCTTAAAATAAGCACAAATTCCTTACTTCTGGTAGAAGAAAGGGAATTAATCAAGTTGGTAAAGGGAGAAAGGCATGTCCTGAGGAAATGATCTTTCCAAGAGTATTTGGAGTAGACAGTGTGGAAGAGCAAAGCTGTAGTCAAGGCTGAAGGAAAAGCTCTCATGGTAGTGGAGATGTGAGATGCTCTGGCTCCTGGGTGGATGGGTTAGGCTGTGTTTAAGGACATAACCACAAGAGTTTGGAATGTCCCACCAGCAGCTGAAGGCAGTGATGAAGTTTTCAGTGCAAGAGACAGGGAAGATGCTGAAAACTGATGGAGAAGTAGCAAGAGCTTGGGGAGAAAACTCCTGGGCTTCTACTCCCTGAGAGCTTCAGCTGATGGATTGGCATCCCTGATGTCCATGAAGAGACGCCAAGCAGAAATGTTTTTTGGAGAGGATGGGCAAGGTCTATAGGAGACACCACTTGAGTTTTGTATTTGGGAGTAAAGAGCTTTAAATACCCCCAGGAACAGCTCAAGTTGGAGAAACCACTTCTTGATTCGGAGCCTGACTGTCCACAGTACAAAAAAAGTCGGTGCAGGCATGGCTCAAGAAGGAGAGAGAAACAGCCTTTGTTGTCAGATCTTTCCTGCTTTTGGCAGAACTATTATTCTGAAGTTTGTGCAGTGCCTGCCTGGTGTGCACTGGGTGCCCTTCATCCTCAAAAAAACCCCAAAAACCCAGGAAAAAAGCAGCTCCAGACGTATAAAAGAATCCGTCAACAAACTGAACAGCAGCTTCAAATGTTTCATCAAGGAGTAGGAAATCTCATCACAGCTGGATTCCCCACAAGCTTCAGGGTTCTTTAAGGTCAAAAAGTGGTTCAATTGTAGAGAGCAGCGGGAAACAAGGGCACTGAGGCCTCTTCTGGAGGCTGTTGGGTTTGAGTCCTGTCTTCCACATGTGGCCCACGACATTTTTGTTCTTGTAATCCCTTCCCATGAGCACTTTCCAGGCTTGGAGGGGTTTTTTGTGCCAGTCTTTTCACACTCCCAGAATTAAGGGAATTTTCTGTCTAAAAGGTGTTCTGTGGCCTTTGCAAACACTTTGATGTAGCTGGATGGTGGTGAGAGCTTTTACCACAATTCTCCATCACCCTGCAGGATGATGCCAGGGCATTTTCTAATGGCAAGCTGTAATTTTTGTTGGAATCTGTATGGTCATGTCTGGGAATGGTGTCTGTGGTGGGCAGGAAGAATTTCTGGCCATATTTATCCAGGGATGTGCATCTCCTGTTGCAGCAACTGTGATTAGGTGACTTCCAGCATGCCACCAGGGGTCTGGAGTGACCAGAGCATGTCCAGGGAAGGAAATGGAGCTGGGAAGGGTCTGGAGCACCAGGAAATGCTGAGGGAGCTGGGAAAGGAGCTCAGCCTGGAGCAAAGGAGGCTCAGGGGGACCTTGTGGCTCTGCACAACTGCTGACAGGAGGGGACAGCCAGGGGGTCAGGCTGTGCTCCAGGGAACAGGGACAGGAGGAGAGGGAACAGCCTCAGGCTGGGCAGGGGAGGTTTAGGTTGGATACTGGGAGAATTTCTTCATGGACAGGGTTGTCCAGCCCTGGGCAGTGGTGAGTCCCCATCCCTGGAGGGATTTAAAAGCCATGTGGCTGTGACACTTGGTGACATGGGTTGGTGGTGGCTGTGGCAGTGCTGGGGAAATGGTTGGACTTGATGATCTTTGAGGTCTGCTCCAACCTCAACAATTCCATGCTTTTATGAACCAAAAGCAATGTCTTTGGATCTGTTCACTGCTACCAGTGACAATAAATCTCCTTCACTGCCAGTTTCTTGGGAAAAAATAATCAGTGGTTGAAATCAGATTGGTGCCAGTCCCAGATTGTACAGCCTGTGTGAAAAACACGTGTAAGGCCAAAGAGTGAAGGCAGTGATGGATCAGAGGGAGCTGAGGCTCACACAAGGACTTGATGATGTTGGATACAGGGAAGAGTCTTCTTCCTTTTTCAGTCTCCTGCTGACACTGCCCCCCTCTTCACCTGCAGAGCTCATCCTGCCTCGGAGACACGCCTGCCAGTCTTCACTTGTGCTGCAGTTTCAAAGCCCTGAATCTATTGTTTTATATAAAACCCAAGTATGAGGCTGTGTCTGCCTGCATGGAAAGAAAATTCTTTGTGTGTGTGACACCTATCACTATCCCAGGTTGCTCCAAGCCCTGTCCAACCTGGCCTTGGACACTTCCATGACCAGAGCCTGAAAAAATGTGGCAAGTGGTGGAAGGAGGATCAGCAGGAGCTGTGGAAAAGGCGAGAGTCTGGTCTGCTGGAGGGGAAAGGAGGAAGCAGCAGCGACACTTTCAATGGGTGTTTTGAAATATGCTCGGAGTTAATTTTATCCAGAAGCATTTGACATGAATTTAGATTTGAAATCAGCATTTGCTCATTACCGAGCGACTGATGAATGCCAAATCAGGTCATTACTCTTGGAGTGGGTTTTTATCTTCTCCCATTATCTGGGGTTGCTCAGATCCTCTTCATTCATAGTTGTCTTTTCTGGATATAATTGGGTTTAAGCAACTAAGATACTAAATGAAGTGTTGATAACGAGAAGGATTGTTCATCTCCAAAGATGGTTGGGTTTTTTTCCTTTCTCTCGCTCCTGCTGTGCCGAGGGCTGCTCAGCAGTAATTGTTCTAAGCTCTATGCATTCAGATGTGTTCCATCACTGTCAGGATGTATGTACTGACCCTTCCCTCCCTGCTGGAGCACATGATCTGTAGGAATTTGCCTGCAGAGCTGAAGTTCCTCTGTCTCCACTCCTGAAGGCTGTTCCGACAGCTCAGCGAGTGCTCGGTGGGAGAATAACAAAACGACCTTAATACCTTTGAAAACTGAACTACCTTGTTTAACTCAATAACACTGAGGGGAAATTGGTTTCCCATCCTAAAAATGTCTCCTCTCCTCCTGGAGGAAGGGATGAGGTTTCCATTTATCAGAGCAGTGGAGATCAACAGGAAAATGTTACTGAGTTCCTGCGGCGCTTTTAATAGAATAAGGAGGCAGTGCCCTTCAGCTGTTCCTTAGCCAAACAAAATGTTTGGTGAGCCTTGCTAATCTATCCTGGCAGGACCAGAGCCACCTAACAGCAGGAAATGTCACCATGGCCAACTGCTAAAATAATATTATAATTGTGTGATTTGTATTCCTGCGGGAGAATCCGGCCATGTGCTCCAGCCCAGATCCCGCTGTGTGCCGGGGTGATCCCACAGCGTGGGCAGCAGGAAAAGGGGAATTCTGCCCCTCTGCCCTGCTCAGGTGAGACCCCACCTGCAGAGCTGCTCCAGGGCTGGAGTTTCTGTGCTCTGAAGCCAGGCTGGGAGAGCTGGGGGTGTTCACTGGAGAAAAGAAGCTCCAGGGAGAGCTCAGAGCCCCTGCCAGAGCCTAAAGGAGCTCCAGGAGAGCTGGAGAGTGACTGGGGACAAGGGATGGAGGGACAGGACACAGGGAATGGCTTTATGTTTATATAAACCCACTGTACTGCTGGATCCCCACTGTTATGACAATGTCACTGTATTTTTTCTCTCCAGCACACAAAGCTGAACCTCTGAGTTTGCAGGCTTCAGTATTTTCCCACATCTAAATCAATTTTGGACATGCCAAGCCTCGTGCTCCCACATTGTTTCTTTACACTAAATATCCTACTCCCACATCTTGTCATTTTTAAAAACGGGAGCGTGGCCCAACAGGTCCTGGAGGGCTTTCCCTCTCTTTACACAGAGCTTTTGATTCCTGGATCTGTTTGAAAGTGTCTGAGGGCTTTCAAGATAAAATGCAGTTGTCTCCTTTTCACTCCTCTCTGGTAGGCAGAGCAAATGCCTTTGTTTCCAGGCATAGCTGAAGCGCTGCCATTCCGTTTGAAAATCCCATTAATCTCATGCATCCAATGATAACATTAAAAAAAAGTACAATATATGCTTGGTCTTCCACAGGCATCCTATTATTCAGTGTACACGCATGTCTCTGTGGGAAGAGGGCTTTGGGGGACTTCACAGAGAACTTGAGGGAAATTTCCCAGGCTTAGGCCTGCCAGGATGTCCCTTTTTTACTCCTCAATCATCTCCAGCCTCCTACTCCTGCAGGTGCTCCTGGCAGGAAGATGGGACTGCTGACATAGCTTGGAGTCTTTATCCCCAGGCATAGAATCCCTGGAGGGTTTGGGTTGGAAGGAACCTTAAAGCTCATCCAGTGCCACCCCCTGCCTGGGCAGGGACACCTTCCACTGTTCCAGGCTGCTCCAAGCCCTGTCCAACCTGGCCTTGGACACGTCAGGGATCCAGGGGCAGCCACAGCTTCTCTGGGCACCCTGTGCCAGGGCCTCCCCATGCTGACAGGGAACAATTCCTTCCCAATATCCCATCTAACCCTGCCCTCATTCAGTTTAAAGTCATTCCCCCTTTGTCCTTTCACTCCATCTCCTCGTATTTATCTCCAGTTTCTTCCCATCACACAAACAGGGGGAGCTGGATGCCGCCGGATTCCTCACATTTTCACCCACTAGAAATTCAGCTGAATGGTCATGAGGAATATTTGTATTTCAGCAGGAGCAGCTTTGAATTGGGAACAAATTTAACCATTAAATTTGTCTTAAAACACAGAAAGGCATCTTTGCACCATGTGGCCCCACCACCTTTTTTTTTTCCCCAGATAAACTGATGTTCCCTGTTCTGTGGGGATTTAACTCTCTTTGTCTTCAGCTTGAACAATCCCTTAACTACATTAATCACATATTTCCATCAGAAGATATTTTTGAATGTCTTTAAGCATATTTTGCACAGGTTGGGAGACTCAGTGAGCTGCCAGCTCACTCTTGTTACTCTTCAGATTTGTAATTCCCCAAAGATAAAGCAGCATTAGGAACAGTCCCCAGTTTTCTCTGGAAAGTAATTTCTGATTTCCATATTAATCAAAAATAGCTTTACCTTCGTCCTGCCCTAATCCTAGGAACAACACAGGAAGAAGATTACATTCTGTAGATGTCAGAAAAGCAATTAAAATTTGCACAGAGGAATCGAGGGGGGAAGGAATCTCACCTCTTTATTTTGTGAGCTGAGCAGGGAAAGACCCTGACCTCAAACTGTTTGTTTCTTATTGGCTCCTTTTCTTTTGAAGTGCCTGCTAGAATCGTCTTTAATATCACAAGATTAAAATACTGGGGTTTCAGTAGACTGAGAGGGTTATAGTGATGAGAAGAGACATTTAAGGAGGGTGAGGATTGGCTGTGAAGAGCCTGGAATTTGCAGTTGGAGAGGTGAGTGACTATTAATAGCTCTGTCTGCGGAGATGGATATTCCTTGATCCCCACGGACTCCAGTGTGTGTCTGTAGGGAGATCCTGCAGCTCCCAGCCTGGGATCAAGGGAGGGCAGGGCTGAGGGGCAGCTGAGGCAGTGCCTGCACTGCTGGGGGCAAAGGTTCTGCTGTGGGGGTGTGAACCTGCAGGAATTTGGGAGGTTTGGGAGTAGCCTGGGGAAGCCAAATCTGTCACAGCTGGCAGGAGGAATGCGGAGAAACGTGGGGATGGCTTTTGGGGTTTGCCTTTGGGACCTGTCACTTGTCACCTGTTTTATTCTGTGGGTGAATCAGGGGTGGGAAGGGAGGTGGGATGTGCACTGAGGGGTGTTTACCTTGGATTTTGGGACAGGGTCGTATGAGATTAATGTTTAGGTGTTGAGGAGGAGAGCCAAAATGGAATGGAATGGAATGGAATGGAATGGAATGGAATGGAAAAGTCTGTGGAAGCCCTGTGGAAAAGGAGCACATCGGGAGGTGCTGCTGGGGTATGGACTCTGTGTATGGGGGATGGATCTTCCCAGGATTGTGCTGTTGCTCTTACCTTTGAGGAGATGAGAGTTCCCCAGAGCTGTTAAACATCTTTTATTCTCCAGTTTTTAAATTTTCTGCAGGGCAAACACTGAGGCTGCAGGTATCAGTTTATACTGACTGAACCTTGGAACTGAACCCAGTTTGCAGCTGGATTGATTGTTGTAAATCCCTTCCAACTGAACAATTCCATTCTAACCTCTTCTATTCCTTCCATTCCATTCTTTCCTTTTTAGTGAGCATATCTAAGTGTTCTCTGGAATGTGTGACATCATACCCACAATAATTCTCTTCCTGAAATACTTCTGCTGTTAAAGAGACCCATTCTGGAAATTCCTTTCCTCCACTTGCCTGATAACCCTGGAGCATTCCAAGGCACTGTGATCAAACAATTGTTTTGGATCCCAAAGGCCTGTATTTATTGGAATCAATTTCTCCTGCAACTTGCCATGTGACTGATGACAGGTCTCAACACTGAACTTTTCCTCCTGCTTTCCCTATGCACTACAACTTACAAGAATATGATCATGGAATTACTTCAATTCGATTGGATATTGGGAAAAAATTCTTCCCTGTGAGGGTGGGGAGGCTCTGGCACAGGGTGCCCAGAGAAGCTGTGGCTGCCCCTGGATCCCTGGCAGTGTCCAAGGCCAGGCTGGACAGGGCTTGGAGCAGCCTGGGCTAGTGGAAGGTGTCCCTGCCCATGGCAGGGATAGGGAACAAGATATTTTTTATGGTTCCTTCCAACCCAAATAATTCTGGAATTTTATTCAAAATATTCTGCTCTAAAGCTTTGCTTCCTATTTTATGGCATTAAAAGCATTTTTGGTTGTGATTTACAGCCTGTGAGAGCCCTTTATAAAGCTGTTTTATATTAAAACTCTTGAGGTGTTGGTATGTTACTTTATTTTTGCAGGGAGAAAAACCTGCTGCAAAAAGAGATGATTGTCTTCATGCATTTTTAAAACTTACTCAGCCAGAGCTGTGACAGTGATAAACTGGCCTCAGGTCATTTCTTCTCCTTGACATTTGCAAGTCAGATGCATTTTCCGACCTGTGGCTGCCCCTGGATTCCTGGAAGTGTCCAAGGCCAGGTTGGATGGGGCTTGGAGCAACCTGGGCTAGTGGAATTGGATTAGCTTTAAGGTCCCTTCCAGCCCTAACCATCTGTGATTCTGTGATGCTTTGAACTAAAACACATTTCCTGAAATGCTTCCAACATAAATTTAGAAAATTCCAGACTTCTAATAGAGTTCTCATTAGTTTGTTTTACTGGAAATGAAATGCTTAAAGTGAGTCTTTCCATTCTTGTTCTGTTTCTCAATTTCTTTGCTGTTGGTCCTGTCATTTTTGAAGAGCATTGGGGCAGAAAGCCCAATACTTGATGGCAGTGCTGGGGCACAGCTGGATTTTGGATCTCAGGTCTCATTGTACTTTATTTAAGGATAACAGCTTAGATTTGAGCCATTGGTGACCTGGGGAAGCAGGGGATGAGTGCCACACATTGGAATTCCACCTAGGAAATGAAGCTGGTATTCAATCATGATTTCCCTCAGTTTATTGCAGCGAGATCATGCTGCAGGACAGTCACTGGGATAAATTAATTGTAATGCATTGATTTTGTCCTGGAAATCTGCAGAAATTCATTAGCATTGAACAGGAGCACTGCCTGACCAGCTGCCTGGTGGTGATTTGACCAAAATGAGTCACTTTGTGCCTGCAAGAGCACCTGAGATGTCACCATGCACCGAGGACTGCGTTTGACCCCCTTGGTGTTTGCCAAGTGACCTGGAACTGGCACTTGCTTGTCTTTAAAAGAAGGAGCAAAATCTTTAGGAGTGTTTCCTAAGGCTGCTCCACTTTGAATCAGTCTGTTAAAGCCAGATGCCTGTAGGAAATTGCTAATTTCTTCAGGCCATGGAAAAGCTTCCTCAGAGCCTTCTTTGCCATCACAGGCAGTGGGACAGCTTCCACTATCCCTGGTTGCTCCAAGCCCTGTCCAACCTGGCCTTAGACACTTCCAGGGATCCAGGGGGATCCAGGGGCAGCCACAGGCAACGTGTGCAATGTGTGAATCCATAAAGAGCTTAGAGAGATGGGGAATTGTCTCAGTGTTTTACAGTGCTGAGGCTTTAGAATCATTTAAATGCATTCTTCGCATAGAGCTTTTAAAATAAGCCCATCCAATGAAGTAGATGTAGTTTATGCTTGCCCTGCTTGGAAGTAGCCCAGGACTTTGTGGATGATGAGAGGTCTCCAACGTGCTGAGATGGAGTGGGAGGCACAAATCCAGGCACAGGAGGATTTCAGGGCATCTAAAGGGAAGCAGCACCACTGCCTACAGAAGCCCTGGTGAGGGACCGTGTGCTGCCAGTCATGTTGTGCCAGGAAAAATACAAACTTGCCTTATTTTAGCTATTTTAGTTATTTTTAAATGCAGACACAGCCTCTGCCTTTATTTCTCAACTGTTCCCATTAACATTTTTAGGCAGAAGACAAGACCTGCCAGGAATTTTTGCTCTGTGGAGAAAAAAACAGGTTGCCCAGAGAAGCTGTGGCTGCTCCATCTCTTTGAAAATGTGAAATATCCATCCCTGGAAGTGTCCTGTGCCAGGTTGGACAGGGCTTGGAGCAATCTGGGCTAGTGGAAGGTGTCCCTGCCCATGGCAGGGATGGGACTGGATGAGCTTTAAAATCCCCTTCCACCAGTCATTCCATGATTCTGTCCATAATTCATTATAAAGTGAACATGGTGTTATTTTGCGGTTTCAAGTGCCCCAAATGATATTTTATGCAGTGTATCTGGTGCCATGAATGAATGGCAGTTTTATACTGTTGTCTTTTTTGGTAGCATTTTGTAAGACCATCCAAGAGATTCCCCTGGATGACTCTTCCCTCTCCTTGTCTATGCTCCTCACTTAAATCATCCCTCAGGTTCTGCTGGTAAAACTGAAACCTACTGATGTTCTGAGTCCCAAACCATAATTAGTCATCTTCCCTTTTTTAAGCTGATTTTTCAACCCAGCAGCCCCCAGTATAGGAGGAGGCAGATGTGAACTCTCTGATTTTATTTTGCTCGACATCCTGCCTTTCGCTCCTTCAACTTCTGAGCTTCTCTCTTTTTTCCTTTCCCTTTTCCATCCCAGTCCATTACTCTAATTTGCTATTCCTGGAGGGAACTGCTGATCCTTTTTGCTGTTTCCCAGCCACGCTGGCTGTGTTATTTTTAAGGCAGCCTTACTACCTGCAGCACCATGACTCATGATGGATTTGCCAAGTCCCCACGTTTCTGCCGAGAAGTCGACTCCCGGATTGAATTCCTGAGAGGATTGTTAGGAGCACAGCAGAGAATCCCCAAATCCTTGGGGGATGTTAAAGTGACATTCTCTAAACACAACCCAGCACTGTCCTTCTAAACTGCGGGGGCAGGGGGTGCCCCAAGGACCTTTAATTCCCCTCGTCCCTGCAAGTCTCCAAGGCCAGACTGGATGGAGCTTTGAGCAATCTCGGTTTTTAAATCCTTCCAGTGATGGGGACTCCCCACCTCCTTGGGCAGCCTGTACAATCCTTTCCATGAAAAAATTTTCCATCTTCCTCCCTCTCTCTCCATCTGCCACCCATCCTGGGGGTCTCCCAGTTATCCATGTGAAATATTGACCAACACAAATCTTGGGGTTTTTTTTCAAACAAGCCAAAAAGGAGCTGCCACAAATTTATCACTTTTTAGCTGCTTGAGCAACCAGGAGGATGCACCTCAGCAATCAAATGTAATTTATTTAATTAAATGATCTCTTTGCTGAGTTGGACCAGTGTAGAAATCCTTGTTTTATAGCAAGCAAATGAAAACTGTGCTGAAACATCCCAGGCTGTCACCCCTCAGTGGGGGTTTATTGTGTTTGGAGTTTCTTCTGGGCTTTTTGTGAGGAATAAAATATTTACAGGATGGAGGGAAGAGATTTCCATTTGTTTTTCTTTATTTGTTTTTTTTCTTCCCAAGTTTTCTGAAGAGATGCTCCAGCAGAACAGCTGGTGCAAAAACATTACTCTAATTCAAGTATTACCAGAAATGAGTTCTTTTTGTTTGTTTTTTTTTTTTTTTTTTTTAAGGAAAGGGATTGTAGGGAATGAACGTGGCTTATAACACTTCTTTAGGGGTTGAAAATTTCAGTTTACAAACCAGAAGTAGTAAATGCTACACAGCCCCATGATTGCAGTTGCTCTTCCCTGGATTTCAGTGAGTTGAGCAGGAGCTGGTGGGATTCTCTGGTGTAACAGTCAGGGAATCTCACCCCAGCTCTTGGCTGGAAAATCAGTAACAAAAAAGATGGGATAAGGGGTCTTTGTGAGATCACTGTATCCCTGCTGCCTTTCTGACAGAACCTTTGCCCTTCCAAGCTGGTGAAATCAGATTTTATTTCCACCAGAGCTGTTTTTTTGAACAGCAACATGGAGTTTTGCCAGGTCAAATGCTAGGGATTCTCAGCTTCCCCCAAGCACAATTTGAATCTGATCTCCTGGCCCAAATACGTGTGAGAGACCCATTAAGTCTTTTAACACCCAAAACCTGCTTTTGTTAATATTCTCCGTGTGCTCCATCTGCTGCTGTGTTTGTCCATAGCCAATGGATTTGGGAGCAGTTCACTTCTCTGGTCCAAGGCCAAAATGTCCAAAATACCATATGGACATTTGAAAGTTAATGAGCATTTAAAAATTGCAATATCTAGGGATGTTGTGATCCCTAAACCTGAGTCTTTCTGAGTTTGTTTTCTTCTTGTAACCCTAAATATTTTCTCATTTTGAGGTTGTATCTTTGCAAATGAAAAATCACTGTGTTCATGCTCTAAAACTGGCCCTTTGGGGCAGTAATTTGATTTGTAACATTGTTTTGACTGCTCTGGAGCTGCCTCTTACTAAAATGAGCTGAAATAGAAATTTGGTGTCCCCAGAGATGTTGTTTAAGGGTGTGAATCAAGGATGAAATCAGGAAGATGCTGCCAGTGCCAGAGGACAATGTGGAATGTAAAAAGCAGAGATGGGAGCCAGGACAATGTTTGTGCTATAGAGATACTTAATTAGTCAATTAATTGATTACTGATTAATTGATTAATGACTGGACAGTTTCTGTTGTGTTAATCATTGATCATGCTCAGGGCACCTTGGCTTTGGCAGCACACCTGGAATACCATTTTTAAGGCAGTTCCAACACTGGCAAATTCACTTCAAGCATCTTGAATAAGAAAGACTAAAAGCAAGGAGCTTTTTGCCATCACTTCTCCCAGCCCAAACCATTCCAGGATTCTATTTTGTACACAGTTGTTGTCGACACCAGCTTGGCAGTATAAAGAAACAACAACAGATAGAAAACAGGGACAAATTCCCTGTTCCAGGATCTAGGAAGGCATCAGGAATGTGCACTGGAGCAGTTGCCTCTCCTTAGCTGGAAGCACAGAGGTTTTGCAGGGATCACTCTGTCTGTGACAGAGCAGGAGTTGCAGCTGGAGCAGAACTCTGGGGCTTGAACTGGTTTTTCTTTTTAGCTCCTGGCTTGGGAGCAGAGCTGAAAAGGATGGATTGGAAATTAGCCAGATGAACAAGTGCATTTTGGACATCACAAAGGGCTGTTTTCTGAGCAGTTATTGTATATATCCTGCTGTAACCTGTAACCTGAGGGCACAGAGAGCAGAGTCCTGCCTGCATTTACATTCCCAACTCCTCCAGAAAGGGCCTTCACACCCCTCTAGAGCTGCCATAAAACTCTGCCAGAGCAGACCAGGAGCATCCAGCTAAGGCTCTCCTCATCCTCCACAAATTCAGGGAAATGGCAAATTCATGATTGAAAAGCAAAAGAATGCTTCCCTGGGACTGTTCCCGGCCAGGCTGGACAGGGCTTGGAGCAACCTGGGATAGTGGAAAGTGTCCCTTGGCAGAGGGTGGAACTGGATGAGCTTTGAGATCCCTCCCAACCCAAACCATCCTGGGATTCTAGTACTACATGGTCTGTTCCAAGCTGAGCACTCTTCTGCCATCTTAATTTATTTTAATCCTTCCAGCTAAAAATTTCCCTGGGGAACATTATTGGATAAGGTTGAGCCACAGTTGAGTATTGAAGAAAAACTGCAAAGGAGCTTCTTTATCTCAGGCCTCCACTTTGTGTGGAGCAACAAAGCCTTTTATTTTATCATTAGGGGCTGTTCATATCCTACTTCGGATTCTTCAAATACAGAACGAAGTAAATCATTGCAAGGAGAATCAATACTGCACAACCTAAACCCTTTTCCAGAACTTCCTTCCCACAGAGCCTTGTCTGAACACAGGAGAGGATATGACACATATCTCTGGCCCAGAAGTGATATTGATTGACAGTCTGACAAGTTCTGTCACTCTGGTTTATTTATAGTGCGTGCGCAAAGCAAGCAACAACTATCTCTCTAATATTTTTGGACAGTTGCTTCTAGTTTTCAGGATGAGTTTTGCTCATCCAAATGCATCCCATGCCCAGACAGCTGCAGTAAGGACTGGGAGGTTTGTTTTGGATGTAGGTGGGAAGCAAAATTGAGGTGGAATTGAAATAAGAAAGGAAATGGGAATGATCTCTTTTGTCCAACAGCTTGCAACTGTATTGAACTTTAAAAACTTGTCTGGAAGTAAGTTTTGTCTGAGCAAGAGAAAATCAGGGCAATGTGTGTCTAAAACTGTGCTTCTGTCATTTCCTTAGTATCTTTTTGGGGTTGTAAATTCCCCTAATTCCTGACATGATGACGGAAAGAGCTTCCAGCTGACGTATGGCCTCCTGCAGCCACAAAGTCCTGTGGAAGAGCTCAGAATTCTGTGCAAAATCATTGCTTTTCCAGCCGAATTCCTGAGCAGCCAGGATTCTGCAGCTCCCCAGGGCAGGGAGGCCCCACCATCCATCCCCTTGTCTTTGACCTCCAGCTGGGAGAATCTCCTCCAGGCAGGCAGGACCCCATTGTGTCAACACTGTGACCCCGTGGGATGGAGACAAGCAGGCAGTGCCACGTGTCCAAGCTGTCCTGCTGGAACTGGGGATTTTCTCTCCATCACTCCATGCCAGAGGCACCTCTGCCTCTCCCAGCACTTTCAGCTGTGCTTCCTTAGGAGTCTGTATGATATAAAGGAAATGGTCATCAAAAGAAAATATTTTCTGTGAGATTCCTGTGGGGTTTGTCAGGATTTTGGGGTGGTTGGTGCCCAGAGAAGCTGTGGCTGCCCCTGGATCCCTGGAAGTGTCCAAGGGACAGGGCTTGGAGCAAATTGGGACAGTGGAAAGGTTGTTTTTGCATGGCCACAGGCAACAAACAAGAAATAAGTTGCTGTGTGTATAAAGGAAAGGACCCTTCAGGTGAAAAAAGAACCCACTGTAAAAGGTCTCCAGGAGCAAGGTTGCCAAATGAGAAAGCAAATCTTTTTTTAAAGCCATTGCTGTGTCTGGAGCATCCACATCCATTTGACTGCTCCACTCTTGGGCTGATGAGGCTTGAAACAGTAATAAGGGGGTGGCATTTTTTCATGGGAACAAATGCATTTATTATCCTCAGAGCCTTCAGAAATGCTGGATTCTCAACCATCCATTAACTTGCTCTTCAGAACAGTCCCACCCTTGCTTTCAGCTTTTCCTCTGTTTTTACATCCATTTAGCATGAGTGGGCTGGAATGGTTTCATGGCAAGGTGGTGGGTGACTGATGGGGTAGCTGTGGTTATGTGGGATGATCAGTGTGAAATTAAACCTCTGCTGGATGCTCCTGCAGCATCCAGGTGCATTTACCTGGCTGCTTGTCCAAGGAGAGGCATTGGGAGAGGTGTGAGTAGAACTGGAAATGGAAATGTGTCCATCACACAAAGGGAAGAAAGGAAAGGTTATCTCATCCTTTCTGTCCTGATCTGGCAGGATTGACTCAGGGATGTTTTAAACATTTCCCACTGAGCAGGGAATGTCTGGCAATGCCCTGCATAAGGAGCTGCTCAGCGGTCACCTCCCTAAATCCCATGTGCCAAGGGATATTCCCTGGGCACAGCTCCCCCAAAGGCAGCAGGAGATGCATGGCCTAAGCCTGGAGCTCTGCAGCTGTGTGAGGAGCCAGGCAGGCTGGGAAGATCCTGCTGGACTGAGATTGGCTCATGCCATGGGAGACGCTTTGATGACACCAAAGCTTTGCTGACACTCCTGCTGCAAGCCCTGTCAGAAATGCTGGAGCCCTTCATCTCTGGAGGCTGGCTTCCCATGCAGAATTAGTTCCCAGATGTCCTTCTCTGCTCTTTTCCCTGTGTCCTTCTCCATCACATAGCCAGGCTCATCCTTTCCAGTGTCACTGCTCCCAGCAATCAGTGCTCAAGGGCCTTTGCTGCAAGTCTGGCTGGTGGAGGCTTTGGTGGAGCTGTGCCAGGGAGCCTACATGGTGTCTGCTCTCTCATTTCTCACTTCTGGGGTAATTCCTCAAGTACCAAATCTGCACATTCATTTCCCAACACGTGACTTTCTGCAGGAATAAATTCCCAATCGCTCAAAAGGCAATGGATTTACAGCAGTGTGTAGCTGAAAGCATGAAGTTTCTCATGTTTTTGTCCTGAGAAGGTGCTTGTAAATCCTATTTTTGAAGAGTTTCTGAGGGCTGGGCAATAAAGAATGAGAAATGCTGGATGGTCTTAAAATAGAACATGAAAGTGTTTTTCAGGGGAAAATGCTTTGGCTCCATCTGGCTGACCCGAGGAGGTGATCATAAAGCAAAAATGTTCCTGGGGCTGCTGCAGCTTCAAAGCTGTCACTCAGCAGAAACAAAGGGGTGGGCAGTGGTTATGGGGTTTTAAAGGGAGAATTGGTAAAACAGAATCAGGGAATTGGGCTGGAAAAGCCCTCCAAGACCATACAGTCCAACCATTTATTTCCCCAGCACTGCCAAGGCCACCACTGACCCATGTCCCTAGGTGTCACATCCACAAATCCCTCCAGGGATGGGGACTCCAGCCCTGCTCTGGGCAGCTGTGAAGAAATTTTCCCAATACCAACCTGACTCTCCCCTGGCCCAGCCTGAGGCTGTTCCCTCTCCTCCTGTCCCTGTTCCCTGGAGCACAGCCTGACCCCCCAGCTGTCCCCTCCTGTCAGCAGCTGTGCAGAGCTACAAGGTCCCCCTGAGCCTCCTTTGCTCCAGGCTGAGCCCTTTCCCAGTTCCCTCAGCCTCTCCTGGTGCTCCAGACCCTTCCCAGCTCTGTTCCCTTCCCTGGACACTCTCCAGCCCCTCCATGTCCTTCTTGCAGTGAGAGGCCCAAATAATCTCATATTTATCCACCTTGGAGCAACAAATGCCACAAGAGGGACAGTTCAGTGTGGCTGCCTGGCTTTTCCTTGCAGGGAGTGTTGGTGGTTAATGAGCTCTCAAATGCAGCAAGTGTCGCGCTGGAGTCCTTGGTGGTTCAAGGAGTTGAAGTGTGATTTTACAGTGCTTTGTCCTGCCCTTAGATAAGGGACTTTATCATCTGTCCCTGTAAAAATCCATGTGATATGGCCACTTCCAGGAGTCTGCACTGCTTGAGACTCGCGAAGAAAAAGAATGAAGGAGAATATTTTGTCTTGTAAATTAATGTCGACTGCTTGTAGCAATTAGGGCCTCGATCAGATAATGGTCATTGAAACTACTCTTGAAAAAATGAAATGACGCATTCTGGAATTCAGGGTTGTAAGTGACAATTCCCAGTGGGTGGGAGGCTGAGACATGGACCAAAATAAGGGACCTGTAGCCAAAGAGAACCAAATTCTCTTTCAAGAATTTCGGGAGAACCAAGTCCTTCAGAGCCTGAGCACTTGTGGATTGTCATTGGCTGGGTGTTATTTAGATGATATTGATACAGAAATATTTAAAATACATGAAAAATTAAAGGTGGCTTTAAAATACCTACTTGATGCAGCCCCACGTGCATTTTGCTTTGCACAGTTACTGTGTGGTAATTTTTAAAGCAGCTCAGTTACTGCTTCCCAGAGCTGGAGTGCTGTGTGTTTTCCTTGGGGAGGAGATTAAATGAACATTGCCTTTCTTATTCCTATTGATTGTGGAGATGATATTAAATTAAAATAAGCCACAAAACAACTTTGGATTTCTTCTACTTGGAATCCAATAAATTCTGTTCGATATTTTTCATCTCATTTTCTTTCCTTCTGCACCACTGCAAGGCCTCAAGCCCCAGCAGAGACAGAGTCCTGTCATGTGCAGATCCATAGAAAGTAAAGGATATGTTCTTTCTGTTCCTGACATTTTCATGTCAAGTGGGTTTGAGCCTCTTGCTGTTGTTTTTTTATTCAAGGTGATGGGGCAGGACAGATGTGGCAGGAGGGGAGCACTGTCAGCAGGAGGAGCAGAAATTTACAGGAGGTCTTTTAGGTTTTCCAAGGGGAGAATCAGAGCAGGATGCCAAAAGCTTGGGTGTCGCCACCTCTCCTGAACTCATTCCTGGTTGTTGGGTGCAGACTTTGCCTTGTACCCCAGGGGATTTAAGACAGCTTTTGCTTCCATGTGGAAGCTGATTTGGGGTTATTTGGGGGATGAAGAAGAGCCAGCAAACAGATCCTAAAAGCTCACAACCAGTAAGGGTAAAAATCACAGGATTATGGAGTCGTTTGAGTGACAAGAGACTTTTTAAAGGTCATCCAGTGCCACCCCCTGCCATGGGCAGTGACACCTTCCACTTGCCCAGGTTGCTCCAAGCCCTGTCCATCCTGGCCTTGGACACTGCCAGGGATCCAGGGGCAGCCACAGCTTCTCTGGGCACCTTGTTTTATCACCCTCATTGTAAAAAACCTCCTTCTTCATATCTAATCTAAATCAACCCTGCTTCTGATTGAAACCTTTCCCCTTTGTCCACAATCAGCAGGCCCTGCTAAATAAAAAATGTCTCATGTATTTTTAAACCTGCTTGATTTTGAGTGCTGGGAATTTTCAGGCATGTTTCTCCTGGCACAAATTGCCCCAGATTCTGCTCCTTTCTTATTTTTCAGTATGTCCAAAAAAAGGAGCAAACCACATTAATTTTCCTGTACCTTTCCCATCTCTGCTTCCCCTTAAAATAGAAAGGACAAGTTTTCTTGCTGGAGGTCAGCACTTATCAAAGTTTATGAGATCAGAGTGGAAGATAGTGCAGAGCAGGGCTCCTTTTTGCATCCAAAGCTATTAAAGCTTCCTTGATAGAAATCGTATTTATCTGAGCTGAAATTATTCTGAAAACAGCCATAACTTACCTTCAGAACAACAAAAGACACCATGACAAGGAAGAGTCCTGCCTGGTGGAAATCAAACCCCCCAAAAAAGGGGAAAGACCAATTGAGTCCCCAGCCCTGGAGGGTTTTAAAATAGGTGTGATGTGGCACTTGGGGACGTGTGTTAGTGGTGGCCTTGGCAGTGCTGGGGAATGGTTGTACTGGTGGTCTTAAAGGTCTTTTCCAAGTGAAACAATTCTGTGATTCTATAAATATACAGTTGTCTCCATCTGCCTGAAATAAATCCTTCAATATTTGGCTGGATGGAAAATCTTACCCAAAGCCACGCTTTTCCTGTGGTTTGATTTATTTCAGGCTCGTTTTTTACCTATAACCCCAATGCTGCAAATTTTGGTCCAAGTAAAAGCCAAAAACATTTAGATCCAAATTCAGCCAAAAAAAATGTTTGGCTGAATTTGACAGTGGGTGAGTGCTGCTGGAATTTTCCTGCAGCAAAGATGCAAAGAGCCTCTTGGTGCCCCAAGAGATTGTCATCCAGATCCTATCCCTTGGGAATGAGCAAGGGTCTTCCCAAAACACAGCCAACATCATCTGTGCCCATGGCAGGGATTTGTAATTTGGTGATTTTTAAGGTGTGTTCCAGCTGGTTTAGCATCCCTGGCCAGATTGTCAGGAGGCAAAGCAGGATCATTGAGGAAACAGGAGGAGTGTGGAGCAATGAATGGCCTGGAAAAGACATGGTTCTCTTCTAATGAAGTGGAGGGAAGGGATATTTCTGATTTAAGATCCTCATCATTAATGCTCTGCTTGCAATCACTGGATCTGCAAATAACTTTGTAAGGAGCTTCTTGATTGCTGAAAGGCTTTAGATATTCCTGGGTACGATGAAAACAGAGTTCCGTGTAGCCTAAAAAAAAAAAAATCTGTTAAACTGCTGCTTATCCAACATTAACTACAGCAATTTTTAATTAACCTGATTTAGAAGCCAAATATATCACTGATGAAAATGAGAGGGTAGAACATCCAGTCATTTATTCCAGTACAGTGGTCATGATTGTTGAATTAGATTTATTCAAATGAACCTCAACATTTTGCCACAGTAGTCAGTGGTGCCAGGGTTTTAGAGCAGTGGGATTTTGGGGCATGGGAATGAGGGATTGCATTGTGGCTCTTCTGGTGCTCAGAAAGGGGGAGAACAGACCCACGCTCACTTTCATTTAATAAAACAAAATATTTTAAAAGGTGGGTGTAAATCCACTGCTAATTACCTCCTTCCAGGCTTTGTTGGCAGCCAGCAGCCTGTATCAGTGGGGCTTGGCATGGAAACACTCTCCAAGGGTCATTCCATTGGCTCTGCTCTGGGATGATGGCCAAGGGGACACACAGATAAACCGGGTGGTGACACATAGCAAAGCCAAATTCTCCACCAGCAAAGCAGGATTAACGTGTCCCGTTCACTCTGCCAGGGGGATTTACCCAGCAGCACCTAAGAAGGATGGAGTTATTCGTGTGTTACTCTTTTCAGTAGGGAAGACTTCCAAGAAATGGAAGGAAACAAAAGCAACACAGTGACCAGTGATAGGACCCCAGTGAAGGGCTGGAGCAGTGCCAGGGCAGGTTTAGGTTGGATATCAGGGAATGGTTGTTCCCCCAGAGGGTGCTGGCACTGCCCAGGCTCCCCAGGCAATGGGCACAGCCTGAGGCTGCCAGAGCTCCAGGAGTGTTTGGACAGCACTGCCAGGGATGCACAGGGTGGCATTGTTGGGGTGTCTGTGCAGGGACAGGAGATAGACTGGATGATCCTTGGGGGTCTTTTCCAGGTCAGGACATGGTGTGATTCTGTGGAAAAGGAGCAGACTGAGGTGCATAGGTTGTGTCTGTGGCCTCCACAAAGGACAGGAATATCCAGTGGAGTAGGAGTCGGATTCTGGACACCTGCACTGTGTGGGTGCACACAAGCTCTGGGGTGTGCCATGATTTCCAGCCCCTCACTTCCATCCCACAATTCCCCTGAACTCCCTCTGACCCCTCTGAGTGAGGCTGATGCAAACTGAAGATGCTCTGCAACCTTTCCCAAAGTGCCCATTAAGCCCTGTGTGGCTCCAAAGGGTCTAAGCATGTTCCTTCCAGGTGGTCTGGCAGGTAATCCCTCCTGGGAATGGCACTTGTGCAGCCATGGGTGAATCCAAGGCTGGCATGTTTTCCTGCAGTATCCCTGCCTTCCCTTCAGCAAGAAACTCTGGTTAATGGAAGTGCTGAGCTCTCTAAAGTGCTGCCATGCAGCCCAGAAGAACCTTTCCAATGTCTCTGTGCCAGTGGGGTTTTGTACCTGAATTCCACATTCAGAATATGAATTTTCCCAGTAGTCTTCTCCAAAGCACGGTGAGCATTCCTTCATTCTGCATTCTGATCCATGTTCTCTACAGGAATAAAGATGAAATATTGATGATGGCACGTGTAAGTCTGTGGAGCACATTCATAGCCCTTCCTATTCCCAGAGAATCCACCTGTGTTTTCCCTCCAGTGCTCACACAGGTTGTTTATTGCTTTCCAGGGGTGCCATCCTCACTCCCTGCTGATGAAACCCTAATTCCTCTTTTTGTCTCCTTGCAGGTTATCCAACAGGCTATCCCACTGCTGCCCCAGCCTACAATCCCAACATGTATCCAACCAGCAGCCCCGGCTACGCCCCAGGTAAAAATCCCAAAAAAGGCCTGAAAACATCCCTTGCTCATCCTTTTCCAAGCACACATTGGAAATGAAAAATAACATCTCGCCCTTTGATTCGACTTTTGATTGCCTGAGATGTTTATTCTGAATGGTTTCGCCTCAGAAGAGCTGCAGGGTTTTAAAACTCCCAAACGAAGCTGCCTTTTGAGCTCAGTGTGCAGCAGGAAGAGCTGCTTGCATGAGGAACACAAAGCTGGACTTGGTGCCAGTCTTGCTAAACCCTCTCTCCCTTTAATTGCCAAGTTTTCAGTCTCCCAGTTGTCATAAAATCAGTGGATCCCCAGGCTCAGGCACTTTCCAAGGCTGATGAAACAGGAATGAGGGGTTGGTTGCCAAAATCTTTTGGTTTTGTCCTCTCCACATCACAGTTTACACATATTCCATAAAACTGTTTATTGTGGATGATTCTGGAAGGGATCTGTTGTGTTTTGTTTGGGTTTATGTGCTTTTGATAAGGTCTTTAGCTGCATTTCTTCCCAATAAAGCCTTAACATGGAACATGAAACAAGTTTTGTTCCTTTGGATGTGTGCTGGCCATGCCCAAATTCCCCTGAAGGATAAAACACTGGAGGAATTAAATGAAAACAACTCCATAGAATAAGAAAAAGCCCATAAATTTATTAGTAGCTTGTCCTGCCAGAGGCTGGCAACGTCCTCCCTGCTCAGCCAGGAATGTAAATACTGCATCATTCCAGCATTTTGGCCTGGATATTATAAAATGTCACTTGTCCCCAGCCCCTGCCACATGCTGCAGGCAGCAGCTCCTCCAAGGAATGGGCAGATGGCCAGGGGAACATCCAAGTGACAGGGAACCCCAAATTACTTCAGGACAAGGTTTTTTTGGGGAGGATCTGTATTGCACCTTGTGCATCTTAGACACCATCCTTGGGAGGGTGGAGTTTCTATTAGAACACGAATTGAAACAACCCTCAGAAAGAAATGTCCAAGGCCAGGTTGGATGGGGCTTGAAGCAACCTGGGATAGTGGAAGGTGTCCCTGCCCACAGCAGGGATTGGAATGAGATGAGCTTTAAGGTCCTCTCCAACCAGAACGGTCAAGAAAAGCAGGAGAGAACAAGGAACACAGGCATAACCCTGAAAACTGGGGATTTCCCAGGCAGGCAGCAGCAAACCCTTGGACATACCTTCTGGAGCTCCACTGTCCCAGCCTGTCCCCTCCACCCAGCAGAAAGGACACTCAGTGAGAGCCAAGCTCTCCATCTGTCTTGGTCTCTCCTCACTGAAAGCAGCCTTCAGAAGCTTCCTCACTCCATGTTCCATATGGAATAATCCCCCCAAACCTTGAAATCAGCAGCTTTTCCAAGACATTGGTTGTTCCCTACCTGAGTCCCATTGGCTGTGGCTGTGGTGTCCTGTCATGAAAAATGCTAAACATCCCCTGTGCTTTGATTTCTGCTCTATGTTATCACTACAGTCCTTTGCAGAAAGCAGCTCTGCAGATTCATTAAGGCTTGAGTTGCTGATTATTATAATTATTATTATTTTTAAAGCCTTGCTAATTATTGTCTGTTGCTTATATTTGCATGATGTGGTCAATCTTCTTTGTGCCAGTCACCCTTTTGTTCATTCCCAGTGCTTCCTTCCCAAGTGCAATCCTAATCTTTCCTGACTTGCTTTCCCTAAATAAAAAAATCCTCTGATCATTTTTGTCCCCCCCTCGCCAGATCTTTTTGTTGCACAGCTTAATGCTCAAGCCAGAGAGCTGCCACAGCCCTTTGACATTTAAATTTCATTCTTCTGTTTCTCATCCTTCAAAAATGCTTTTAATAATTTCCATATTGGAAATCTCCTGATGTCCAGAGAGCTGACAGGTCGTTTTGCATGGAGAACAAAAATGTTCCAGTGGGTAACACAGCTAAGCACTAAATCAGGGAGGAAACAATGAAGATTAAAATTCAGAAATTAAATTTGGGATTAAAACTTTTATAAAGTTTCCCATAAATCTTGAGGCCAAGTTGGAGAGACCTGGTCCAGGTAAAGGTGTCCCTGCCTGTGGCATGGAGATGGAATTGGATTGTCCTTAGGGTCCCTTCCAACCCAAGCCAAGTCTCTGGTTCTGTGATAAACAATTTTACAGCTCTTGAAATCAATACAATTTAATATCACAGCAGGATATGAAACCATTTTAACCACTGTGGGAAGCAGGAGCAGGTTCTGCTGCCCAGGACCTCCCAGCACCACACTCAGGGGTCACTTCTCAATGGGAAACAGGCTTATAGGAGAAGAATATAAGAGCTTTTGAGAGGTAACTAAGAGAAAAGAAGTGCAAGAAAATCTCCTGGCAGTGGGGACATGTGACAGAGTGACAGCATCTTCAACTGTGTTAAATGGAATTGGGCTGAAGTAATTCTGTGGTTCAGTGGCTGAGTTAAAACCTGCATCAGTACTGAGAGTGTTTCCTCAAAATGAACGAGCTGCTGTCACACTGGAGGCTGGAAACAACCTGGAGAGGAATGTGCTCCTGGTGTCCTTCAGACACACTGGGAATCAGCTTGGGGGTTAAAATCTTGGACTACTGAAACAGCAGACTAATTCTAAATATGTTTTTAAGGGATTTTAGAGGTTGAGTCTAAAAAAGAAAGAAGTGCTGCATGTTCCCAGCAGAATTACTGTTCTTGAGCATTGCATCCATGGACAAGGTCCTGTTCCAAACCTCCCAGGCTGGCAAGGGGGTGGTGCCTGCTGGCAGAAATCCCTCCAGCTCACTAAAAAGCAATCACAAACCAAGGTTTCATCTGATTCTCCATATGGAAGTTAACCAGGCAAATGTGCCCCTTAATCTTGCTTGGAATAGATGTTGGGAAGGGTGGGAAGAACATCCTTTGCTTGTGGCTTCTGAATTTGAGGGATGTAACTGCAGGTGAGGTCTCTTGAACAGAACTGTTCTGTACCAGCTTGATCACTTGATCACCCTCTCTGCTCCACCCTAAAGGTGCTCCTTAGGTGCCTCTTGCCCCAAACCTCATGAATTTTTTGGGATTCCGTGCAAAGTCTTGGCAGGAGATCAACCCCTGAGTGAAGATGAGCCCACAGTTCAAATCCCACCCACTTTTGTCCCTGATGTTCTCCAAACACTCCCTGATGCCCTGCTGGAAGTCAGCAAAGCTCATACTCTCCTCTTGACCTCACAGTTCCCAAAATCCTGGGATCCACGTGGGAAATTAAACAAGGTAGTGACCTAAACTTTGTCACAGCATCAGGGAAGGGTAAGGAATCTCGGAGAGGAGCTTGGAGAAGTCTGGAGTCCCCTTGGTCCAGCACCAGTGAGGGAGGGGAATGGTAACTGGAGCCAGTCTTGACTCCTCTGTCCCTTAGTGCCACGTTTCTGGTGGATATTTGCTGGTGTTTGAGCCCTAAAGGTGTTAAATTATTCCCCAGATTATTCCAAAGGAGCTCGGTGTCAAGCAAGGGCCATGAGCTGGACTGGGTGATCCTTGTTGGTCCCTCCCAGTTGAGGATATTCTGTGATTCTGTTAATTCCTGGCCATTCCAGTTCAAGTTCCTGCCTTGTGTGATTTTCCTGCTCTATTTTTCCACAGTTTTTAGAGAGAGAGAGACACAAGGCAAAACACCAGCATTGCAAACTCATGCTTGCAATAAGCCTGGGTTTTTAGGACACTGTTCTTTAAAAAAAAAAATCCCTTTTAAGTATGCAAAAATGAGCATCTAAAATCACTCTGCTGCAGAGACACAATTAAAAAAAATAAAATTATGTATGTCTTCATTAAGCCTGGTTCATGTTCCCTCCCAGGCATTCTGTCTTCCTCATGGTTGTTTTGTTTTAACTTCCTTCATTAAAGCCTCCCTTTATATTTTCCTGAAAGTAGGACACACACTTTGCTCGTGCAGGCTGGCTGAGGCTGGAGTTGAGTTTATTAATAATGCAGGGCAGAAATAATGGCTTTGCAGCAGTGCCCTTACAGAGCAGAACTGAAATCAGCCTCAGAAATCAGGGATCTGTGTGGGAATGTCGTGGGACAGCATGGAGGCTCTGAGCTCCCATTCCTGCTTCTGGATCCTGCTTTGTAGAAGGAAGTTGGAGCATCATCAGTGCTCTGAGCTATCCTCTAGCGGTGCCCACCGACCCTTTGGGGACACCAGTGTGTCCCCTAAGGGATGTCTTGGGGTCTGGAGGGGGGAATGTCCTGTGGTGCCTCACAAGGTTTTCCAAGGACAAATGCTCCCATCATTTTGAGCCACTCAGGCACGGGACTGCCTGGGGAATGAAGCTTATTGCAACCTTTGTTCAGGGCTGGGGGCTGTATCCATCACAAATGAGGTTGTCAGAGGGAAGCAAGAAATTCTAGAGTAGTTTGGGTTGGAAGGGTTCATATTTTTGTCTTTCCCACTTAAAATATGCCCTGAACATTCCCACACTGTCTAATGGTCCTGTCAGGAAAACAGACCAATTCCAGCTCTGCAGATACCCCCAGCTCACATTGTTTGCTCAGTTCCCACTGCTTGGTTTTCCAGGGATTAAACTCATAATGAATAAAACCTTCATTTATTTTTAGGTGAGAGGGTAAACCAAATCCAGAAGATGCTGGTTGGAGGTAGCCCTTAAATGATGTTAGGTAGCTGTGACTGGATTGTGATCTCTGTGAATTATTGCAAAGGACCAGGAGGTATTCATGTTCCTGGAAGCCTCCTTGATCCACCTTTTGTGTAGTTTTAAGTGATGGATTCTCTGAGGATCCTTGATTTAATAAAGAACATGCAGAGCTCACAGCCATCTGCAACCCAAATTGCCTTGATTTTGTGGCAGGTTTAATGTGGAGAGGGAAAACCACAGAGGAAGGATTCGTGTAACATTGGAATGAATTTTCTCATCAGTCTCGGAGATTAAAACCTCTGTGAAATCCAGAGGCAGAAATGAATCTGATTCTGAATAAAAGCATAAGTGAAGGAGTGTTTCTGTCCCAGCACTGGGAGTTGCTCTCTAGTGTGATGTTCCTGAGTGCAGCCTACCATGGCAAATAAAGCAAGGCAGCCTGGAAATCCTTAATAACTCCCAAACCTTTGGGAGAGGGCAGAGACTTGGAGCAGAAAATGATCGGTGGCTGAGTGGAGGAGAAATTGGGCTTGAATCTCTCACTTCCCACAAACCTCCTGGTTTTCTGTTGAAGGAGGAAGAGGGAGGAGCAGGTTTCCACATCTCCAGCAGTGGAGCAGAATCCAGGTGGATCTCCCATCCAGGACTATCTCCCACAGTTGATGCTGGCCAGTAAAGCAGCACTGCTGGGTGTCCTCCATGCTTCCCATTCCTGTCCCACTCCACGAGAGTCTCAGGAGGGCTTGGTGGACCAACAGACCTGCAGCAATGCTTCCCTGTGCTCTGTGGGAAGTGGTTTTCCATCACTAGGATGTATTGTGCTGGTGTGGGCTGTGGCACCAGTGCCAGTTCCTCCTCAGCCTCCTCAGTCCCTCATTCCCAATTTCCAGCCCTGTGACACTGCGGATTGACAGCTGTACCTTCAGGGAGGGTTAATTCAGAGTCTGAGCAGACGTGGAGGCTGTGAAACATCTCTGCACAGCCTTGGGGCTGCAGGAAGCTGTCCAAGCCCTGACCAAGGCATGAAGTCCCCTCCGTGGAGCTCATGGGTAGGAACTTGGTGGGGAGAGATTAGCAAGGTGATTCAAATGTGACATAAATGTGGGAAGTTGTCTCTCATTGCTCTGTGTGACACCTCTTCTCTGTCCCCACTCAAGCCACACTTCTGATGAAGCAGGCCTGGCCCCAGACCTCCTCGTCCTGTGCCACCGAGGGCACCTTCCACCTCCCGGTGGACACCGGCACGGAGAACAGAACCTACCAGGCTTCTTCTGCAGCATTCAGTAAACAAACCTTTTCTTCTGGGGTTTTACTTGGTTGCTTTGTGGCCGTTTGCCTCCCCTGCCAGGGCTTGATTTGGGCACAGGGTTATTTGGGATCACAGAATCCAAGACTCGTTTGGGTTGGGAGGGACCTTAAAGACCATCTCGTTCCAGCTCCCATGGGCACCTTCCACTAGACCAGGTTGCTCCAAGCCCCATCGAGCCTGGCTTTGATGGATTAAAACCATGAAGGAGCATGAAAAGGAGAGCACTGACCCTCCTGCTGCTCCTGCAGAGGAGGAATTCCAGGGGAGAAGATGAAACCTCTCTCTTAGCTGAGTGTTGGATCTCTGGGAGCAACCTGTGGTTGTTCACAGGTGTTTATCTCCAAAGGGAGATTATTCCCTATTCCCTTTAAACTGAAGGAATTCCGAAATAAAGCCTGATTTTCAAGGAACATGGTTGAAACTCCTGCCTTTTAACCCAGGCTGGCTGAGCAGGAGCAGGGGGAGGAGATGCTGTTCAAGGATCGCAGTCAAACAGGCTTTTCCAGGTGGAGCCTTGTCATCTCATCCCTGAAGAGGATAAGTGGTGCCTCCAGGAGGGCTGATAAGCTCCCTGATAAACCCTGGGATGCTTTCCCTGGTATGTGGGGTGTCCTCTGGCCCCTGCCTGACTGTTCCCTGCTAAATCTGGGGCATGGCTGACGTGAGGTCGGAGTGTTCCTCACCTTCCAGCTACTCCAGACTCCCTTTTCCTGCTAAATTAAATCAATTACACAATGAGGTGAGAGGAAGAAATATTGTTTCCTTTTTTTTAATGAAAAGAATTATTAAAAATGTGGGAGACTTTGTCTTGGAAATGGGATGTCCCTACCAATTCCTTGGGGTAGAGGCTGTGCACTGGGCACAGTGCAGCACTGGAGCAGCTCCGTGGCCTCCTCTGGACTCTCTCCAGCAGCTGCACATTTTTCTGCTGCTGGCCCCAGGGCTGGAGGCAGCTCTGCAGTTGGGGTCTGACCTGAGCAGGGCAGAGGGACAGAATCTGGATGTGGACACCCAGTCAGTTCCTCATCCAGCTGAGGAATCCTGCTCGTGGTGAACCCTTCATGTGGAAGCAAACGGAGATGGCAACACAAAATTCCCCACTGAGCTCTTCCTCCCCCCAACCAGCCTTTTATAGAAAAACATTTCTGTGCAATCCAGGGCACTTGTGAGCTGCAGGATCAATAAGGCTGAGATTTCTGGAGTGACATGAGGGATTTAATCAGCAATTTTAATAGAAGCTGGAGCTTAAAGGCTCGCTGCTGCTGCTGCTGCTACTGAGCCACAAAGCGGCAGCAGCACGAGCCACACCAGCCTAATCCTAATAAGGTGTTAGTCATAATTAGGTTTTTAAATTAGCTGCCAGATAGAGAGAGCCTCCATCACCTTGTGTCATTAAACCTTGATTTCACATTGTTTTACCTGCAGGTTGTTCTGGTTTTTCCCCAGTTTATAAACACAGCAGATTACATCTGCCTGGGCTATTATGTTTAATATCATTTTCATATTGGAGATAAACTGTCCTTGATTCATCAGTCAGGAAACCACTGCAAGTCTTGGTATTCAAAGTGGTGAAACCATACAGGCTTGAGCTGGTCCACACCTCTGGACACCCCTCAGAAATTAGGTGTGATGCTGAGAACTGGCAGCCTCCAAGGTCTTTGTTTGAAAAAACAGGTTCAAAATAGAGAAAAAAATCTATTAGATGGAAAAGCAGGAGATTGGTTGGTCTGTGGGTGACATTGTTTGTTTCCTGGAGGAGTTCTGATGGAGGAGGCTTCACTTCTGCTGCAATGATCAATATTTCAAACCTTTTCCACCTCTCGTTGAATGATTGTTGCTTTCCTGCTAATGTGAGTGAGGATAAGGGTTACAGCTATTCCCCTTGTTAATTAACACCTATTTTTCCAATCTGCAGTAATCAGGAGGTGGTGAGATGCTGTTTGGGAGTTCCTAAAAGCTCTGTGTGTTCTTTACGCTGTTTCAGTGCTTGGAGGATAATATGGAATATTAGACTTGAGATCTTGGCCTTTTGTAATTGCTGCACACTGGCAGAATAAACAAGTTAAATATATTTGAGTGTTCTGGCTGGGCTGAGCCTTGACTTCCCCTACAGGGGGAAGTCCTTGGGACCATTTTCCCCAGGGATGGTTTCTCCCAGCCCTCCTGCCAGCCCTGGCCAGCACTCCCCAGCAGCAATTCCAGCCCCTAACTGGGATCCCTGTTGTCTCTGGCAGGGTACACTGCGGGGACTCCCTACAAGGTGCCACCGACCCAGAGTAACAACGCCCCTCCTCCCTACTCGCCGTCTCCAAACCCGTACCAAACCGCGATGTACCCCATCAGAAGTGCCTACCCACAGCAGAACCTGTACACCCAGGTAGGTGCCACCTCCTGTCACCTCAGCCACGCCCCAGGACACCTGAGCTTCCTGCAGGGCTCTGTCATTGGCTCTCAGGGTGGAGCAGCCCCGGCTCGGTGGGATGGAGGTGCTGATATCACCTTGATATCCCTTTCCACTGAGCTTCTCACAGCAGTTCTCTCCCTCATGCACCTCCTTATTTCAGGCTCTTCATTACTTTGGATGTGAAGCTTTCTCTGTTGGCTCCTTTTATTCCTATGTATCCTTCTCCTGTTGTTTCAAAGCCCTGTGAGTCTTGGAAGCCTGGGTTTTGGAGCCCTGTTGGAAGCTCAAGAAGGTGACCAATTGCTGGACCCAAGCACCTGGAGGTCATCCAAAAGCTGTGGCTTGTCCTTTTCTTCCATCCCTTGTTCCTTTTCTACAGCAGCAGCCAAAGCCATTCATTTCCAAGCCCTGTTTCCTCCCACCAAAAGGAGGCAGCACAGTTTGTCCTGGATGGATTGCCTCTTTGACTGTTGATTCCCTCCTCATTCATCCCACGCATCCACAGGTTCAGCTTGCCAGGCTTTCAGGCACCAGAGCTCATTGTGAGAAGCACCAACCCTTCGGCAGTGCTCGAGTGACAGAATCGAGAATTCCTTAGGTTGGAAAAGAACCTGGAGTGATGGTGGGATTTTTTTTTTTTCCCTTCTCCAACAGGGAGCTTACTACACCCAGCCCGTGTACGCTGCCCAGCCTCACGTCATCCACCACACCACGGTGGTGCAGCCCAACAGCATCCCCTCGGCCATCTACCCGGCCCCGGTGGCCGCGCCTCGCACCAACGGCGTGGCCATGGGCATGGTCGCTGGCACCACCATGGCAATGTCAGCAGGTAAGGAGGGAACCCTTCCCGTGCTCTGAGTCCTGTGTGAAAAATTCCCTGTGCATCTGACACGCTGCCTCGGCCTTGCAGGGTGTGCACAGTTCACTTGCTCCTTTGCAGGCAAAAATCCAGAAATTTGCCCCAAATCCTGATCTGACCATGCAGAGCAGGTCTCTGGTTTGGCTCACTCCTGCATCCTTAAATATATTATTCTGTATGTTTAAATATGTTATTCTTTCCTCTGTCAGTTCCATAAAAAGAGGAGTAACCAGGTTTGTGCATTTTTAAATAGCTGTTATTTCTCTCAAGTTCCTCTTTTGAAGACACTTACGGTCTTGTTTTTGTTTGACAAAATGAATGTTAACCTTGGTTTATCTATCCTAGTTTCTCTACATCTTATGTGCAGGATCCCTTCTAACTGCAATTAATTGACAGCACATTAAGTAAGGATAGAGGCAGGTTTTATTTTTTCCAAAGCCTGGATTTTATTCCTTAACAATTCTTAGGATTGTGTATTGAATTATGCCAAGAAATGCATCATTCATCCTTTTGCATCTGCATTAGCAGTGAAATAGGAGTCTGTAATGGGACACAATCCCTGTTCCAAGCAGAGATATTGCAGCCTGGATGTGACAAGAACCACTCTGAGAGATTTACTGTTGCTTATATTGAGAAGTAGATAAATGTAATTAATGCTCGTGGGATGTGTTAGAATATCATTAATGACATTTGTAGAGAGATATCCAGAAGCTGAGAATTTGGTCTGAACACCCAGCTGCTCCCAGAGTAGAGTAGTCCAAGGCTGTGTTCTCCCTTCCCCTGAAGGCATTGTGCAAATTCTGCCCTAAACTCCCTCTGTTACTGTCTGCAGTCTAAGAAAAAAGCTCATCTTAATTTTCTGGAGATCTGCTGGGTTTTTTGCTCATCTCCCTTTGCATCCCTCATCCCTTCCAGTTTGTTTCAGATCTATGCAGTGATCTGCTGTCCCAGTTTAGCCCAGTGCTTTCAGCAGGTGGATGTCAGCAGGTTGTGTCCAGCTCTGCTGCTGGTCTTTAGGGAAAAGGAACATTGGAAAAAAACAGGGAAAACCCTTAAGGTTAAGGGCCAAAGGTGGTGTGGAAAATCTGCTGGAATCTGTTGGTGCTGATCCCAATCACATGGGTCCAACACCTTTAATCCAGGTCTGGCAGACAGAATAATGTCAGGGGAAAGGGAGAGGGAACAAGGAGGCCCTGATGCTGTTCCTGCCCCTCGGATGAGCATGACAAGTGTTTGTGGTGTCCTTGCAGGAACCTTGTTGACCACCCCCCAACACACTGCCATCGGAGCACATCCAGTGTCCGTGCCAACGTACAGGGCTCAAGGAACCCCCACCTACAGCTACGTACCTCCACACTGGTAAACCACTGGCCAATCCATGTGAGTGCTGCCTGCTGCTCTGAACGAGCCTCCAAACCCCTCCAGCCTGGCCTTGGACACTTCCAGGGATGGAGCTTCTCTGGGCAACCTGTGCCAGGGCCGCCCCACCCTCACAGGGAGGGATTTTTTCCCAGTATCCCATCTAACCCTGCCCTCTGGCAGTTTAAAACCATTACCCCTAGGCCTACCACTCCATTCCCTGATAAAGAGTCCCTCCCCATCTTTATGTCACTGGAATATTTCTTCTCCCCTGCTGGGAGATCATGCTGTTCTTTAGCACCGGGGTTGCGTGCGACTGCCTGTGTGTTCCTGTCATGCTCAGGATCCCAGCAATCCCAGCTGCTTGTTCCTGGAGCCCTTGGCCCATCATGCCCAATTACCAGGACAAGCAGTTGATGGGAACAGGATGCTGCCCAGGGAGGCAGCGGAGATCCCATCCAGCCCTGGGGGTACCTAAAATCTCTCCGTGCCACATAAATTACGCTGGGCTAATCCTGCCCCTCCCAAATTGGTGTGCAATTAGCAGGGAGCATCCCGTCTGCATAGCTGTAATCCTCTGCATTGGGTAGCACCAGCGAGCTGCTGCCTTCCCAGCTCCCTTGCCCTAGAAATCACCCACAGGGTGATTCCATGTGGGTCAGCTCCATGTGGTGCAGGGGTGTAGAAAGGAGGAGAACATCCTTCTAACTCCCTGTTTTTAATGTATTTTCTCTCTTGCAGATCCGGAGTCAAACATTGTATGCAACTACACAAGTCTTACATCGGTGCTGCGGCCGCTGGGCTGCAGCGCCTCGTCTGTTTGCAAGAACAAAAGAAAAAAAAAAAAGTGCAAGGGTCACTTTATGCATTCTTTAGTGGTTTTTGTAAAAGCTGCTTTTTCTAATCTTCTGCCTCTTTTTTTCCCCCCTCCTTCCCCTTCCTCCTCCTCCCACATGAATTGTGTAACACACATACTGACACTGAGCAATAGTCAAGTTCTCTCTTCGGTCCTATCATTTGAAAGCTCAGAATCTTCACTTTTCCAGCATTGCCCAGCTGAGTGGTGCAAAGATCCCCCCACTTCTTGTTCGTTTGGGTTCTTTTTGTTATTTTTCTGTTGTCGTTGTTGTTGACAAGAGCCTAGATTTTTTTTGGCTAGTAAGAGTGGTTGATGTTCAGGGTACTATGTGAAAAGCACAGCGCTGGTAGGCAGGCTTATTCCGATTTGGTTTGGGTATTTTTAGTTGAAGAATATAAATTATTCAATCTTCCATAACATATTACAAGAAAATTGGTGTCTTCCAGATAGCTGTCGTGATAGATTATAAATGCATTATCTGCAGTGGAATTCTGAACTCATCCCTTCTTTTTGTAGGAGTAAGAGAATATAAATAAAATTAGCGACGTAACACACTTGTCTTAGGAAGCATGAGGACTGGTCACCAGCGGGTCTTTGGTCTGCTTTTTCCAACTGGGCAAACGGATAGTGGGTGATGGGAAGGGAGCAGCGGGAAGATAGGTGCCCTGGGAGCATCTTGCACCTCTTGGAAAACAGGATGCTCCCCTCAGCCACATCCTGGAGCAGCGTGAGGGAGAAGATGGCTCCTTCCTTGCGTGGCTGCTGTTTGCAGGCAGAGATGTGCTGGGCAGCTGCTGAGGGAAGCAAGGACGTGTCCAAGGGCTGGGCTGAAGAGCTTCTCCAGGTTCAAGGGTTGATCTGAAGAGCTTCTCCAGGTTTATGGTTTGGTCTGAAGAGCTCCTCCAAGTTCAGGGTTTGGTCTGAAGAGCTTCTCCAGAGTATGGTGGTGTGGGAAAAGAGGGCGTCTGGTTGATGGAGATGAGTCTTCAAAGCAGGGCGAGGGGAAGATGGGTGGCTTCACCTTGCACCCATGGTGTTGGCAGGGCTGAGACCAAACCATGCTGCCTCCGTGGCAGTGAAGGTGTCCCCCTCCCAGTCTTTGGGTTACACCTCCAAGACTTCCAGGAGGAATGTTCATCCAAGCACAAATACCAGCACTGTAGAGAGAGGCCTGGGTGGGTGGGGGATGATGCCTGGCTGCTCTGCTTGGAGAAGAAGGGGCAGAGGAGGAAGCAATAGCAATAAACACGTCGCCTCCTTCACGGGAAGGCACCTGAGAAGAGGTGACAGCAGGGAAGGTGATCCACAGTTGACATGGACCAGGATGGAGGACAGCAAGCACGCAGAGGCTGTGGGCACCAGGGTTGTTTTGGGGGGGTTTGGCTTACCCAGGGACACGGGGACAGGAAGCTGGTGACACCCCCCCCTCGGGGTGTCCAAGTAGAGCAATAAGTTGTCTTGCGGGCAGCAGAGGGAGTTTGGATTTGCAGACAATGCTTGTGGCCAGTTTGTTTTTAAATCCTTGTCACTAAACCCAGCATAGAAACAAGGTTTTTCAGATTTTATTGGTTTTTTAAGACAAAAGCTTGGTTGGGTTTCGATTTTTGCCTCAAGTGTGCCAAAAGTGTTCCATGCTCTCAGTGGTTTCTCCCAGCTTGGCTTCTGCTGCCACTGGGAGGAGCTCCCAGAGCTCCTTCCCTGGAGCATGGGCCAGATGGGGAGTAACAAGCCTAGGGATCCCAGGAGGACTTTTCCTCCCACTGGTTGGTCCCTGGTGGTTTGTCAGGTTGGGTGTTGGCATTGGCACTTCTGTTTGGGGGTCATTTGGTTGGTTCTGCTGGTTTTAAAGGAAATTTAGAGCAAAGCTCTGGTTGACCTCTTCAACCTCAAGAGGAACAAAGTGGGGGAAGGCTGGACACCAGTGCTGTGGGGTGGGGAAGGGGCACCCTTCAGGTTGCACTTTGGGCTTGTATCGAGGGAGAGGAGAAGGAAAAAAGAGGAAAAGAGCCAATAATCAGTAGGTTCCCCATTTGGCAAAGCCAAGGGTTAGTAAAGAGCAGCAGGACCTTGGGAAATAACACCACTACATCGTCCTTCCTAGCACATTGCAGTTAAACCTGGGCCAGAAAATCCCCAGTAGATCCTAGGAACTGAAGACTTCTGAGATCCCTTTTTTTCCCTCTCATGTTGACTTTGTGTTACGTAGCAGGAGTTGTCTGTCAGCGTTGAGTCAGGTCTCCCAACGTTTGGCACTCCAGTTTGCAGGGTCCAACATGAGCTTTGGGATCACAGCCCAGGCTCTGCAAAGGACCTTTCCCAGCAGACACCATCCCACCACTGTCCCGGTCACCCTTCATCACTTCAGGAGCCACTGCTAAAATTTGGGCCCATGTGTGGAAAGGAGATACTGGGATTTCTTCTGGAAGGCAAAAAAAATCAAAGGTGGGGGAGAAAGCCCCAGGAGTTGAGCGTGGTGAATCACCCAGTGTTCCCACTAATGAGACCTGACATGGAGCTGTTGGGTTTTAATTCCTCTGCTTGGATCAATAGCAGATCCAGTGCTCCTCATCCCATTATTCCCAGGCAGAAATACTTCTTAACCAAGGTGTGGAGAGATGAAATATTTACCACCTGTTGGGCCAGAGGCTTTAGTGAGGACATTTGGTAACCAGGCTTGGGCCACTGTGTGGAACCAGGGCCAGCACCTGGCTCTGGGACCACCACACGGTGCCAGGCTTGGGTAGCTCCTTCCTTCAGGGGGCTGCAGTGGTGGGGAGGTGCTCCCTGCCCTTTCCAAGTCCTTTTTCCTTCATCCCAAGCCATTTCCTTGGTCAGGTCGTGGCTTAAGCGAGGGTCCTGGGAAGGTCACAGTGGGGGACACTGATGGGGGCCGCCAGCTTCTCAAATATTTAATTCCAGCAAAGCTTTGCTGATGTTGGTTAAGAATTAAAGAGCTGGTTAAAGAGTTTCCCATGGTGGAGGATCACACTGGGCATTAGTGGGGAAGAGCAGGAGAGGTTAAACCATCCTCAGCAGCCATGGAAGTGTCTGAGATTAAAATTCCAGCTAAAGAGGAAGGAAAATAACTCTGAACCATTAACCAATCCCTGTCCTTACCTTTGCTTTAAAACACAAGCTGCCATGCAAGATTTGGGGGAGAAATAGGATTTTGGTGGTGGTGGTGACCCCCAAACCCAGGGAGCCCCTTGGAGCCTGAAGCCATCACGCCTCCAAGTGGCTGAACCCTCCAGGCAAGGATTTGCTTCTGTATTTTATGAACAATAAATAACCCAGTTCAGCATTGTTGCAGTTTCAGGGTGTAATTCCCCAGCAGTGTTATTTGAGGGCTTTGTTTTAATGAGGGCTGCTCCGAGTACCAGGTTTTCCTCCAGCCACTGGCATCCCACTGAATCTGGTCCTGCCCAACTCTTTGCCATCCCCTCCCTCTCCCCCTGCATCCCACAGGGAATGTGGGATGATGTGGTTCCCAGCTGGAGGGTGTGAAATGGGATCCTGCTTTTTTACGGGGGCGAAAAGCAACAATTGAGACTTTATTTCGGGTAAAATCCAACCAGCCCACAATAGCAATAAGAGCTGCTGGATACCCATAAATCCAGGTATTTTTGGTTTGGGGTTTTTGGTTTGGTTTTTTTTTTAATTGCCAATATTTTCAGGCCCTCCAACTCTCGTCCCCAAAAATGTAGTGACCCTCTGCCCATCTTCCCTTTGCTTTGCTGCTGAGCCAGAATCAGCCCCCAAATATTGTCTCTGCTCTGTGTTAGCATTCCCACAGGGAAAGAAAGGAATATAAATCCTGTTATGGAGCTTGGGAGGGAGGAAATCTTGGAAAAGGTGTTGCACCGTGGCACTTGGAGGTTCTCTGGAAATCAGGTACAATCAGGGAGTGTTTGCAGAGCAGGAATAGGAAAATACATGGTTTGACAGCAGCAATTCCCATTTGGAAACTCTCCACTGTGCTGCCTGTAGGGAATAATCTTGATGCAACATGGCCACCTGCAGCCTCCCTGCGTCCTCCTGCAAGGGATGGAGCCAGGAGATGGAATTTTCCTGGGGCAAAGGGGTTCAGGGTCAGGGGAGGGAGTTGCAGGGAAGCATGGTGAGGTGCAGGATCACACCCAAACCCTCCCATTCCCACCACACAGCCTCAACCCACGCCAGGCTCCCACCCCTCTTTCTGTGTGATTAATTTTTAAATTCATTTCGACCGCCAGACCAACTCATTTTTAAGTATTATTGGACCTCTTAAATAAAAATAAATACAAAAAAAAAAATCCCCAAAAGAACAAAAACAACAACAAAAAATTTAAACCCAAGAGTAACCACGTCTTCCAAGTCTAAATCTCACAGGTGTGTAGGGAACATGGCCTTGGACTGATGCCCCAGAGAGCCCCACAGCCTCAGTTTGTCCATCTGAAGTGTAAATTTGGGGTTATTTTCCCGTTTGTTTTCTGTTCTGGTTTTGGTTCTGAAGATCAGGTCGTGATCTCCCTGACAGATTTCAGCCAAGAGTTTGTAACTGTACGATATTTACTGTAAGATGTAGAACATTCGATAACTATTAAAATGTTTCCAAAAAAAAATTAAATAAATAAATAAAAGAGCCCGAGAGGGTTTGGTGGTTGGTTTTTTGGCATGATGATGTGGTGGAGAGGTGGATGGGACCAGCCATAAACCCTGGTTTGGGTTGATGGTGAAAGTTGGTGATCTCCAGCCCAACCTCAGGTGGGTTATCCCAGTGATCCCAACGTGGCCAAGGCAGCATGATCCCATAGAAGCAGTTCCTATGGGAAGTGAAGTGTGTGATCTTCATGGTGAGCATCCCCAGCGTGTCCTCCTGAACTGAGACTCTGGAGAGAGGGTGGATGGATGCAGGAGACCAGCTTTGCCCTGAGCAATCCGTGCCCCAGCTGGGTTGTTGGGAAGGTGGGAATTGTCCTGGGATCCAGTGATTCATTGTCCTGCGATGCTGAGCGCTGGCAGCTGGTGATGGAGGGAAATCAGGAGTTCATTACGGTCCTGGAGAGTTCAACAGATGCAGAAGGTGACCATGAAATGAGATCCAGTGTCCTCTGTGCTTCCGATGGAGCTGTGCTGTGGCATCCTGGTTCCCAGAGATGATCATTCCTGTGGCCACCACCACTGCCATTGCAGCTCCTGAAGATGTTATCCGTCAGGCCACCGTGCTGTGGCCACCATCAGGCCTCAGGGACAGAGAATCCTTCTCACCAGCTGGGCAAGACACTGGATTGGCCATGCTGCTGGTGGATACCTTTGTGGCAGGAGCAGAAGCTGAGCTGCCACCTGCAGCACTTCACAGCTCTGAGCAGGACTGCCTTTCACACAATGCCCAGTGTCCTCCATCCCCTCCATGGGGTTCTTGTGGGTGTCACTGACCCCTGAGGCAGCCCCCAGGCCAGGTGCCAGCTGTGCGGGACAAGGGATGGACCACAGGTGAGCCTGGATTGGGCCTTTTGCACCACCCAAGGTGGCAGGAGCCACTCGGTGTCACTTGGCCATGGCTGTCACTACCCAGCCTGAGCCTTCCCTGTCAGCAGCTGTGCAGAGCCACAAGGTCCCCCTGAGCCTCCTTTTGCTCCAGGCTGAGCTCCTTTCCCAGCTCCCCCAGCCTCTCCTGGGGCTCCATTCCCCTCCCTGAACATGCTCCAGCCCCTCAGTGTCCTTGTCGGGAGATGCCCAGAGCTGCATGGCCACAGCAGCAGCGCTGCTGGCAGAGGGGACACGGGGACAAGGGGGAACGTGAGCGAGGGCACGTGTGCCCGTGCAGCTGCCCATGAGTCACAGAGCAGCCCCTGGCCGTGCCACCCGTGCCAGGCCCTGCCAGCACCCTGCGGCGGGGGACAGCCCTCCCTCCTGGCTGGCTGTCCCCACGAGTATCCCTACAGAGTTAACGCTCCATTCTCCAAAACCCCTTTCTCCAGGAAGGAGTCCCCGGGGCTCCCCCCCACCCTCCCTCCGCACCCCCTCACCTCACCTCGGGGGCCATCTGTCTGTCCAGCCGCAGGGTCACATCCCGCTGCCGACAGGGAGGGGACCACGGAGGGGCTCAGCCCCCGCCTCGCTCCTCACCTCAGGGATCCGGGACACCCGGAACCTGTCGGGGAGCATCGCAGAGGTCAGCCTGGCACGCAGAGGGGACACGCACTGCGGGGGTGTCCCTGCTCACCTGCCGATGGAGAGGATGGTCACCTCGCTGGGATGAGCTCCGGGTTTGGGGACCTTGGTGGCACCGAGCGATGGCAGCGCCTCGGGCCACTTCTGGCTGCAGCGGGCGCACGGGGCCGGCCCCTGCACCGTGTGCAGGTGCTGCTGCTGGTGGTGGCAGGCGGGGGGAAACTGAGGCAGGAATTGCAGCCTGGGGAGGGGGGAGATGCCATCAGCGTGGGGTTGGGCCCACCGTGGAGCGTCCTCAGTGCAGCCTTGGGATGGGGGTGGCGTCTTACTTATTGAGGGGGACACAGCTCGGTGGCATCAGCTGCTGCCTCTGATGCTCCTTCAGCAGCTCCTCCAGCGCCGCTGCATTTTCTGCAGGCAGGAGGACACCGAGGAGCTGGGGGTCACAGGGGTCTGGCCCTGGTCACCCCCTCCTGCCCCTCCCCACAGAGCCCCCGACCTTTCTTCTCGGTGATCAGCCGCACCAGCACCCCGATGGTGTCCTCGTTGGCATCCTCCAGCTGGTAGATGGAGCTGGGACCTGCAGGCAGAAGTTAGGGAAGTGTCAGCTGTGGGGGTAAGGCACCCCAAGGACGAGCAGGATGCTCCGGGACAAGGACCAGAAACCATGGGAATGGGCTGAGCGAGACGGGATGGATGTGGGATCACCGAGAGGTGTCACAGCACAGCCGGGGCTCACCGCTGCCGCCGGGCTGGGGCTCCTTGCTGGCGGTGCAGTGGTACCCCTTCTTCTTCAGTAGGTTGCACACCAGGATTCCCAACAAGCCCATGGCGCAGAACACCGGGACGATGGTCAGCACGGCTGCCTGTGCTGCTGCCGCCTCCTCCTCTTCCTCACCCAGCAGCGTCACCCGCGTCCCGTTGGCTCCCGGTGCCCGGCCCGGCATTTCGGGGCTGCGGGCTCTCCGGTGGCCTGCAGGGAGGCACGGACCAGCCTCAGAGAGCGGCTTTGCTGGGGTTAAATCCCGTTTTCCGAGGGGCCCTGCTGCAGGGTTGGACCCCAGGGAAGCGGAAGCCACTTGTGTCACGAGCGGAGGCGTTCTCAGCTGCCACATCCCAGCAGGACATCGCGCCCCATCCCAAGGGGACACATCCCGCAGTATGCCCAGGGGGAGGGCTGGCACAAGCTCTTCCATCGTCCCCAGCCCTGAGGGGACGCCTCGAGCACCCACCTGGGCACCCCGGGGTGCTGCGGGGAGCAGCGGCGCAGGGCAGGCAGCGGCCCCGGGGCTCCCTCTCCCCTGCGGGGCTGTGAAACCTGCGGGGGGACGGCACGGTCAGGACACGGATCCCGAGCGAGGGAAGGCTGGGGCTCCCCGCGACCCCCGGCTGGGCTCACCCCGGCAGGCAGGCTCCGCACCGGCTGTCGCTCGCCGCTGTCCCCGCGGCCACCAGGACCCTGTTCCCGGCGCGACACGGGGTGTGAGCGGCGCAGGACGTGTCCCCCAGAGAGAAGGTGCCGGGGGGACAAGCTCGGCACGTCCCCGCTGGATCCTGCGGGGCGGAAAGAGGGGTGAGCGGTGGTCCCGAACCTTCCCCCCCGGTGGAGGTGCCGCGGGCGGGCACTGCTTACCCCGGTGGGCTCCTCTCCCGGCGGGCATCCCGCTGTCCCCTGCTCCGGGGGACTGCAGCTCCCGGCGCCCTGGGCAGGTCTGCTCAGCACCTGCGGGAGGAATCGGAGCGCTCAGTTGCAGCGATGTGGCCCCGGTGGCACTGTGGCAGATGCCATCCCATCCTGTCACAGGTGATGCCGTGGGTGCCATCCTCTGGCTTGCACCACGGCCAGTGGACACCCTTCTCCAGTGGTATGAGGGATATGAACTCCCTGGATGCATCCTGATGGATGCAAAGCCATCCTCATGTCTGCCATGGCTCTGGGGTGGTGTTTGAGCAGCAGAGAAGCAGAGGGATGGGATGGGATGGGATGGGATGGGATGGGATGGGATGGGATGGGATGGGATGGGATGGACGAGGCCACACTCACCCCCAGGATGGTGACAAGCCACCAGTGCATCCTGCTCCTCTTCATCACCAGGGGAGACCTGCCCAAGGGAGAGCACCAGAGTCATCATCCAGGGAAAATCCCACTGCAGAAGTAATTTGGGGTCCCTATTTCTCCCTGTTGGGATGCTCCAAGGCATCTGCCTAAATATCCCTGCAGCAGCAGTCCTGAACCATCTCCCAGAAAGTTTTATTAAAGGTTTTAGGAATGCCTGGCATCAACCCTTCCCCTGGTGATCCCAGCTACATCCCAAACTGGAGAGGGACCAAGCTCAGCAGTGGAGTCACACCATTTGTGCAAGGAGCAGGGTAAGGAGCAGATGATGCTAAACAAAGTCAAAGAAAGGTTTTTCCTGCTCCGGAGGAAATCCTTTTGCATCTGTCACAAGGAAATGAAGTCACTACCAAAAAAATAAAAAGTATTTAAATAAAAATCTGAACAAAACAAAAGGTGTTTCTCAGAGTCTCATCCCCCTCTCTCTGAGCTCGGCAATTGGTTGTTAAAAATTAAAATCTATGCTGACAGCACAGGGGAAGGAAGGAAAAAATAAATAACCCAAACCCGGATCCAGCCCCCGCATGGAAATCCTGCCGCCCGCATGGAAATTCCCCCCGGTCGTCACGGTCCTGTGAGAGCCCCGGCAGAGCTTCGTTACAGCCTTTGCCTGACGAGTTTCTCTAATTAGTGACTGGCACCACCCCGGAGATGCAGCTGATTACACGTGAAGGGGGTCCTGGGGGTGAGCGGGGCTCCGGGTGTTCACAGTGTGAGTTGGGGCGCAGTGGCACAACCCAAAATGAGCATCCTCTGTGCTCCAGTTCCCTCCAGCAGCTCCAAGTTCAGGGTGCCAGCATGGAGCTGGCCGTCCCATCTCCTGAACCCCCTGCGATTTGGGATGTGCCCCTTGGGCACAAAAGGGATGGTGACACTCACGCAAGCTCTCCACACTGTAATCTAGCACTAAAAAACCCTCAAATTTAAGCCTAATGTGAAGCATTTTAATCCTCCGGGGCTGTGGAATTCCAGCACTTCTGGGACACGCCGGGCTGTCTGGGGAGCTGCTCTGCTGCGGAAGGAATGGGGACAGGAGGGGACAGGAAGGTCCCACCACCGCTGAGGGACCACGAGCAGTGGCTGAATGATGCCGCAGCTGCCGGAGCATCCCTGCTCACCAGGGCATCCAGATCGTGATAACTGGATCGAAACACCACCAGGAGCAGGGGCAGAGCTGAACGGAGGCCAAGCCTAATCCAAGGATTAAGGACATCTCTCAGATGACCAAGACGCTGCCACAGGGATGCAGGAGGTGAAGGGACCAGAGGGTGCCAGCTCCTGGGTGGCACTGGAGCTTTGCCACTCACAGCCACCCCGGCACTGGGGACAGCTCGGGGCCATGCCGGGATGGGGGATCAGGCACAAATCCTCAGCTGGTGACGGTGGGAAGCACGGCTGCCCTGCCACACTCCTAAAAGCAACAGACTTTGCCTCTCCAAGAACCAGAGGAAACCAAAAACCAACCCCACCAGTGCCGGACCTGGCTGCTTTTTGGGGACACTCAGAGCTCCATTCCCCCATACCCCACTTGGCTGGTGCATCAATGCCGACAAGCCAGAAAAGGAGGTTTTGGAAACCTCCCCAGATCCCTCCGGGTCACACGAGCTCTATTCCCAGCTCCCCTTAACACAGTCTGTAACCCAAAACTGCCCGCTGGGATTCCAGCGAGGGTTTCCCCTCCCTGCGGGAGAACAGGGTTTCAGCCGATGGCTCCTGCAGACAAACAGAGGGAAAAAGGAGCAACTGTTTGGAGAAACTTCGGGGAACAGCTGCTGGAGACAGCCTGGGACAAGGAGGGGATTGTCCGGCAGATGGAGCGAAACTCAGCATTATGGAACCCCCAGGGCCCCACCGGAGCGCTGGGAACAACCGAGCGGCCACAAAATCCCGGCATTAGAGCCAGCCGATCCCAGGGGCACCGCCGGGATGGCGCACAGCCCAGCCAGAGGCATTCCAGCCCCGTTTCGGGGCGCAGCCCGCACCGCAGCATCCCGGCTGGTGCAGCCCTTTGCCTCGGAGCGCCGTGATTTTCCAGCTCCGGCAGGAGGGGAAAAAAAAAAAAGAGAGGCGACACGGTTCCTACCTCTCTTCCCAGGCAGCTGCGGCTGAGTATTCCTTAACCTACTTTTCCCCCCTCTCCACCCTTGATTTTAACCTACTTTGGCGCTGCAGCAGCCGCAGCCTCCCGGAGCCGCCGGGCTCTCCCCAGCGCACTCCGCTCCAGGTGGAGCTCCCGCCATGCCCTGCTTAGGGACAGCACCAGGACAACAACAACATCCCCCTTTTTTAGCGCAAAGCGGGGGTCGAGCATCCCAAAAAGCACCAGATCCCCCTCCCTGCACAACCCAAACCCGCAGAAACCTCAACGCCGGACCCCTCCATGGGGGAATAACCCTTTAGGGCGAAATCAGCCGAGCCCCCCAGTCGGGATCAGCCCCCCCGGGCAGGGGGGGTGTCCCTGTGCCGGGGTGTCCCTTACCTGTCCCCGCCGCGGACCCCCCGAGCTCCCCCCGGGGCCGCCCCGTCACTCGCGCCTCCTCCTTATGAATGAACCCGCGGGAGAACTGCCCAAACCACGCCCATTTCCGTGACGTCACACAGAAAAGCCACGCCCCTTTGCTCTTGGCCACGCCCCTATGCTCTGCGGGGCAGCGCCACCTCCCGGCCGAGGCGGGGACTGCGGGAACCGGGGCGGGATTTGCAGGGAATGCGCTTTATCCACCCGCGGGGGGTTTTGGGGAAAACGGGAACGACCTGATCAGGATGGGATTTTACCTACCTTTCCCTTAATAAGTAAGGATTTTCTTTTCTCCCCCATATAGGCTCGCAGGGGGCACCGTGGGTGTTGCGCCCTGCTTTCCTACGTGTCTACAGCACATCACGTCGTGGCCTTGTCCTCTTCCCTAGGGGACAGCTTTCCCGCAGTGGGGACACCCGGTTGCTGTCAGGCCTGGTGTTCCCTCTATTCCCTTCGTTTTTCCCCAGGACAATCTGCTGTCCCCTGTTCCAGCTGTCTGTCCATCCAGGGAATGCCACATCCCAATGCTGTGTGGCACAGACGATGGATATCCTGATATACCCTTCAGGGTTATCCAGGACAGAATAACTTCAGTAGATGAAAGGCTTTCTTCCTCCTACTGGGGTCTTCATCACCAGTGGCACCAGTGGGTGACATTCCCAGTGGGAATGGGTGGTGGGAGCTGTCCTCACCCTGTCCCTGCCACCCCATCCCAAGGTGAAGGATGAGACCACGCTGGGATCATTCTGGCACAGGTGACCTTTAATAACAAAGAGCCCCCAAGTGACCGAAATCCCCCCCCACCCCTTTCCCAAAATATCCTCATCATCCCAATTATAGCACACACCCACTCACCCCGCTGACGGACAGACGGATGGCTCCATGTGGGATGGCAGCATTCCCGTCACTCACCCAGCTGTGTGGGACTGGGAACACCCTGATTCATCGCTGCCACCACGGTTGTCACGTCTCCCATGGGGACAACAGGCTGTCCCAATCTGGGAGGACTGATCTCGCCTGAGTCCTGGGATGAAAGCAGGAAAGTGGGGGAGAAAAAGGGCAAAAGGGGGAGGGTTGGTCCAGCAAAGTCTCATTTTTAGGGTCCCTCACACTGTCACCCCGTTGTAAGGGTGGGGGGACAGCCCTGGTGGCTGTCAGGCAATGCAAAGATGATTGTCCTCATCCAGAAGATGTCTCAAATGTCAGCAGCGCCTTCATCCCACTTCCCAGGCTGCAAAATCCCATTGGGAATCACAGAGAAGGGGGGGGGAACCCCAATTTCCTTCCCTCCTCCTCTCCCGCAGCCCTCCCCCACAAGCGTGGTCCAGCTCCATCAGTGCGGTCCATTTCTCCCTCGGGGCAACCATCCAGAAGTTTTAATCCCTCAGCTCCGGAGCAGAGGGACTGGCAGTGAGGTGATGATGCCCCTGAGCCCCCCAAGCCCCCCCCAAATAAATAAGGATGTTTATATATATATATAATATATATATATTTAAAACAAACGAACAAACAAACAGAGCTATCTGGGTGCTGGCGATGGAGCGAGCGGGTTAGCGGGAGGCCCGGGCCGGGGGGGACACCGCGGGCAGATTGTCCCTGGGGTGGTCCCGCGGCGTGGCCGGGGGTCCCGGGGGCCGGGGGGTGACAGGGCCGCGCCCCCCGCCCCGTGAAGCAGGCACACACAAAACCGGAGAGCGAGGCAGGTTCCTGGCTGTCGGGCATCCTCCGGCCGGTCCCCAGGGATGCTCGGAAACGTCCTCCTCCCCCGCAGCGCCTTCCCAAGCGAACGCACCCCCCTGCCCATCTTCTGGAGGCCCCCGAAGCGCTGTGTGTCCCCCCCGAGTCCGGGGGGACGGCGGGGGGAGCGGGGCTCATCCCCCCCAACCCCGAGCACACAGAGAGCAGCCGGGTCGGAGATGAGAGGTGCTGGGGCGGGGGGCGGTGGGGAGGGGGCCGGGACCCCCCCTCTGCACACGGGGGGGCCAGCACCCCCCTTCCTGGCCGGGGCGGCCCGGGGGGGCCGTGGCTGGTCACGCTCTCCAGAGGAGGAGGTGGTTGGTGCTGTCGTCCCGGCCCACGGTCTCGCTGCTGCTGGTCAGCCGGAAATCCTCGTAGCCGTCGCCGCCGCTGATCACCAGCATCTTGGGCTTGGACAGCGCCAGCGCGGGGCCACGCGGGCGAGATGGGTCTCGTTTCTCCGCCTCGCTCGGCTTCTCGGCCCCTGCCAGGCGCAGAACCCCGAATGCTGTCACCTGTCCCCCCCGCAACTCCGCTGGTCCTCGGCGGCATCCCACTGGCAGCAGCTCAGCAGCATCCCACGAACATCCCAACATCATCCCAGCAGCGCCCCGCCGGCATCCCACCATCACCCTCCCGGGTACCACGTCCTGGCCCTAAAAACTCCCCTCCCCCGTGGCTCCTCCCACCCCAAACTGCAACCCACGTCAGCTCCTCCCTTCAAAACTGCTAACCCACATGTCCCAGCTCCTTCTTCTCCCCATCCCACCGTAGCCTCCGGGCTGGGCTGGGTGACACCCTGCACAGGGCTGTCCCCACGGGAATTTGGGTCTCCCTGGGAAATTTGGGGTCGCTCATGCTGGTGGAGGGCAGTTTAGCACTCAGTTTCCCCCGCCCTCCACCATCAGTTTTTCACCCTGGATTTTAACAAGGCACGGATGGAATGGGGACTCTGACAACATTTCTCCTGGTCACCCAGAGCAGCATTCCCAGCCCCATAAAAACTACCCACTGCCCCTGAAACACGACATGACCGGGACACGCCAGTCACCCCACCTACCCGTGTCCCTGGGCAGCGGGAAGAGGACATCAAAGCCGTCGGGCAGCTCGATGGCCGTGAGGAAGCGGACGTGGCCGGTGTGCCCCTGGGACAGCCCCACCAACGTGGGGGCTGCCTTGGCCGACACGGAGAGGGTCAGCACCACGCCGGCGCTGGTCCCGATCCACAGCAAGTCCTTGCACACCAGGAGAGCCGTGATCCGCAGGCAGGCAGCCTTGTGCTGCCGGATAATGGCATCCGAGCCTGCCGAGCATCCCGACCGTCAGCACCTCATCCTGCCCGGCACGGGGCTGGGAACACCCCCAGCGCACAGGGATCCATTCCCAGGGGTGTCTGTGGCACAGGGGACATGGGGAAGGGACCCCACAACCCCTCTGGCTGGTGGTATCAGACTTGGGTGACAGGACACGTGGAATGGCTTCTCACTGGCAGAGGGCAGGGTTAGGATGGGATATTGGGAAGGAATTCCTGGCTGTGAGGGTGGGGAGGTCCTGGCACAGGGTGCCCAGAGAAACTGTGGCTGCCCCTGGATCCCTGGAAGCGCCCAAGGCCAGGCTGGACAGGGCTTGGAGCAGCCTGGGATAATGAAAGGTGTCCCTGCCCATGGCAGGGGCTGGAATTTGGTGATCTTTAAGGTCCCTCCCAACCCAAACCATTCTGGAATTCCATGATTCTGTGATTATGGAATTACCACACAGGATCATCCATTTCCCATGGGGCTGCCCTATTTCCTCGTGGGATTACACAGCCACCTAACACGAGCACAAGGACTCATATTCCCTCCCCAATCACAGGATCCTAAAGTTCCCAGCTCTGGATGCTGCAGGATATTTTCCAGGGGCAGTGGCACCCACTAGAGCCGTGTCCCGGGTGGCACTCACCGGCGAGCATCTTGTGCACCGGGGGGGTGATGTCTGCCTCGGCCAGCTGCTCGTAGGTGGTGGCGTGGTACAGCCGGACCTGGGCGCTGCCCTGCAGCGCGACCCACACGCCGCTGCCCGCGCTCACCATGCAGGTGACGCTGCGCCCGCCGTCCTGCCCCACCTGGAGCGTGTGCTGCGGGGACAGAGCCGCGGTGACACTGTGGTGACACCACTGGCACTCGTCACACCTCCCCTCCTGCCCTCCCGCCGCTGCCCACGGTACCTCCTGTGCCAGAGTGGTGGTGTTGAGGACGATGACTCTGTTTTGGCAGCCACACCACAGCTTCCCTGCCACTGCCACCATCTTGGTGATGGGGCTCCCTGGTGAGCCCAGTGACAGGGACTTGGAGTTTTGGGGGTCCCAGAAGCGGCCTGTGGGGGTGGGGAGAGTGGGGGGGGTAGTTAAAACATCCCCCAAAAATGTCCAACTTGATGCAGACAAGGGGGGGTGGTAGCTGAAGACAACTCTCTCCTCAGAGGGGACATAAAGTGATGTCACCATGGGGTTCAAATAGCAGGCAGAGACCAGGAGAAGGTTGCACACCTCCACCAAGGATGCACACCTCCACCTGCCTCTGATTTTGGTGTCTCCAGTATCCCTCCGGGGATGTCGCTTTCCATGGAAGCAGGGAAGCCACTGACACCCTGAGCAGCCCCAAAGCCACCCCCCAACAGCCACCACCTTGGGGCTACATTTAACCCCTCCAGTGCCTTTTGATGTCCCCAGTCTGGCCTCACCTGCTTCCCGCTGGTACACAACGAGCTCCCCGTTGGCCAACGACACAAAAACCTGGTTATCCAGGTACCTGTGGAGGCAAACCACCTTTGACATCCAGCTGCTGAGCCCTGCTCAGCCACCCCAAACCCTCTGCTATGGCTCCCCCAGAGCTGAAAACCTCCCTTCCCCACTCACAGGATGCACATGACGGCAGCAGCGTGTTGCATCTTCATGCTGTTCTTCCTGTTCCGGATGTTGTCCGACGACTGGTACACGTGGATGCTGCAGGAGGAGAGCAAAGCTCGAGGCTCACCCGGGATTGGCATCCTCCCCACACAGGAATTCCCATCCTGGGGACCTACCAGCCATCCTCGGTGCCCAGCCACATGGAGCTCTGATGGGCTTCGGGGTCGAGGCTGAGGAGGTCCTCGAGGCTGCCGCGCGTGAAGGAGCCGCGGCTGGAGCGGCGCAGGGCTCGCCCGTCCGTGGGGCTCTCGCCGTGCTGGCTCTGCCCGTAGGTGCCCGAGATGGGCATGAAGCCAGGCTCCTGCTCCTCCTCCGAGCTCGTCGTCTCCACTGCTGCCTCCTTGCAGCTCGGGATCTCTTCGTCTGTGCAGGAGGAGGAGGAGGAGGGGGGAAGGGGTCGGACCATGACCATCCAACACCCTCCAAAGCCATGGGGAAGGGGCCATGCATGATGTCAAACCCAGGGGAGGGCTCAAAACCCACCAGGAGCCCCAAAACCCACCAGGTTTTACTCAAAGCACCCCCCATCCCTGCACCAGTGTTGGGCTGATAGCCCTCAACATCTCTTTTCCCAGGCTCAAAAGCCTCCACCTGCAGATTCCTCTGAGGAATGTGAGGCAGAGAACCACAACAGGGGAGCTGCCCACAATTTTGGGGCTATAAAGTGGATTCTTCGCTAAGCAGGGGCTGGGGAGGACTCACTGCCGAAGCTGGAGGAGATGGTGGAGTGGCTGGCTTGGCTCTGCAGCGTCCCAGAGGGACTGGGTGAGGACTCATCATCCGTGTCATCGCTGTCAAAGGGCACCAGCTCCCTGTTGCCGCCGTCCACCGGCTCCGAGAGCTCCAGCGACGAGCCCGAGATGGAGATGTGCAGGCAGGGCTGCGGCGCTGCATCCTCCTGCTGTGCCGGGCCCAGCTCCGCCGAGGGGCTGCCCAGCGGCTCCGCGCGCTCCCTGCCGCCACCGGGGAGGGAGAGAAGCAGCTCCAGCATCGCCCGGCGCCCGCCGGCTGCGCGGGGCCGGGGAATGCCCTACCTATAGGTGCGCTTGAGGCCGGGCACGGAGGCGATGCAGAGGATCCTGGCGGAGCAGACGGCGATGCACGCCTCCACCGTGGGCTCCCTGCGGATGCTCAGCAGGCAAACCTGCCCCACGTAGCCGTCGCTGTTGCACACCCAAACCTCGTGCGAGCTCTCCGGGCTGCCGTGGCTGGGAGAAGCGCAGGAGAACTGCGAGGGAGCAGAAGATTGGGTTGTTCAGGAGTGATGCAGGAGCTGGCAGTATCTGGCAACGGCCCACCAGGATGGGGAGAACCTGTGGGATGCTTGAGCCCAGCCTCTGAGTACCTGCATCCCACTCCGTGTCTTCATGATGGGAATGGCTTTGAGGAACTCTGGGTCCAGGCAGTTCTTGCTGGAAGCTGGGAAAATCAAGTTGGAGGGTGAAGAAGTGATGGAGGAAAGGAGTCTACCAAAGCGGGGTGGGGGGGATGCCAAGCCCACCGCCAAGTCCACCTCCCTCATCCCTGCTTTACCCAGCTTTTTCTTGGCATCCTCGAAGGCTTGCTCGAAGCCGAGTCGGGCGTCGGGGTTGGGGAACTCGAAGATGAAGGACTCTGTGCCATCGGCTTTGGTGGTGCTGAGCTCCACCTTGTTGGGGGGGAAGGCCATGCTGAAGGACAGGGATTGCTTCTCCGACAGCTCCCGGTGGATGGCAGCCATCAGGTCCTTGATCACGTCATCCAGGCCCTGGGGACAGGGACAATGCTTTGGTTCCCAGAGATGGGCCACCACCAGCCACACGCTTGATAACCCCCTGTCCATTCTGGGGCATCCTTCAGTTGCTGCCCCAACCCCTTTTGTGGCTTTAGGGCTGGACACTCATGGCCACCAGCCCTTCCACAGGCTCTCCCCTCATGCTGAGGACATCCTGGCTGGTCCCACTGGGAACGTATCCAACCAGGGGACGGCTCCAGGGCCGCCATCCCCATACCTGGTGGGGGAAGCTGAGGGTCTCTGACAGTTTGCTGACTTGCCCCAGTGTGTTGAGGTCTTCATCCAGGCGGCTGATGCTTTTCTGGATGCTCTCCCTGTTGGTGGCTTGTGAGGCACCTGTGTGGGGACACGTGCACGACATTAACCCCTCCCTGGCACCATCAGCTTGAGAGAGTGACAGGTTTTGGGGTGGGGTGGGACACTCCAGCGGGCAGTGACAGACCTTTGACGATGTCCACGTCCTCCAGGGGCAGCTTCCAGAGCAGTTTGTACTTGCTGGCAGTGTCGATCACGCTGGCCGCCGTGTACCTGGGAGGTTGGGGGGGATGGCCGAGCTGCACCCACACCCACAGCCCCTTACAGCAAGGCCAGCTGGCAGGGACACCCAGGGATGTCCCCAAGCCTGGTGGTACTCACAGGCTCATGGAGCTGCGGCGGAGCGAGCCTGACTTGCGCTTCAGCGTGGTGCACACCAGCAGGTCCGTGAAGAGGAAGAAGGAGCGATCCTTCTTCCCGCCCACCGCCTTCTGTGGAGCAGTGCGAGACACCAAAGGGTTAATGACCACCCCTCCCTCTGTGCCAGTGCTGGGAGAGAGCTCTGCCTCAGTTTCCCCACGTGCTGCCTTGCCCTTCCATCTGTCTGTTCTCTCCATCTGTCCATCTACCCACCCATCCATCCATCCATCCATCCATCTGTAGTCTCCCATGGGCACACAGGTATCCCATGACCTGCAATCACAGCTTCCCACTGCCCCATCCAGCATGTGGTCCCATGGCCCCATGGACCTTGCCCTTACCACTTCCACGACCATCTCCTGGCGCAGGAACCTGCGGAGCGGAGCCTGGAGCTGTGGGGACAAGGAGATTCGTGGGTGGGAGGCCATGGCAGGGATGTGGGTGGGCTTCATCCCTGCCCCTGCATCCCCCAGCTCAGAACTGGGACTCCCAAACCCCCAGGAGCCCACCAAGGTAAAGAGATAATGGGGAAAGCAGGACCTGGAGGAGAAAACAAGTGACCTAGCCTGGGGAGGACCAGAAAGAGCAGAAACAAGGACATTTAGTGGAGAAGGAAAGACAGGCCCCATCTAAGGCCCCCATACATACGTCCTCCATCCCTTCGATGTGGGACTCGATCTCCTGCACAATCCGGGCGTTCCTCTCCACCTCCTCCGCGCTCTTCATGCCCTTGTTGATCCTCTCGGCCACTTGCTTGATGTTGCGCTGGGCGTCGATGAGGAACGGGTGGTCGGGGTGGTCCTCTGGCGTGTGCTTCAGCAGGTCCTGCAGCGGGGACAGAGCCGGGGTGTCACCTCTGGCAAAGCCCTGAAAGCTGCGGCTGTGTGGAGGTGAGGAGGAGCAGTGGCCTCCCCCGTTCCCAGCGTGGCACTGCCACCCCAGTGTCACCCACCTTCACCAGCAGCTCGTATCGTGGGATCCTCTGCACCGGCTTGATCATCAGGTCGGACAGGGCCTGCTTCTCCTTGTTCTCCCGCATGCTTTGCTGCAAAACACCAGAAAGGGACAGGGATGAGCCCTGAGGTGGGACATGGCAGGGACACTGCAGGGACACAGCCTCCCACCGACCCAGGATCACCCATTTTGGTTTGCAGTGACTTCCTTCCACGCCATCTGGAGTGATTCTGGTTCATCCCAACTGACCCTCTTTGCAATAAAACCAAGAAGGTGGGGTGAAAATTCCCAGTCTAGCAATAAATTTACTCCCACTAACTCCCATCCTGCCTGGCTCTAGATCTTGGCCAGGATCTATGGAAAGGGGATCCAGGACCCACCTCCAGGAACTTCATGAAAGCTGGCCGGGCTTCCTTGGCGATCCTGACGGCATCCTTGGCGTTGAGGAAGTTATCGATGTAGGCAGAGTAGATGTTCACCAGCACGTCCTTGGAGAACTGGGGGGCAAAAAGGGGGCTGGATCCAGCATGGACATACTGGGAGAGCCTGGAAGAAGCTGCCCCAAGGGTTAACTCTGGCTCTGGGCCGGCACAGGGAGGGCTCACCCGTTGTCCGCCCACCTCGATTTTTCAGCCCTGACGTTTGCGCTCCCGAGGCAGAAATGCGGAGCTGCAGAGCTGGCCAGGAGCAGCAGCTCCCACCCTTATGCTAAGCAGACAGCAGGCCTGGAGATCGTCTCCTGTTCTCCATCCCAGGCCTGCTTGGGCCCATCCTTTCATCACTCCCCTGCCTCCTGCTCCCAAACCTCTGCTCTGGGGCTCTGCCCAGGAGTGGCACACGCACATTCGGGGGGAATCACCCCACCAGGACATACCGACTGCACCAGGAGGTCGCCCACTTTCTGCTTCTCGTGCCAGTTCTGCACACAGTCATGGATCTGCTCCAGGAACTGCTCGTGGTGCTCCAGCAGCTCGGGGATCTGGTCGAAGATCTCGTCCACCAGCGAAGGGTCACACAGCAGGGAGTTCTCTGGCTGCTTCAGTGGCTTCATGTAACCCTGTGGACAAGAAAAGCCACCGTGGTCCATCGAGGTTTCTTCTCCCACCCCACCCTGCAGGGATCTCTCAGCCCATGTAAATGCAGGGATGGATGGATGGCATCCTGCAGCAGGGGGTTCCTCCAGTGGACGTTGGGTTGTGGGACACACCAGCAGGACCAGACAGGCTTTGCAGCTCAGCCTCCCTGGGTCCCATTGCACCCCACAAATCCCCATGGCTCTGGGGAGGGTGACAGAGCTTGACATGGCTTGGTGGCATGTTCCTTCCTGCACAAGGAACCCCCACAGCACGGGATCCTCTGTGCCATGGCCTTGAGAGCCTCCAAATCTTTGCTGTCATGAGCTTTCATCACCTCCATCTGCCTGACCTAGCTGGGAAATCATGGCAACACGACCCCAGGAGCCAAATGTCAGTGTCTTCCTGGTGGGGGTTTGGGACCAGGAGGGGCTGCAGCTGGCAGGATGCATCCACTGGATCATGCCCTGGACCACCACACAATGGCCAATGAGCAATACTGAGGGCCAACAACACCTCAGCAAGGCTGGCTGGATGGCTCTGCTATGAAACCTCTGCCCTCCCTCCAGAGCTGCAGAGTGGAGCAGTGCTGGTGGCCTTCAGGATGTTGGGAGGACCATGGAGCAGAGCAATGAGGACAGAACCCATCTCAAGCAGCTTTGGAGATCTCCAACCAAGCTGGTGAAGGAGGAGTCACTCCCCAAGGATCAGGCTCCTCAAGCTGATGCCAGATACCTCATGGAAACCCAAGCCAGAAGGAACAAATCCTTCCTGAGGCTCCTAAGCCCCTTCACCTGCCCTGCTGTGGCCAGCACATCCTGCAGGAGTTGGGATGGACTGTGCCATGCATCCCATGCTTCCCGCACCGGGAAGAAGAGCACAGAGACAGCCCTGGCTGCAGCACACAGGCCTTGTCCATGCACCATCTGGCTTGGCTGGAAGATGGTGCTCCAAGGTGCTCCTTGTCCCTGGTGGCCACCATGCTACGTGCCACCAAGCCATGTCAAGGATCCCAGCACCTCATCCCAGCAGAGGCAGGGAGCTGGGGACACCTGGAGCCCTGTGATCCTTGCCAGAAGGGCAGGTCCCCCCGGTGGCACCGTGTCAGGACATGTCCCATGGACAGGAGCTCAGGCATTACCACCCTGGGCTCCCACCCGTGTCTCACTGGTTTCTCCAGTGGCAAATTGGACAGTCCCAGCAGAGCTGTCCTCTCCAACCAGCCTGGTGTGCCACCCCAGAGAATGGCACAGACCATGGCACAGACTCTCTCCAAGACCAGCAGGGATGCCACTCAACCCTAAATCCTGTACAGCTCCTCGTCAAATCAGCCCCAGCGGGTCCTTCCCTCCTGCAGCACATCTGTGTCCACCATGGGGGCATCCTTGAAGGAGGATTTATGGGAAGAGCCCACGGGAGTGCTGGGATGGTGTGCCCCATGCCCTCATGGTCATGTCACACATGTCCTACAGGCACTGCTTCTGCAGAGCTCTGAGGTTTTGGTGTTTCCCACAGCAGGGATGTGGTTGGACAACCCACACCTTGGCCAGGTGAGGTCTCCAGGGCGTTGCCCACCATTAACCTGCTGAAACACCTTCATTAACATCTGAAACGTGGGGTGGACCCTCCGGCCAGGCTGCTCCAGGGGGGTTGGAACCAGCTCAGCAAAAAAAAAAGCCTGAGAAAAACCTTTGGCCCAGGTGACGATCCGAGCAGGAAACGGGAGCACATGGGAACAGGGGATCTCAGGGGTTCTCCATCATGGCAGGGCCACCAGCAGCAGCCCAGGACATGGGGTGCAACGTAAGGAAGAGCTTTTGGAAGGCAAGCATGGGAAGAGACCTGGGGACACAATACCTGCCAGGTGACAAGGCAGTGGGAATGCTACAGGCTCGCTTCGGGGATGGAGGTAACTCCCACACCCCATTCCTGACACGGCTGTCACAGTGCTCCCACTTCTGCTCCTGCCGTCCCCAACATCCCCCTGCCACCCCAACCCACCCCTGTGCCACACGGGTCCTGGCACAGCACCCACAGCCAGGGGTCCGGCTCGGGGTGACCACGCCGACCCCACACCATGGTTTGGGGCGTCACGCCCCGGCCGTGCCACCTTACCTGCATCAAGGTGCGCAGGGACTCCACGTAGGACTGCTCGGTGTCCAGCAGTGTCATGATGACGTGTTTCCTCATGTCCTGCCCGGGGGGAAAGACACACGAGTGTTTCGGGGTGCCCCGGGGCGGGGCGGCTGCGTGCCGGGGCTCGGGGCCGGCACCGGGGCTGGCTGGGGAGGCTGAGCACCGGAGGAGCCCGGCTGGCGTCCAGCTCCCCTGCGCTCCCTCTCCACCCCGATGGAGGAATCCGGGAGGATTAGGAAGTACATGACACCGAGCGCACAGACGCCTGGTTTCCTCCGCGGCCGCGTCAGGAGCCCGCCCTGGAGCTCACAGCCCTACATGGGTCGGTCCCGGAGCCCTCTGGCTCTCCAGCGGCTCCGCTCCGAGCGGGAATTTGCCTCCCGCCCAGCACCCCGGGCACCCTGGGGCTGGGCTGTGGCCCCACAGGAGGCGGATTAATGGGGTGGTGGTGTGGGATGGTCCGCCGGCCTTGGGAAGCGGATGGGTTGGGGTCTTCTTGGCTGAGGGGCTCAGGGACACCCCTTGTGTGCACCCCCTGCAGCTCAGCCTGGGGGCACAGTGCTCCAGAGCCCAGGGTGTGAGACACCCCAAAATTTTGGGTGTGAGATGTTCCAAAGGCTCTGAGTGCAAGGACACCCCAAGAGATTTGGGTGCAAGATGCTCCAAGGGCCCTGAGCCTCGGAAGCTTTGGGTGCAGAAATGCTCCAGAAGTGCAGAGGAACCCCAGAAGTTTTGTGTTTGGATACACTCCACAGACCCTGGGTGCAGAGGAATTCCAAAAGTTGTGCATGTCAAGGTGCTCTGAGACACTCTGGGTGCAAAGATATCCCAAAAGCTTTTGGTGCAGAGATGCTCCAAACGCCCTGAGTGCACAGATGTAAAACCCCGAAAGTTTCGCATGTGTAGAATCTCCAGAGACCCTGGATGTGAGAAACCCCAAATGTCCTCAGTCTTGTGGGACTGTCCCTGTTCCCTGGACACATGGGGCTGTGTCCTCCCCAGTGGGGACACGTGAGCTGTGAAGCTGCTCTGCAGCCACAGGAAGAAATTTGAGCCCAGCCATCCTGACCATGGATAGAGGCCACCATGTCCCTGGTGGTCTCCAGGGAGCAATGGGGAGGGATCCTGGCCAGATCCTGTTCAGTGCTCCAGGACAGAGCTGTGCCTCAGTTTCCCTGCTCCCCACCAGGCTGACGATGGAGCCAAGCATGGAGGAAACTGTCGTCTAAAGCCAAATACTGGTGACAGGTCCAAGTCTCTCCAGGGAATCAGGAAACCATGGTGATATTGAAGTCCTCAGGGACACCAGCTGAGACCTCCCCACTTGGTTAGAAGGTTTATAAACGCTCTTACTGCCAGATTAATTTGTTGTAATTATGAGCTGAAGTGCACTCACTTGAGGATGGAGCTTAGGAGTACCTGACCCTTCACCCCGCCTCAGTTTCCCCAATCCTTGCCCAGCCTGCAGTTCCCTGCTGCTCCCATTTTTCTCTGGAGCCATCCCAGCTCAGGACCAGAGCAAAGGATCAGATCCAGGGGCTGAGCAGGCTCAGCACCACACGCAGCACCAGCAGCTGGGGATTTGCAGCAGTGGGGAGACGCAGGATGAGGTCCAACTGTTGGCAAGGGGATTTTTTCCACCGTTACAGCACCAGTATTATCCCAGCGGGGGAAAATTCCCACTGGGATGAGCAGGAGCTGGGGGTAAGGCACCATCCCAGCAGGGTCCGTGGGCAAGGGCGGAATGCGCCCCACTGCCTTCCTTATCCCAGCAAAGCCTCACCCCTGGGGGGCTGACGATGCTTCAGTCTCCATCTGCTCCCCCTGGACACCCCCGCCTCACCCCGGCCTCATCCTGCCTCCCCCGAGGTGCTCAGCACCCTGGGGATCAGCCCCTGCCGCGGTGGCAATCGCGGTATTTCCCACCCGCCGCCGCCTCCGCGGTGTAAATCGGCACCGGGGGGAAGGCGGCAGCGATCCTCCATCCCCCCATCACCCTCTCCGGGCGGGAGCATCCCCCCTCCCCGCAGCCCGGAGAATCCCGGGGGTGTCGCGCTGAGGATGAGGATGGAGGCACCGTTGCCACGGCAATCGCGGTCCAGACCCCACAGGTGCCGGGCTCGGCACACGTGCCCAAACGTGACGCATCCCCGCGCCCCCGCCTCGCCCCCGCATCCCCCCCGCCCCGTCCCCGGGACCCCTCCGGCCATCACCTCGCTGCCACCGCGGCTGCCGCAGCCCTTGTCCGGCAGCTCCTCGGCCGCGCCGCTGAGCCCGGAGGTGGCGAAGGCCGCGTCGATGCCGTCCCCGATGTCTCGCATGTCCTCCAGCGCGATGGTGAACTGCGCCAGAGTCCTCACCATCTGCAGCATGCGGGTCCCGGGGGTCGGTCCGTCCCACGCGGCCCAAGGAATCGCACCGAAAATCCCCTCTCTATCTCTCTGGCTCTATCTCTCCCCAGGTGTCCGCCCGAGCCGGAACGCTGCGCCGGGATGCGGCGGGGAGGGGAATAAAAGCGAGGCGCTATTTATATCGCCGGGGTTCGGTGTGGATGGTGAACTACGGGGATGTATAAAAAGCGAGGCTGCGCCTGCGTCCGTGGCGACGCGAGGGTCTCCGGCCCCCGGAGCTGCCCAGGCACGGGTGGAGCGGCGGTGGGAGCGGGGAGGCAGAGCCGAGCCCACACAGACACGCGCGGATGCGGGCACGGCCGGATCCTGCCGAGGGATGCTGCTGGAAAGGCTTTGCCCGGGGAGGATGCTGGGGGTGGGGTGGGGGGGAGCTGATGCTCGCTTGGGGCGTGTGATTTTTGGGGAGGGGGGATGCAGGGATGGCGTCGGGGTGCTCAGCATCCCTCTAGGGGCTCCATCCCTGTCAGTGTCCCCCCTCGCTGAGCTTGCAGACGGGGAAACTGAGGCGCACACAGCCCCCTTTCCCCCACGGCATCATCACCTCAGCACCCACATCCCTGCTGGCCGGGTGATGCATCCTGCCCAGATCTGTTTGCAACGCTCCCCTCCTGCTTCGTTAATTAAATCTAATTAGCCGCTCACCCCGTTTCCACAGCAACGGCGTGCAGCAGGGCTGCATCCTCCCATTGCAGCCAGTAAATTTCCTCTTGGAAATGAGGATGATGAGCATCCCACCCCGGGAAGGGCGCGTGGCAGAGCACGGAGCACTCGGGGCATGTAATGAGAGCTGCGGCAGCTGTCAATGCACTCGGACATTGGCATCGGGGAAGAGGGACAGCTAATTGCAACCAGGTAACGAGGCTGTTTGCAAGGCAGCAGCTCCTGCTCCTGCAGCTGCAGTGCCCTGGTCATCCAGCTGTTGGAAAGCTGAGTGGTTTGGCTTGCAATCCCAGATCCGTTTGGGTCGTGGTCCTGAGCTCTTCTGGGATCCAATCCCAGCCCCATTTCTGTTGTAATCTTTAGGCTGCCATCCTGGACCCATTTGTGTTGCAAGCTTGGATCCATCTGCATTGCAATCCCAGAGCCATCTGGATTGAAATCCCAGACTGTTCTGGGTTCCAATCCCAGATCCATTTTGGTGGTAATCCCAGATGCACTTGGGCTGCAATCCCAAACCCATCTCAGCTGCAATCCTGGGCATATCCACATTGCAATTCAGGATCCATCAAGGATACAGTTCTGGGCTCTTCACATTTCTGTTGCAATCCCAAACCCATTTCTGTGCAATCCCTGCTTTATTTGGGTTCCAATCCCAGAATGAACTGGGTTGCAAATCTGGGTCCATTTGGATTCCAATCCCAGACCCTTCTGCTTGCAATCTTGGGTCCATTTGGTTTGTAATCTCAAACCCACGTGGTTTGCAATCCCAGATCCACCTGGACTGCTAATCCAGGCCCAACTGGGCTGCAACACTCTGGGCTGCAATCCCAGACCCACTTGGTTTGCAATCCTGGGCCCATCTGTGTTGGAATCCTGAGCCCATTTGGGCTCCAATCCCAGACCCATCTGGCTGTAATCCCAAACCCATTCCTGTTGCAATTCCAGATCCATTTGGGTTGCAACCACAGACCCACCAGGGGTTCAAACCTGGGTCGCTTTGCAATCCCCAATCCATCTGGGTTGCAATCCCAGTTCCCCACTGGGAATTGCAATTCCTCTTGCATTCCCAACCCCATTCCTGTTGCAATCTCAGACTCAACAGGGAAGCAAACCTGGGTCCATCTGCATTGCAATGCCAGATCCATTTGGGCTGCAATCCTGGAACCATTCCTGTTGGAATCCTGGACCCACCTGGGTCACAGTTTTGGTCACAGTTGCAGTCCAAATCAAAAACTGTGATTTGGACTGCAACTCCAAATCCATCTGGGTTGCAGTCCCAGCCCCATTCCTCTTGCAATCCCCAGACCCGACTGGGATGCAAACCTTGGTCCAACCGCACTGCAATCCCAGGTTCACTTTGGCTGCAATCACTGATCCCTCTGGGTTGCACCCCAACCCTATTCCTGCTGCAATCCCAGCCCCACCAGGGATTCAAACCTGGGTCCAACCGCATTGCAAACCCTAATCCGTTTGGTTTGGAATCCAATTCCCCTAGCGATCCCATTTCCATTCCCCTAGCCATCCTAACCCCATTCCTGTTGTAGTCCCTGTCCTGCTTCAGCCCCAGCTCCACTCCCATGGGACCTCCTGTCCCTGGGGCTAGCAGGGGGATCCCTCCATCCCAGGAAGGCCCTTCCCATTCCCTGAACACCACCCTTGGATCAATCCCTTCATCCAGCCCAGCATCTCCCCACCGGAGCACCGCCAGGAGGCTCCCTGGTGTCTGCAGGAGAGGCTGAGCTTTCCTGCCGTGGGTTTGGATCCCTCGGGATGTGACACGGGAGGAAGGACAGCCAGAGAAGGGTTAAGCCAGCCCTGCCTGGCACAGGGAGGAAGGAGCCAGGCTGAACCCCGCCGTGCTTTCGGGGCCCCATGGGGGTCACCTCTCTGTCACCCAGGGGAGCAAGCTGCGGCCAGCCCAGCCCGGACCCCCCTGCGAGCGGCCCGCGGCCCACAGGAAATTCCTGGGAGTGTTTGGCCACTCTGACAGCGCTGCCTATTTTTAGGGCTGTCTATAATATGAGCTGGTTATTTTTAGCAGCGCGGCTCTTTGTAAACACCTTTAGATTTCCTCTCGGACCAGCCCCTGGTGGGTTTTTTTTACCACCCTGGGTGTTTTCTCCCCCAAAACCCCAAACCCTCCTGGGAAAAGCATGGCAGTCCCTTGGGATGGAGCCAAGGGGCTCATCCCCCATCCCAAAGGTTTGTGCCAGTGTGGCAAAATGCTCCTGGAAACCCAAAGAGAGAGTGAACTCGGCACTGGGGTGATTCTGCAGCACCCCAAACCTGGGGTGGGGGGCCAAGGAAAGGGCTTTTCCCCCAGCATTTCCCTCTGACATTGGAAATACAACCCTGAAGAAGGATGGGAACTCTCCCATCTTGATTTATTTTTTAATCAGGCTCAGGGTGCAATCCCATCATTTTGCTTTTTTCTGCCCAGGAATATCGATGCAGGAGGAGCTTGAGCATCCCCAGGGATTTTCAAGCATCCTAAAATATTTGGAAAAGGCTGTGGCATATTGTGTCCTGCCTCCACCCCCACAAACAAAGAGCCATCAATGGAGGAAAGTCCTAAAACATCCATTTTTTAAACAAACAAAGGCCAAAGGGAGAGTAGGAATGTACATTCCATGAGGAATCACAGCCGTCACACAACTTCTGGCCCTCGAGCCCCGGCTGAGGCCATGCACACATCAGTGCACAGAATGATGATGCTTTCAGCCACTCTGAGGACTCCCCCCAAATTCTGGGAGCTTGGCTGGAGTGGGAGGGTGTTCCTCGTGCTGTCACCACCCGGCTGGGATGCAAAAATCACATCCCATGGGAAGGAGGATCTCCGTGTCCCAGAGATCATCCCAAAGTTGCCTTCCCACACCCACAGCGCTCGGAGTTTCCCTCTTTCACCAGAGCAGTGAGTTGTGCCAGGGCTCAGCCAGATTCCAAGTGACTTGCAGCAGGGATTTTGCCTTTTTTGAGGCAAAAATGCCCGGATTTAGGGGGGAAAACAGAGTGGTTTGGACCACTCTGGGAGTGGGATTTGCTGCTCAGGGCCTTCCTGCAGCTGCTGAAGGAGGAGCTAACCCTGCCTCAGGCAAAATTATTCCCACCCCTCCAAAACACGCCAAAATTTTAGGAGTAAATAAATACAAGTTGTTTCCCCCTCAATACAGCTCGTCCTGCTGCCAGCTCCCGATGGGAGATCCTCTAGGGTGTCACAGTGGGGTTGTGCTAGGAGCTACCTGAATCTTGGCACCTCCCTGAAACCAGCATTCCCAGGGTGAAAGAATCAGGAATTTCTGCACCTTTTCTTTCCCTGCATGCTTGTTCCCAGGGTAGATCCCACTAGAGGGAGCTGGGACATAGTGGGAGCCACTGGTTCACGGGGACAGTGCACGGTGAATTCCCAAGTTTAACAATTTTAACACATCCGCAGCTCTATTTCTACCAAAACCCTGGGAAAAAAAAGGCTTGGAAATAAACTGGACCTGTTTCCATCCATCCCAACGCAATCAGCAAACACCTCTGCAACAAACAGCATCATCCTGGCACGTAAAAATTCCTCATGCAGCCAGAAAAGCCCCTGGCTGGCACCATCTTCCTAAACAGGATGATGCTGTTCCATCCAATCCCATATTTCCTCAATCACTCAGCCTCTGGCAGGAAATCACTTGGGGGAGAAATCACATTCAGCCCTCTTGGGATGTATTAAAGCAAGAGGTTTGATTCGGTTTTGTTGGGATTTCAAACCCAACCAGCCTTTCCCCTGGGTAAGTGATTCTCCTCCCTGTGTCCCACATGTGCCACACGGATGGGGATGGCAGCCACCAAAGAGAGGATCAGCCACTGCCATGCCTGGGTGCCAATCACCTCCATTCCATGGTAGTAGCCAATTTTTGGGGCATGTCAGCCCATCCCTGGGTGCCAATCTCCTCCATCCCTGGGCATCAGTCGCTGCCATCCCTGGGTACCAACCACTGCCACCCCTGAGCGCAAGTCACCTCCTTGTCCAGGTGTGTCACCTCATCCCTGGCTGCCAATCCCTCTCTCCCTGCTACCAGCCTCTCATCTCTGAATGCCAGCTCATCCCTGGGACCACCAGGTCCTGGGGGAGCTGCTCCCATGGGAACAGGAGGAGCTGTGGCAGAAGAGGAGCTGTGCCAGAGCCTGCATCCGGGGCTTCATTCGCTCCCTGCCCAGCCTCTCCCTGCTCTCCCACGGGTAAGGAAAGTCCCAGCAGCTCTCCAAAGAGTAACTTCTTGAAAGGAAATAAGAGCATAAATCAGCAGCTCTGATTCAGCCCTGCTTCGGTTACTAATAATATTCCCGTGTTTATTCGCAAGCCCGGGGCTGGAGATGTTTGCTTTTCCCTCGGCCGTGGTTTTTCCCAGGCTCCCAGCTCACAGAGGAGCATTGATTTGGTCAGGGATGCTCCCATGGAGAAACCCGGCAGCTCCACTGCTCCCCGGGATGGGGAGGAAGAGAAGGATGAGGAGGAGGAGGAGGAGGAGGAGGAGGAGGAGCAGGGCAGCTTCAGCCCCAATGCACGGGAATTCAGTTGCTTTCCCTTCTTGGACTTCTCGGCCGCGGTGATTCATCCCGGGAGGACACGGCCTGGCTGCAATTCTGCTTTTAAAGTGTGAGAAAAAAAGGGGAATAAAAAATAAAGGAGTCGGGGCAATTTTTCCGGGGCAGGGTGGGAGGATGCTGGGCATCCCGGTGCTGTCCTGGGGAGCAGCAGCACTGGGAGCACTGCCTGTGGGATGGGGAGTGGGGAGGTGATAGGACACTCATTTCCCAAAGCAACGAAAATTCCTCCTCTAAACGCACCGTGGGACTTTCCCTGTGGGGTTTTCACTTGAAATCGGGGTTTGCACCACCAGCACTGGGGTGAGGGGTTCCCCCCTCCGCCAGAATTCCAGGCTCAGGGTTGTGCTGGTGCATCTCGTACATCCTCCCTGCACTGCTGGCAGCATCCAGAGGATCCCCCTCACTCCATGATCCCCTTCCCACCCGACAGGAGATGCTCACCCCAATCTAACCCTCCCCGACTACCATCCATCCCCTGGCACGTTTGCAGAGCCCTTTCCAAACCAGTGGTCCAGGACAGAGCTGGGGGCTTGCTGGGCCTCGTTTGCTGCCAGCCTTTGCCGAGCCCTGGAGCAACTTTCACCAAATATGGAAGGTTTTTTTTGCCTCCGGTTTTCGGCACGCAGGCCACGGCCCAAGAGCGCAGCTTTCCAGATGCTGAGGTCAGCCCGGCTCTCCTTCCCTCCCCCTGCTCCTTCCCTGCCGCCTCCCAGTGGGCTTGGCCCTGCATCCACCGGGACAGGAGCAATTCCACCCCCTGGCTCACTGGAATCCCTGGATCCCCCACCGGCATCCTCTGCTGTTGGCACAAACCTCACCCTGCATCCCACAGCACCCCAAAGCAATGGTTCTTGGGATTTGGGGGAGCAAGGCAGCCAGGGAGAAGGTGCCTGATGCTGGCACTCCCTGACACTGCTGCTGGATGCCAGCCTGGCATGCAGGGAGTGATGGACACCAGGAGGTGTTTGGCACCCAGGAGCTGATGGGGATCCAGGTCTCCATGTGGAGACAGAATTCCAAGCACACCTGAAGCCAAGAGGTATCCAGGAGTCAAAGGGCATCCCAGAGACGATGGATGCTCAGGAGCTGATGGTTGCTCAGCAGCCAATGGGGACTCCCTGGGTGCCCAGGAGCTGATGGATGCCTGGGATCCCAAAGAGACTCTGGGCACCTGGGAATCCACAAGTGCACAGGAGCTGAAGGACACCCAGGAGTCAACACTCACAAGCTTATGGGCATCCTGAGTCCATGGGCACCCAGGAACTGACGGATGGCCAGCATCCAATAGCTACCCAGAAGCCAATGGGGACACCCAGAGCAGATGGGAATGCAGGAGCTGATGGATTCCTAGGATCCAACAGGTGTCACAAGTTCATGGACACTCACAAATCCACAAGTAATCACAAGCCCCCAGGAGCTGATGGACCCTCAGGAGTCAGCCAGTACCAGGAGTCCATGGGCACCTAGAAATGTCACCCAGCAGCTGGCAGACAGCCAGGAGCTGACAGATGGATTCTTAGGATCAGAGTCTGTGGGCACCCACAAATCCATGAGCACCCAGGAGCTGAGGGAGGAGGTAGGAGCCCTGGCCATCCCATTCCATGCCCCTGCCAGGACTGCTCCTGTCCCTCCTGCCTGGATCCATGTCCTTGGCAGCAGCTGAGGTGCAACCACCAGCCTTTGCCCCCATCTGTGCCCCACAGACTCCCAGTTTCCGTGGGTCTCCTCACCCGGCTGCAAGCGGGACAGCAGGGATCTGGGGAGGGGGGGGAACCACAGAGCTCGCCAGGAACGCCCACAGCCCACGTCACATCACAGCCAAGGCGAGAGGTGACAGCTTCCCTGCCCTGTCATTGTCACGGCGGCACCCCGGGGTGGGGGGCAGGGGGTGGAACGGGGGGGTTCAGCATCCACTGACCTGCGCCAGGTTCGGACGATGGAGGGATGAGTTCCCTCTCCGCTCACCGGGGCTCTCAGCCATCTACATCCCATCTCACCGGGGTTTTGGGCAACCCAAAAAAAACCAAAAGGACCAGACCCGATCCCCTACTGCTAGCGACGGTGTTTCTGCCGAGGGGTCAGGATGAAACTCTTCCAAAAAAAAAAAAAAAAAGCAAGAAGAAGGATGCCAAATCAGGGCAGGCCGACGAGTCTGCTGCTACTCCAGCTAAAAAAAGCAGGAAACCATATCCCAGGCTCGGAGATGCCAATCTTCCCATGCAAACAACTCCCTTTTTGTTTTTTTTGGAGAGTATCGGAGGGCTCGGGAACAGGCAGTCACAAATAGCAACTCCACGGCACCACCAAGGAAACCTTCTCCAGCCCCAGGAACCATGCAGGGATGCTGGTGGCCCCAGCAGGGTGGTGGCTTCTCCAGAGGGAGCCTGGTGGTGGCCATCCCCTGGTCAGGTTGGTGACTCCTGCAGGGGGGACCTGGCTGTCCCCTCACTGGGATGGTGACCCTTCCACAGGAAACCTGGTGGTGGATCTACCACAAGCGTTCTTTTCCCAGCACATCCACGCAGAGATGTCCTAGTGGGGCTCACTGGTGTCCTGGATGTCACTACTGGGGTGGAAGGTGGTGGTGGCCATCCCCAAGACAGGACATGCTGGGGGTCTCTGGGACAACGCAGGACATGGGGGGTCACACAAGCCCAACATTTCTTCCATGAACCTTTCCATCGCTCAGATTAAAGGGATTCAACTTCAAACGCCCTACACAAGGTACAGGGGAGCACAGGCTGGGGGACAGCCCCAGCTGCACCCAGGAATGGTGGCCATGAGGGCAGGAACCAGGCAGACTGGGAGCAGCCTCCTGTCCCCCGGAAGCTGAGCAGCTCCAATGGGAATTCGCACAAAGAGTGAGTTACTGGAATATTTTTACCCAGATGCTGATTTTCATTCTCCCTCCCATTGGCCGGGCCGCAGTTCCCAAAGAACCAAAAGCAAACACACTATTTTTAGAGAAGAGTTCATTTACTGGAGCCATTCCCTTTGAAATTCCTCACTCATCCTCTCCATGGAAACCAAGGGAGTCCGGAGAAACAGCCCCACCGGGACCAACCATCAGAGCTTTAAAAAGAGCCACGTTGAGGGAGAGGGGGTGGAAGAGGCTGATTTTCCTCCACTGGACACATCCTGGCCTGGGGGAACCATGGTGGAAATGGCAACATTTTTGTTTTAGTGGGCTCTGTCTGTGGAAGCTGGACTTGGTGCCTTCAGGAGGAGACATCCTGGAAGATGGACTATGCTCTCTTGGAAAATCATGCCTGGATAGCATGTGGGGACTGTTTGTGTGGGATGGGTGGTGGGAATGGGTGGAGGGGGATGGCTGGATGGGCATATGGCCATGGATGGAGGTTGATGGAGATGGGAGGACAAGGATGGAGATGGATGGATGGATGGATGGATGGATGGATGGATGGATGGATGGATGGATGGGAGTCTCTTCCCCCATTTTCCAGGGCATTTCCACCAGCATTTCCATCCCAGTGCTACCTTGCTGCACCTTCCCTTCACATGAGGGCACCACCTTCTCGATCCTGGATTTAGGAGAAGTCTTGCTGCAGCTCTGGGAGTTTCCCCATGGGACCTGCCATGACCAGGTGAGGGAGCTCAGCAATGAACCCACAGCAAGGGGAGAACTCAGCACATCACCCCTCTGGACACTCCCATCACCCAGGGATCAATATCCAGGGGAAAAATCTCCCTCTTCAGAAATATCCCTGGGAAAGGCTCTACATCAGAGAATCAGGGAATCACAGAATGGTTTGGACTGGAAGGGACCTTAAGCTCATCTCATTCCAACCTTCTGCCACAGGCAGGGACACCAGGTTGCTCCAAGGCCTATCCAGTCTGGCCTTGAAGACTTCCAAGGATCCCACAGCCCTTGCAATGATGGATTGAGGCTGCAGCAACAAGCCCTGGGAAGCTTTGAGCTTCCATCCCAGCCGAATCTGGCAGGAGGTTACCTGGAGGTTACATCTCAGAGAGGCTGACCTGCTGCTTCCCTGGCAAGAGCAGATGGAAGAACAAGGCCACCTCCTCCCAGAGGCTTTGGAGGCATGTGATTTTCCATGGCAAAGCCCAGGCATCTGTGCAGGGCTGCAGGCAGGGGGCAGGCAGGCTGCCCAGAAATGCAGAGCAAGGTACACATGGGGATGTACAGCCCTGCACCTTCCCTGTGCATCCCGCTGTGGGCACTGGGAGCAGCACCTGGATCTATCCCTGCACCTCAGGATGCCCCCATCCAGGGATACAAGTGCACTACTGACCCCCTGCTCAACCCTGATGTGCAAACTGGCATGAGTGACCTCTTCATGCATTCCTGCACCTTTATGCACCCTTGCATCAGGACCAGGGAGCTCCCTGTGCATCCCTGGGAATATATCCCAGCACCAGGGATCTCCCTGTGCATCCCTGGGAATATATCCCAGCACCAGGACCCTCTCCATACCTCCCAAACACGCATCTCTGTACCAGGACCTTCTCCATACCCCCTGTGTGTGTGTCCCTGCACATCCCAACCAGCTCCAGGGATTCCCCTGCAAGCACAAGCTCCAGAATCAGCCATCTCCATGTCCACCCCAGCCCCAGGGAGCATCCCAGAGGACTGTGGGTCTCTCCAGAGGCTGGAAGCCGAGCTCCTGCCGAGCCCATTCCAGCCTCCCACCCTGGCTGGAGCTCCTGGATCCTGCCAAGAGCCTGACCTTTGGATCAGGCAGCCACGGGCCAAGGCCAGCCCCCTGTACCAGCTCAGCCCAGCACTAACCCTCTCATTCCAAGGCTGGATCCTGCCCCAAAGGATGCACATCCCACGTGGATCATCCCCTCCGGTGGAGCTCGCTGTCTAATTAATTAGAGGCTCTTAATTAAGGCAAGGGGACAAGGGACAAAGCAGCCCTGTTCAAAGTCTTGGCAGCGGGGAAGGGAAGGAGCAGGAATGGCAGAGTTAAGGGGATTTTGGCAGCAGGGGATGGAAGGGATAAAAATGGGCAGAGATAAGGGGATTTTGGCACTGGAGAAGAGCAAAAATTGGGAAGAGTTTAGGGAACTTTGGCACCGGGGAAAGAAAAGAGGCAAAAATGGGCAGAGTGAAGGGGATTTTGGCACTGGGGAAGGAAGGAATACAAAATGGGCAAAGATAAGGGATTTTGGCAGTGGGAAAAGAAAGAGAGAAAAACGGGCAGAGTGAAGGGGATTTTGGCTGGGTCACCCCCCTGGCCACAGTGATTCCAGGGTGAATCCATGCCACTGACAGGCAGCACCCCTGATCCCAGCCAACCTCTCCATGCTCCATCCATAAACCTCTCTGAAGGGCTGCCCGTGTGCCTCAGTTTCCCCTCAGACCAGCATTTTGCTGAGCACGGCGGATCCAGGGAGGCAAAACCCGGGCAAACCATTGGTGCAGGGAGAGGAAAGCCAAGATTTGCCCATTCCCACTTTTCCCCTGCTGCTGCTCTAAGTACAGATTTCCATTAACACCAAAAAACGAGACAACTCCCAGCCACGGCCTCAAACCTGCTTTCTATGGAGATTTACGGAAAAGGAACAGAGGGATAAGGAGGTCCAAAGATGACAAACTTTAGGAATACATGGCCACTGCACAGATCCAGCCTTTGAGCTGTCCCCAGAGCGAGGAGGAGCTTCTGGAGGCTCAGGGATGAGCTGGGAGGGAGGATGCTGGGGAGGAAAGGGGGTGGTTTACGCAAGCATCCCTGGGAACGTGACCCCGACATTTCCCTCCGGGATTCCCTCCATGCCTGATGGCTTTTCCGGGGTGGCTGCCCCGCCCGGGAGCAGCAGGTGGGGAAGGCAGCGGCCGGGGCGCCGGGGGCCACATTCCCACGACTCCCCTGCTCCCCAGAGGTGCTATATTTAAATCAATATTTTCCTGTTTAATCCAACTGCCGCTAAGTCAACAAACACAGCATGACGGCGAACATACCTAATTTCCCATCCCTGGACGGAGTCAGCCATGGGGGGAAGAAAGATCCATGGGGCTGTCAGCCTGCTGTCCTGCTCATACTTTAACTGGGCAGCAAATGGACCCCAAATCCATCCTAAATGCATCCTGGCTTGGTGCTAGACTGTGTGAGGCTGCACATGGCTGTAAACACACGTGCTTGCGTGTGCTGCCCATTCCAGCAGTTTTTGGGATAATGGAGGCAGGAAAAGGTCTCTATCTTGAGTTTTGGGGTTTTTTCCCCCCCACAGGGTCCACCAGAGTGGGATGTGCCCCTAACGACCCCACAGCAATTAAAAGCCTGGTGCCCATCATGGGCTCGGGGTGAAGGAGTTCCTCTGCACCCAGCATGGCTTGGATGGCTCCAGCCCCATGGAGGAAAGCTGGAAAGCGCCCAGGACAAACAGTGCTGCCCCCGAGGGAGAACAGCACGTTACCTCTCTGGCTGGGATGTGCCAGATGTGCCGCTGCCAAAGCCACCACCAAACCACGGGAGCCAGGAAAATATCCTGGGGGAATGATGCTGCAGGGATACTCGACCCCAAGAGAATATCTTGGGGGTGAGAGATTTTGGGAGGTGATATTTTGGGAGAGCATCACCCCACAAATGCCAGACCCCATTATTAATCCCTGCCCAGTACAGCCTGCTGGAGACAGACACCACCTCACCATCACCACCAGGATGTGGGATGGATGATCCCACCCTGTAAAATTCCCAAATGGCAATGACCATTTCCCCACACAGACCCCCCATCTCACAACGCTGGCCCTTTCCACTGAGTTGGGGAGGAGAAAAAATCTAAAAGTAAAAAATAAAGCTTATTTCTTCCCTGTTGGTCAGGGAACTCATAAATCCCTGTTCCCAGCCAGCCATCCCAGTGCCAAGTTATATCCGGTCCTCGGTGCTCTCACTTAGAATCAAAGCAACTCCCTTGCAGGGCTCGGTCCCCCTCCGCCCCCCCAGGCAAAGCTGGTGCCATCCGAAACAAAACATCCCAGCTCCACTATCTAATAAATCAAAAGGAGAAATAAAAATCCTGGTTTCACTTAGGATACGGCTGGAGCACAAAGAAATCCCAAGGCAGGAGAGAGATTTGGAGATACAGCTGTGGTGTTGCCCTTAAAAGGGAAAATTCACACCCTCTTCCCGAGGCCGGAGGGTTCAGGCAAGGTGAGGAGCAGCATCCTCAGGATCTGCTCCCACAGGGTGGCCCAGCCACCTGAGGTGATGCTCGGCCAAACAGGCCTCCCACTTGGTAAAAATCCACCCCAAATCATCCCAAATTCGGGATCAGACCAGGGCTGGGGGTCAGCAGAGCATCCCTGACATTGGGGCCATCAGGTACTGGCTGCAGGACACCACAGGGACCTGCCTGGGTAGGAAATATCTCTTTATAAATTATTAAAATGGACCATATATTATATAAACGAAACATATTAATTATTTAGAAATGTCACTGGGTGCACTGCCTCATCTTGGGGACCTGCCAATGTCCCCAAGGTGGCACCAGCCAAAGCTCCACGAGGTCCCTCATTAACCCATTTAAATTATAACGCTTGATGGTTTCACAGCTCTTTTCACTCCAAGATTAGAGAAGACTAAAAACTAAACCTAAATTGGTCCATCAGGCAAAAAATGCTGCCAAATTCACCCAAAATATCCCCGAAGATGTTTTATACTGTGGCCAAGAGCTCCCTGTTCTGGGCCACCAACGGTTGTTGTCTGGCAGTGGGGACAACAGGAGAAGGAGCTGGATGGGGAGCAGAAATCCCTGGAGAATATCTGGAGGGGAATGACACTGCAGGGATGATGGATTCCAAGGGAATAACCTGGGGGAATGATGCTGTGGGGATGCCAGACCCCAGGAGAACACCCTGGGGTGGATGATGCTGCAGGGCTGCTGGATCCCACGAGAATATCCTGTGAGGAGGATGCCAGACCCCAAGAGAATATCTTGGGGGAAAGATGCTGCAGGGATCTGGATTTTGGGGACATCCAGAGAAAGCCAGCCTTGCTCCATGCTGCTCTGCCCTGGCCAGCAAGGGTTACACTGCTGGGCTCAGCCCCGGGGACTTCACGCTTGGCTGCCGGTGGCTGCTGCAAGGGAATGGTCCAGCCCATCCCCTGAAATCGGCATGGCAGCAGGGGGGGAGAGCCCTGCCAGCATCATTCCTGCGCGCTCTCGGCAGATCCCCCGCGGGAACACGTATTTCTGGGCTTCTCCCAGAGCTATTAAAAGCCCCGTGGGTGCTGGCAGTGCTGTGCCGCAGCGGGAGGTGATGCTTCCAAGCCCTTCCCGGCACAAACACCCGGAGTGATGGGAACCCAAGTCCATGTTCAAACAACAGCCAAGGGGCTGGCAGTGCCAAAAACCCAACCCAGGAAACATCCCAAAGCACGCAACTGAGCTTCAGGGTGAGCAGAGCACCTTCACATCCCCCAAATGGCACGGATCCTTCCCCAGACAGGATAAAACTTCTACCTACTGATCAAATATTCACTACATGCACAAGAATATTTTTCCACTTTTTTCCCACCCACCAGCACGGCAATGCTCATGATCACAAGTGGAGGGATGGTGGTTTTTTTTGAGGGGGGAGAATGCAGATTTGCTCAATAAGAGGTATAACGTGAGGAACCCCAAGCAGAATGATTGCTTAAGCCTTCCCAGCCAAGCAAAAGGCAATTTTTGGTTCAGCATCTCAGGGATGGTCAATTTAGCAGGACGGTATATAGCATCACTGAGAGATGTTATATATAAACATAAAATAAAAAATATATATATTTATAAAACCCTCTTCCACCAAAATTTGGTGCTATTTAACCTGAAAACTGCTTCTTCCCATCCAAAAATCTCCTTTTTACCAGGGAGGTTGGTCCAACAAACTCATCCCTTGGGGACCACCGGAAAGGGCTGGGAGGGCTCTTGGCCATCGAGTAGTGCATCCGCAGATGGGAATTTGTCCACCACAAGGGACACAGGACACGCCCCCAAGGCCACCAACGCCTCGGAGGGGTCACGTCCCCCGTGAAACCAAGGTGTTTTTAGGATGGATGGGCACTTACCACCTGTGGCTTGGTCCTGGGGCCGTGTTCGTCGGGCAGCCGTGAGCACCGGGGCAGCCGGGGCGGTGGGGCAGCGGGTGGAGAGCGGGGTCCATCCCCGGGAGCGGGGGAATTGTCACCTGAGTTGAGGGCCAGCATGTACCGCTTGGTGACATCCTCCAGCGAAGGAGGCTGGAGGGTCGGGAAGGATTTTCCAGGTGAGCGGCCGGCAGCCGGCGCAGGGAGGTGGCCGTGGTGGCCGGAGGGGACGAGCGGCTCGGGGACGGTGATGGGGACGAAGGTGGCGGGCTCGCTGGTGTGGCGGACGTGCTTGGTGGCCGGGCGGCTCTTGGCGAGGACGGCGGGCGCTGGGGGCGGCTGGTTCTCCTGGTGAGCCGCGCGGTTGGAGCGCTTCTTGGAGCTGCGGCGGGCGATGCGAGGGGACAGCACGTCGGCCAGCTTGGGGTCAAAGCCGTAGCCGCGGCCAGTGCCCGGCACTGCCGGCTGCGCCGAGAGGATGGGCTCGCTGCTGGACGGGGGGATGCTGGGCTCCAGCTCGCTGATGGCCTCGCCGGGACCCTCGAAGGCTCCGGCCGCCAGCTCGCCGCGGCGGCTGGGGTCGCTCAGCGACTTCTTCTTGATGGTCTTGCCGTTGGCCTTGTCGTCGCCCAGCTTGGCCATGGCGCCGGGCTGGCTGACGATGGTGCGGATGAGGCTGCTGTAGTCGCGGGGCCCATCGCTGCCCAGGGACAGGTCGCTGCCCGCGCTGCCCGCGCTGCCCGCGATGGCGGCGGGCTGCGGGATGCCCGCCTTGGCGCTCAGCGAGCCCAGCAGGTTGCTGTCCACGGAGAAATTCTTCGCCTCCTCCGCCACCGAGCATCTCCGGTGAGGCATGGGGTCGCTGAGGGAGCGGTAGGGCTCGGTGCCACCCTCGCCGCCGCCCTCCATCCCATTGGCGCCCGCTGACGGGAACTTACGTCGGCGCCGCAGGCTGCCAGGGGTGCTCGGCGCCTCGGGTTTGCCGGCTGGAAGGTCCTCCGCTGCCGTCGGGTGAGCGGGCAGTGCCATCTCGGAGCCACCGGCTGCCGGCCCGGCACTGGGCAGCATCCAGGCGTCCACAGCTTCACGCAGGCCTTGGAAGGGGATCCCCACGGGCTCGGGCTCCGTGACGATGCCCTCGTCCGTCACACTCGACTCGTGACCCGACAGCTCCTCCACGGATTTGGTACGAGCGAGGTTCTCCTCCGACTCCACGTCCTTCAAGCACCGCGCGCTCTCCCCCTGTCCCCGAAGGGCTGCGTCCGTCGTCCCCGTCGGTGCCACCACCTCAGCGCCCTCCACACCTCCGCTGTCCTTCTGTTCGGCGGCAAAGCCGTAGTCCTGCTGCGAACCCATCCTGCTGATCTTCTCAAACACCTGCCTCGCCTCCTGGATGTACTGGTCCTGGATGACCATGGGGAGAGCATCCTCGTCCCCATGCTGTCCCCCCGCCGGAGCCACCCGGTCCTGGCTGTCGGTAGAGGCCAGGAGGAGCTCGGAGGAGCTCTGCTTCATGGCGCTCTGTAGGAAAAGCCGCCTCGTCCCGGATTTTTCGGAGCAGGTGAAGGACTTGGCGCGACGTAAAGTGGCCGTTAGGTCCTTGAGCGTTGGCCGCTCGCCCGGCGCCCAGCGGTTTTGGGGATGAGTGGCACCGCAGCTGCCCGGGGAGGGGCTGGCCGCGCCGGAGCATCCGTCGGAGCCTGCATCAAGGCCAACCCTCACCCCTTTCTTCTTCACCTTCAGCTCCGAGAGGTCTGATTTGAGGAAGCTGAGGAGCGTCAGGGTCTCGGTGGCAATGTCGGGGTTGGACAAGGACTTGCGGTGCTTGGCCCGCTCGCCTTCCAGCCCTGGCTGCTGCAGGCTCTCGCTCCCATAGTCCGGTTTTGCCTTGGCCACGCTCTGGGGCAGCTTGGGGCGGACACGGACCCCCGGCTGTCCCCACGCCAGGCCGTCGCCGGTCCCAAAACTGGGCGATCGATAGATACCATAACCTGCCTGGAGAGTCCGTCCTTGGCTGGGCCAACAGACCCCAAACTGCTCCTCTTCCTTCAGCGTCTCCGTGCTGGAGTAACGACTGCTGCTGCGCGACCCGCCGGGGCTGCCGAAGGGCAGGATGTTCACCTTGGAGACTCGGGCCACCACGGGCAGCGGGTGGCGGGGGACCACCCTGGCGCAGCCTTCGGCCTCGGCATCGCCATCCGCCGTGCCCTCCTTCTTCTTCCTCCGTGCGGCGCGGGGCCGGTGGGCAGCGCTCTGCCCTTCGCCTTCGCTGCCCGACGAAGCGCGGGGAGAACGGGCCGCCGCGGCTTCATCCTCCCCGTTGGAGCGGGGCGATGGGGAGGAGGAGGGTGGTTGCGGTCGAGCCGAGTTATGCCAGGAATGCGGGCCGGGCTCCGGCGGAGCTCCGCGGGGAGAGCGGAGCGCCGGGTGCGGGACGCGGCTGCGGGGCGGAGGCGGCGGGGGAGCTCCGCGGGCGCTCCCGCTCCCGTTCCCCATCCCATTCCCGGTCGCCCCCGCCGGCTGCCGGCAGCTCTCCCCGAAGAGTTTCCGCATCGCCGGGACGCTGGGCCAGCGCGGCGGCTCCGCGTTTAACCCCGGGCCCGGCGGCGACGGCGGCGGCGGCGGGGGCGGCGGTGGAGCCGGGGACGGCGGCTGAGCCCCGGCATGAGCCGGGCCCGGCGGCTCCGGCTCGGTAAAGCGAAGAGAAAGCTGCCGTACCGACGGGGCCAGGCTGCCAAAAGCCCGGCCCGGTTGTTGCTCCGCGATCGGCGCCGAAACTTTCCTAGCCGGGAAGAAGAAGGAGGAGGAGGAGGAGGAAGGCGGGGAGGAGGCGGGCAGGAGGCACCGAGCCGCCGCTACCCCCCGGCCGCTGCCCCCCTCCGCCATTGTCGGTGCCCCCCCGTCGCCGCCGCCGCCTCCGCCCGCCCCCCGGCCCCGCCGCGCCCCGGCCCCGGCCCCGCCGCAGGCACCGCCCGGCCCCGCTCCTCCTCCGGGCTGCCGCCGGGCTGCATCCCTCCCGCTTTGTTTTCTCTCGCTCTCCCCCCCACCCCTTCTTTTTTTTTTTTTTTTTGGCTTTTCCTCCTCCCTCACCCCCTGCTTTTTTATTTGTTGCATTCAAATAAACTTTCCTCCCCGGAGGCGGGGTTTGCTCCCGCAGAGGGGGAGGGTTGAAGTTTTGCTCCCTTCTTTTTAATTATTTATTTAATTTTCTTTATTTTTCTTTTCTTTTCTTTTTTTTTTTTTTTTTTTTTGGAGGGGACGATGGGGAGAGGAAGCTGGCTTTAGAGCTGCCCTCTCGCTCCCGGGCTAAGAAGGAGCACCTCGCACCCCCCGGCATCTTTCGCCCTCCTCCCGCATCCTTCATCACCCCCTGCATCCTTTCTTCCCCACCCCCTCACCCCCAGCATCCTTCATCCCCCTTCCCTTAGATAAGGGGGTTTATAAAAAAATGGGAGATTTTTTTATAAAAATGGGAGATTTTTTTATAAAAAATAAAAAAACTTTTTACACGGGCAGATGGTGACAGGACGAGGGGGGACAGCCTTAAACTAAAATAGAGGAGATTTAAATTGGATATTGGGGAGAAATCGTTCCCTGTAAGGGGGGTGAGGCACTGGCACTCTGGTTGCCCAGAGAAGCTGTGGCTGCCTCATCCCTGGCAGTGTCCAAGGCCAGGTTGGACAGGGCTTGGAGCAACCTGGGATAGTGGAAGGTGTCCCTGCCCATGGCAGAGGATGGAATTAAATGATCTTTAAGGTCGCTCCCAAACCACTCTGCGATTCCCTCCATCTCTTCCCAGCTTTTTCTTTTTAAAGGGAAAGAGGATAAGTAAGCAAAACTATGGGTGCCAGTGGGAGATTCTTCCCTTTGCAGTGGATTTCTCCAGACCCTGCTTTTCAGCTCATCTCGGGGAAGAGAGAACACCTTGTTCCCAACTTGCAAAGCTCACCAGCCAAGCACTGCCCCGTGAACAGACTTTCTCGTGGGTTTTCAGCATCGCTTGTCAGCGCTTGCTATTTGCAGCCTATAACCCTTTTTTTCCCCCAAGACAGCAGATTTATCGCTGGGGATGTGAAAAATGAAGGTGGCTGGGATGGCTGGTGGGTGAGCTGTGGCCTTGGCAGCATGGATGGGGCTGCAGAGGTGTCCTGGCCATGTGGAGGACGTTGCTTGCTTTGACCTCGAGGCACAAAAAAAACCTGGGGGAAAAAAATCCAACACCTCCTGTAAATGCATTTTTCAGGACCTAAAAAGCGCCTCCAGCGATGCTGTGAGATGCACCGCCCCAGCAAGTATTCCTTCCCTGGCTCTCCCTTCCCACCCTCCACCCTGCTTCCCTGCTTCCCCCAGGCCTGGGTGTCTCCTGGCTGCAAGGATGACATCCCCCCTGATGTTCCCCCCTCCTGGCATTTTGGGAAGAGCCATGTATTTCATCCCCGCTCGGGGCTGTAAGATCCTCAGCCGCTGGTTTTGAGCATCTCGCAAGCAAAGGAGGTTTTTGGAGGTGTTCACCCCATTTCTAAGGCATCCCACTGTTCCCATCGCCCTGGCTTCTAGGGTGGGTGCCAAGGAAATTGCTGAGAGAACGCCAAGGCTGGGCAGGACATAGTGAGACCCAAAGAGAGCCCTGTGTGTCCTCTACTCTTAAAAATATTCAAAATTGCTGATTCCAATAACAGGAACATCATCCTGAGGCCACTGGATGTCACCGCCTGAGCCCGTGCAGCCCCTGCAGCCACCGCCAGACTTTTTGGAAGCTGCTTGATTTTTTTCCCCCTCAGAGCTTTATTGTGGATAAGTTTTCTCGGCCACCTGGTCCCACGGGTCCTATCCAGGCACTGGGTGCTGCGGTGCTGCAGGGCTCCTCCCTCCCTCCCTGGAGCCAGGTGGACACCCACAGAGCCAGACGGATTGCTCCAAATCTAAATATTTTGCGCCCTCTCCTGGGTCCGGATGGCGTGGCCCGCCCTCCCACCCTGTCACCTCCCTGCTGTCTGGGAAGAGATGGGGACACCAGGCTGGGGTTGTCCCTGCAGCCCCCCAGGATTTCACCCTTCCACTGCAGGACGCCAAAGACACATCCGAGGGGATTTTGGTGTGGACGAGCTCTGGCCAAGGGAAAGCACGGGGCTGCCTTTGCCTCCTCCATCACATTCGGAGCCCCAGCCCGGAGTCATTGTCACATCAGGACAGGGACACAGCTCCTGCAAAACCAGGTGGTTTGAGCTAATGCTGCCGCGGGATTCCTCTCCCTTCGAGCCCGACCGTGATGCTGAGATCTTTGAGCATCATCCAAGAGTCTGTGACCACTCTGGACACCCTCATCATCCTCATGGCAGCGAGGAGCCACACTGGGACCACCAGCACTGGCTGCTGGGGAGGTCCTTGGGTGGCCAGGTACCTGAAGAAGACACTGTGTACCTGCAGGGAGCAAGTCAGGATAGAGCTGCACTCTTGGCCAGTGCAGGCAGCCAAGCTGGAGGGTGCTCAACCCTGGAGATTTGAAGCAAAGCACTTAAATCAACTTAGACATATTATTATGAGCAGACATGAAAAACGCAGTTATCCACATATATATTTATATATATACACGTTGTATAGATACATATATTGTGTTGAGGCAGAGAATTTCTGCACTGCAGAGCCTGTACTGGGCCACAAACCTCCTTCTGCTCGGATATATTCTATGTCTGTACATACAGTGGGTGTATCCACCCATCTCAGGGAGTTAATTCTATACATCCTAAATGCTAGAGAAGGCCTGCAGAGCGATGAGTGGTGCATCCACCTCGCAAATCCCTCCTCGCTGGGAGGGAGCAGCATCCCAACAGAGACTGCGGGAGCAAAGTTCAATCCCCACCCACGTGGAGAGGCCAAGGCAGCCGTGGGACACGAGGTGACATGGCCAAGGACACCAAGTAGGTCTCTGTGGCACGGATTTCCTGGCTGCAGGCATTGTGTCTGCATGTGCTGGCTCTGATTTTGGTGGATCCTGGTTAGGACCCAACAGCAGGGCACCACTGGCACCAGGATGGGCCAGATTTGGGGTGCTGGGCTAAGCAGGGAGCTGGACTCAGATGAAGGTCCCCAGGCAGGTGACAACACTGCTGGTTTGTGCCCAACTCAGCCCAGGCTCATTGCTCTGGTGGGAAATCCAACATGGGTGTTCCATTTGTCCTTATGTCCTTTCCCTGTTCCCAGTCCATCCAAGGATGCTCCTCCACCATTTCACAGCACCAGCAATACCAGTGAGCCCACATCTCTTACTGGTGTGGCCTCATTCTGGGCACTGGAGGACAGGGATGTCCCAATATTATCCAAAAACCATTCTGACACTGACCTTGAGCAGGACAAACACACGGCCCCATGGTATGGCTGGAACCAAACCCTCCCCAGCCTTTGCATGTCCCCATCAGGGAGTTTTTTATTGAGTTAGGGGAGAAATCCTCCCTCAGCAGCTCATCCTGAGCCAGGGATGTGTCCTCCATGGTCCCAGTGGAATTTTATGGCGTAGATGGCTTGACCACCAAGATGCTGAGCTGCTCCAAGCGAGCAACCGAGCCAGGGAGAGGACACTGGATCTGGGGCGATCCAGGTGTGGGGTCAACAGTGCGCTGCTGCAGGCTGGAGATGGGATCAAAGTGCTGAAAGCTTGGGAGATGCCATCCCCCTGTCCTCCAGCACATCCCCAGTGAAGCCATCTGTGCTCCGTGGAGCTTAGAGCCAAAATTGCTCCGTGCCTCGGCGGCACCGAGGTGGCCTTGTCCTCGCCTAGGAGCCGTAGGTGACGCAGTGGTCGTGCCGCCACTTGGAGCTCATCTTGTCGAGGAGGTAGCGGGTGCTCTCCCGGAACTTGCGCTGGGTGAAGTAGAAGAGGATGGGGTCGAGGACGCTGTTCATGCTGGCGAAGGGCCGCGTGCACTTGTAGGCGATGGCGAAGGCCTGCAGCGCCGGGCAGGGCAGGCTGGGCGAGGAGCGCACGATCAGGTAGATGGTCTTGGTGAGGTGGAAGGGCAGGAAGCTGATGGAGAAGACGATGACCACGATGATGACCATGCGCACGGCTTTGTCCTTCCTCTTGTGCACGGCCAGGCCGATCAGCTCGTCCTTCTGGCACAGGATGCGGGCCATGCTGCAGTAGCAGGCCAGGATGGCCACGAAGGGCAGCAGGAAGCCGGTGAAGGTGAGGGTGATGCCGTAGGGGAAGTAGGCGGCGGAGCGGTCGGGCGGGCTCAGGTCGTAGCAGACCGTGCGGTTCCTCTGCGTGCCCGTGGAGGCGAACACGAAGGTGGGCAGGCACTGGGCGATGACGATGAACCACACGGCGGCACACACCAGCCACGTCAGCTTCTTGCCCTTCTTCTTGTGCCACGAGGCCAGCGGGTGGCAGATGCCCAGGTACCGCTGGACGCTGATGCAGGTGAGGAAGAAGATGCTGCTGTGCAGGTTGGTGTAGAACTGGAAGCGCACGAATTTGCAGGTGAAGTCCCCGAAAGGCCAGTAGTCCTTCTGGGTGTAGTTGTAGATGAGGAGGGGCAGGGAGCAGACGTAGAGCAGGTCTGCCACGGCCAGGTTGAGCATGTAGATCATGGTGCGGCTCAGCGCCTGGCGCGCCACCCAGATCTGCCCGATGACCACGGCGTTCAGCGGCAGCCCCACCACGAACACCAGCGAGTACACCAGGGGCAGCAGCACCTGCTTGAACTCCTCGTGGTAGGTGCACGAGTTCCTCCCTGGGCTCACGAGGGCTGTCAGGTTGGCCATGGTGCTGCTCCCAGCCGTCACTGTCCTCTCTGCTGGCGTGGCCCTTCCGCAGGACCTGTAAATGTCAGAGGGGACAGTTGGTGGCTTGTCTGCGTGGTGTCGCATGTGCCCTCACAGGATGAACCTGGAGCAGTGCTCCGTGGGTTGGGGCAGCCCCCAGACTCTCCTGTGATTCCATGATTCCAAGCCATGACAATGGATTTAAGGGTCTAACAGGAAGGTGGGGAGTGGCACCGCATGGGCTGGTGGCACATAGGACAGTGTGGTGGCCACACTTGCCACCACCCCAGCTCCACTTGTTATGACTCTTTTTCCCCACAGAAAAGCTTGCACAAGGCCAAGGCACTGTCCTCCCCCTGCGGCAGAGGAAATTGCAGCAGGATGCTCCGGTAGCCGCCGGCACGGCTTCCTGCTCCTCTGCAGGGGGTGCCAAAGCCCTGCGGCCAGGCGGGCTGCTCCGGGAGATGCCACCCGCACGGAGCCCAGCGCGACCCCCGCGGGCGCCTTCCGCCGGGAGTTGGGACTGGCGACAACGAGCCCAGAGGTTTTGAGTTTCGTGGGCTCAGAGAGCCCAGCCAGTGGTCTCTGGGCTGCTCTGAGGAGGGGAAGAGGACATCTGCTTTCCTCAGAGACCGAGCAGCGTGAGAGATGCGGTCCCACAGCCCCGTGAGACCCCTGGCCCCCGCCATGTCCCTGGGTGGCACCTCCTGCCACTCCACCGGTGGGTGCCACACGCGCCCGGGGTGCAGCAGCTCCGGCAGAGCCACTTCTCCTCCCTCCCCTCACTCCCTGCCCTGCCAGCAGTCCCCAGAGAGCAGCCCAGCCATGGTGTCAGTGCTGGGGACACAATTTTGGGGGTGCTCTGAACTTGTGAATCAGTCCCTCCTTGCTGCTGCATCTCCTATTTCCTTGTACCCCACTGAGCCCACCTGCACCCTCATTCAGCCTGCTTGAGCCCCTCTGTCACCTCACTGTGTCCCCATCGTCCCCAGCATCCCCCTGAGCACCCCACTGCACCCCACTGCCCCCCAGCTCCACACAGCCCCAGCACCCTCCTCTGCCACCTCCAAGCCAGCAAGTGCTCCAGGGCTGTGAACTTCCCTGTCCCCTGCGTCCCCCCAAACCTCCCTGGGGACCCAAGGTTGGGGCAGCACCCCCCCAGCACCCACAGGAGCCTGGCAGAGATGTCCTGGTGGCCCTGGGAGCTCCTCTTACCTGCTGGGTGCCCCGGGGTGCTGTGTCCCTGCCCTGCCAGCACTCAGCACATCCGCGGGTGCTCTGCTCACCCCACGGGGCAACACTTCCCCTTTCCTCCCAACTGCAGCGCTCTGGGGAAAGGGGGAACAGAAACCCGGCTGGCAGGGTGGGCACAGGGCTGCCTGGAGTGGCTCTGAGTGGCACTGCGTGGTGGTGGCACGGCACAGATGCCACCAGGGTAGGGGATGCTGCTGCCTGCGGTGCCAGGATGTGGCCACCATGAATTATTTGGTCTTTTCTATAATTTTTGAATGTTTCTCCTCATTCTTTTGACCCCTTTCCCTCGTTTTTGAGTCTTTCCTCCATTTTTGCCTCCTTTCCCTCATATTTGGCTCCTTCCAAGGGTGGGCAGTTCCTGGGGACAGGGATGTCCCCTGGCACTGTGGCAACAAGAAGAAGATGCTCCTGTTGTCCAGGTGCTGCAGTCAAACAAGGGAAACTGAGGCACAAGCACTGAGCTTGAAGAGAACCAGTGTGGCCTACACCCCTTTTTAACAGATTTTTCTCCCAAAACACGCCTTGGAGGTGTTTGCAGGACATTGCCAAGGTCCATGCCCAGGAGGAGCAGCCAAAAAGAGAGGGAATCCCCCCAAAAATTGCAAATCAGGAAAAAACCCTCTTTGCAAGAGGGAAACAAGGCACTAAACCCCACTGCTGCTGGGTTCAGAGGGATGGGAAAGCTGGAGCAGAGGAGGAAAAATCCCTCCTGATCCCAGGGAAAAGCCAGACACAGGAGAATCCCCATCCCTTCTGTACCCAGGGCCTGCAGCTGCCGGTAACCCCCCAGTCACAGTCTGCCTGCACCCACCAATCAATGAAACTCATTAACAAAACCACATCAAGACCCTCGGCCTCACCCAGCTGCTGTGCCCAGGGAATGTTCCCAGCTCATTGTCTGTCCAAGCAGATTATCCCAGGAATCCCTGCCAGCTCTTGGGGTGATGGGGTTGGCACCTCCCAAATCCACAGGATCTGGTGCCCTGACACCACAGTGATGGGCACTGGGTGAAATCCATTAGAAAATGAGATTTTTAGGGGGGAAAAAAGGGGGTGCCCATGGTGTTGGGAGGGGTCAGGATGGGGTCACCCTTATCCCAGGGGCTTAAGGTGCCTGCAGAGGAGGAACAAGGATCAGGAAAGAGAAGTGGGGCTGCTCTGTGGCCAGATGGGGAGGAGATTAAAAATAATCACCAGCAGCCGTAAGCTTCCCCCAGCACCTGCCTCCTCCAACCCCTTTGCTTCCAAACCAAGCCCTTCTCCAGTGCAATTAGCTTTAATTAACACCCCACTATTAATATGAAAGGGGGTTCTGCAAAGTGGGAAAAGCTTTTGGCTGTTGCTGCCATCGAATAGGAAACGGGGGAGGACTTCCTCCCTTGGAAATCTCCCTCCTTGGTTTGTCCTGCCCATCGTGGTCTTTGTGGCTCGCTGGAAAGCTGGGCTGGATGGAAGTGAAAGCTCCAGCTCAGCACATTTCAAAGAGGATGAAAGGGGGATGCTCCATCCTGCATGTCACTATGCCAAAGCCACCACATCCTTGTCCCCAAACATCTCCTGGCTGGTGCCAAAATATCTTCCGGTGCCCGTCTGCCCAGTGGGGACCAAAGCTTGGATGTTTTCAGGGAAATCTCTGGTTAGTGGTGCCTGAGGGTGTAATGATGTGGAAAAACTGGGACAACATTGGGAATTTTGGGGTGCTAAACATGGATTATTGGGAATGGGGCACGAGGTGGAGGCAGAGCCTATCTGTCCTGGGGTGAACCCCTTCACCTTCCCATCCTTCAGTGTCTCATCATAAATCAGCAGCTCAGGGATGCTCTGAGAGACCTGGGCTGTGATTCCCTGCTGGAAAGGGAATGATGGGGACAGGGAAGGTGCAAGGAATTGTTCCAGTATCAGCTGGCCTATACCTCTATACATATAAATATAAATATAAATATAAATATATATAAATACATTTCTATATATACACACACCTCTATAGATAAATGCCCCTCTGCACAAATATATCTCTACACATACAGCCATATCTATGGCTCTCCACACACACACACATTTTTCTGCACATATATATAAATATTTATGTCTTCACTTACACACACACACATATATACAAAAACTTCTACACCCCATGCACAAAACTGTGTTCCTGAGCACATGGAGTCACACTCATGTTGATACATAACTCCATCCATCTATATATAAATATATTTATACTTCTATACACGTGTCTGTACAGAAATGCTCATATATATGAGCATTGTACATATTATTTATACCTCTCAATGTATATATGCACAAATATATACATATTTAGGCACAGGTCAGGCTACTGGCACCCACAGCAGAAATGCCAAGGAAAACCAGGTCTCCCGAGCAGATTTAGGCACACTGCATGTCCAACACAACCTCTGGCACGGGGCTGATCACTACGGATGCCCCCAGGGATGCAGGTGCATCCTGGATGCACCCCAGATCATGGGAGCAGAGGGACAGGGGAGAACCTACTCTGTGCCAGCCCTGCCATGGGGATAACAGTGGGATTTCGAGCCCTGATCCATGGTAAGAGCTGCCAAACCTCCCTAAGAGCAAAGTACAACAGTTTCCACTTGGGGTGGCTTTGGGATCACCCCAAATCCCAGCTGAAGCGCAGATGTTCTCTGGATCTGACCCCATTTGCTCCAGTTCTGCCTCATCGTGCCCAGTCCAATCTGATCTGTTCGGGTCTGATCCTGCCCAGCCTGGCCCGATCCTGCCCAGCTCGATCTCACCCTGCCAGGTCCCATCCAGACTGGTCTCAGTCTCAGGTCTCATCCTGACCCCGTTTTATATCTGATGTATTCGGGCCTAATCCTGCCCGCTCTGTCCCCATCCTGCCCAGTCCAGTCTGACCCTTTCGGGTCTGATCCTGCCCGGCTCACTCTGACCCACTCAGGTCCCATCCTGCCCAGCAGGGTCTCACCCCGCTGGGTCCCGTCTTGCCCTGTCCAGTCCCATCCTGCCCGGATCACTCTGTCCCAGCTGGATTCCATCCTTTCCCGGTTCGACCTGTCCCGTTCCCCCCTCCCCATTCGCGGCACTTACGGGCAGCGGGATGTGCCGGGAAGCAGAGGAACCCTCTGCTCCGACCCTGCAAGATCCCATCCTGCCCGGCTGGGTCTGACCCTGCCGGGTCCCACCCTGCCCTGTCCAGACCCACCCTGCCCTGTTCACTCGGACCCTGCTGGCTCCCTTCCTACCTCTCCCGTTCCATCCTGTCCGGTCCAGTCCCATCCTGTCCAGCTCGGTCTAACCCTTCTGGGTCTCATCCTGTCCTGTCCAGTCCCTTCCCGTCCTTCCAGCCCTATCCTGCCCGGTTCACTCTGACCCACCTGAATTCCATCCTTTCCCGGCTCGGCTTGTCCCGTAGCCCCAGTCGGCAGCATTTACCGGCGGCGGGATGCGCCGGGGGGCTGCGGGTTCCCTCTGATCCCCGACCCTTTTAGGGTCCCATCCTGTCCTCTCCAGCCCCATCCTGCCCAGTTCACTCAGACCCGCCAAGATGACACCCTGCCCGGCTGGATCTGACCCTTTAGGGTGGCATGCTGCTCAGCCCAGCCCCATCCCGCCCGGTCCGACCCCAACCCGCCCGGTTCACCCTGAGTGTTGCGTCCCATCCCGGCGCGGCTCGGCTGATCCCGTTCCCGCCGTTGGCGGCACTTACCGGCAGCGGGATGCGCCGGGAGCCCGCGGCACGGAGCGCTCGGAGCTGCCCGCTGCCGCCGCCGCTCCGCCCCGGGGCCGCCCCGCTCCGCCCCGCTCCGGCTGCGGCACCTGCGGGAGGGCCGGGGGGACTGGGGAGGGGTCACAGCTGGATTGGGGCGGGGGGGGGGGGAAACAGCTGGGCTGGGGGGCCGGCAGCTGCACGGGGGTCTCCCAGGCGAACATCTGGTCTAGGATGGTGGGTGAACATCTGTATCAAAGAGCTGCTCGGGGGCTCCTAACGACCCCGACCGTGGGATTTACGGGGTGGGATGCCCGTGTGCCAGGGAACAGCTGGATTGCCCTGGCCCTGGGTGTCGGGGACAGGGTCTCCCTGCGGCACCGTGTCCCAGCCGGAGGGGTCGGTGCCTCCCGTACTCATTAACCAGGCGGTCAAGGCTCCGCGCTTCCTGAGCAGCGCTATTAACGAGCAATAAGGCAATAACCCCGGGGGGACGCGTTGGGTACGAAACGGCAGATGCATAAACAGCACGGGGATGCTGGGATTCTGTGGGATTCCTTTCCCTGGGAGCCCGTTTCGGCCCCCCCAAATGATTCCCTGCTTTCCCTTTTGGGACTTGTGATGGGTCTCTGTGGATGTGGAGGGGAGGGAGCTGCTGAAGGCATTGCCCAGAGGATGGAGCTCCATCTGGGGGGTCCCCGGTGTCACCTCATTGAGCAGGCACCCAAATATGCCGTGAGGGGTTTTGGGTTGAACAGGAAGGGATGGAGAAGCGGAATGAGCTTGTCTGGATACTGCTGCAGTGGACAGCACGGGCTTTCATCGATCCTGGCGTGAGCCCGCGGCCGAGCCGGGCAGCGGGGCCACGGGAGAGATGGGCTCTGGCAGGAGCTGCCACGAATATTTGCAACCACAGCCAGGCTGGAGCCATCCCTCACATCCCGGGGCTGCCCGGGCTTGCGGGGTTGGGTTGGCGATGGCTCGGCGCCCTGGTGAAATTCCCCGCTCCCTCAGCCTCCACGGGGAGAAGAAAACTTGGGGGGAAATGTGCTTTTCCCCAGAAAACGCACCTTGTGCAAACAAGCCCAGCATCCTGGGATGGGGAGCCCAGGATTTCCCGCAGGAATCCGGGGAATGCAGCTGAGGATGGACACAACTCACTCCTCCCATGAACTGACAGGGAGAGCACCTATCCCGCTTCCAGTGCTGCCTCTGGCTCTGGTGTCCTCCTCCCTCCTGGCGCGGCGGGTGTCCTTGCAGGTCCCCAAGGTGAACAGCCGGCTGTCCTGCTGTGGGGACACTGTAAATAGTGGGTGGGAGTGTTAAAAAACAGAAAATATAATAGTGGCTCCTGGCTGCCTGCCAGCTCCAAACGCCTCCACTGAGCCTCGAGCCCAGCCCTAGAGTACCTGGAATAAATGGGAATCCCCCAAAAATGACATTTTGGGAGCTGAGCAGGGATAGGAGAGGCAAATTTGGAGGCAGAACCGAGGCTAAAAAAAGAGATTTCAAGCAAAGTGTTGTTTTTATATCTCTTTTTATTCATACACAAGGATCATTGGGAAAAATAAGTGGGGAAAGGGACTAGCCTGGGTTCCTCTTGGAGTCTGATCTAGTGAATTAATCCTTGGCAAAAAGGCCTGGCACAGAGGCTGGATTTGAGTTTCCGAGCCCCTGGTTTCTGTTCCTCCGGCTGGAGGTTGCCAGTAACTGCATTAGCTCCTGAGTAGTGCAGGTGACCTTTGCCACTGCTGTTCCCTGGAGTTTTGCACCTTCCCCCCGGGATCCAGGCCTCCAGCTGCCAGCAGATCCCAGAATGGTTGGATGGAGAAAGGAACATCTGTGGTCAAGGCCAGGGAGGCAGTTGGGAACTGGGATTGTGCCCCTCTGATGGGTGCAAAACCTCTTGGAGGTGAAAAGCAACATTTTTCGAATGCTGAAGCTTTGTGAGAGCCTCGGGGCTGGGATGTCCCCATCAGCAGACACTGGATGTCCCCATGTGGAGGTTCCTCAGGGCTTTCAGGTTGCTCCCCAGCACAGACATGCAGGGATCAGGCTGGGTCCCTCCTGCCTCAGGCTCCGCCGCGTCTCACCAGACCGGAGACATCTTGCATGAAAAATTTCATTACCTCTAAAAGCTATTTATAACGGAAATGGAGCTAACCTCTCATGTCCTGACAACTCCAGCCTGCCAGGGTGGTGGATCTGGTTGAGCTTGCTCATGAGGAGGCCACACTTGATGGCAACTTTCTCTTTCTAAACCAGCTTGGAGGATGTGGTCACCCCGGACTCCCCCATGGACAGCTTGTACCCTAGCACATTTGAGTCCCAGAGTTTTTGGCAGAGAAGGTGTTTGGTGGAGGAAATCTCATCCCCTGAGGTCTACTCTGACAGAACATTCCACCTTTATGTCACAACCAGTGTTGGCCACAGTGAGGTCAGTGAAGTGAGGGAGAGGGTGAAGTCAGACAGGTCATCTCGCTGCTGGACTTCTGAGGTGGAGGAGCTGGTCACCCTGCACTGCCATGAGGGCTCCTTCACAATCTGGACCTTCACAATTTGCACCTTCACGATTTGGACCTTCACAATTTGTAGTCAACTTTCTCTCCTTGAGGTCAGAACTGGGGTCTGAGATGAGGACATCCCTGAACTTTGCATGGTCGAGTGGAAATCAAACACCTCCACAACCCTTCCTTTGGCTCCTTGCCCTCCATCCTAAAAACCCTTTTGGATTTTCACCTCTCTGAGGCTCTTCCCATCCTGGGAGACAAAGGCATGTCCAAAAGCAGGCTCAGATCCCTCTGGCAGTCTGCAGAATCTGCCCATAATTATTTTAAGGTTTAAACCCAGCATCTCAGGGATGAGTTGACTTGAGGAGCTCCATGATCATGGTCCATCACCATAAACCAGGGCCAAACACAGTTGTCCCAGCTTGCCACCATGTGGACATCCAACACTTGGCTCTTATGGATGGGCTCAGGCAGCCCAAGGATGAGATGCTTGAATTTCACCAGGAATTTTGTGCGACAGAAATTGAATGCTTTACGTTAAAAATTACTCAGTGCAGCTTCTTATTGCCTCCCCAGGGACCCTGTGGTCACTTCTGGAAGCAATAAGGAATTTTCCAGGTGACTCCCAAGCCATGGATCGAATCACACAGCTGGATGGATGTGCAAGTTTTAATCTGGGCAATGAGTCTGTGCATTTCCATAATGGGAATTTGAAGTATTGTGCTGAAGTTATTTCTCAGGTCAATTTAAGTCATTTGTTCATTAACACCATTAAACGCAGTGCTGTTGACTCAGTTTGTCCATCCCCTTGCCAAGGAAGCAGTGTGAAGATGAGGCCTTGGGGATTCCTGAGAAGCCAAAATAACTTTCAGGCATGAGGCATCTCCCAGAGGGACCAAAGCCTTCCAGGAATTCAAACTCAGAGCTCCCCAGGAGCACACAGGGATCTGCTCCACTCTTGGGCTGGTTCTCCTTTTCCTGCAGGTTGGTCCAGCACATCCAGCCAGCACAGCAAATATTTAAAACACACTTCCCTGTTCCTTCCACTGCAAAGGCAACCAAACTGGACATTTATTTTGGGGGAAAAAGCCTCTGTTTCATGTCTGGCATCACTGATGATGCTTTCAGTGTGAGCTACTCACATGTCTTCACTTCTCCCTTTCGATTCCTCTTCTCAGAAGATCATGCTGTGCCCTTGAAGAAGATGAAAGGGGAAGACATGTCCCAAGGGATTTATTTTTTTAATTCCAAGAATTGGCCTCTTTCTTAAGAAGAAAAATACTTTGTTTTTTTTGTTTTTTTCTTTTTCCATAGAACAGCGACATTACAGAAACAAGATAAAACTTTATCTGAATTTTATCTTCTGTCACTCACAGATGGGAAAAAAAACCCTCCACCAGTGCTTGAGGTTTCTACTCAGATGAACCAAATGTGATGGTAACATTTTATAGAGATATTTTGGGGCTATCACAGATATTAACACCTCTTGGTTCAGGGATAACAGATTTTTGTGCTCTGCTTGCTGGGAGATGACTGAACCACCACTGGGTGAAGGTTTTATTGGGAGCATTCCCACAGAGGGACAATTCCATGTGCTCCATCCTAAAATGGGGATAATTCCCATCTTTTTTCCCTCACCTAGTCTATCAGGAAACCCTTTGCTTCCACTTCTGTGCAAGCAGAGAAGGTCTCAAAGCTCCAGCAAACCCACTCAGGGCTTGCTGTAGGGTTTGCTGTGTGTTATGGGCAGCATTAGGAGTGGGGATCAGGGGATCAGGGGTCTGGGGCCAGCTTGGTGCCCAGGATAAGGAGGGGGACAGGAGTCAGTTTTTGCAGGGATGTGCTGCTCATGCAGCAGTGCTGGGAGCAGCATTACCTTGGCAGCACCTTCTAAACAAAGCTCAGCACAGAGCCAGTGCCCAGACACTTCACCCAAACACCGGCAGGAAACTATGACAAGGAAAATACAATCCTGGGGGGTCCTGGCCATCAGCTGTCTGTGTTTGGGCAAAACCAGGCAGGCTGTTGAGCCTTCTCTTTGGATGTGGTGGCTTGCACGTGGCTGGGGGTTTGGGTGGGTGGCATTCAGGTGCCTGTCCAGCACAGGAGTGTGGCTGGGAGATGCTCAGAGGATGCTGATGTGGAGGTCAGGTGTATCCTTGAGGGGCTGTAAGGCCATCCTGAGCAAGGAGCTCTGTGCCCATCACTGCTGGGAGTGACAGGGAGCTCCTGTGATAACCCCAGTGTGTACCTCAGTTTCTCCAGCTGCACTAAGCAGTGAATGCCCAGCTTTCAGCTCCTGGGTAACAGCTATAAAACACTCAAACACAGGGTTAGAAGGTTGCATCCCACATCTGCTCCAGGTGACACCTCCTGGAGCAGCAGGCAGGGCCCTCCTCCCCTCAACCCGCCCGTCCTGTGCCATCCGGGACACCTGAGACCTGCCCCAGCCAAAAATGTTCAAGCAGGTCCATCCCGTCGGGGATGTGTTGCAAAACCGAGGCAGTGGCTGAGCTCTGCACCTCGGCGGGGAGGGAGGAGGGGAATCTGATGGGAAACAAGATCAGCTTGTTGCCCTGGAGCTTGCGTGTGCTGGCAGGCTCAGGAGCAGCGGGTGACCTCACTCACAGCACCTTTTGCAGGGTTTCAGCCTCTTTGATTCGTGTTTTTGAATCATTTTCCTGCAAACAAGGTTCTATTCCATTCTTCTGTATTCCAAGTTATTATTTTTAAATCCCTTTACTCAGGCTGGGAGCTGCCAGTGCCTGGGTCACTCTCCCTCCATGCACGTCAAACCAAGAGTCCTGATCTCAGCAGGGTGGTGACTCCTCTAACTTAAGGGCTAAATACCCAGACAAATCTGGCATAAACTGAGAAAATTATGAAATGGGTTTGATTTAATACCTCCAGTAATCCCAGGCATTACTTACTACACTTCCTTCCCGTTATTATCTGATGTGTCTTCTATTCCTGGATCCTCAGAGAAATTTGCTCAAAGGAAAACCGAACAATAACAGACAGGAGTTTAAAATAAAACCAGAAAAATAACGGGAATGGTGGACAAGGAATCGGTTGGATTTCCAGGAAGGTTCAAGGGAATCTTCAGTGAAGGGATGTGACTGTGCCATGCTCTGAATCCCTGTTGAGGGGGGAGGTGAAGGTGCTGCATTGTTTTCAGAACCAAAACTTCTGAGCTTGGATATCTTTGGTCCCAGCTGGCTCATCTCAGCAGGGTGGCTGGAGAAGGAGCCATGGGATCTTCTCTGGAATGTGTAGTGGGCTCTGTCCCTGGCACATGGCTCTGAGCGTGACAAATTCCCAGCCAACAGGACCTTGTCCTCCAGAGCCCAAGATGCGCTGCGACCAGGCGGCTGTAATTAGGCAAATGATTAAATTTCTGATTTCCAGGCGCTTGGACATCTGGTTTTTAACCCAGCCAAGAGAGGAAATGCTGCTTTTCTCCACTAGGATGAGAGCAGGTGCAAACAACCCTTGGCTAAGCATGGCCATGACACACCTTGAGGTCTCCAGGCACACCTGGATGTGCCTCTCTGCTCAGTTCCAGTGTGAGGGCTGAGCTGCATCCCATCTTCTCCTGGGTGTCCAAACGTCCAAACGTCCAGATGTCCAGTGTCCAGATGCCCCAGTCTCTGGGATTTTAGGGGTACCACGTGGCCCATGAGCCAACACAGCAATGGTCTGGTTTGGCCATTCCCAGACTGGGACCTCCAAGGCCAGCACTTCCCTGTGTAGTGTTGGTGTGTGCACAAGGATTTCAGTCTGCAAACAACCAGGACAGCTCAAGGGCTTGGCTCCTGCTCTGCCAGCTCCTGGATGTGTTCCTCTGTTGGCTCTTCTCCCTCTCCCTCTCTCGTGTTTCAGCAGCCCTGCTCCTCCCTCCTCTCCATGCTCATCCCATGCCAGGCATTAACATGGGAGAGCTCCCAGGTGTCAGAGATGTCACCACAGCACTCCCCAGGGTGTTGGGACCTGTGTGCTGCCAGGCTGACTTCTCTGGGCATCTTCCAAGCAGATGTGGCCAGTGGGTTGAGTTCCTCCCTTCCATTCCCAGGAATTCCTCATAGGTGTCACGGAGGGCCTGGAGAGAACAGCCATGTCCACATTGCTTCCAGGACTGTCACACTGTCCTAGGACTGTCACATTCTCACCCTAGCACCAGTGGGGAAAACCCATCCACACCAGCAGGCAGCATCAAACAGGTCACTGGTGCAGTGGAGATGCCAAATGGCCTGGTTTCTCCTTCTCTTCCTCCTCCTCCTCCTCCTCGGGCAGTTAATATTGATTGAGTTTATGAATTAACTTCCCTCTGAGCGAGTCGGCAGAGCTGGAATGGGGACATTAAACAAAAAGCAAGTCGTTTGTGACTCAGGCCATGGCCCCGTGCCAAGGCAAGCACAAAGGCAGAGGCCTCTGCAGAGCCTTGGGAATTGTTCCCTGCTCAAACCCATGTGGACCTGGAGAAGACACTGGATGGGTCCCCTTGCTAAATTCAGCTGGGGCAGGTGAAAAACTTCTCTCCTTGCCAGCTCTGGTGCTCAGGACCTCTGCTCCTCACCCAGTGCAGAGGCAGCAGAACAATCCATGGAAAGATGCCACCAAGCAGAAAAAACTTGTCTCTGAGTGCCACCCACGGTGACACAGATCTCCTCCAGGATTTGGGAAAGTCCCTTTTCCACATGCCACAGGTGTCACCTGCTCCTGCACGGGATGATGCAGCCCTGTCCTGTAGACTCCTGGGTGCCTCTGTTTCTCAGCAAAATGAGTAAGAGTTGATTGTTCTTTTGGATAGGAATGGATCAAAGAAGTTTTAAATAGTAAACCTGTCCTTTCCTATAGTTATTTCCCTCTTTATTCCCCCTCCTAGCTGCTGGGAGGTTTGTAAACATTTATTAAAATCTGCTTTGACATGTCACGCTGAGTATTTCCTTTTGGCCAGCTTCTTGCACATTTGCTTCCATCCAAATTCCCATACAAGGACAACGGGGAGCCAAACTGCTTTCATCCCTCACTGCCTGCCCAGAGCCCTGTCAGGGGTTGGGGAGGCTGAGACCTCCCTGAGATCCTGGCTCAGGCTGATCCTTTGCTCTGATGGTGCTGACACAGGCTGAGGAGGGAGGCTGTTCCTGTGCTTGTTTGCAATGCAAAAATCCAAAGGCAATGGAAAAGGTGAGAATAAGAAAAATGGAGCCAGAGCCTTTTCAGTGGTGTCCAAGTGATAGACACCATGAGAAATCCTGTTTAGATGTAAAAAAAGTTATTTTGCGACTGTGAGGGTGGTCAGCTGAGGTTGTGGAGATGCTCAAAATCCATCTTGACATACATCACTCAGTCCCAGTCCCAGTCCCAGAGGTCTCTGACAGCCTCGGGCACTCTGGAAGGGAAGGAACAAGAGGACATATATTTCCTTAGGAAATTAGCTCTGTCTGCTTGTGTGGGAAGGTGGGAGTCTCTCCCATGCCTGGAGGTGACCAGGGAAGTCCTTGAAGACACAGCTGGGTGTGAGGAGGATGTGCCTGACTGCCTGACCCACACTTCTCCCACAGTTTTGCAGGGCAGAGGGGCTGCTGATTCCAGCCCTTTCCATGGAAGCTTTCCTTTTCCATAGCAAGCTTTCTCCCACTCACCACAGTGCACATCAGGAGTGCAGTCCCCTGCCTTTGACTCACGCAGTGGTCCTGTGAGGACACAGTGAGATCCTCCTCCTCCTCCTCGTCCTCCTCCCCCCCATTAAATCCCAGACATCCTCCAGATGTTCCACGGAAGGATGAGCACCACGTTTTTGTCATTAGATCAGAGATAAAAGCTCTGGCTGAAGCAGATGAACTTGTGCCCTCTGAAGCAGGTGCCAAAGTCCAGATGTTTGCACCACTGGCAGGGATGAAGTGAGGGAGAGGGTTGGTCCAGGAGAAACATCTGGGCACCTGGTGGCTGCTCGACCTGCTCTCCTTGGAGCTGGAGCCCTCTCCAAAGGGTTTGGAAAGGCAGCACAAGCCCCTCTGGAGATGAGCAACACTGGGAAGCACCTGCATTCCTCCTGACAGAGTCTGAGCAGCCTCACCAGATGAATATCCTAATTTTGGCTTGATGTGTGCAGATGTGTTTGGAAAGGTCCATGTTTGAATCTCAAGGCTGCTTCTGTAGATCATGGGGAGAAGCAGCTGCCTCCAGAGGAGAGCTCCCCTTGAATCCCTGGAGATGGCATTGGCTTTCTTTTGGAAGGAACCTCCTCTCTGATGCTCTAGACTCCCCTCACACTCCCAGGCACAAAGAGTCACATTTGCATGGGCTTTGGGCAAAAAGCAAGTGAAATATTGGGCTGGTGAGAAACGACAAGTTTGGAGTAGGATTTGTGGCATGAAGAGCCACGTACTTTCATAAAATCATGGAACAGATCGGGTTGGAAGGAGCCAAAGTCCAAAGCTAGATCAGATTGATCAATGCCCCATGCAACCTGATGTTGAATGTTTCCAGGGGTGGAGCATCCACCACCTCTCTGGGAACCCCGTGCCATTGTTTTACCAGTCTCATTGTAAAAAATCCCTTTTTGTATCCAATATTCTGTCCTGTTTTCTTCTTTCTCTTCCATAATCATCTCACAGCTCACTGCCCATGGTTGCAGAGTGAAGGGAAAGCTGCTCCAGAGGGAGAATCAAAGGGCTGGAGCTCAGTGTTTTCCTGGGCACTGCTCAGAGATGTGATGTCCCTCTGCTGCAGCCCCTCACCCCTGTCCTGCAGTACAATCAGCTTTCTGAGGGCCTTCAGCAGCTCTAATCAGCTCTCCCCTCAGCCCAAACAATCCCATTCTCTGGCTGCAGCCTGTGCTTGCTCTCCAGGGCTGCTTGGTGCCCTTGGGGACATCTCGAATATTTCACCTGCTGTGGATAAGGGGACAGGGTCAGTGTGTCCCTCACCACGCTGTGCAGGGGGGTTGGAGGTCCTTCTCTTCCAGCAAGGCCTCCCAGTGCAGCTCCTGGTTTGGGAATGGAAAATGTATGGAGCAGTGGTGAAAAGAATAGGGGAAAAAATGGGTGCAACCACACATTTCCTGCCCCAAATTGCCCCTCAGTGCTCACGCAGCCTGCAAGCCCAGCTGGCAGGGGAGGGATGTGCTCCCAGTTTGAAATGCTCCCAGTTTCCAAGTGCAGGGAGAATGTTTTGGGGGAGATAAGGGCTGGTACAGATGCAGGGAGCTGGGCTGAGATAAGAACAGCCATTGGCTGAGCTGCAAACATGGAAGTGTTTCAGCTCCATGAAGCTGCACCCAGGGCCAGGCAACCCTGGACTGCACTGGAGATAGGAGAGGGACACACTCTGCCAGCCCTGGGGCAGGGACAAACCCTGCCCCTCTGGGAGTCAGTCCAAAATCATGGATGTTCCAACTGGATTCCTTTGCTCTGCTGCCCTTTGCATCCCAGGGGCTAAAAATCACAGCTATAAATGATTATAACTGAGCAGCCACCAGCACTTTGATCCCGGCTTTGGCTCCTTCTCTGCCTCTCCATGGCATGCTGGCTGGATGAAATACCAAGCTTGGGGTTTTTCCCTTGGGAAATCATCCTGGCACTGGGTGTTTCCCTTCCCCGGGCCTTGGATGGAGGTCAGCTGCTCCATGTCCTGCTTGTCCAACATTCATGGCTGGACTTGATGATCTTCAAGGTCTTTTCCAGCCTAATTATTTTCTGATTACATAATGTGCTGTAAACTTTTCTCTCCTCCTTCCCTCCTTCCCAGCCCATCTTTTTTGATTTCCACACTGTCCTGTGCATCCTGGTTGATGTGCACTGAGCAGGTCTAAGCATCCCTGAGGCTTTCCTGATTCCCTTTCCTTCAGGCTCAGGAAGGACCTTGCTTCGTTTATCCCTTCACCCAATGCTAAAGCTCATTTTCAAAGGACAATGCAAGTCCTTAATGCCATGAACCAGCGATTTCTGAATATTTGGGGACAAGGCTTGGGATTATGCAGAGCTGTTTGCTGCCTACCCCTGAATTACAGTGACCTCCCACGAGCAGCCACAGTGGAAATGCCAATGCCCCAGAAATACTGCACACAAACAGCACAAAAAGCCAAATATTTGTCCTTTCATGCCACCCAAGGAGGGTTCCTCCTGCAGAGCCCTCCTGGCCCTAGACTGGGACAAAATGGAGGGAAAAATGCAGAGGGAACGGAAGCTGGAGGCAGCAGGTTGGCTGGGAAATAATAACAGGGGCAAAGCACCAGCACCAGCACCTGAGCCAGATCCAGGCCACTGAACTCAGCTCCTCTTCGTGATGTTTCCTAGGACACCAAGTGTTCTTCCCTGCTGGTTTTAAGGGATTATTTTAACCAGGCATCAATGGCTGATACCAGCAGTGTTTCTCACCACAGCCAGCAGCACTGCTGGGGGCATTTCAAGGAGCTGACACCTGGGACACAATGCCAGAAAAGTGCAAAAGTGGTGATGAAATACGGATCAGAAATCCCAAGGACCCTGGGAAGAAGAGCTGATACTTCAGTGACATCTCTGGCAATGCTTATCCATCCACTGGGTGGAGAGCAGCTGCTGGCTTTGGTGGGCTTGTCCCAGTTTGGAGACTGGGAAGTGACAATTCCTGAAGGTTCAGCTTTCTGGCCCCCCTTAGGGACAAGGGATGCCTAGAAAATCCTGGGAAAACCCTGTGATGAGAAGGCAAATAGAGAGAAGGCAGTAACAACATGTATTAAAATCTCTGGTGCTCTCGAAGGTGGCTGGTTTTGATTTTGGATGAGCTGACAGTGGCTTTTTCAAGAGAACAGGCACTCATCAGCACACTGGAGTGTGTGTCCTATGTTTCAGAGAATCATGGAATGGTTTGGCTTGGAAGGGGCCTTAAAGACCACCTTGTTCCAGCCTCCCCCCATGGGCAGAGACATACCCCTCTAGACCTCCAAGCCCTGTTCAGCCAGGCCTTGAGCTTTCCTGGGATTTTGGACCAAGGGCTCAGGGTTTCATCTGCCTCTCTCCAACTGCAGGCTCATCACTCTAGGCCCTTCCCACCTCTGAATCCATGGTGAGGAGCAAAGCCTGGTAAAGTGTGACCCCCAGGTCATCCTGCCCTGGACTTTGTGTCCCAGTGGTCCCTGTGGCTTCCCAGCCAGCACAGCCTGGTCTCTAACCAGGGACAAGGAGCTGCCTCGCTGCTGCCACAAGATCAGGAACTGTTCTGTTTCCATCCTCCTTCCCTCTGGGCTCTGGGGAATTTCCATTTTTGCTCCCTGGATTATGTTCAAACCCTCAGGCCACACAGAACAATAGCAATGAGGTGAGCTGGTGTCGGGGAATGGCATTAAGGGGACAAAGGAGATGTCCCCATCCTTGTTCTCCCTCAAGGTGGAAAGGTTAGGAAAGGGGCTCATCTCTGAGGATCCCCAAGATATCCACAAGGGATTTTTATCTCTTCATGTGTGCTCAGCCAAGCAAGGAGTTGCACACCTGGAAAAAGGGTCTGGCTGCACAGCAGGGGCATCATCTGTTCCCCATAACATTTTGGCACCACAAAGAGGGACTTTAGTGTCACTGCACAAAACTCTTTTACACCCCTGTGTGAATTCCCATATTTTGAGATTTCCTGGGGTTAAAAAAGGCCGTTTCTTGTCCTAGGAGTGCAGACACACCATCAAGCCAAGCAATTTTGTAGGTATTGCGCTGTTAAATGTTGGGGATGCTTCTCCTTAGCTTTTCCTCTTTATTCTGCAGGATCCATGCACGAGCTCAGGGTGTTGTCACCGAGCTCTGGGTGGCCAAGCTGTGACAGGCAGAGCCAGGACAAGGCATTTGTTGTGCCCCAACACTGACCCCTGACTCTCAAGGGCTCAGGCTGGCAAGTTAAATTGTCCCGGCCCATGGCCAGAACAAATACTCCTCTTAGACTCATCAGACTGAGGTTTCTGGAGAGTCACTGCCTGCCCAGAGTCTGCTGGCTGGAACAGAGGTCCAGAGAGGCTGTCCCTGGAGGAGAGTGGTCAGAGGGCACCGTTGTCCCCAGGGGTGACCACACTGTGTCCACTGGGAAAAACCCCTAAGCCCCAGAGAAGAAATGTCCACAGCAATGCGTTCCTGGCTGAATCACCCTCTGGTTCCCACTAACCCTGGCTGTCCCAGAACCTTGTGCATGTCAGGGAGGGTTCCCCAGCATGCCCAGTTCAGCCAGGCTCTCCCCATCTCCACCAGCCTTGCCCTGGGAAGATGCTGGTGGGTGAGATCCTGGATGCTGGCCTAGCCCATGGACTACCAGAAAAAAATCATTTTCTACAGCAATACTTGGGACAATATAATTTCCTCTCTTTTATTGAGACAATCAGTATCATCTGGTACATCATCCAGGAGATGCCTCTGCTGCAAGATGCTCTGGATTTTCCTTTGTGAAAGTCCACAGCAGTTCAACCTCTGCAAAGCCTTTACAGCTCTCAGATCCTGGAATTCCTCCTGATTTAGCTCTGAGTGAGTGTTCCATCCTTGGAGAGGACAAATTCATGGCCAACCCATAGGGTTGACAGTCCTTGGGCATTATCTTGATGGGTTTGATTTGGCCCAGCTAAACCCCTGCCTGGCCATGGTTAGAATGTTGTTTGGATTTAGCAGAGAAGGTTCAGTTACAACAAAGTGTTTTCAGTGGAAAAAAAATCCTGGTACTGCAGTGTTTGACTGCAAAAAGGGAAATGGCAAAGAAATGAGGAAGCTCCTGAGAATTAAGCAGCTGAACAGGATGAAATGTTTGCAGAGGGAGTGGAAGTGGGCTGAGGATGCAAATGCAAAGCACTGATTCAAAAAGGCCCAGGGCAGCCAGGTTCAAACAGCAAAATGTCATCAGAGGAAAGAAAATCTCCTGCTGAAGGTCCATGTTGAGTCCAAAGGGGGAGGCATGGAACAGGTCATGGACACAGCAAGTTGAAGGTGTAAACCCACTTGAGTGTGTGGAGGATTTTGGGGAGCAACTCAGTGAAAGCTGTAGAAGGAGTTAACAGGAAGCAGAGCCCACAGAGCATTGCTGCAGAGCTTGGTGGTGGTGGTGGATAAAATTAATTGTGCTGAATTCACAGTGCTGAGGAGGTGGCAGCATCTCCTGCCAGCTGTCCCTGCCCTGCTGTTCCACAGGGAGATGGGCTGGAGCTGGGACAGACCCCAGGGGGAATGAAGATCTGATCAAGCTCCAGGTTGGAAAAGACCTGTCCAAGCCCAGGATGAGGATCCAAGATCACCTGGATGGAGCAGGGGGGTTTCAGCCACCACGACTCACCCACCTGGAGGAGGTAGCGTGACGTGTGGAGGTTATAAAAGTGGGAAAGTCTCCAAAGCAGGGACATTTTCTGGAGCTTATCTAACTTACCCCACCTCCTTCTCACAAAATCCTGCAGCCACAAAAGCAGGGTGTGATTCAGAGCAGGTATCACATTGCTAATTCCTTCCCCCTGTCCCTTTCCCAGGGGCCTCTGCCAGCAGTGGGGCACTGGGGCTTATGCAAATACGCATGAAAAAAATGCACAACACATCTCAAAATACATAAATATATATTTATATATATAACAGGCTTCACAAGACATTTAAAAAATGTGGCTGCTGTTACCAGGATATCTCCAGATATCCGTAGGAAATTCCCTGGTGGGGACATCTCTGAATGACAGCCTGAGAAATGCAAAAGAGGTCCTTTTCAGTGGTACTAAACCATGTCATTAAACCTGAGATTACCTGGGGTCACTTTGTATGGTGCAGGGTAAACATTTGCTCTTACTGGAAAAGGATTTTTTTCTCCCTCCCTGCTTTTGTGAAGGCTTTATCTGCAGGGTAATGAGTCTTTCTCTTGCCTTTTTCCTACGAAATCGAGTTTCTTAAAGTGTTCCAACTGATTCCTCCTCCTCCCACACAGGGTCGACGTCAAGTGTCCACCAGTTTCACAATAATCCCATTAACTTGGAACCAGACAAAACCCACAAAGCCAGCCCTGGGCAAGGCTGGGGCAGGAGGCATTTTTTGACTGGGTGGTTGAACCAAAATTTGGGAGGAAAGCATAATTCCAGTCAAAGGGAGGTCAAAGCAAGTAGTTCCCGTTGATTTCTTTTAACCCTTGACTATTTTGGCCAAAAAAGAAAAAAAGAAAAAAGAAAAAAAGAAAAAAGAAAAAAAGAGAAAAAAGAGTGGAGGTTTTTTGTGGGTTTTTTAGTTGAAAAGGTGTCTTTGTGAAATGAAAAGTGCTTTGCATCAGAAAAGTAGGAAGGGGAATAATTCTATCTCCCAAAATTATGATGTTTTCTGGGAGTTGAGTTGTTTATAGGAATCCCAGAATGATTTGGGTTGGAAGGGACCTTAAAGTTCATCCCAACTCCCAGCCATGGGCAGGGACACCTTCCACTAGCCCAGGTTGCTCCAACAACTTGGATTTCCATCCAACTTCCATGCACAACTTCTCCATCCCCCCCCAAATACTTCCACCCTCAACCAACATCAGCAGAACAACACCTTGGTGGTAAATCTTTGTGTGGTGCTCACCTGGAATGATTCATCCTCCTTGGACGTCACCAGCTGGATCCATAGCCCTGGGCTGGGAATGTCCAGAGCAATTGTTGCACCACCCCTGACAAGGTTTGGTTCCAACTCCTCCAAAGCAGCTCTTTTTTTTGGGGATGCCCATCTGGATGAGGCCACCTGGGCATTTTGTGTGTCTCATGGGGTCCTGAAGGGGCTGCCTCTGTCTCATGGGTTCACACTGGGGGTCTTGTGCAGGTCCTGGCCAACATTTCTCCCAGGACAGGCTGTAATCACCCAAACCAAGCATCTGATGGGCTAAAGCAGGGGGGAGGAGACCCCAAAACACCACGAGCCTCACCAAACAAGCTGAAGGAGGAGCCCAGAGGGGTGCAGTGCTCTTCCTCCATCTACGGGCAACCCGGAGGAAGAGCAGCTGATATAAATCCAAATTTGCAGCACATTTTCCATCCAGCTGCATTCTGGGTGCGCTGGAAGAGTTACCATAATTGGGACAAAAAATGGAAATATTTTGGAGATGAGGGGGATTTTGATGCTACAATGGTTTTTTGGAACGTGCTGCTCTTACTCCTCTCGCTGCCTCACACCACCAGCCAGATACAGAAATGCAGAGATGGGTTGCAACATCTGGGAAGCATTGCCTGGGAAGGATGATGGATTTCGAGGAAATGACCTCAGAAAGTCTGGATGAGGCTCAGGAGAGTGGGGTATTAATCACCACATGGAACTGGCATCACAGCACGTGGGCATTCACTGCTGCCCACAACTCTGGCTTGAGGCATCATCCTCACGCTGCTCAGCCCAGGCCCACAATCCCCAAAACTCCACCCCCCAAAAATCCCCAAAATCCTGTTGTTGCTCCCCACACCTGGTGCATCACCCCAGCAGCTGACCACAAAGGAGACCCTGAGCCCAGACCACCCAGCCAGGATCCCGTTTGCCTGAGGAAGAGCAGATGGGGATGCACGAGCAGGGAGGCTGCTCCAGGGCTTTTGGGACTTCCCTGGCAACCCCCTGTGGTTCTGTGTGCCAGAGGGGTTTGGGGTCAGCATGGCAGTGCAGATGGGCTTGGGAACAGGGGCTTGGGAATGCTGACGTTGGTGATGGTGCAGTGACAGCGATGCCCACCCACCCACTGCCCCCAGAGGGTTATTTTTAGGTCTCAGCCCTGTGAGCTCATCCTCGGGGGATGCTGGAGGGTGAGACATTGGAGTATCGGCATCTTGCTGAGCACAGGGCTGCAGAAGCTATTTAGGGACGATTTGGGTCATTCAGCAGCTCCCAGCTGGGCTGTCTCCACTCCTTTGCCCAAGAAGGACCAGAAGAGTGTGGATCCTCCCCTTTCTTGCAGCCTTTCCGCTTGGCCCTGCAGGTTGCGGTGACAGGATGACACCAAAGAGTCCCACAGGAGTTCCCAACCTGCTTTGCAATCCCATCCCGAGGCTCTGGAGCTCTTTTGGGACCAGCTGGACTCGTTCCACAGGCCATGAGGAGCGTTGAACCCGCGCCCTATTTGCAAACAGGCTGTGCTGACACCCAGGTGACGCCTTGTCCTGCTGCCAGGCTGTGAAATGCACCCAAGTCACGGAGCAGGAGCAGGGCAAGAACCGCATCCGGCTGTTCCGGGGTGCTGGAGCCACTTACCTGGGAAAGATCTTAAGGAAGACATCCCATCCTCTTGCTTCTCAGCAGAGGAGGTTTGCAGGGAGCTCCAGAGCCCGGAGGAATGACTGAGCAGGGACATCCCTCTGAAATAAAGCTGTTTCCAAGTGCAGTGATGGTGGGAAAGCCCCACTTGGCTCATACCAAGGTCTTTCCCAACGTGTCCTCCACCTCCATCCACACACATCCATCCTTTCCTAAAGGTGTCCAGCCAGTTTCCAACCCACTTGCCCCAGTTAAAAGGGAAAAAGGATGTTAAAGGAGCATGAAGCCTTTCCCCAAGGGAAGGGATGGAGCTGGAGCAGTAGGTGGGCCACTGGGTGATGAGTTGGTGACCAGGCTCTTTCCCTGTCAGCAAAACCACAGGTGACAGGATGAGAAACCAGGCAAGGGGAACTTCAAAGTGAACAGAAAACCTCCCCATTCCCTGGAAAGTGCCATGGGTGAAAATCAGGACCCAGTCAGAGCCACAATCCCAGCCTGGGGACAAGGACCCTGCTGCTGGCACATCCCCTTGGCACCAGCAGAGGACTCTGCTGCCGCAGGTTCAGCCTGTTCAGCTAAATAATTTCTCAGTTAAAAATCAGCCTAGGATGGGGTTTGCACTGCTGGGACCAGGATCTTCCAGGTACCTTCCACCACCTCCCAAGGTCCCCCACTGGCTGAGACCTCAGCTGAAAACCTCCTACCCCTTTCTTTCCAAGTTCAAAGGTGGGAGCTCGGTGGTTTGAGGGCATCTCGAGGATCTGAGGGGGCTGGAATGGGGTTGTGACACAGTGCCTTTCCACAGTGAGTGGCAAAAGCAGAGCAGAAGGATCTGGTGGGAGAATCTCCAGCTCTCCTACCATCAAATGGGGCTGCAAAACCTGCCCAGGCAAAATGGGGCTTTGGGGGTGCTGCAAAAGTGGGAGCCTCCAGCACCGAGCTGAGACCTTGCAGCTCATCTCATGAGTGAGGAGCCACAGGCAGGACACTTTCAGCAGGCTGGGAGGATTTGTGGAGTTGCTGTTCTTGCATACATTAGGTTTTGGGGTTTTCTTTGGCAGTTCTGGATGCTTTTTTCTGCCCCTGGGAGATCAGGCAATAGGCATGAGGGCTCAAAACCTTCTCCAGTCCTGGAGCATGGATTGTGGGCATTTGTATGCTGATATACAACACATGCATGTGTGTTTGCATGTGCACACTCCAGCTGCTCCCCAAAACACACCCCAAAATGCTGGTGCTTAGCCAGGGCTTAAAACTGCAGGTATTTGAGGAGAAATAATTTTAAAAAAATATTTTAAACTTTCAGGCTTTCCTGAGCATTTATTTGCCAGAGTCTGCAAGTATTGGTATTGAAACTGTGAAAGTCTTCAAATAAACTCCTCACAAAGCTGCCTGATTGGTGTGCTATTTCAAACACCCACTGGTTTGGTTTCTCCCTAAGAAACTGCTGCCTTGGCCCACCCATTTTGGGGGATTTCTGCAATCATATTGGTTTGTGGGATTTGAGAATCTCCCCCGTGTCTGAACACAGCTTTGGTCTGCTGGGTGGCTTTGGGGCTGCCACCTTCCCTCACCCCTCATGGTGTGAGGGACACTGTGCCACGCCAGCCCCTCTGGCATGGGGAAGTGGGGGAGGTTTCTCTGGTGTCTAAAACAAATTTTGAGCTTTAAACCCAAATTTTGTTGGGTGACAGCTCCTTTGGCTCCTTCCCCTTCGTGTCACAATGTCCCATGAAACTCATAGGAGCTCAGCAGTGCAGGGACTTTGTCCCTTTATCAAACTGGCTGAGTAGAGCAGAAATGGAGCCAGGACTTGAAAAAGAAGTGGATGCACCAAGTATTTACAGTAACAACACAGCCCATTGCCTGCCACTGTCCCATTAAGGGTCTACTTCCTAGAAAGGCATGATCAGGAAGGAAAAGCTCTCCACTTGGATGCTGGGAAGATCCAGCAGAAGCGTGCATCCCTCCAGCCCATGTGGCACATTTGTTTCCTTGGCAGGAAACCATCAGTGCTCTTAACTTTCGCTTCCTGCTCCCTGTGCTAAGGGATATTTAGAAAAAGTGGTTTGTAACCACTTGGCGAGGCTGGCTGGTTTTTTTTTCTGCTCGTTTCTCTGCACAGCCTCTCTGGTCCACATCAATGGCTGTTTTTCTTTCTTACTTCTCATTCTTGGGTTTGGGTGACTCAGTGCTGCTATGAGCTGCGCAGTCATTGCAGGAAAAATTTGGGAATGATGCTGGAAATCCCACAAGATAAACCTATTCACGTGTGAGCCCTTGGTCCCTGGGCATTAACCCCGGAGAGAGACCCCAAAACCTGGGCTGGAAATCAAGAGGGGCTTTTCAGAGGGTGCCTCCTGGGATACCTCATTTAGGAATTCTGGGGCTTACAGCTTTTTTTTTGGCTTTATGCTTTTTAGACTTTGTGTTTTGGCAGCTCTAATGGCTACAAAGTTCTTGGAAAGAGAAAGCAAAGCAAAGCTTTCTGCCCTGGTGCAGGGGACCACAGAGGGCTTGTGTCCCACAGCAGGGTGATGAGTGACTGTGGCTGCACCTTAAAGACATTGCTGGGACATTGAGGGTAAACTGATTTGAAATCAGTTTCAGGATGGAAGTGAAGGAATTCACAGAACCAGAGAGTCATGGAATCCCAAGAGGTTTGGGTTGGAAAGGACCTTAAAGATCATCTCATTCTAACCTCTCCTCCCACCACGGGCAGGGACACCTTGCAGCATCCCTGTCCACCCTGGCCTTGAACACTTCCAGGGATGCACAGAACAGTGGGTTTCCATAAAATTATACTTGCAGAGATCATCCATATCCCTTGGAAGTTCCTCTCTGAGCTGCTCAGATTATTGCTGAGCAGACTGCAAGGCTTGACCGCAGTTTGGAACAAACACATCCATGGATGTGTGTCCTGAGCCTTGTTTCACTGGCAGAGAAAGGCCCAGAAAAAGCCAGGCTGGGGACCAAGATAAATCGCAAACCAAATGAAAAATAGATTGAAACCAAATGTATTTTTTCATGGGGACTGTGGTTAGGCTCAGGAAACCTTCTCCTGGTGCCTGCAGGGGAAGGTGAGGAGCCTGTGAGAACAAGAGGTTTCCAACATCTTGGTTTGGTGGCTTTGTGAGTGGCTGGGAGAACCAAAAAAAAAAACCAAAAAAAAAGGTCCATGGGATGGGAGATTAATTATTTTGAGATTTGTTAATTAATCTAACAATTAATCTAATTTTGAGATTTGTTAATTAATCTAACAATTTCTTCTACTCTTCAACATGAGCAGCCTAGGAGAAGCTGCCAACTCCATGGAAACACAACCAAAAAGGCTAGCTACTGAGTTTGTCATGCTCCAAGGGGTTTTGGCACCCTTGAAGCCCTGCCACGACCACAGAGCTGCCTCTGCACCTGGGTTTTGCCAGAGCTGGTAGTATCAGCCCCCTGAAATCACTGAATTTAAGAGCAGAGATTGAATTCACTGAATTAGATGGAGATCAAGATTCACAGAGGAGTGGACAGCTGTACCTGGAGCTTAAAATATGTCCATGACATTCAACAGCCCATTTCTACCCCCAGTATCCATCTTTGCACATACCAGAGGAGATGGCTGACAAGTGCTACTAGTAGAAATAAACTCCTTTACTATCAGAAATCTGAGGCGTTCGCATGTTACAAAAATAAAAATGTACAGTCACTGTCATAAAACTCACCTTTTCTTTTCTTTCTAGTATAAGTTAGTGCTTTTACAAACAAAACAAAAAAGTCTAGAGTTAGATTTCCAGCTGGGGCCTCTCCAACTGCTCTGCATCTGGCCAGTGGGATAACCTGGAGATCAGGATCACAGAGGGACACCCCTGATGGCACTGCTGCCCAGGGTGGTGGCTCAGCCAGAGGAAGGCAGGATCTCCAAGCAGGACCTCAGGAGGGATCTCTGGGTATGTTTTTCTTGAATTATTCTGAGCACGTAACTGTGTCCACACTGCTTTTTGGCAAGGGCAGGGGACAGGGCCAGGCCTGGCCTGCAGTGACATTTGTACCAGTTCAGTGGCACGGCTGAATTCATTTCTCCCAGTTATTTGTCTCGCCCCAGTGACTGAGGCATGACCCTCAGCACAAAAGCCAAGCCTCCTTCACAAGAACAAAGAAATAAAGGTGCTGCCATGGTGCAAGCCTTGTCTTAACCCAATCCTATCCCAAACACGCTCGAGGGTGGGATGAACCACCCTACAAATGTCCTTTTTCCAAAATCCAGGCAGAATGGGGTTAAGCTCAGCACCACTTACGGCTCCTCAACGCAGGGTTCAGTGCTGGCAAATTCTGTCACCTCTGAGGGACAGCAATGGGGAGGTGGCAGTGCTCAGCCAAGAGGATGAGCACTGGTCTTTGCTGCTGGCCTGGAAACATGAGTCACCAGGAAAGGGGTTAAAAACAAGACGTGAACAGCTCACCTTAAATTTTAATGAGCTGGAGATGATTACTAAAGCCAGTAGCTGGAAGCTGTAGGTTCCTAAAAGCTTTTAAAAGGTGACTGTTGCTGTTGGGAAGCACTAATGGGTTTTTTGGAAGATGTTGGCCCCACTGGAGAAACCTGCAAGGGGACCTGCTGGATGGTACCAGTAAACTCCAGTGGGCTGCTACCAGTGTACTCCAGTGGGATGGAATGTCCTTCAGCACCCTGGGTAATGGGAAGCCAGCCCTGGGACAGGATGGGAATCCCATCCCTGCAGATCTTCAGGGATGCAAAGCTGTAGGAGATCCTTTCCTGCTGTAGGTGATATTTGTCCTTGACATTTTCATCAAGCTGCTCAGAAGAGCTGCAGCTGACTCTCCTCATCCACCCAAGGCCTTTCCTGCCTTGCCAAGGCACAGAGAAACTCCAGCTCCCCCTGTGCCAGGCGATCTGCACACGGAATTCTTTAGGGGGACCTTTTGCACACGGTGTCTTTGTGTTGCAAAATGATTCAAGGCATCCAGGGTGTGAATTTTTGTTAGCAGATCCTCAGCACTGAGCAGAGGGGCAGGCTGGGACGCAGAGCCAGAGCTCAGGGTTTGTGTGTGCAACCACAGCTGCATCCTCCTGAAAAAGGCACAGCAAAACAAGCAGAGGAGCGTGTTTGACACAGACCATGCTGGGCTGGGTGCAAGCCAGGCACCCCAAACACCCAAAGCCTCGGGCCCCAGAGCATCCTGACCTCCCTTCACACCGGGATAAACCCTTCTGCTGTGAGCAGAGCTAGGATTTCAGCCCCTTGGAGAGTGTGTCTGTGTCACTGCTGGTTCCCAGGTGACTGTTGGGCACGATGCCCAGAGCAACCTCATTCTGAGGCTTCCCTAGCATTTTGTTGCCTGCAAACTTCATAAATCGCTGCCCTGCTAAGAAGTACAAAATGGGGTCCAAGCAGCTGTTGGTGCTGGCGAGGGGACGAGTCACCTTGTAGGCCAGATTGATGGCATTGAGGGTCTGACAGCTCAGGTCCCAGCTCCGGAAGGAGTAGTACAAGGTACGAGTGACGTGGAAGGGAAGGAAACAAACAATGAAGACCACCAGGACGATGATTATCATCTTCACCGACTTCTTTTTGGAGCGGGACAGGCGGGAAATGCCCCGGGTGGGCTGCAGCAGCCGCCGGGCCATCAGGCAGTAGCAGACGATGATGATGAGGAAGGGGATGCAGAAGAGCAGCACCAGCATCACCGAGCTGTAGATGACAAACTGGCCGAAGAGGTCCTTGCTGGACGTGTCGTGGCAGGTGATGGTGTCGCCCTTGACGCTGGTGGTGACGAAGAAGAGCACGGGCGACTGGCACACCACGGTCACCAGCCACACCAGCACGGACACCCGGCGGGCGTGGCGCACGTGGCCCCACTGCAGCGACTTCAGCGGGTAGCAGATGCCCAGGAAGCGATGGATGCTGATGCAGAGCAGGAAGAGGATGCTGCAGTAGAGGTTGGTGTAGAACAGGAAGCGGACGATCTTGCAGAGCCCCACGCTGAAGGGCCAGTTGTCCCCCATGGCGTAGTAGTACACCAGCAGGGGCAGGGAGACCACGTAGAGCGTGTCGGATATGGCCAGGTTGAACATGTAGGTGGTGGAGGCGTTCCAGGTCTTGATCCTGAAGATGAAGGCGTAGAGGGCCAGCAGGTTGAGGAAGAGCCCCACCACACACACGATGCCATAGGAGACGGGCAGCAGGACGTATTTGAAGTCCTCATCAAACACGCACTTGTAGGGGTTGTCATCTGTGCCACCCGGGTCCAGGGAGCTGTTGATGGCTCTGGTCCAGGCTGGAGGAGTCGTGAGGTTCTCCATTGCCCTGTGGGGAAAGCAAAGAGGCTGTAAGGATATGGAAACAATGGCTCAGGAGGGCAGAGCATCACCCACCACAGACACCACTGCCTCGTGGCGTTGGTGACACAGCTGAGGCAGTCCCTGGCATGGAGGAATTATGGTCAGGCAGAAAAAGGGAGTTTTATTTAACCTCACTTTGGACCTGGAGCACAGAGGAGGAACTGAGCTGCTCTAAAGTCATCAAAAAACCCCAGGCCACACGTGGGAGTGCACCTCAGATCTCCTGCAGCCCAGCTCAATGTCACAAACCACACTTCCCACCAGGTTCACACAGAAATTTGGCCTCCTGCATCACAGAACAGGAAAGATGCTCCATTCTGTGTTTAACCAGCCATGAGAAGTGACTCAGCTGAGCACCATGAAAATCAGGTCCTGCTAAATCCCAGGCAGAAAGGATTAGAAAGTGGAATTTCGAAGAGCAATGCTCGTGACTGGCCCCCATTTCAGAGATCCCCAGCTCCTTCTGGTAGAGCAAACCTCACCACATCTGGAGGCCCTGTACTCAAACCTTGACAAAAGGAGTGTGTTCTCCACCACAGGGGCTCTGCCTGGGTTGTCTGGTGATGATGATGATGGGTTTTTAATTAGTGTTGGGCTGATGGTGGCCTGGTCACAGTGCTGCTCCCTGGCCTTGAGACCTGCCTGTGCAAAGCTGGTTTCTGCCTGGGACTGATCAGCTGAGAGGAGGAAAATGGGCTCGAAAGGGTCTCTGCAGACACACAGAGCCTGGCCTGTCTGTGAGGAGGGACAAGGGCCCTTTTGTGCCCTGGGCCCAGCTGACACACGATCTCTGAGTGAGTCCCTGGGTCAGGAATCAAATTAGAATGCATTTCCTCCCTTCCTGTAAGAGAAGCTGGTTCGATGTCCCTGCTGCTCCCTGCCTTACGGGAAGCCTGCGGAAATGGGGGTTCCAGGGACATGAATCCAGCACAGGGACTGGCAGCTCCTGCAGGAGAAAAGGGCTGAGAAAAGATGCCCTTGGAATGAGTGCATGGGATGCACTCTGACCCAAATCTCATCAGGATTTTAGGTGGAAAAGAGCAATCCCAGCCTTCTCAGGTAAAGGGCTCAGCTCTAACCCGGTACCACCATGCTGAGGGACAGTGTGGCCATGCCCTTTCTTGCAAAACAAGCAGTTTTCATCCAGAGCTATCCTGCCTCTACCTCCACCTCAGATCTTGCAGGGAAGGAGGTGATGAAAGTCTCCCAGAAGCTGCCAGCCTGGATGATCTCTCAACAAAGTAAAGCACTTCAGTGCTTTATTTCAGTTATTTATTTGTTATTTGACAAGTCATTGCTGATGCTTCCAGCCCATCACAAGGGGATAACTCCAGTCTTTGCTCCAAGGACTGGATCAAACAACCTGTCCAGATTTGCACTGACACATCCCACCTCACTGCTTCTCCCCTTGGAGCAGAGCACAAACAGTGCTGGCTGAGGCTCACACTTCCCAAGGACAGGGGTGGAAACCCCACATGCTCTCACCCCAACTAATCTGCAGCAAAAACCCCAATAGAACTTTGGGAACCACTTTGTCATGAAAATTAGGAGCCAGCACCCATCTTGCTCTGTCCTGGCCTCAGGGTTTTGCTTTTCCTGCTCTCAGTTCAGCTTTGCTCTCATCCTGCTTCCCTCGAGTCCTCAGCACTGTGGCTGTGGATGGAGAGGGTTAACAGAGCTCAAGCAGATGGGAAAAAAATTTCCAGCTGCTGTTCTCCGCAGTTTCTTGCTTCCCTCTGAGCTTTGCAGATCTGTGGCCAGCCAGAGAGAGGTTGCCCGCAGACCTGGCAGGCAATGAAACGGGTTGGACAGGCCACCGTGACCGAGGGAAGCCACACAAGATGCCCTAAAAGGCACAGGGAAGGGTCACAGAGTTCCAGAGGCTTCAGGCTGGCACGGGATTTCTCCCATCTGCATTCCCTCTCTCCCCTGCAGGCAACCCAGCACTGGTGGGGGGAGATCACCCTGATTTTCAGCCCATCTCGCCACAGGCTCCTGAGACCCTAGTAAGAAAACCCAACAAAGGGTTTGAAACCCATCCCTAAGCCAAGGTGGAGAATTTCCTCCGGCTGCCCCAGGGATGTGCCAAGTTCCTCATCTCCATCTTCAGGAGAAGGAGCAAACAGGGTTTGCTGGCTGGTTTGAAAGGAGCCTTGTCCTTGCTGTCGTGCTCTCCCTCCTTGCTCCTTGTGGGAATGCAAAAGCCTTTCTTTTCCCTGTTTCACCCTAGTTTTGCCCAGAATCTGCAGGACAAAACCCGCTGTGTGTGCTGGGCCCGTGGCTGCAGGCCACCCCCTCACTCTGGTGCTGCTGCATCCGCAGGGAGCGAGCTGGAGAGGCCAGGGCCAGCCAAGGCCTGTGAAGGGACAAGAGCTGGCAGCTGGCACTGCCCTTTGCTGTGCCCACGGGTGGCACGGACGCCAGCTCCGACTGTGACACCCTGAGCCCCCGGCAGGACGAGGGGAGGGTGACAGCAGCAGCAGTTCCAGAGGATGCCAAGCAGGATAAACACTGCTGTGATCACCAAAAGCAAGCAAACCACGATGCTTTGGGGAGAACCACCTGCACCTGTCTCATCACATCTCCCAGCCCTTTCCATGGTCACAGTGGGAAGTTTTTTCTCTGGCATTGGATGCAGGTGAAACCATGATAAGAAGCACAGCTTTTTAGGTGCTCTCCAGCCAGTTTCCTCCATGCTGAACCACATTCAGGTTGCAAAGGCTATCTCTCTCTCTGCAGCGTGGCCTTGGACCTGTTTATCCCATGGGACACGGGAGTTTTTCCCCAGAAACAAGTAAGATCAGTGGTAGTGAATGAAGGCAGCACAGGAGAGGAGCCTGGGCAGATCAGTGCCCTCAAATATAGGTCCCCACAGGCATGTGCACGTGATGTCAGCATCCCAAAATGCTCCTGTAACTGTATCTGCCAGGGATATTTAGATCAGTCAATATGGGAAAGGAGGGGGCTGTCATGGGAGAAGGTCAAGGGCAGTCGAGGGATGGACAGCACTCCATAGGGACACCATGTTATGGGTACTGATTTGCCAAGTAAAGGCCTTGACTCCTGGTTTCTGCTTCATTTTTCAGCATTCCCAGTGCCATCCCAGCCATGTTTCATGCTTGGGAATTTGCCAGCAGCAGCAAAGTCACTGAAGACAGCAAAGCACAACCAAATCACGGCTGCAATTGCTACATTTACACCGGGGGTTGATGAGGTTTAATTTGCCTTCCCAAATAATTAATGTGGATTAATTTACCAGCAGGACCTCGCAGAGGCAGCTTTCATTCTGCCACAGCTACCATTGTTTTACGCCGGAGGCTGAAACCATGATCCCTTCACCACATCTCCTCCCTGACTCCTTTCCAATGGACACACTGAGAACGTGGGTGTCTTCCCTGCCCTAATTCGTAGGCATTTAGTAGACTCATCAAAATCCTCGCTCTGGATCAGGAACTACTCAAGACTCTGGGAAGCAAACGACCTGGAATCGTTTTTCACTGCCCTGGGTCTGCGGTTGAAACCCTCCGCAGCCAAAAGCAAACAGTTGGGATGCTCCCAGTCCTGTCTGCTCGGAGCCATGAGACAGGATCTGGCTGAAATCTGAGCCTGCCCAAACTGCCTGCTTTCCAGCTGCCCTTTCCCTTCGGCTCCTTTCTGCCACACTGACCTTCAGAGCCCTTCTCCTCCGGGCTGGCTCCGGCCATCAGTGGACTGAGGACATCCCCAGCTGTCCCGGCTCCACCATCCCCGGTGCTTCTCTCAGTGATCCCAAAGCAAGACATCTCCAAGATTCATTTCCAGGATACCCAAGCAGCTTAAGGGGATTTATCCATCTCCCTGCCAGGCAACATCCCTCTTTTATCCTGATGGGTGTGATCTACCCATTCCTCCATCGCCAAAATAGCCAGAACACCTCCTTTAAACCAAAACCTTGCAAAGAATCTGTGTTTCTGTTCCTTACAAAAAAGCACCTTTGGAGGGCAGCTCCACTCCAGAGATGGAGCTGCTCCACTGAAGCAGCCACGTGCCTCAGTTTCCCCTCTTGTCACCAGGTTGAGAAACAGCAGAGCTAAATCTGTTTTCTCCATGTAAAATATTTTTCTGGGGGTGTTTAGGTTTCCTAGAGGGTTTTTCAGTAACTTGATCCAAGATAAAAAGGGGAGAGGGAGTCTGAATAAAAGATATAACCAGTTTAAAAGAACTTCATGACTTTGTTTGTAGGTAAAATAAAATGTTTTGCTTTGAAACAAATGACTTTTTCTGGGAATTTCTGGTTTTCCCCAAGAAACTCCCTGAATTCCTCCCTGAATCAATCTCCCTTCCAGTCTTTGCTTCCCAGGGGGTACCAAAACCACCTGCCTTGCTCGACACCATGGGAAATCAATTGGGATTAACCAAATCTGTGGCTTTAAAGTGAATTAAATAAAAGCATTAAAACCATCAGTGACAATGGTAATTGAGGCCACCTTCGTTCAGCTGAACCTGACTCAATTCCCAGCATGGCAGCATCCTGGGGACAGATCCTTCAGGAAGCAAACAGCAACCCTGGCCAATGTTTAAACCTTTCATCAACACTTCTCTTCCTGCTTCAGCAAAGTTGATGCTTCCAGACTGTTTTCTCCTGCAGCATCCCATGGGATTGGGGACAGATCCTATCTGAGCCCTCAAACTTTGAGCTTCACTTATTGCATGGGGAAGGCAGGGCACTTACATCCTTTAGGCTTCCTGGAGGTAGAAAGGTGGTGTTTCTATCAGGAGTTTGACTTTGGTTTTGCCCTCCACGACCTTTTGGTGCTCACTGGAGGAAGGAACTGAGTCAGACTGGGAGAAGACTGGGGGACCAGTTTCTGGCCAATCCCCGGCTTTTTGGTAACCCTACAACTCCATATCTGGGAGAAATGATGTTTCCATGGAGACCTGCCAGCCTCCTCCTGCCCACCCTGACGGAGTCACCCAGCACCAGCACAACCACCCTGGCAAAACCAAAGGCACTCTGGGACACAACCAGGATAACACAATTATCAGGCTCCACCATGGCACCACCGGAAAACCCCACACGGGGTGGACTTCGGGGGATAATTTTTTGCTCCACAAGGAGCATCCCATGGAAGCAGTAGGGTCTTTGCTCCATGGGTGGTTCCCACTCAGGTTTTAGTGGGGCTGCAGAGCATGAAGGAGGGAGCCCGGCATGGCCGGCAGCACGCTCCACTGCCAGAGAGCTATTCACAGTTCTGGCTTCATGTCAACATCCCGAGATAAAAATCGCACTGGGCAGAGACAGGATAAAGTCACTCAGTGCCATGACAGTCAGAAATCCTTCTAGGGCTTTTATAACCCACTAAGCCCCGGGATGCAGCCGTGCTTTGGGGCTCAGCACGTTTTGGGGTGTCTCCTTTTGCACTGGAGCCCCTGAACCCATCAGCCACCCTTTGCCTGAGGGCAAACGAGAGGAATTTGGTGGTAATGAAACAGCCCAATTTTGGCAGCAGTGACCACGAGCCAGGGCCACCATCCCCCAGTGTTGGTGGCCCTCCAGGGCTGGGTTTGCTGCTCCTCACCTCGTGCACAGGAAGGCAGTGGGTTGCCAAATGGCTTTTGCAATAAACCGATAAGAAAACTGGAACAGAGAGAGAAATGAGATGTTTTGCCCCTAAAGTTTTTCCTGCAGTGTCGTCAGCCAGTGCCCAGCAGCTGCTAGAAGGAGTCAAAGCGTTTGAAATCAGTCTCACCCACTGCAGTGTCAATTAAAACACTCCCAAGGAAATTACACAGGGAGCCCAGCATGCAAAGAGGTGTAAAAACACACTGAGCAAAGCAGGGAGTCAGCTTCAGGGCCTTGACCAGAGGTGTGTACGGGAAATTCTGGGTAAACAGCCAGTGAATTCCCGAGGGAAGGGAGAAACTGAGAAGCAAAGACATTATTGTGAATTAATGCATAAAAATTCAAATAATTCAGGCAAAGAGGAGCAAAAGGAGAAGGAGGCTTCCCTGAGTGCCTGGCTGGAACCATTTGTGACAGCACCAGCCCATGCCAGTGACTCCCTGCTGGCTGCTGGTCCCACTGCCCCTGGGGCACTTCGGGGCTTTTGGCACAGTCTTTTTGGCAGTGCAGGCAGCATGTGGGATCCAGAGGAGCAGAGGAGGAGACTCGGGGTTCAGCTCTGCCCGTGCAGTGCCCCACTCCCTGCTCTGGGTGCTCCCCGTGTCACCCATGTCACCCAGCCAGCAACAAGTGCCACCCCGCGTGTGCGCACAGGGACAAGTGTGTGTGTCCCCACCCGCGTGTGTGTGTGTGTGTCCGTGTCCCACCCGCGTGTGTGTGTGTCCGTGTCCCACCCGCGCGTGTCACACTGGTGTGTGTGTGTGTCCCCATTCACGTGTGTCCATGTCCCCTTCGCCGCTCCCTGTGCTTGTCTCCCCCACCCGTGTACCCACTCCCATCGCACGCACGAGTTTCCCACTCCACCCTGGCGGTCTCCCCCCTGTCCCTCCCTTCGTGGGCAGGACATGCACCCCACATCCCCCGCTGGTCCCCCCCTGGTCGCCCCGATGGTCCCCCCATGGCTCCCCGCCCGCCGCTCACCGGGCGATGCCGAGCCGGGGCTCCGTGCCGGGGGTCGTGCCCGGGGTCGTGCCGGGGGTTCAGCACCGATCGCCCCGCTCAGGAGGGCGGCGGAGCCCACGCCATGCCCGGCTTTGGTCCTTCCCCGCCCCGGTAGGGCTCCCGGTGCCGCCGCCGCCGCTCCCGGTGCTGCCGCCGCGTGTGAGCGGGACGGGGCGGGGTTGGAACGGGGATCGGGGTTGGAACGGGGCAGGACCGGGGCCAGAACCGCCCCGCCGGGGCCAGGACCGCCTCCCCTTTCTGGGACGGGACAGGAGCTCTCCTGGGATGGGAACGTGCGTGGGATCAGCTGGACTGGGACAGGAGTCCGGCCAGCCTCTCCCTTGCCGCCTCCGGGATGGGATAATGGATGGGATCGGGATTAGGGCTAAAGCAGGACACACGCTCCCTTTCCCGGAGACGGGAGTATGGATGGAATCGGGGCTGGCACCGGGACCGGACACCGACTGCTCTCCCGGGAATGGTTCCGGGTAGGAGCTAGGACAGGAGCCCTCCATCCTCCCGATGTGGAGCATGGATGGTATCAGAGTTGGGACTGACACTGGAGACAGGTGGTGGTCCCCAAATCCTCCCCTGGGAATGGGACCAGGGATGGGGCCAGAGTTAGGACTAGGACAGGACCCCTCGCACCCCTCTGGCCCGGGAATGGGACCATGGATGGGATTGGAGCTGGGACCAATCCCATGGGCACTAGGACCCGGGCTGATGCTAGGACTGGGATGTTGGGACTTTTCATCATTGCTGGAACTAGGAGAACATGGCAGAAAGTCTGCTCGAGGTTTGCTCCTTGCTGTGTCTTCTCTGCACTGCTGTCCCCACAGAGTCCTGGCACAGCACAGCCTCCCAGGAGGCTGCAGGGAGCTGTGGAAGGCCACCATTGTCACCTTCGCAGGCTGCCCTCTCCCGCAGGTGGCTGCTGCTCCAGGGAAGCAGTGAACGGGTTCTCTCTAACCTCCCCAGTGGGGTTCATTCACCTGGGTGAAAAACCTTCAGATTTCGGGGGGCTGGAGGGCTCCTGGTCAGCATGAGGCCGGGAACAAGCCCCACTGGATCATGTGCAGGTGGCCCAGTTGTTTTCCACCTCCACAAGCAGGGAGCAAGCCCCAGCGCTCCCCTGAGTGTTCCCCATCTGTGTCCCTGGGCAAAAGCCAGATCCTCCTTCTCCAGCTGGATCTGATTCCATCTGGGGGTCCTTGGGCCCCCTGGATATGGCCAGGGGTGACCTTGAAGCCCTGATGGAGGGGGGAAGGACACTGATGGCATCTATTATTCAACAGCAGAAAGTGGCAGCTGGCTAAGGAGACATTAAGAGGATATGAACTCCTGGCATGGAAACAGTGCTGCAGAGGTCTTGCTCACGGACGTTCATGCCAGAAAAGAATGAAAAAAAATATTCCTGTTTCCTTCTTCTGATGTAATTTGTTTGAGGAGGGAAAACAATACATCACATCAGAGCTATTTGGGGCTGATAAGGGAGGAAGGACAGGCTTGCTGCTTGCACAGAGGGAGGGAGATGCCTGGGCAGAGCTGATGAGTGAGGCTCAGATTTTTCACTTTGCCCAGCAGTGCCCTGGGTGCCGACTTTAGCCCATCTCTCCTGGACTTGGAAACACCTCTTGGGCAAAGCTTGGGTTCACTGGACCGCAGCACCTTGGTTTCATCCTCCAAATCCTTCACCCTCCAAAGGAGGGATGATGTCCAGAGGTGATGGATGGACATGTGGATGATGTCCAGGGACTTGTTGCTGTCCCTACATGAGCTGTGACCTGTGGGGTGATCACTGCTGCTCAGCAGCCCTTGTCTGGCGCCATCTCCCCCAGCCTGGTCCTCCAAGGTCTGAACACCCACAGCTCTTCCTCCTCAAGATAAATCCAAACAACTCAAAACCAAGAGGGAGGTGCCTTCCTCATCTCCAGGGGTGATTAATTATGGCCAGGCTGGCTGAGAGGTCTGCTTGGCGGCTCAGTCCTGGATGCTTCAGCAGGCAAGAGGAGATGTTTTTCTAAAAGCTTCTCTGGAGCGGGGAAGTGGTCCCCTGGAGAGTCCTCTTCCCATCAGACCTTTTCCAAGCCTGCTTGAAGTCCCAGCAGCTTCCAGCAAGCAGGAGTTTCCCTGCTTCATTGCCCACTGCAAGGAAAAACCTTTCCTGTCCCTTCTTTTGCTTTTTCTCACTTTTCTCCACTCGTTCGGGCGTGAGGGAGATGGAAGGAAGGTGTCAACCCTAACCCACCTTACCCATTTCTGTCCTCCACAGGTCACCTGTCACCCAGGGGACCCAAAACAAGAACCTGCCTCACCCCAAATGTCCATTTCCCAGCACCAGAGCAGCTCACACAAGCCAAAAGAAGAGGCAGATGTTTTAAATCCTGTTGAAAAGCAAATGATTTGTGCAGCTGCAGCACAGAAGACAGAGGCAATACCCAGTGAGCCGACCTGGAAAGCAGCCCCACGTTTCCCTTTGTGGCTTCATTTTTCAACTGTTTTGGCAGCCAGGCAGGTTTCTAAGACACTTTCAAAACATTTCTATGTTGACTAGCAGGCAGGAATGTGATACAGGAATGGGCGGATTGGAGAGGTCAGGCTGGCCACAGCAGAGCCCTGTGCTGCACCCATGGGTGCAGCTCCAACCTGCAGAGACACACTGGCAGAAGTGCTGGAGATACCTTTTTTTCTTGCTTTTTTTTTTTTTTGTTTGTTTGTTTCAAGCCTTAGGAGCAGCAAGGAGGAGAGTTTGGGTGTGTTGGGCTGAGCCTGCAGCCCTGCCTGGCATTGGATGATGGGAAAGGAGAGGGTGAGCACTCCTAAGTCTGTGCAAGGGCAAACTGATGCCCTGACCCCACCTTGATACTTCTTGTGGTCTCTTGGTTGGAAAGGTGTTTAGTCACCTAACTGGGAGACAGAAACCTGCCCTGTGTGATTGGTCATGCAGGAGGGACATCCAATGGGAACAGATGTGATTTTGCAGCTTCCCAGGATGGCTGCATTTTCTCTCCAGGGTGTTCTTGTTCAGCAGCTTTTAAGGGGCAGCAAAAGCCAGTCCAGCTGGAGAATGAAGCCTCTGTTTGTGGTGCCAGGAGGGTGTGCTGGAGATGGGTTCAGGTGGGGCTGGAGAGAAACTTGGGAGCACCTTCCCAGCAGCCAAGTGAGCTCCAAAATTGGGTGGATTGGTTGGAGGTGGGAGTTGGGGCTGGAAAAGCATAAAGGCCTGGAATTAAAAGGGTTGGAAAAGCCCTCTAAGATCACAGAGTCCAACTGCTAACCCAGCACTGCCACATTCACCACCAAACCATGTCCTCAGGTGTCACATCCACACATTTCTTGAACAGTTCCAGGGAGTGTGACTCCACCACTTCTGTGGTCAGCCTGTTCCAAAACCTGACCACCCTTTCAGTGAAGAAACGTTCCCAAATATCCAATCAAACCTATGCTGGTGTAACTTGAGGCCATTTCCTCTGGTCTGTACCTCGAGCCAGTCCCTCTGTCCATCCCTCACCTGCACATGCTCTGGAGGGATCTCTTCCCACCACCTCCAAGGCTTGCAGCACCCAGGAGGTGATGATGGGTGGGTGCTGAGCTCTGAGAGACACTTTCCATCCTTTTCCACCCTTTTCCCACCGATCCTTGTAACAGGAACTGACAAGTGCGTGCAGACAGGGCACAGGGGACATTTGCTGTCTGGGGCTGGTGTCCCTTGGGGAAGAGGGAATTGGAGGAGACCCGATGCACGTGATGCTCTCTGGAGCAAGCAGCTGCAAGCAGCGAGCCTTGAGCGCATTGCTTCAGTGCAGAGAGGGCTTTGCTCTGTGGCTGTGACCATCTGGGTGTGGATTTTCTATTCTCCACCAGCGGCTGGGGATTTTTTTTAGCCCAGCTTTCGTTTCCTCCCCACTGAGTGTATGTGGTGTCCCTCCCCTCCTCCTCCTCCTCCTCACCATCAGGGGGGTGATGGAGGTGCCACGCACTTTTCCTCCAAGCTCCTACACAACCCAGGTTTTTTGGAAGTGTTTTCAGACTCCAAGTGCATTTTTCCCCCTCAGGATGATGCTTGCAAAAAGGGATAGGGGTGCTACTGCTACCTCCCAGACGGCAGGAGCTGCCTGCCAGGCCCTAAAACACAAGCATCCTGTTGTGGCCAAAAATGTTGCTTCTAGAAAGACCATAAATAAACACCTCACACCAGGGCAGGTGTGTTAAAATTAACCCGTGGGCTTGGGCTACGTGTGCTGTGGGTTCCCAGATATGGTTCTGCTCTGCAGCCCATGCAGGGAGGGAGGGGGGTCACAAAAAAGCCACAAAACTCCACGGGGTCAGCTCTGGCAGGGTAATCTCTGCTGCTGCTGACCCCACTGATGGCTCTCTTAGAAGCAGAGATGCTGAGTTTTCTGCCAAATTTCATGACACTTCCTCTTCCTCTGGGACTGACTAGAAAATAGTAAATAAGACAGATTTAAAAAAAACCCCAAACCCATTCATGGTCTTATTCAAGAGGATTTGAGTGAGTTGCAACAGCAGGAGCTGCTGGAAGAGGTGTCCTGGAGGACAGAACTTGCTGCTGAAGGAGGTTTTGATCCTGGTGTTCAAGAGCACAGGTAAACACGTGTCCTCAAACCAAGTCCTCCTAAAACCAGCAGCAGCAACCCATCCACATTATGGTCCTTAAAATAGTGCTGGGGAGAGGCTCTCCTGAAAAAGGCTCCTTTCTCCTCATTTCTCTACATGCAGAGCTGCTGAGGAGCTGTGGAGGAGTGGGCACAACCATCTTGAAACCTTGGCAGCAGAATGGTGGGATACAATGGGAATGGGTAGCTGGACTGTGGGGTCCTATCACCCCCAAATTTTGTGGAGTCACTGCTTGGGTGACCCACCAGCAGCTCAGCCTGAGGGTGGAAACACAGCCTGGCACCAAGATGGATTAACTCCAGCTGGATTGGTTCAAGGGATGGAGTGGCAGAGGCCCCAAGTATCCCGTGTCTCCCATTTTTTACCTATTCCTCATGAAATCCCCAGCAGAGAAGAGCTACTGAGAGGTGGCAATTCAGGAGTAAATTCCCATTGGTGCTGGGGAAAAGCCATTTTCCAGTAGTTTTGTGGGCCATTATTCTTGCTCTGAGCTCCCAGCATTGAGACCACAGAGACCAGCACAGGGTCCCACCCTGGAATCTCTTTGTTTCAAAAAAAATTATTTGTTCTTACTACGGGACTTCTGAAATCACTTCCTTCCCCTTCTGCTCCAAAACAACCCTTGTGTCCTCAGGGAGATTCCCGCTGAGACGCCCCAGGGTATGGCATTGGACCCCAGAAAGCCACTGCTCCCTGTGGATGATCCTTATGCAGCTCAGCCTGGAAAACAGGAGGTTTGCTCAAGCCCCAGTGAGTCCAGCCCATGCCTGCAGCCCCCTTGGTGATGTCCATGTAAATTAACTTCAAATAAATTTTATTTTATATTCACTTCAAATGGGTGAGAGAATCAGACCAAGTAACTCCTTAGATCCCAAACTGAGCTCGTGGTGATTTGAGGGGTGGGTGAGGATGGGGAAGGAAGCATTACACCTTCCCAGTGTCCCAGCACTGGGTGACCCACCCTGGGTGGGTGGACTCCTGGGTGACCCACCCTGCTTGCTGCCCTTTGGGAGAAGGTTGGTGGCATCCCCCTACACTCAAGTCATCCTTTAGCAGCTTCCCCATGGATACAAGCCCTATTGGAAGCAAAGCAACATTGGATCTGCTCTCAACAAAAATAATGGACTCATTGAGGTTGGAAAAGACCTCTAAGATCATCAGTACAACAATTCCCCAGCACTGGCAATGCCACCATTAACCCATGTCCCCAAGTGTCACATCCACACAGCTTTAAATCCCTCCAGGAATAGGGACTGCACAACTGCCCTGGGCTGGAAAATCTCCCTGCAAAGGATAGATGTAATTGAGCTTCTCCATTTACAACTTCTCCATCATCATGATTTTTTAAATTTTTACTGCATTTTCCTGTATTTTTCCATATAAAACACCAATTAAACCCAAACTGTGCTCACAAAGCCCACCCTCAGGAGTGCACCCTCAGGAGTGCAGAGTTCTGTGACCACCCCCTGTTTTCCTGGCTGGAGCAAAGAGAGAAGGTGGAAAATTTAGTCCGCATGGATTTGTCCCACTGCAGCAGGCAGACCAGCCCTGAGGCTCCTTCCCAGCTGGACTCATTGTCAGGAGGCCAATATTGTTATCTAGGGCCTGGCTGGTGTTTCTTCTTTGGACCTTTGCCACCACAGTTAAAATATCTCTCCCACCACTCCCAGCATGTAAAGGTCACGTTCCAGAGATTAATGCGGAGTCTCCCAGGCCGGCTCCTTGGCTCGGGATCGCTGATGGGCCAACGTGGAGCAAAAGCCTCGGGATGCTGGGTGCACTGCCAGTGCAGGACATCCCCTGGCCAGGAGTGGGTTTGTCACCAGTGCCAGGTTCAGTGTTCTCTGTCAGCTGGACATGGAGCTGTGGACAATTCTGAGCTAAGCAGAAGCCAATTCCTCTCATGGGCCAAATGGTTAATTCCTTGTAAATCTGCTCCTAGACCTCAGCCAAGCAGTCCCGGGAAGTCCAAGTTTGCAAAACGAGCTTTGGAGGCATCGTGTTTGTTTGACCAGCTCTTACAGCTGGTCCTGAGTGTAGTTTTTTCCCAAACAAGTCCTGGAATGGCAGGAAGGGGTTTCCAAGTTAAATACAAGAGGAGAGTAATTGAGTGCTTAATGGAGTTGGTATCAGTTAGGCCATCTCTAAATGAAGGGATGAGTGTGCCAAAGGAACAGATGATGGGTGGGCCAGGAGAGAGGGAAGGGGAACAGAAATTCCATTATCCCCAGGCAAAGAGGGAGAGTCGATAGTCTGTGACACAGGAGATGGGGAATCTCTCTGCAGAGAGACACAAACCTTTATAAAAGCATCATTTTCCCAGCTGGATGGACCAAATGGCATCTAAATGTGCACGAAGCAGCTTAGCACAATACAAGGGCTGCTCTGGTGTCAGTGGGGTTTTCCCAGGAGAGGTGATAGTGGTGCTCCCTGGAATTGCTGCCTTCATTCTCTTCCCATGATCAGGAGGCCTCTTTGAGGGAGTCTTGGTTATCCTGGCAACACTGCTGACATGGATACTACTGATATTCCAGGCTGGGTCTAAAGGACAACTGCTCTGTCCTCAGAGCTTTTCAAGACCCAGGTGAATAAAGCCCTGCACAGCCTGGTCTGACCCCAGAGCCATGACCAGGAGGTTGGACTGAGACCTCCTAAGCTCCTTTCCAAGGAGCCCTGGGTCTCTGTCACAAACTGGGAGAGCCATGGGGAGTTTTACTGAGGACAGCAGAAAATCAGATCCATTTTTTTTCAGCTTCCACATGAACTTCACCCTGCAGCCTTCCACGAAAGCCAGTAAGTCTGGACTCTGAACCCACCAGTCGGTGACATTTAATGACACTCACCTTGGACTGGCAGCTGTCATTAAAACCAAACCACAAAGTCACGTAGAAACAACAGAGTCTCATCGTCACTGGGATCTACCTCTTCCTGGTTAGGAAACACCACAAGGAAGACCCTTCCCTGAGCTAAGAGCTTGCAGGTGTTTCCTGATGAGTCTGGGCATGGGGACAGTCCAAGTTGTCCCTTTTTGTGAGTCAGTCATGGGGTGTCCAGGGCAAAGCCTTGGAGACACAGATAGAACCCTCAGGGCTCTGTGATTTTCAAAACAAGTAGATCATCTGATAAGAAAACCCCAGGCAGAGATAATTTCAGGAGCAGGTATTTCCAAGGGAAGTGGATGGAGATTTCTCTCCAGATAGATAATCACCAGGGAGAGGGATTGCCTCCAGTTTACACAGCAGTGAGTCACTCACCTTCCTGCAGCAGGAGGAAACCCTCTGCAGATTGGCACTCCTCAGACCTTTCCTTTGTGAGGAGGCCTCTATTTTGGGATACAATGCTACAATGCTTTGCTTCTTCCCATGTCCCCCAGGGCCAGCAGTGTGGGCTGGGGAATCCCCGTCAGTGGTGACCCTCCTCACCACCCTGCTCCGTGCTTCCTGCCCCACCAGGCTATGGAGGGATGGCAACAGCTTGGAGCAGGGGAAAAGTGGGCAGCTCTGGGCAAGGCTCATTCCTGGTGCTGACCAGGACACAGGGAATGGCTTCTCACTGGCAGAGGGCAGGGATGGATGGGATATTGGGAAGGAATTGTTCCCTGGGAGGGTGGGGAGGCTATGGCACAGGATGCCCAGAGAAGCTGTGGCTGCCCCTGGATCCCTGGAAGTGTCCAAGGCCAGGCTGGATGGAGCGTGGAGCAACCTGGGATAGTGGAAACTGTCCCTGCCCAGAGCAGGGCGTGGAATTAGGTGACTTTTAAAGTCCTCTCCAGCCCAAACTATTCTGTGACCTTCCATGAGGGCCATGAGGACAGGGGATGTGATCATCTCACACCAGCATGGTTTTAGGGTGTGTGGGAGGTCTGTTGCTGAACTGCTAAGTGCCCTCTGGTCCAAAATTCAGCTCTCAGTGAGAAACCCTAAACCCCAGTGAGGCAGGGGCTGAAGGGCAGGAGTGTGGGATTGGCCTCCACAGGACCTGGGGCATGGAGCTCTGCACCAAGTCCTGGCCTCCTCAGAAAAACTGAGGCTGGGGGGTTATCTGCCATCTCTGCTCCAAGCCTGACCTTCAGTGAGGTCAGGTTTTGTCAAGGCCAGGCTTGACTGTCTCCAAGGATGGAGATTTTCCTACTCCCCAGTGGGACCTCTTCAGCTCCTCCAGAAGCTCTGCCTCCTGCAAGCCAACCATGCTCCCCAAGCCAGTGCTGCTCCCAAACTCCCTCAGCATTCCCATTCCATCATGTGGGTGGTTACAAGAGTGATGGAGGTTTTTCAAAGAGCTCTTGAGCCTGTTCTGGTCCTCCAGAGCTCTTTGGAGTGTGCAGGAGAGGATCTCCCAAGTGCAGCTGCAGGGGGACATTGCAGGGATCACCAGCCCATGGCCAGACTCTGGGTTAACTCCTCACATCCCTTCTCCCCCCAGATGTCCAACCATTTCCCAAACAGTTCGTGGTGTTTCATCTGCAGGCAAGAGAAAGGAAAAGTCATTGGGTGTTTCTGCTTGGATTTAGGAGGAATTTTATCTTAGGAGAATCATCTCGAGACATGGCAGCATCTTGCATGGGCAGATGGTGTTAGAGGACAGCACTTAGGCCATGTCTCTGTGCCACCCAATGACACCCTCACTTGGAGTCCCCATGTCACCTGGTGTCCCCAGGATGCCCGTGAGGATTTAGTGGAGCTTTGGGGGAAGAGTGGAACAAGGGGAGGCCACAGAGGGCTCCAAAACATGGACAGGACCAAGGGGCTGTATTTAGGTCTTGGCAAGATCAGAAGCAGGTTGGTCTAAGGGACTGCCTGTCCCTGGGAAATACCTTTTGTAACTGGAAAAGGGACGCTCAGAAGACAAAAATGCTCCCAGGTCCTGTCAGGGGTAACCTGCACTCCCAGGCAGCACTTCCTTCCCCACCTTGGCTGGTGAATCCATCTCACCTGGGGCATGGAGGAGCTCTATGTTGACAAAGTTCACCTCAGCTTGTGCAACCATGGAGTTACCATGTCCTACAACCACAGATGTGTATCCCAGATGCTATCCCTGAGCCAGAGCCAGGGGCACTGAGGGCACAGGGCTGCCCAGGGCGTTCCCACCTTGGAGGGTACCTCATTGTGTTCCAGCCTGAGCTGGGACACGCCACCAGCAGCAGCCAAGCGTGGCACAGCAGGTGAGTCAGAGGTGCTCTGCAGCACAGCCAGCCTTGCATGGCGTTTTGGGGAGTCTGGGCATGTAGGAAAGCAAACATGGGCAGCAAAGTGTGCCTGCTGAGACGGCAGCAGCAAGCTTGATTTTGTATGGTTTAGACCATACAAAACCAGGGGCACACCACGGAGATTTGGGGCTCTGTGGCACAGTTTTGCTCATGCAAATGCTGGCCAGATCATGGAATCATGGAATGGTTTGGGTTTGAAGGGACCCTAAAGCTCATCCAGTTCCACCCGGCCCTGGGCACTTCCAGGGATCCAGGGGCAGCCACAGCTTCTCTGGCACCCTGTGCCAGGGTGTCACCACCCTCACAGGGAATAATTCCTTCCCAATATCCCATCTATCCCTGCCCTCTGGCAGTGGGAAGCTATTCCCTGTGTCCTGTCCCTCCAGGCCTTGTCCAAAGTCCCTCTCTAGCTCTCCTGGAGCCCCTTTAAGCACTGGAAGGGGCTCTGTGGTTTTCCCAGAACCTTTTCCTCTCCAAGCTGAACACTCCCAGCTCTCCCAGTCTGTCTCCAGTGCCCTTTTCCCAAGCTCTTTTAAGCCACTCATTCCCAGATATGCATCTTCTCTCTGAAGGGCCTGTATAAGGCTTAACCAAGCTCATGTTTATGCCTCCAAGTGCTGGGACTTTCCAGATTTAAGTTCTGCATCTGTGAATGGGCAAAGTGAACAGATTAAGTCTTTCACGGAGTTAAAAGCCGGCACAAATTCTTGTATCATTTCCCCTGTGACTCAGAGATGAACACTCACTCCCTGGCATGGCTCTTGTGTTTGCCACTGTTCCCCATCAGCTGTTTCTGGGGAAAAGAACCTTCCCAGGGCAGGAGCGATGCCCTTGAAGCAGGAAAAGCAATTTGCTCTGGAAAATCACAGGTCTTCCTAGTGGAGAGAGGCTGGTTTTTTATGCAGGTGATGTGTAAACCCAGCTGTCAGCTCAGCTGAGGCCTGGTTTATTTAGAATCACAGAATCATTAAGGTTGGAAAAGTCCTTTCAGATCATCCACTCCAGCCATTAACCCTGACCCTCCGTGTTCACCACTAAACTGTGTGCCCAAGTGCCCTAATTTAGTACTCTTAGGCCCTGGTAATCTACTGGGGTTGAACAAATTCATCTTTGGGAGGGCAACATGAGGCTGTTCTCTGCCTTTTGTTGAGAAATCAGCACTGAATTATTATTTGTATGGGGTTTATTTCTGCTTTCTGGTGCTCAGGCTGAAAGCAGCAATTTGAGCTCATAGAAAACTCAAACCACTCAATAGATCTCTATTTTTACATTGGGATATTAAATTAGGAGATTACTTATTGTTAAAATGCTTTAATTGGTAATTGCAGCCATAATGTCTTTTCTCTGCTCAAGGAGAATAAAAATCTCTGGGGCCCTTTCTTATTGTCTGTCACATTTTGGGGTTTTCTTTCACCTCTCCACATGTCTCAAAGCCTCACCCTTTAAATAACATCATTCCATGGCAAAAACAAGCAGAAGAAAAGAAAAACTGGCAGGAGTGGGGTTGATCTCTGTGTCTATTCTCATTTACAGCAGGAAAAAAAACCACTTTTGCCCTCAGGATGGGGCTTTGGGATCACTTTGCTTCAGCGAGCAGGATGCTGCACCCCAGAGCATTATCTCTGAGAAACAGAGAGGAATGGGAATTGAATAAGCTGGAGACACATCAGCACATTGCTCCCACCACTTCTCCTTCATGCAGGAAGTTTTGGTTCCCCTTTGAGTGTGAAGATCCAGCTCTGAACCCACGTTTCTCCCACACCCACCCTCTGGAAGGAACGTGCCGGGCCATGCACAGAATGGGGAAAAATGTGCTGAAATTGGCTTACGCCACACTTTCAACTCCGTGTCCAGTTTCACTTCCTTCCTAGCTTTGGCAGAGGATAGGTAATTCCAGGATCTCTGTGGCTGGGCAGCTCCAAGCCACATATTCATCTCCAGATGTCCTCTCCTCCTGTGTGCATCCAGGAGCTTCCTCCTCATCCAGGTCCAGTCTCCTCACAAAAGGAGATTTTTTTTGAGCTTCATCTCTGTTTCCTTTATTGGCACATTCAGTGTCAGGGGAATACTTGACAGAGACTTCTCTCCTTTGGAAAAGGTGCTGGGAAAAGGGAATCCATGCAGTATTTTTACTTTTATTTGTTACAATGAGTGTAGTGAGGCCCTGGCACAGGGTGCTCAGAGAAGCTGTGGCTGCCCCTGGATCCCTGGAAGTGTCCAAGGCCAGGCTGGAGCAACCTGGGCTAGTGGAAGGTGTCCCTGCTCATGGCAGGGGGTGGAACTGGATGCGCTTTAAGGTCTTTTCCACCCAAATAATTTTGTGATTCCATTATTTGAGGCTGCATTCAGATCCCAAGGTTTGTAATTCCCCTTGGCTGAACAAGAGCCAAGCTCCTGGGCTTCACAGCTGGGAGTGTTTGGGGTTGGAAGGGGCTTTTCTCTAGGAAGAACACTGCTCCTTTCCTGCTTCCTGGGCTGTAGGAAGAGAGGTGAACCAGGGGTATTAAGGCTGGCCAGGGTGAATGGAGAAGTCAGCATGTGAAAGCACCCGGAGAAACTCAGTGCCAGGGAGGAGGGGATGGCTGGTATCGATAACCAGAACTGCAATGGGATGTGGCCCAGTGGGGAACACTGGAAAGGAGCCATCCCTGTCCAGCCCAGCAGCTGGGGGCTGATACAGCTGAACCCCAGGGAGAGAATGCTCTGATAAGGGCAGGGAGCAGCCAGGTGCTGGCATCTCCATCGTCCTCCCTCTCTGGGGATCAACCAGCTCTTCCCACAGCACTCCTGACCCACACACATGAGCTCTGGATGTGCCCTGTCCTTCCTGAACAGCCACCATGGATGCAGAAAGCAATCCAGCAATCCTTTTCCCTCTGCAGCTGTAAATAAGGAGGAGAAGTGCTTCCCACATCTTCTCCCAGCCTCACAATTGCCTTGAGCCCTGTGTAATTCCTGGTCCCCAAAACTGCTCTCAGACACATTTTTGTTGAACCTCCCTTCAGAGTGGTTATTCACTCTCTGTCCAAGAAAGAACTTTCCTCAGCTGCTGTGGAGAGATCATAGAATCAGCGAATGGGCCATATTAGAAGGAATCTCAGAAATATAAAATTTCCAAGCTTGGGAAGGACCTGTAAGACCATCAAGTCCAACCATTAACCCTGCACCACCATTTTCACCTCTAAACCCCATCCCCAAGTGCCACATCTACACATTTTTGACTGCTTTGAGGGATGGGGCAGCCACAGCTTCTCTGGGCAACCTCACTACCCTCACAAGGAACAATTCCTTCCCAATATCCCATCCATCCCTGCCCTCTGGCAGTGGGAAGCCATTCCCCTTGTCCTGTCTCTCCAGGCTCTTGTCCCCAGTCCCTTTCCAGCTCTTCTGGAGTCCCTTTAGGCACTGGAAGGGGCTCTGAGGTCTTTCTGGATCCTTCTCTTCTCCAGGCTGAGGAGCAGACTCTGAGGAGACTTTATAGGAGCCTTCCAATGGTGGGATCCAGGATACTCAACCCTCCCCATCCACTGCCCTTCACAGGACACCATCCACCTGCAGATAAAAATACCCCTGGTGGGAGCAGGCAGGGATGGTCCTGGCCTGGGACAGATAATACTGGGATCAGAGCAATGTGCCCCAGCGAGTTTCGGGTTACACATTAACAAGAAAAGAGGGAGAGCAGCGGTGATGGTGACGCACGACCAGGCAGGGAATTTATGGCAGGAATGCACATGGGACAGCCCCATCCTGACGTGCTCAAAACAGCAGCAGGGCTCTGTCACCTGCAGACACTGAGACTTCTGGGAGCAGATCTGTCTCCATTAGGCCAGAGCCAATTTACAGTAGGATTTGTCAGTCTGATAAACTTCTACTTCCAAGGAAAGGGTGGGAAACCCCCAAATGTGGAGAAGTTCTCATAAAGTCTTTCAGTTCTTAAATGGGGACTATAAGAAAGATGGGGACAAACTTTTAGCAGGCCCTGTTGTGATAGTACAAGGGGTGATGGTTTTAAACAAAAAATGAAGAGACTTAGTTTAGATATGAGGCAGAAATTTTGTATAATGAGGGTGGCAAGGCTCTGGCACAGGTTGCTGATCCCTGGAAGTGTCCAAGGCCAGGCTGGGTGGGGCTTTACACCAACAGAGAGGCCACATCCACTTCAAAGCAGCAAGAAGCACCTGGATAGCCTTGGAAGCACAGCCACATTGGAACGGGACAAAGGGCAGACACCGAGTCCTGCTCCAGATGTCCAGATGCTGCTGCATGTTCACATCTGTCACATGCAACCAGAGAAAGAGCAGGAAGGCTGCCAGTTCCTGGAGGAAAACAAACTCCATAAACCTGCCAAGCATCCCTGCTCAGAGATATTTACACTTTCAACGTGTTCTCATGGAAATTAATCCCAGTCTCACCCCTGCAGGTATGGTAAACATTAGAAGTGAGGAATGGGGAGAGGCCAGGACAGCAGAGCAAGGGGAACAAAGCTGCTGGGTGTACCAGCCTTCCCCAAAATGTGGTGCAACAGGCCCAAGCAGGACGTGGCAGGGCTGCTCGGGCTCGTTTCAGCCCGACTGGACCTCCAGCCCCCCGTGGCCATCCTGGCTGCAGAACGAGTCCTTCCACCCCATTGTGACTGGGAGGAGGCTGATTCCATCCCCTGGGCTCCCCAAGAGCTCCTTTGAGATTTCCTCAAGCTGCACCAGGTCACAACAAGCCCTGCAGAGGGATTTTTAATTCCGCTGGGCAATGCCAAAGCACGCAAGAAGCAAGGAATTCTACTGATGGGGGGAAATGCATCACGCCCTGTGAAACTTATTTTCCCCCATCTGTATAATTCTGTGCTTCCTGCATCTTGTACTCCCCTATCCACATATTTCTTTCCTATTTTTCTTTATATTTTAATATTTCTTTTTCTTTTTCTTTCCTGGCAAAAAGCAATGAGCAGTGTGAGTTGCTGAGGTGTCACTGTCCCCTTCCTGTGGCTGCAGGACCGGTGTGATTCGCATCCATATGGCACCCCCACGTGGGGAAAGCCTGGAGGCTCCAGCCCCAGCCTGACGTTTTCCTTTTCATGGAAGAAAGGAATGCTGGAAACACCTGGTCGGTGCCACCATGGGCTTTGAAGCCCTGGAAGAAACACTCAGAACGGAATAATGGATGTCAGATAATCTCAAACCCAGATTCTGGCTTTATCTTCTCCTTGGAGATGTTGGAGATGTGGAGATGTCCACATTATAGACATTATGGCTAATTATTCCAGATAATTCTGTCCTTTCTTCCTTTTTTTCTTTTAAACTTTCATTTATTTTTTTCCTTTTAAGTTTTTTCATCCTTTCATTCTTATCTGTATACAATCTTAGGTGTATTTTCCAATAAAAATGAATTTATGATTCTCTGTCTCTCTCAATCATTATATCCATTCAGTTTTTAATACTTATATATTCATTTAAATATAAAATAAATTCCTATGCATGTATATGTGTCCACACACAATATAAAATAAATATGCCTATATGAGAGAGCTGGAGAGGGACTTTGGACAAGGGATGGAGTGACAGGACAAAGGGGAATGGCTTCTCACTTCATATTGGGAAGGAATTGTTCCCTGGGAGGGTGGTGACACCCTGGCACAGGCTGTCCAGAGCAGCTGTGGCTGCCCCTGGATCCCTAGAAGTGTCCAAGGCCAGGCTGGACAGGGCTTGGAGCAACCCGGCATAGTGGAAGATGTCCCTGCCCATGGCAGGGGGTGGAACGAGATATTTTTTAAGGTTCCTTCCAACTAAGCTATTCTGGGATTCCATGATATTCCTAAATATTCATATTTACTACAATTAAACATAATACATTCCATATAAAAAGCTGACTTCCCCGGAGGAAGCTCCTCAGAAGCCACTTTGCTGGCAGCCCCCTCCCTCCACAGATTCCACAGGCGAGCAAAGCCTTCTGCCAGGAGCCCTCTGCCAGGTCAGCAGGCAAAATCCGCGTTATCAGCAACGCCTTGGATTTGCTGCTGGAAAAGCTGCTCTGCCAGGGCTCTGGCAGCCGGAGCTGCCGCGTGCGTTAATCACGGGCCCAGCGCGTGTTCCAGCTCGCTGGATTCCGCTCGGAAGCGCATCCTCGCCATCCAAGGGCCCTCAAACACAGCATGTTTTTATACTTAAAAAGGTTTAAATCCCTGCAGGGATTACATTCAGATGTGAAGAATGAAGAGGCCCAATGGGACCTCCCAATGGGAGCCGGGATCCCAGGCAATGCCTTCGCCTGAGGATGGGAATCAAGGGAGCTCCGTTCCTTAAAATTCCTCTCCAAATTTTGCATTTATGGCTGAAATGTTTTTCCCTGGATGAGGGAATATGCTGCTGTTTTCAGCTGTAGGTTGTCACCATCAGCTGGAATGTGGTTCTCAGGATTTCCAACCTTTGTCTCATCTCTGTTGGGGTTCCCTGAGAGTTGCATGTTGCTCTGGGACTGTGTACTGCACCCTCCTTCATATAACATGAAATAAAGTTAAATGAAATGAAATCAAATGAAATAAAAAGCAAAGAAATTAAATAAAATAAAACCAAATTAAATTAAATTAAACAAAATAAAATAAAAGGTCAATAAAATATAGAATAATAACTGGTCTAGTGGAAGGTGTCCCTGCCCATGGCAGGGGATGAGACTGGATGATCCTTAAGGGTTCTTTCCAACCCAAACCATTCTGGAATTCCATGAGACTCAACTGCCTTCAAATCCTGCGATCAGAAAGGAGAAACCCAGGGGTAAAGGCAGAACTCAAATTACACTGTGAAAACAAGTATTTTGATAAAATATACAACATTTAGACACTTATGCTATTGACTTTTTTATAATCTTCTTTATTTCACATCCTTTTTCTCCCGTATCATGATTATCAGCAGCATTATTAAGATGTGGAAGAGCCAAGGGCAATTACAAGAGGCAACTCCATCAGGATTTACCATCCCAGATGCAAATTCCTCTGGGTCTCACATAGAATCTGCAGTACTCCATGAGTCAGGCTTCAGGGAATCTGTGGTCAAATAGATAAAATATAATTATTCATGGAAGAATACAAGCAAATAGTGGAAAAACAATTGCCTGATAAGGGAGGATGATGCATCTGCCTGCAGGCCTGGTACCTAAAACGCTTCTCAGTCCTGCATGCAAAAGTCTGGGCACAATTCTTTGAGCAACCTGGGCTACTGGAAGGTATCCCTGCCCATGGCAGGAGGGTGGAACTGGATGAGCCTTAAGGTCCCTTCCAGCCCAAACCATTCCATGACTCCCTGAAGTGCTGCACACACAGATCCCATCCCCTTGCAAGCCAAAGAGAGAGATGCAATGTATTTTCACAGCATCTGCTGATGCACCAAGTCTCACTAATCATTTCTCCTTTCCTGGGGAGAAAGAGTTAAGACTAATTAGCAGCACTAAATAAACTAATAGCTGGAGGGGAAAGGAGAATTCGAGTTGCATTTTAGTTTTAAAGGTGGTTAAAGCATCTTTAAAGGCAAGGGGTCATTTTCTGGGAGCTGGAGCAAAGTAGCTCATCAATAATGAAGGAATCAGTGATGGAGCAGCGGCAGCAATGCTGGAGCACTTGGGAAAATGCAATTATGGGAATTGCCTGACGCTCTGCAAACTGCCCCGGTAATTTGCTTAAGGGAAACAGCCAAATGCACTTTAATATTTCAAAGATTTTGTTGCAGCAGAACTAATAAGCAAAGGCCAGGATTTTCAGTGCTGGGGAGAGGGCATAAAACCCCAAAAGCACCTCTAATCAGGGGGTTTTAATTCACACCCAGCAACACATGACAGGGCTGGGAGCATCAGTTCTGCCTTCTGAGCTCTCCATGTCTGCAATGCTCTAGGGTTCAGCTTTATTTTCCTTTGGTTAAAACCACTCCCCCAGCAAAGGCTCGTGTCTGGGTGCTCTGCTCCCAGTGTGCTGCCCTTGGGATGCACCAGGATCTGGGTGCCAGCATCAGGGGCTTTCTCCAGATACTGTCTGGGGGCGACGGTCCCTCAGGTACTTAACTCCAGCCGAAGTCCAGCTCTTGCTGCCCAGAAAGTGCTGGAGGGAAGGGGATGGATGCTTTGTGCTGGGGAGCCTCGCTGGAGTGCCAGGAGCTGTGTCCTGCACCCCAGTCCCAGTGCCTGGATCCTGCAGTGGACTCATGCCTTGGAGCCTGGCCTCCCTGCACTCCTGGGCACCCCAACCATTCTTGGGGTATCCCCCCTTCACTGCCTCATGCACGCCCTGCACCCTCCCTGTGCAAACCCCTGCACACTCCTTGTGCAAACCCCTTGTGTTTGGGTGTTTGTTTTGTGGTGTTGTGTTTTTGTGGTGCACACTCCTTGTGCAAACCCCAAACCCTTCGTGTACCCCCTTGGGCAGTCCCTACACACCCCTGCACCCTTATCGTGCCCCATTGCGCTCTCTCCCCTGCACACCCCATACACCCCTATCATGCCCCATCGCGCTCTCTCCCCTGCACACCCCATACACCCCTATCGTGCCCCATTGCGCTCTCTCCCCTGCACACCCCATACACCCCTATCGTGCCCCATTGCGCTCTCTCCCCTGCACACACTCACACACACCCCATACACCCCTATCGTGCCCCATTGCGCTCTCTCCCCTGCACACACTCACACACACCCCTATCGTGCTCCATTGCGCTCTCTCCCCTGCACACCCCATACACCCCTATCGTGCCCCATCGCGCTCTCTCCCCTCACGCCGCCCCCGTGTCGCCCCCTGGCGGCCGCCGCGCGCCCCTGCAGCCCCCGCGCGCGCCGGGGGCGTTCCCGCCCCGCCCCTGCCCATGGCGGCTGCCGGGAGCGGCGCAGGGCCCGCGGCGGCCGCTAGGGGGCGCGCGCGGCCGCCGCCCGCCCCTCACGGCGTTGATTTCATGTTTATTTCCTCCCTCTCCTTTTATTTCCCCCCGTCTTTTCCCGAAGTCTCTCCCCGCGCTCCCTCCGCCGCCTGCTTTCCCTCGCCGCTCCCCAGCGCCGGGACGCTGCTCCGCCGCCCGTGAGCAGGAGGCGGCCTCCCCCCGCCATCCCTCCCCGCCTCCATCCCTCCCTCCCTCCTTCCCACCCTCCCTTCCTTCCCCGCTCCTCCCGCCGACCGGGACTCGCCCCGAACCGGGAGACGGTCGCTGCCCGCTCCTCCTCCTCCTCCTGCTCCTCCTCCTCCTCCTCCTGCAGCGGGGGCCGCATCCTGCTGCCGGGGGGGAGGGAATTGATGTGGATACCCAGCGCAGCACCACCATGCAGCCGCCGCCGAGGAAGGTGAGCCCCCCGCCCGGCGCAGGGGGGCTGTGCATGGAGGGGCCCGGGGGGCGGCTGAGGGTGGTTCTGGGGGGCTGCGGCGTGGGGTGGGGTGGGTTTGGGGTCCGGCTGGATGTGGGGGGCGCGGGGTGGGCTGCAGGAAGGTTTGGGGAGGGAGCGCGAGTGTTGGGAAGGGAGTGGGGGGTGCGGCGGCGAGTCGGGGGCTGAGAGGGCTTGGGCGAGGGTGGCCCTGCAAGGTGGGTCGTGGGGAATGTCGGGGGGAGTACGGAGGGGTGGGATGGCTTTGGGAGCGAGCTCTGCAGGCAGGACGGGGCAGGGATGGGGAAGCACTGGTGAGGATGGAGGAGCAGGGGGGCAGCGCTCGGTCAGGGACCCTCATCCCCAGGGAAGGCTCTCCGAGGGAAGGGCCGGGAGGGGGTCAGCGGCTGCGGAGGGCTTGGCTGCATGGAGGCGCTGGGGTTGTGCAGCTGGTGGGGTGCTGCCCTCGGAATTTTGGGGGCTCCTGCGGTGTGTCGGTGGCAGCAGCGAGGTGTTGGTTGTCTCGGGGAAGAAGGTCAGGTCTGGAGTTGATCCAGGGACGCAGACTATCCCGGCGTGTGCCAGGAGCAGCCAGGAGCAGGGCAGCAGGAGGTGTACAGCGTTTTCACACACGTTCCCATGTGCGATGGGAACAACCTGCAGCTGCGCCGGGGAGGCTCTCTGGTCACCCTGCGGTCCGTGGGAATGTGGGCTGCTGCCCATCGGGGGCATTGCTGTGGGAACGGAGGCAAGCAGGGACGGAAATTTGGGAAAAAGGCTGTGACCAGTGTGGTTTGCCTGGGTAGGCAGGTTGGTATCTGGGAGACCTGAGCTGTGGCGGGGTGTTGAGCTGGTGCGTGGGGATGTATGGGTTGGTTATTTTGGGGGTTGTGCGGAATGCTCGGGGTGTGGGGAGAAGGAAGAGCTGGAGAGGATGGAGATGCTGCTGTGCAGGCACCAGGGAAAGGAGTTCGGTGGGGTTGAGATCTGTGCCTGTTCTGTGCTGCTGACGCTGCCTGCTTTGGGCTGCTTTGGGCCGTAAAGGTTTGCAGCCCCATGGAGATTGCCGCTGTGCTGCTGGGATTTCTCAGCGGGGAGAGGAGATTGCAGGGGTTTGCCAGGTGGAGAGCTGGATAACAGTGACCAGGAGAGGAGGGAACATAAAAAGAATTCCCTTGTCATGCCCAGAGCTCCCCAGTAGCCCTGGCAGGCAGCTGCAGTGAAGGTCTCTCCTTGGCTCATTCCTGTCTCCCAACCTCTTATTTTAGGGGTGGACTCTACTTTTGCCAAACAAAACCAATTTAATTTCAATTATTTTAATTTTAATCCACATGTGGCGGTTTATTTATTTTACATGTGTGTTGTTCTTTGCCTAAATTATTTCATCTGAGATTATTTCCATTACCTGGGTTGTGCCGTGTGGGTTTATTTATTTTGAGTTGGGCTTTTTAAATATACCGATAAAACCAAAGATGCTGAAAGTTCACGTTAAAAATAGACACTTTTTCTGCTTAAAGTCCGGGGCTTACGTGTGATTTATCTTTTTGGTGGCATGTGAAAAACTTGTCTTTATGTGATGCTGTGATTAAAGGGTGCTTGTTGCTGGGGGATGGTTTTGAGTTAAAATAGAGAAGCTGATGAGATCCAGGGTTTTTTGGGGTTTTTTTGCCTGGCTAATGAAGAAGAGGGAGATGGGTGCCCTCTTCTCTGTGAATTTCTCATCCCTCTGCAGTAAGAGTTTGGCATTTCTGTCCTCATGAATGCATAATGTGTTCAGAGATATTGGTGATCATTTTTTAGGCCTATTCGCAGTGATCACTAGAGGGCTTAAATGCCAAGACCTCTTGTTTTATAAAAAACAAGAACAAAACAACTCCCAGGTTCCTTTCCAAAATCAAATTATTCTCAGTACCTGTGCCATTGGTGCTCTCTGCCAGTTACCAAGTAGGTTCCCAAAGTATTGGAATTTTAGCTGCAGGATCACAAGGCTCAAAGGAGAACTACACTAGTACTAAAAAATGTAAAGCCAACCTTCTGAAGCCTTTTGCAGTTTGTTTGTTTCTTTTCTTGTTGAAATGTGACAAACTACAGAAAATACAAGTGGTCTGTAGGTTTGTTTGTTTGCTTTTCTTTTTGAAATGTGACTTAAACTATAGAAAATATAAGTGGTGTGTGGGTTTGTTTGTTTTTTTTCTTGTTGAAATGTGACAAACTACAGAAAATATAAGTGGTCTTTGGGCTTGTTTGGTTTTTTTTTTTTGTAGGTGAAAGTTACACAAGAGCTGAAAAACATTCAGGTTGAGCAGATGACAAAACTTCAGGCCAAGCATCAGGCAGAATGTGACCTACTGGAAGATATCAGGTAAGGCTACAGAAAATGTTACCAAAATTCCTTTAAGGTCCAGTTTTTGGAAGAACATTTGAGTTACAAAATTCAGGAACTGACGATGGAATTTCCTCTTTGGATTTCCTGCTTTTAGGCTGTTAAAGTTTTGACACAGCTGGAAATTATAACTGGAGCTAACACAATGCAAACCATTTTTTCTTCTCTTCAATGGGGGAAACGTTAAAAGAAAGTCACAAACAACATACAAAAAAGCATTGGACTTTTCACCAATATTTCTTTATATAATGTACTGAGGCTTTGATTTACCAGTTGTATAAGGCTGCTAAAATTACTAAAGTATTTTAAAGCCACCAATGATTTATGTCTCACTAGGGATAGCTTTGAAAAGCACTTTCAAGCAGATTGCATTTTTTACCAGAAAGTTACAAGGAGATATTTACATTTATAATTTAAAACTCTGCACGTGTTCAAAACAATAGAGAAAATCCACACAACATCAGTTGTGGGGGTTTCATTATTCATTTTACCTAATGTGATTTGCTTCTCTTGAAATTAAAAGTTTGCTTTTAACAAAATATGGTGGGAGTGGGTACCTGGCATTATGTGGAGGATTAATCATTCAGTTTCCTGTAAAATATTCAGCAGTAAGTCCATTGCTGCCCTGCTCTTTTTGGCAGTGGCTAGTCCACATGTTAATTATTTAAATGAGATTTCTTGCTTGATGTTTGTATATTAAATGCAAGTGTTTGGCTTTGACAGATGGAGTTCTGTTTGTCTCACTATCAGTGTCCTCCATAAATCAGAATGTCAAGGCTTGAGCCTTTTCTCCCCCTTGGTTTTTTTTTGAGTGTTGAAACACTTTTTTGTATGGGAAAGATCACAGCGTTCATTTCTTCAGATTAAAATTATTCTGGGGAGTGTGTAACTTGCAAATGCTGACTAATAAGTAACACACTGATCCAAGGAATTTTCCCCCCTTAGATGAAAACTTATTTTTAGAAGATCTAGGCCGGGTTCCACTGCTGCTCTAGCCCAGGTTTTGTTAGCACTTGCTGTTTTTCAGGAGCTTATGATCACTTCAGTCTGTATTCTGCTGAAAGATGTCATAAGCTTGTGGATACAAACCCAGGAAAACGTGAAAATGCCGGCTTAAAATATTTTCCTTTAATGTAATTTAATTTCTGCAGTTAATTAAATTTCTGAATTTTAATGCTGGGGATTAGGAAGCCGGGTTAATATGTTTAATTCACTGCCATGGTCGCTGAGTGTGTTCAGCACTCTGGTTGCAGAACTGCTGCGTGGATTTACAGATTAAACATTCTTTCCATGTGGGATGATGAGATGGGGTATGACAGCCCCGTGGTGTCAGTGATTTGTTCAAATATCAGATAAGAGAATCAGAGAGAAGCAGGGAATTCGAGGTTAAAAGCATTTGCTGAACAAGCCCTGCTCTTGGTGTGTGATGCAGAGGCCTTTGGGTTGGGAGGAGGGAAAGCTCTGGGGGCTCCATGGTCTTGGTCAGGGCGTGATGCTCCTGTGAGAAGTTGGGTGTCAACCTCATCCTAATATCCCGTGTAATTTATGGCTGGATTCAGGACGTGCAACCACTGTGCTTCTGGAGCATTCTAGAAAGCTGGAACCACACACAGGATCTTTTTGTCTCTGGAAGGAAGGTTTATTTTGACAGAAAGCACCCTGCAGTTATCCAAAAGTATGGAATTTTAGCTGAGCGCCATTTATTTATCAAGACTCAGAAGAATTTGGGTCCTTTGGTGGCATTTTTGAAGCTTTTGGGCACTGCAGGAGCACAGCTTTGTATTCGGAATTCCAGAAACTGAAGGGCTGCAATGGCAACAGGAAACACTGAATCAGGGCTTGCAAACTGGTGATTAAAAATGCATGTTTGAAAAAGTTACTTTATTGTGAATAATTGCTTCGTTTGTTGGCACATAAACGCAAGCATTCAAATGACATTTTTTGTATCACTTTGGTTGGGTTTTGTGTGCAACTAAAGAGAAGTGATAAGAGGAAAAGATCAGAAAGTTCTCCAGCAGAATACATCCATTGTCTGGTGCATTAGCAGATGATTTTTGGCAGTCTACCAGACCATAAAGCATGCTTGCAGTTCCAGTAGCTTTGATATCTTTATGCAAAACTGGGGATTCTTGGTCAGGGTTGAGGTATATGTGTGCAACTACCTTTTTTTTGGATGACTTTTGACTCTGTGAAATTCTGCATTTATTTTAAAAAATACCAAATACCTATTTCATTCTTAACAAACTATGTTGTGTTGCTCTGTGGAAGCTCAGTAGCACTAGAGCTGAAGTCTCTTTCCGTGACTCGACAAGGCTCTAAAAAAAAAGTGTTTGAAATGTGTTGGAAAATAGATTTAAAAATACATTTCTGTGTTTATAATCTCTGTTTGGCTCTTTGTGTTACATTTCTTCTTGCTCAGTGACTGGGGAATTTGTGAAACAACTGATTCAGGATGCTTTTAGGGTCTTTGGCTTAGTTCTAGGCATGACATGTTTATCTTCTGTAGCTCACTAAAGCTGTCTCATCCCTTCATGTGAGAGATCTGTGTTGGCATTACCATAAAAAAATACTTGTCTCTCTGCCACTGGGGTGGAGAAAGAGGTTTTTTTCCTTGACAGGTAAACGTAGGGTTTGTTGCTGTGATCCAGAAACCCTTCAACATTTATGGCAAGGAGTTCCTTCACTCCATCCACACTGGCTGCTTTTAGGCAGTGAGTTAATTACTTTTTTTCTGGGTTATGAATGGCTGAATTTATCGGAGGTGTTAGCATTCTTCATGTATTTTATTTTGGTTTTAAGATCCCCTTATTTGACTGCTGGTAATAAATAAGTCACAGCCAGAGTCTGCAATTGCTCTTGGTTTGCTGGGACACAGGGGTACTTTCCTTTTGAGTGTGCCTGCAGAATTGTAAAGAACTCTGTGTGATCCACATTTTAATTCAGCTTGGCATTTCTGTGAGGTATTTATGTGCTACAGACTTTATAAACTCATTAAGTGATAGTTGCTTTACCTTAAACATTAGGTCCTGCTCTTTCAAAGGCTTGAGGTCTGCTTTTCCAAAGCACTTGTTATGCCTTTTCAGGTTTTGCTAAGGTATCCTAAAATGTCCTTTTTAAAAGCTTCTTCTTGTGTCTCTTTTAACTTTAGTCTGGACTCAAGATTAGGGCCAAGTCCAGTGGCCCAACTAATTCTGCTGCAGCGCAGGCTGGGTGAGTTCTGTGGATCAGGGAACTCAGCTACCTGAAATCAAATCTTCCCTGGGTTTTCTCCAGGTTTTTTGATAAATCCAGTCCCTGATCCAGGGACTGAGATCCTCCTGAGAGGGAGGAGGAATGATGAGTACCTGAGGACAGAGAAAAGCAAAGCTGTGCAGCAGCAGCCCAGGTTCACATGGGTTTAAAGTAACTATGTAACCCCAGCCTGATGCCCCTGCAGAAGGCACAGCTGCTGCTTTGTGAGTTACAGCTCTGGAAAATTCACCTTATTTAAGTCTTAACTCATTTTGGCTGTCTGGATGTGTTGATCTATGTTGCCTCATCCTTTTAAGTCAGTTGAAATGAGATGTAAAGATTGCCTGATTTCTGGCTGAGATGGAATAACAATACAGTCCTTTCATTTGTTGGATCCTGAATTTACTTTTTTCAGGGTTTTTTTCACAGTTTATGTTTAAAAGGAATTGCCAAAGTCACAGGCTCACAATTTACTTGTGCTGCTGATGTGGATGCAAATCTATGTACAAATACTTCCTTCTGTTTCCTTCCCTTTTCTGTCCTTGTGGTTTCTGCCTCCTGACTTTCTCTTTTTGGCAAAGCTACATTTCTCTGTCATTCACTTTTCTCCTGCTGCTGCCTTGCCTTTGTGGGGTGTCCTTGTGGGTCCCTTCCAGCTCAAAATACTCTGTGATTCTGTGATTTTCTATCTTCCACCTTCTCCTCCAAAGCTCTGCCGTCTGATGATTCCATCTCCCTTCTAATTTGTCAACTTCTTTTTTTTTTTGTTTGGTTTTTTTTTTTTTCCTTCCCAGGTGCTCATCTCTTCCCTTTCTTTATCCATTTCTGATCTTGTGGATTTCAATTAGTTCACTATTTCTGCAATTGTTTCCTATTTGATGTTCAGCAGAGGGACTGAGGGTGTGTTAAGCCAAGTGGGGAGATCTTGTGGCTCTTTACCAGTCTGAGCCCTTCCCTGTCTCGGATGCTGTTGCTGAGCTGTCTCTTCTGCAGGTTAGATGTGTGTAATTCCAAGGAGGATTTGTGTTTCTGTGCTCAGGATGAGGACAGAGAGCTCCTTCGATGCCTCAGCCTGTCATAACAAGCCAGAGCGAGCAGTGGAGATATTTAAAAAAAGAAAGTAAAAGTATGAATGAATTTACATCTGTAGCCAGCCAGTTCCTGCTCGTTTTAACATGTCATTTTCTGTGCTCAATTATGCTCCGTGGAAGCTTTTGCTGTTGGATATACTTTGTACTCCCTGGTGGAATTTGTGCTCCTGGAATCTGGCTGGCTGTGTTGGCAGATTCCTGATAAGGTTTATGGCAACTGGGACTGAGTCTGGAGTAGAGACCAGCAGCAGTTCCAGTTCTAAATACAGCAAATCTACACCATCCTTTAAAAGAGTCTGTGTTAGGGAAGAGCCTTGTGGTGCTGCAGACGGAGGAGCAGCTGAGATGGGAGCTGTAAAATAATATGTATTTATATGTGTGTGTAGCCATATGTATTAGAATTCCATAAGAGATTCTGAATAATTTTGAGAAATCTTTGCTTTTCCTGCCCCCAGGCACGGTGGTGGTGAGGAGTTTACCTTTCTTCCTGTTCTTTCTGGTCTCCAGCTGCAGGGAATGCAATTTATTTGGATATTTCTGAACATGGGATCCAGAGCATGTTTGCCTCTGGCTAGTGGCTGTCTGATAAAGCCCCTTTTTAAAAAATTCATCTCTCCACAAGGAGGTCCATCTCTTTTCTCCCTTTATGCTGCTGAGAAATGTGTCCTTCCTTTTTCCTTCAAGGTCATTCCCTGCATTCAGCAGATGCAATTCTTGCCTCTGGTGTTTGGGGCTTTATTTAAGCAGGAGCAGGGTGCTTTGCTGTGCTTACAGGTTCTGAAATCTGCAGCCTGCCAAAGTGGAAAGCAGCAGAAAAATCAGAAAAAACCCTGAAAATGATATGTAAAATGTTATTTTATTCTGGGTTTGACTTACACTTGAGGCTTTCCTTTGTGTGACTGGAATATTTATTTCTTTAAAACTTTCAATTTTCTTATGAGTTGGTGACGTTTCTTTCCTCCTGGGTTGGTCTTTCTCATCACTAGTGAGTATTGTGACATTATTTTGTACTTTTCTTTTCCCAGTCTCTGTTAATTAGTTGAGGACACACATTTCTTTGCTATAACACTAAATAGGCAGAAATCTTGAGAGAAGTTGTTACAGTTACTTCTGAATAATATTCCATATAAAGATACCACAGAATCTGTGGTCTGGGCACGTTACCTATAATTAGGCAGGGCTTTAATGAGATGCTCACATTCTTGACGGAATTAAAATCTGGTGATGTTTTGACTGGAACTGTTTGAGGGAAGCTTGGAATGTACTTTAAAAAAAGCTGTTGCCTACTGGCCGTGGAAATCCAAGTTCTGAGCAAAAAAAGAAGAGTTTTAGTATAAACATGGCCACAGTGTAATGATTCAGGCCTGTCTTGGCACAGTGGAATTGAGGAATGGATCACATTCCTTTTTTTTTTTTTTTTTATCCTTGGCATACAAAAATTAATGGAGCTCCTGTTTTAGTATTTCTAAGTACCTTTTCACTGATTAAAGTTAAATAATCAAAAGATTTTTTTTTTTTGTTTGCTTTTTTGTAGCAGAAATAATAGTGTAACAAACCAACAAACCATTTCTCACAACAGGATGAAAATTAATTTTTTTCCCCATTTTTTTTCTCTGAGCTTTTTCTTAAAGCAATTCCAACACATGCTCTGGAAGTCTGATTTTTAAAGACTTTCAGGAGAACCAGGGCTTGTCTTGTTAAGCTGTGGCTTTAGCGTGAGTTTGTCTTCCAAGACATAACAAGAGCATTTGGGCTCTGAGTACGACAACTCCTTGCCAAAAGTTACATTTTCACTTTTGACTCAATGCCCCCTTTTAAAAAACCAAGTCTTCAGTTTGCAGAAAGTTGTGTGAGTTTGATTTTTTTTTTCCTGAGTTTTACCCGACCATGGTTTTTCCTGGAGCTAACTCTCATTTTTCACCACGATGTTACTTGGCAGAGCTCTGGGAAACCAGCAGCTGCCATGAAGTCCTGTGAAGTTGTCTTTAGTGCAGATTTTTTATGGGGACAACTGCAATATATATTAAAATATATACCATGGGGTAGTTTTAAAAGAACAGAAAGCTCTTCGTTTGAGCCACTTGTTCAAACTCAAGCTGCTTCTTGGTTTTCTTTCTTCATCACATCACTTCTGTGATGAAGGCTTTCCCTCAAGGTTTTTAATCCCAGCTCTTACTTGGAAAACCCTGGATGTAAGGGGAATTGAAGGCACTGGGGACATCCCACAAACACCATGATAAGCTGTGGTGGAAAGAGGAAGAGCATTCTTCCCATTCCAGGCACAATTAGTGTAGCCTGGGTGGATTTCCTATGGTGGTGTGTTGTCACAGAGTCAGTCTGGAATATCCTGATGGAATGGACCCATCAGGACCCATCACTGGATCATTTGGTCCAACTCCTGTCCAAAGTTAGACTTGGTGCTTTCACTGTTCCCTGGGGAGCCTGTTCAGTGCCACCCTCTGGGGGAAGACCCTTTTCCCAATATCCAACCTGAGCCTTTTGTTCTGTTTAGTTTGGTGCCAAAAGTTTTATTTTGCGGGTTTTGCTGCCTTTGCTAATCTCCCATCAGGAGACCTCGGAAACTTTGTGCCTTTTCAATGCTAGCATCCTGTAAAATGAGGGGAATGGGATTATCAAATCGTACACCATGTAAATATTCCATGTAGGGGAGGCAGAGGTAAAAAGAGAGGTTGTGGTTTTGTTTTGTTGTTTTTTTTCTCAGAAAAGGGCTGATGTGCCATGGTTATCTTGGCTGCAGAGAACTCTGTGTCCTTTTCTTGTCCTTCCCAGCTGGTCCTTGAGCAGCCTCTCCTGCCCCCAGTGAACTTTTAACCCAACTAATATCTTATCTTACACGTGGTGATTTTGGTTTTCTGATGAATATGCATCTGAATTTTTGCTTTCTTTTTTTTTTTTTTTGTCTTAGTAAAATCAGTGACCTTGTTTAATCATCTTGATTGCTTGCTGCATATGAAAGCACACAGAAAAGGTGTTCTGCATTTGTACTTTAAAAAACTGGCTGTTGAAAAAAAGGGTAAAACCATCTCAAATCCAAGTTGCTCCAGTCAAGTATTTGCAGTAAATGAAACTGGTTTATAATGACTCAATGTAGTGCTTTTCTGATTGGTTTTTATAGTAGGTTTTAAAATTTTAATAACATTTTTCCAAAATGCATGGTAGGAACATGTTAAGTTGGAGGCTTGTTATTGACTTGTAGCTTGGAAGTGTTGGGTTGTGTTTATTTATGGAGTAAATGCAATATTTCCAATTAAAACTTGAGGAAAGAGAGTGAAAGTATTGAATTAATGGTTGTAAGTGCTGGGTTGTGTTTACTTAGGAAGTAAATGGAGCATTTCCAATTGAAACTCGAGGAAAGAGAGTAACTAAAAAAATAATCTATCGAAATCTAGCTTTCCCCCCCCCCATGTGTCACTGTAAGTGTGGAGATTCCATTCTCAGACTTTAAAAATTATTCATAAGCTCGGAGATGTTCCTTCGAAGAGCCTTTGGAGTTATTTTAAGCGTTCCTTTCTTTGTGGCACTGTGAGAACAGTTTGGGCCAATCCCCAGTGGCTCTGAGAAGGTTGTTCACACACTCCTCGCTCCTCCTGCGCCGTCTCCAGCAAACATCCTTTTAATGAGACAGACAAAACGCGCTGGTGTCTAATTTTATGAGCAGAGCTCAGCCATGCAGAAGACTTTCGAAGATTTATGGTGGTAAAGCCACTAAGTATAGTTATTTCTAGCCAGATGCAAGCCAGTGTTAGTGTGGAAAATGTTGGCACTTGTGACCATGTTTAAATACATACAATCCTGAGCATAAATAAGGGTTTTTTTGGGGGGGGCTCTGCTGTGTTCTGTTTGGATTTTTGAGGGAGTGGAAAAAAAAAAAGGGAGGAGGCAAAAACCAGACCAAGCCACAGTTTTTCGTGAGGGTGTTATACTCTGAGATGAGCTCAGATCAGAAGTTTGTTTAAAGATCTTTGAATGTAGGAATGAATCAGAGATCTGTAGAATGTTTTTGGGTTGGAAGGGGATGTTAAAGCTCATCCTGTCCCACCCCCTGCTATGGGCAGGGACACCTTCCACTAACCCAGGATGCTCCAAACCCTGTCCAACCTGGCCTGGGACACTTCCAGGGATCCAGGGGCAGCCACAGCTTCTCTGGGCACCCTGTGCCAGGGCCTCAGCACCCTCACAGCCAGGAATTCCTTCCTGATATCCCGTCTATCCCTGCCCTCTGGATGGCCCCATCTTTCGGTTGTGTCAACTGCACTGCTCAGCTTGGTGTTGTCTGCAGACTGGAAATTTGAGAAATCAGTTAACTGTATAAAAGGTGGAATGACTTTGCTTTTGTTTCAGGGTTTGAGAGTGACAGAGATGAGGGTCTGAAGTTCTTGAAAAATGAAGTAAAATTGACCCCAATTTTTCAGCCTTTCAGCAGGGAATAAAACAGTTGTAATCTCTTGACATAATTGCGAATTTCTGTCTTGAAACATTGCCCTGTGTTAGGCTGCTGAATTTCAGTTAATGTTTGACCTGAAAATCATTGTCTTTCCCTCCTAAAGCCAGGCAGAGACTGAAAAGAGTCTGGATTGCCTTGTGAATTAAAAAGAATATTCAGAAAAGCAATAATAGGCAGTGTTACGGTGTCTTGATTTCTAGCAGCTGCTTTTCATAGTCCTGGTGTGTTCCCAGCCTGATTTTAGCCTGTCTTATCTCTAAATGTTCTTTGCTCATTTTCAGCTGTGTTGCCACTGGTGAGAGAGGGCGTAGATGGCAGTGGCTTCCCATGTTATTTTAATGTGCTTGTTGTTTATGAAGTTTTCTTTCATGTTAATTGATTTTGTGTGATTGTTTCTAATTATCTCTCTGTGATCTGAGCTGGCTGAGTAAGAGGACAAGTAAATATCACTGCCTAGTAACACCTAATTAAGAAAGAGGTCCTGCTTTTGAATTTTCTCTTCTCATTCTGCCCCTGTTCTTCTCAACTCTCTCACACAATGCTGTGGCTGAAGAGACACAGGACAGGGAACTACTGGAGAGGATCCAGTAGTTCTTTAAAAGTTCAGTAGATTCTTTAAAAGTAGATTTGTGTCCAGTGCGCCCCTCAAAAGACCATCTGTCTCATCTCTACGCGGCAAAGGGAGCCAGGGTGAGGTTACCTCACACTCTGTGTCTTGAAAACCTCCACAGTGAGGACTCTACACATCCTGGGGAAGTTGTTCCAGAGACTGATGCTCTCTTTCTAAAATCTGGGGAGTTGGGAGCAAAAGATTCAAGGCTCATGATTTGATTTCCTCTAGATCTCTGAGCAATCTCATCTTTCCTTTGCAGTTAAAACAACATCAGTTCTCTGTGTAGCAAACAGTAGTATTTTTGGGGTACTTGTAAAACTAGTATCTTTGGGATTGTTGGTGTGAGCTGCAGCTATTCCTTGTATCCCACATTTCCCACCCAGTAAGAGCAGAGATGAAAGGAAAGCAATTTATGCAGTTGCAGTAAGACTGGTTTGTAGCTCCTCCTTAGCTCTTCTGTGTGTGTTTCAAATCGAAGCGAAAAGCTCAGAATTGTAACAGTGTGGGAGGTGTTGAGTCTCTCAAATCACTATAAATAGTGGCAGACTTGGGAAGCGCACTAGCTCTCTTGGGGAATCTCATTTTTTGCCCTGTGCTTGCTGTGTAAAAGGTGCAGTGGGTGATGTGTAGGCTTTCAGGGGAGCATCTGCCTAAAAACTTCTGATCTGCTGAAATGGATGTGAAGCTTGAATGATGTGCATTATGTTCAAATAGGTTAAAAAAATGCAAACAAACTTTTTCTAGACATTGTTCGTCCGTATTTGTACTAATTGATGTGAAAGCAGATTGTAGTTAATTGCTATGAGCTAATCAGCTGCCTAGAAAACAAAGAAGGCCCTATATTCTAGCTTTTCTAAGAATTTGAAGCTTAGGCTTTTCTGCTGAGGAGGTGAATGTAATCTTTGTGATTACAGAAGATTTTCATTTGGAAATTGCAGAATTTTGATTGTAGTATTCAAAGACTGGTTGAAGTTGGCGGTTTGGTCTGCCTGTTGCTGGGGAAAAGTGTCTGGACTTGATCCCTAATGGCAGAGGAATTGAATCCTCTGTTTGTCTGTTGGGCATTTGGTACTTGAGACATAGTTTTTTTAAACTGCATAAAGACTTTGATCGTCCTCTAATGTGTCACTGATGAAAATGTCCTTCTTTCTTCTACACGTGCTTCCTGTGTGCTCCCTCTTCTTTCGGTAAGAGGCTGCTCTCTTCCTTTTCATCTTAACAAAGAGCAGCCCAAGGAGGAGAGAAGGTATGTTTCTTTTCCCTGAAACTGAGCGTGGCCATGTTATTATTCCCGATTTCCTGGGGAGACTTGGACTTGTGACTTGTGTGTCCTGCAGCCAAGGTTTGCTGTTCCTGCGGGGCTCTGCTGTGCCGCAGGAATGCGGCCGTCACAGCGCTCTTTGTTCCGGGCTTTGGGGTGGTGTTTGAAACACCCTGGGCCCGGGTTATGAAGTGCCTCGAGCTTTGATCTGCCCTGAAAAGTTCGAGTTGGTGGGGGTGCTTTGATGTTCTGTGCTTGCTGGGTGCCAGGGCCTTCTGGTGGAGGTGCAGTGCAGAGATGTTGTCCAGTTGAGAGCCAAGACCGTGTCTCTCCACACATCCAACTGCTTCTTTATTCTCAGGGAGCAAATGGATCTCTCTGCTGGAGGAGTTTATCCATTGTAGTTTTGATTCTTTTCGTTCTAAATTTAGCAGGTTAGCTCGATACTGTGCTAGAGGAGGGCTGGGCCCTTTTGTTGACACAGCTCGCTGGATGTTTGAAATGCCTTTTGCCTTCTCTGCACCCAGCTGTGCTGCTGAACTGGCAGCTCAGAGGCAGCAGACAGGAAAGGCTGGGAGAATTGGGATTGTTCAGCTTGGAAAAGAGAAGCTTTGAAGTGACCTAACTGTCCTTTAAGAACTTGAAAGGAGCCCACCAGAAAGATGGAGAGGGACTTGGGACGAGGGCATGGACTGCCAGGACAAGGGGAATCACTGCAGACTGCTGAAGAGCAGAGGTCGTTGGGTTTTGGAGGGCAAGTTCTTTCTGTGGGGATGCTGAGGCCCTGGCACAGAGTGCCCAGAGAAGCTGTGGCTGCCCCTGGATCCCTGGAAGTGTCCAAGGTCAGATTGGACAGGGCTTGGTGCACCCTGGGCTAGTGGAAGGTGTCTCTGCCCATGGCAGAGCACTGGATGATCTTGAAAGTCCCTTCCCACCCAAACCACTCTGTGAGTCTGTGATTATGATGAACCTGTATTAACAGCCCTGTTCTGGTTTTACTGGAGCTCACAAAGAATGGTCTTAACTACATTGTGCTCGTGCTTCCCAAAAGTACTGTTTTTGCTAATGAATTTCCAGTTTATTTGTATTTCAAAGGTGATTCTTAGTTTCCAGTTAAGCCCCTGAGCTGTGTTTTCGCTTGGGGAAGATGATTCTCTGTTGGGTTTCCTGTGCCAGGTGTTTGGAGCAGCCAGTGCTGCTGCGGCTGGTAAGCAAGATCAATATTCTTGTCAGTGGCTAGAAGACGACTTGTCCCCTTTCACATATCTTCTCCATATCTTTTTTTTTAGTTGGCAATAGACTGAAGTTTCTCCTTTTGGGAAAAGGTTTGTAAGGAATTAATGTGTTCAGGGAATGACTGGATGTGGCATTCGGTGGTGCCAAGGTGGTGATTGGTCAAAACTTGGGCTCTATGATCTCAGAGATCTTTTCCAACCTAAATGATTCTGTGATTCTGAGATATATCCGCAGATAGATTTTAGAAATTGGCCCACATATTTTCATTGAACTGTTACATTTTACATTTTGCTGACTGAAAAAACAACAGTGCATGTACTATGTTCTTATAAAGCAGGCCAATTGTTCTTTGAGGAAAAAACCCATTATAGTAATTATTATTACCTGTAGAATCCATTAAAATACAGAATTTGACTTACGTCAGTGTTAGTGACAATGAAACCTTGTGAAGGGCATCATTTAAAATTGAAATCCTTGTATTAAGACTGTCGGAAAAGAAAGGAGAAAAGTCTTTGTAATAAACCTGGGTGGCACTGTCAAGATTCCTAAAATGTGACAGATAAGTAAAGTCAGGTCTCCAAGGTGGTTGTTGCCTGCTGCAAAACCTTTTGCAGATCCAGGATGAAATAAGAAGCATGAATGATGAAATGTGTCTTGGCTTCTTGCTGTTAAACAAATGGGGATCAAAGAAACTCCTCATATTCCTGTTTTCTAAAAGCTCCTGGTAGACAGTCTGAATTATAACATGCTAGGCTGCTTTTTTTCTGAAAGGGAAATGCCTTGGATATGATGAATCAGGTCTGGGGAAGCTATAGAAAAGCACCCTTGTATTTGTCTAAATTGCGTCTCTCCCTAACGTTTGCCTAGTTTCCCATTTTAAAGCAAAAACTCATTAGTGATCATTTTAAATACACTTAAGCTCTGAAACCAATCCTTGCATTTGTTGTGAATGTTAATGCTATAAAGAGGGCACGCTTTTATTTTGAAAGGGTGAATGAAATGCTCACACTCACCAGCAGCTTTCTGGCGGTTCCTTTTTGTTTTCTTTTTTATTCTACTGAAGGAAAAACTATTGTTTTAGCATTGTTTTGTGTCTGGATGTCATGTTCCTCTGATCACATGCTGGACTGCTAATACTTCTCTGAGACAAATTGCTGAAAACATTGGCTGCGTTTGAGGTTGCAAGAATTCTCTATATATAGTGACAGAATTGATTTTTTTTGGCTCTGTTGCTAGTGGCAACTCATCCTAATCCCAAACTGTACGGTAATGTGATTTATGGGGAGTACATTGCTCGCTGGTGAATGTTGTCTGGAATTTTTTCCTCTGTGCATTGCTAGAGGGTCACTGTTCAGGCATGAGGTAAAGATATTTCATGGTTTATCATAGGTTGTGTGGATTAGAACATTTAAAATGGTGAATAAAATCATAGCTCCAAAGCAGACTTGGGAAAAAACTGCTTTGTTGTTTCTGATAGGTTTTTAAAGGAGAAATTTCTCATTAATTGGGAGCTTGTGCTGATAAAAATCACAACTATCTCCTGTTTAAGCCCCAGTTTGCTGAGGGGTAGTTTCGCACCAAGCATTTTGCATATGTGTTAATATTTTTTTGTTCAAATCAAATAAATTTTACTCAGCATTACAAAGTTGCCAAGATACATGTTATATATGTTCTCATAAGTTCTCTGTGTTGTAAAGAGGACTTAGAATTGCACCCCTGGCCTGTGCCAGTTGTGATTGACCTCTAAATGTCCTGCTAAAAATTACAACTTTATAAAACATTGTGTGTGGAAGTTTTGGATTTGAAGTGCATCAGTTAAACTACGAGTAAGCAATACACTCTTGAAAATCAAAATGGGCTTTTTAGGAAGGGATATTTTTGTAACAGCAGGAAATCATTCGTGGTTGGTCATGATGATCTTCAAGATCTTTTCCCACCTGAACAATTCTTTATGTGAGAACTTGTGAAGTCAAGAAGTTCAAAGTTAGACTGTCTGGCTTTTGTTTTTCCAAGCAGGATGTCATTTATCTGCTCTCTGTGATCATGGAAGACAGAGTATTTTACTCCTTTGAGTGCAGTGGGGTTAGAAGAATGGTAGTGTTTTGAAGAATGGTAGTTGTTTGAGCGGATGGCAGGAGGATGATCCAGGTACTGAAAATTGTGTGAAAACTGGACTAAAAACAACTGTAGATGAATGCTGACAGGACAGGCAGAAGACTACTTTGGCCACAGAGATACCCTGCACACCTTTGATTCCTTGATCATCTAGTTTGCTATATCCTGATATATTGAAATATTGGTTGAAATGTTTTCAGCTTTAATACCTCTGTTTACATTCAGGAGAATTTTTCTTCTATGTGCTTTTATCTTAGTTGAGGATAAGTGGAGATTTAAAGAGTAAACATTGCAGAGGACAAATGGTAGCAAAGCTGTCGGAGCTGATTAGTTTTAGGTGTGAGATGAGCAGACTTCTAATTGCAGGGTGGAGATACAGAATCCAATGCAGTTGTGAGTTACTGTAAATCCTCTGTGCAGCAGAAAGACAGAGCAGGACTCCTCAGGGTGGTAAAATGTTCTGTAATAGCTGAATCAACAAGGGATTACTGTGTACTTGGCTATAAAAGGGATGGGGATGTTTGCTTGGGGAAAAACTGTTAGAAAATCGTGAGATGCGTTGTAGAAAGGAATTTGTAGAGGAGAGGAGCTCTGCTGTGGTACAGGATGTTTGAACTGCCAGTTACTCCCTTTCTGCAGGCATTTACGGAGCTCGATTTGCAAGAGCTATTTTAAGAGTACGACTAAAAAGGAGACAGTACAGAGTATGTATATTAAAGTCAAGTTTAAAAAAAGGCCACTCGTTTTTTCTTTTGTACTTGCCAGAGAACTGGAGCAGTGCACTGAGGTAAGCAGAACATGAGGGCTGACTTGCCAGCAAGCTGCAGGAAGGAGAGCCGAATTCCTTGACTCAGCAAGCAGAGAGTTTCCTGATGTTACAAATATTTGTGCTTCGCGAGTTGTAAAGATGCCCTTCGCACGTCTGCTGAGATCGGGCAGACCTCAAGTGGATCCACAAGCAGGAAGTGTCACTGGCTTCTCGTGCTGGGTCAGAGAACTCCACTGTCGGCAAAAATTTAGGCTGTGGGCAGCCTTGCCAGTTTGGTTTTGAGTTTGTTCTGCTGCCTCGTGTGCTTTCACAGCTGGTGCGACCTTGGCCTGCCCAGCAACGTTCTTGTTAAAAATCTTGGCCTGGAGGCCACGTTTGCACTGCGTTGGGATGTTTGTGGTGTGAGAACTCCAAGTTGTCCGTACTTGCCTTGGGAGGGGAGGCTGGTGTTCGCAATCCTGCCCGGACTGGTGGTGGCTTGGGCTTCTGGGACCACAAATTGCCTTCAGGACCTGGAGATGCGCTGTCACGAGAGGAGAATTCAGCTCCTTCACGCAGCTGGTGGGCAGAGTCTCCTGGGAAGCAGCCAGGATTGATGGGTTTAGCTTAGTTTTCCTGAGGAGGACTTCCAGAAAGCTAAGAGCGGAGCATCCTGTTGTGTGGGAAGGTCAGGAATTTCAGCAGAACCCCCCCAGGACTGAGCAAGGACAGCGTGCGAGGTCAGTAGGGAGGAGGATGAAAGCTTTGCTTGGCTGCTCAAGGGCAAGATCAGTGACACCTCCAGCAGCTCAGGGACGTGAGGAGCAGAAAGAGGGATGCTCTGGGAATGGGAACAGCAAGACATTTTCTGAGGCAGCCTAGTGATGGGCTCTAGGGAAAGGACTGCAGTACTCAGCAGTTTTATTCCCCCTCAATCTTTGCAGGGAAAATCATTCCATTTACTGATGTCTAAGAAAACCTTAACATATAATTTTGGGAGGAAGAGACAAGGTAATGCTCTGGTGTGGATGTTGATAAACATATTTATACAAGACCTGGGTGAAGAATTCCACGTGTGTATCTCTGTGCTGAAGGGCATGGATGTGATGTAATGTGGGAGGTAGCAAGTTTAACTGGAGACCAGGTAAATAAAGCCAGCTCAAAATCCAGGCAGCAGAACTGTGTTTGAACAGTGCTATTAAATGCCCAACACACTACAGTAACTTCTTGTGGAGTTTATTTAACAGGTGGTGCAAAGTCTTCAGCAGGAAAGGCAGTAGTAGCAGTGCTGATATTATTCAAGCCTGGCATGGAACTTTTGCCCCTTGATAAAAATGCTGTTGAATTGCCTATTTATATCACTAATATAAACCTGGCAGGTGACAGTATGCATATAAAAGAGTCATCTTTCTAGGAAGGGATCTGTTTAATTCAGATGGTATAAAACCATTGAACAAAAGAGAGTTTGTTATTTTAAAAACCAAACATAAGGGCTGTGATTTGCTGTAATGTGACCTCTGGTGATTTTTTTCCTTGGAGTGGCTGAAAGGGAACCTAAAGTAGTATTCTGTGCCAGTGAAGACTCTGGTCTCAAATGAAATGAAAGTGACTTTCTCCTTGCTTACAACTTCTTAATTTCTTTGCCTCTTTGCAAGAGCAAGGGCATGAGATCAAATCTTAGAGTCAGCACTAGTTTGACTGAAATTTGGGGATGTTTAAATCGAATACAATTAGCCAGAAGGTAGCTGGAGGCACCTGGATTCCATGGTGAGGTGTCTTTGACTGCTGATGATTTTCAGGTTGTCTGACAGTACCAAGAGTTGTAATAAAGGAGTTAATTCTTTTACATGTTGTGATTAAGGTGAAACTTGACTTGCCACATTTTGTCCAAGGTGAAATTTTTGATGTGTAAATAATAAATATCATTAATGCTGTTCAGTGATCAATGTTGGAGGAGTTTTGCTGGGAAAAAGGAAAGTCCCTCTACAAAAGTCTCTGAATTTGAAGTCTTGGGAACTTTGTGATAGGGTGGACAAGGGGTATGGATATGGATTAAAAGGAGAGTAGGTTTAGATTAGATACTAGGAGGAAGGATATTAGGAGGAAGTTCTTCCCTGTGAGGGTGCTGAGGCCGTGGCACAGGGTGCCCAGAGAGGCTGTGGCTGCCCCTGGATCCCTGGATGTGTCCAAGGCCATGTTGGACAGGACTTGGATCAACCTGGGACAGTGGAAGGTGTCCCTGCCCATGGCAGGGGTAGCACTGGGTGAACTTTAGGTCCCCTCTGACCATAACCATTCTGGGATTCAGTTAAGTATGTTCCACATTTTAATAACCTGGTGGTTGCACTGCCATGGTTTCTGCAGCCTGTGTACAGATAATTTCAGAAATCAGTGCTTTTCTGAAAAATTATTTACACTTCAGACACTCAGAATTTTATGCAAATCTTTAAAACATTTCAGTAGTGGTAATTCTGTTTAGAAAACCACGAAGATGAGCTTATTACATGCAGTGTTTGAGAGTCTTGTAGTGATGAATAATTCCTCTAGATTAATTATTGCTCCAGGTATGTTGTCTTTGTCTCTGCTGGACACGGGGAGGGAATATTAATGCAGTGTGTCCCTGCATACACGGGTGTTCCCAGAGTCCCTCATTAGCCATGCAGCTGCTGCTGTGTTACCTTATCTCAGCATTTACTGCCAACCCCTGCCCTGAACGGAGCCACGGGGATGATTTATGTTGGCTGGAGTATTTGGGATTCAGTTGTGCCTTTGTTAGTGACACACCTGTCCTTAAATTAAAAACCAGGTAACAGCACTTATTCGCTTGTATGATATTGATTGATTGTGATGCATTTTTCATGTTGCTGGGGAAAAGTGGGAAGAGGCATACAGATAAAAGTATTGAATTAAACCAAACAAGGACATTGGTATTCCTTAATAAAACCTGTTTTTCTTCGAGGGGGGAAAATGTTTCCCTCTGCTCAAGTATTTCACGGTTGCTCCCCTTTTGATTTGGTAGAGGGAGCTGACATTCCAAAGGATGTTTGAATTCAGTGTTGTGGTCTGGGGAAGGGGCTGGAGCGCCAGGAGAGGCTGAGGGAGCTGGGAAAGGAGCTTAGCCTGGAGCAAAGGAGGCTCAGGGGGACCTTGTGGCTCTGCACAACTGCTGACAGGAGGGGACAGCCAGAGGGTCAGGCTCCAGGGAACGGGGACAGGAGGAGAGGGAACTGGGCCGGATTGGACATCAGGAGGGACTTCTTAATGGAAGTGATTGTCCAGCCTTGGAAGGAGCTGCCCAGAGAGGTTTGGTGTCCCAGTCCCTGGAGGTGTCCAAGGAATGCCTGGATGTGGACTCAGTGCTCTGGGCTGGGTGACAAGGTGGGGATCAGGCACAGCTTGGACTCAGTGATCCCTTGAGATTTTTTCCAACATTAATGATTCTACGACTTACTAAGACAAATGCCATCATTTTGAACATCCCTTCTTCCTTCTTCTTCCCCCAGCTTTTATTGCTAAGCATGATGCTGTGTGGTCTGGGGTCACTTGGGGTCAGCTGTCCTGACTGGGTCCTCTCCCAGTTTCTTGCACACCCCCAGCCTACTCACTGGTGGGAACAGTTTGCACAGAGAAGCTGTGACTGCCCCTGGATCCCTGGAATTACCCAAGGCCAGGTTGGACTGGGCTTGGAGCAGCCTGGGCTAGTGGAAGGTGTCCCTGCCCATGCTGGGGGCTGGAATGAGATGGTTATTAGGGTCCCTCCCAGCCCAAACCATTCTGTGGTGTGAGGAGCAGGAAAAGCTTTGAGCTGTGTATGCACTGCTCAGCATTAACGGGAACATCCCTGAGTTATCTGTCCTCAGAACTTCGTGTTCTCAGCACAAATCCCAGCTACTGTGCAGAAAATTAACTCCATCCCGGCCAAGCCCAGCACTCTGAGCTGTGACCTGTTAAATGGGACTGGACATGCAGATGCGGCTGAAGAACCTGGAGCTTACTGGGACTCCAGAGGTGCAGTGGGACAGTTCCCTGTCACCTTGGAAAGGTTGTGGCAGTTGGGAGAGTTTCCTGGTGACTGGAGAAAGGTGGACCCATTATCTAAGACTGCTGGAAGGAGTATCTGGGGAATGTCAGGTGCTCATCTTTACCTTAATTCCGGGGAAAATTACAGAGCAAAATCTCCTAGAAATAATTTTTCAGGCTTCTTTTCCATTCCTTGAAAGGACACAAAGGTGATTTGGAGCAGCCAGCATTCCAAGGGCAAACGGTGCTTGATTGCCTTCTGGGAAAGCTGGCAGTGTGCGTGTTGTACGCGGTGGCTTCAGTGAGACCTTTCACACAGTCCTGTAGCACCTTTATAGCCACGTTGGAGACACATGGTCTGATAGCTGGGTGGAAAATTGGCTGGGCTTCCCAAATCTAAGTGGTGGGGAGCAGTGCCAAGTCCAGCTGGCAGCTGGCGATCCCTCAGAGGTCAGTGGATCAGTGCTGGTCCATGGCTTCAGTCACAACCTGGATGCTGGGATGGGGCTTTGGCAAGTTGAAGGAGACAAACTGGGGGAGAACACTAATAGGCTGACAGGAGGTGGGGCTGTGTCCAGTGTCACCTTGGGCTGCGGGTCACAGGGGCTGTCCAGGGACACTCCAGCCTTGAGCAGCAGGCCAGGCTGGAACTCCAGGCTGGAATTTCAATGCCATCCTGGATAGAAATACTTCACTGTGTGTCTTCACTGTTAAAGAGATTGGTCAGGAGTGATTTGTGGACAGTAATTCCTAAATACCAGCTCTATCCTGCCAGCATTAATGCAATGCACTTATTTATTCCCCTTGCCCCACTAAGAATTGTTCAAAACCATTGAAAGTCTCTGATGGTTTAAAGAGGAGATGAGAAAGAACAAATACAAAGAAATTCAACAGTATTTGGGGTTGATTTGAGCTGATGGAGTGTTTTTTGTCATTAGGACAGCATCTGCTGCTCACCCTTTTCTTTTTTATAATGAGAGCTCTCTGTTTTCATGTTTTTAATGGAAAATTTTGGAGTGAGTGTATACTAAAAAAAACCAGCCTAGTATTACTTTGGACATGATTGCACACTGAGTGTGTGTGTTCCCAGTGTGCATTATAAGCACAAGTTGTAAAGTCATAATTTTCCACTCGCATGGGATTTATCTGTCAGGAATTATCCTTGATCAACTTTCTGGGAAGCTGGAATTTTTTGGGTATTTCAGAATTCAATGATTCATCTTCTTGAGTGTTGGTGGATTGAGCCAAGTTTAACCCAGCTGCAGTGTGTGCTCTACAATTCCTAGGGAGATTTACTTCAGGAATTTTTGATGGGGTGAATTAATTTCAGGTCAGGATTAGTTAAAAGGTGTATTTCTTTAGCCTAATGGTTTTGGATGTTTAGGATGTGATCCTAGTTGGTGTGTTTTGTGGTACTTTGTGTAAATTGTAATGATTGTAAAATTTCATTAAAATTTTCAAACAATTTGTCTGAATGCTCATAGCCAAAAAGAATGTATTAACACAAACTGCTGGTGTTAGGTGAGTTGTATGAATTTGCCAGTTAATACATTGGTTTTTTGATCATTATTGTGATCTTGCACAAGGAGTTGTTCCAAATGGGATTCAGGCCTTGCGTGGTTTGTTGTTGAATTTCTCAGCCTTTAAATAGAAATACATTCACTGATGCAAATTTAGCCTCTTCTTTTATTCAAGAGCCCTGCACATGAAGTGTATGTTTACGTTTTTGCATAGCTCTGCATGGAGTTAAATTTTTACACAGTGAGTAATTCACTTTCTGATTTTCAGGGTGTCACTGGGTTTAACTTTCTGCTGTGCAAGCTGTGACTTTGATCTTTGGATTTGTACAACTGCACAATATTGGCAAATGTAGCATTGTCTCATAAAACACTAATGGATATTTTAATGTTCTTCTATTGATTTTTTCATGAAGGTGTGAGCTTTACACATTTCCAGCCCAAGTGGACATCCCTGAAATAATTAAGCCCATCTGTTTCTCCTGTTTCCCTGTAGGAAAACTTAATGAAATACCATTCTCCACTGACCTGACTCCTTAATTCACATTGTTAGGCTCTTTTGCAATGGGAATATGAAAAGATACCTCGATATTTCATAGCATCTGTTACCTTAAATTGATGTGGGTAATGGAAATACATGGCAGTGGCTGAAATTTGGGGTTGGGAACTTGCAGTGACAGTGAGGGCTCAGCGCTAGAAAAAGTGAGAGTAGCAAAATGGGGATGACAAGAAGGGAGGTTTTCTTTCTCCTGCTCCCTTAGAATTCCCTGGTCTCACAGAGCCTGAGGGAAAATGGGGCAAAGGGAATAAATGTATTGCATTAACATTGGCAGGATAAAGGTGATATTTAGGAATTACTGTCCACAAACTAAGATACTTTTTTGGGGTGTGCAATTCTGGTGTTTCCTGGATTTAACAGTTACTTTGAGAAGAAGTTTTAATAGCAGATATTAATGGTCCCTAGTTTAAAGAAACACTAAATAATATCCCTGCTTTCTTGCAGGCTCACTAATTCATGTCTTAAAAGTTACCAGTAGTTAAGAGAACATTTTATTAATTCATGGATTCAAATGTTTCCTTATATGAATGGATTTGAAAGTCCATCCTGAATGACAATAAGGTTAAGACTATCCCAGCTTTTCACATAAAATCAGGATACATGCGTCAAAGTTTTCACAATGTCCAAGTTAAGAAATGATGATGCATTTATTAGTCAGACTTTTCCTCTGCTCAAAATAATTTTCTCCTGGGAAATGTGTTGACTTCAGTCTCCTCTTTCATCATGTTTTGTAATCCATTCATAGTTGTCATAGAAGGATTCCTGTATAAACTGTCCCAAGGTTAAAAGCAGCTTTGTGTTGGAGCAAGGGAGGGAAGTGCAGTCCCAAAGCCGCAGGGAACACCGACTCCAAGGAATGCAGACGGCTGATCCCGATGGCCTTTCTGTGCTTAACTGTTTTCTTCATCCATCAAAACAAATTTAAATATTGGATAAATCATCTTGCCAACTATTTCACCATTTAAAATACACACCAAAATCTAAAACTACTCTAAAAAATTTATAAGGACATTCTGCAGTACACTCTATTCTCTTCCTGCTGCTAGAGCTTGCCGTTGATCCAGCTCCAAGATTTTAGTTGGTTTTGGGCGTAAATTTGATTTCCATGTTATTTTGTAATTCTACATGAGGACCAGTTGAATGCTTTCAGTTTTTTTTTCCTCTGGTGTAACACTTCTAATGTAGAAAGTTTTTTGAGATATCTCAGGCTTCCTGCTTCATTGACAGTCATTGTTTTGTAATTAGGTTATGTGGAGTTTGGTTTGAGTGGGGTGGGAAAAAAACCTCAGGTGAAATACACTACTCCATTTCCAGGTTTGGTATAATTGAACTCTGATTCTGTATTTTCAAATGCAGTTAGCTGAGAATTGGAAAATAACTTTGCCTAAAGTATTCCCAGATTTATGTTCCAAAGACAGCTGTTTGTTTTCTTCTACCTTTTCAGTATTGATAACACATTTCGGTTATTCCTTGTAGTTCTTTCTTCAGTTCTTCATACTTCTGATAGAAAAGTAAGTCCTTTTAGGAGGATATTGTGGTTTCTGGGTGTTTGCTAAACTGACTGGGATATTGGAACAGGAGATCCTAAAAGAAATTTGTTTGTAATATTATGCTTTACAAAGGAAGGTCATTTACAAGCATCTCAGACAACTTCACCTGTTTCTATCGAGGTGTTTCATATGGGAGTCACACAAGCCTTGGAATCCACCTGGGCTACATGAGGGGGATTTAGGAAGTTTAACTGTTGGAACTGGGATGTGGACAGATCTTTTGGGCTGTCATTAATCTGGGAAGAATTTTAAGCAATCATGATGCATTTAAACTTATTTGTTTTACATCCTGTTAGGGAAGCTGAGCCTGCAGCATGTGGATACTCTCCATAGGTAAAATGGAGTAGACAGGAAGAAAAAGAGCCTGTCCAGAGCTCCTTTTTATTGAGTTAACTTTATTAGAGGACGTTCCTGAGGATTTTTTTTATTGGTGTGTCACCAGAATTATTGTGTAACTGATTTAAATACAATTAGACTTTCCTTGTGCTGATGGTGTAGCCTTAAGCTCAGTAGTTTATGGTATAGCTTGAAGAAAATAACTCTGAACAAAAATAACTCTGAGGAAAATAAGTCTGTCTAGATACATAAAGCCAAATCCTGTTCTGTGCTCCCAAATTCCTCCCTCGGCTGTACCACTGGGAAGCTGATGAGCCTTTCATGAAGAAAATGCTATTTATGCCAGCAGTCCTGGGAACTGAGTTGGCCCAATAAAACTTGGAAGTTTGAGCATCACATATGTGAAGTCCACACACGGTCGTTGCTGGGCTACTGATGTGCGCTTGTCAAACCATTTCCCTTTTTTGTTGCTCTTTCACTCTACACACTGTCCAGCAGAAGCTCCTTTTAAAGTAAATTATTGAATTTGTAGAGTTTTGCTGTCTGTGTTAATGGATTTTGACTAAATTATTGAATTTGGAATGTTTTGCTTTATGTTCTAATGGTTCTAATGGAATTTTTTTTTCACTTTCTTTCAGAGTGTTCAGTCAGAAAAGAGCTGCAATTGAGAAAGAATATGCTCAGGTAGGTTCTTGAATAATTTTGATGACTGTGGCATCATTCTCTTGGGATAATTTGTTAATCAGCAAATTTCCAGTGTGTTTTTAATTTCTCTTTTCCATAAGTTACTTACTATGAAAATATGTTGAAGTTCTGAATCAGTTTCATCTGTACAGGACTTAGGCCCATTCTGTGTTTTCATGTATTTTGACTTGAAGTTCTTGAGTACAGAAAACATTTTTAACATTTTTTTCCCAATTGTTACAAAGTCAAACTCCTTGTGGTTTCCTCAGAAGTCAGTGTGAAACCTGAGTGAAAGGTAAAATCAGGTCAGTTAGAGGGAGAGGAAATGTTCTGGCTTACTCGGTCCAAAATAAATTTAAATTCACATTCTTCAGTAAGAGCAGCTTCCCATTCATCTGAAATAAAAGCGGATTTGGCCTCATGCTTGTGATAGCGAGTGGAATGAATTTTGATTTGTTTGTGAGAAAAGAGGGAGGATTGCTTTTTCTCCCCTGTTCCAAAATTAGAAAGCATCTAATAAGGGGCAGCTGCCTGTTTAATTTACAGTAAAGGCTCTTGGAGCTTAAGTCCAAGTACAACAGATTAAAAATACATTAATTTATTTTAAAATAGATTAAAGGTAGAATAAAATCCAAGTGAGTGAGCTCGTGGAGCTCAGTATGCCATAAATCCAACTGGAGATGTGCCTGACGTGGAATGTGAGAACACAAGCTGTCACCAGGCTGCTTCCAAGTGCAGTTTGTAGGATGTCATGTTAAACATCCTTTTAGTCCTCAGTGCTGCATCACCCCCAAAATAAACAGAGCAAACGTGTTCTGGGGGCCAGACTTCACTGTTAGTTGGGAAAAGATGATTTCTGTGCCTGCAATGCATGGCTTTTTAATGCTGGATTTTCTGAGTGTCTTCTCACCCTAAAACTCATCTGAAAACCCTTTCTAAATCCCATGGACTTTGTACTGAATTTGGCCCTCTTGCTGATGATAGTGATGTAAGTTATTGGTGCTCCAGTTCTTTCCCTGGACATGAATTTACCTTGGCATGTATCTATTCCATTGGCAGCTGAACTAAATTTGATTAAATACCTGCATTTTTCAATGGCAGCGTCTCCTGAAACTGTGGTTAAAAATGTGTATTCTTGAGTGATTTTTTAACTGATGTAGAAAATTTAACATCAGTTCTTAATACATTTATCCATTAGATACTGGAAATGTCTTTTACATGCAGAGACACAACAGTAGCTGCATTTAGGGAATAGTCATGATAAGTTGGAAAAATAATTACACTCTGCGCTTCGGAAAGCTCAGCCTTAACAACTGAGGCTTTCAGCTCCTTGGTTTTAAACCCCCAACTCTGCAGCAATGCAGCTGCAGCATTTGAGATTCACTGAATGGCTGTTTATATGAATGAAGTCTTGTGGGATCGCTTCCTTGGATTGCTGATAAGTGCACAGCTCCAAAACAACGTTGGATGCTTCTTCGAGGGCCTCTAAAAGGATTTCTGTTTTGGAGGTGGTAATAAAATGTCACATAAAGCCTTTTGGGGAGAGAAGTTGTGCTCCACATAAATGGGAAGTCACATTCATCAGCAGTGGGATATTCCTTTTAAGCCACTTATAAAGGGAGCTGGAAATGCTCAGTAGTTTATGAAGCCAGATTTCTAAACCTTTTCACAGACTTGCTCCAAATGCCTCTTGTCACCTAAGGGAATTTGGAATATTCTGACATCTGACTTTTTTTTGGCAAGTTAAAAGCAGTGGAAGGGTGGCCAGTGAAAATAAGTTTCCCAGAACTGAAGGCTTTGTTGGTTTAAAAAAAAAATTGTAGGTTGGTGCCCTGCACTTGGGTGCCAAGTTTCTAAACACAGAGTGCTTTTGTTGGGAGCAGGAGAACCTGTCCAAAGGCAAGTGAAACACCCCAGCTCAGTGTTTATAACTTGCCCCTAATTACACGGTAAGTGCTGCAAATGTATGTGATGAATTACAGGGCCTGTATTTAAATTTCCCTGCTCTTACTTTGGTGAGTTTTTTGGGGAGTGTTTGCACCCTGTTGTACCTGTTGCCTTTAAAGTTTTTTGGAGCTGTTTTTTTTCCTTATTGTCTATGTCCAGTGGGTTCTTTTTTGGCTGTTCTAGGCTGTGCCATGGTATAAATGGGAATAGTGTCCAATGTACTGGCAATTCTGCAGTTTTCTAGATCAATTGGGATTCTGCACTCAGCTCTTCCACTTGTATTTTCAGTGCTGCATTATTTAAAATTTGCTTAGAGGCTTACCTTAATATTCAGAAATGAGAGCTCAGAAAGGTTTGCATTTCCCACTAATAGTATGCCTGCTAATAGCATTTAAATTGCAATTTTATATTGTTACTATTAGCTATTCTCCATGATTAATAAGCTACCTGAAATCAGTGGCTGAGAATCGCTTGTGGTGAAAGAACAGTTTACTGAATGTGTGCTTTTGCTGCTACCTGCCAAAAAACTGTTTTACCTAGCATGTTAAATAGGTAAAATGTTGGGTTTTGGGGTTTTTCTTGAGACTGTAATTACATCTCTGGTGCACTTACTATTATTTCACACTTTTGACTGAAGAGACCAGTCTTTTACAGTCTGGGAACACACAGATGACCTTCCTTGTCATGTTTTGGTTTTGCTTGATGTTTCATTATCATTGTTTCAGAGTAAAACGTGACTCCAGGCAATCAGCATGGCCTGGCCCCTTGGAATTTGCAAGTAACCTCAAGGAGGTTGAGTTTCCCTGCATGCTAATGAGTTTCTAATTGTAGTACCTCAACTAAAGGCGCTGATGTTGTACAAAAAAGGTGGTAGAGCCCATTCCCTGAGCTACATTTGAAGTGAGGCACAAGTAAAAGTGTCTGTTCATTTTTCTGGTTTTTTTTTTTTTTTAAAGAGGCAGTAATTGTTAGGATTTTTTTCTCTTCTCTGTGTTTTCTAGAGGTCAAATTAACATTGGAGGAGCTGTGGGTGCTCAGTAAAACCAGCTTATCTGTCATCAGGAGGGGACAGGGCACTTGGTGTGGATTGCTGTGTCTGTGGCAGGGAGAAACTTCATGCATTTAAAATGTGGAGGAAATAAAACCGAATGAAGTTTGTAGCCACACAATTCCATTGGCATCTCTTCATGTCCATGATAATGGTCAGGAGAGGAGCCTTAAATAAGATGAAGTGGATGAGAAAGGGAAAAGCAGCTGGAGGTGGAGCGAGAGGAGCAGGAAAGGCAAGAGGAAAGGTGGGGAGGTGGATGTAAGCAGATACCATTCACCTTCACCCATTTTCCTCACCCTGTGTCTCATCAGACCTGGAAAACACACTCATTTCAAGACATCAGAATATATGCATACATATTCCCTAAAAAAATTCCAATATTCCTACAGCAGTTTTTGTCTGTATAATGTGTGCTTATGTATACATAATATATAAAGCAGATATTTAATAAATAAACGTAGCATGATTTATTTTATATGTAATTTAGTTATACATATTTGGCCAACTGTACTGGTTTTCCATTGTTTAAAATCAAAAATAGAAGCTGACCATTTCTTTTACCTCTGATAAGGGTGCCAAGCTGCTTTATGGAAGGTAGAGGGGCCTTTTGAACAATTTTTCAGTGGGTTACAATTGTAAGGGTTAAAATCAGAGATTTCCCACCAGTGGCTCATTTTTTTCCTTTGCTGTTTTTTATCGTGTAGTCCAACACTTTGTGAACATGAACTGATTTATCTTTATCCTGTGAACATTGGAAAGGTGATGGTATTTCCCTCATAAAGGAATGAGAGACATTGAGTGAATTTTAGCCAAAATAACATGAGTCTCTGTGATAGAATGGAAACTAAACTCTTTTGAAAATACACTGGTTTATTGCAGTGTTTCAATGTGACTCCAGGAGTGGGGGGATGGCAGATACTCCACAGGAACAGCTGGGAGACTTGGGAATGGTGCTGGAGAGCTCTGTAAATAGAACCCTGTCAGCATGGAACACCAGTCACCTGGGTTGATTCCTAAATCCCACATGACAAAACAGCTGCAGTGTGGCAAACACAACCTTACAACAGGTTTGGAGTACAAAAAAAAGTTCCACGGTGAAGCAAAGTCTTTCCTCTGCCTCCCAGCTACAGAACCCCTGGAGCGGCAGGAAAAAATAACTTGAGGTATCTGCCCTGCAAACCCAACGAGCAGCTTTCCATGAGATCATTCCCTGCAGTCTGGGCAGAGTGGGTTGGATGTTTTAATCCCAAAGGATCCAGGAGGTTGCTGTGGGAGAGCAGGAAGAGATTGTGGACTTTAAGGGTGGGTCCCCGACTTGGGGACAAACAAGGAGCAGCCGTGGGTTGACTGCTCAGGAGCTGTTTTGTTAACAGATGAACTTAAGTTACTTGTTTCTTCCTCTGAGCATGAATTTGGATTTACTGCAGTGCTAAACCTCCCTCTAGAGTATTTCTGTATTATTTAAGACATTTGTCTTGGTTTTGTTTTCTGGTGAAATTGATGACTTTTGTAATCAAGCAGCAATGTAAAACAACTTGGGAAATAATTTTTTTGTCTGAGTGTGTATGGAAAATGTGTTTTTAAGACTTAGGACACTTCATATTTTAGGGAATTGGGAGCTTTGACTTCTGTACTCCAGATTCTGTGAGCAAGGTTTACTTTGTAATTAGCTCACATACAAAAACTAGTTTGGTTTTTTTTTTTTTTTTTTAATCTCAGGCTTATCTTTTGAAGGAATTTTGCTGTCATTCCATGGTTTCTCTGCAGAGAGACTTTCACCTGTAGTAAAGGAGTGGACTTTGTAGAAATTTCCATCCTGGGTGTCCTGAGCTGAATGGCTGCTGTATCTGCATGTGTTTGATAGCAATTAATTTGAAAGACACCAAATTGCTTTGAAACCTGTCTGTGTATTTATTGTGTTTTCAAGCTTTCTGGAGGAAACATTAGGAAGAGCTCAGAGTGAAATCTTTTTCCATGAGTGAGCCTACTGAATGTCTGCAGGTGTTGGTTGGTGTATTTTAAAAGAAAGACAAAATATTACAAAAAAGCCCCAAAAAACCAACCCAAACCCAACCTGTACAAAGTGACGCTGGAGGCCTGAGGTGCTCCATGTGCACCACCTAAAAGTGTGGCAGAGCTCTGAGGTACCTTCTTTCTACTTCATTGGTAGTATAGCAGGCATTCAGTGTGTTTTTTTAACTGAATATGAAAATCATGATTTTTGTCCATCAGCACTGGGGAATGTTCTCCACCCAGCCTGGAGGAGACTTTGTGCTGGTCTTTATCCAGTTCCTTTTTTTCCTAGTGGTGGCTGTGTGAATGTGGCACCTCTTTGACTCAGCAGAGTTCATTTCTTACCTGTACAGAGAGAACAGCTACTGAAATCCTGTGATCCAAGGTCTGAACTGAATATTCTGCCTTTCCCATTGTAGGAATTTCTATAGGAGAAGGCAGCAGACCCATGGAAGCTTAGTGTGGTTCGTGTGTGTCTTCCTTTTGGTTGTTAGTCCCTGAAGCCTGGTTGGCACAGCTGCTTGGGGGAGGGGGAAAAGCTGTATCCGAGAAACCTCTGGGTCCAATAGCAAAAATGCCAGAGCCATTCAGGTCTATTCCTGCACAGAGTGATATTCCTTCATGTGTCCTTGAGGGCTGTGAGACTCCTCTGTTTGTCTTCTTTGGAATCTTGCTGTGGTTGATCCCATCTGTCATAGACGACCGTGTCAGACAGGTTTGTTTGTAAACATTCTGTGCTGCTTTCCATGGACTTCCTCCTGCTCTCTTATGGACCTGGAAATCAGGGAGGATGTGAAGCCTTCAGAAGGAGCTACTGCTTGCTTGGAGATAGTGTCTTTGGTTGACACCTTGGAATTGTTCCCTGGGAGGGTGGGGAGGCCCTGGCACAGGGTGCCCAGAGAAGCTGTGGCTGCCCCTGGATCCCTGGAAGTCCCTGCCCATGGCAGGGGGTGGGACTTGATCTTCAAGGTCCCTTCCAACCCAAACCGTTCTGGGATCTGTGATTTAATTTAGGATATTTCTTTTGGATAATCACTGGTGTTTTCTAAATAGCCTTTGGATGCATTAGGTAAAAAATCTCAGAGGAAGACCTGCATTTCAACCTGGATTATGATGAATCACTTTAAAAGCCTTTGTTCCATGGCATAACCCTGAAAAATCTCATGTTTAGTGTGGAATGCCTGTGATTTCAGATTTACCTGGAGCGTGGACTGTTTTGTTAGTTTGTTTTAAACCTCGGTGTGACAGACTTTCCATTTTTTGGGAGAGGATCCATAGCACTTCCCAGTCACTTCATGGCGTGGAGATCATGCATATTGATGGCCTGGTTTGCTCCTTTCAGCCACGATGGTGCACAATACATCAACAGAACTTACTGCTTCCAGAAAAACACCTGCCTGGTACTACCTTTGGATTATGTTCTCCATTCAAAGCACTGGGATATCCATAAGGGGGACAGGAAAATGAAGTGCAGGACTCTGTAGCTATTCAGGCCATTCTTCCTGACAAAGCATGGAGAATCAGTGGCCGTGAAGGCCACAAAGACTGATCTGCTCCATTTCATAAATGGTTAGGAACACTATTGTGAATTTTAGAATAACTTGTAGAGACAAGTTTGACAAATCAGGTGTTATAATGGGATTATTGATACTATTCTGCACTTGTCACAGTTCAACCTCTTAGTGCACGTTTCCCTTTTTTCCCCCAAACAAGAAGCTCTTTAGAATTCTCGATATTAAATGTCCGTTTACCATTTAATATAATATACTTTGCCTGGAACAAAGACTGTGGGTCTATGAGTGACATTCCAAACAATATTATCGTTGACCTTCTCTTTTTATGTAGATTTTGCATTCAGTTGTTCGTGTACTTTTCTGTCTCCAAGAAACACATGTCAGAACTTAAAGTGGGGGGAGAAAGTGGGATGTCTGATTTTGGTCTTGTCTCACTGAGTGCTCTGTTAGAAGAAAAATGAAAATGCCCTACACTGCAGTATTAGTCCATTTAAAAAGAATTTTAAAAGACAGCCTTTTAAAAATGCTAAGCTATCTGCTGCCGTTTTTACGGAATTCTTTAGGTTAAAATAATATTTCTCCAAGAACAGAGGAGGACTGTCAGCTTCTATTTTCAGTGAAAACATCTAGTTCCTTATAAAGAGGCTGCTAAGCTTAGAATTACTCTATTCCTACAAAGAAAGCCCTTCATAAAGAAACCCCATTTTTGCTGAACTGATGCAAGCAAGTTTCTCTGAGCCTGCTTTTAGCCGTTATTTTTCTTTCCGATTACTGCGCTCAGAAGCATCCAGGGCCTGGAATTTGGATCCTTGTAAGTGGTTCTGCTTGCAGATGAAAAGCTTTATTCTTCAGAGCTGCTCTTTGCTTGGCCATTGAGCTCCACCAGTGAGCCAGGCAGTAGAACCTGCAACCTGTGGAGTTACCGTGAGTTACTTCTGTAGGCATCGTTTTTTCTCTGCTGCCTCAGTTTTTCTCGAGCTGCCTCAGCGTCTCAGCTCTTTCCTAACACATTCAACTCAGTCATCCTTCCCAGCAGCTGCTTTGCTCTTTCCTGGGATTTAAGAGGGCAGGCGAGTCACACCTCAAGGCTTTAAAAATAAGCAAAGTGGAAACTTTGGGCCTCTGAAGTAGCAGCAACGCCAGCGCTGAGTCATGAGTCCGTGCCGGCCATACCCTGCCAAGGCTTCTCCACCTCCTCTCTTTGGGTTCCTTTTCCACATCTTCCCTTACATCTTGTCCTGGGAATGCAATACTCTTTCATTTCCTAGCTTTCCATACCTCATATACAACTCACATTTATCTTGGAGTTCTTTGGGTGCAAGGGAGTCCTGGGTGTCACCTGTTCCAACCTCCTGGTCAAAACTCTAGCTTGGTGATGCCCTCATCCATTTTACACTTGGAAAATCTGCAAGCATGTTGATTCTCAAGCTGGAAAGATGAGAAAGGAATCACATCAGGAAAGATGTGTCTTTGTTCTCAGGGCTGTTTGGCAGCCCAGGCCCTGCCCGAGCTGCCTCCTTGGCTGTTTTCCCTGCTCTGTTGCCCCTGGTAATGGTTGTGCCATGTTCTCCTCCCAGCTTTTGGATTGGTATCAGTTCCTCAGGAAATGCATCCTGGTTTGCTGACCACTGCTGGACATGGCTGTGCAGGGATATACAAGCTGTCAATATGCCCATGAATGCTCTGCACGTGTGTTTGGGGGTTTTTAAATCCCCAAAGCTTTTAGGTAACAAGGCAAATACTAGGTGGATGAGCATCACCCATTATCCTTTCCTTATATTTTCTAGCAGGCCACAAACAGGTCAAAAGCTGTTTATCCCTTAACTTTCTCTTGCCTTCTCTCTGCATTTCTGCACCTTCTCTGGTAGCCCTGCATTTGTTCTGGAGCCATCAGTTAAAAAAAAACTCCTTTGTATTCCAACATAACTCTGATTCTTTACCTAATCAGCACCTTCTCTGTTATAATCAAAAGACCATAACTTAGGGAAAACCAGCATTCACTGGTTTGCCTGAGAATGGGACTCAGGAGAGTGTAATTAAAAAGAAAATGTTGGTTTAAAAAAATAACCCGCCTAGAAATGAGGGTATGGAGAGTTTCATTCTCTGTATAGTTCAGTTGGTTAATTCAGATGATTAGATTTTCTGCAATTCAGCTGGTTCAGCTGGCTGTCAAATGTTGGGCACACAGAGGTAATTCATAAGAGTTGGTGTTCCTTTTTTTCTCTGGGACTTGAAAAAAATGTTGGATTGCACCTTCTGCACAGTAACTAAAGTGGTTTAGGGCTGTGTGACTCTGTATTTTAGGTTGTGATATTTCTGAAAAGTTTTTCTTTGTTTTCATGTTTCTCAAACCACATTACTTCAATTTTACTGTTGAAAGGGTCTCCATTGGCTAAATTAAAAAATAAAAAAAGGGAAGAGCTCATTTTATTCACTGTTCAATAATTAAGCACATAAACTTGTGTGCACACTGTAAAAAGGCTTGAACATGGGTTAGCAGGAGCAGCCTGTCATCCTTTGCATTTTAGAGCAATCTCTGACCCCAGGGATCCAGATTTCATGTTGGAACCTCAAGAGATCATTAGATGGATGTAAGGAAAACTGGGCAGAGCTTCTTGGCTACTGAAGCTGTTTGCATTAGAGGATTATTTAAAGGGTACAGTAGATGTGTTCTTAACTATTTTTAAAAACTATACTCCCTTCTTCCTCTTTCCAGCCTTGGAAGTTTGCTTTCAGACCTGGATAAACCAGGACGTGTTGACAGCTCAAAAAAAACCCCAACGGAGAATGTTTAAGTCAAATCTCCCCTAAATGATTATTCAGTGTCAGACCCTGCATACACAGTGGGTGACTTGTTCAGTTTTGTACAGATAAAGGCTTTCTACCAGCCTAGGCTCCAAAAAAAAAAAAAAAAGAAACTCATCAGCTTCTAGAACTCTGATTATTTCTCAGAGTTCACCAAACTGTTGCCTCAAACATTTATTTTTCTGTTTTCTGGTGTGTGTGTGGCCAGCAGTGAAGCTTTTCTCAGCTGGGTCATTCTCTTCCCCAGCATTTTAGGAGGAATGAATAGCAATACCTGAACAGCTTGGTGCTTGGGAATGAGGGGAAAATGCTTGTCCAGCTGGATTCTTGAAAAATACAAGTGGTTGGTATCCCATATAGATGATGGGCTTCACTTGATCACTGGATTGGTGCTATCCTATTTTAGGAGTGTTTGTATCCTGTTACTCATTAAGTTACTCATTAATCAGTTTCCAGTTTTTTCCATGGAAAATAAGTCAGTGTAACAAGCTTGATGTTGGGGAAATTCCATATATTTAAAAATAAATTAACTTCCTTTTTATTGCAAGAAAAAATTAAAATGAGGTTTGATGGGTGACATTATAATCATCATCAGTAAATACTCATGAGGAGAAAATCCAGTGTAGGTGTAGTGCAGGAAAAGAACCTTAACATTGATTTGCATTTTAATTTACAGATGGAAAGCATTCTTTTAAGTCACCAGAATTGTGTTGATGATTGTATAGAGTTATTCCTGCTATCGCTTTTCTAATTTTCAATATTATTCTGTATTTTCTGCTAGGCAGATACCCTGCCTGCTGCTCATTTCTCTAGCAATGTACTCTGCACTGCCTTTTGCAGTTTAAAGAGTAATTTGTCATATTTTCAACAAAAATAAAAGCATATTTCATACTGGTTGCAAACAGAAACTAATTGAGTAGGAGGAAGCCTACAGATTTATGAAAAAACATCACAGCACTGGTTTTCTTAGCTTTGCTTGTGTCCAAATATGGCTCAGGGCTTTTTTTTTTTTACCTTCACAAGCCATAAAGAGGTAATTTAATAAAAATACTAAGGGCTGGTCACATTTTTTTGAGATGTGAAATTTGTGAGCTCCTGGGTTTCCTGGATTTATTTCTCTTCAGGATGCCAGGTACATCTGTGTTTGCTTTTTGATTGTCTATCCAAATAGGCTGGCCAAAAATTTGCATTTTCCTATCACATGGGGTTTTCTTGTATTTATAGCAGCATCTTGAAAGATATTTTCTGTCTCGTGTTAGCTTTCTGGTTTTGTTTTGCCTGATAATTTATGTTCACTTAAGGTGGAGCAAAGCATCTCTATGAATGCCCTCCAGTAAATGTGGTTGGGGGTGGAATTTGTAAGCAGGATTTTTTTTTTCTGTGGTAATAAAAGTGAATAATGCAGATAATACACTATCTACCTTTCCAAAAAGAGTTTTTAATTATACAGCTGTTACCAGGTGTAATGATGCTAAAATTTTTTGCTTTTATAGAAGAATAATAATATAATCTGTTATATTTATATATATCTAGATAAGGCTATTTGGTGAAAATTGAGGGGGGAAAACAAATTTTTGGGTCGATGCACCCACTTTTAGGGCTTGGGTTTTGGAAAGATGCTTTAAATATGCACCTGCTGCTGAGAATGAGATAGAAAATCCTTCAAGGTCATAACTCACCTCTGACATCCAAAGTCTGGGAGGTGAAGACACTCCACAGCCATGACCAAGTTTGTCAGTTGTTCCTCAGAGTTGGAAGCAAAAGGTTTTCTCCCAAACGGTGGCCAAGGGAGGCTTCTCAGAAAATCCCAAAGTTCCTTTAAACACAACTTTCCATTTATTCCATCATGTTTCCCTTGAAATGAAAGGTGAGGAGGTCTCTGTTCAGCAGCTGCTTAACCCTTGCTGTCGCTTAAAAGGGGTCATGGAGAGTCAGAAACAGCTGGAATACATCAAAATGTTGATTTTTGATTATTCTTGTGGCCTGCAGGTCATGTGTTAGACCTTTAGGAAGCAAAATCCCCCTCACATAACAAAATGTGGAAATGTGATCCAAGGGGCAGGCAGCTTCTGGGAAGTCTCTTCTGGAAGGTTTTTGGTTGAGTATTCCACCAGGAGTTCTTAGAAATACTTGGAGGAAATACTAAGATGTTGCTAAAGACTATATCCTGTCACTTTTTTCCCCTGCAAAAATCTCTGTACCTGTTCTATAGAAAAAGAACAAAAAATATATGGAATATTTAATACCTGTGGTAGAAATATGTCTTCTTTTCTTCCAAATATCAAAGAACCTGAAGATCCTTGTGAGTCCCTTCCAACACAGAATATTCTGTGATTCAAGATTCAGAAATGATAATCAGCTTTCAAGTCAAGAATTTCCTCTGTAGCAATAATTACACACCAATAAATGATAAAAATTGTGGGATTGGGGTGGGTGGGTAGTGTTTATTCATTTTAGTAGTGGGTCTTGTCACCAGTTTTTCTCCAGGTCTTGTCACTAGCTTTATGGTGACCTTCACACTTGTGCTGTTTCTTTAAATATCTTTCTGGGGAAAAATCTATGAGAAAAAGGGTTTTTGCTGTGTGTTAGTAAATTGAGCTCTTCAATCTTGAAAAAAACCCGTCACACTATGTGTTTTGCAAGTTTATATGGCTTATCTACTGTTTTTGTTTGGGTTTTTCCCTTATGTGTGTCAGGCATTAAGGAATGAGGCAAAGAACTTGTAAAGGAGAAATGCTGAAAACAACCTCCTGGGAAATAATTTGAGTTCCTAAAACGTGTGTTCTTTTTGGGAAGCCACAGAGCTGAAGAAGTCAGGCTCAGCTTCCAAATGCAGATATTGAAAGTAGCTAAATTTGAGTCGTAGCGTTAAAAATAAAATACTCTCTGCTTCACAAAAATTTCTTTTCACTGGACAGCGATACTTTCCTCTCTAAGCCAGCTGCAAAATTCCACCAACTCTAGTCCTCCCAAAGTTGTATATAACAGGAATAAACAGATTTACTCTTTCAGCCACTTGCTGATGTCGTGTTTGACAGAGTCTCTCCCTGATTATTCTTACAGTTTATCCAGGTTCAGGAGCGTGAAATGTTTGCTGATTCATGGCAGGATTAGGACATGCTGAGGAAGCACTGCTGGAATTTAAGCCTTGGTGGGAGCAGGGATGTGGCCTGGCTGGCTGATGGAATCAGCCTGTGTGTTCAGCAGGGGTAGGGCATATGGGAATTCTGTTGTTCTAATATATTCCATGAATTTGGGGTGTTTTATGATTTTTTTTTTCCTCGCAGTATCTAAAGCTTTAAGTGTTCAGCACATTTTAAAAGCGTTTTCCAGCAAAAATAAGAGAACATCTGAGTGAGTGTGTGTCCAAGCCCATCCCATAATTCTGTCTGGTTTTCCTTTTCCTGAAAGCACAGTGGCAGCTCCTCTAGCGGTATCACCTGTATTGCTTCTCTTTGTGAGCTTGAAATTCACTTTTCTTCACCAGTTTCAGGGAAGAATCCTCAGGAACTCGTTTGGCTGCTGCACTGAGCCATTTGGAGGTGGTTTTGTGGGCTATAAATCCCACAGCACTCGGGCTATCTGGGAGGCCACTCATCGTTTTTGATATGTCAGGTGTTTAAATCCATAACCAGGGGCTCCTGATAGGATCAGAGATATTTTTCCACCCTTTAAAAAGGAGTTAACCCAGCCCAGAAATAAAAAGAGCTGGTGAATTCTTCAGCCAGCCTTTATTATTCAAGAAATCCCTGTACCTTCCACTGGTGTGTACCTGTATAGGATGTGTTTAATCAGCCCTCTTTTGAGTGCAGGTGTCCTTTTAATGAAAGATCTTTTTCTTTCTTTTTGAAATCAGGCCTCAGCACAGGAATTGATGAATTATTGAGGTATTGATACTAAATTAATACTAAATAATTATTCAGGTACTGGGGGAGGCCTTGCTCTCTTGCTGAAGAAAACACTTTGGTTTGCCAAGTGATAAACTTGAATAAATAGCATTTGTACAGCATCAATGTGCCCCATTGATTAGGGCTTTTTCTGTCTCAACTTTTTCAGTGTTTTCCCTCTAACTGCACTGCCAGCTGTCTCCCCGCTCCAAATTATACTGTCACCAGTTCTGTAAACACGAGAGAAAACCACTTTTATATGAAATTCCTTTCCCTGCGTAAACGGTCGATGGAGCTGGTAACCAAGTTACTAAAGATTCAAAAGCAGAGGAGCTTTTAATTAAATATAATTTGGCAAGGTGCCCAGAAATTTCCCTGTTGTGGGAGTAGGGAATGACAAACAAAATGAAAAGCTGCCACTGCTGCCTTTCAGAGTGTCTAGAAGATATATTTGCTTGGACGTGCAGATCCACTACCAAATAGTAATAAAAATAAAAATCCACCGAGCAGCTCTAGTGCCAAGGTGACCTTGTGCAAGTGTTTTTTGTAAGCTTGGGATGAGCTGTGATCAGATTTCACAGGAAGCAAAAGAATGGGATACAAACCAAAATCCTGCATGGTTTTAGCATATTGTTTAAAGGTGAGAAGCAATTCAGTGCCATGAATTGCCCCTCATTTACATCAATAGCACACGATGCCACATTATTTTATTATTATCCCTGCTTGCATGTGGGCTCATTAAATCATTCATATTCTGCTGCTGAGGTGGGTTTCTGTCTGTGTGTTTTTTAGGTTGTGGCTTTGTTTTTATGGTTCTTGATTTTTCAGAAAGCTTTGCCATAGGTGGCGCAGTTTTTGGTGATCCCTGACTTTTCTTGCTCACATATTGAATATCTCATTGATGATTTCAGTGAATCCTCTTTTGCTGTTGTGATTTCAGTCCCCTTGTGGGTAGATCTTGCCTGCCTTTAACCAGCACTATATTTGTTTTTAACTTCTAAATCTGCCTTTCTGTCTTCCTTTCCCAAACAAATTAGATTCTGATGTGGAAAAGAGTGAGATGTCATCTTTCTTAGTGATGATTTTTCATATTTCGAGTTTGTTTTGATTAATTTTTGCCTCTTTATTAGTGCCAAGATGTCTTTTTCAGTTGGCAAAGTACTAAAATCTCTTATGTAGCAAAGAAATGAATTGAACTAAAACTTCCTTTCACTATTTACGGAAATATTTGATACAGAGCATTTTTCTCTTTAGTTTTTTACACTTCTTGTTTGTGAAACTCTAAAGCACCAAGCCCTTGTGTATGAAGTTTCCACAAGGTTTTAATTCAGCTCTCTAAATCTCTTGCCTGTTTTGCTCTCAGTGTCACTGTTCTGTGCCCCAGATTTCTGCACCTGCCAGGTCACACCAAACTCTGATTTACCCTGGTTATTGGCGGGTTTTTTTGTGTTCCAAGTGCTTCCACGTAGGAAATCTGTTTCCTTCTGTGTTTGTGGAGCTCTATGGAAATTTGCAACAATATATAAATGTTTTCTGATGACCCAGCCCTGTGGAAGTTAATTAAGTCACATCAGAACTGAGCTTGATGTCTTGTGTTCAGAAGCACAGGGTTTATTTACAGAAAAACTGGTTAAAAAAAGGCTGGAGTGGAGAGATGAGCCCAGACTGCAAATTCGAAGCTTGCCCTGGGCTAAATAAAAGTTGTTTTTTAAAATCTATTATCTACTAATGCTGATTTAAATATGAATGCCGTTCACTTTGGTTCTGATTCTGTTTCAGATCTTTTAAAACCAGATTTCATTGGTTTTCCTTAGCAGAAATTTGCTCTTGATGTGTTTGCTTAAAACAAGACTTGAGAAAGCCCATCTGCATTCTCCAGGCTCTGTGTCAGCACTAGCTTCTTTTTGGCTTCAGGCATTCCTGTGAAGAGCATTTTCCTTTGCAAAACCATGGAATTTTAAACACACATTGGCCACTGTGTAAAATACAGTTCCAAATGAAGTTAGTTTTATTTTTTCTGAGTGATCTATTTAATTTCCCTGCTTGATCTCAGTTTTAAAGCTTTATTCACATCTTTGTGTCTGGGATTAATTTGACTTGGCACACTGCAGTGTCTCTGTCTCCCAGGAGCAGCTGATAATTTACAATGAATTTCTTTTTCCTCTTCTCCCTATGACTTGTAGCAAAGGTTTTTCTCTGCACAACTCTGAATAATATCCAGAGAGGAAAAATATTTTAAGAATGAATAACTGAGTTACCTGTGATGACTGGAAACTCAAACATGACTCACCTTGTAATGAGTCCAAAACTGTTATTTACCAGAACATCTTTGGTTTGCAGCAAAGAAACCTTTGAGTAATGAATGGTGGCTCTATCTGTGTAGCTGTACAGAAAATATTGGGCTGGAGGCCTACAGTGAAACAAGGAGCTGACAAACGTGGGTTAATTGTATGCTAAATTAATCATATAATTCTATGCCAAAGAAGGAGAAAATGTGTTTTCTTTTAGGTATAATAATGGTGTAAATAAGAAAAAGCAGTGATTTAGAAATGACTTTCGAAAGATAATTTGTTACAATGTTTTATTACTGCTTCTTTTTCTTCTCTTTTTTAAGAGCCTGTTAATTTTTGGAAAAGACTGAGGTTGATGTGAGTGCCTGTAAGAGCCTGTGTGTCACTGGAGCCAGGACATGTCCCTGGCTGTGTAAATCACCAAGTGTCCTTTAACCACATGGATTTGGCAAGGAATTGCAAAGGAGGAGTGAGAGGAGTGTCTGTGTTATCATAAAATTATGAAATCATGGAATGGTTTGGATTGGAAGCAACCTTAAAGCTCATGGGTAGGATTACCTTCCACTATCCCAGGTTGCTCCAAGCCTCACCTGGCCTGGAACAATTCCAGGGATGGGGCAGCTGTAATTTAGGGATGTGCTTCTGGTGATGTACCTGTGGGATGGTTGAACAAACACAGTTCTGAGAGGGAAATTGAAAGCAGCATTGTGGTAACTTGGCAGTGGGATTTCTGGTCATGGTTGTGGGAATTTTGGGTAGGAAAAATGGCATGGGGAGAAGGCTTTGGGTTGTACTCTACTAAAGCAGGCTGGATTTGTTCCTCCTTTAATAAACAGTATTGTCTCTGTCCACCTATTTATATCCTAAATTCTTTCTTTCCTTTTGTCAGTATTCTGTATACCTGGAACAAAAGACAGTAATAATTAGTCTCTAAAATCTACTAAATGAAAGAGCAGAACTTTGAGTAAAATCCAATTATGTACCATCATATATTAAGCTGGTAAAGGTATTCTCCTATGCCAAAATCAATGGCATGGCCTGCAGGCATGCTTTAATTGAAGTAGGAAATGTGTATATTATTTTAGCTGTGCTTGTGCTTCCCATTTCAACTCTCTCTGAAATTCCTGATTATTTTCCTGAGCGAGTATAAAGTTCAGGCTCTGAATAAACCCCATCTTCTAAAGGCTCAGTGAATTGCACCTGACAGTGAACAAGGACTGGCAATCCAGAGGGAGTTTGCAGTAAATCAGGGAATGTTCCTGGGGCTGTCGAAGGCTTCCTCTCTCCCAGAGTTACCTCCAGAGCTCGAGTGAGTGTTGGCAGCAGCAGAGCTGAGAGCAACCAAAAAAGTGTCAGGGATGAAGATCTACGATAAGCACAGATGGGAAGAGCCAGATAGAGGAAAGAAAACAAAGGAGCTGGGGGGTGGAATTCTGTCCCTGGTGAAAGAAGAAGTGAATGGTGAAGAGCTGTGGAACAGCATAAAAAATGAGATTATGGCAGTGGCTGATCAAGTTTTGTGTTACCAGGCCAAGACAAAGAAATAGAGGTGGGAAGTGTTAGAAATAGAAGGGGGAAAGAAAAAAGATTCAAGAGATGGACCAGACAGTTGGTGCTGAAAATGAAAATACAGAAATGCCTGGGTGGGGTAAGAATGGTCAGAAAAGTGAGTGGAGAAACACTGAGTTGTATGGCAAGGTAAGGGAAGTCTGAAGTGGAATATTGGAATCGAAGATAGTGCTGAAAGACAAATAATAATTGAGAGCACAAACACAGAGGGTGAAAGATACTTGGAAGATCTACAGAGTGGCCCAGAAGCCAATGGTAGGCTGATCGTGGAGGAGATTCCTACAGGAAAGAGGGAAAGAGAGCAGTGGAATTGCTGGAAATGCATGGCATTCGATATCTTGGGGAAAAAAGGGAGAATATGAATTCTGGGTGTCACAATAATCCTGGAGGAATTGCAGCCAGGCAGGAGAGATGATAAGGCTGTGTACATGTGATGAACACATGAGCAAGAGTCTTCACAATCTATTTGTAAATTCTGTTGAATGGGGAAAAGTAACAGTAAGATCACTGATGGAGGGAGAATTTGATTAAATCACTTTAAAACAATGTCAGAAACTGCCCAAGAAATAATTTTGAAGTTCTGTGTGAAGTGTGTGAAGTCTTTAATTTGTTGGGAACTGATTGGAAAAGAAGTGGTGCTGGAAGTAGAGCCAAATTTCCATCAACTGGGAAGACAAAGCGTGGGCTTTGGAAACTTGCTTCAAGGATTAGGGGATGTGGAGGTGAAGCAAAAAGAAGCATGAAAAATAAGTTCTGTAAAGCTATACCTGTAAAATTAAAAAAAAAAAAAAAAAAAGCCCAAAACCACAAACTGCCTCCTATATAAACTTCTATCTTTACTAAATCAGATTACAGGGCTGGAATAGGGTGAAAACCTGTGAGGCAAAGGAGTTGTTGGTCTTGTCATATGGATTATCCTTAACACTGCTCCTGTATATTCTATTCAACAAACTTTGAGGCTCACCTTAACTCTAACAGATGTCTTTTTTTGGGAATGAGGGAAGATTTTAATTTTATTTCATTTTTATTGGAGCAAGGCTCAGATGATTATTTCTTATTTTAGTCTCCTGATACCAGCTGTAGAAACCTGGTTCCTTTGGAACCAGAGTCACAGACTGGAACGGGTTGGAAGGAGCCTTGAAGATCATCCAGTGCCACCCCTGCCATCGGCAGGGACGCCTTCCACTAGCCCAGGCTGCTCCAAGCCCTGTCCAGCCTGGCCTTGGACACTGCCAGGGATCCAGGGACAGCCACAGCTTCTGCAATAATAGTAAGAATAAAGAATTCAGCTGTGGAATGGAATACTCAACCTGTGTAAAAGTCAGTGCTAAGGGCACAAGTTGTTTATCCATGACAACTTCTGCCCCGTTAATACTGCTCTGCTTCCATGTCATACCCAGTGCTCTGTGGGAAGGGACAGTCCTGCCCTTGGAATTATAATTAGTCATGCCTTACTTTTAATTAATAAAGTTGCAAGCTGCTGGTTAGTTGGATCACATTCATTCGCCTGTGGTCTTTTTTTGTCCTACTGAATCCTGGGATTCAGTGGGACAGCAGGAGAGCTGATTTATCTAGATGAGTACTTAGGTGGAATTTGGGAGAGGTGAAGAGCATTTGATGTAAAAATGGGTGATTCAAGCCATGGGCTTTGAAGAGCTTTGCTTGAAATACAAGAAACATTCTAGTAGTTTTTGAGGATAAATTTTACATCCTTTTTATCAGTGTATTTTAGTAAAATACATTAAATTAATAATCACTGGAGGACTGAAGTGAAGCAAATTCATTCTCTTAGATTCCACATTTGTTTTATAATTACTCTGTGACCAAGATGAGGAATTGGAAAAAACTCAGCTGAAATCCCAGATGACGTCCTGCCCATCTTCTTCCCCAAACTTCCCGCTTGTCTTAGTGCTCCCACTGGAGTGATGCATTCCAGCTGAAGGAGAGCTGCCATCTCTCAGCTGCTTTGTCCCGTGGCAGAATACAAGGCAAATGTAGAATAGTATGAAGAATACATTTCCTGGGCTCTGAACTCGGGCTCTGACCCCTGCTATCCGCGCTCCGCCAGGATCATTCCAGGCATCTCTCAGCTCGGCGCGGCCTGGCGAGGAGATGTGTTGCTATCTTCCGTTCACATTCCCTCCCTTCTTTCTCTTGGTTTGTTTTCCACATGACTGGGAAACAATTGCTTCTTCCACATGGAGCCCTTCTCCCATTCCTGGGAAAATAGCAGGGAATGGGGAGCATTTGCATAATCGTCTTTAGTGCTATTGTGGGCGGGCTTTGGATGCCGGCACGGAGTTGCAGACTGGCCACCTGTCCAGAACAAATGAACTTAGCTTTTGTATAACGTTATCTGCTTTTCCACAGTGTTATTTTTGTGTAATGAATAACTCGATTAAAATATTATAAAACCCCATCATTCAATAAATGTTTGCATTGGGTTTAAATCCCCCCTTGCAGGGGCGGGGAGTGGGACAGAGTTTCCTCTTTCTCTCTTAGCACAACTATATCTTCAAGCTGCCTCTGACATAGTTTTATAACTGCTTTTGTGAAATTATCCTCATGAATATTAATTAGGGGTGTGGGAAGGAAAAAAAAAAACCAACCCCAAACCTCAAAATGATTTTCATTCATCCTTGTATAAATGATAAATTAAGTGTTGTCTAATGTTTTCTAATGGTCCATTTCACCTATGTAAAACAATTAATTAAACAATTGGGCACTTAGGGAAGGAAGAAGAGGAGGGTGCTGAGGACACCACTCCTGCCAGGGCTTCAGCACGAGAATTAAGCTTGTTCACTATTCACATATTTGACTTTTGCAGGTCTCAGTGTTAGTCCTTGATCTTTTGTACCCTTGTGATGGAAATCATAAAAAACTAATACTAATTTCTGCTGTTAAAGGGAGAAAAGAGACAGTGTGTTCTTTCGTGTAGGTTTGGTTTTGCCAGTCAAGGTGTGGGAAGGACAAACTGTGGGTGCCACATTTTATTGCACCTCAACCTTTGCCCCAAGACTGTTTCGATTGCTGTGCTCTGAGAAAGCAAAACAAACCCTTCCATGCTTTCTTTTGCCATAAATAACATGGATGAGTTCATCTGGGCAGTACGATTGCTATATGGCCCATTTGACTTTCATATTTGTATCTTCTATTGCCCATATTAAAAAACAATGGGCCAAAGTTTGGCCAAGTAATCATTGCTAAGTTACAAAACAGAAGGGCACAGTTTTATTCTTCCCTTGCATTTTTCTTTCTAAGTGCAGTTAAAAGTAAGAGCTGCACTGACGCAAAGCTCATTATTATTATTATTATTTTCACTGTTTTGAGCCCTTTCTCAGCTCAGCAGTGGCCTTGGCATTTCTGATTTGCTCTTTGGTGGCAACAAATAAGAGGATGGGAGTTTCTGTCAGTCGGAAACTTCTCTTGCAATTACATCCTGAGAGAAGAACATCCACCACGGACATTGTCCTACCTGGTTTGGCTCCTCTCTTGTTCCTGGTGCTCGAATCCCATGGATTGGGTCCAGAGCTCCTCCTGCTCTTTTATTTCCCTTGCTTAGCAATCAGTTGGGAATGCTCTTGGTGAACGTTGTACATTACTATGATTGATTCACGTGTGAGTGGCATCAGCTTTGGAGTATTATCAGAATTATTACGGAATTTGATGTGGAAACTGTTCATGAAGATTGCTGAGGTGTCCCTCATGTAGCTGTCAGTCAGCAGAGCTGGTTTGAAACAAGCTGGCAATGTCTGCCAAAGAATCTGCCATGGATCTTTTGCTGGGGGAGAAAATGAAAATCAGGCAGTTGTGTTTTGCTGGAATAAAAAATAATTTCATTATAGGCAAGAAGGAATAAACATTGAATGTCTGTAAATTAAGTTTAAAGCCAAGTCTTCCTACTTCAGCAGTTAAAATTTCCACATCCCTTTTCATTTAGTGCAAATAGATGATTTGTGTATGTATTTGATAAAATTATGAGTGCTGTTACCATAACCCAGATAAAAAAGAGCTGTTTTGTTTGATTTACTACCCCCCTGCTAAGGTTTGTAAACCCTGAGCCATTAAAGATGTGGTTTCTCTGCCTGAAATGTGGTGGTTAAAAACCAACAAACCAGTGAATTAGAAAATGGGGGCGTGTTGATGAACTGGACATATTTTTTTAATCTATTACTGTTTTTTTTTCCTGCTTTGCCTATCTCTCCTGTAATAACTGGGAATTGATTTCACATTTTATACTCTTACCCACTGAGTGAAGACCTGAAAGCTCCCTAATTCATAGCCTGAGTTTTTGATTTACAGCCATGGATCAGAGCAGTGTTTATAGGAGCATTTCTGCAGATATGACTGAATTTGGAGGATTTAAAGTCAGACTGTCGAGTGCAATCCAATCCCTTTTGCCATCACTTATTGATGAGGTTTCCTAGGTTTTCCAGTTGTCAGCTCTCTGATGGAGCTCCAAGATTTAGGATGTTATGTGGGTATGGGAATCTCACTCTTTGTTTTCTGATTAGGAGCCTGACCTCTGGTACCTCATTTTAACATTAGAGCGGACTCTGGTGAATAATGGTCTGTGTTGAAAGTGCATCCAGCTGGAATTGCATCTTGGGATGGGGGTAGGGGGGATTGGAATCTTTGGATGCCATCATGAAGCAATTAGACAAGCTACTTAATAATTTATAGCTTGCTGTCTTAAGGGTTGGAAGCGTTTTGACTGAAGAGGGTTTTGTTTAACCTTTCAGGGCTCTCTGTGAGGCCGAGATTGAGCTTAGAAATTATTTTCCTTTGAAGAGCGGCCGAGAATCCAGAACCAGATGACTTTGTCATCTATTAATTAATGCTTTGTCTTGCTACCTAAATATAAGAGTTTGCTCAGATCTCTCAGAGCTTCAGTGTGTTGAGAATACAGAAAAACCTTTGGGAAGCAGAAAGCAAACACAGGATTCTTTTGCAAATCTTGTCATTGTTAAATTCTTTTATGTAGAATTTGCTTGTGACTTGGTGACTTTTTAGTGTTCTTTCACCTTAGATATAATATTTAAATACAATATTTACTGGGGAAAATGCAGTGTTGGAGAGAGAGTAAAGCAATTGCATATCTACTAGATTTCAGCAATTTTGGTGTAATTTCAGTCTATTTGGTATTAATATGAGCAACTTAGGAATTATAGACACCTTCCAGCGAAATAAAATTCAATATTTAACAAAATACCAATATTCTCAATCTTTGGCGTATCAAAGGAAGAAAAGCTCCCCTGGGTTTTCGGGTGCAGGAGAATGAGGGGCTGTTGGACCCACTTGCCTGGAGATGTGCAAAAGCCAAGAACCAGAACTAAAGTGCAGAGCTCCTGGAACAAAATCCTGTCTGTAGGAACTGGCTCCACTGGCCCTTCTAGAAATGTTACAAAACTAAAAAGTTAGGAGACATCTAATGATAGTCAGTCAAGCATCTGTCTGGAGAGAAAAATATTTTTAAATATGTTGCTGCTGGTATTCTTGGATGTGAGTGTTTAATCTCCAGTTGATGATCAGCTGCTATATACATATATATATATATATATATACACACATATATATACATACAGACACTGGGAGATATTTTGATGACCAGATTCAATGGCTTTTTTTTCTTATTCCAGTTGTTGTAAGGATATTTTTCAGGGTTTTGACCTGTATTTTCTGTCATACTGCTTTGAATTCGGTTGTGAAGTGTAGTGGCACAGTTTCCTGAATTACAGTGTGGATTCATTTTTCTCTGCATTATTCTGTCTGTTCCCTTTTTGTCATCAAACTCATCTGCTTTTCCAAGGACTCTTCCTTTGGGGGAGTTCCACTGCACAGTGTCTCTTGGAATATCAGTGTTAAATTTCATTGTTTTCTCCTTAAAACTTTCAGCCTTCCAACTCTGTTTATTCCTGCTCACCACACCTGGGTATGCTTAGTAAAACCCTTTGGATAATACTATTTTTACTTTAAGGACTGGAATATGCAGTTTTCTCCTCTCCCTCCAGCTCATCTGCATCATTTCTGAGAGGAGCAGTTTGTGGTTTACTAAGTTTGTGCAGAATTATTCCTGTTGGAATAACACTGTAGTAGTTGCTAATAGTTTTCCATGGAAGTTGCAGATTTCTTTTTCCCCCGTTGTATTTTTTTAGATACAAGGATGAAAATAGTATCTACTGATCTCTGCAATGTGAAAGTTGCTGCTTGATACAAAACAGGAATTCTCAGTATTCATCAGGGCTTGACTTTGAGTACCTAATGATACTCAATGTACTGCAGTATAAAACAGTGCAACTTCACGTAACTGCTGTGTAATGTTGGATGAAATTTAGGTGCTGGTATGCTGAGATCAGTGTGGTGGGGAGTAACATGGTCTCATTCCCTCCTGGGCTTGCTTAATTTACATTAGGGTAATATTTGCATGTAATTTTATGCCTCAAACTTGAGCTGTTGCTGTATTTGATTTTGGGAGGTTTTGAGCTCTGTCCTTTTGCCTGGCCTGATGTTACAGAATACTCAGGGCACCAGTGCTCCCAGAAACTGCAGTAGCCATGTAGAAAAATCTGCTGCAATCTGCATTTTCCAAATTTAATTTGCTGATCTGAAACTACAATCAAGAAGCTTCATTTATCATTGTAGCAAAACATTGTGCTAAACAAACTGGACAAAACCACCTGAGATGCTGTCTCTTAACACTCATGTGAAATACAAACCTGTTTCCAAGGAACTCATTTCAGTCCTGCACTTGGCTAATTTTATGTTAAAATATATTTGTTAACAGCATAGACTTTGAATTTCAGGCTTCTCTGGTTTATTTTATTGATACATGAATAAACCTGGGGCTCAAGAGCTTGTCTTGTAGCTGTTAGTAAATACACAAATAAAAGATAGGCTTTGCTGTTTTAAGAATAAGAACCCAGAGAACTTGGGTCCAAATAATCTTAGTTTGCTTTCACTGGAAGATTTCAGTCTTCCTTTTTTTTTTTTTTTTTAATCTGCCCTGGAAGTGGTTTGGGAATTTGCCATATCCAATTTTGACAAAAGAAGGACATTCAATTTCTCTGGTGAAAATTAGCCCTCGATCCACTCAGAAAGCAGTGAGAATTATCAACACACCAATCTGAAAAGGTGGCAGAGATTTTTGTATTTCTCCTCCCCGCTCACCCTCCTTCGGAATAACCCCCCACGAAGGACCCTGCGCTCCTCTGTGCCTTCATTTCCAGCACAACAAAGCTTCACACAAACCCCACAAGGGCTGGGAAGGTTCTGACACAAAGTGAGGGAAGCCAGAAAATGCCCAGTTCAGAGGAAATGCACCATATGCTTCCCAATCCTGAGCTGCCAAACTCAACTCCTTCCCTATTGTGTCGGCGCGGTAGAGACCAGATGGTTCCTTTCCCCCAGCGCCGGGCACTGGCTTTTCTCACTTGTTCTGTTTGTCTGATAAAACCAAATCCACGAGTTTCACGTGTGAAATAGATGGATAAATCTCTATTAAAAACTTCCTCTGGGTGGACCTGTGCTTAGCAAACATTGAGCCTGAATAAATCCATGTTTTAAGCTCCCAGAGACAAGCTTTCCTTCTCTGTCTGTGTTTTCTGAGCGGAGATTGGCTTGATGATTTTTTGTTTTTCTGAACTGTTCCTGTTAAATTCTTTCTTAAATGAGCAGGAAGAAATTTCTTTTTTACTTTTTTTTTTACTTTTTTTTTTCATGTGAACAAAGTCAAACTGAGTTGGACTCTGATGTTCTTGGCAGCTCTTGTGGAGTTGGCTTGCCTTCTAACTTCAGAGAAAAATTGCTTTCTAATAGACTGTTTTTCCCCTTAGTGAGTGCTTTGGCACCTGTATCCTGGGTTATGGAAGGGGTTATTTCTTTCTACAGATGTTTGAACATGAGCACAACCTTTAACATCTTTGCATTATTGCTGCCAGCTTTTCTGTCCTTTTGAAAATACATGTTTTTTTCCTAAAAAATTATATCCCTGATTTAAGGTAATACCATACATTGAAACAGGAAATTTACCCTATAAAATCTTAGTAAAGACACTTTGAGATTGCTAAAATCTTATTTAAAGTACTGTATTATTTGCCTGTGTTCTTCAGCCTTAAATTTTGCTTTGTATCTCTGCTGCTGTTTGATTTAAAAAGGACAAAACAAACCCGTGGCAAATCCCAGAAAATAGAAGCCAATACTTTAAAGTCCAGCTAAAGGAATGAGGCTGTTGCATCCTGTGTCCAATAGGATATATGAGGGCAGGTGTTAAGGAATGTGCTGTGCGCTAGGTAATATTGTTGTTAAATTATTTCTTCAGGGTTAATGTGCAGTCTTGGAAAGGTGGGAAGTTTTATAAGTAAATTAAGGGAATTACAAAGGCTGCGATCCCTGGAAATCACTGCTGCTTCTGAAAAGCTGGATGTGAGCTTTGGAGCCACCTTGCTTGGGAATGTTGGTATCAGTGATCCCCTTTAGACCCTGTTTAATTATTAACAGTGCTTCTGGTGTGCTGCAGTCACCTGGGATCTTCTCATGGCAAACTTCCTGTGGCTTCCCTGGTGCTGTGGGCATTGTTCACTTTTTCCTATGGAAAAATAGCCCTCAAAGAGTTTTAGGATTTTCAGGGACCTGAAATGGATTTGTTTGAATGGCTTCTTTCCAAAAGCAAAACAAAACAAGGCAATCTCAACAAAAGCCAAATCAGATTCTGTCCCTTGTGCTGGCACTGCTGAGGTACCTCCAACCCTGGGGGCAGTTTTGGGCTCCTCACTGTAGGAAGGACATGGAGGGGCTGGAGAGTGTCCAGGGAAGGGTCTGGAGCACCAGGAGAGGCTGAGGGAGCTGGGGAAGGAGCTCAGCCTGGAGCAAAGGAGGCTCAGGGGGACCTTGTGGCTCTGCACAGCTGCTGACAGGAGGGGACAGCTGGGGGTCAGGCTGTGCTCCCAGGGAACAGGGACAGGGCAAGGGGAAGTGGCCTCAAACTGCTGGAAAAAACCTGTTCTTGTTTGCATTTCTTCCTGGCAACTTTTTGAGCTTAGGAGTTTCTTCTGTATTTCCCTGCGGGACACAGTCCCACCATTTTTTATGCCCTTTTTTGAATGTGTATTCTTAAAAAAAACCACTTACCTGGAATTCCCCTCACCCAGAAACAAATCTATTTATTTTAAAATATTTATTCTTTGTTTTCTCCACTGAAATGATTGATTCTCCAGTCCCTTTTCCTGCATCAAGTTTCAAACTTTACTAACCAGAAGAAGAATGTGGCTTTGGTGTCTGCTGACCTCAAAGGCTGAAAATGTTAGGTACAACTGTGTTCTTTCTTTCTTCCTCCTCAAGCTGGCTGATCAATCCAGCTGTTAATTTAGGAAGTCCAAACCTTTGTTTTCCATAGCTAGATTGTGGTGCCAAAATTCCTTGGCGGATGGAAGTATGCACGCTTGTCTTTCTGATTTCCAGGGAGCACTTGGGTTGTTTGTTCAGCTGAAAGAGTTGTCCAGCCAAGGTGAATCATCTTCATTTGTTTTTTAGAAATTGAGGTCTCTTTGTCTTCTACTCTTGACATTTGTAACTGTACTTTTAGTGTAGATTTACTGGTTCAGAACAAACCCAAACTGTTAGGTGAGGAATTAAATTTCCTGGCTGTTGTACTGTTTGTGCTACGATTAATTATTTTACTGACGTGAGCATAACTAGGCAAGCAGTGGCAAACCTTTCCTCAAAAAATCAGGGTTGGAAGGACCTTAAAGCTCACTGGCATCAAGGACAAGTTTCTTGGAGAAGATGGAACTGTTTAAATCACTGGTGGCTGTGGGGCAGGTTGAGGCATCCTGGTGCTGTGGTGTGGGACCAGTGACACTTGGAATGTGTGACTGGAGCATCCCTGGATTTCTTTTCCATGCCAATATGTGTGTCCTGAGGTACTTGAGGAAAAGGCGCTTTGCTAATTAGTCTCAAACTACATAAGTTAATAAAGTTGTAGAAACAGATTGGCTGTGCACAGCTTTTATTATCATCATTTTCTGTTAGAGGGGTTGATTTCAACATGGCTAAAAGTGGACCTTTAGGGGTTAGTGTTTAACAAAAATATGAATTAAATATATTTAATTAATAAATAGTGAATTTTGAATAGTGATAATGCTTTCCAGAGCAAAATTTGTTCATGTGAACTTTGCCAAATAGACCAAATACCCAAGTGTACCAAATTTTTAAAAATATAGCATTGTGTTTTGAAGGTGATTTTTAGGTTTTCCCCATATTAATGATGTACACAATTAAATTTCTGCCAAAACCTAACTTAATTATGAGATCCATATTCTAAAGATACATCAAGCTCCGAAGCTAATTACCAAATGCAAAATTAATTTTAAAACGGCAACAGGATAAACTTCAGAGCAGTAACACTTCCATTGTCACAAACTGATCAATAAATATGTGAAGCACAACCAATTTCAGAGTTATGTGCAGCTGTTTTAGGGTGAAAAAAAAGTCAGATTTGTGCTCCATAGAGCAGGAGCTGTGTCAGTGCTTTGTAATCATGTGAACCTTTAATTAAGAAGTTCCCACAGCATAGGAAATGCCAACCTGCTGGAGACACTTCAGGGAGTAACATGGAGCAGCTTCAGTGGCAGCACTGTGGAGAATAAAACAAATTCAAAAAAGTAAATATTTAAAAATTGAATCCTCCTGAATGGCATTATTTGAAAACCCTACACATCCTATGGTTTATTAATTATGGCCAGTATTAATTATTGTTTATTATTATGGTCAGTGCCAAGTTCCACAGTGAGGATGAGAGAACATCAGTGTTGCAGCCCCAACTTGTTGGTCTTGAATACATTTTCTTGTAACTGACTCTGGAACAGGGCAAAGAGGTCACTCACCAGTCCCTGGTTTAGTCTGACTTTTCCTTTGTAGCTCTTCTAATGCTTCCCTCCTTTCTGAACTGGTTCAAAAGTTTTGAACTGTTTCCATGAGTTGATACGGATGGTTAATATGGATTTTTAATCTTCAGTTCAGGCTTTGCTTCTGAGATCCTATCCTGATCCTTCTGTTTAGTAGAGCAGTGGTTGCACAGTGTTCTCCAGCCAAAAAATACTGTGAAAGGTGAGGTTTTTGCCATACTTCCATCAGCCACCCAAGATGTGAATTACAGGAAATTTGGAATTTAATGCTACACCCCTCACACGTTACAAAACTGGGAAGTGTCTGGTTTTGGTCTCTCTCAGCAAAACAGAACTCGTGGAGGTAACAATTATGGGGAAGGTGAGAATTTGAGAAGCTACTCTTCTTATTTTTTGGTCCTAACTGGGGCTTTGCTTTTTCCCAAGGCTCCAGATCATGATCCTGTGGTCTGTCTTTCTGTCCAGCAGCAGAGTTCCCACTGGGCTGGGGAGGAGGAGCTTATCAGCATTCCAGGAGTCCTTAGAGTCAGTTTGATGCTTGTTGAAAGTGCTATTTCTCAGCAGTTCTAACAGAGAAGAAAAATCTCCGTGCCTGACAGCAGCACAGTTAAAACCCCACAGAAGTTCCTTCAGATGGGAACTTCAAAAGGGTGCTCTTGGCTGGGATTTCTTAAACCAGCAGGAAATGATGGTGAGGAGGTGACAGACATGTCTCCCTTCCCCTGCTTCAGCTGAGGTTTGTGGAGGGGCTGGTGTGGGACAGAGGAAGGATGTGGCATTGTTGTCCCCAAGCAGGGCAGACTGGTGGGGCCAGGCTGTGTGCAGGTGGTTCCTCTTCTGAGGGGATGGCAGAAGTGCTGGCTTGCCATCACTTCTGCATGTGGGATTTGGGTGGTATTTTGTGTTTGTGTCCTGAGAAATTTGACTTTGAATTAACCCTGGAAGTCAGAGCTGTACCTGAACAAAAGCAGGTGTTTTGCCTTGACTTCACTCCAGTCTTTTCGTATCAGGAAGGGATCTTAAAAATCACCTCATTCTAACTCCCTGCCATGTTCAGGGACACCTTCCGCTATTCTCGGTTGTCCATCCTGGCCTTGGACACTTCCAGGGATTGCACAGCCACAGCTTCTCTGGGCATCCTGAGCCAGAGCCTCCCCACCCTCACAGGGAGGAACAATTCCTTCCCCGTATCCCATCTCTCCGTGCCCTCTGGCAGTGGGAAGCCATTCCCTATGTCCTGTCAATGTGCAAGACCTTGCTCTTGGCCTTGTGGAACCTCACAAGTTTTCCTATTCTGAAGCCTTAGAAGACCTGTCTAAATATCAAGGTCCAAAGTTGTTAAAAATTTACCTAAAAGTTAAAAATTAACTCAGCCAAAAATTATATTGTCTAGTGCAGTACAGTGGAAAAGAAATCTGTTTTATAAGGAGCTTTGTGAAGCAGTGGTTCCCCATCTGAAATGTGATCCAGGACTTTGGTTTATCTATTAGGAATGGGATTTGCTCAGGAAACACAGACTTTTGAACCAAAAGACAAACAAACTTCTTCTCCAGAGCTGCTAATGTGCCTTTGGCTCCAGAGAGAAGTGATGTGGTGGAAACCTCTTGATATCTTGTAATACAACCTGAGGCTCTGCCCCTTCCTGAGGTTTTCTAACTGTTTCATAGGGATTTCAAGAAAGCCAGCTCTGAAAAAGAACTCTGAGTTTATGTGGAACAGTTTCACAATCTAGGAAAAGTTATTTCAAGGGTAAGAGTAATTTTACATGGTTTGAACAGGACCTACATGTATTTTGAAGACTAAAAGCAATCTTTAGCAGTTTCCTATCTTTCACGCTCAAAGATGGGGGAGTTTTGCTCAGACTTCTTCACTTGGTGCCAGGAAGGCTGGGGGATGTCTGTTTGCTTGGCATGTTGTACCTCCTCAGGGGTTGTGGAGCTAAAAATCATGAGAAGAGAGTCCCTAAACTTCATGCTGCCTGAAATACACTCGCTGTATATGTACTCACTGGATGGTGCAGTAAGAACATCAACGCAGACATTTTTTAAGGAGTCATTTAGCAAAATGACTTAAAAATAACCTGGAATGTTTCCAAATGGCAGCATATCCCTAGTGTAGCAATTTAAAGTGTGTAATTTAGAAAGTGAAAATAATTTCTCTACATGAATACTTAGCTTGGTTGGTGTAACTGGATTTGTTCTGGTTTGTAACCTACTCAGAGGTGGAAGTATCTGTGGTCAAGTATGGCCATTGTGCTGTGTCATGGAGATCACAATTAATTATTTCAGAGAACTAAAATCCTAAATTTTGGAAGCCAAAGACAGGAGAATTTGGAGAAAAAGCTTAGTAAAATGTGGTTTTGTTACTTTAAAATCTGTCAGGATACTCATAATAAGGGAGACTCATAATAAGGCAGAGAAAGAAACTCCCAACATTGGTTTTGTGCCAAGTAATACAGAATATGAATCCCTAGGTTAGCTATGGATCTTGGCCTGATGAAAGGTCAGGAATATAATAGGTTAGAGGATATTTTGATGAATAAATCTGAATTGGCTCTAGGTCTAGTCAGCTTGGCTGCAGTGGATTTATCCTCTGATCATTTCCTGTCTTAGCACTGTGAGTGTTGCCTTTGCAAACTGTGAAACCTTTGGAAAAAAGGGGCAAACTTAGTGCCAGGGCTTTTTTTTTTAAGGAGTGCTGAGCGGGGAAAAGTTCAATTATATCTCATTCAGGTTGTTTTGTAGAGAATTAAGATGCTGCAAATGAAGCAACAGTTTTAACAAATGAACAAAGTGAATGAGAAGAGCTTTGACATTTCCTTTGCTAAGCCTAATTGCAGGAGTGCCTCAGGTGATACTTAACTGCTGTACATGAATTTTTCAGCTTTCCACTTTGTTTCCTTTGCTTTCTTGTCATGCTTCAAATATCTGAAAATAAAAAGAGAAATGAAGCAGCTTGGAAAAAAAATTGTGAGTGAATGAAAGAATGAAACCCCATATTTTCTGGAACTGGAGTCATCTAATGGTAGGAGGGAATATCCCATCTTCAGGAAGGGGAAGCAGCATGGTCAGGGATGCAGCTTTACTTTAGATAACCAGCCTTTCTTAATGTTTCCAGGGAATTTTGCAATTGATGCTGCAGGCACAGGCAAACTTGTTTTATCTCTCATTTAACCGTGTTAAAGGCAGTGCAGATGAACAGTCAGGGCACCTTTTGGAAAGTACCAGGAGGTGGTGGAGGAGTCCATGTGCTGCTGTTGCAGGGATTGTTTTCATTTTCATTTGTGGTGCCTAAGGCCCTGTGTGAGCTCTGAGCAAAATCATTGTGTCTGACAGTGCTTGTGTTGACAGCTTGGGATGCAAATGGAGCCACGTCACATCCTGCCTGGAATCCCTGCCTGGAATCCCTGCCTGAGTCCCTTCATTCTCATTAAACCCTTACTGAATCTAGCTCTGGTAAATAAAATACCACGTGAAATAATCACTGTAATAACTAGCTTAGAATTTAGGACTGATACTGAATTGTTCTGCTCTATTCAGGAACCAAAGTCCTAACCTCATAGGCTGCATTGCATTTTCTGTTTCCTTCTCCCTGTCCAAATGTTTCCAAGAGATTGGGCAAGGGTGTAAAGTATGTTCCAAGGTACTCCTTAAGCTTGTGAGGAAAACATCTGTGTGATTGATAAAGCTGCCTCCTAAATTTTTGGCCCCAAGTATCTGTGTTTGAGTGAGTCAGGCTCCCTGAGCTCGCACAAGTCATGTCAGATCTCACTGATTAAAAAAAAAAAAAAGCTGAAGGCATTGGGGAAGTGCCTGAAATGTCCTTTTTTTAATATGTCTCATTTCTTCATTTTTGTAGAACTGTTCTTCAAAATGTAGACATTTTGCATTTTGGTTGTGTGTGGGTTTCTTCTCCTGTTTTTGAGGAGTCTCTCTGTATGGCAATTTCCCTTCATCCTCAGCCAGTCCTCACAGACAACTTCATTCATTTCACAGAATATTCTGAGCTGGAAGGGACCCACAAGGAGCTTCATGGAATGGCCCATACAGTCTTATTCTCCTACAACTACAAATATGGGTTTAAAAATATCTGGTATCAGTCAAAATGCTGTTTTTACAGAGGCAGGAGAGTCTTGGTGTAACTGTCAAATTTATTTAGGAAGAACCAGCCATACTGAAATAAAAGAGAGTTTTCCACAGTGCCTGCACCTCACGATAATGACAATGGTACAACATTGCCAACGCTTTTGTTCCCATTTAAAAGTAAAACAAAGCAAAGCTCTTGCACATAAGCAATGGATGGGTCTGATAATTAGAATTTATACATAATAAAACTGCGACTTTTTGTTGCTGCTAATGGAGAGTGTTAATTTGCAGCTGTTGATTAGTAAAAGTGGCTTCCACACTTCCATGAAGTCAGTTTAATTAGGAGTAACCTTGCTTTGCCCAGAGAACACGCCATGTAAAAAGAGATGCTAAAATCTCTCCCCTGTGGAGTGTTTGCCTGCCGGAAGAAGACTTAGCAAGCAAAATAATAATTTTAAAAAATCATGACAGAAAGCTGCTGTGATAAAGAGAAGGGATCAAAATGATGCAAGATACAGAAACCACCTGAATGAAAAGCAGCACTGAATTTGCCTGATTAGTAGTCCCAAAACTCAGTGTTACATCAGCTGTGTCTGTCATGCTTTCTGCAACCAAGAATAACTTTTTTTGGGCACCTGCTGTCATCAGCACCTCTCAATTATTATTACAGATAAAAACCTTATGACTGCTTTTAAAAGCATTGTTAATATGACTTTTTAAAAGTCTTCAAACAACGATCTTTTAATTTGGGATGTCTCCCTCTTTCCTTTTCTCGTGGTAATTCCTTTTGCTACTATTACACCAAGTATTTTAAAATTTTTTCCTCCCCCAATACCTGTCACAATAGGTCACAATAGCTTCATTTGAAAATATCAGTAAATGGTTAATCCTGCTGGGTTTGTAGTTTATTTGCTGACATCAGTGATAGGATTTCTGTGGGCAAGTATAGCTTTATTTATCCCTCTTGTGACTTTTTTTTATGTCTTTAGTTTTGGCACAGCTTGTCCTCAGCTGCCAGTGGGCTTTTTTTATGTTTGTGAATGTTTGTTCAGCATCTTGAGGCAGATCTTGTAGTGGAGTCTGAGGCAGAAGGGGTGGAAAACATGGAAGTAGCACAAGGTGGAGGTATCTCAAAAAACTCCAAATCTCATCCCAAATTGCTCTGCCAGGGTTAAAGGAAATGTTATTTTTCCTTTTATCTGGGATCTTTTTAACAGCTATCTAATGGAATTTGTGAATTTAAAAAAAAAATATGAGGGACCATGACTTTGCTACTAATGATCTATTAGCAACATTTAATTTTTCTATGTGAGCACATCAGTCAAATAATGGTTTGGTAATAAATTTTTACTATTGTGTGGGCTGGTGAGACATGAATATAATCTTGTGCTATTTGAGCTACTTCTGATATTTTTTTCTAGGAGTAATTAAAGGGTTGTTGTCTCTTAAACATGGTATGAAAACTGGAAATAAATGACTCTGGGCCATGTGTCTTGTTGAGGTGATGTGAAGGTGTCTCAGCCCAGGCTCTTCCAAAATACTCTTGTGGGGTTGATTCTTAGCTGGAAAGGGACTTCTCACCCAGCTCTTCCACTTCTTTGCTGTGTTGACTAACAGGCAGGAGCTGGAGGGTGTTTGTGTGGTGATGGTTCTTTGGAAGGGCCAGCAGGATCTTCAAGGTCATGGAGTCGAGCCATTGCCCCCAGCACTGCCACATCCACAGGGCTTTTAAATCCCTCCAGGGATGGGCTCTCCACCACTGTCCTGGGCAGCTGGGCTGTCCTTTTCCTTGTGGGGAAGGAATTTCTTGTAATACCTAAACTGAACCCCCCTGTGGCTGCCCCAGATCCTTTCCCAGCCCCTCTGTCCCAGCCTGGAGTGTACATCGTGTTTTCCAGTTGGTGGAACCCAATTCCAAGGGCATACATGGTGGAAAATGGGATCAGCAGCTCCCCTTCCCTGGGTGGTTACAAATGAAATCCTGCTGCTTGCTGACCTTGAATATGAAAATGTTGTTATTGATTTTCCGAGGCTGTGGAAAATGAAACGCAGAGACTGGCGGGTGCAATTAACATTAATAATTAAAGATGAGCCGCATTTGTCCATCTCTTGTCTGGTGTAATCCTCTGAGTAATGGGGCTCCTCCTGGGAGCAGCAGAGCTCCTGCAGCCTTGGATGATCCAAGCTGGGCATTTCAGCTTGGGCTCATAGATGGGCAGATATTTCCTGGGTGCTGGGAAACCCCTGTCCTCATTCAGTGAAATACAAATAAAAACTGGGACTCTCACAGCTGGGACAAGTTCAGCCCTTTTCCTTCCAACATTCCCACCTCTGATTCTGCCCCTACATATGCTGGAACTGTAGGTTGTTTGCTTCTTTGGGTTTTCATTTGTCTGACATAAGAGCAGAAATATTATTTTAATTACTTTTTTTTTTTTAACTTTTTTTCCCCTTCTTTTAACAGAGCATTCAGAAGCTGGCTAGCCAATACTTAAAGAAGGACTGGCTTGGAATAAGAGCTGAGGAACGAAGTGATTATAGGTAATTTGCCAGTTGGATATCTCAAAATAGCTGTATTTATCATTTCAATTTGTGTCATTATTTTACTTAACAATGAACCACAGCTTTTCTGTAGTTAATGGTTTGTTTTTTTCCTTTGTAGTAGAGCACTGCCAGTTAAAAAAGAAGCTTTGTTTTCCTGAGATTAGTCTTAAATAGATGTTTATGACTTGAATATTTAGGAAGATGGGCGAAACAAAAAGCTTGACAAGACAACAACTGTAATTTGCATCTGTTTGGTTATTAATGCTTGTATCTGAATATAGATTTTAGTAAATAGCTTTAAGGTTAGAGGGATAAGTGTATGGATTTTTTCATAGGAAAAGACAGGAACAGATTTCATTTTAAGAGACTGTTCTTTGTGAAGATCAAATCTGACAGCAGGGAGGAGGCAAAGCAAGAGACAGTTGTTTACAAAACTTTTTTTCATTAACATGAAAGGTGGATAAAACATGAAACCAGAAATAACTTAGTTGCTGAAAGCCTTTGAACAGCACCTCCTAAATGCTTGGAATAAGTTTTCAGATACTTTGTTTTAATGTCTTCTTTGTGTTCTCACAAGTTTTATTTCAAACAGGAAGAAATGGTTGACCTATTTGTGTTTGGGGCTTTCAGTGCCCTCACACCATTTGTGTGTTGAGGCAGAAATGTACATAAAACACTCCCATAACACCCAGCCCCTCCTCCGTGTGGTTTGTTCCCTTCCATGCCAGGAGATCCCACAGTGCCCAGAGGTCTTCTCCAAACCTCTCCCTATTGCCAAGTGCTGAACCCAAAATGTTTGGCAAAAAGTTGAATCACGAGACAGGAACTTTATTTTTGGTACAACTTCCATTACAATTTTTGTTAAAAGTGGAGATACTTGCTAGCTCAGCACAGAGAGTTGTGCTTTGGATTTATTTTTAAAAGCAGTCTTTGGAAAAATGTGTGCTGCTGTTTTATAAACCAACCCAAGAGCTGGATTCTGATCCTTGTGGGTCTCTTGCAGTTCAGGAGATTGTATGAATCTGAATTTTCAGTGGAACACCTGACCTCCCTTTCTTCCTTCCCACACCCTCTCTGTGTTTCATTATTTTAGGAGCATGTACTCCGTGTGGAAATCACTTTTAGAAGGCACCATGCAGGTGGCCCAGTCCCGACTCAATATCTGTGAGAACTATAAAAACTTAATTTCTGAACCAGCCAGGAGTGTCCGGTGCTTTAAGGAGCAACAGCTGAAGAAGGTATTCGTGCTTTAAGAATTCCTTTTAACTTCTGTCATTTTTATGGAGAAAAAAAATGGTTTCTAGAAATCTTTTAGTGTGGCACTTCTAAAACACAGATGTGCTGTTCATCTTATAGATGTACATACCCAGCTTGGTAGAGAGGGATCAAAATTCTGAGCTGTCATCCCAAATTATAACTGCTTGGAAATGAGTCTTTTAAAAATGTGTTCCTCAGTGGGTCAAATGCATCGCAGCAAATCTCACGTTGTGCTGTAGCAATTTGGTTGGATTGGGTTTGCAGTGATAATTGCAAGCGTTTTTTGTTGGAATAGATTCTGATTTTAAGAAAAGATCCATCTGAAACCTGAAGGAATGGTTTGAGCAGTCTCCACGATGGAGAGTGGAGATTGTCCAGCCACCTCCTGTAACAGTATCACAAAGAAGTGCTCCAAAAGCTGCTTTAATTATCTGTTTAATTATCTGTAATTATCCCTGCAGAGAAAATAGTGTAGTTCCAGTGAGCTGGATATTAATTTAATTGCTTGTTGCATTTGAAAGTCATTTATGAGTGTGGGGAGGCCCTGGCACAGGTTTCCCAGAGAAGCTGTAGCTGCCCCTGCATCCCTGGCAGTGTCCAAGGCCAGGCTGGATGGGGCTTGGAGCACCCTGGGACAGTGGAAGGTGTCTCTTGAATGACAAAAAAAAAAAAAACCAACCCAAACCACAAACATTTGAACTTTGCTTGTTAAAAAGTGACAACAGAGACCCAGTTATGTGTGTTCTAGAGTAGGATTTTGTAAAATACTTGGTCACAAGTTTAAATAGATACTTGTGTAATATGAACTCCCAGTTTCTGAACAAATTATTCTGCAGCTCTTAGAAACATGTGCATTGTCTGTTTGCTGAGGGGGAAAATGAACTCGGTAAATGCTGTTTGATTTTCCTGTGGAATTTTATTTCCATTAACTTACCAAAACAGTGCTGTGGCAATTTCATATCATTCTTACTGGGTAAATAGTCTTATTTTTCTGCAAGTGTTAATAATTCAGCGTTTATGAGTCAGCAGTAGAAATGGGATCTTGAAATGTTTAAAAATCATAGAAGTTATTTTTTTCCTGCACTTTTGAATCAGCAGAACATTAAATGATTAATAATATTACATTTATCAGGGCAGTACTTCTGGTTCAGTCTTCTAATATTCTAACAGTGATATGCTTTTCCTACAACATGGAATAATCATCCACTTGGTGATATTAATTTTCCTCCACAACCAGTTTATTGTTTTACACAGTGCAGTATCTCACCCTTCCCTTTGAATTCCCAAGCAGATAAATAATGGACAGAGAAATAATTGTTCTGACCTCCAGCCAGACAAAAGCTTACCGAAATTAAAATTCAGAGTCAGCAAAATACTTGTAAGGTTACGCTGGAATACCCATCTTAAAGGGGCATTCAGTTCCTGACAATTTTTTATCCTACAGGGATACAAACCAAGATTATTTAACTCTTCTAAAATGATCTTTTTAACTACTGAGGTTATTTGATGTTTTAATTTTTTGATGCTTGCAGGAGATTTTCGGGATCAAAATCCCCACTGATGTTGCAAAACCCACATTCTTCTCACAGGCTTTTAGGTCTTTGTCAGCTGTCCATTATATACAGATTTTTTACCTTTCATGTTTCAATCATGCATCCAAAATCCCAATCCTGCCTTCCACCACTCCCCAAACCAGCCTCCAGGGAATGCACCCTATGTAGCCTTTTGCTTTATTGGTCTGCACACATCAAATAGTGGCTTTAGTGTGAATTTCGCTGGTTTTTTCAGTGCTTTATAACAGCTTCAGGGAGAACAGAATTGTGTGGTGAGAAGAGCAATTCCTGTTGGCTGCAAGTTTGTTTTTTAGAGGTGGCTGAGTGTTATTTTTTAACAGTGGGATACTGGGAAGTCAATGTTACAATGTTGGGTTACAGCAGTGCTCCTAAAGGAGGCTGCATGCATTAATAATCAGTGTCATGAAGAAGCTGAGCTGTTTTGGAGGGATCTTCACCTGGAATGAAAGCAGGCAGGGCTGTTATGATGATGTGAAAAGAGGTGAGACCTTTGGGTGGTGTTTGAGGGACTCAAAAGCAAATGGGTTTCCTTGAACTCACCCCTGGGTATTGCTGGAGCCTCCACTGACCACATCCAGCCTGTGATGTGTATAATTAAATAGAAATCCACTGGACTATCAACCTCCTGTGTATTTAATCCAGTTTGGGTAAAAGAAAGTCTTTAGTAATCTCTTCTAAAGAGAATTTTAATTCTAGACATTGATGATTCACATTGGTTTTCTTACCTAGATCCTGCTTAGCACAGATCCTTTCCCTGTTTGTTGGGTTTTTTCTTAAGCTGGCAGGGTGTCTGAAGAATTGCTGAATATAATCATTCTTCCTCTTGTTCTGTGTTTTATGTGGCAGCTTTTGCCTCATGTTTTAAATTTTAAAGAAGGGAAGATTAATCATTTTTTTTTGTATCACTTCCAGTAGATTGCCTTTGGATTTTTCCCAGTTGTATTCCGATTACTTCAACTAATTACCTCATCCAGAGCTTTCAGAACTTTTATGTTTAATGTGTGGGTTATCATTGATTTTGAACAGTTTAAACAGCAGCAGAAAGAAAAGAAGAGAGAAGGTTTTATATTCTGATCAGTTTTAAAAGACCTGCATGAATAATTGACCAGGAGTGACTTGAAGACTGCATCCTTCCCTATAAAATGCCATAAAAAGCAATAAAACAATGATAACATTATTTGGATGCAAAAAGAAGTAATATTTTGTTTCCTGAATGCTTTTTTTCAGTGCGTGGACCAGCTGACAAGGATCCAAGCTGAATTACAGGAGACAGTCAAAGATTTAGCTAAAGGCAAAAAGAAATATTTTGAGACTGAACAGATGGCTCAGGCGGTGCGGGAGAAAGCTGATATTGAGGCCAAGTATGTTTTTATAATGGCATATGTAGAAATAATTGCAGCCCCAAAAAGCACATTTGTATTAGGTTTTGCACTTGATATTTGGCTTTGGATGAGCTTGTGCCAGGTTTTCTTTACTTTTTGCTTATATACATTTTTGTAGCTGTTTCAAGCACACCCTGAGAGGAAATTAGAACTTGTTTGTGTTGGTTTCTTTAGGAAGGAAGTTCAAGTAACAGCTTTAATTTGGCATTTTCTAAGGTGTGTGTCAGCTGGCACTTTTTTGATATTAAAGCCCCCTGACTTCCTTTTCTGTCCACACATCTCAAAATTGGTATCACTCCATTTAGAGGGGGAGAGGCAACAGGACACTGTTTTTCATTTTTCAAGATATGGTTTTGGGGCTTTAGGTTTTTTCCGTTCCATGATATCCTAAAGAGGGTGATTTCCTTCCTTCCAGGAAAACAAGTAACACATGTTCTGGTTTTGGAGTCTGGCCTGTCTTATGGGAGTTTGCCACACCCTTTTTTCTTTTTCTTTAATTTTTGTTTTTAGAAGCTACTCAGAATTTCTCACAGGGAGTGAAATTATGGTTCATTGGAGATCTTTTCTGTCTTTCACTTGCTGAGGGATGATGAAAAGAACTTTAATAAAATTACTTACAATACCTGAAGAAAGTAAACAAGTACACATAAACAACCAAAAATTTGAGCTTGGGAATTTTGGAGCAGGGTCATATATAATATGCAGGTGCATATATAACACTGCAGTATTATTCAGATTAAAATAGGTATTGACTTGATTTTGTTTTCTTATTTACTTTATAAACCACCATCCTTCAGACAGCTAAAAAATACTTTTGCAGAAGTGGTGTAAAGCAATAATTTAACTTGTTGTTTTCATTTCTGTTCCAGGTCCAAACTTAGTCTTTTTCAGTCAAGAATAAGCTTGCAGAAGGCAAGTGTAAAAGTAAGTATAAAACTTGGATTTTGCTGCTCATTTTGTGAGGCAAATGCCCCAAATTGTCTGGAATCCAGAGGAGAGGGACAGCTTAGAAGGGAAATTGGTGGGATGAGGGATGAGCTGAGAGCACTGTTTGGGCAGAGTGTAGAATTCTGTGTGGAATATACACAAGGAATTTTTTTTCTAATTAGAGTTAGAGCTGTTCTTTGAAGACCACATGTGAAATTCCAGGTGCAGGAGAGAAAAATGCACCAGAAATCCCCTCACCATTAGGAAAACTTTAAATCAATGAATGCCCTAAATTTTTCTCTGTATTAACACATATGCAGACAGTTAATTTCCTATTAATGTGTGTTTGGGCATTCAGATTCTCATGATGAGCTCTGTTTTAACTTGTTGCAGTTAAAAGCTCGCCGATCCGAGTGCAATTCCAAGGCTATCCATGCCAGGAATGACTATCTCCTCACTTTAGCTGCTGCCAATGCACACCAGGATCGCTACTATCAAACAGACCTAGTAAACATCATGAAGGTAAGGAGGCTGGATTGTGCCTGCCGTTGGAAATTGGGAAAATCTGGGAAGCAGAGGGAGGGAACAGAGTCCTGCTTTGACTTTTCCAGTGAGCTGCCATGGATGAGAGGGAAGGTAGAGCCTGCAGTGATGTCTAAAAAACTTGGAACCAGCTTTCAGTCCCAAAACTAAACTGTAACCTTAATTTTATCATTCACTTATTTTCTGAAAAACTCCCTTGGATAAAGGAATCAGGTTTGTCAAACTAAGCCCTGTATTTTCCTGTTGTAAGGAAACTGGAGATTTTTTAGTTCTTTAGTACCATATTCCAAAATCCTTTTTTTCCTGTATCTGATCAGAACACTTCTTTATGGTGTGATTAATGAACTAGAATTATTAAATATCTTGATTTCCAAACTATGGATTTTAGGGAACAGCAATCAGTGTTCCTGTTCTCACCTGTGGCAGTTTGCCAGGTCAAGGCAGGAGTAGATACTTGAACTCAGAGGAAATGACACACTTAAAAAGTTCAAATTTGATTGCTCACAGTTATTTTTGCTTAAATATCACCCTAGAATTAATTAAATGTTCACTATTTCTGTGGCTTTGAATTAGAGAGTTACAGATAAGTTGTAAAATCAGCTAATTCACATTTTATCTGTTTGCATTTCACATGTTGACATTTTTGAACTTTAATTTCCTCTTTACAAACTATTTCCAGGCAGGGTGATACAGAAGTCTGTCATTTGCATTTTAAATTGCTTTCTTGGAGAACTAGCATAGAGTTATGACAAATCCCTGTGTTATCAGCATTCCTTTGCATTTTGAGGAGGAAATACTGATGTGTTGATGTGAAAAGTGCATGAGATAAAAAATGAGAGCACCAAAGGCATCCTCCTGCTTTTCCCTCTGTGTGTGTGTGTGGTTGTGCTGTTCTGATAGTAAAACACGAGTGTTTGTGCTGACTGAATGTTTAGTGCATGGAAATGCTCATAAAGAATTTCCCTGTGGTGGTGGTGGAGATAAAATTACTAATTGATGCTTACATATGATAATTCCATACTTACATGCGTGGTTGGCTGTCATCACTTAATGCTCCTACTTGGAAGCAATTCCAGAAGTGAATTGAATATGCTCACAACAAAACAAACAAAAAGGGTGTTTGTAATAATTTTTAAAAATGAACAAATAGCCCTGGTATATTTTTTTTCAAGCCTCTCTCAAGCTGAACCTTTCTTCCATACAGAGAAAAACTTGTAACTTATCCTTTTATATAAATAGTTGTGGTTCACTGAAAGCCTAAGTGCTTTCATCCAGCCAAATTGCTCTGGAAGGAAAGGACAACACTCAGGGTTTATTTTTTTGCATCTCTCAGATATTTATAGCAGTTGAATCTCTTTGTCTGGTAAACAAAAGTGTGTTTTTAATGAAGAGCTGTAAATTTGGGTCTCTTGCACTGTTGGTCATGAGCTAAACTCTGTGGGAACAAACCCAGATGGCCTGAAAATGGGGTCATTATCTGGAGCAAGTCAAAGGCAAGGTCCCAAATTGATGTGGCTACTGGAGATTTTAGGAGAGAGGGGGAAAATCTTCAGGAAAACCGAGGATAATGCATCACTGGGCTCCAATTCCTTCATCCAGGAGCTCTAATGTAAATTCAAGTGTGACACTGCTTAAATATATAAATAAATACAATGGAAGCAGCACTTTGTAATATGGAAGGAGATTTGCTGGCAGAGTCCTGGTTTCTCCTGTCTCCTGCTGAAATGCATGGGGGAACCACACTCTATGAAGTACAGAAAAAATGATTATTTTATTTAGCAGAATGATTTAATTCAGATAGAGAAGGAGCTGGAAGAAAGCAGACCATTTGAAGGTGAAGAATCATCCAGTATAAGGAAATGTACAATGACTGAGAGATGGAGCAAGATCTTGCCAATTTTGGTTGACCAGGCAGAAAAGAGCATATGAAATTAATGTTAAAATAGAAATGCAGTAACTTGGGGAAAAAATCGCTTCCTAGAGAATAAAGAACTCTGAATAGCCATTAGCATTTTTGAAAGAGATGCTAGAACTGGAAAATGGAATGAAAGATAAAGAAATGGAGACATCTGTGAAATGTTTCTAATCTCCAGGTGACATCAGTGGGAAGGGAGGATTTTGGAAGCATATTCCACCCTTCCAGCACAGTTCTTGTTTCATTAGGTTGAGCGTTGGTTTGAGCCAGTATATGTTACATGCTATAATGCAGTTGTAGTATCTAAACTAAACATCTTTGCTAATGTGTTGTGATTAATATTCTAAAAATGTGTTTTATCTCAATATTAGTAAGTCCTTAGGTATTCCTGTAGTGCCACGTGATGTCTGTGTTTCCCCATTTAGCTGTCCTGGAGCTGATCTTTGATCTGCTCAGGGCTCTCCACATTTCTAAATCACATCAAGTATCTCCTCAAACTGTCCAGATTCTGGTCCCACTGCCTGTTTTTCTAGTTGTTACCCAAAGATGATAAAATCTTCAGAGATGGAACAAACACATGAAAACTTTCCAGCTGATCCTTGACTATATTACTGTATATAACATCTACAAATGTTTCAGAGATTTGGCTGCCTCTTCCCATCCTTATATTAAATTACCTTTTATGTCAGTAGGCTAAAAGCTGACTTACTTATTATAAAATAGGACCATGGAATGTTATGGGATGTGGACATCAAAGGGTGGTCCTGGCATCCTGTGTGAGTTGAGCTGGACACAGGCAGAGTCCTTGCCCACCTTGTCTTGCTGACAGGCTGGACAGTGGATCTTGAGTGGTTTTCAACAATAAAATCCAATAATGAAAGGCTGGTGTTAAGAGAAAGGAGGGGTGGAGGTGTTTTGCAGCCACAATGTTGGTTTATGCCTGCACGAGGTGTTTGCAAACTGTTGGGAAAGTATGACATGTGCTGGCCTGAGCCACCTTGGGCTGCTCCCAAGAGGAAGCTGCTGCTGGCTTTGTTCCTCTGTCTGGCTCTGGAATGTGCTGCCCCGTGACAAGTGAATCACAAATGCACCTTGTGGCCTTCTTTCATTTTCTGTCACAGGCAACAAAAGGACCTTTTCATAGCCAGGGTTCCTGGTACACACAGCTCCTGCTCATTTTCTGTGGTTTAGAGTATGTTACTTTATTTTGCAACATTTTTATGCAGAGAAGAAAAAGTGATGGCTCTGCTGTCTTTGTAACTGTGAAAGCCAAACAGGGATGCTTGAAAATACGAAATGCTTCCAACATTTTTAATGGAATGAAGAATTGTTCCTACTGTGCCATCCTAGTTTTCCAGTTACACCACTAAATAAGGAGTAAAGCCATTCTAGGTCTCCATTTAGAAAATATTTAAATCCTTTCTTTTTATCTGTCTTTTTATGTCCAGAATTTACATCTGGCCAACTTAGGTCACAGACCTGAGCTCTGCATTACAATCTCTGTAGTGAAATTAAAACTCCCCCAAAGCACAGACTAAATAAAGCTTGGCAATGTTTAATTCTTTGCCAGTTTCCTGACAAGCTGCTTAGGAAGAGTTGCCATCACCTGAGTGTGAAAGTACAGTCCACAAATCCTTTTTTTGTTGTTGACAACAAATAAGTTGTCTGCCAGGTGTTTAGGTTTTTACTTTAAACTGAGGTGAGAAGGAGGTCTAAGATAATGTCAATTCAGGGCTGTTTTGATACCCATCCTTTTATAAACATCATCATTTTGTAATGCTCTACTCTTAATTCTGTAAGTTACCCTCATCAACCACCTCAAGGAATGACTTTACACAGCAACTTATGATGAGGAAATGTTGGCATGAAAAGAAAAAGGCAGGTGTGCTGGACACTTTAAATAGTTCTGAGATTATCTAAAGAAAGAAAGAGGGAACAAAAACTTAGATTTCAGAATCACAGAACAGTTTGGATTGGAAGGGACCTTAAAGCCCATCTAGTCCCACTCCCATGGGCAGGGACACCTTCCACTGTCTCAGGTAACTCCAGCCTGGCCTGGAACAATTCCAGGGATCCAGGGGCAGCCACAGCTTCTCTGGGCAGCCTGTGCCAGAGCTGAGGAACTGGTTACAAGTACTGCTGCGTTTTTTATGAACACAGAAAATTTTTTTGTAAGGTAGTACCAGCAGGTATTTCTAAATTAGGCTCTTTTAAAAAAATAATTTCATATCATGGCTCGTGTGGGCTTTTGTGTTTGAGGGAGAACAGTGTCAAAAGCTGGTGTGCTTTGTCTTTGTGGTTTCAGTGGTTTCTTTTATCGTGTTGTGATTGTCAGGCTGCTTTTCTGGCTTTTTCTGTACTTTCCAGTTTGCTTGACACAAGGAAGTGGATTTGTGTAATTTGGCTCTTGTTCTTGATCAGAGTTCTTGTGATGTTTTGAATGAAAACTTTGTTACATCATTTCCCTGCAACAGCCCTGTGCTCACGTGTGGGTGACAGTAAGAGCACAAGTTACAGCAGTGCTTTGTTAATTTCAGAGGTTGATTTTTAAAATTACAGGTGAGGTGTGGCTTTTCCACATCCTTGCCTGTTTTTAAGGATTCTGATAGAGGAAGACATCTGGCTGACTTCCAAGTGATGAGCAACCTGATGTATCTGACCCTGCTCTGAGTGCAGAGGTTGAACCAATAACTCTCTTGCAAATCTGAATTATTCTGTCATTCCTTAAAACTACATTATTTGGTAGGAAGGTTCTCCTTGGCATTCCATGCCTTCTGCTTTCTGGGGTTTTCTTTCTGCTGTTAACTGGAGTAATTGCATGACCCAGCAGTGCTGGAACCTTCATGTTCTGGTGAGCCCTGGTTTTTATTTGTTAGAATGGTTGGGAGTTTTTGTGAAGCTGTGTTGACTTCTCTGTTTTCAGCATAGTCATCCATCACTTTTCCCTAGCACTTTCAATGATCATTTCAAACAAATGTAAATGCAGGCTCCAAACATGACTTGCACAAATGAGATTCAGCTGGAGCTGGCAGTGTTTATAAAAATGACCCCAAATTGAGGACTTGGTGGCTTTCAGTTAATAATTTGCTTTATGCCTTGAAATTATTAGGATGTGTGTGGCAAAGGGTTCTTTCCCCTGGTGGCTCTGTCTGAATTGAAAAATAAGTTGACATGGTAGCTGAAAGTCTTAAATTGGCTCAGGAACGTTGTCCCAGCGCTGCTGTGTCCTGTATAAATAAAAGGGTACCATTTGCATCAGCATGTATTTCTGTAGCCTCTGGAACAAGCAGAACCAATATTATCACTGGAAGAAATCAATTTACGTCCATGTTATTGTTTTAGACTTTCTGGAATGATTTTGAAGCACCCAGGGGATTCCTTCTTTAAAATGGAAAGTCTGCCCCTCAGTGAAAAAAACAGCATTAAGATAAAGTAATTCTGAAGTCACCAGAGATTGCCATTTGCTTCTATAAATCCCTTTTATTATTTCAGTGCTACCAATTCTTTCAAGATCCTGTAAAACTCCCTAAAAATGCAGCAGGGACTTGTGCAAGTGAAAGAACTATTGTTTCACTTCTGGTTCTTGTCAGCTGCAAGCCACAAATATTTTGTAATCCCAGTTAAGCCAGGCGTGGATGGCGTTATCTCCAGAATCAGATGGGCACTGGAGCTTTCCTTCCCAGGCAGATGAGAGTGCTTGGCTCCCTCATGTTCATTCCCACAAGGGAGGGTGGCTGAGGGGAGCATGCCCAGCACATGATCCCAGTGTTCCAGAAGATGCTCATTGTAGCCTCCACAGCAGCTGATCCTCATCCCACGCTGTTTTCCCATCCAGGGACATGGGGCTGTGTGCTGATGTGCACATAAAACCTGGGGGAAAAAATTCCAGGTTGTAGTGTGATCATGCATCCAACATGAATTATTGGATAATTAATACACAACCGTGCTGTCTTGTTCAGTGCTTTTCTTAAATGTTTATCTCTGTCATTCCTAGTTCGTACCTGAGCAGGGCCTTAGAGAATTTCAGCTCCTTCACAGTCTGTGGAATATGTGCTAAATAGAGTTTGGAGCACTTGGATTCCAGCTGACTGTGAGTTAAAGTTTGTAGGGAAGTGAAAAGAGGATTTGCAGTGAAAGTGCAATTTGTTGTGCTAATTTGGGTAAAATCACAGTCAGGGGAGGTTCACTGGCCTTAACAATAAGTGGTATTTTCACCATCAGCCATGGTATGTAAATGTCATAGAGTCACAGAATGGTTTGAGTGGGAAGGGATCTTAAAGCCCATCCAGTGCCACCTCTGCCATGGGCAGAGACACCTTCCACTGTCCCTGGTGTTCCAAGCCCTGTCCAGCCTGGCCTTGCACACTGCCAGGGATGCAGGGGCAGCCACAGCTTCTCTGGGCAACCTGTGCCAGGGCCTCCCCACCCTCCCAGGGGAGAATTCCTTCCCAATATCCCATTTAACCCTGCCCTCTAATTCTTATATTTCCATTTATATTTTAAATTTTTCTTAAACAGAATATGTGTTTTCAGTTTCAAATCCACCACTCACCCCCTGAAAAATTACATTGCTCACCACACAGCCTTTCATGCGACCTTGAGACACAGGAGTGGGTCTGAGTCACAACTATTTCTGTTGTAAAGATGAAAAAGTGTGATGGTCACATTGGCCTGGTGACAGTCAGTTTGTCCCACCTCGTGTTTTAATCACAATCCCTTGGTAAAGCATTTGACCCAAAGAAGCACATTTATTTCAGGGATCCAAGTGTTCATTCCGCCTTGGCAGGGGAGTGTAGTGTAAAGGCAGCATGGCAAAGTCTGATATGGAACTCAGGGAATTTAATTATCTTAAAACAGTGACCATTGTTTTATGGTGAAATAAATTATTTCTTGATCATGCTGCTGACTTTTCAGTGTGGTTTCCTTTGGTATTTTTTCAGAAATTACTTCAGAAGGGGGTTGATTATAAAAGTGCAGAGTGTGATTTTACAGATACTTAGGAGAGAAAGGTATTCCCCCTGGTCCTGTCCCTCCATCCCTTGTCCCCAGTCCCTCTCCAGCTCTCCTGGAGTCCCTTTAGGCCCTGGCAGGAGTCTAGTTGAGGAAGGTGGCAGAAAAGTTTAAAACAGTTTTTTTCCCATTTAAAGATTTTTATGTAGAAACTGTTTAGGATTTGAATGGGGCTTCAAGGTATTTTTGTCAGCTGTCGTAAACCCGCTCGCTCTGAGCAGGAAATGAAACTGCCATCTTGTTTCAAAGCCACACTGTAACACAATGAGAACAGTTCCCAAAATACCTCCCTGTGCCAGACAGCAGCCTTGGGGCTGCTCCGGAGGCATGGTCCAGCTCAGGAAGCACCTGGTCTGCTCCGTTTGGGAGGCAGGTGGGGCAACCAGGCTTTAACTAGAAACATGCAGCATTCCTGGGTTAGCATTGATGGAGACAGACATCCCAAACAGATCCTTCTGTGGGTTTTGTTTGCTTGAGGGCTTTGTTTTTAGCAACTCCTGATTCGCTGCAAGAATTGAAGAAGCAGGGGAAAGATCCTTTTTTCCTTCAGCGTTTTGTTTTTTTCCCCTACTGTTACTTGTAAGCGCTGAATGTTTCACTGATTTACCTGGAATGTTCCTGTTTCCATTGAAACTGGGGGAAAAACTCGTGGGTCATTCTTAAAATTGAATGTGTGGCACAGGTGTTGTCCTGTTAAATGAGATACTGAACTGATAATTGTCCTGTTAAATGAGATATTAAACTGCAATAGTTACTGAAAATGTGGAGGCCTTAGAGCCCCTTCCAGTGCCTAAAGGGGCTCCAAGAGAGCTGGAGAGGGACTTGGGACAAGGGATGGAGGGACAGGACACAGGGAACTGCTTCCCACTGCCAGAGGGCAGGGATGGATGGGATATTGGGAAGGAATTCCTGGCTTTGAGGGTAGTGAGGCCCTGGCACAGGGTGCCCAGAGAAGCTGTGGCTGCCCCTGGATCCCTGGAAGTGTCCAAGGCCAGGCTGGACAGGGCTTGGAGCAACCTGGGCTAGTGGAAGGTGTCCCTGCCCATGGTAGGGGTAGAATTAGATGCTTTTAAGGTCTTTCTCCACCCAAACCATCCTGGGATTCTGTGACTCATCTTCTGTCATCAGTTTCAGGACAAAACGTTTCTGAGTGACTTCACTAATGAAAGCAGTGGAAGAATTATAACAAGGAGATAAAGCCCAAAATAGCACAAGGCCAATAAGTGTGAGATAGAAAATGTCACACTGAATTGGAAGTTTAATTAAATCCTAAAAAAAGTTACAGGAAAAATGGTTTCTAATCTACAGTTTCCTTGCTGAGAGGGAGGCAAACCTGGAAAGTTTTCACAGAGCTTTGAGGGTTTCATAGAACCCAGCTGTCAAATTTGGAGGGGTTCTTTATGCTTTCAGCTTCCAGAGCTCTGCTATGTTGGGAGACAGTGCAGGTATTTTGAGATGGCTGGAGGTGAGGAGATGCTCATTCCCTGTGTGGACAAGGGTTATTTGAGCTCTGGTTTTTGCACAGTCTTTAGCAAACTTCCTTGCCTTGGAATCCCTTCCTGCAGCTGGAAATTCTTATTTAGCTTTTACAGATTGCTAAGGAGATAATGAATGGTAAAGCTGGCCCAGAAGCTCAGTCATGGGAAGAGGAGGAGTGGGAATGCTCCAGTGTGATTTGTCTACCTACCTGCAGGTTTGATCCCCAAAAATAAAACTGCCATCTGTTCAAGTTGTCATCTCTGCTAAAAAAGCTTTGCAGGCAGGATAGACCGCCCTGGTGTGGTGGGAAGCAAATATTCCCTGCCTTAGATCCATAACTCCTGGTGACTGACAAGCTGGAATGGTGTCGTTCAGCTGAACGAGGATATTATTTTATAATGTTTTACAAATTACCAAAGCCCTAAGGTAATTGCTTGTAGGAGTGGAATGCTAATTAAAGGAATTAATGTCTCTCTGGTATTCCCAGCATTGCTCATGGATAATGGGAAGAACCTTTTTCCATGCACTGCTTCATCCCAGCTCACTTCCCACTTGGCACCAGCATTGCCCAAGGCATCCTTCCATGAGGACCTTTTAAAAATCCTCATGGATTTTTAAAACTTCAGGAAAGTTTCAGTGCTTGGGTTCCAGGTTTTTAATCTCGCACAGAAGTCATGGGGAGCTGAAAATGATTCAAAATTAAAATTTTTTTAATTGTTTGAAAGAGTCGTGACAATATTCTGGTGTTTGGGTGCCTGAATTTTCTTGGAGAAACTTCTTTTGAATGAAGTGTTAAGCCAGGTATGTGGAGAAGGGTAGAATCAGGTTTCTAGTTCAAGCTCAAGAGTATTAGAAATCAAAGTTTTTAACTGCTTGTCTTAATCAAATAGTACAGTGTTTATTATATTAGACTTTAATTTAATGGTTGATAATTCAATTTAATAAAAGATATATTATAAAAAAGATACAGAATCCCAACAAAAAGCTGGTTAAAGAGAGGATGGCAAGTTTGAAAAATACCTTTTTTTTCTGTGTACAATCTTCACAAATGTTTGTGCCTCTGTGTATACCCAAATAAATCAACAACTTTTAATAGCTGATCCACTTCTGTCAGGCTTTGTTCTTCTCGCTGGACACTTCGTCCAGTTGGATTCAGTCTCAGTGTATTCAGTTGGATTATTGTAGTGTATTTTTATGATATTCATGTATGACTTTAGATACAAATCCCTGAATTCTGTGTCTCAGCATTCCCACTGAGCACAGACCCTTCTCTCTGGCTGGGTCTGGGATCCCCATTTCTAATTTAAAAGGGGATATTGGATCATTCAGTGAATTAACTTTGCTGAAAGGCTCAATTTGTTTAATAGCAAAGACTAAGCACTAAAGACAGCCTTGTATCAAAGAAATCCCAACCCTGCCAGATCCTTGGGATGTCTCTTCCTGTGTGATTTCCATCACTTGCTCTGCTCTGCCCACACAGTGTCAGGAGGGCCTCTGAGCAGTGGCACTGGGAAATTAAGTAGTTTTTAAACAGGTTTGAGCATTAATCCTACAGGGCTGAAAGAAGTTTGAAAAGAAGCTTAACTTTAATGCAGTTATGTTCAACAAATACTGTCAGGACAGTAAAATTATTTAGGTGTTCCCAGTCAGGCCACACTTCAGAAGTGATTTAATTAAAATATTTAACTGCACTAGATCCTATTTTTGTTCATTTTGGTGTTGACTTTGTTACCCATCATTATCTCCTATCAAGTAGAAGAAGGTTATAAAATCCTCTCAGCTTCTGGAGAAAATGGTGTGACTGCTGATTCCATCAGTCCATGTTCAGGAATACTGCTTGGAATACTGCTGGGAATGGGGATTCTGTGCCAGACTTCAGGATGGGGGTGAGGGGAATCTCTGTAAAAGGGAGAAACCTTTCACAGGATTTTAAATTACGGACTTCAGACTCAAATTATCTTTGTCCTCACCCACTGGTGCTTATAAGGAGTGCAGGCATAAATTGTTTGTGTGATTCCCCTGGGGATAATTGAGAATGGGCTTCTAAAAGTAATAAACCATAATTGGTACGTGGAATTCCCAAGTGGGGATTGGGAAACCTGGATTAATCTTCTCTGCTGCAAGGCAGCTGCCATACCTTTGGCATTGCCCCCACCATGTTGTTTCCTTTATTATGGGAGATAATTTCTTTCATTGTTCTGTGAGTCCATAATTGTTGCAGTAATCACAGTGCTGTGACTCTGGGCCGTTTTCCTTTTAAGAATGCATTTGTGTAGATTACAAAAATTCCTAAAAATAGTTTTGTTGGATTGGGTCCTTGTATTTTAGTGTGACTGGCAGAGTAATCCTTTTGTAGGGTGCCTGTTGAGGAACATGGGGTTCTCTATGTGAGATATACTCTGTCCTTTTCATATTGCTTAATTATTTCATCTATTAGCATAAAATCTAATTGAATTTGTAATTTGAATTGGAAAAATACCTGAATATTTTGAATATCCCAACAAGACCATTCATGCTTTGGATGAGACAGAGCAATGTTACATTTGTAGGACCACATCAAGCTGCAGGTTGTGTCTCTTTGGCATGATAAGAATCTGAAACGCTTGGGAATGTATTAAATTATTGAAATTTTTAATATTGGGATATTTCCATCTCTGAACCTACTCTGTGAGCAGCTTTTGAATAGCCTGTTCACTGAATACAGGTGACTTCAAACCCGCAGAGAGAAAACAAACAGATGGAAGTGATAAATCCAAGGAGCAGTTAGGAACAACAGCCTGTGTTGGGGCAGAAAAGGTTTTGTTGAAGATATTTATCTGAAGAAGTAAATGAAAATCACAGTGCACAAAAAAATTGCCTGGCGTTAAAATGATAATACAGAGATTGAATCAACTGAATTAAAACCTAAACCCAGCGAAATAGGTGGTTAAAAACTTGGAAGGGTGCAAAAGGGAAAACAAAAGCTCCTGAAGAATGTTTATGCTCAGTATCTGATTTTCTTTTTTACTCTTTTTTAGTGCGTTTTATCTGCCAAGAGTGTGTTTTTAGGAAAATACTCGTTTCTTAATTTTTTTAAGAATGTATTTTTAAAAAAACAATTTTAAGAAAATATTTTAAGGACAATATTTATTAAGAAACATTGGGATTTGGTGTGAAATGCATTTCCATGTGCATACTTATGTCAGTTTAAAGTTTCTCTCCCTTAGTTTGTGTTGTCATAATATAGAAAAGATTTGGATTTATCCAAGCTTGTGTCTGAGTCAAGGATGATTCACCTGCAGCATGAAAGCTCCTATGGAGACTTGCTGGTAAATCCACACCTTTGACACAGTGGAATTCTGTAAGGAAAAATTCCCAGAGCTTTCTTGGAGATGTTTCTCTGTGTGTGATTTGCTCTTCCAGGAGCTAAAACCCATCATGGCTCTGTCCTGTTCTTGAGCAAAGTTCATTTCTTTAACTTACCTTCCAAATCATATGAAAATACCAAACTATTTGCTCAGCTGAGCAGCAAAATAATTTATTGTTGGGTGAGAAGAAGAGAACAATACAGACAGAGTGCACACCTTACTGCTGTTCTACAAACTGTGATGACGATCTTGTGGTCAACAGAAGAATCTGTGAAGAGCAGAAATGGTGTCAAAGTGCTGAAGGATTTAAATGCACATTTTCCCATGTCAAGGAAGCCAATTATTACTGGCATGAGCAGTGCAGAGCCCTCTGTACTCTCCAGATGCAAAGATAAAATGATGGTGACAGCCCTGCCACAAAGTCATCTTCCAAGTGTTGGATTTGAGCCAGGACATTTTTTTTCCCTGAGGAGGAGGAAGTACAAGAGCAAAGATGCAGTTTATTAAAAATTCATCCTGTCAGAAGAAGAATCCCTTTGGGATTTATTCCAGAGCTGTGCAAAAAAAAAAGCATAATAGGTCCAAGAGCTTTTCGGAGATACTTTTGGGGAATGTATTTCTAGATATTCCTAGAATCTGTTTTCATCTTCCAGGGTTTTTTAAGCCTTGCATGGTAGAATTTGAAGAGCTGGTTTTCCATGCTTATGACAATGTCACATCAGGGTGTTCTCATGCATTTCAGTGGACTTATTCTTGAACACTGGAGAGTTAATTTAATGCTGTCTCCATCAGGGTACAGTCAGCCTTGTGGGAATTAAAAGGAATTATAAAGGAGATTTCCTTCCATGCCTGTGTTCACCTACCAGACCCTCATCCTAAAATGTGACAGCTACAGGGCACTGCCATGAGATGTGTGGAGGCAAATCTTGTTATTATCATTAATTTTGCTTATTCTTGTTTTAAAGGGGCATTTTCCTTGGACTGGGGGAGGGTGACAGGCGTCTGCTGGTGGCTGTTCCATATTTTTCTGTGCTCAGAGGAGGCTGCAGCGCCCCAACAACAAAGGTTTTGTCCGTAAAAACAATGACCCTCGCGAAATTGTAAAGGAACAAAATGATGTGCAGAACAATCATCAAGTGACTAATGAGAGCAAACAAAGAACTTGCAAACAAGCCCCAAACTCCTGACAGCAGAAAACACAAAGCTCTGGGGTAAGGGAAAGTGCAGAGTGTGTTCATGGGCACCCAGCTGAAAGGAACTTGGGGCTCTTGTGGTCTTCCAGTGTTCATTGTTCCCGTGTTAGCTGTGCTGAGAGCTCCTCCAGGGTGTGGGAGAAGAGGAAACTCCGAGCTTCATCCAGCCTGGTTGATTTAAAGGGGCACTTTATGTCTTACAGTTAGTTTCATCATGTTGTCTTTCTGCCTCTTGGTCTGCTGTGTTTATTCCCAGTTTTTCATGTATCTCTGCTCCTCAGCAGGGTGGGCATGTCACTGGAATATTATCTGTTTCCTTGTTGAGAGCTGGCTTTACAAATGCAATCCTGAGTAACACATGGTCATGCAGGATGTGGATTTAAGGACAAGAGAGCAAAAAGAAGCAGGAGAAATTAATTAGCCTGGTAGCCACAGGACAGTGAGACAGTTGTGAAAATTCCTTAAAATTACTTTCTGTGGAAATGCAAGAAGGAGCAGAAGCTGGTGAGGATCTTTTTTGCAGGATCTCTTAAAGCCTTCTTCACTCAGGCCTGTTGGCATCTTTGTGGCCTCCTCTGGACCTGCTGTAACAGGTCCTTGTCCTTCCTGTGCTAAAGGCTCTGGATCTGGATGCAGTGTTCCAGCTGGGAGATCTCCCTGAATTTCAGAGATTCCCAGACACAGCTAGGTAGTGATACTTCAATAATGAGTTGGATCTGAACCTCACTAAAGCAGACTCATCAATACACCATTGGGATATGTAAGATTATCCTGGAATACAGATAATTTTGTGGCTTTGGATTAGCCCTGCTTTGCTTTGGATGCAGTCTATGTCTGTTCTTCTGTTAAACTGAAATGCTGATTTTACAGAGCTAAAACTTAGGTGCTTCTTTCTCCCTGTAGGCTGAGGAAGTCCAGCACCCACTTTTTGATCCAGGGAAGAGGGTTGGGTTTTGCCCTCAGCTTTCCTTAGCAGCTTTCTCTTTTTGCGCAACTTCGCAGAGAAATGGGAATTTTTCCTAAAGAGGGAGCCTGCAAAGGGCAGGCTGGGCAGCAGCTTCCTGTCATTTGGAAGTCAGACTGCAGCCTTCAAATCTATGATGGGTGTGGACATGGTGCAGTTGTTCCTCTGGGATCTCTAGGAATGCTGGAGCCTGATGTCAGCAGATCCACGTAGCTCCAGGCAGGTTGTTCAGGGACACTGCTGGGGCTTTGATCTGGGCTTTGTTGGGAATTTTGATACAGATGTCATGTTTTGTTGACAAACACAGCCCTGATTTTCTTTTATGTTGGGGGGTCTTGATGGAGAGGAGGGGATTTCAGCAGTGGCAAATGGAAGAGTTTAAAAGGAAGAATAAGCAGCTTTTCTTGTGTATTAGGAGAAACTAATGCCAGGAATCTGCATTTTTAAAGGAAAATCACTGTGGAATGGAACTGTTACCCAGAAAGGATGGGTTTTCCTGACCTTCCTTCCTTCTTCTCCTTATGTCCTTGGGAAATGCTGTTACATTTCACTGCTCTGAATTGTGCTGAGTTTGGCAAATCCAGCTGATCCGGGCTTTTGACTTTGTTCTGAGTTTTAGATGAGTTTTTAAAACACTTTGCCCTTCACAGTCACATAAAAGGAGATTTGTTGCTCTGTTTGGGCTAAAATACAGAGACTTCTCTTTACACCCTAGAAAGAAGGAGGTTGATGCCTTAATTCTAGGAATACCTGTTAACAAATTATTATTGTCCAAACCCCGACCTTTCCTTTTTATATTAATTTTCTTTCTTTTTTCTGTCACATAAAAATTAAAACCCTCAGTGGAATCTTATTTACCAAAACCATTCAACTGAAAATTTCCAGACTGTACCATCCATGAGATCACTCTGTTTATTTAGTGGATTGGAGGCACGAGTTTGAAGCACAGACACTCAAAAAGCTTCACTCAGCATGTTTATTCTGTAATTCAGATTGTTGAATGGTAAGTAAGGTAAAGTTTTGAGTAATATTACAGAAAATAAAGGATGAAAACTCAAGTCCCTCTTCTTGGTGGATTCCAAGTGGTTTTCAAAGCAAAGCAGATCAGGGACAGATAAAACAGGGGGGTTAATGCTAATAAGATTAAGGTGGCAAAATAATTTAATTTTCATTTAAATATAAATATATTAATATATAAAATTGTTGGAATATAAATACAAAGGGTGGAATCTATGATACAGATCTCCCCTTTAGATCTGGGGGTTTGATTCCTGAACAGGAAAATAAGTCACATTACCAGGATGCAATCCCATTGACTCCATAGAAAAGTTACCACTCCACAAACACAATGATTTTTGTTCAGTTCATTTCTTTCCCTTATCTTTCTGTTTTCAGGCTGCAGCCCAGGCAGGGGAGGGTCAGCTCTAATTCTGTGCTGTTCCCTCCACCCATGTAAGGAAATTCCTTGCCTTCCACATCAGTTCTATTGTTTCCGGCTGAGCGGTGGCAGCTTAGGGAGCATTTGCCAAGGATTTCAATGGCAAAATTAGCCCACAGAAACTGTTGGGTTGCATCAGCTCAGGGAAGGATGCATGTTTTGAAATGAAAACTTCGTTTCACAGAGCCAAAGCATGGTTTGGGCTGGAAGGGACCTTAAAGATCATCTCATTCCACCACCCCCAGATCGATCACGATGGTTGTCTTATCTCAAGTGTGGGGTTATAAAAGGCATAAAAATATAAATGTGCCTTTGGAAATACCAAGTTATTTCTAGGCAGTGATGATTCAGACTGACTGGTGTGAATTAGTCAGTGAAACCCACGTGGCTTTACAAGTGTGCCTTTAATTGTGGGGTTTTTAACCTAGTACTGGTTTTGGTGCTGGTGGTGAAATGAGAGGTTTCCTTTGAACACCTGAGTTTAAACTGTATTATTACCCAGAGCTGCAGCACAGCTTTTAGGAGTTTCTGTGCCAGGCAAACATGAACAGAATACCAGGAATATTTCAGAAATAAATGGAATAACAGGGAAGACTCACCTTGGTGGCTTTTCACACTTCCGGTCGGTGTTATGTGTGGGGCAGATAGTTTCCATTTTTAATTTCTGTTTGCTTTTAAAATGAAAAATACAGGGTAGTTTAGCTTGTTCTCTGTCTTCTCCAAGAAGCTGAAATGGTAATTTTTAAATGGAGTGTGGCTGAGACTTGTCAATGTTTTAGTAAAGAGACCTCACAGTCACATAAATGAAGGTGGAAATTCAACACAGGGTCTCTTCTACGTTGTGTGTTATTTTAAATAAGTAACAACTTCCCAAAGGCAACCAAATGTCCTAATAATTGCTAAAATACTTTCATTTACATATTTGCTTCTGAGGGAATTTTCATAGAGTATAAAATGATTAAAGCCAACGCATCCAGATTCCCAAAATGTTTGGTATCATGTCTTGAAAAAAAAAACCTCCTGAAAATTATGATCTGAACTGGGACTGAAGTTTTGTTTCTGGGAAAAACTCTGTGAAGTTTTCTGGGAAAAACTCTGTGCTGAAATCAGAACAATGTTTTTGTCACATTCCTGCTGCATGTAATTCTATTGGTTTGAGTTATGGATAGATTTCTTCTAAAAACAGGCTTTTATTTGGTTGTGTGGCCATTGCCTTTGTTAACAGGCTCAGTTCTTCTCAGCCCTAATTCCAGCCTTTAACTTTTCAAGCTTGGACACAGGGAGAGGTAGTTCTGCACCTTTAGGATGGCAATTCTGCTGTAAAGAAATGGTTTCTGAAAAAACACTGACTTTTTTCTATCCTTGGAAATTGTAATTTTGTGCTACTTAACTTCGTATTATCTTGGGTTTGATGCCAGATTTGTTTTTTTATTAAAAAACCCCTTGATTTCCTTTTGAAGTTGACAAAAAGACAGGTTTTTCAGTGGGATTGTAATACAGTAAGTGATTTAGTGCTCTCTGGAGAGTCAGAAAGAGAACAAAAGCCATTGTAGAGGAATAATGGGTGTTGGGTTTTTGATTTTCTTTTTTTTTTCCCAGTTTCCCCTTCAAGTTGTGTGATGAGAAATTTTGAAAAGACTTTTCCTTTCAAAACCTGTGATGTTCAGTGGTTTGGGTCAGGGTGTTTGTAAGTGAATGAGATTCAGCTGATAAAACCCCATGTGAATGTTAATTTATATCACACAGTTCAGCAAGTCAGGACTTTTGTTTTAGTATGAACACATCCCAGCTTGATGTAATAATTACCTTTTTGTAGAATGGATAAATCCATTATTATTGAAAGCTGGAACCAACCAGCTCTCTGATCCTGTGGCTGATGGGATGTCACCTTTTCTGTGCCACAAGGAGGTTTTTAGCCTGTGTTGGAGCTGCTTTCTGAGCCTTGCCTGTGTGATACTGCAGTGACTTTCAGAACTTCACTTCTGGCAGCTCTCATCAGTGTTTAAGAACTTCACCATATTGAAACTGCTTGTAATTAATGAAAGGAGCCAGGCTGTAATGCAGTTCTCACACGCTGGCAGACCTGTGTGCTCCCAAATGTTTTGCCACACTTTGCTTTGATGTTCTTTCTGCAATATCTCTCTTTTCTATCTCCATATCACGCCGAGGGGGTTTCTGGCATCTCAGCAGAGCTGTGGTCATTGCAAGAGGAGGGGGGAAATAATGAAGTTAATTTTTTAATATTCTTTGAACTGCAGAATGCAGCTGGACATGAATGAATTCCCAGTGCTCCGTGGATGATAACTGGAGGGAATAACCACGTGTGGGGCTGGGCTGTGTGTGCCTGACGTGGCTGTGTGAGCTAATTGTGAGGCACTATTTACGGTCACTGAAGAGGAATAGGCCCTTGGCATCCTGCCTTTCAGCTGACCTATTTTAGCCATCTATCTTGGAGAGGGATCAATCACAACACACAAGCACCAACTTCTCTCCACTGGCTCTGCAAAGCACCCAGAGTGTCAAATCTCAGCATAGATCTCAGCATTTAACACTTAAATCTAATGACACAAACCCCTCATGTGGGGTTTGACATAAAAACAACATTTGGGTTTGATAGGAAGCTCTGAAATACTCGTTTATGGCATCGTGGGATGAAAAAAATGACAGCTGCTTTGCAAACTGAACATTTAGAATTGCTCTGCCAAATTGAAATTATTTATTTACATTTCTTAGCAGAGTTGCATTCCAGCCCTGGTGTTTGAGCTGAAAAGCTTAAGGAGCAGATAAAAGTCAGCAATTCCAATTTGGGGGAGTTTCAGTCTTCCTGTGATCCCCCAGGGAGAGCACAGGCAGTCTTGGCAATTTATTCCATCATTTGTATTCTCTGTGAGCACAGGGCTGAGCTGCTGTTGGGGCTGCCTGTATTTAATGTGAAAATGAGTGCCCTTGGAATGAGATGGTGACTCCAGGGCTCCTGTGACACCAAGGGCTCGTCCCTTCAGGGGTGACAGCACAGGGAATGTTCAACTCCTAGGATTGAGCTTCCTGAACCCCAGCAAAGCTGTGTCCACATCAGGACATGCAAGAACTGCACCTGTGTCTGTGAATGGCTGCCTGCTTTCTGTGGATTTGCTGCTGGGAATTTCCTGATGTTTTCCTCAGTGGAGCATCCCGGCTCTAAGCTCATGCTACTTAATTCTTTTAGTAAGAATTTTTTAAAATTTCTATTGAACAGAGTGTTTGGTGGAGCTGACATCCCTCCCAGGAGCCTGGAGCAGTTATCCTATAGCTCTTTCCCAGCTGTACTGGGCAGTCCTTCCTGTGGCAGGGGCCTCCAGGAGCTGCCCTGGCTGCTGACCCCTCGAGCCTGGCCTTTGATCAGCTGAATGAGCCAGCTACAGGGTGGGGGCTTGGAAGAAATTCCCAGTTTGCCACTGGTTTGGCATAATGGCTTTCTGATGGCCATAGAAGCATTAAGTTCAAAGTAGGTTTAATGTGTGAGGTTGAAGGAAACAATCAGCCTCTGATAAAAAATCCTTTACATTTGGTAGGTGGAGGGTGAAGAAAACGGTGTGGTGTGGATTTGGGATATCAGAGTTTGGACATGAGAATTCCAGTCACACAAGTGGATTTTCTCCTCTGAGGATGGCTGTGTGCTGAGTTAAAATTGCATGTGGTGGAGGCTGTACCTAGGAAAACTTTGCAGAAGGAAAAATCTCTTCTGTTCTTCCTAAGTTCTGAGTGATTTTATAAAACCATGGAGTGATTTGGGTTGGAAGGGACCTAAAAGCTCATCCAGTTCCACTTTCCGCCATGGGGCAGGGACACCTTCCACCAGACCAGGTTGTTCCAAGCCTCATCCAGTGTGGCCTTGGACACTTCCATGACTTGTGTTTGATTTATTGTGTCCACCTCACCTTAAATGTTGGGCTTGATTTTTGGGTGGCAGAAACTATTTCTTAAGTCTTGCACAATTTCACTCTTTTCCCCTCCTCTCAGATTTTCAAAACTATTTAAATAATCAAATACAATTTTCTACAGAAACACATTCTTGAGTCCATTGAAATGGAGTGAACACTATTCCATGAATTCACTGTTTAAATGGATATCTGTGAAATATGACCTATTTAAAAATCTATATCATATATATTTAAATACATCCTGAGTTCAACATTTAAATGACATTGTCAGTCACTTGCAGAGTCATATTTAACACAGAACTTGTGTAACCTGCACCGTGTGATGTGATTTTACAGCTCTGGTTACAAAAGAGCTTTGGGGTTGAACTTTGCTGTCACTGCTACGTTTAGGATTAATTTTTGTTACTTATTTGGTATTTCTGTGCACAAAAGAAAGTGAAGTGGCAGCTGTTGCTCAGCTTTGTACATGCTGAGCATTGCTGTGTATATGTCACATCCAGGTGGTGAGTGTATTGGCACCGTCCTCCTTCCTTGAGGAATTCTCTGGTTGGCAGCACTCCGTGGCCTTGCAGTTCCTGGGTGTCTTCCATGGCCTCAGTGACATCTCCCTGAACAATTCCCTTCTCCAGAGCTGCCCTTGCTGTTCTGCTCCTGGAAACAACTGGATGGAAATGCCTGGGATGTTGTTGCAGTGCTGTGTGCTGCCATCTAATGGGAGCCAAGCACCGTCATTCCTGTGCCAGGAATGAGGGATGGCCACTGGCTCTGGCCACTCTACACAGGTGTATATCTGCTAAACAAGATGCTGTCAGCATCTTGCAAATCCAAACATCAGTACTGATAAATTGTATACAGAGCTGCTTCCTGCTTTTCTTAACATTCCTCAATTCTTTCCCCCATGCAGGCTCTTGATGGAAATATATATGATCACCTTAAGGATTATTTAATGGCATTCAGCAGGACTGAACTAGAGACATGCCAAGCTGTACAGAACACATTCCAGTTTTTACTGGAGACTTCCAGCAGGGTAAGTTTGAACTGAATGATGCTTTGTAACTGAATCCTTACAGGACAGACAAATCCCCAGGCTTAAGATTTGCTTCCTAAAATCATGACAAAACTGAAGGCTTGTTATTTTTGGTTACTCCTGAGTGGTATTACGTTAAAAGACACCAGACAGTTTTCTTGGGGAGAATTTTTCTTCTAGCACCCAGATTGCCTTCCCCTGAGTGCATTTGTATCCAGAGATGCTCAGCTCTCCTCACCCTATGCTTTTGGGAGGGGAGATTGCAGCTGAGGGTTCTGCACGGTGTAATCTGGAGCTGCTTTGGTCACCCATCACAGCAAAGCCCTGGGAAACTGCTTGGATCATTTCTTCATAATTGTCTGTCAGCTTAAAATCCAAAATATTACTCTGTTTTCTCCCTGGAATTAGGAGTGGAAAACACAGCAAACAAATTAGAGCCTTGTCACAGACGTGGTTTGTTTGCTTTGTCAAGCAGCCAGACTCGGAGAGGCGTGATCGCTTCCAGGGTAATTTTGATACTTAAATAATTCATCTGCTGGGCTAAAAAAAAAAAAATTGCCATTGAGCTCAGAAAAGCTGCTTTGGTGCAGTCATAATATTCCTTTATACATTTACCTTCCCCACCCACCCAGAAAGAGAGCTCATTCACACAGAGTTGTGGAGCAAAAGCTTTTTTAACATGTTCCTTATTTTCCTCCAAGCAAGTGATCTCACACTTTCAGAGATCTGAAGTGAGGCCATGAAAAGTGGGCTTCACCTTCAGCTTTGAATTTACTTGGCAGCAACTGTAAAAATAATCAAAATACCATTTTCTCTTCTGTTGCAGAAAGACTTTCAATAATTTACCTTGGGGTGTATCATTCAGCTTGGCTTCAAGTACCTTCCCCAAAAATGCTGGCTTGGAATCTTTTAGTAAATAAGCTTCTGTATAATGTCTGCATAATTAATTTCTCACTGTTGTATCAGATCCTTTGTGTTCAAAATACTTGGAGAGCTGCCTGGCTGGGACTTCCATCCAACTCTGAACTGTCATATCCAAACAGCTCCTTGGAATAGGAATCCTTTCCTTGGATATTTGTGTGCACTGAGCTCCCAGTAGTTTGTGTTACCAAGGCCAGAGAGCTCCAGGTCTGGTTTATTTGACACAAACACAAAGTCACACTGTGTGTGTAAGGGAAACAGTTGTGTTTCTGCTTTACTCTGTGGGTACAATGCCTGGAGAAAGGACAGAAATGTAAATCCAGCTGGCAGGTCTCAACAGGGCTTTTACAACTGCTTTTTACAACTCGATTTGCTTCTCTCCTTGTGGCTCAGGAATGCAGAGAAGAAAAATTTGTGTTGCTTTGCTACTGAAAATGTTTTTGCACTGAATATATTAACTGGTAGGTTTTTCCACAGGCTTTGCTTATCCTTCCTTTCCATAACAGGTCTAGGTTGCAGTAATCAGCCCAAAAAAAGAAGAGGTGAATCCAGAAAAAAAAAAACCATTTTCCCTCCACCAAAACCCATCTGTGTTTTTCAAAAGCTGCTTGAGTTGTTAACATGTAATAAATTTGTTAGCAATTTAGAATAAACCTGTCATCAAAGCAGGGGTTTTAAATATTTATTGGGGGTTTTGAATGCTTCACCTAGCCTTTGTTAGTTTTCAGTACAAGCTTGGCAAGCTCTGCTTAGAAGAGACACTTCAGGTCATTGGGAGAAACACTTTTGCTGTTCCATCTGAGCTATATTTCTGTTTGCAGGATGGAATTAAATTGTATTTGCTGTAGAAGGATGCAAGTTGCTTCCCAGAAGTGCCAGGGATGGCTCCTTGGATGGGCAGGGCTGCCTGTCACCTCACGTAATGCAGATTGAGGGAAAACAGTCTTTTAGCTGTTTTTTATACTGTTTTTATACAGATTTTCTGTATAAAATGAAGGTTTTTCATAGTTTTATTATAGCATTGTTTGTTGGAGCTTTGGAGGTTTTATTACTCCTGGGTCAGGGTGGCCTTTTTCATTCCTCAGCAACTGGAATGGGAACACTGGCCCCAAAGAGGGCAGGGATAGATGGGATATTAGGGTTGATTCTGTGAAAAAGCAATTTAAGTGCCTTTTCACTTGAAGAGTCTTATTCAAGACTTGTAGCTCTTGCACTTCTCTTTTGGAAAAAAGCTGATTTTCTTTGGAAGATTGTCTGAAATTGCATTTGCTGTTTTGAGTAACATTGCTGTGAAGTTTCTGGTAAGAGGGCAAATAATTTCCTTGATGCACATCTCTGACTGTGCCTTGTTTCTGCATATGGGATATATTTAATGTTTGTTTTCAGGTCTGTTTTAACCTGTCAGTTGACATTGACTTCAGAAAGAAACCATGTAAGAGCATTGATTTAATTCCTGCATAACAGGAAATCTGTTTGGAAAAGTTGGAGTTTAATCCCAAGGATACAGTGTTGCTTTGGAGTCTTTTTATTTTCTTTTTATCAATTGCCCAATATTTTGTGCAAATGCAGGATTTCATTTGCTGGGCTTGCACATTCTCCCTAGTCTCCTGTTCTGATAACAGTTGTTTTCATTTTTAACCACTTATTGTGTCTCTGAGGGGAAATCTCTTAGGAGTGCTGTTGGGAAAATGAGTTTTCTGCTTTGAAGAACTGAGTTGTTTGGGAGTCAGATTTCTGTGGGGAAAGGACATTAAAATATCTGTGTAGGTTTTCACGCCCTCAGTAACTTTATTTTGTTTGGTTTTTTCCTAGTTGAAGTTAAAATAGTTCCACATACTTGGCATGGCCCAGGGTTGGGTGCTATGGTCAGCGTTCACACGGATCTAAAGGACAATTTATTGGAATCACTGTTAAAATTAAATTATTTTGATGCCAGATCAGTGCTGAGCATCCTCTGAAGCTGCAGATGTTTCCTTCTTTAGCATTTTCTGAATTTCTATTTCTGGGAATTCGTGATGCAGATCCCTGTCTGTTTGCTCCCCATTTGAATGTGTTTATGTTCAACTGCTCAAATTAGAGCAGTAATTATGTACTTTTCTGGTTTAGATGAGTGTATTATTGGCCCTGGAGGACTATTTACTTTCTTTAACTGGAGATTAATTTTTTACAGTTCAGTATTTCAGCAACACAAGCATCAACATTTTGCTGCATTAGAGAACAAGTTTTATTTCCCATTGTCCACCCAGCACACAGTTCTTGGTCATGCACAATGCTGCTATTTCTGGATAAATACCATCTTTATTATCTCTTTTGTACATGAAAACCCTCAGTTTGGTAATAGATTGATATAATTTTGATGCATTTTCATCAATTGAGGCAGTGAATGCTCTGTAAGAGTTCTTCAACCAGTGATCCTATTTTTTTAACTTGCAATCACTGGGTATTTCTTTGTAAATCTGTGTAAATTGTGACATAAGAGGTTTGTTTAGGGATCTGTGTCATGCTGCCTGAAACGTATCATTAAACAAATTTAGGAGCTGAAGGAGTTTTGCTTCAGCAAAATGCAAGCTTGGAGAGTTTTCTCTGAAAGCAATTTAATAAAGAAAGATGAAGTCTGTAACTGATTTTGGATGCATTATTCCAAATAGTCTTTTCAGCTCCCACAACTAACAATTTCTGCCAAGTTAAGACTTCTCAGCTTAAGAAAGAGCAGTGCACAGGAAATTACCCACAAGAGGAAAGAAAAATATTTATGGCAGTGACACCACAGATTGTCTATTTAATAGTTGGCTTTTCCCCCCCAAACTGTAGGTGAATGGCAGAGATATTTTAGGGCCTTGTCACCCAGTGTGTGTCCTGGCAGTTCAGTTCCTCTGAACAGCTCAGGTCCTCAATTCCCTCCTGGTGCACCCAAGCTCTTGCAGGTTTAATCTCAGTTTGAATCTGTGTTGGTTTTACTCTTGGGCTGTTTTTCAGTTCACAAAACGAGGAGTCTAAATAAATCCTTTTCTTTCCTCAGGTGGTGCGGGATTACAATCTCCAGCTGTTTTTACAGGAGAACTCTGTGTTCCACAAACCTCAGCCTTTCCAGTTCCAGCCAAGTGACAGTGACACTGTAAGAGCCCTGTGAATCCCTGCAGTTACTTGGTCTTGCTCTATTTTAAAGCAGATTGTTATAAATGGGGAGGAGAATCACTGGTATCCCTGTCTGGTTAACCTCGTGCTGTATTTTTGGGGAAGAAAGGGAGAGTGGCCTGGTTGCAGGAGGTGGGTGATGGTAAAAAAAGCATCAAACAGGCTCTACATCATCCACAAAAAAGCAGAATCTTTTTTTGGCTTCCAGATTGTGACTAACACTTCTGTGTTTCACTGCTTTCCACCTAATTCCTACTAAATTTTGTTGCCTTTTTATCCTGCTGGTGAGGTTCTCATGATATTCACTAATACTGGGTTACAACTGTGCCAGATAAAGTGTTCTTACAAACCTAAATTACTCAAGGAATACTTAGAGATACATCTAGAGAGTTACTAAAAATAATACTGTTAAAACACTGCATTCCAAAATAATATCCAGCAATCTTATCTTGGTTTCTGTGTTGCTTCCAAAGCAATAATTAATGACATTAAAATGGAGTGAATCAGAGCATATAAGTACATTTCCAAACAGCACCTTGATTCAAGTGGGTTCTTGATGTCCCATTGACATTACGCATGTTATTTTAAGAAACAGCTGTTTAAAATAAGTTTGGATCTTTAAAACATGTAAACTTTTTCTTACTTGAATTCATTATTGAACTGAATTCATTAGTGGACAGTCCTGAGCTGCAGTTCAGGTGATTCAGTTCAAGAGCCCTGTTACTGCATAAGACTGATTTTCCCAGTCACCCTGACATCTCTGACAGGGTTTCCTTTGTATTTCCCTTTTAGGAAACCCTGATTTTGATTTTTAGAAAGAGTCAGATATTCCCATAAACAAGCCTGTGCACAATGCTCTTGGGGGGGATTGTTGGGGTATCTGTGCAGGGTCAGGAGTTGGACTTGATGCTGCTGGATCCCTTCCAGCTCAGGATATTCTGTGATAAAGTTTCAGGTTGTTCTTGATAATATTGAGCTGAATCTTTTTGAGTGTCTTTGTACTGCTTCTCTAACCTCTGCTGCCGTGTGTTCTCATCCCTGTGCACTCCCTGCATCCAGAGTTTTAATGCAGTTCAGCTGGTGGAGATTGAGCCCTCACCTGTCAGTGCTATGAGAATGACCATAGCAGAGGTACCTGGGGGTGTTTCTGGTCAGCCTTGTGTTATCCATGTGCATGTGGGATGCTGAATTTACACTCTGGAGAGGTGGCAACAGAATGCGCAATCTATATATATAAAAAAAACAGAAAAAGCAAAAAAAAAAAGCTTTTTTCACAATGAGACTTCAGGGAGGAAAAATCAATTTAAGGGTGTTATTTGTGGGAGGCACAGCTTCACACTTCTCCTGTGCCCTTGGACAGCGTTTGTAATTGATATTTGAATCTTTTGGGGGCATGAATTGAAATTTCAGAGCTCAAGACTGTGCTGTGTGTAATTGGTTGCTGCTCCACTGTGAGAGGGGAAGCTTGTCTGACAACTGCAGGCTCTTAGTGTGCATTGATGAAATGAAGCCCTATTGCTAATTTAATTTGGCTCTTTTTCCAGAGGGCCATCCCCATGGCCAGCAGAGCTGTAATTCACCCCCATTAAACTCTTCAGCGTGAGGAATGCCAGGATTCTGTGCCATGGCACTTGTGTGGGCTCACGGGGTCCATGTGTGCTGCTGGTGCAGCTTCCTCACTCCAGGAATTTTTAGGAAGCGATGAATGGGTCGTTCATGTCTCAGTTCCTCACATGCAGCGACTCCTTTGCTTGGTTAACCCACTTGGGCTGCAGAATTCCTGCATTTCCTCAGTGCACTGCAGCTATAAAGCTTCAGCTGCTTGGGCTGTGACCAGTTTTTCCCAAAATAATTAAATTATGCTTTTTGTGATCCATATAATTCTGCTCAGCTAACAGGATCCTACCTGGGCAAACCCATTTTTAATCAATAAGTACAAAAGAATGAAGGCTCTTGCTCAGGCTTTTGAATGGGTCACAAGTTGGCTTGTTTCTAGCTGATGGAGCAACATTTAATTGCAGAAGAACAATTCCCAAGCATTCTTTTGCCACGTGTTCTCTTTGTAGATGTTCTGCAGAGATTTATCAGTTGGCTTTTGCTTTCTGTGGGTTGTGCATGATAATTTTCACACCAAGGACTGAAAGAAATGAGTAGAGTCATGAACACATCTCACCAAAAATGTAATATTAACATTTTCCAAGAACAAGTTGTGGGCTCTCTTCATGCTGATCCACTGGGACTGGGCTCAATATTTGGAGTATTTAAGTATTATTGGAATGGAGTTGCGAGTATTGTGGGTAGGAAGAATGTTATAAAGAATATGGGTGTGGAGCTGTGAATGGAGAGCTCTGAATTCTGGTGTAAATTCCAGTGTTACCAGGATTTCTGTGCAGTCATTCAGTCAGGTACAGCTCCGTTTGCTTTCAGAGTGATCCCAGTGTGCACAGTCAGAGCCTCCAAAGGGGTCTGTTCCTAAGAAAAGAAGGAATTAAACAGTTTTCCATCAATTTCCAGGATTTTTGCTCTCCAACATCCCAGTTGCACTAGGTAAAACCTCCACTCTTCAGTGCCCACAAAGAGAAACCCACTACAAAATGTTTTACATCAATCAGGTGTTTTCCATCTAAAAAATTATTTTAAAAATGGGTTTGAGCTTGAATTATATCAGTTGTTCATGTTACTGAATTATTTAGATTGTGTCAGTGTCTTGGTTCATTTTGATGGACAAAAATTCCTATTTTTATAAAATGACATTTAGGAAAAAACCTAAAACAAACCACTTACCCTTAAAGAAACTGTTTGTTTTAAAAATATTCAGAAAGAAACGATTGATCAGTTCCTAACAAGCTTTAATCCTCTCCAGAAATGAATTCCCAACATGGATTTATAGACAGCAAAGTAGAGAGTGGAAAAGAGTCTTTTGAAATACCTTTATCTTCCCAAGGAAACTCAGTCAGCACATCTTGGCCTTCCACAGAGGCTGCTGTGATACTCCACAGTTTAATCATGCCCTATCCTCCCACGAGGAAAGGGATATTTATTAATTCCCCAAAAATCCAGTGTGTGGAAAACACGCTGTCCCCGTGCTCGCAGATAAGCCACAGGAACAGGGCGCAAGAGAAAGGAAATTCGCCAGCTTTTCTCTGTTTCCTGTTTGGAAAAGCTGCTTTTTCCTTGATCCCGGGGTTATCACGTGAGAAGAGGAGCCAGGTGACACCAAAGTGTCCCTGGAGCGGGAAGAGAAGAGCCCTGAAAAGCTGACACTCCATTTTGGGGTCTTTTTCCTGTTTTTCATTCACCGTTTCCTCGGAGTACGTGAGGGAAAGCTGTGGCCCAGCTGATTTGTCCCACGGCTTCTTGACATGAAAATAATCCTTTTTTTCCCTTCTTCATTTGCACAAAAACACCTCAGGAAGTTCAGTGGAAAGTTGTGCAGTTCCCCGCCACACGTAACTTGGCTCTTTTATGGATAGATTGTGAAAATAAGGATGAATTTCCCTTCATTGTCAGAATAGTTTAGAATTTCTGAGCATCTTCTGTGAAGGAATTTCATGTAAGTTCCATAAACAAATACAAAAAGGGTCCATATTTCTGTATTTGTAGTGGTCTGTGCTTTTAAAAGCAGAATAGACTGAGTTTAAGTATAACTTTCTTGAAGCTAAATATATTTTAAAAAAATTTTGAAGTTATTATTTAATTTTAGCAATCTTCTAATATAAGAACAGACTGCCTTTAATTATAAACTTTTTGAGGCTAAGTACATATTAAAAATGAGTGATTATTTAATTTTATACAGTATTAAGAATTCTTTTTGAGGAGAATTACAGCCGTGCAGGTAAAGAAATGATCAGTGGGTGCAAGTGGGCAAAGCTCTGCCTTCCCTGTTGACTTGACCCATCTTGTGCCCATCTAAAACTGATTTTATTTAATCCCTCCCACCCCAGCTGTGCTGAAAGAAAGGTCTGAGATCTAATATTAATATTTGAAGTTGATACTGAAGAAAATAAAAGTTTTGGGGACCTAGGTTGAATGTGAAGAACATTTCTGATTTTCTCTAAGTACAATGAGCTGAAATCGCCTCCCAACCTAATGGGTTTTATTTAATTTCTGTGCCTAGTTGATTTTATTTTCATTTTCACCACCTAATTTTAATTTAGAGACCACACTGTTAGAATTCTTGGGTTTTTGCTCTCAGGAAGCACAGTTTAAGAAAAGCTCTGGATAATTTCTGACTGTAACATCAGAAGGCAGAAGTTACACTTGAAAGAAGTGGCCATTTAAGAACTAAAACTTTGTTTATATTGCATTGAAAGTATCTGCAAAATCAATTTTTTCTGTGTCAAACTTGATTCTAAAAGTCCTTTTTTTGCCTTTGGTTACCTAATGAGGACAATTTTTCCTCGCTTCTAGTTCTAATAGATAGAGGAAAAGTTGGCTGGGAATGCAGCTGCTGTGGGGCTGAGGCAAACAAAGATAATTATGAGGGTGAGAATGGAAGTAAATTAACAAAAATACACTGCACTCTAATTTCAGTATTAATTTCAGTGACAACAGAAAAAACCTTTAAAAATAAATCAGATTCAAATGAATTTTTAAAAGTATTTGTGGCTTTTTATCCTTTGTATATAACAGAAGTTCTTAATACAGAAACATCAAAGCCTAGGAATAACAACGTTTTGTTGATCAGTGATATTTAATAAAAATCAATACTTTTAAGATTCTAGACTTTAAAAAAAAAAAAGAAAACACACCTGAAACAAACAAAAAACCCCCCAAAGCCAAACTAAAACAAATAAAACCCAAACAAAAAGAAACTAAACAAACCAAAACATCCCTGCCCAGTCAGATGTTCCTTTTCCTTCTGCAGCCCCCTCACCACTTCATTTATTAGATTAATATAATATTGTTTATTTATTAATAATAGATTATTATTTGTTAGCTCAAAAAGCAGAATGGAGTCCTATAAAGCAGCAGTAGGAGGTTAATTTGGATTCAGCCTTGTTGTAACATATAGTTTATAATAATAATAGTGGATATAAGTTCTTTTTTATTCTGAGTGGAAAAAAAAATATGTATGCAAAAAATCGTAATTTTTAAAGATGAGGAGTGTCCTGTTTAAAATGTGGAAAATTGACTGAGATATGAGTCAGCCCCAGCTCACTCTTGGCTAAATTAAAATTAAATGAGTTCAGCAATAACAGACTAAAAGGAGCCCCAAACTTGGCTCATGATTTTCTCAGAACTGCTGAGTTTAGCAGTGAGTTGTGTGAAAAATGTCATGTGTGTTCCTTCCTCCTCCCCAGAGTGTTGCTCTGCAGCATTGGCATGGAAACTTCTTGTTTTCACCTCTTTTTCAAAGAAATGCCTGGTTTTTAGACATGTTTTATGTCGGTGCTTTGCATGCAGTAAATGTTCCCTGCTTTTTTCCTTGGTTGAAGTGAACTTTTTTAGGCCTCAGCTACAAAAATAAGGAACTTTGAGGCTGGAGAGCCAATGAGGTTTTGCTTTGAGGACAGTGCCATGCCATCTGCATCCAGATATAGCTGGATAAATAAGAATACAGGCTGAGTTTGGCCCTGTTGGGAGGCAAATCCTGCACCTGCACCAACATTTCAGACCAAAATGGAGAAGTGACATTGTCTGCAGCCTGAATGCTTTTGTTAATTTAGGAAAAAGCATTGCTGCCCATAAGCTTTTTAGCTGCTTGGAGCCACCCAGAACTTTCTGTTGGTTTACAGATTGAATTTTTAGCACTAAACACTGTTTTCATTGTAATCCAAGCTCTGGGAGAGCAGCAGAGTGTCCATCTATGTTTAGCTCAGGTTTTTTGGCTCTCCCTTCATTCCTTGGCCATGCAGAGTGGGTTTGGTTTCCCTCTCTTTTTGGAAGAGGTTAAATTGAGTCACTGGACGTCTTGGCACCACCAAGTTCCAGTCCTGAACACGCTTCAGCAAATTCTTCATGGAGTAAATCAGGTCAGGACCAGACCCTTCAGTTCCTCCACCTTCTTCCCTGCAATTTGGATTTTGATGTCCACAGCAGACAAGTCGGGTTTAGCTCCTTTCTTCTCAACTGTCTTAATGGCAGCTGGGTTTTCATTTCTTGCTTAATGTTCCTCTCTTTACCTGAGGGTGCAGAATTAAGGCTTTTCATTTCCCTATTTTTATTTTATTTTTAGACCTTTAAGCAAGGGTGAGGTTTGCCTGGGTGCAATACTGCTTTATAAATAACTAATACAAGTCTGGTCCAACAAAATTCCTTTATTTTTCAGTAGGCCCTTCAGAGTAGCCACAAAGTCTGCAGTCATTTTTCTGATCAAGTGCTTTTGACAAATAGACTAAAACCCAAAATCACACTTGGGATAATGCAGAAGATTATCAAGTGACTGAAAAGTCTAGGTTCTTTCCTTGTGAAAAGGAGCTGCTCAGTAGGAGCAAGACCAGTGGGAACATGGAAAATATGTTATGGGATGTTTTCACTCTGAGATGTTTCATAGAAAAGAGGGAATGTCAGAGATTCTGCTCAGGTGAAGACTCAGTTGGAAGCTGTGGAAGAAGCTATGTGATAAGCTGAGAAAAAACTGAGGTGAAATGTTGCCTTAAGGATTGGCTGTGCCTAAATAAATCCATGTGTTGTCCTCTTTTAATTTACAGTGGAGTAGCTTAACAGGTAATTCAAGAGGTCAGCAATGAAGGAATGTGATTCTCCAAGTACACCTCAATAATTCCTTTTGCTTGGAAAATAACACTGACATGGGCTTTGTGGTTCTGTCCCACACACACTAAGAATAAAGGCCAGATTCAGTTTTGATGGAAAGGAGCATAACTGAAAAAAGTAAAGAGCTGAATCAATTTTGCCTCTTTTTCAATTATATCCCCTGGATAGGATGTCGACCTAAGATAGTATTTTTTGCTTCTTCCATGAGGACAGTGTAATCTAAAGGGCAGAAAAATCTTGTTTTCAAAATGACTTCAGTTAGCCTCCTGGTGTCTCTTGATTTTGTCTGTGCCAAATGCTGGTGTAGATGATTAAACTGTTATCTTTCCTTGACACAAATCATTCCACTTGTCCTGCTAAAATACCTGATAACAGCATCTCTTCTTCTGCAACAGCTGGAGGCTTCCCAGCTACCCTGAAAATAATTCCTTGTCTTTCTGCTTTCTTACCCTTTCCTGATGGCTAACCTTGGATTTCTCTTGCCTAAACAACCTTTTCATCCTTGTGGGGTCTCCTCTGGTTTCAGGCACCACCTGATGAAGAAAACTTATCTTCTGAACCATACAGAGTGAGAAATTTGTGACACAGGCGTTTCTTTCACACTTCAGCAGTTCCAGATTCTGTTCTTGAGTCATAGTTTACAAGGGAATTTTTTTGGTTGATCTCAAAGGCTGTGCAGCATTGTCAGGACTTGTGATAAATAGGAGCGTGAGGTGGTTGTGGATTGCAGTGACTGACTCAGGAAAAAAAAAAACATAGAGCCAGAGGCTGGTTGAAGTTTGAAGAGATCTCTGAAGGTTGTCTGCTCCAGAACTGTTTGTCCAGGACTGTAATCAGGTGGCTTTTGGATATCTTCAAGGACAGAACCCAGCCCAAATGATTCTGTGATTCTGTTACAAATGGAAATGATAGACAGATTGGGAATGATTTCAGTAATTCCATGGTGGGAAATATGTCTGTTCTGTTCAGTCTGTCGACAGCAGAGAACTACTTCATATTGCTTTAACTGGAATTTCTTGAGGGGGAGAATTTTATTTTTTGTCATTGACACTACAAAAGCAGGAATAAGATGGAACAGTATCAAAAACGTGATTTGAAATTTCAGTCTCCGTTTTGCAAACAAACATTTTTGGACAGAAATTGCCATGCTGTGCTAAAATATTTGATGGGTTTGTGGTTTGATCACAATTTGCAAAGAATGAGCCCTTTGGCACACTAAACCTTTTATCTTTAGGAAGGAATTCCTCCCTGTGAGGATAGTGAGGCTCTGGCACAGGGTGCCCAGAGAAGCTGTGGCTGGCCCTGGATCTGTGGCAGTGTCCAAGGCCAGGCTGGACATTGGGGCTCGGAGCAACCGGGCTAGTGGAAGGTGTCCCTGCCCGTGGCAGGGGTGGGACTGGATGATTTTAAGTTTCTTTCCAACCCAAACCATTCCATGATTCCATAATCTTTGCTTCCTATAAAGCCTGTTTATTTTTGGAATTGAATTCTTGAGAACTTTTGGCTCTTGGAGTTGGCTTCCCACAACCTTGCACCATCCCAAAGTTCACAACGAAGTCCTTGTCATACCTTCCTTGTTTCATAAGAAACAAGATCCTGGGCTGATAAATGTCCTGCAGAGTTTCCCTGTCAGTAAACCCAGAGGTGTAGCCCCAGGTCTGGGCCAGGACTCACTGCCTTGTTCCCTATTGCAGAGCCGACAGCTGGAATCGGAGACTGGAACGACTGAGGAGCACAGCCTCAACAAGGAGGCGCGCAAATGGGCGACCCGCGTGGCCCGGGAGCACAAGAACATCGTGCACAGCCAGCGGGTACGTCTGGGAACAGCTCATTCCTGTCACAGCTCCCCACTGCACGGCACAGGAGCTGCTCCAGGGAGTCCTTAGAGTCCCTTCCAGTGCCTGAAGGGGCTTCAGGAGAGCTGGAGAGGGACTGAGGACAGGGGATGGAGTGCCAGAACAAGGGGGAATGGCTTCCCATTGCCAGAGGACAGGGTTAGAATCATCACCTTTTTTTCCTGGGATGGACCTGTGTTGCTCAACCCCAACATCCAGTCAAACAGTAATTTCCCTGATTGTCATAAATATTTGTTTTGCTGGCATTCACTGCATCTGTGGTGTGTTTCCTCATTCCTGGCAGACCCTGGAAGAGCTGGAATGCCACGGGCCTGTGATGTCTGAGCAAACCCGAGTGGAATTGGAGCAGAAAATAGACGAGGCCAGGGAGAGCATTCGCAAGGCTGAGGTAAGGAGGAAATTCTTTTGGCATTTTCACTTCCTTCCCACAGGTGGATCTTTGTTACAGCTGTTCCATTTTGGTGGTGGAAACGTCTATTTTTAGCATCAAAAATCAGGAAATTTTAAGTTGTCATTTCTTTTTCTTTTGTTTCGTATTTGTCAAATCACTGAATGAACTTCATGAAACTCCAGAAGAGTGATGTTAAAAACACCTCCTGATGAAGAGTGAGTCTTCTTGCTGCTTTTTCCACTGTCAAAGGCTCCCTATATTTAGGGGTTTTATCTGAAACAGATTGAAAAACAATCTCAGGTCTACTAATTTCCTTCTGCTTGAAGGAATTAATACCAGAAAATGGTGGTTTTATCTCTGTCTTCGTATTTTTAGGTTCTAGAAGCAACTGCCACGTGCTGTTGTATTGGGTTTTGATGCACAAACTGGTTCTGGCTGGTGATGGGAATACGTTGGAAATAATCCTTGTATCTCTAATTTACTGTGAGGTGCTTTTAGAGGGTTATGGAGGTTTATGAGACCTGTTGTGGGTTAAGACTCATGAAAAAATTAACTTCCTTCTTGGCTGCCAGCATTGGGTTAAAGTGAAAAGTGAACTGTTTTTGTGGCCACTGACTGAAAAACCCTATTGCAGGCAGCACGAACTGATCTGCTGGGTTTTGGATGAGTGGGTTGCTTAATTAAAACTGTAGAACAAACCTAATTGTTTCAGTGAAGTGCTTCTCATACCTCAGAGTACCTGATGTAATTACGAATGTGATTTACAGGTGAAGGGGTTAGAGAAAAATTATTCCTCCTCCTGGTGGGAGAACTGTCAGGCTCCCTTTCTAAAGCAAATGCAGGACATGGTTTTTTGAAACCTAAATCTAACAGAAAGTGGTCTAAAAACCTGTTTTGAGTAAATTATTTCCAACAGACCATACTCCAAAATACTTGTCTATGTGCATACACAGTTAATGATTAAATCTGCAAGGATAAAAGATAAAAGCAGCAGCAGCAAGAAATAAAATCAGGATAAGAAATTGCCAGGGAGAAAGTTCTTGCAGCAAAATATTATAAAATTAAAATCAATTACAAATTAAATCAGTCTGGAACTTAAGTGGCCGAGGATGGAGGGAAAGTGCCAAGAAGAGAAAGCTTTATGTACATATAAACACAAATTATTTTCTCCAAGATGCATTTTAGCTAATCCAAATAGTGTATTTTCTTGGTTTTCCAGTGTATTGGAGTTAAACCATCCCTTATCTTTTAATATTTAACACATGCCCTGTTTTACAACAGAACATGATGCCAATACCAAGTACTTGAGGATGAGCCTCAGAGGTTGGGAGGTTTTTACCAACTTACTGGTCTTGCAATGCAAGTTTTCTTCTGCATATTTTAAAGACAAGAAGCTATCCCTGAGTTGTTGGAATGGTGTGGAAACCACTTTTTGGGACTTCACTGTGTTGCCAGCAAAGTTATTTATAGTGTAGCATTGATTATTGTTTTAAGATAAGCCAGTAGTGAATTCAGAGAGCTTTTTTATTTCCACTTAGAAATGGATTTTTCTTTCAGCCCTGTTAGTCCTCACTCCTCTAAGACTGGGCTCAAGACCATTGATTAGACAAGAGATTTTTGCACACATAAAATCCTGGAGAAGAGCAGGAGCTAAGACCTTTTCTTTGGGAATGCAATTATAACTCCTTCCAGTGTGTGAAAACCAAACATTCCTGCATATTTAAGTGCAACTGATTGAGTTGGAATTACTGAGGGTTGGGTTGGGGAGTGGTATTTATGCAAAAAGTTATTTAGGCTGTAGGGAGGCTGTGGAGTTTGTTCTGGTGCCACATCTGAAGGTGAGCATGTGTGAGGATGACACAGAGAGTTTATTTTATTTTTATTTTATTTTTCTCTTGAAATGCTTGTTGTTTTAATGGAAGTTTTTATGCCTCTTCTATCCCATTTTGGCTTCCTGATTCACTCCTTTTTGTTTGCAAATCCACTCTTTTCCTCCTAGTCTGTCCTCATCGTTCCTGAAGGGGAAGACAACTTCACAAACACATTTGGATTATTTTTTTCTGATTTGGTCATCTTCCAGTTTCCTGTTTCTCCTTGGGGAATTTTATACCCTTGACAGATTGCTCAAGTTCCATCTGTTGCAGGATGAGCTGACTCAGGACCTTTTAGAGAGGATTTTTATTGGTAAAGGGGTTTTTCCAGGGTGTTTTGGGCATAGATGAGCTCATCTCACTGCCCTCTTCCTTGGACACCCTGAATCCAGGGAAATCTAAGCCCTGGGAGGAACTGAGGAGCTGTTTCCTGTGGATAACTGGATTTAACAAGCACAGGGATGTGGAAACAGGTGTAATTTGAAAGTACAGCAAAGGAATCGAGTGAAAATGTGCTCAGGATCAGGAAATATTGGAGAATCCCAAGATTTTTTGTCTTTTACAAGATGAATATAACCCTTAGATTGGCACATCCACAGCTCAGTGGGTTATTTCTGATCTTTTTCTCCCAGGGATAACAGCTATTTGTCCTTGTGATGTTTTCAGGGAGCAAACTCCTTGATAAAAGCTGGGGGAAAATTAGGAATTCCAGCAGAGTGCTGCTGTGCAGGTGATACATGGCAGATACAGATCAGTTCTGTAACTGATAACCAGAATGCACATTTTTATGTTAAAAATGGGAAACTTGGGGTTTGTTAAAGTTGTGGTGTTTTGGTTTTTGTTCGGGTTTTTTTGTGGTGGTTTTTTTTTGGGTTTTTTTTTTTTTGTTAGCTTGTTTTTAAGGAAATGTTAGAATAATGTTAGATTTTGAGTAATAATGGCCCTGGCACTGGCAAAGAAGTAAAATTGAGTGTAGTTAGTAACACACTGTGGAGTTTAGATCCAGAGGGATTCCATCCTTGTTCCAGCAGCATTGAACCACTTTGATGAAAGACAAGCCCTGAGAGCACAAGGTGCTCCTTCAAATTGAAGGTGGCACAATTCAAGCATCAGCTGTAGAGGAGACCAATGAAAAAATGGAAAATTTATATTGAAAATTGATAATTTGTGAAAATGAACCATTCTTAGAACTCCTTTGTACTCACTCAGCCAACTCAGGTAACCAAAGTAGAACTTCTGTGTTTTAAGCTTTGATTTCTGTAACAGCAGGGAGGAAAAAAGGAATTGAGCTTTCCATTTTTCCACTGCCTGTATCCCTTTATCTTTCAATGACTGCAGATGAAAATGTACTGTCTCCACTGATCTGTGCTGCAGAAACAAGGGAAAACCAAAGTTGAAGCTTGGCTTCTAGAATCCTTTCCAGCCTGGACCCTGAGGCTGGGATCCTTGGATTCATAGAATCACTAAGGTTGGAAAAGTCCTCCAAGCCCATCGAGTTCAACCATTCCCCAGCAAAGGCCACCACTGCCCCATGTCCCCAAGTGCCACATCCACAAGTCTTTTAAATCCCCCCAGGGATAGGGATTTCACCACTGCTCTGGGCAGCTGTGCCAGGGCTGGGCAGCCCTTTCCATGAGGGAATTTTGCCTGTATCCAGTCTAACCCTCCCCTGGCCCAGCCTGAGGCTGTTCCCTCTCCTGCTGTCCCTGTTCCCTGGAGCACAGCCTGACCCCCCAGCTGTCCCCTCCTGTCAGCAGTTGTGCAGACCCACAAGGTCCCCCTGAGCCTCCTTTGCTCCAGGCTCAGCTCCTTTCCAAGCTCCCTCAGCCTCTCCTGGTGCTCCTGACCCTTCCCAGCTCTGTTCCCTGCCCTGGACACTCTCCAGCCCCTCCATGTCCTTCTTGTCCTGAGGAGCCCAAAACTGGACACAGCACTGGAGGTGCCTCAGCAGTGCCAGCACAGGGTACTCCTTTTATTTTTCCTCTCTCAGACCAAAGACTCCAGTGTGGGTCTCCCCAGGCAGTTGAGTTGTCCTAGGGCTGATACAATCTTTCTTCAGGATGGTGGGAGGTTTCCCAGTTGCTCTCAGGTCTTTGGGCCTCCACAGCAATTAATCCTGTTCCCACTTAATTATAGGGTGATGCATTTTGTCTCATCATCAGCATATCTGCAGCTCTTCAGAGTGTTTGTACCACATTAGATCTGGTTAAGGCTCAGTGTGGTGGTGTTTACTTGGTTTGATCAGCTGAGAGGTGTAGGGCCATTTTTAATTGTACATGGAGGGCTGATTTCTCCCTCTCCTTGTATTGGGCTGTGGATAGTTATTGCTGTGTTGTGTCACAGTGGGAACAAAGCAAATTCCATCTGCTTCAGGAAAATTAATGAAATGGAATCGCATAATCACTATAATCACAGAATAATTTGGGTTGGAAGGGACCTTCAGGATCATTTAGTCCCAACCCCTGCCATGGACAGGGACATCTTCCACTATCCCAGGTTGCTCCAAGCCCTGTCCAACCTGGCCTTGGACACTTCCAGGAAATAAGTCTCCTAATCCAAAGCAAAGGTGAATTTGTAAAATGCCATTTGCTGCCATCTCTGGTTGAGCTCAGGAGGCAAAGGCTGGGCGAGCAGTGCAGGTGACCAGGTGCCTTCTCTGCAGGACGTGTGTAGGAGTTGTTGGTCTTTCCAGGTCGGCAGATTGAGGACTGGCATGGAAAGTGCCAGTGACATCCACAGAGCAGGAATTTCAAACTCCCTTGGTGAAAAGCATTTTTGTGAGGGGGAGTGACTTTTACGTGGCAGATGGTGCCAGGACAAGGGGAATGGCTTTCCCACTGCCAGAGGGCAGGGATAGATGGGATATTGGGAAGGAATTGTTCCCTGGGAGGGTGGGGAGGTCCTGGCACAGGGTGCCCAGAGAAGCTGTGGCTGCCCCTGGATCCCTGGCAGTGTGCAAGGCCAGGCTGGACAGGGCTTGGAGCAACCTGGGGTAGTGGAAAGTGATGGGCTTTGGGGTGTTTTTAGTTCAGCCTCTGAACTAGTTCAATCTCTGCCTAACTCTGCCTAAATCTAAAACTGAATGTTTCGGCTCTGCAATGTCCATAACATTTTTCACTGTATGAAGAGCCAGTGTTCATCCCCAGGACCACAGAGAAATGTGTTAATAAAGGTTTGCATTCATTTATTTGATATATTCTTATTTATTCACTTACAGAATTTGGGTGATTTCCATTCAGCTCCGTTCTCAGCAGCCTGGGAACCACGTCTTAAACCCCTACAAATTCAACACTTGGGGATCTTTAATGTATGATGTGCTTGGGAAAAATCCATGTGCCAGTTGGGCTGGAGCTGTGCAGGTGGACTCTTCTCCATGAGTAGCTTCCCCTCTGTTTCCTTAACCTTGGATTTCCCTTGGTGTTATCTGTGCCAGTGCCTCATTTCCTGCTTGCTTCACCCCAGCAGCCTCGTTGGATTTCTCTCCATGCAGATTATTTAGCATATAAATTAGCTTCTGGGAGAGCTGTAGAGACCTCTCGCCCGTGCTCCCACTTAAGAAAAACCCACTCAGTGTTGTGTTGGAAAATGTCATTTATGACCTAATTCCCCACCTGGTGAAGAAAAAGGATCCAGATTTTAGGTGAGTTGTGTTGGACAGGATTTATCTGTTTGTTTGGGATGGTTTTGCCACAGCTGCCTTTCCAGCCCAAACCCCAGCAGGGCAATGAAAGTTGAATTTTTTGGTTTATTTCCTCATAAACCTCCTACTTTAACAGCAGTGGGCTGGGATTGAAAACTGAATTGCATGGAATAAGACTCACTCTGGGTTTTGAGAAGTTTAGGGCATTCCAGGACTTGATTATAAATAAAATTGATTTAATAGTCACGTATACTTGTTGCTGTATAATAATTCCGGTGGCCCAAAATTTAATTTCTCATTAAGACAGTTACTTCATTTTCATACCTTTTTCAATTAAAAAGCCTAGAATTTCAATAAAAATGTTTCTAAATGAGGACAGAAATAAAGATAATGGCTTTCCAGAATGTTTTACCAAAATCTTTCCGCATTGATTTCTTCCTGGCTAAAACAGTTTGCCAAATGAGAGTGTCCAACCACTTGGAGACATGGGATAGTGGTGGCCTTGGCAGTGCTAGGGAAATGGTTGGACTCCATGATCTTAGAGGGATTTTCCACCCTAAATTATTCCAGGATTCTATGATTTTGTTCCTGCCACTAAAAAAAATGTTGTAGTGGAATAAAATATTTCTCACAAAAGATGGTTTAGGTCCCCTCATAATCTTAATTTAATCTGATTTTAGTGTCTGATCAAGTTGCTAAGTGCAACATTTGTGTAAAAGAGAGAATTCTGAATTCTTCAGGAGAAAAAAAAGCTGGGCAAGGCATTGGCTTTGTTCTGCATCCTGAGAAAACATGGCAGATAATGCAGCTCTGCTTTCAGGAAAATCCATGTAAAACTGGTTTTAACAGTCCTAAACCAGAATATTGAAGGGGTCACCCTGGATCATCTTTGCTGCACTTGTTTGGCTTTTACCCCAACACCTTTATAAATGGCTTTGAAGGACTTGGTGTTTGTGGGATATAAAGGGACTCCTTTCTGGCCCTTTTCCTCCTGGGAACAGGGAACAGCTCTGTAATGTTCCTGCTGGGTTTCATTTCCATGCCTTGCAGAGCTGTTGTGTATCTTCATCTTGAGTAAGCTGTGGGTCCAAAGCCTTGGCTTAATTAAGACTGGAACAGTAAATAAACAAAACTATTCCATCTCCCATGTGGAGCAACGTCAGGTATGTGAGGCATAGATAACAGTGTTTATGTTTTGAAAAACTTGGGTGGTTTTGCCTTTCATCTTCTTAGAGCCTCCCAGCAGAAAGAACAGCTCAGAGAAGCAGGAACCCCCCAGAAGAGTTTGTACATTTTGTGGGTGGCTGATGGTTTTTTAATCAGTGTCCAAATATCCCAGTGCTGAGCCATTAACCAGCAGTTGGTGACTGGTAACTGCAAACAGCAGTTCCACTGTTGCACAGGAAAATGTTTGTCCTGCAGTGAGGCTTCATAACAATGAGATTTGGGCAGCACCCAGATTTCAGACCCAGCGCTGGATTCCAGCATTCCTGGGCTTTGGAAGCTCAGCTGCCTTCCTGGAGATGCTCAGTGTTGCTGGGAATGCCAGTGGTCACTGGATTGAGGATATTTTCAAGTCTGTGGGTGTCTGTCAGTGGAGGTCACTCGGTCAGGGGGCACAGCACGAATGTCCCCTGCGGACCATCTGGTGGGAGAGAGGAAAAACCCGTGTTTAAAGCTTTATTTAGTTTTAAAGGTGATGATCTTTTCAAGGGAGCAAGGCTTTCAGAATGTGACATGATGTGGTGCTGGTGAAATCACCGGTATTTCCCTGTTTCCTTCTTACTTAACATTTAGTTCTGGCATGATGAAAGCATCAAACCCCAGCTAATTTAGATGTAGTGATATTTGAATGAAATGTTTGTAGCTTTATGGAATCATTGAGGTTGGAAAAGCCCTCCAAGATCATCAAGTCCAACCCAGCAGTGCCAAGGCCACCACTAAAGCTTAAATGTGTAGCAGTTCCCGTGTGAGAAGCAGAATGAAGTTATAATCCTGAGTGGTATTTTATTTTTCCTATAGGTAGGAAGCTGTTAATTCTGGTCTACCAGCATAATTATTTCGGTAAAAACATAATCTCAGCTTGTAAATAGCTTTCAAGTGCAGGCCTGACCTAATGCTCTTGTACTTTTATGGCTTGTCTGCAGTGGAATGAAACTCAAAACATTTGTGGTTTGGAACAAACATTTGTTGACTGTTAAGGCTCCTGGGTGTAAATAGGGAGGGGGAACTCCGTTGGAGTTGCTGGGTACGTTGAATTAAAACCTCTTGTTGAGTACACTCAAGGACTTTGGAGCAGCTTGTTTATTTTAGCTCACAATTTGTACAAACAAACTACAGCAGAGAGAGGACTAACATCAACTGCAGATGTTTGTAGCAGCCTGGACCAGTGTTTATTGCTGTACATAACTCAGCCTAATTGGAAGTTGCATAACGAGGTAAACAGCAGAACAACTGGGCTGAGCAATTCCTTGGTTGAGGCAATGGGAAAGTCCTCATAAATTGGTGTCAGGATATAAAGACAAACTAGGGGAAAGCTTCTTCACAAGTATATGTATGTTTGAAATTACATAAATTTATATATTCAAGGCCAGGTTGGACAGGGCTTGGAGCAACCTGGGATAGTGGGAGGTGCCCTTCCTCGTGGCAGGGGGTAGGACTGGATGGACTTTTAAGGTCTTTCCAACCCAAACCGTTCTGGGATTCTGTGAATTAGTTGCCATTGACAAGGCTGTTCTCCCTTCCCATGTCTGCCCTGTGCAGCTGCAAGGTTGAAGTGTGTTTGTTCAAAGTCTTGAATGCTTAGGAGCAGCAGAGAGGGGATGCACATTATTGTATTTTGAGGTTTCCTCTTTTTCTCAGCTTTGGGAACACTATTTACAGACCTGTTAATCATTCACCTGGAAACCCCTTGCAAGGGAAGGTTTCCCTTGAAGTGGAAACTTCCCTTAACTCAGTGGCTTTGGCTTTTCCCGTGGGAAACACCTCTCAGAGTTGTCCCATTCTCCTTTGTCCATCCCTGATTGTGGGGGAGAGAGTGTGCATGCAGCTGTAACCACATGAAGATACATTTGGCATCCTAAATTCTTGTCTTACAACCCACCTACTCTTTAAAAATCACATTTCTTCTAAGCAGAATTTAAAATTATGCTCTCAACAGTGACAGGTTTAAAGTCACTTTCACAAATAAAGTGAAAAGGGAGACACGTTTAGGGGTTCAGCTTAATAAAGTTACAGTCATTTCTTTTCTGGTTTATTTTCTTAGTAGAAAGATATTCTCTGATTCTGTAAGTGTAGCAGCATGGCAAAAATTAGAAAAATAGCAGTATCTCTTCAGCTGAACACAAAACCTTGTACAGAATAAGGATTTGTGTAAGAGATAAAAACCTGCATGGCACCAATTGGCGTTTTAATTCACTGTACACTTATTCTTCATAGTCTGTTGTGCTCCAGCCCCTACTGGAAAGGGAATTTCCCTCTAATTTTTGCCTGGATCCATCTGCTTTTGCTGGTCTTGCTTGGATTCCCAGTGCTGCTGAGAGCTTGGTGTGTCAGGGATGCTGCAGTGAGGTGCTTCTGATGCCTGTGGGAAGGGTTGGAAGGGAGAGAAAGGAGATGAAACTTTGCTTCTTGCACAGTAACATGGTAAAAATGACCAATGCTGTGAAAGGCAATGCAGGAAAAATTCCAGGGTGGTTCAGTGGGTTTCTGTTGTTGCCTCCATCAGTGACTCACTGAAGGATTTTTGGGAAATCACTTGGTTTTGGTTCCTCTGCTGAGCAAGTGCAGCAGGAGGGTGTTGAGAGGGCTGGACTGGACATAAATATTCTCGATTTTATTCCCAGGTTTGCCCTTCACTTCTTGATGCAAATCTGCTTTGCTTGAAATCCTGAATTTCTTCATCTGCTCTTCCCATCCCTCCTGTTTAGACTGTGAACTGATTTGGATTGGGATGGTGGTTTGCCATGAATCTGTTAAATCCTTGGCTCCATCGGCCAGCGAGTGTGCCAGGATGCTGATGTGAACCCAGCTGTCAGAAAACCTCTATTTTCATGCTGGAGACAAAAATCCTGAAACTGTTTGTTGGAGTGCGATACTTACTTAATTTTGGGATTATTAACATACTCTGCTTCCGTAACAAATGAGTTTCCTGTGATCTCTGGCACGTGCTGGTGGAAAAGAGCCCCTTTTGGGCATTGGTGGGTTGGTGTGTGTGTTTGGAATGGGATTTATTTCTGTTTCACGTCCAGTGTAGTCACCACCTGGAATGTGGTGGAATATCCACCACTGTGGATATTCCTAATTTTAAAAATCCTGGGAAGCACTGGGTTGTTGCATTTTCAAGCTACACTGAACCACTCAAGTGTATGAGTAGAGAGTGAGGTGTTATTTTAAAAACACCAACTGGAGAGACTGCCTGGGCCTCCAGAAAACCATTCCCTGTGCCTTGGCTCCCACCACATTCCTCCAGGCAAGGAAATGAGGAACGAGACTCATTTCCACAGGCAGCAGCTTTGGGAGCCACTGGGGTCATTCCTGGATCAGAAAACCCCTTGGGCCGAGGGGGAGCACCGCGGGAGTTGTGCCCTGTGTGTGTTTGTGTCCCCAGATGGCGGGAGTTGTGCCCTGTGTGTGTTTGTGTCCCCAGATGGCGGGAGTTGTGCCCTGTGTGTGTTTGTGTCCCCAGATGGCGGGAGTTGTGACCTGTGTGTGTTTGTGTCCCCAGATGGCGGGAGTTGTGCCCTGTGTGTGTGTCCCCAGATGGCGGGAGTTGTGCCCTGTGTGTGTTTGTGTCCCCAGATGGCGGGAGTTGTGCCCTGTGTGTGTTTGTGTCCCCAGATGGCGGGAGCTGTGACCTGTGTGTGTTTGTGTCCCCAGATCGTGAAGCTGAAGGCGGAGGCGCGGCTGGAGCTGCTGAAGCAGATCGGGGTGTCTGTGGACACCTGGCTGAAGAGCGCCATGAACCAGGTGATGGAGGAGCTGGAGAACGAGCGCTGGGCCAACCTGCCCTCCGTCACCAACAACGGCTCCTCGCACCTGGTACGGATTGCACGGGGTAACCTCTCCCCAGGGGCTGCTCCTGACCTGCTGTTGGATTACAAATGATCCAGGGAATGCCGTGGAGATGCTCCAGGGCTGGAGCACCTCTGCTCTGGAGCCAGGCTGGGAGAGCTGGGGGTGTTCACCTGAAGAGGGTGGGGAGGCCCTGGCACAGGGTGCCCAGAGAAGCTGTGGCTGCCCCTGGATCCCTGGAAGTGTCCAAGGCCAGGCTGGACAGGGCTTGGGGTAGCCTGGGATAGTGGAAGGTGTCCCTGCCCATGGCAGGGGTGGCACTGGGTGATATTGAAGGTCCCTTCCAACCCAGACTTTCCTATAAAACAAAATTGATAATGTGTGGTTGGTTGTTGACCAAGTGGGGAAATCTTACGATTTTACCTGGCTGAATTTACTGCAAAGAAAAAAAAATTGTACTCTCCCATCTCCCTCCCCCAAAAAGGATTTTTAGCTTTTTTTGCTAAGCTTACTTTAAAATTATTTTTCTGACCTTGGGTAAGTGCTATAGGATTTATTTGCCATTTCCTGAGAAGGAAATGTCTGTGTGTTTCTTTAAAGTTTCATTAATAGTTTAGGTTGTTATCTTGAGATCACTGAATTAGAGGATTTATTCTTCCAAATGAAGTCTTTATTCTTCCTTAGAAAACTAAGTTCTACATCATCCCTTAAAGAGTCATTTATGTAGAGATTGTGGATAAAGTCATCAGGAGACCAAAGCCTGTTTTCCAAATTGATTCGGATGTTTTGAGGTGAAAATTTAATTCATCAAAAAATCAGTGTGTGGCTTTTGAAAACAGACTTTCCATTCCTGTGACCAGGGTTAGATGTTTTCCCTCAAAGATTTTTCATGGATTTTTTAAGATAGAGTAAACAGTGCTGGGGAATGGTTGGACTCAGAGACCTTGGTAGGTTTTCCCAGCCTCAATGGTGCTGTGATTCCAAGCTAACTCTTCGGAAAATTTTATCCAATATACCCAAAACTGATATAAAAAGCGACTTTGATCAGTGGAAGGTTGGTAATGATTTTTTAATTGAGTTGTACATAACACTAATTGCATTTCTAAAGTCTATGCAGTTGTTTAGCTTGGGAGACAGCACGTTTTTATGTAATTCAAGGAAATATTAAAAGCAAACTCCCATTTGCCTCCCCTCTTCCCCAGGAAGAATGAAATATTTCAAAATAATAGTGATGGCTGAATCAAAGAAGCCCTGTTCAGAGAAGAGGAACTGCTAAAAGAGCTTTTGGTGCCTGGGGTTTTTTGCTCACTCCCATGTTTCTTCGTGCTTTTCCCATGTTTTTTCCCCATGTTTTCTCCTTTTTTTTTTTTTTTTTAAATATGTTTTCTTGGTAGTGGTAGCAAATCCTTAGAGGGAGAGGGTTTTTTTGAAGGTACAGATACTTCCCTCTGTGGCAACTTTAGTTTTGAGAACAGAGCACTGAATGGAGTCACAGCAAATACTTCCCAAATCCCCTCCTTGCTTCCTTTGGGCTATTGGGATATTCTCAGATGTCACACCCAGCTCATGGTGATGATTTGCAGTGAAGGTTGTTGCAGGTTTTATTCCCATCATTAATGTAATTCGGAGTTGAAGTTGGAGTGTGCAGATCTAGTGTCAGCCTTCAAAGGAATTCTGTGCTGGGTTTCACTTCAGATCCTCTCTGGTCACAATAGGTGAGGATTTGTTTCATAGCTGTGTTAAACAGTGTTTTATTCCAGTTTTTCTTGTACTCCACCTCCTTTAACTTCCCTCTGTGCCTCTTGGGTTGCTCCCAAGCCCTGATTCCCAGTCTCCCCAGACATGGCACAATTGGAACCCCCTGTGCTGGTCCCAGGCAATGCCACAGCCTGGGAGGTTCAGCTCTGACTCTCATTTTCCCCTTTGACACTTACGTAGGCTCCTGTATTTAAAAAAGGCTCTGTTGACTTTGGCAGGCCAGGCAGGGACAGCCTAGAGATGGAATTCTTGGAGCTGGGACCAAAATTATGCCAAAAGTTAGAGGAGTTACTGCAGTTTGTAACAAGCAGCACTTTCATTTCAGCCCGGAGGAGTGGGCAGTGTTTAACAGAGCTGGGAAGGGTCAGGAGCACCAGGAGAGGCTGAGGGAGCTGGGAAAGGAGCTCAGCGTGGAGCAAAGGAGGCTCAGGGGGACCTTGTGGCTCTGCACAACTGCTGACAGGAGGGGACAGCCAGGGGGTCAGGCTGTGATCCCAGGGAACAGGGACAGGACTCTTCTTTTTATATATAGATACATTTCCATAGCTTTTTTCATGTATATAACCCACTTTTCTCACCACCTCCCCTGCGTTTCTTCCTGTGTTTGCTGCCTGTCCCACACCTTCAGTGTCATTCTGTCCCATGCATGTATTCCTTGCTGCTGTCAGCTTTCATCCCAGGCTCTGCAGAAGGATGAGCTTTATCAAGCCAACCTCTCACTTTCCTGTTTTCCCTCTCCATGCCTGCTTCCCAAGTGATTCCAGCCGGGGAGTTCAGAGCAGCCCACGCGCTGAAAATGAAGGCGTGTTTTTCCTCCTCGTGTTAGAAAACCAGGAGCAGATGTTGCCCAGACTTTCTAGACATGATTTGCTGATTTCCATGATGTCCCAGCTGGATCTCAGCCCTGGCTGCTGGGACCATGCACAGCAAAAGGCAGAAACAGGAGGGGAAACCTCAAATCTGCCACAATTTAGTTGGTTGCTCATCTCTCAAAACATTACCCAGGTGTAGGACGATTTTTTGATTATCCCAACATCCATGAACACTCAGAAGAAGAGATGGAAGCAAACCGCTCTTCAGTGCGAATTAGTGGGCAAAAAAAAATCACCAGAATTGCAAGGAAACAGCATAAAAATTAATTAAGTCAGAACATGATGGAACTTTGTGCTCTTCTACTAGAGGCCTAGAAGAGCAAAGCTGTCAGTGACCTGGTTTAGGGAAGCTGCACAGTGACTCTGTAGGCTCAGCTTAACTTCTGTTGATTTATCAGCCTCTCTGTTTCCACAGGGAGCACCAAATTCACTCCCAAATTAACAGGAATAAACATAGGGAAGATGGAACTACATAACAGTGTTGCCTTTAATTCAAAGATCTGTTTTCTCAGAATAATTCATCATTTTCACATGAGATAAAGTGTTTATCCAAAATGTAACTTAGGCATGACGCCAAAGCACAGCTCATGGCAGAGTTGCCCAAACTTGTATTTTTCCAGCATATTGACTTCAGGTTTTATTTAAGCTTTTATAGCAAGTTTTTACAAATCTTTCTTTCTTTAAGTATTTTTCGTGATAAACTGTAGTAAATCTGTTGTGCATAAAATACCAGCTAGAAGGTTGATTTGGGGGTTTATTTTTTTCAACTTTAAATATTTCCACTGTGGACTTATTTTACAACTCCTGATCACAGGTACATTCATCTTTTAGTAGCATAAATTCTCTTTTTTCCATTAAACTGTTTGTTGTGCCTTTGAAATGGCATCTCCAAAGTATTTTAGTCCCAGCCTACTTGAAAAATGGATTTTATAACTGCCCAGCAGTTGAATTGGAGCTTCCAAAATCTTCTACAGTTCTTTTTAAAGTCCACGTGGTTGTGCTTGAACAAAGAAATCCTGCTGAGTTACTTCCAAAAACATTAAGTAACAAAAACCACACACTGAAAAATATTAGCAAGCTCATTTTTATTGTTATTTCTTCACCAATTTTTATCAGCTGCTGTAATGCCAACTGCAATTTGTTTTACCAGGTCAATGCTGATGCAGAAAAGGAAGAAGGTGAAGAGTTTGAAGACAGCATGGATGTTTTTGATGACAGCAGTTCTAGTCCTTCTGGTACTCTCAGAAATTACCCTCTCACCTGCAAAGTTGTTTATTCCTATAAGGTTAGTGATTTAAAAAAAAAAATTAATTAGAAAAATGAATGATACAAAAGACAAAGGATAAATGTGTCTATGTCTGTCTGGGAGCTCGAGGTTTGCTTTGCTGACGGGGTGAGATTCAGGGAGTTTCCATCTGTTCTGAGGGAGAAAGGCTCTTGTCAATGGCAGAACCCTTACTGTGATGTTTTAAACTATGTTAAAAGTTTCAGTGTTTTACAAAACCATCAGTTTTAATAAAAGTCTAGATAGGAATGTTTTTTCTACTGCCCATGCCTTCCCTTTAAAGCCACTTTTCCATCCCTCCTGTTCTACATTCCAGGCTTCTCAGCCAGATGAACTGACCATAGAGGAACACGAGGTGTTGGAGGTCATTGAAGATGGAGATATGGAAGACTGGGTAAAGGTACTACTTTCCTGAGCTTGTTTTCACTAATCCTTTTAGCAGTGGAAGCTGGGATGGGTGTAAATGCTGGGATTTTTCCCAGAGCAGTGTTCACAAGCAGAGAATCTCTCTGTTGTTCATTCACAGGCACGGAACAAAGCAGGACAGGTGGGATATGTGCCAGAGAAGTACCTGCAGTTCCCAACCTCCAGCAGCCTCCTGAGCATGCTGCAGTCCCTGGCTGCTCTGGACACTCGATCCCACACCTCCAACAACTCCACGGAGGCTGATCTGGTGCCAGGCACCCTCAACGGAGACTCCAGTGGTAAATTCCAGTTAAAAATACGTGGGATATTGAGGTGGCTCTGGAAAACACTCTGGACATCAAGTCTGGGAGATTTTCCCAGATTTCATGGAGTCATAGAATCATTAAGGTTGGAAACCTCCAAGGTGATGAAATCCAGCCTTTGACCAAATCCCACCCTGTTGCCAAGTGCCACATCTGCTCATTTTTTAACACTTCCAGGCATGGGAAATCTACCATTTCCCAGCCTGTTCCAATGTTTAACCACTATTCCAGGGAAAAAGTTTTCCCTAATCTAACCTGAACCTCCCCTGGTGCAATTTAAGGTCATTTCCTCTTGTTTTATCTCTGGTTTCCTGGGAGAAAAGGCTGCACCTAGCCACCATCTCCTTTCAGGGAGTTGCAGAGAGAGACTGACCTGCATTTGAGCACAGTAATTATCTCAGTAATTTCCTCTCTCATATCAAACTGCATAATTCACCTCTATAGCTCGTACTGCTGAGATTAGAATTAAGAAAAACCAAACTAATTTGTCTCAGCAATAATAGAATCCTTTAGACTGGAAAACAACTTTAAAACCATCAATTCCAGGCCTTCCCACTGGTTTGATTTCTTCCTTTCCCGTTTTTTTCCAGTCTGTTTTGTAAAAGCACTTTATGATTACGAGGGGCAGACGGATGACGAGCTGTCCTTCCCGGAGGGAGCAATCATCCGCATCCTGAACAAGGAAAACCAGGATGATGATGGATTTTGGGAAGGGGAATTCAACGGCCGCATCGGCGTCTTCCCCTCCGTGTTGGTTGAAGAGCTCATGGCCTCAGAGAATGGAGAGACTCAGTGGATTGGAGATATCCAGGTATGGAAACAGGTGTTGGCTTGATTTATCAGGTGGGGCAGTTTGCAAAGATCTGCCACTTCTTCAGGGGAAAAAAAAATCAACCAGTTTAAGTAAAAAAGTCAGAAACCATTTAAGAAAATATATGAACTACTTTAAGGAAAAAACCCCCCCAAGCCCTGAGTGCTTGCATTTTAGTTTCTTACTCAGCCTGATAATTATCAACTGATACATTTGTGCAAATGGAACAGATTTGTGAATAAAGGGAAATAATTTGGGTAGAAAGGAATCAAAGGAGAAAATTCACAGTTTACTTCCTGTCATTAATTTGTAAAAGACTGGGATGTGAAACACAACCAAAAAGAGAATTACAGGCTCTTTCAGCCCTAATTTAATGTTTTCATACTTAAATCTGTTCTGTATCCTCTCATTTTTGAGGGGCAGGATACTGCCAAGTATTGGCTTACAGTAATTTTAGCAAAAATATCCTCATTTCTGTAGTGTAGTTCTATAATCCTTGTATCGTGTTAGAAAATCAGCCACATTCCCCTGTGGAGCTGTGGTGTTAGAAACTGGACTTCATGTTTTCTACAGAGGAACATTTTAGTATTTTTATTCTTTGATTTAAGAAGACCATGAAAATGAACATTTAAATGCATTTGGATGGGGATAAAACTTTTGTGTCAATCCCACATGGCCAAGTGACCTTTTTGTTTCAAATAACTTTCAGAAAGCCTCTCTGAGTTACCCAAGAGAGGCTGAAAATTTCTGCTCAGTGGCAACCTATGATTTAAAAAAATTGAATCCCTGTTGGATACCCTGCCTTTCCTTCCCAAACTTTCCTGCCAGCTGGCTTTCCTCCGGAGGGAAGTTGCTGGTGTAGGGATGGGATGGAAAACTGGTGTGTGTGTCAGACATGCTGAGGAGGATTTGCTGCAGCCTCTCCCTCTTTTTGGCACAGGTGTCCCCAACTCCAAAGGCCAACAACTCCCTGCCACCACTGCCTCTGTACGACCAGCCTCCCACCAGTCCCTATCCCAGCCCGGATAAAAGAGGATCCATGTTTTTCCCCAGATCTCCATCGACAAACGGTGAGAAATTCAGCAATGTTTGGGGTAAAAGGCTTCATTTAGAACCTTCCCCTTTCAGATTTGGAAAAAAGAAAAAACAGCATTTTTGCAACATATATTCAGCAGTGCTGAGGGGCTTCTTTGTGATGGGGTTTTGCTTATTCCTTCAGAAAACAGCTTTGGTTCAGAGTCCCCTGGATTCTCCCAACCTCCACGAATTCCTCCAGAAAGTTCCTATGGCAAACTGCGGCCTGTAAGTGACCAGCAAATCCCATTGTTTTTATTGATGTTACAAGGGGTAACAACCCCTAAACAGAGCTGAAAAAGAGGTGGGGACTAAATGCCAGACAAGGGCAGTCCTATGGTTTATACAATTCCTGCTTTCCAGCAGTTTTCTGCACATTTGGAGTTATATTTATTTCCAGTCCCTTTGATTCAAGGCACTCATGATTCTTAATGATGAGAATTTTGTGTTGTCTTTGGTGCCTAGAAAAAGGAATTTTAGCAGAAAAGGAAAGGAAGAATTTAATAACTTAGAACTTGATAAAATTTGCATACCTATGATTAACTGATTTAGAAATACTGGGCAGTTTGGTGCAGGATTGCTCCACAGTTCATGTTTCCCATAGCAAGTCTGGTGTATTCTGAAATGGTGTCTTAAAAACCCCATTGGCACTAAAGGTGCTCTCTGTCAGGAGCAAGAATAAGTTGACTGATGTGGCAGAGTTAGAAAACAACATCAGATTTTGGGTGTGTATTGTTGAGGTCAGCGATTAATGAAGTATCAGTGAGTCAAATGCAGCAAAGCATCCTGGTAGTTCCCACTCCACAGAAATTCCAGGCAAAAGCACCATCAGATTCAGCATGTGATGAGTCTTTCCTAGTTTTACATCCGGGCTTATCCATGGACACAGGCAGAATAGATGTGAGATTGCACTCTGGAGAGAATCTCTGACAGGTCATAAGGAAAATCACTGATGGCTGAACTGGGGAGCACTGGAGCTGAATCCAGCCGGATGCACAACCTGTTGGTTGGAATCATCATGAGGGGTGAGCCTGAAGGTCTGTGCAGGAAATGTGAGAGTTTTCTGATGAAATGTGGCCATTTTGGGGTAGTCACAGGCTGGTTCTGGCTGTTGCAGGTGCGAGCAGCTCCACCCCCTCCAACACAGCACCACCGCCGGCCCACGGAGAAGATCGAGGACGTGGAAATCACTCTGGTGTAACGAGGGGACTGGCTGATTAGTAGTGCTACAATCAAGGCCAAACACAGCTTTTGGTCAATCTCGTTTTTAGGCACCTTTGCATGATGAAGACTTGGACTAGAGCGAGTGATAGGGAGGATTTTATGTGGCAGTGACCTGGCGGATTCCTTCCCACAGTCATGAATATTTTGTGCCTTTTGTTTTCTCGTTTGTTTGTTTGGATTTCTCTACATCATTCTTCCTCTCTTAGCACAAACCAAGACAAGCCAAAATTGGCTATTTTTCTTGGCTGAAGATGCTCCATTTTTATGTGGAGACAAAGAAAGAGCCTCGTTCATGCAGCTTAGTCTTAGCATCCTTTGCTCCTGTGCATTAGTACAGTATATTACTGTTGCCATAGGAATGTGTTAAAGATTGTGGATCCTTCCAGTAGCATCACCTGCCTGATCAGGTATTCATCAGATGAATGAAAAAGGGAACGGAAAAAGAAGTCTAAAGGAGAGGCTGGCTCCTCTTGAATCCCCCTGCAGAAGGGAAAAAACGGGAAAATGATCTCCTGGAGAAGCAAAGTGTTCGTTCCATGGGTGCTCCCCTTGTCAGTGATTCACAGCTGAACATTCTGCCTTTGGATTTTTGTGTTTACTCAGTGCATTTACTCATAGAGGATCTAACATGGAGGTGCTGAACCAGCAGCAACATCTTCTTCCACAGCAGAAACCAACGGGTAGAAAAGCAAAAAGCAAGTGAGATTTTGTCTAGATCTGGAAATTGAGCTGCTTTTTTTTTTTTCCTTAGCAGATTTTGGGGATTTTGGTTTTTTTGTTGGGTTTGTTTTCTTTTTTTAAAGCATTTGGGTCACTCTTACCCCAGATATTGCCATGTACTTTATTATCCAACGTTAGTAGTGTATCTTTGTCATCAAACCACCTGAGTTCTAGAGTTAGAAGTTCCAGTTAGAGTATTTACATGCCTTTAGTTGTTGCATTGGATGGTCCTGTAGCCTTTCCCCACCCCAATCCCATTAACCAGCCAAAGCCAGGGAGCCAGGAGCAGCTCCAGGTTCTGCCTTCACACCACCTTCGTGCCCAAGATGTGCCCAGCTCCTCCCAGGAAAGAAACCGAGAGGAAGAGTTTCACATTTCCCTCAGAGAGCTCTGAAAAGGGAGCTTGGATTTCAGCTTTTTGAAAGAAAAGGGCAAAGAATATTCTGAGGTTGAACGTGGAGTGGAATGGTTGGAGGAGAGGGAAAAACTGGATGAAAACAGGCATTTCCTTTGGGTACTGACTAAAATATTGCCAGCGTTCTCCATCAGATGAAAACCTGGGATCAAAGGCATGCCGAGGTTGGGTTTGGAGCTGTTTGTGGGTTCTCTTGTGTCTTCATGGTTTTTTTTCAAAGCCAGTAAGTTTTCTACCTTTAGTTTACTAACAAGGGCTATTTTTTGAGGCTGCATTTACAACAAAAACCCAACGACCCATCTAACAAACAAGATTTTATCATAAACTTTGCACATACTTGTGAATCCCAACCCAGGCTGGGTCTGAGACATCCAGTGCTTGCCAGTCTCCTTTCCCAGTGGGATCCTTAACCAAGAGTGGGGCTGTCTGAGGACAATTCATGGATCAGTTATGGAATCAGTGACTGTCCAATGAAGTCTTTTCCATATTATTCCTTCTTTTGCACCTCTTGTCCTGTTGATCTGTTTGAGGTCTTATTATGTGTTTATCAAACTTATTCTTAAGTTTAAAAAGAAAAGTTTAAAAAAAAAAAAAAGATTTAACTGTTTGCAAATATTTTGAGATCTTCACAACGCAGAAGAAAACCAAGTTTTTGCCATAATGTTCATGTTCAATTCCTTTGGCCAGTTTTTCTGTGTCCTTCATACCCGGACTTTCAAAAATCCAGAAAATTTTTATTTAAAAGTCTCTTTAGTTGTATTTTAAAATATTTTCTGTAAGAGCTGCTAATTTTATTTAAAAAACAAAAGTGAAAAAAAGCAAAAAAAAAAAAGGCAAAAAAAAAAAAGGAAGAAAAGTTGTAAAAAGATGCCTCCTTTTTAACTATGATTTCTTCATACAGGGCATGTATCGGCCATTGCATCGTGTACAGCTCAGTACACCCTGAAAGCATCAGTGCAAATGCTTTCTTTATATTGGCTGTAAAAAGTTTGTATTTATTATGTATAAAAAGTTGAATAATAAAAAAGTGGAACTAAATCCCTGGTGCCCTGGGAGATGTGGGGGGATATTGAGGGAGAACCCCAGGATAAACTTGGTGGGTTTTTGAGCGGGATTTTGTGCTTTTACATGGAAATTTGAATCTTGTGCTCAGGAAAAGCACATCCTTAAAGTCAGCTTTAAACATCTTTTGGAGGTGGCATTTATGCGAGGAGCAAAACATTGCCAAAAATGAAGAGCCGGCAACAAAGCTGCAGTTATCAAAATAATTGCTTAATAGCCTTGATGCAATTAGGATAATTGCCTAAAGAAAGCGAGGGGAGTGATTGATAACAGCCCTTCAGAGTGATTGTCCTTTAATAGGCTCGATTTGCCTAATTGTGCCAGGAATATTCCCCCTGCATCCCGAGCCTCTCCAGCGTTGGGATCCCTCTGTGGGCTGCGTTTCCATGTTGGATTTTCTTCCAGCACTCAGAAGCTGCCCGCTGGTGACCACCTCCTTGCTGGGCTGATCCCAGTGTCCTACAGGTGGTAGGTGCCAAATGATCCATCATTTCCATGTTCTCCCTGGTTTTAGAGACTGTTTTTCCCTCACGGAGCACAGGACCTTGCTGTGGGGTTGGATCTTTTTGCCGTTCGACTCTTCCCACGGAGTTGTTGCACAGGCCTTCACTTTCTTATCCCTGAGCTCCTGCAGCCTCTTCCTTTGAGAAATCCCATCTTCCCTGCTTTTCTTATGGATTCACGGTGCTGCTCTAAAAATTATGATCCTGCCTTGCCGTTTTGACAGCTTTGTCTTTTTCTTTTCACTTCTTGGTTGTTGCTTGGGTTTCTTTTCGCCACCGCTATGACTTGATGTGAGCAGCACGTTAGAGCCAGGGTTTCCTCTGATAGCTCTGGTTCCCAGATTCTGGAATTTCTTTTAACTGAAATAATGGAGTGGGTATTAGGAAGGAATTATTCCCTGTGAGGGTGGTCAGGCCCTGGCCCTGGGTGCCCAGAGAAGCTGTGGCTGCCCCTGGATCCCTGGCAGTGTCCAAGGCCAGGTTGGACAGGGCTTGGAGCAGCCTGGGATAGTGGAAGGTGTCTCTGCCCATGGCAGGGGTGGAATGAGATGATCCAAGGTCTCTTCCATCCCAAACCATCCTGGGATTCAGTGGTTTTCAAAAGGGATAATGGAAGGATTGGGCAGAAGGCATGCGGGTGAACAATGTGATGTTTACTACAAATCGTGCCAGGGTTGCTTCTTGTTTTAGGGAAACACTAAAAGAAACCAAAGCATGTGAGCAAATTCTCTTTCCTATCTAGCACAGATATCTCTCACTGCTGATAGTAATTAAAAAGGAAAACAAAAACGGCACCATCTTCTCTTAAGAAAGCATCTTCTGCTTGCTCTGCAGCTTGCACTGTTTTCCTGCTTGCTTTTCCAGCTTTTCCTATAATTAATAACTTGCTTTTCCTATAATTAATAACTTGAAAATCCCGGCATGGCAGGGGCAAGATTAGCATGGAATCTACTTCAATCAGCCTTTTTCTCCCAGGAAGGAGAGGATGCTATTTCTAAGAGAAGAGTTTTGTCTCCCCACATTTTTTCCATTTGCAGATCTGTTGTCCTGCATGAAAATCATGGGATGGATGGGATTAAATGTGCTGTCCCCTTCTATCCTACACCTGGCTGGCTATCTCCAAGAGGGGGGAGCTCAGGGACATTGAGACCTCAGTTGAAGGCACAGGGGGAGGCCAGAGAAAGTGAGGGATGAAAAAGAAAACTTAACTGAAGTCAGGGATGCAGCAGAGGAGACAATAAAAAATGCAGCTAGGAAAATGCTGACGTGCTTGCCATGCCAAGTGGTTTCCTACTCCAGGCATTCCCTGGGGGGATTGAGGATTACAGATCTGGCAGCAGGATCAGTGCAGCAAGTGAGCCTCTGCATTGCAGGTCATTTCAGCCAGAAAATGAAAGAAAGCACTGCAGTGATACCAGAATGGAGAGGTGGGAAATCCCTCTGGTTGGTGGAGCAGCACGGAGAGGAGGAGGGGAATGAGTCTGACAGGAACCTGTGTATCTCCTCGGATCCTGGCACTGCTGGGAAGAGCCTGGCTCCATTCTCTTGGCATCTTCCCTTCCAGTATTGCTGCTCATCAATGAGTTCCCTCCCTGCCTTCTCCTCTCCAGGTGAAAACGTAGAGAATCCTGGAATAGACTCATAGGACATGAGGAAATGGCCTCAAGTTGTGCCAGGGGAGGTTTAGGTTGGATATTAGGGAAAAATTCTTTTCCAAAAGGTGATCAGGCATTGGCACAGGTTGCTCAGGGCAGTGCTGAGTCCCCCTCCCTGGAGGGATTTAAAGCTGTGTGGATGTGACACTTGGGGACATGGGGCAGTGGTGGCCCTGGCAGTGCTGGAGGAATTACTGGACTCCATGGTCCTGAAGGATTTTTCCTGAATGATTCTGTGACAGGGAGAACCTCTGTGCTGAATTGTGTTGGGCTGGGCACTGTGCAGTGGCCACAGAGACTCAGGAATGGGGTTCCAGGATCAAGGCTTCAGGCTGTACCTCCTTAAGGATCCAGAGAAAAACCAACATTCTGCCATGGCCTTGTTTCTGTTCCCAGAAATCCTTTGGAATAAAACATGTGCTGTAGCAAATGGCAGCTTTGTGTGTTGGAAATGGCTTGTGGAGACTTTCAAACCCTGAGTCCAGCCCCAGGGAGTGAGGCCTGTGGTGGTGTCTGCCACATCCATCTGCAGCCCTATCCCATTCCTCCTGCTCGTCCCACTTCAGGTTTTCTCCCTGCAGTCCATTTGCCAGCTTGTCTTGAGTGTGTTAAGCAGCTGTTCTTCCACTGCTTTGTTTAAAATTCCCTTTTGCTGTCTGCTGGATTTCACAGCTGGTATCCAAAGGGAGCAGGAACCAGGCCTGGCAGGACAGCCAGCTCTGGGGATCAGGAATTGCCTCTCAGAACCTATCACTGCCCCTTGCCAGCCTGGACCACAGCCAGGGATTAAATGAGCTTCTCAGAAGGCTTTGGATTCTCTCACATCATTTCACCCAAAGATGTGAATATCCCTGGAGCGTTCTGGGTCAGGCAGGGATGGCTGTGAAGATCAGGAAACAGGGATAAGTTTGCCTTTGGAGTGCTTTGGAAGCTGTTCAACCACGAGTGTGCAAGTTGAGCTCCACAAGGATCCCAGGACATTCTGAGCTGGAAGGAACCCCCAAGGATCATGGAGTCCAGCTCGTGAGGATCTAACCCCAGACCTTGGCATTATTAACACCATGCTGCAGTTCTGGCAGCTAAATACATCTTCCCAAATGCAGCTGGTTGTGAGGTGAACATGGAATGAGCTCCACTGAGGAGGAGCTGGGAGCTCTTTTCTTCCCCCCACTCCAGCATCTCCCCTGGACAAATCCCTGTGTCCTGTTTGCTGAGCACTGGCAGCATCACCTGAAGGTTTCACTTCACAAAGACCAATCTGTGCCCTGCTGAAATGCCCCTTCTGTTTTGAAATTGCTTCTATGGCACTCCCAGATTTTCACCTTTTTTTGATGGAGTGGTCTTGGGGTTGGATTTTTCTTTTTGAATGCAGATTGAAGTGTGAGTGCTGTGAGCTGTGCTTCAGCTCCACTGTAATTAGTTTTGTCTACTGTAATTGCTTCTCCTTTTTCCATTGTTTAGTGAAAGACGAATGAATTTCCAGGTCTGGTTGCATTGGGAATGCTGACAGCAGCTTTTTAAAATCCCACAGCACAGCTATTTGTCTTTTTTATTCAGCTGAATCCTGCAGAGTGGGACAAATTCGGCTTCTCCTCTGTGTCCCAGGCAAATTACTGCTCTAATTAATTTCTCTAAGACTGGGGCCTCCTTGCTTAGAGTAGGGCAGGGATGGAGGGAGGGAGGGCACTGTCTGGAAAACAGCAACAACCCTGGATTAACTCCCAGAATAAACTTTTATGAAGAGACATGAGAAGCTGATGGTTTAAAAATTTAAAAAAAAAAAAAGGATATTCAGGTATTAATCCCATATCTCCTTCATAAGAACATCTTGGTTTCTGAGGAGGGAGCTTTGACCCATCACACTGTTCATGCTCCCAGGATTTCTTGCTGCAGGTAGTGATGAGGGAGGGAGCAGAGTGGGGCTTAAAACAGAAGAATTGGTATTTTTCTTGGGGATTAGATGGCAGAAATGATTGCTGCTCCTTAAAGGAGGAAGGGGTGCTCTGTGTGGCAGCAAGAGAAGGGACCAAGAGGGAACTGTGGCTGAAGGACTTGTGTGGTTCTGAGAATATCAGTGACAGTGGGAGGTGACAAACCATGGCAGGGATGGCAGGAGAGGGACCTCCAGAGGGAGGCTCTTTTTGGCAGAGGTTTGGGATAGAGATGGGGAAGCAGTGAGTGCTTCGGTTTCCCAGGAATTTCTGTGAAAGGATCTGAGCACTTTTGGGGTGCTTGGGGTGTCAGAGCTGAGGCTGAGCCAGGAATAAAAGTGGCAGGAAGGAAAACCAAAATTGAATGTTTTTTTAAAAAGAAGTGGATTTTTTTTTCTTTTTTGGCCAGAGAAACAGGTAGGGTTTTCATTTTTTCCATTTTTTCCTCCTCTTTCCAAACATAAATTTAATTCCAAATATTAAATACAGATAGTACTGATATTAAAACATAATATTAATACTATCTGTATTAATAAATACAGATAGTAATAAATACAGCCATCCCTATTCCCAGACTGCCACAAAGTATTGTTGAGGTCAGTGCAAATTATTCCCCAAGGACACTGTTGGAGTGGGATTGCTCTGGGATAGCAAGGGACCTTGTATTAATTCTGATGGCAGAGATGCTCTGCCTAACAGTGGGGAACTGCTGCTGCTGCTTTCAAAATTACCTGACTGAGCTAATCTGAGGGTGAGGAGACAATTTATTGACTTGGAGTCCTAGCCAGGCATAGATGGAGATAATTCTGGGATGTTAGTGGTATTATTCCTACAGAAAAGCAGGCTGGGAAAAGATTTTCAGGTTTTTATTAGCTCCTGCCAAACAATTGGGCTGCATTGCAGCTTGAATGTTTAATTTGGGATGTGAATAGCAGAGATACCAAAAATCAGAGCTCTCTTGGTGGTGGTCACTGGGTATTTCTGCTGAAACTGCTCATTTTCTAAAGCCAACAGCCCCTCACACCGCTTTGAGCTCCCCCTCTAGAGCTATTTTTAACGGATAAGGGGGAAAGAAAGCCAAAAAAGGTGTTAAGTTTGCAGCTCTGCTTTTGCATTCTGCTCAGGTGTCCTCTTGCTCTTCATGGCTTCCCTGCAAGCTGGCATCGAGGATTCTGCTTAATGTCCTAGAAAATAACCTTGTGCCTGGACCAGCAGCCAGTTTATCACTGCTGCTCCCTGCCTGTGTCTCCGGGGTGGAGAGGACATGGGAAAGCAGGGAAAGCAGGGAGCTGGGAATTGCCAGGCTGCTCCTGGACCAGCAGCTCCCCTCCTGATCCCTGCTGCAGCACCTGGGATCAGCTTGGCAAAGCAGTTCTGCTTCCCTTTATCCAACCAGGGAGCTGAAATCCTGGGAGCTCTGGCATTGGTGGTCTGGGATTTGAGACCTGAGCCCTGCTGGATCCTGCTGCAGCCTTAGCAAGTCCTTTCACTGCTACTTGCCTCCAGTGCTCTCCAGCTGTGTTGAAGGTGTCATTCTCCCACATGGATGGCTCCAAGAAAAAGTGCACTGTCTCAGAGACCTGGGAAATGCTGCTGATTGCTGTCCTTTTCAGCCTTTCTGAGGTTTTGCTCCCCACCTGGAGTCTTCCACCTTTATGGCAGCCAGGCTGGGATCATGCTCCTCTCTCATTTCCTCATTTCCATCTCTCACTGTAGGGAAAATCCTACATCCTCCAAGTCCTTAGACTTGCAGAGAAACCCCCAGATGTCCCTCACTGCAGCACAGCAGGTCTCACCTTCTCCAGCAGTGTGTCCTCTAGAAAGTGGCAACACACCTTCCCCAGTGACAAGGACAGCACTGAGTGGAGGTTGCATTGTACAGGGACCAAACTGGCAGTGAAATCGTTTGAATCTGCCAATTTAGTGTCACCAGGCCTCAGTGGCTGCTGATTTTTGGGCTCCTTGCACACCACGGCTCTGGTTTTATTCAGAGGTTTGTCACTTGGCTGTGAGAGAGTGAAAATAAGATTCACAAGCCCTTGGCCAGCAAGGACTTCCCAGGTGTGTCAGCAATCCTGATGTTGTCAGCAATCCCAGTGGTTGGGCCTCAGGATTCTTAGGACACATTTGCTGGCAGGAGGAAAAGCCAGGGCCTCACCACCTCACAGGGAATCTTCCCAATATCCCATATATCCCTGCCCTCTGGCAGTGGGAAGCCATTTCCCCTTGTCCTGTCCCTCCAGGCCCATCCTCCTGTGTCATGTGAGCACTTTCACCATGAACTGCCCTTCATGGAACAGCAGGGAATGGCCTTTGTCACCAGCCTTATCTCAGTGCACCTGTAAGTAATCACAAAATGTGATGCAGGGGCAGAACAGCCCCTCCTGCCCTCTGCCTGTTTCCTGGGCCTTGAAAACTGATTAAGAATCACTTGCCTATGCTGCTGGGTCTCAGGTGACAGTGAGAACTCAGGTGACAGGGCAAACTGTTCTCCTGGAAATGCCCATTTAAGTTTCAATTTACAATCCCTCACCCAGAGCCGTGGGGCCGGGTGTGAGCTGCTGGAATGACCTCTGCCAGCAGCCACTCGGTTCATTAAATAGTAATGAGCCAAATGATTCCCAGCTAAATAGCACACCGAGCATCCTTCTTCCATTTCCTGTTTTTAAAGGAAGTATGAATTATTTACGAATCTGCTTAAAGTCCTCTAAGTGAATCCAGGCAGCAAAGCAAAATCTTGTTTAGTGGGGCAGATGCCCAAAGGAAAGTGTTGCAGTGATGTTTGGGAAAAGCCACTAAAACACTGCCAACAATTTATCAAAGGGATTGGAGGTAACAGGCTGGGATTACAATTGAGTTGGCAGCTGGGTCAGCTTCACTAGCACCTTGCTAAATGCTGCAATTCCTGGATTAAATCCAGAGGATTTCTGGTGCACAGCTTCTGTTTTGCCCTTTTGGCAGTTGGTTTTCCAGTTTACACGTGTTGCAGAGGTGTGAGTTCTGGAGGTTCACACCTTTCCAGAGCAGTTACTCATCCTTAGCCTGGAGCTGAGCTGGTGCTGCGCCAGTTTCAATCCTGCTCTTCCAGCTGCAGGGAAGGGGATGAGATTGGGGCAGTTGAAAGCACCAAACATGATGCCCTTTCCCATCCCTGTCCTGAAGGATTGTTCCACCTTCCCCTGCCTGTGGAAGATTTGCTGGACTTAATCCCTCATGTCCTTGCGAAGCTAAAACCAGTAAATCCTCCTGGGTGTGAAATGTTTACAAAAGGCCTGTAAATGTGGCCCTGAGTCCTGCTTCTCCAGCCCTGTTCCCACTCCATCTCTCCCCACTCCATGTGGGAAGGCAGAACATGTTTCTCAGAAAGTTTTCCAGAGAGTGGTGAGTAACTCAGGGGTTTATGCAACTTGGGCAGTAGCAGCTGCTCCAACTGCAGCCATAAACTGTAATTCTGCAGCTCTTGCAGTAAAATACCTGTCTGAGTCAGACTTTACAAATGCTTTACACCTGGTGCTTGCAATTCATCTTCTCTCTGCTGGAATTACCTTGCAGGACCCATCTCCATTCATTTAATACAGACTATCTCATCTTGTCCATCTCTACCCTGGGTTTCATTTTCCACAGCTACTCCCTGGGAAAATTCATTAGCTCTGCAGTGCCTCTGATGGTTGTAGGGAAGGTGATTTGGGTGGTTTTCTTTCCTAGGCTGCTGGTTCCTGCACAAAAAGGTGTGGGATGTAGGTTGGGATGGGGCTGTCCAAATCCCCAAGGACTGCACCGTGGCTTGTGTTTGCAGGAGAGAAATAATCATCCTGTAAGGGAGATTCCTGAATTCCTCAGGCACAGCCAGAGAGGTGATGGGGCCTGGCATGAGCAGGATCCCAATGTGTCATCCCAAATCCTGCAGGTATCTGAGCTGGAAGGACCACAGTGGAACAGGCAGACCCTGTGCTTCTGCCTGTACCAGTTTGTCCAGGTGTATTTTTGATGACCCCAGAGCTGCTGCTTGATCTTTCCTTCCTTTGCAAAGCCAGCACAGTCTGAGGTGCCTGCAGTATCTCCCTTGTTTTGGGAGCAGCTGGGGACTTTCCCAGGAGTACTCTGCCAATGCCACCTTTTGTCATTGCCCACAGGAAGCAGGGGGATATCCCAAAATCCAGCGTGCCTGCAAGCTGGGAAAGCTGCTGGCTGTCCTGGCCCCTTCCCTGCAAAGGGCTGCCAGCCCCTCCTGCCTGCTCTGAACAGGAGCCAGCTTCCCGGGGAGAAAACGCTGGGATACTGGATTAATTGAGCCCCTGCAATGGCCTCCAGCCGCCATAAACCATGTTGCTGTCTGGGCAGTGAATGGAGCTGGGGGAGGCAGGGCAGCTCCCGATTCCCAAAGCTGCTCCGAGCCGCAATCCCCCACTGCGAGGAAAGCAGGCACCACCTCCCGGCACCTGCCGGGGCCTCCCTGCGGGCACGGGGGGTTCCTGCTGCTGCCAAGTGCCGCGGCTGGAGGGAACATCCCTCCTGTGCATCCCTGACTTTGCTCCCGGCTGTGGCTGCACAGCCCAGGGGGAGATCTGGGGCTGCAGCCTCAGGTTTAGTGCCAGCTGGGGACAGTGGGGTGGCAGGGGTGCCCATCGTGTGCCCAGAGCCAGGGAGGGTCATGGCTGGAGCCAGAGCCAGCAGCTCCATCCCTGTGGCAGCCTGTGGAGACCAATCCCAGCTCCCGGGCAGTGCAGCAAGGTCAGGTTCTGCAGCAGAGCTGGCATCACGGGCAGATTCCTCAGCACCCCGGGTTATCCCAGGAGACTGCCTGGTGCTCCCAGAGGAGGAGGGAGGGAGCCACGAGGTGGGTCAGGAATGATGCTCTGGGGAGCTTTTGCTGCAGCAACCCCAAAGTTTATTTCCATCCCCTGGATGTCCTTTGGAGACAAAGGGAGCTCCTGTTCTCGTGGTGGGCTGCAGGCTGAAGTGGGAAATGGGGAACAGCAGGGGTGCAGTCCCTGAGGGTGGGGAGCCAGAAACCTGAGTAGCAGTCACCCATGATGGGATTTATGGATAATCCCAGACCTACTGCCCATCCAAGCCACTACTGGGACTGGGAAGCCGCTGGGACCTGCTGGGCCACACCTGAGCTCTCTGAGGAGAGGGGTGCAGGCGTGTCACTGCTTTTTGGGGTGTTGCCAGCCTCCATTTCAGCAGGGAAGAGTAGAGATGAATTCACAGAATGGCTCGGGTTGGAAGGGACCTTTAAAGGTCATCTAATCCAACCCTCCTGCAGTGAGCAGGGACATCTCAATTAGCCCAGAATCCATTCCCAGCACCTGGGAGCATCGGCCAGGGCTGCCTTGGGCTGCAGCTGGGGCTGGCCGGAGCTGAGGGAGGAATCCCACGTTGCTATTTGGGGAAGGGACTGAAATGTTCCCGGCTGTGAAGGCCACGGCTCGGAGCCTGCTGGCTTAGCCAGGCCATGTCTGGGGGGACAGGGGACATTCCCTTGGTGCCAGACACCCCCTTGGGCCCTGCTTGGTGCCCAGCTCCAGCCCTCGGTGCTGACCCTGAAATGCTGACACAACACATAGTTCGTCCTTAATAGGGCATGGGAAAGGGGACACGTGGCAGGGTCAGGCTTTTTGCTCATGTTGTGTCTTTCCCTGTACTTGTATGATCCAGAAAGACCCTGGGTGAGCCCCTCCTGGGGAAGCTCAGCCTAAAAAAAAGGTGATCTTGGGCAGGTTTTTCCTGCTCTGGAAGTATGGTGGTCCCACGTTGGAAACCAGCAGAGTGGGGTTTGTGCAGGTTGGGAGGGTCTTTATTTGAGGCCCCGGTTAATAGGGATCAAATCCCTGCACGGAGACATCCCCAGCTGCAGGACACTTCCCTGGTGTTCTGTACGGGACAGGGAATCTTGGACAGGCTCAGGGAGAGCAGAGGGAGCTGGCTGAGGGAAGGGCAGCATGGCTGGACACACCAGAAGAGAGACAAAGGTGTTTGGGGACAGGAGGGGACACGATCCCTCACCGCCACCTGTGTCTGCCGTGCAGCGTGGGATGCTCCGCCGTCCCTCGAGCTCTGGATAAATGAATCCCTGGGAAGGAGGCTTTTCCCACTCTGGAAACCGTCTGCACTGACATCTAGTGGTGATCCTGGCTTTTCCCTGGAAAAGGGGAGAGCGGGATCCTCCTGTGCTGGGTGGGAGGTGCTTTACTGGTCCTGCTGGTGTTCCTGCTGTGGTCCTAGTCAGTGGCACAGGAGACCTGTGGGCATTTTCAGAGAACCATTTGGGTTGGAAAAGACCCTTAGGATCATCAAATCCAACTGCAAACCATAATATCCATGATAAAATGCAGTTTAAATCTCCACTTCCCATAGGCTGTGCATCAACTCTACCCATTATTGTTATTATTGTTATAATCCCCTACAATCCCTAAACCATTTTTAAAAATTGTGTTCTGACAGGACAACGGGGAGTGGCTTCCCAGTGCCAGAGGGCAGGGATGGATGGGATTTTGGGAAGGAATTCCTGGCTGGGAGGTTGTTGACATTTTGTCACAGGTTGCCCAGAGAAGCTGTGGCTGCCCGTGGATCCCTCGAAGTTTCTAAGGCCAGGGGCTTGGAGCACCCTGGGATAGCGGAAGGTGTCCCTGGCCATGGCAGGGGGTGGAAGGGGATAAGCCTTACGGTCACTTCCCAAGCAAGCCATGCTGTGATTCCTGGATAACAGCAGAGCATCCTCTGACAGCAACGACTGGGCAGAGCAGGTCTCCAGGTGTAAACCTGGCGTGAATTATCATTGATCTGTTTGATTACATGCACTGCTGGCTCTGGCGTCCGATCCACGGGGTTTAGAGCGCAGGGAGCGCTGCTTTGGGACATACAGAGGCTCAGCCCTCCCCAACATGGCGGCGTCGCAAAGACTACATCTCCCATCGGGCCTCGCTCCCCTCCCCACCTGACACACCTGACAGCGGCGAGCCAATGGGGCGCGGCGGAAGGCGGATATAGCGCCGCCCGCGGGGCCAGCTCCCTCCTTTCCGCCGGGCCGCGGCTCAACATGGCGGTGCAGATCTCCAAGAAGCGCAAGGTGAGCGCGGCCGGCACGGATCGCCCGCGATCGCGGGGCGCTGCCGCATCGCCCGGGGCGGCCCCGGCAGCCGGCGGGCGGCGGCAGGGCGGGGAGCGGCGCCGGAGGCGGGAGGATGGCGGCGGATTCGCGCGGGGCCCGGCAGGGAACATGGCGGCGGGATGGAGGGAGCGCTTCCCCAGAGCCGCGCGGGGCTGCGCTGAGGGGCGCGGAGCGGCGCGGGGAGCCGGGATTTGAGGGGTTTTCCCTTCGCTGGTCAGTGGGGAGAGCTGGCGGTCAGTGGCTACCCCGCTGCGCGGGCGCGGGGCGCTGCCTGTCATGGGAGGGAAGAGGTTTGGGCTGTCAGCAGGCCCAGCAGCAGCTGCCTGTGGGGCTGGGAAGGGGATTGATTCCCTTAAGTTGATTCCCTTAAATTACTAATGAATTATAGCAGAGAGCTGTGATCCCAGCGAGAACGGTGGCTGTGGCCAGGCAGTAGTTGTGTAGGCTCCTGGTAGGAGTGAATTATTTCTGGGAACTTCAGGGGAGATGCTTCCATTTTTCCCGACTGCTGCACCCTGAGGTTGGCTCAGTTGAGCAGAGCACAGTGCTAATAACGCCAGGCTTTTGGTTCAGTCCTTGGGCTGTTCACGTAGAAGTTGGACTTGGTGTTCCTTGTGAATCTCTTCCAACTCAAAATATTCTGTGATTCCTCCCAGAGTGGGGTGATGCTGTGGGGAGAGACTGTCAGGCTGCAGGATGAATTTGGGTGAATGGCACCCAAACTCAGAGTGTGACAGGAGCTTGACTTAGTCCATTTGTCTTTTAGTTTGTCGCTGATGGAATCTTCAAAGCTGAGCTGAATGAGTTCCTGACTCGGGAGCTGGCTGAGGATGGGTACTCTGGAGTTGAAGTTCGGGTCACTCCGACCAGGACTGAGATTATTATCCTTGCCACCAGGTAACTCAGCCTTCCTGAGCTGAGATGCTCTGGAAGCTCTTTGGGATGGTTCCAGTGTCACTCCTGGGGACAGTTTTCTCAGTTGTCCTGTACTTGTTTTCCCCCAGAACTCAGAATGTCCTGGGCGAGAAGGGACGCCGGATCCGGGAGCTGACAGCTGTGGTGCAGAAGAGGTTTGGATTCCCCGAGGGAAGCGTGGAGGTAAAACTGCCTCAGGAGCTGGGAGGTGCAGTTGGATTTGTGGTGGCAGGATGGTGTCTGCTGAAAAGTGGTGTCAAGATAACTTGGGCCATGTGTTACCTGTTCTCAAAAATATTCTTGTACTGAAATACAAAATAATTTACGCAGAAACCCTTCTGGTGCAGAAGGTTTTTGGAGAAATAGAAAGAAAGTTAAGTGACACACCAGTAAGTTTTGATACTTAATGTTTGGGATGTTTTCCCAGGAGAAGGTTGTACTAGGTGTCTTTTAAAGGGTCCATGCGAGCCAAAGGATTCTGTGGTTCTATTCCATGAAATCTGCTGCTCTTACTAGTTCCTTACTCTAAAATAAATTAGGGAGGGAGGCAGAATCTGCGTTCTGGGGTGGTGCTGATTTATTCCAGCTTGGCTGGTGCTGCTGGATCACATTATACAGTTAAAGGAGTGTAGGATAAAGGTGAACGTATTAACTTGGCTGAATGTAGAGGACTGAACATAGAGCAGAATGAAGCTCCTGTGTTCTGCTAAAGTAAAGGTTAAATTTGCAGTCAGGGTGGGGAGGCACTGGCACAGGGTGCCCAGAGAAGCTGTGGCTGCCCCTGGATCCCTGGCAGTGTCCAAGGCCAGGATGGACAGGGCTTGGAGCAGCCTGGGATAATGGAAGGTGTTCCTGCCCATGGCAGGGGTGGGAACTGGATGATCCTTCCGACCCAAACCATGCTGTGATTGTATGATTGACTTGGAAAAGAGCCCTGTTGTGAGTGTGCCTCTGTCCTGTGCAGCTCTACGCCGAGAAGGTGGCCACGAGGGGTCTGTGTGCCATTGCCCAGGCCGAGTCCCTGCGCTACAAGCTCCTGGGAGGGCTGGCTGTGCGCAGGTGAGTACAGCAGCCTGGGTGTGGGGGAGGTGTGGATTCCAGTACCATTCCCAAGAAACAACTCCTCTGCAGTTTAAAGATTTAACTTGATAAGGCTGCACTGAAACTTTCTTGATCAGTACACAGTTACTTCTGAAGTCTTGCAGTAGGACAGATTGCAGGTTGTCTGTCTGGCATGAAGCTGCACGTGTTCCTTTGGGAATAAATGGGTGGAGGAGTGAAGCAAACACCATTCAGGCCTTGTGGGTCAGGTGGCAGTGGCCCTGCTCTGCCATCCCCTCGGTGATGAGACGATGACGAGTCAGAAGCGGGTGGCTCTGGTGATGGTGCCTCTGCAGTGTCATGTTCTGTGGTGCTGCGGGAGGTCCTCCACCAGCAGCCTCCTGTCACCAGTGAATGATCTAGAGGCATTTGTCTGAGAAGGGATGGGGAGCTGCACTCCTGACACACAAAAGTGAAATTGGAATTGTAAAAATTGGTAAAATCCCTCTAGGGAGCCCTGTGGGTGTGGCAGAGTGGGCTCATGGCGTGGCTGTCCTCTCCCTGCAGAGCCTGCTACGGTGTGCTCCGCTTCATCATGGAGAGCGGGGCCAAGGGCTGTGAGGTCGTTGTGTCCGGCAAACTCCGAGGTCAGCGGGCCAAATCCATGAAGTTTGTGGATGGCTTGATGATCCACAGTGGGGACCCAGTGAATTACTACGTGGACACAGCCGTGCGTCACGTCCTACTCCGGCAGGGTGAGTGCCTGGCATGCAAATCCCTTTGCAGCTCCTTGGAGCTTCAGAGACAAAAAGTCTCAACTCCTGGCATCCCATTCCTGCAGGTTGGAGGTTTCCTGCAGGCACCTGTGGGGTGAAACTCACATGGTTTTGATGCACCGCTGATCTTGCAGAGTGGCTCAGTTGTGCTGCTGTGGATGTTCAGATGTTGTTTTCTTGGGCTTTTGCAACTGAACTCTCACTGTGGGATTTGAACATTACATCTAAAGTAGAAGTGCATTTGAGAATGGGAAGTGAAGGGGCATTCAGCAGCCAGTGTGGTCATACTGGGTCATCTGCTTCTCTGCTGGTGGGATTTGAATGTTTCCAGTTGGGAATGAGGCTGTAGATTTTCCAGACACTCTCACTTGTGTCCTGGGGCCTTCCAGATGAAGTGCCTGTTGGCAGGGTTTGGGAACTGTTGGCAGTTGGGATTCTGGTTTTCCTGACTCCTCAGGATGGGCAGAGAACAGGGGTGCTACAAGTGTCAGACAGTCTTCCCAGCTAAACCTGCTTGCACCTGTCTTCCTTCCTGGTAAAACACAAATGACTTGTGTGTCTTAACTGGCTTAGGGTTAATTAATTGCAGAATTCCTGGTGTAGGGACACCAAGTCAGCCAAAGCTGTTCTCCACCTTCCCTTCGGTGATGATACGATGACGAGTCAGAAGGGACATCCTTGTGTCATTGCAGCCTGCCCTGTGCCACGTTCTGTGGTGCTGTGCTAAGGCTGCCTTGGCCAGGATGTCCTGCTCATTGGATGATTTAGAGGCATTTGTCTGAGAAGGGATGCAGAAAACCAGCGGAATTTCCTAGGAAAATGAGCTGAGGAAGAGGACAGAGTCGAAAACCAGGCTTAGAATGAGTTGAGGGTAGAACTGCAGTCCCAGGCTGCAGTCAGCAAAGACAGTGAGTTAGAAAACTGGATATCCAGCTTTAAATTGCATGAAATTACAACACTGATGTAAATTCACAATAATTGAATTTTTAATCTATAGCATGTCTGTGTTACAGTGTCATCAGCAAATCTTTTTGTGTGCAGAGAGATACTTTGTAACCTTGGTGCTTGATCTGTTTTGTGTCCTTGTTGTCCTGTCACTCTGCAGGAGTACTGGGAATCAAAGTAAAGATTATGTTGCCTTGGGACCCCAGTGGAAAGATTGGCCCCAAAAAGCCTCTGCCAGACCACGTCAGCATCGTGGAACCCAAAGAAGAGATTTTGCCCACCACCCCCATTTCAGAGCAGAAAGGTGGCAAACCAGAACAGCCAGCCATGCCTCAGCCAGTGCCCACTGCCTGAGGGGTAAGTGCCTGGGAGCAGTGGGAGGGAGGTGTGCTGAAGATCCATGTGGGAAAGGAGCCAGGCAGCTGGGATTTTGGAAGACAAGCTGCTGCCTTGTACCCAGCGCAGTGACCAGGGTTGGGTTTGAGCACTGAGGAAGGAGCCAGGGTTCAAGGCATGTGGCAGAGCAGCTCAGAACAGTGGATCTGAAAGGGAATATCCCTGTCCACATGCCCTGTTCCATGTTGTGTTTACAGCATGGATTTAGGGACCTTGGATCACTAAGTTGGAGTGACTTTAAGAGACTTGCTTGAGAAGGGTTGGGTGCCTTGGATGAGTTAGCATTGTACCAGCTGACAGCACAGGGAATGTATTTCTCATTTTTCTATCCTATGTCCCCCCTGCCCCAGGATGCAGTTTTGGATAGTCTTAGAAGCCACTTGAGAACAATTTGTAGGCTACTTTTGTAAGGAAGTAATCACAACTTGAAGCTCTGTCAAGGAATCTGAGTGGCAAGAACTGCCTCAGTGGGAAAGAGGGGGATCGTTGGCCAAAAAGCAGGAAGTGAGAGATGCAGTTTATTGAAAAGCTTGGTTTGTTCTTTGTTTGGGGTAGGAGAATGGTTGTGGAAAAGAGTTTGCCCCCAGCTCACTGAGTGTTTTGTTTTTCGTTGTAGGGTTTGTGACAACTGCAACCAGAAGCTTGTCTGTCCTGAAAACATCTCTTAATAAAATCACAAAAGACAGTGTTTGTGAAGGTGCTTTTTCTTTTTTTTTCCCTTTTGGTTTCCTTTTTATTTTCTCAAAACATACTCCAGGAAGACCTTTTTCTCCCACCTTTGGTATGGAAGGAATTCTGTTGCTGTGTTCCCCTTCTGGAGTGAACTTGGGTCCAGACAAATTGATACCCATGTAGAGCTGGAGCAGCAATCCCCTATTAGAGGGTCATGAATAACATACTGGTGGCTATTCCCTACATCCCAGTCCTTTATCCCAGGTGTCCAGAAGGGGGAGCTTTTTTGGCAATATCCAGGCAAATGCAGCTCTTGTTAAAGTCAAGTAACTTAAGGTGTTGATTTGTGGGGTGAGACCAGAAATGACACTCTGGATTTCAAACCTTCTGTCCTAAGCTGTGAGGTGGAAACATCTGGTGGAAGTCTGTTGCAGGAATGGGAAGAGACAGGCACATCATAGGAGACTATCTATGTGCAGGATCAAGGGATTCACATCCTGAGGAGTTCAAAGCCTATTTATTGCTGCAAACGTTGTTCAGGAATAGCTTTCACATCCACATTTCCATTTTCAGGAGGTTTCTCTGCAGAATCTAGGCTGGCAGCTTAGGAACTGGAATTTCAAAGTGGTAGTGTCAGGAACTGGTCTGTCTAGGGAACCTTAGCCTTCCTGCTCCCAGGTTCTCTGGCACGCCTGGGAATCTGGTTGAGTTTCAGAAACAAGATTTGCCTTCTCAGGGTGTTGGTCTGATCTGAGGTTTCTGTGCACATCAGTGAGTGCGAAGGTTTTTAATAGTTCATATAAATATTAGACTAATGCCAACATTAGTTTTTTAATACAAATTTGAATTTAGGAATAATCTGAAAATGCAGAAGATGGCAGGAACAGCTCTGTCAGATCATAGGAGCAGGAACTGTGTGAAAGTGGCAAAGATCTCAAGCAATAGAGTCACAGCTTTGCATGTTGTCTAAATTCTTTAAACATTCCAGTGTGCTAGATGGTGATGGTTAGAAATTTCTCCTGCTGCCTCCCCGGGAGGGCTGGATTTCCTGGAGATTGCTCTGCTTTTTCCTGGTTAAAAGCCCACAACCTTGTCCATTATCCTGTTAATCTCAGTGGTGATCACTGGTAGAATCAAAAGATGTGAAAGTAGTGGGGAGAAGGCTTTAGGACAGCTGGAGAGGAACTTGGGACAGGACACAGAATGGCTTCCCACTGCCAGGGGACAGGGATAGATGGGATATTTGGAAGAAATTCTTCCCTGTGATGCCCTGGCACAGGTTGGCTGGAGAAGCTGTGGCTGCCCCTGGATCCCTGGCAGTGTCCAAGGTCAGGCTGGACAGGGCTTGGAGCAAACTGGGATAGTGGAAAGTGTCTCTACCCGTGGCAGGGGGTGGCACTGGATGAGCTTTAAGGTCCCTCACAACCCAAACCAGTCTGAGCACATTTAAACACCTTTTCAATGTGCCTTGGTTGGAGTTTTCCACCACCCTGAGCTCTTTGAAGAAGCTCCAGAGGAGGAGGGAGCTTGTTCAGTTCTCTGTATTTTTTTGGTTTTTCCCTTGGACAAAAGCCAAGGAAGATGTGCTAGAAGTGGGATGAGCTCAGGAACTCTGGAAAGCTTTTAACTTATTTTCAATATTGCTGTTCCAGGCTGATGATGTTCCTGCTGTGGTTGGTGCTGGAGATGGCTTCACTAATTCCCATTTAGTGAAAGACAGGAAGCACCTGGTGCTCTTCCAGTCTGGGAGGAGTTCCATAGGGATGTGTGTGCTTGCCCAGCCCAGGCACAGGGCAAAGGGGACATGTCTGTGCCTTTAGTTTTGCTTGTGATGAGTGGCAGAAGGTTCATCCCTTTCCAGCAGGGTCTGACACTACTGGATTTTCCACCTGGGAAAGGCATCTTTATCTCAACGGCCACACCTATGGTGCAAGTGCCTGTAGTTTCTTTTGTTCCTCTATTTCCCTAGAGTGGGTCCCACCTGGAGGAATTTTGGTTTGGAGGGTCAGAAAGGCTGGTCCATGTGGCTGACAGCTGACTTTTCCTACTGCTAAATGGCACTGTAGGACAGGGCAGTTGGTCCTTTACCTGTGGAGCATTAAAGGTTTTGGATATTTGGAGTTTCAGGATGAAAAAATGAAAGGAAAAGCTGCTAAGAGTTCCTTTCTCATGATTGACATGCCACAGGAATTAATCTCTTACTGTGTTTTAGGTGTAATTGTTGTCTGTAATTGTCACATTAAGGTGTCGTGGATTGAAGGATAGCAAGGAGCCTCCCTAAGTTTTAGTCTGGGAGTGACTCTGGCTTTTTCATTGAAAAAGTTTTATTGCAAAATTAAACTGTCATTATGTGGTACAAGAACAGACAATAAAAGCCACCAGACATCTGCATCCACATGATGCAAATTATTCACAATATCCCACAGTGTGTTCTTGCCTTGCCCACCCCCCAGCCCAGCCTCCAGAATGTTCTGTGTGTGGGTTCAGTGTGCTGGTTCACCGGGGAATGTCCCACATTTGGGGACATCCCTGGGATTGCCTCCTGCCTCCCAGCACCTGGGAATATGCAGTATTGGGCTTCTATGTCAGCAAGGAAAATTGGCAGGGAGATAAAGCAAAGCCGTGTAGTTGCTCCATGCTGGCCTCAGAGAACTGGCAATTCCATTGGGATGCAGAGATTTTCCTCATTTCAATAATCTCATTATTTGCCTTGTGGTGTCTCTCAGTGCGTGGCAAGTGCTGCAATGCTCCTGGGATAACATCAGCTACTTCTTTAAATACTATTAACCTGATGATATCCCATGAATAGAAGTTAGGAATAGCCTGGATCAGGCTGTGAAACTTGCTAATTACCAGATATAAATATAACTATAAATACCTTTGTTTTTCAGGATGCCCTTATCCAGGTCAGCAGACAGGGAGCTAAAGTACCATGGAGCTTCAGCACAGCATAATTAGGAAGTCAGGTAATGGCAGCGCTAAAGCTTTGTGTTTAATTAAGCAAGAAAGTGGAGGTGAACCTGCTCCATCTCTATGTGAGAAGCCAGCCAGGAGTGCCTTGGGTCAGTTCCAAAAGGAGCTGATCAGAACCAGCTCTGGTCCAAACTGGGAGAGCCCTGGCAGTGGGAATGGAGTCTTTCCCAGCCCTAGAGGCTGATGCAGAGCTCTTCCGAGAGAAGTGATTTCTCTGCCTGGTACAATTGCCTGTTTACAGGTATTAGCCCCTCAGTGATCTCAAGGGGTGGAGTGTTGAAGGGACCTCAGGTTTCCCTTTCTGGAAGCCCCAGCTGCCCTTTGGCCTCTCCCTGACACCCCTAAGTCCCTTAATTCTCCATAAAGTGTTGATCCAAGCTGCTCTTGGCTTTGATGCTCTACCTAAGGAGCTCCTGTGTTTGAAGCATCCAGCGCAGTGTACAGGAATAGGCACAACAGAAGGGCACAGCTCCATATAATCTCCATTCTCCCATGCTGCCTCCTGCTCTGCTCTAGGGCCCTGGAGTGCACAGCTGGCCCTTGGTGCTCTAACACACCCCTAGAGAGAGAAGAGAGAAGCAGGGAGCAGCTCTGGAGTGGTGCCACAGGGCATCCAAGCAGGAGCAAAGCAGCAGTGCTAAGCGTGCAGTGGGATGGAAGCTTTTGGGATGGGAGGGTGGTGCCTTGGCAAGGCTGGTGGAGCAGCAAGGAACTGAACAGGAAGCTTAACTAGTGCAGGGAGGAGATCAGCTGCAACCTGGCCACCTCAGCTGACTGCTGGTGACCCTCTGGTGCCAGGCTCCCCTGCCCCTCTCTGGAGGTGGGTTTGTGCAATCCGGATTTTGGGGTGAGGTAAAGTGTATGCTGGTTTCTCCTCACAATGCACCCTGGTCTGAATAGCACCCATGGTTCGAGAAGGATACAAAATAGTGTTTCCCATTTGTCAAAATCCCCCCCTAAAAACACACACAAACCAAAGCTCTGGGAAAAAAAAACCCCAACCAAACCAAACCCAGCTACAACTCATCGCGCATCTTGTCGCCTTTGGGCCTCACAAGCCTGCCAATGAAGAGGATGGAGTTGGTTTTAGTGTCCTTGATCATGAAGATGAAGGGGTGGTCAGCATAGAAGAGCTTGGGGTTCCTCATCTCCTCTCGGCCGTAGATGTCAGCGTCGTAGGGGTTCCCGTCCGTGTCCCATTCCAGAGCCGCCGCGTGGAACACGTTGGACAGGTAAAGGTCTTTCTTGCCAGAGATCTTGGACAAGTCAGCCTTGGTTTTGTCAATGGCTTCTGTCAGGCCCAGACCACCCAAGTGTTTCTAGGAGGAGAAAAGAGGTCAGCAATCCTCCCAGAGATGGCACAGTGCAAGAGGGAAGAGGGACAGCAGGCATGGATAACCCATCACCCACTGTCTTCCCTCCCATCCCAAAGGCCCAACTGTTTTAGGACCTTCTTTACCTGAAGGTCATGGCTGACTTCCAGGACAACTTTTGGCAGCGAGATGGCCACTGATCTCTTCTTCATCTTGCTAGCCCAGGTCTTCAGCTGCTCCTTGTTCAGCAGTTTCTCTACCCTCTCCAGTGGTTCCACGTGGTTTGGCATGATGAAGATCATGCTGGAGAGCTTGTGAGCAAGTGGCATCTCTACCACCTGGAGCTTCTCTGTCTCATCGTCGTAGTAATTGTAGAGACCTAGAAACCAGAAGTAGGAAATGGTGAGATGTGGCGCAGAGGCAAAGTGAATTCAGCCTAGGATTTCCCTGAGCAGGAGGAGAAGTGAGTCTGAACACCCTTTCGGGAACTGGCCCAGCGTTACCAGAGTTGGCTGTGGCTCTCATTTGTGTGATGAGCCAGGATTTGGTCCCAACAGCCAAGCACCCCATGGTAAACATGGATTCTCTCTGTTCTCAGAGAGACTAAAGCAGCAGAACAAACACTTCCCTGCTTTGTTCTCTCCCATGAGGCAGAATAATCTTTGAAGTAGCTGGTGGAAATCTGGGTAATGGAGAACAACAATCCCAACTCCAGCAGGTCTTGGCTGGGGATGAGGTTTCCCACTCACCTGTGCGGTGCATCATGGGCACTCCCACGGTGTAGGAACGGGTCACCATGAAGCCACGGTTGTCCACCATCTTATGATGGAACTTCTCATCCCAGTGAGCTGCAGGAGGGAGAGAAAAACACAGCTTGTAAGAAAAGGGAATGGGTGGTAATTCCATGCACAGTTCCCAGCCACTGACAAAGAGCTGCCTCCAGTGGACCTAGGATTTGTCCACCTTCCCTTTGGGCTGTTAGATGATCTATAAAGCCCCTCCCAACCCAAACCATTCCACAATTCTTTTTATTGGCTCAGGGGAGATTTTGGGTCACTCATACCAAGAACTGAAAGTACAACTTACGCTTGAAGAACATGGCATTGACAATGAGGGCCCCGTCAGTTTTCTCCACATCTTTGGTGACCTCCGGGAGCTTCCCATCCGTGGTCTGGGCTGCCCACTCGTTGATGGACTTGAGGGCGCTCCTCTTGTCTCGGAAGTTGATCTTGGAGTGCTCGTAGTTGTAGTGCTTCTTGCTGTTCTTGACGAAGTCCTCGGCGAAGGTGATGGAGGCCGGGCCGTAGAGGCGGTTGCCGATCTTCCAGGTGACGTTGCGGGCGGTGCTGTTGCTGACCTCGCTGAGGAGCTCGGACAGCCCGCTGTGCACGTAGTCGTCATTCAGCTTGTCGGCGCTCAGCACCGCCTTGGCCTGCGAGGCCGTTGTGGCCTTGCCCCCGAGGGACACCAGCCCCAGGGAGGAGGCCACGACCACGGGGGACAGCAGGATGTTCTCCATGTCCTTGTCTTTGGCCATGGCATGGTAGAGGTTGAAGGCCAGCGTGGTGCTGCGCTCGGCCAGCGTGGTGGCTTTGTCGCTCAGCTTCCTGTCCTCTGAGGGCACGGCTGCAGCGAGGCCCAGGAGGGCCAGCCCCAGGATAATCCACATGGCTTCAGCAGCACCCGGTGCCTCCCAGGACCTGCTGGGCAAGAAAACTCCCCATCAGCACGATTCCAACCCTTCCTGGAGTGCTCACAGATCCCAGGGGCTCTTGCAGAGAAACCAGCTGCTTGGCTCCAGTGACAGTGACATTGCACCAGCGCTTCATCGGAGTGCAGCCATCCCAAGTCCACCCTGAGCAACAGTGAATCTTTAGGAGTGCAGGCTGCACCCTGGCAATCAGAGCCTGTGCATTTGGAATGACAGCTTCCTTCCTCAGCAGCTTCCCTATATTGCAATGTTAATGTACAGTGAATGATTCAAAGAGGGGCCAGGCAATGTAGCAACAGATATTTCTGATGTGATCTCAACAGGACAAGGGGGAATGGCTTGAAACTGAAAGAAGACAGGGTTAGATTGGATATTGGGAAGAAATTATTCCCTGTGAGGGTGGGGAGGCCCTGGCACAGGGTGCCCAGAGAAGCTGTGGCTGCCCCTGGATCCCTGAAAGTGTCCCAGGCCAGTTTGAATGAGGCTTGGAGCAAATTGGGATAGTGGAAGGTGTCTCTACCCATGGCAGGGGGTGGTACTGGGTGGGCTTTAAGTTCCCTTCCAAGCCAAGCCATTCCATGACTCTGTCCCCAGAGCAGGATAAAGCTCTGCTCAGACCAGGAAAAGCTGAAAACAGGATATTTGTGCTGCCCAGGAGCCACACAGCACAGTGTTGTCCCTTGATCCAAAGGCTATTGCAGGCACTGTAAGGCAAGGACTGTCCTCTCTGGGGACCCCAGCCCGGGCCCCAAATCCTCAGCTTCTTTGGCACTAGATGGAGCACGTGAGCTTCCATCAAGTAAAGCCAGAGGCACCCCTGGAGAAGATCCTACACTGTCTGATCGGCTCTGTTTGACTTGGTTTTGCCTGTCCAGCCCTGCTGGGGAGGTACCGAGGGGGAGGGAGCTGGGGTACCCTCATTTTCCCCAGCACAGCCTTCAGTTCATGCCTTAGGTGGATGGATCTCATCCTAACGTAGGTGAACGCATCCCCAGCAAGGGCTCTGAGCCCCCAGCTCTGGCAAACATGCAGACTAATCAATCCTAAGTGCCTGGAAGCCCTTTGGAGCTCATCCCGCCTTCCCTCCCTCCTGCCTTCACATCAGCAAACCTTCCTGCTGGCAGATCCTCGGGCCTTAAATTCCACCTCCAGCTTTTGGGGCTGTGTTTTGTTCCTTGGTGGTCCTCTCCTCCCACCCTGCTCCTGCCCAGCCTCAGGGGCTGCCCCTGGCATGGGGAGGCCGGGCAAGGCTGGGAAAGGCTGCTGCGGGGTTAAAGTATTGCCGGCAGGAAGCGAAGGGCCCGCTGGGATTACATATGGAAGGAAACACGCAGCACGTAGCCCCAGGCCAAGAGAGTGCGCAGTTCCACCGGGACCCTTTGCCAGAGTGGGAATTACGTAGCCTCAGAGAGGGAGGTGATTTAGAACCTAAAATCCTTTATGGGAGCAAGGCTTCTGTTAAAGGAAAGAACCATTCCGGCTGCCTGAAGTGCAAAGATTTGTGCAACAGGCTCAAAACTGCCCTCGACACTCTTTTAAAAAGTGCAGCCAGGGTGACAAACATTGAAAATCTTAGGGATCTCCTTCTGGTTTTCTATTTCCCGTTTATTTCTAAGGATACCTTGAAACTGTTTCATAGTGAGGTCAACGTTTGCCTTTTTCTTTCTGAAAGAAAACAGATACATGGAGTAGTTCTCTTGTGACCAGGGGGTGGCCTGCACCTCTTCATCCTCAGCTTAAAAAAAGGTTCATTACTTCAGGGCTGGGCGGCAGATTTGGGCTGTGCTGAGTCACGCAGCCCAAGACACAGAAATCTTGCCCATTCTTGGATTACGGCGGCGATTATTGGTGAATTCATAACCCAGGGTGTAAATGGAGGGAATGTGGGGAATGCACAGCCAGCAACATCCTCTCCTGTGCTCCCACAACGAGGGGACGCCCAGTGCCAGCGTGGCATTCCACAGGCTTCTCTGGGGCTGCCGGGGACCCGCTCTCCTGGCAGGATTTGGCTGTGCACCCCTCCGAGGGCTGGATTCCTCCCAGGAGCAGGACAAAGCTGCAGGGCGGAGGCACGCAAACAAAAGGCCACTTCCATGCCACCAGAGGGATGTGACACTTGGTTAAGGCAGCAGAAGGAGGGGTCAGATTGTCCTGTTGCAGGAGGCTGCAGGGAGAGCTCTCATTCCTGTGTTGGGATGGTGCCCAGGGTCCTGGAGGCTCCCAGGGTTGGAGGATTTCACTCACACCAAGCTAAAGTTTCGCTTTTCTTTTCCCTTTTTTCCATCACCCTCTGAAAGCTTCTCCTGCAGCTTCACTGCGACCACCTCTTGCAAACTGGAGGTGATGGGGGGGATTTTTTTAATATCTTTTCTCAAAAACCCAAGCCAGCTCATGGGACAGCCCGTACCCCTTTCCCTCACTTCTGCCCACCCCAGAGCAGCCTACCCTCCACGCACCCCCTTTTCCCATGCCATATCCCTCCCCCCAAAATTCCCACCCAGCCAGGAGGATGCAGGGGCTCCAAGTCCCCCCACCCTGCTGCAATCTCAGCTCGGTCACTCCCCTGCCAGCCCGGGTCCCCCGGCTGCCTCCCTCTTACCTGCGGGCTCGGGACACAGCTTTGCTCAGCTCCCTGTGCACCTCCGGGTCCCGTGAAGGGGTATATAAGGGGCCGGGGAGAAACTTCTGGAAAGTTGGGAAAACCCTCTCAAAATGCTTGGGGAGGGAGAGGAAGGGGAGGATCCGTCGCGCTCTTTCCCGGCCCGCCACCAATGGCAGGGAATGCCGGCCCCGCGCCGCCGAAGGGGGGTCAGGATGGCTGGGGGGACGTGCTCCCTCCTCCTGCTGCCGGCTGGAGCTGCCCCTGCCTGTCCCCAGCCTTGCAGCAGCAATGTGGGGAGCTATTCCCTGCCCAAACCGTGCTTTTGCCTTTGTACAGGGCTCAGGTCCATCGCATTTCCATCCTCTCCCTGCCCCGGCATCTCCTGCAGCTGGATGGTTGTTGGCACCAAAGGCAGGTAGTGATGTGTTTATTTTTGTGTTTCTGGGCTGTCACCCTCCATGAAGTCAAGGGTCGTGGAGAGGCCTTCAGCCACAGCCAGAGCAGTCACAGACAGTCAGTGCTAAACATCTGTCTCATCCTGTCACCCTGATTGGTGACATCCAAGAGACAACAGAAAGCTCCAGGGAGAGCTCAGAGCCCCTTCCAGTGCCTGAAGGGGCTCCAGGAGAGCTGGAGAGGGACTTGGGCAAGGGATGGAGTAACAGGACAAGAGGGAGTGGCTTTGCACTGCCAGAGGGCAGGGTTAGATGCTGTGTTGGGAAGGAATTCCTGGCTGTAAGGATGGTAAGGCCCTGGCACAGATTGCCCAGAGGAGCTGTGCCATGGAGAGGTTTCTGCTGAATCACAAGTGTTGAAGCTCAGATTCAACCCTGCCACATCTTAAGCAAGCATGGTATTGTTTACATGGCAATCTGGGATACAGGGATATTCTAGGTGCCACCCAGCTCATGGATGGTTACATGTGCAGAAGGATGCTGCATCCTTGCGTTGTTTAACTGATGTGTGTCTCCCTTTCAATCACACTGTAATTTCATTTTTCCCCCTGATTTTGCCTCTGCAAGTTTTTCCACGTCCCTCTGAGGATGGGAGTCTCAGCCTCTTGTTGCTGCTGTAGAAAACAGCATCTGATTTCTTTCTTCTGGCTTTGAATATTCTGGTTGTCTTGGAAGCTCCTTGCTTTGGAATCATCTCTTTCCATTCACCTTCACAGCCCACCAATTGTGGAAGATGGCATCAAAAAGTGACATTTTTCTTCCGTCTGAACAGTTCAGATGGTGCCACATGAGTAGATATTCCACACCTCAAACAAAGAGAGATCTCTGAGTCGTTGCTGTAAAAAAAATCTCCACCAGCTGCAACAAACCTGGCGCTCAGTGATGTTTAGAGATCTGGTCCCTTCAGGGAAGGATTCAGTGGGAAAAAGACCTTTGGAATACCTTAAGCAAGCTGTTTTTATACACTAGTGTATTTTGGTGCAGTTAGCTTTGCTTTTTGTCTGCATAAATGATCAACAATGGGGTCCCAGGGTTTTTATAGCACAATTTTAGAATTTGCTGATATCAAACCATCAGTACTGAGGTAAATGTTACAGGTCTGTACCATCAGCCTGTGCCAGCTGAGAAATGAGAAAAGCTCCTTTAAACTCCTACTGTCAGCTGCTTTTCACTGCCAAACTCTGAATTGCTCCACCTTCAAACCTTTCTGTGTAATTACTTCCCATGTAAGATTTTTCATCCCTTCCTAGTGAAATCTAAAGTCTAAAATTTTAATCTTGATTTCTTTCATTGCCTCCCAACACCAAAGTCCTTTGACATTCTGGGGACTCTGTCCTTCAGTCCTTTGAAATGGCTATGCCTCAATAACAGGGATTTGGAGTAGAATAAAAACAGTTCTTTGTGTTTGAGGGTTGGCAGCTCAGCGTAAAGATATTTCAGATTTTTCCTGATTTTTAAGCTTGTATTTCAACCTATTCCTGCTGTCTCTACAATACAACTTGGTAAGAGCCACAAAAAAACCTGCAGAGCTTTAGGACGTGAATATGCAGAAAATGAGTAAATTCTACCAAAAATACCAGCAAACAGCTTCATCTTGACTGTGAACAGTTTTTTCCAGGGCTAAAGTTCTGGGAATCAGGCTGCTCTGCATTGCTGGGGAAGATTCCTGCTGCTCTCCAGCTTTCCAAGTGTGCTGAGGCTGTGCAGGCACTCCCAGCCCCCACAGTGCCACGTCGGAGCTCCTCCAGCGGTGGGATGGGGACTGGGGAGGGGGAGCCAAACTGGGAGTTGCCGTCTTCCGTCTCCTCCGCTTCTGTAATGAGCAGTTCCAGCTGCCACAAAGCCACATCCACTCCTCCAAACAGCTCCTCCCCTCCAAACCGCACTTGCGCGGGGCAAAACTCGAGTTTCTTTTGTCTGGAGTTATTTCCAGCATGGGTTTACTTCGTGGGTTTAGGGCAGTGCAGATCCACTGAACCTTAGATTAAAAACCATACAGAGTTTTTGTGAGATGGGTGTATCCCACTGCCCCTGAGAAAGCAGAGGGAGATTGCCAGTTTTCCAGGCTGTTCTTGCAGTGCTTGGGACGAGTGTGGAGGAGCTGCTGGGGTGGAGAGCAGTGAAATCTGACTGTACCAGGAGTCCAGCTCCCACTTCTGTGGCAAACAATCCATGCCCAGCCATAAAACCTCCAGATTGGTGCTGCCCTTGTTGTTTGGCTTCTTGTTTCAAGCAGTGTTACTAATTCACTTGATTATCTATTGAAGGAGTGTTTGACTTCTACGAAAGCAGACACTCTGTGTTCTTTGGACAGGACTTTTAAAATATAAACTCCAGCAGGTTTGCATTTTCACCTTACAGTGACCCAGGAGACTCATCCTGTTTTCCTGTGTCGGAGACAGTCTGTCATCTTCTAAGCTGCTGTGAGGCTGTGCTGGTGAAGGATTTCTGCTTTCCAGGATCATGGCTGAGGAGGGCAGGGATGCTTGGAGTCAGCACTGAAAAGCCTTAAAATCATCCAGTTCCACCCCTTGCCACTGGGAGGGAGACCTTCCACTGTCCCAGGTTGCTCCAAGCCCTGTCCAGCCTGGCCTTGGACATTGCCAGGGATCCAGGGGCAGCCACAGCTTCTCTGGGCAACCTGTGCCAGGGTGTCATCACTCACACAGGGAATAATTCCTTCCCAGTATCTCCCTGGCAGTGGGAAGCCATTCCTCCTTGTCCTGTCACTTTCTGCCCTTACAAAAAAATCCCTGTTTTTTTTTTTCATAAGCCCCCTTTAGGCACTGGAAGGGGCCCTAAGCTCTCACTGGATCCTTCTCTGCTCCAGAGCTAGTCAGGGCTTGCCTGCTCCTCCTCAGCAGGGACCCTCCAGGGGACCTCCAGGTTCCCACACTCAAAGCTTTTGGGGGAATTCTGCTTCCTGGCTCAGTTCAAGGACAAGTTTGGGATCAGCGCTTTAATTTCCCCCCGCACATCCTCCTTTGGCACTGTGAGCTCATTCGTGCAGCCCCAGGCATCCCAGAGCCATGGCTTTGCTGGCAGCCCCCCAGTGAATTCCCAGCCCTTTTCCCCCTCTCTGGCTCTCAGCCGTGCCCAGGTCTGGCTTGGCTGGAGCTGGGAGGGTCCAGCTTTGTGTGAGCAGACTGCACACAAAGGATGGCAGTGGAGCTGAAAGGCTGCATCCCGTGGATCCCTGCCCTGGCCTGTCTGGAGTGCAGCAGGGAGAGCCAAAGTGCCCTGTGCCAGCCTGCTGTGCCCAGAGCTAGCCATGAGGTCACTGGGTTTATGTGTCCTAAAGGCGTAAATTCTGTGGATCCTCTGCAAACACTGATTGCCTTTTGCTTCTTCAGCAGGTGTGGCGAAGGAGGAAAAGGAAGAGGAAAAGACCTAATTGCCATGGAGGCAGCAAATTCCCCATCCCTGGCATCACACAGGTATGTCGTGGTGCACAAACAAGGGAGGACAGGCTAGAGAGGCTGCAGCTGCAGCTTTCCCACAGGGCACAGCGGAGAGAGAGTCCCTTGATCCCAGTTTGTAATCCCTGTTTAATACTCCCAGAGAAAAGTTCAAAATCCACAGGGTTTCCAGCCAACACAGCGAGGCAGGGGGGCAGAATTCCTCTGGTGCTTTTGGGTGGAAAAAATGACATCTGTGTGGCCTCAGCAGAAGGCCAGCACGGGTGATGGCAGGTTGGATTGTGAGCCCCTGCATCCCACAGCTTCCTGGGAGCTGGGCTGGGGCAGGAGGAGATGGAATCCTTGTGGATGTGGCAGGAGGGATTTGGCATCCCTGGGGATGATCCACAGGTCTGTGGGGTCATGTGCTCTTCTACACTGATGCAGGAACTCTGGTTTGGGGTCTTGGCAAGCCAAGAGGACTCCAGGATGCCCTTTCCAGGCTAATGTTTGGACTCAGTGATCCTAGAGGTCTTTTCCAACCTTAAATTCTAAGATGAGGCACCTTGCACTGGTGATGTGCCCTCCTTACCCCTCCCTTCTGCCTCGTGGTGGCTGGGACTGGCTGGATCCTCCCAAAAAACAGCCAGAAGGAAAAGCATGTGGTTGGTTTGTCAGCCACGTCAGCTCCACCAGGCCATCTCAAGGGCAGGCTGTGAGAGCACCAGGGCTTTGGGATGCTGCAGCTTCAGTTCCCTCACTGGAAGCAGGCAGCAAGGAATGTGCCAAGTCCAGGTTTTCAGCCTTTATTACAACATATAAGCAGAGAAGGCCCAGCTGGTCGATCTGCTTTGGACAGTGTGGAGCTCTGGTGGGGAATCTTTGAAGTCTTGTTAAGAGCTAAGTTCACTCTGCTGCAATGAGCTCTCCCTCATCCCTTCCTGGCATTTTCCAGGATGGGAATGTGAAAAGTCTGGGCTCTGGCTCTCCTTCACATTTGGGGGAAGCTGAGAGGAGGCTCAGCCCCACACACTCCCCCCTCAGCACAGCAGCGTTTCAGCCTCTCCTGAGGAAACTGGGATGTAAAAGGAAACCGTTTATTCTGGAGCCAGCAGAGAGAACAGAAACGCCCCTAAACCCAGCCCTGGCTTGGAGAGAGATCCTCAGCCAGCCAATCTTCTGCTTCCAGCACAGCACTGCTCAGGGCTGGGAGGCGGGGTGGGCTCAGCGTGTGCTCGTGGGTGCAAGCGTGTCACACAGCTGCCTGTCTCCCCAACCCTACTGCTGTCCCTAAAAGTCGTTTCCTTGTTGGGAATCAGGATCCCAACAAGCCAAGCCCCAAAACTGCCACTGTTGACACCAGAGGGATGAGGGGGCTGAGTGCAGGACAGGGCTGGAGCTGCTGGGTTTGCTGCCTTGTGCACTTTGCGGGGTTGGTGCAGCAGTTTTAAGGCAGGAAAGAAGGAGGGGACAGGTGAATGCCAGGAAGGACATGCTGGGCTCAGCACTGGGCAGTGGCCCAGCAGGAACAAACAGCATGTGCACTTCTCCTCAGCCACGTGCTGGGGATATGTAAGCAAAGGGATGCTTAGGAAGGGACTTGGCAGCCTCTTTGTCTTCTCTGCTCTTCCAGAGGCAGCAGAAAAGCTGCCCGGAGAGATACAGCAGGAATCACAGAATCCCAGAATGGTCTAGGTTGGGAGGTATCTTAAATCATCCAGTTCCACCCCTGCCATAGGTAGGGACACCTTCCACTATCCCAGGCTGCTCCAAGCCCCAATGTCCAACCTGGCCTTGGACACTGCCAGGGATCCAGGGGCAGCCACAGCTTCTCTGGGCACCCTGTGCCAGGGCCTGCCCACCCTCACAGGGAACAATTTCTTGCCAATATCTAATCTAAATCTCTCCTCCTTTAGTGTAAAACCAAACAGGAGAAGGGGCCTCATCCTTCCCGGTTTTCCAAGGACCTTGGGGACATTAGACTGATCTGGTGGGACCAAACCAGTTTGTGTCCAGATCTGAGCTGCTGCAGCTTTGCTTGGGATGACAAAATGCACCCACCTGGGAGGCAAATGTCCTTTCCCATAGGTTCAGATTGGGTCAGGGGCTTATCCCATAACCCCTAACATGGCACTTTTGGATGTGTCTGCAAGAGACCAGGATGTATCTCCAGGATGTATCTCCAAGGCCAGGGACCCTTAGGAATCCGTCTTCCCTGTGTCCTCATATCAAACCCCCCAAGCTACACTTAGCCTGAATACTCCTGCCTTCAAATATGCCAGCAGAAAATTGCAGTGTGTTTTTCCCAGCTACTGTGTAGATTCCCCATAAAATCCTGGCAGGGAAGAGGTGGCAGATTTCTGGAAAATTCAAGGAGCCCACGTGATGCAATCCTGCTGCATTCTTGCAGAGCAGCGCCTGCTCTCGGGAGCTGCAGAAGGAGCCTCTCACATTTAATTCCAGCTCCCAACAGGCTGCATCCACACATTAAAGACTTTTCCAGGGTCACATCGCTGTCCTGCCAGAGCTCCTGGTACTGCAGAGCCACATTCCTCAGTCAGGGAGAGTTATGTTAATTTTAGAAGCCAAACCCACTCTTAGTTTTTCGTTTTTCTTTCAGGGAGGAAAGTTGTGGATCGACCAGTGAACTTTTCTGTTTCCCATTTCAGAATGAAGCTAGAAAGACTTTTTCCTGGTCTTCCCAAATGGGTCTAGAAACTCGCAGGCATGTTTAGTTTTGGGAATAGTCAAGCACTTGGCACTAAGAACAGCAAATACAGATCCTGGAGCAAGGGAAGCTCCGTGGCTGTTGGGTGGGATCTGCCAGCTGAGTCACACAGGGCAGACTCATCAGATCTGCATCTGCAGATGTCCTAGCATTTTATAAAGCTGGGCAAGGCTGATTGTCCTCCTTAAGAGCTGGGTAAACTGAAGTATAGAAGGTGAGTTTGGGGCAGAATCAGAGCCAGGCTGGTTTGTGCTGCTTTCCTTCTCTACAGGGATGCTGAGGACTTGATAGGGAGTCCCAGAGGCATCTTCTCCCTCCCTGCACTGACAATGTGCTGAGGGCTGGGACCCCAGGATGTGGAGCTGCTGTGTATGGGATTATCCCAGCTCCAGTCTCATCCAACAGAGATGGATCTCTTGGCCAGAAGGTCCTCAGAGCCACAGAGCAGCTTCTGTATTCCTTGTCTTCCCTCCCTGCTCCTGGTTAGCCTGCTGTAAACTCCAGGCAGAAACAGGCTGTGCTTTGTGTTTGTGTAGCCCATGGGACCACAATCGATGCCATTCTCCAGTGTGGATGCCCAAATTATGCTTCCCACAGTGGGAAGAGATGAAGAAGCCTCCTCTTTGCCTCCTGTCCAGGCAGCACAATCCAAGCTCCTGGCCCAGCACTCAGCACATTGAACATCTCTTGCACAGTCCCTGAATCTGTCAGGCTGCTCCCAACCCTGGAGGAGGCATCAGTGCTGCTGGATTTGGCTCTGCACAGAAGGTCTCTTGTTCAGCCTGGGGCAGAGGTGCTTGGGAGATGTGGGGTAGGAGGTTTAGATGAATGAGGATCCTTGTTTCACTCCTGATTCCCTTCAGGAGGGTGCTGGATGTTTCCCAGCCATGTACAAACAGCTTGGATTCAGTCTTTGAAATCTTCTGGACTCTGTTGGTTTTGACGTCAATACCTGAATCCCCCTGGGATCACTCCTGGTTTGGGACTCAAGGGATGCTGTGGTTACAAAGACAGGTGTGAATCAAACCTCTTACAGCTGCCTTCCTCCTGTCCTGCATGGATCTGGCTTAGCCCCATCCAGTTGGGAATTATTCCAAGCTCCTTTGCTGCCTGAACACAGAGAAGCAGCAGCAAAGAATTGAAGGCAGCTCCTCAGTTTTGAACAGTTCAGGGTGCAAGTCAGGGCTGCATTTTAGTGAGAGGGAAACACTCAAATCCTGAACTTCCAAGGGTTTCTGTTGGAATACCCAGTTCTGGTTATTGTAGTTTCCAATGACAAAGCTGTGGGCTGGACACACAAAATAATGGAGAAGCTGCAATTTGTACATTTGTGGAATTGTCTTCATTTTCCAAAGACTCCCCAAATTCAGAAATATCTGCAGTGACTGTGATGGTACCTGTCTTGATGAATTAACAATTTAACTATGATTTTCTCCCTAATTCCAGCTAATATAATAATTGGATCTGCTGGAGGCAAGTTCATCAAATGTGGGATGCACAGTGAATCCACTCTGAGCTCTGTCACTGATTCAGCACGTGCCGTGATTCCAGCAATTCACCACTGCCTGGAGCTTTCCTGACTTCCCTGGCATTTGCAGGAAGGTCCTGGTCACCCCATGGAAGCAGGTATGATGTGGCAGATGGGGCAGGATGGGGGGACACCCAAAAAGCCTTGCAGGAATCTTGGGCACCACGGGGCTGATGGAGAGTCAGTACAGACAAATCCTTATGGGCATGAGAAGCTTGGGTTCATGGCACTGTGCACTCTAGAGATCCTTTAGGGTCTCATCACCTGTGTTGTCCCATTAGCTGGAAAATCCCAGTGCTCTGGCTTCAGATAAACAGATTTTTGAGTGCCTTGATTCCAGCCCAGCATCCCTGGGGCAGCAGGGCCACTGTCCTTGGGGGTGGATCAGGGAGAAAAACACCTCCCAGCCTTCACTGCCACCAGGTCTTCTGTCTCTGGTCCCAGTTCCAATCCCACGCCCTGAATCCTGCACTGGGAATACACTTCTGGCTCTGTGTGGCTGTGGCCAAGAATTTCCCATGCTTCAGAAAGTGCCATAAACCCACAGTAAACAGCACAGCCCCTGCACTGCTGTCCCTGAGCTCCCCTGGTCCCCAGTGCAGCTGGTGCTTAAACACTTGGGAGAAGAAGCATATCTAGGAGGCTTTCTGGCTGCAGAAGTGTCAGTGTGGAAAAGGCTGCACCAGAGCAGGAGAGACCAGCGGAAATAGATGGATTTAAAAATAGCAGACAGAGAGGCTGGCTGGGGTTCAGGAGCCAGGGAGTGCTGGGAGCACACAGATCCAACCAGGGCGCTGCAGGGTTCATTTGGAACTTGCTCCCATCCACACCAGCCCTGGGCATGGCTTTCCCCTGCAGACACTCCCTGGTGCCCCTGGCACTCTCCCCTTTCCCAAGGTTCCCCAGGGAGCAGTGCCCAGCTCCATGACATCCCTTCTGTGCATCACCAAAGCCCCCAAACCCACCCCTGAGCCCCTCTGTAGGGCTGGGCACTGGCAGGACCCCAGCTCTTGTCCCCCAGGGAAGCTCTCCTGAGCCTGGGAAGCTGCTGCTGTCCCGGGCAGGGACATTCTGTCCTCTTAGTCCATGTCCCATGTCCCGTGTCCTGGTCTCACTGCTCCCCCCTCTGCCCAGCTCCTGCACCATCCCAGGCTGGCTCCAGCATTCCTGCTGGAAGGAGAAAAGCAGAGCCAAGAGGAGAAACAAGGCTGGCAGGGGCCAGGAGGGAAAAAGTGAAGCAAAGGTGGGTGTAGAAACGACTGGGAGTTTTGCTTGTTTGTTGTTTTTGCTTTTTCTTGTTATGGATTGGAAAGGAACTCAAGGATCATCCAGTCTGACCCTTCCACTAGCCCAGGGACACCTTCCACTAGCCCAGATTGCTCCAAGCCCGTGCAAACTGGCCTGGAAGGGGAACTTAAATTATTTCTGACTCTGTCAATTATTATTTAAAATGTGATTTTATAGAGTTATCACTAGAAATAAGATGATGATGGTATAGATAACCCCACATCCCCAAACTGTGGCAGCATTGCCTGAGTGCCTGAGCAGCACGCAGCATGCCAGGAGATTCCATATGTCTTTCCAGGTTTCAATTTCAAAGATGCTGTTCTGCTAGGGAGCAGAGAGAGGGAGTCCTTCTCCTTCTTTTTGAGGGATCTGCAGGATCCTCTTCTGAAGTGTGTTGCCCAGGCTGTCCAAATACCAACTGCCATGAGGATTATCTGAAATGGTCTTCTCTTTCCCATGCAGGGGAGAAAAGAGAGAGACAAGATCTGCAGGAGAATCTTGTCAGAAAGACTGTAGGGAGTGGCTTAGAGCAGCTCTCATATAAAATCATAGAAATACAATGGCACTGAATGGTTTGTGTGGGAAAGGACCTTAGATCTTATCCAGTGCCACCCCCTGCCCTGGGCAGGGACACTTCCACTATCCCAGGTTACTCCAAGCCCTGTCCGACCTGGTCTGGAAGGGGAGCTTAAATTATTTCCTCTGTTCTTGAACATTATCAAATCATCAGAGACTTCATCATTCAGAGATCTATTTTTGCTATTTTACTACTCTACCAATGCCCTCTCTGTGCCCACCTTGCAGCCTGTTTCTGTCAGGTCTCCTGGAGGAAGAGCACCCCCTCACTGCCCCATAAAGCCAGGGACAGCCCCTTGGGAAGTTTCAGGGCCAGGTGTTCTCTAGGTGTGCCAAGGTGCTTCAGAATTGGTGGCTGTACTGAGAAATGCCCTCCCTTGCTGTTAGGTGTCAGTCAGTGCTCCATGAGGTTCCAGATCTCCTCTTCCTGGGGCATGTCCGTGTGTCCTGGAGGGACCCAAGTAGCAGGGGATGGCAAACATGGGAAGGGCTGGCTCCCTACAAGTCAAAAGGCTGGAGCCACCAGAGGGGGTTTGCAGTGATACCCTTCAGGTCTCCCACTCAGCTCTGGTCCAGAACTGCAGCCTCCCATTAAACAACACTCTGAAAAGGGGGTTTGGCTTGTAGGGAAGTGTTTTATTTCCC